>NC_068910.1:113553169-114803169 GCF_023091745.1 Budorcas taxicolor | reverse complement strand
ACCATAGTCTTGACTAGACAGACTTTTGTTGGCAAAGTAATGTCTCTGCTTTTGAATATGCTATCTAGGTTGGTCATAACTTTCCTTCCAAGGAGTAAGCGTCTTTTAATTTCATGGGGGAGTCACCATCTGCAGTGATTTTGGAGCCCAAAAAAATAAAGTCTGAGACTGTTTCTACTGTTTCCCCATCTATTTGCCATGAAGTGATGGGACCAGATGCCATGATCTTCGTTTTCTGAATGTTGAGCTTTAAGCCAACTTTTTCACTCTCTTCTTTCACTTGCATCAAGAGGCTTTTTAGTTCCTCTTCACTTTCTGCAATAACGGTGGTGTCATCTGCATATCCTGAGGTTATTGATATTTCTCCCAGCAATCTTGATTCCAGCTTGTTTCTTCCAGCCCAGCATTTCTCATGATGTACTCTGCATATAAGTTAAATAAGCAGGGTGACAATATGCAGGCTTGACATACTCCTTTTCCTATTTGGAACCAGTGTGTTGTTCCATGTCCAGTTCTAACTGTTGCTTCCTGACCTGCATACAGATTTCTTAAAAGGCAGGTCAGAGGTATTCCCATCTCTTTCAGAATTTTCCACAGTTTATTGTGATCCACATAGTCCAAGGCTTTGGCATAGTCAATAAAGCAGAAATAGATGTTTTTCTGGAATTCTCTTGCTTTTCCATGATCCAGCAGATGTTGGCAATTTGATCTTTGGTTTCTCTGGCTTTTCTAAAACCAGCTTGAACATCTGGAAGTTCATGGTTCACATATTGCTGAAGCCTGGCTTGGAGAATTTTGAGCATTACTTTATTAGCATGTGAGATGAGTGCAATTGTGTGGCAGTTTGAGCATTTTTTGGCATTGCCTTTCTTTGGGATTGGGATTACTGCAGATATATCTAAATTATATACTCTGTCTCTTCTCCTTTTTCCATCTTTCTAAGAGTATAAGTGGGGATCTGCAATTAAGAAATAAAGTGAAAGTGAAGTCATTCAGTCGTGCCCAACTCTTTCTGACCTCTTGGACTGTAGCTTACCATGTTCCTCTGTCCATGGGATTTTCCAGGCAAGAACAGTGGAGTGGGTTGCCATTTCCTACTCCAGGGTATCTTGCCGACCCAGGGATCAAACCTGGGTCTCCCACACTGTAGGCATACACTTTACCATCTGAGCCACCAGGGAAGTCAATTAAGAAATAAGTTCATCTTAATAAAGTACATTATATACTTCTTAATTAGGAAACAGCCCATGAGCACATTTCTACATTCAGGTTTCTATTAAATTATCATTTACTGAACATTTACTATGTTTCTGGCACTGTGCTAAGAACTCCAAATATAAATAAATAGTTCAAAAGATATGTCTGGAACTGTTAGAGCAACAAAATAATCAAAGTAGTAAAGAAATATGATTGAAAGCATAAAATAAATATACATGAGCATATATGGATATAAATGATTACATAAATAATAAGGGAGAACAGATAAACGTCCCATGCAGAATGTGTGTGTGTATGTGTGTGTGTGTGTGTGTGTGTGTGCATGTACGCATGCTCAGTTGTGTCTTACTCTTTGCAACCCTATGGACTGCAGCCCACCAGGCCCCTTGTCCGTGGAATTTTCCAGGCAAGAATTCAGGAGGGGGCTGCCATTTCCTGGTCCTGGGGATCTTCCCAACCCAGGGATGGAACCAGTGTTTCCTGAGTCTCCTTACTGGCAGGCAGATTCTTTACCATTGAGCCACCTGAGAAGCCCATGTAGGATAATTCTGAGTAATTTAGCTAGATACTTCACACTTAAGGAGGCAGGGAATAAATAACCTGTCCTTAAGTAAGGGCTGCACATAGTGACTTCTTTCCAAAATGCATGGTATAGAAAGAGGGAAAGAGAGTAACTTCACTGGGCAAAAACCTAACAAACACCAACTCAGCCAGGTGTTCGAGGTTAACAACAGCAGCTGTTAATCACGTTGATAGTATGAACCTCTGATATGATGGGATGAAAATTGCATTTTGCCTCTGTGGTTTTCCTTCTCAAAACCTAATATTTCAATCCCAAAATTATCACAAGAAAAACAACAGATGAATCCCAATAAGGAATATTCTACTAAATAACTGACCAGTACTCCTCAAAACTGTCAAGATGAATAAAAAGGGGGGTAGGGTGGGATTTGAGCAACTGTCATAGTAAAGACCCTAAAGAGGCATGATAACTGAATGAAGAGGGGTGTTCTAATGATATTAGGCAAAAACTTAGAAATTCTGAATCAAGTATGGCTTATAATTAATAATTACTTATTATTATTCATTCATTAATTGTGACAAATGTACCATACTGTTGTGAGATGTTGAGAATAGGGAAAACAACTGGGTATGGAGTATATGGAAATTCTGTGTTATTTTCACAACTTTTCTATAAATCCAAAACAGTCTGAAATTAAACTTTTATTAAAAATATAGTGTCCCTGAAAATATGCAACAATTAGTATGTGTTTTTTTTTAAATGTATCATTCACTGCTCTACTACACAGATGGAAGATTTTGATTGATTATATACAACATTTTGTTTATGTATTATTGAGTTGTTTGCTTTCTCTTTCATTACCTGGTAAGATTCTCTTGAAATTTCAGACATAGTTTTTCTAAAAAATCTGAAAAATTATAATTTCCCAAACAGTGTTATAAAGAAGTAAATTTTAACAGATTGCTAATTTAATATAAATCACTAGTAAACAAACAGTATCTCATTCTGAATTTTGTAGGTTAAAGTAATTTTTATTTTAAAATGAATTTAAATGAATATATCTCGCACTATTTTAACATAATTTTGAAAGTAAAATGTAAATTGAATAATCACTTAGTTTTCACTATCATTTTTTAAAATTATAGTCAAATATCACTTCTTGTCACAGTTTTTCTGGAGAAGATTAATGGTAAGATCACAGAGATACCAGCTGTTTAAATATTTTTTTTATTTACAAAGCTAGCTTAATAAATAACCAGTCTGCTTAGCAACTATAACCTTTTTTTTCAGCTGCAAAAGTTTCATGAAGGTCCCCTACATATACGGAACATTATTACTTTTTAACACTAGTTTATTATCCTTAATAACTTAGTGGTATGAGACAAATGGTCATTGAAGTGACAGAAATAACCACTAGCTCATACATTTGGTGGCTTTAAAGAAATGAAAGCTATCCATTGAGCTTTGGTAAACAGGTCTAAAAGATAAAGGAAGCAGGTGTAGAAGACATTTAATAAAACATGCCTCTCATTTTTATTCCTTTTCTGTTTGGTTTCTTGGGAATCTCTGTTTGACAGTGAACTGCAGTATATTTGCTTCAGGCAGATACTTTTGTTCTTTCTGTCTACTGACGTGGCAACCAAGAGAAGGATAATGGAAGAATAGTTGACACCTAATATTGTCTTAAAGAGCAAAATAGACTTTTTGCAGATAGGATTACAGTGTGAAACAATTTAAGATGTTGGGTTTTGTTTTTGTGTGTATGTATGTGTGTGTGTTTTTTCCAGCCGTGCTGTATGGGGGATCTTAGTTCTCTGACCAGGAATCAAATCCATGCCCCCTTCAGTGGAAGCATGAAGTCTTGACCACTGGACTACCAGGGAAGTCCAGGACATTGGTTTAGTATTTACTATCTGAAGTTGGCCATAAAATGGAAGCATAGATTCCAAAGGTTAGAAGGCAGTCATGTTATGCTTGATTTTTTTTTTTTTAATCTGGAAGGAAGAATATTAACATAAATTCACTAAAAGTGTTTTGCTCTGTCCAATGTGAAGATTATATTGAGCATAAATGGACAAATTTAAATCACTAGGTCATAAAGATGAAAGATTTGTTCTTCCTTTCTTAAGGACCTGGTTACATCAATCCCTTCTGGAGACCAACTCCAGCACACTGTGGGACCAGTTTGTTTTTTTGCATGCCCTCACAAACACACGTTTCAGTTTTAATAAATGTTTTTGGTTAATGGTTTCAGACACTAATAGTATTAATCCACCTTTGCTTTGTATAATGGTCCATACAACTACCATGTCTCCACAGGAGATACAAATAGTGGAATTATTGAAAGATATATAAATGCAGTGTTAAATGAATTACCTTTTAAAAGTAGAAATTCTGAATATTTGCTAGAAGACTGTAATATCTACTATTGCACTTTGCTCAATATCTCATCCTTCTTTAATGAGATTAGCAGAAATGTTATATATAATAAATTTATATATATGCATAAAAATGTTTGTATATACATTACTAGTATTTATAGTACTGCATTATATATAGTATCCTAAAAATATGTATGGAGTACTCAACTAATCTCTCAACTAAACTCAACTCAGAAATTTTATATATAATAAATTTATATATATATATAAATGTTATACATAATTTATATATATACATAAAAATGTTTGTACATATATTACTAGTATTTATAGTACATGCATTATATGTAGTATTCTAAAAATATGTATAGAGTACTCAACTAATCTCTTCCAGTACCAGAAAACATGACTATCACAGAAGATAGTCATAGTTGCAGAGAAGAACCATTAGAATTTTTTTCAAATTAAAAAAAAGTGGCTTATAAGGGTGAAAAATTAAGAGGTAAAAAATACTCTGATGTCCCTGGATTTCTTTTTTTTAGATTTGATTATTTCCAGGTTCATTAAACCTTAAGAGGAATATTGTGTCAAAAGGGCCTTTTAGCCCTGGAAAATGTTTAGATCGAGAAACTTAAGCATCTAATTCTAAGGTCATCTGATAATATTTATGCAGTCATGGGAGTTTGCCAAGGATATGAGTAGTGTGATTCTAAGAGCACACAGCAACTCATGGTCTTTCTAGGCATTCTAATATTCAGTCCAGGTGCTTCAAGGTTATAAATCAAGGATTTTAAAATGTTTTTCTTTCTTTTTCAAAATTGTTTTGTGTAGGGGCTAGAGGGATAAAATATATCTTACCTCAATCTAACCTTTGATTTGCCTATCATTTTAATAAATATTATAAATTGTGTCTAATTCTAAAATTAGACATGTCTGGATGAGCACGTCTGGATGCTCATCCGTGCTCAAGATGGATGAGCATTTCTGCTCATGTCTGGAAACGTCCTTTGCATACAATTTGTAAACAATTTCCAATGGAAAGAACTGTGCACATAGTAGTTAAATTTCTAGGAGAGCTGAGAGAAGCAAAATAACAGGTGATGAAGAGTTGGCAAGGAGAAATCAAGGAAAGAGTTAAAAAGTACACATGGGTTAGGTTACACTGAACCAAAATGAAGTCCAGTTTAATCTAAGAATCTAGTCAATTCTATGTACTCTCTCCATACAAACCCTCCAAAATACTCCAAACTTTGCTAAAGAACATTGTGAAGCTCATTTAAGGACTCCCTTCCAGAAGCTCAGGTGTTAAAGAGTCCTTGCTTTAAGTAAAGTGTCAGACAAGGCAGGGAAATAGATGAATGGGAGATACTGAGGGAGACTACAGTTTTACTGTCTCCAGGTTCATTCTTTCCTTCACCACTCAAAGGCAATCTTCAGCCTATGATGATGAAACAGTGTGAACAGAGGGCAAGAAGTAGCAGCAATGGAAGTTTTAAGGCAATCTAAATTAGAGTTTGCCCTTCTACCCACATCCCACCTTTTTTTTCTCTCTGCCTCTCAGTTCTTCCTCTCCCTTCTCCTCTATCTGTTTATTACAGATGAAAGAAAGACACAATTGTGTCAGGGGCAGCCGCAGTTTACCGGAAAAGGAGGAGCATAGCCATTAGGCGTCTTCTGCTAAGAATGAGAACGATAACCTTGGCCAGCCATTACGTTTCCCCAGTTATCCTGGCTGCCCTCTCCCCACTTCCCTCCTGTGTCTGCTTTCCCTCCATTTCCCTACTGTGCAAGGAACTACTAAGAACTAGAGATAGTTCTTTGGAAAGGATGGGCAGTGGTGAAGGAAAGAAAATGATTTCCTTTATTTCCCCTTCCTTTCCCACTCCTAAAGATTTCTTCAAAGCCAGACAATTCCCACTGGCACTGAGGAAGGCAGCAGAATCTCTGTGTCTCTCCAGGACTGACTATTCAACAGTAAGAGAACTATCTTAATCATTGAACCATTGTATATAAATACAAAACTACCCATATTGTTAAATTATGCTTATTTTTGATCAATAATGGAAACATTAAAAAAATACATTTACAAAAGTCTAGGTATTCATTTTTGCTGTTAATTCTAGTCATATTTATAATATCCAGGGAGTAATATGTTGTATGCTAATTTACATTTTGCATTTGAAGCAAATAGTAATCCTGCATTGTCCAGACCTTTAGGCTTCCCAGATGGCTCAATGGTAAAGTCTGCCTGCCAATACAGGAGATGCAGGAGATCTCTAGAGTAGGAAATGGCAACCCACTCTAGTATTCTTACCTGGGAAATCCCATTGACAGAGGAGCATGGTGGGCTACAGTCCCTGGGAGTCACAGAGAGTTGGGCACAACTGAATGACTAAACAGCAGCAACAGACCTCCTTTAACATATCCAAGGTCAGTTATATCCCCAAGGAAATTCCTTCACAAAAGTAGATAATGCTATACATTCGAATTTTTTGGCCAGCTGTTATATTCTTTCCTCCATTTTCTGTTAATCTTAAAAGTAACCAAAAAGATAAAAACAATCATCACTCTCCCAGTAGAGATGTCAGGGGATTGATTCTAAGTCTTCCTAAATTCTAGGTAGGCTTATGAACTTTATGATATTTTGCCAAATGAGATCCAAAGTCTAACTCAGAAGAATCCTCATTGCTTAAGCAGTTAACAAACTGTATAACTGGAAAGCAATTGAAACTTTTTCTTCATGTCAGAATATTGAGGGGTTGCTTTTTAAAACCCTTTTAAGTATATTTCATTCCTAACATAATATTGAAATAACTTAGGGGCCAAGAACCTTCAAAAATAGAATAAATATAAAAGGATTATTTTTATTTGACACCAACTATAATTTAATTCAACCTGCTAGTTTATCAGCTTGAAAATGAAAGCTTATGTAACTTAAATGATTTACCCAAAGTCACTCACCAAGTTAAAAGTCACTATATATAGATCAAAAAATACCCAAACTTTCACTCAAATTAAGTTTCTAATTTATAAACCTAAAATGAGGAATAAGTATATAACCTAAAATGAGCAAGACAGCGCCTACAAAAATAGCAAAGTAGAGTTTAGTTTTGCTATGATCTGAAGGCCAGCACTCCCTTCTACTCAAAGCATAGGTCCCCGATTAAAGTAAATCATTGAAATCTTCCAAGGATCTCATTTTTGAAAGAGAGACTTCTACTTTTCTAAGAAATAAACAAATCAGCAACCTCAGAGCAACTAGGTAAAATCTGCTGCTCATGTTCTGACAGAGTATTTTGCCATTCCAATAATCATGTGATGGATACTCCAATTCTCCAGACTCTGCCCCCACTTTACTGTAAAAAGTATCAAACTACGCCAGCAAAAACTGCCTATTAGTTGTAGTATTAATCTTTTTACTATGTACATACCAGTGGCTATTTAATCTATGCCTAGTTATTATAAGGTACTGAATGGTACATTTAAAACATAAGCTTACAGCTAATCAGAAGCTAATTAAAAACTTTACACTATAATTTTCTCTGCTTGCTTTCATCTGTAGTTTTACAGGCATAATTATGTGATTTTTATAGTGTAATCTATTTGATTTTTACAGTGTAATACATTTAATCTTTATGATAAATTATTCTTTAAATCATTTCTGGAGAACAAAAATCAGTTTCCTAAACTAAAAAAGTGCTCAGCTGAGCTCTAAAAGAACAATATTCCTCTAATAGAAGCTCCTCCTCTGACAATTTGAGAGGGTCTCCTTTGGATGAAGAGAAAATTCCTCAAGCCTAACTAGATATTATACAGATACACGGAAAAAAAAGTAAAGCAAATGGAACCGTTGTGTCACCAAGCATATAGCACAAGGTGAACTCAAGTAAGAAAGTAATCTTTTCAGAAAGACTAGCCCTTAGACTGAAAGAATTACAGAAGTACTTAATAATTATGAAGCACAGAACATGATTACAAACATTCAGAATTTTAGCACTTATTTTTCTATTTATGGTTATAATAACTTGCATCTTTGAGCTCCATCCTCCCTATCTCTAGCATGAAACTCAAAATAGCTGAACATGCTGCCACCCACAAGCTGGAGGCCAGAGTTCAAGTTCTAGTTCTTCCACTTACGTCAGGGTACTTAGTGCAATGGCAGGTACATAGCAGGTGCTCAGTTTTTTGGATATGTCTAAAGGTGATGAAAAACAGCAGGTTTCTTTGGGAAAGGACAAGATTAGCAAGAGAAGTAAGGATGACCTCATCGGAATATTGATGTGGAGCCCTAGCCACTCTAAAATGACATCAAAACAATGATATCATGTTAGAACACTATAGCTATTTCAAAGAAACAAATCTTTGTTGATAGATTATGATAGGTGAAGAAGAGGAAAAGGAACTTACTCTCTAACCTGTGAATCTGGCTTTATTCACTTAGCAGGTGTTTTCAGTCATATCCAACTCTTTGCAACTCCATGGATTATCTGTAGCCTGCCAGGCTCCCCTGTGCATGAAATTTTCCAGGCAAGCATACTGGAGTGGGTCGCCATTTCCTTCTCCAGGGATCTTCCCAACCCAGGGATCAAACCCACATCTCCTATATTGCAGGTGGATTCTTTACCACTGAACCACCAGGGAAGCCTAGAATACTGCAGTGGGTTGCCATGCCCTCCTCCAAAAGATCTTCCTAACCCAGGAGTCAAATTTGTGACTCCTGCATCCGCTGCATTGGCAGGTGGATTCTTAACTACTGAGCCACCTGGTAAGCCCAAACTGGCCTTACAATTATTTAATATTATCTACCCTAAATTCTAAGATAAGCAAAGTTAATTCTTCAGTATAATACCATAAAAGTTCTCATTTTTATACCAACATATTTTTGCTCTGAAATGCCCTCTCATTCTCATAGTAAAAATAACATGATTTTTGGATTCAAAAAATTCTAAGTTTTAATATGAATTCTGACATTTAACTAGATGTATAATTTAGGATAGCATGGCTCCTTATAAATTTGGACTAAGTACTTAACAAGCTTTTTTGTGAGGATTGAATGAGATAATAATAATGAATAATGGACATAATTTATTGAGAGCATACTGTGGCTAATACCCAATTCAATACCATGATACATGTATTTAAACACCAAGTTTATTACCAGTATTTAAACATGCATATATTTACATGTATGTAAAATGTATTTACATGTTTTAGATATATTTAAATACTACCCTTATGGTGGAAAGTGCAGAAGAACTAAAAAGCTTCTTGATGAAAGTGAAAGAGGAGAGTGAAAGAGTTGGCTTAAAACTCAACATTCAGAAAACTAAGATCATGGGATCCGGTCCCATCACTTCATGGAAAATAAGTGGGGAAACAATGGAAACAGTGAGTCTTTGTTTTTTTTTAAAGTGAGAGACTTTATTTAGGGGGGCTCCAAAATCACTGCAGATGGTGACTGCAGCCATGAAATTAAAAGACGCTTGCTCTTTGGAAGAAAAGCTATGACCAACCTAGACAGCATATTAAAAAGCAGAAACATTACTTGGCCAACAGAAGTCTATCTAGTCAAGGCTATGGTTTTTCCAGTGGTCATTTATGGATGTGAGAGTTGGACTATAAAGAAAGCTGAGTGCAGAAGAATTGATGCTTTTGAACTGTGGTGTTGGAGAAGACTCTTGAGAGTCCCTTGGACTGCATGGAGATCCAACCAGTCCATCCTAAAGGAGATCAGTCCTGGGTGTTCATTGGAAGGACTGATGCTGAAACTCCAATACTTTGGCTACCTGATGTGAAGAACTGACTCATTTGAAAAGACCCTGATGCTGGGAAAGATTGAAGCCGGGAGGAGAAGAGGATGGCAGAGGATGAGATGATTTGATGGTATCACTGACTCAATGGACATGAGTTTGAATAAGCTCAGGGAGTTGGTGATGGACAGGAAGGCCTGGAGTGCTGCAGTTCATGGGGTCACAAAGAGTTGGACACAACTCAGTGACTGAACTGACTGACACGTATTTATATACTTGATACTTGCAATAACCCTATGAAGTAAAATAAGATATCATTTCTCATACATGAGGAAGTTGGGGCATGGAAAACTAAAGCAATTTTCTAGTAAAGATGTGTGGTTTCTGAGCTGGCACTGTTAACTTCTAAAAATCATATGTATCTGGAGTAGTAGTGTTCCTGGTATATGCACTGAAAATGTTACTAAATGAACAATCTGAAATTTTAATAAGAAATCATTTATACATGTAAGAATTAAAGATTTTAAAATTTAAAAAAAATTAAAAAAAAAAATACCAGGTGTATTTTCCCCAAACTATTCAAATACAGGTAGCTTATTTGACAAAAGATAAAACAGTTGCCATGAATCAAAGTTACTGTATATATAATTAGACTCTTATAAGCTCTATTTTCCCTCTATAAAAAGTGTATGAACTCTTAACTATGGGATCAAGATTTATTAATGTGTGGATTTCTTTAGACTTAAATACTAAGGGACCTTTTCTTTATATTAAATTAAAACAGCATTAATTTGTAGAATAAAATGACATGAGTGTATATAATTTTCTAGTAAAATCTGTGAAAATAGTGTTACCAACTAAAGTAATTTGGTTACTGCAATAATACAAATTTTAGTCATTAGAGAAACAAACATGGTCCTGACAAAGAATTAGAATTAGCACAGAACTAGACGCTTGCTCCTTGGAAGAAAATCTATGACAAACCTAGACAGTGTACTAAAAAGCAGAGATGTTACTTTGCTGAGAAATGTCCACATAGTTAGTTAAAGCTATGGTTTCTCCAGTAGTCATGTACAGATGTGAGAGCTGGACAGTAAAAAAGGCTGAGCGCTGAAGAACTGATGCCTTCAAACTGTAGTACTGGAGAAGATTCTTAAGAGTCCCTTGGACAGCCAGGAGATCCAACCAGTCAATCTGAAAGGAAATCAACCCTGAATATTCATTGGAAGGACTGAAGCTGAAGCTGAAGCTTCATTACTTTGGCTACCTGTTGCAAAGAGCTGACTCATTGGAAAAGATCCTGATGCTGGGAAAGAATGAAGGTAGGAGGAGAAGGGGATGACAGAGGATGAGATGGTTGGATGGCATCACCAACTCAATGGAAATGAGTTTGAAAAAACTCTGGGAAATAATGCAATTTGATTAGCTTCTTATGGTAAAAGTTTATTAAAAATAGAATATGTGGTCATTGAGATTTTATATTTTCAATGTTACACTCAACATAGAATTTTCATGGACCACAAAAGAAACATAGCACAGATATTATTCTATTTTTTCTATCAATTCCACAGTGTTTTCCTCCTATCATAGGTTCTTGTCTTATATTTAATTCAGTCAGCTAGAACGTTAGTGGTGATTAGTAACTGTGACCAGTGCCATTTCCTTACTCTCTCTGAAGCTATTTCTTCCTCTTTGAAATAAAGCTAACAACTCTTATCTCAGAAGGTTATTGCTACTTACTCCTTGGAAGAAAAGTTATAACCAACCTAGATAGTATATTCAAAAGCAGAGACATTACTTTGCCGACTAAGGTCCGTCTAGTCAAGGCTATGGTTTTTCCAGTGGTCATTTATGGATGTGAGAGTTGGACTGTGAAGAAGGCTGAGTGCCGAAGAATTGATGCTTTTGAACTGTGGTGTTGGAGAAGCCTCTTGAGAGTCCCTTGGACTGCAAGGAGATCCAACCAGTCCATTCTGAAGGAGATTAGCCCTGGGATTTCTTTGGAAGGAATGATGTTGAAGCTGAAACTCTAGTACTTTGGCCACCTCATGTGAAGAGTTGACTCATTGGAAAAGACTCTGATGCTGGGAGGGATTGCGGGCAGGAGGAGAAGGGGACGACAGAGGATGAGATGGCTGGATGGCATCACTGACTCGATAGATGTGAGTCTGAGTGAACTCCGGGAGTTGGTGATGGACGGGGGGCCTGGTGTTCTGCGATTCATGGGGTCGCAAAGAGTCAGACACGACTGAGAGACTGAAATGAACTGAACTGAACTGAACTGAAGGGAGATAGTGTAAGTAAAACACATCATATCTAAAATATGTTTTAAATAGACTCTGAGGATTATAAACAAATGTTTACTAAATTATTTGCCCACAGGTTGTCAATCCTGAAAAAAATTGCTCTAAAGTTACTACTAATTTATCATTCATTTCATGCCTTAAAATGCAACCAAATTGTGTTGCATTTAACCCTGAATCTTTTAACCCACACTCCCACAGAGATGACAAATCTCTGTCCTTTTGCCTTCCTTTCTTCTCCACAGACATCTTCCACACCTCCACCAAAATATATTGCTCCCTCATTTACGTTCCCATAGCAATACCTCCATTATTGTCCCCATCCTAGTGCATTATAGCTAGCTGTGAATATGTGTGTCATTTTGACTGCACTGAGTACATCCAGAGAGAGAACCTGACACCTTCTGGAATGCCATCACTGAACTGAATGACTCAGGAAAGGCATTAAGAAATAAATGCTGATGGTAATGATAATCTTGTATGCGAGACAGCAAGAGACACAGATGTATAGAACAGTCTTTTGGACTCTGTGGGAGAGGGAGAGGGTGGGATGATTTGGGAGAACGGCATTGAAACATGTATAATATCATATATGAAACAAATCGCCAGTCCAGGTTCCATGCATGATACTGGATGCTTGGGGCTGGTGCACTGGGACGACCCAGAGGGATGGTACGGGGAGGGAAGTGGGAGGGGGGGTTCAGGATGGGGAACACGTGTACACCATGGCAGATTCATGTTGATATATGGCAAAACCAATACAATATTGTAAAGTAATTAGCCTCCAATTAAAATAAATAAATTTAAATTTAAAAAAGAAATAAATGCTCTATAAGCTGAGGAAGATAATACTAAAAATTATTATTTGATGGGAAACAATTTTCAAAATTCAAATATATAATTCCAAATGTTCTTGTCTACTAAATCAGTTCAGCTCCCTGAGAGTTCAGTCTATGGTTAGTTGATTCTGGCTGAAGTTTAGATGCAATATTTCCTCAAAGCTAACATTCTTGGAACCAGAGTTTGATTCTCTTATAGTAGATAGCAACATGTGGAACCTGTCCTTGAATTTTGCTAAGTTAAACAGTCTTTTCAATGTTCTTTGATATAGAACTCTGAGAATATAATAAAGGGCATTACATATCTAGGCATTAAACACTTTGGGAGCAACTTTTTTAAAAGAAAGGCAAGTTTTGTCTGTTTCTGCATGTGTTCTATACATGGCAAGTTGGAAAGAAGAAAGCAGCTCTTTCTGGAGCAATAAAAGAGCAGGTTTCTCATTTTCAACATCTGGGATACTCAGGTATTTTCATTCCTTGTAACTGTTTACTAGTCTGTGTGCTACTTGTGGAATGAAGGAACTTCAGGAACTCTTTAGTGAGCACAATCCTGAATCAGTTCCTATCCAGTTCTTCCTAAAGGACAATTCAGATGTCTGGTATTTGAGAGGGGCTTCCACAGAGATGTGTGAACATTCACTTTCTATTGGCTTTTTAAACTTTCTATTATACTGGTTTTTGTCTTTTCAGAGGGAAAGGCCTTTATGAGAAACCAAGAAAAAGCAATGAAAATTCTCTTCAGAAGAATGCAAGTGAGCAGATACTACAATCTGTCTGTGAAATCCACATTAAGAACCCCTGTATTCATGTTGAGTCATATCACCAAAACAGCATGTATGCATCATATCAGTTTGGGTATCCACAAACATGACTTAAATTGAGTTATATGTCAATGAATTGTTCTAAATTTTTATTGTTGAGAACCAATATAAATGCAATCACTTGAAGATCATGTATATATGAAGAAGAAGAAAGGAAAAGAGGAAGGAGAACATCCAACAGTGACTCTATGAAGTGAGGTAACTCAGTTGTCTACAGGAAAATTAAACTTTTTAAAGTATTTAGTATTTGCTAATTCTCACTTTAAAATATGAAAAATATTTATGATTCTTTAAAAATTCCAAAAACAGGTTTATATTTGATATATATTTATATATATATATACATATACAAGTCCCATCCATCTTCCACATACATATCCAGATGGCTAAAACAGAAACCTATAGATGTGCCAGGCACACAGTAGGCACACAGCAAATGGTCATTTTGGGAAATGAAGCTCAATTCTTTTTAAAAATTTTTAATTTGAGTATAGTTGTTTTACAAAGATGTGTTAGTTTCAACTGTACAATGAAGTGAATCAGCTATATGTTTACAAATATCCCCTCCCTCTTGGACCTCTTTCCCTCCCTCCATCCCACCCATCTAGGTCACTACAGAGCACAACGCTGAGCTCCCTGTGCTATACATCAGGTTTCTCACCAGCTGTTTTACACATGGCAGTGCACATAGTTCAGTCCCAAACTCCTAATTCATCCCTCTATTGTCTGTGTCTTTATTCCTGATGCAGATCAAAACTACTATGAGGTATCACCTCATACCAGTCAGAATGGCCATCATCAAAACAACAACAACAACAATAAATGCTGGAGAGGGTGTGGAGAAAAGAGAATCTTCTTGCACCGTTGATGGGAATATAAATTGGTAGAGCCACTGAAGAGAACAGTATGGAGGTTCCTTAAAAAACTAAAAATAGGAAGGTTGATTCCTCCAGCTCCATTCCTTTCTCAAGACTGCTTTGGCGATTCGGGGTCTTTGTGTTTCCACATGAACTGTGAATTTTTTTGTCCTAGTTCTGTGAAAAATGCCATTGGTAATTTGATAGGGATCACATTGACTCTGTAGATTGCATTTGATCATATAGTCATTTTCACAATATTGATTCTTCCCACCCAGGAACAAGGAATACCTCTCCATTTGTTTATGTCATCTTTGATTTCTTTCATTAGTGTCTTGTAATTTTCTGTGTACAGTTCATCTCCTTAGGTAAGTTTATTCCTAGATAATTAACTCTTCTTGTTGTAATGGTGAATGGGATTGATTCCTTAATTTTTCTTTCTGATTTTTCATTGTTGGTATATAGAAATGCAAGTGATTTATGTGCACAGATTTTGTATCCTGCAACTTTGCTAAATTCACTGATTAGCTCTAGTAATTTTCTGATACTATCATTAGGGTTTTCTATGTACAGTATCATGTCATCTGCAAACAGTGAGAGCTTTACTTCTTTTCCAATCTGGATTCCTTTTATTTTTTTTCTTCTCTGATTGCTGTAGCTAGGACTTCCAGAACTATGTTGAATAACAGTGGTAAGAGTGGACACCCTTGTCTTATTCTTGATCTTAGGGGGAATGCTTTCAGTTTTTTACCATTGAGAATGATGTTTGCTGTAGGCTTATCATATATGTCCCATAACTATGTTGAGGTAGGTTTCTTCTATGCCCACTTTTTGAAGATTTTTAATCATAAATGGCTGCTGAATTTTGTTAAAGACTTTTTCTGCATCTATTGAGATGATCATATAGTTTTTATCTTTCAATTTGTTAATATGGTGTATCACATTGATTGATTTGCATATATTGAAGAATCTTTGCTTCCCTGGAATAAACCCAAATTGATCATGGTGTATGAGATTTTTGATGTGTTGCTGAATTCTGATTGCTAAAATTTTGTTGAAGATTTTTGCATCTATGTTCATCAGTGATATTGGCCTGTAGTTTTCTTTTTTTATGTTGTCTTTGTCTGGTTTTGGTATCAGGGTGATGGTGGCTTCGTAGAATGAGTTTGGAAGAGGTCCTTCCTCTGCAATTTTTTAAAAGAGTTTTAGAAGGATAGGCATTAGCTCTTCTCTAAATGTTTGATAGAATTCTCCTGTGAATCCATCTGGTCCTGGACTTTTGTTTTTTGGGAGATTTTTGATCACAGCTTCTATTTCAGTGTTTGTGATTGGTTTGTTCATAATTTCTATTTCTTCCTGGTTCAGTCTTGGAAGATTGAACTTTTTAAAGAATCTGTCCATTTCTTCCAGGTTATCCATTTTATTGCCATATAGTTGTTCATAATAGTGTCTTATAATTCTTTGTATTTTTGCATTGTCTGTTGTAACCTCTCCTTTTTTATTTCTAATTTTATTGATTTGATTCTTCTCTCTTTTTTTCTTGATGAGTCTGGCTAGAGGTTTGTCAACTTTGTTTATCTTCTCAAAGAACCAGCTTTTAGTGTTATTAATCTTTACTACTGTTTCTTTCATTTCTTTTTCATTTATTTCTGCTCAGATCTTTATGATTTCTTTTCTTCTACTAATTTTAGGGTTTTTGTTGTTGTTGTTGTTGTTCTTCTTCTTCTTCTTCTTCTTTTTCCAGTTATTTTAGGTGTAAAGTTAGGTTGTCTAGACATTTGATGTTTTTCTTGTTTCTTGAGGTAGGATTGTACTGCTATAAACTTTCATCTTATACCTGATTTTGTTGTATCCCATAGATTTTGAGTTGTCATGTCTTCATTGTCATTTGTTTCTAGAAAATGTTTTCTAGAAATCTAGAATCAACCTACATGACTTCAGATTATACTACAAAGCTATAGTCTTCAAGACTGTATGGTACTGGCACAAAAACAGAAATGTAGACCAATGGAAAAAGATAGAGAGCAAAGAAATAGACCCGTGCACCTATGGATACCTTATTTTTGACAAAGGAGGCAAGAATATACAATGGTGCAAAGACAGTCTCTTCAATAAATGGTGCTGGGAAAACTGAACAGCAACATGTAAAAAGAATGAAATTAGAACACTTCCTAACACCAAACACAAAGATAAACTCAAAATGATTTAAAGACCTAAATGTAAGACCAGAAACTATAAAATTCTTAGAGGAAAACAGAGGCAGAACACTCGATGACATAAATCAAAGCAAGATTCTCTATGACCCACCTCCCAGAATAATGGAAATAAAAACAAAAGTAAACAAGTGAGACCTGATTAAACTTAAAAGCTTTTTCACAGCAAAGAAAACTATAAGCAAGATGAAAAGACAACCCTCAGAATGGGAGAAAATAATAGCAAATGAAACAACTGACAAAGGATTAATTTCCAAAATATACAAGCAGCTCATACAACTCAATACCAGAAAAACAAACAACCCAATCAAAAAGTGGGGAAAAGACCTAAACAGACATTTCTCCAAACAAGATATACATGGCTAACAAACACATGAAAAGATTCTCAACATCACTTATTATTAGAGAACTGCAAATCAAAACTACAATGAGGAATCACTACCATATGAAGTTTAATTCTACTTTCGCTATGTGACCCTCAACACAATGTGAACTATGTGGTACTACGCTTCCTTGCATGTCATTATTATTTACTCATTCCCCAAGGAAATTAAATTTTTCATAACCATCTGTTTATTTTGACCACCACATACTGTTAAATCACAGATTAGTACCAGATACTCCAAGTGGAAAAATAAGATTCCTTTGAGACGACTCATAATTTCTAGTATGTTACATTTTTAAAAATTCTCTATAGGAAATTTTATTACCATCTACTTTAAGGCCTAACAAAATTTGGCACTTTATGTTCATTTTCCTTCATTATCTCTGGACTCTCCCTGTCAAAATGACCTTTAAAACATTGCAGAGTTATTGCATTCCCTGTGATGTGGTTAGGAGCATCACTTTTATCACTTCTCAAAGTGAATGTATCTCTCTTGACTTATTACCTCATTTTTCCATTAGTGCTCTAGAAACATTATTGTTTCCCTGACTCCTGTTTTTTGTTTTCATTTTTATTAGTTATGTCTGTTATAGTCCAAACATAACTGTTTGACTTTCTCAAATGCAGCAATGAAAAGAAGTGGCACCAATCTGAATGTGATTCAGAAATCAAGTTACCTCTGAACTTAAACACTCCAGATTTCTTCCCTAACTTAAGTTTCTTTGGCCTCACTGTATCCTTTAGGGAAGTAAATGACAATTCAAACTGTAATTTTGTAATGTAGTGAATTCTTTTACATTTTTGAGAAGGAGGATAAATTTACTATTTTGTACATATAAAAACTATATTGTAAATTTTTATCTTATAGCATCCTCTTTTAGAAGATTATAAAAATCAGAGGTCTTATAGATGTGCTGGAATTGTGGGGAAAGATAAATATCTTAAAATACAGCAAAGTATATCAACTGTTCAAGGAAACAGAAATGAAACTGATAAGGAATTTTATTTGTAAGAAGGCAAGAAAATGGTAGAAATGAAAGAGCAGTTAGATGATAATACATAAGGAAGGAATTGGAAATGTTTTATGACTTGGTATAAAAAATAGAACTCTGAAAAAACTCCATTTACAACAATCTGCACTTCTGGGGTGAAAAATATTTAGGAGACTCAAGAAACCAAAGATATAACTAAATACCTAAAATAGGAAACAGTAGCTTTTGTCCTAACTGTACTTTTTATAACTCCATACTTCTCATTTGTATTTTGGTTATTATAGCTTTTCTATGCAAAAACCCTCCAAATTCTGAGCCAGATGAACCTTAATGTATCAAATTAACTTAGTAGCAAAACCAGACTAAATCAACCAAATACACAAAGAAACAAAACCACACACACATCAGAAGAAAAAAAATCCAATTCTCAATCATCACAATCCATGGTTTTAGAAAAATTTACTCTATGACGAGAATTTGAACTGTCATTAATTTTTGTAAAATCTCATTGTAGAGCAGACTGATTGAATGAAGCACATCTGCTTAACTGCGGAATCAAGGAGAACTGATGTCATACTCAGCCTATCAGCTGTTTCTTAGTGGAGAATTAACTTCAAAGTTTTTTGAGCATTTAAATTCTTAGTCTAAAGCTAACCAACACTCACAGTGCCCTATGTGAGAAAAGGAAATATGATTTTTAAATGGACAGCTAGTGAAGATTACATTTTAATATTCTTAAAACCAAAACAGTCACCTCCTCAACCCCCTTATTGTCTGTTTTACCTTTAAAAACAAAGTAAGAAGCATTTTCAAAACACACAAGATTTACATTAAAGCTTAAACTTGATGAATGCAGACACCTCTGTAGAGAGAATGAGCACAGCCATGTATCATAGGAGGAAATGAAGACGAAATACATATCTTCACTTAGGGTAAGTCAGTACCAATGCATCAGTCCTCTCAAATTAACCAGCAAAAGGACATTCCCTTTTTTTGTGGTATTTCTGACAGAGGATGAAATGGCTGGATGGCATCACCGACTCAATGGACGTGAGTTTGAGTGAATTCCGGGGGTTGGTGATAGACAAGGAGGCCTAGTGTGCTGCAACTGATGGGATCGCAAAGAGTCGGACACAACTGAGCAACTTAAATGAACTGAACTGAACCATAACATCATGTCCTCAGGTTACAATGAAGAAAATAATACTCATCTTTGAAGAAAATAAAGGGGGTTAATAATTTCTCCATTCTCAGAGGCTCATCATCAATCATTTAAAGAATATTGACCAAAAAGAAGGAGCAGATTTTGCTTTGTATGTCCTGGGAGAGTATACAATAAAAGGGCATGAATACTTCACAAAATCAAAATTACTGCTACTACAAGAACTATGAACAAAGCTACTGGAGGTGATGGAATTCCAGTTGAGCTATTTCAAATCCTAAAAGAGGATACTGTGAAAGTGCTGCATTCGGTATGTCAGTAAATATGGAAAACTTAGCAGTGGGCACAGGACTGGAAAAGCTCAGTTTTCATTCCAATCCCAAAGAAAGGCAATGCCAAAGAATGCTCAAACTACCTCACAACTGCACTCATCTCACATGCTAGTAAAGTAATGCTCAAAATTCTCCAAGCTAGCCTTCAGCAATACATGAACCATGAACTTCCAGATGTTCAAGCTGGTTTCAGAAAAGGCAGAGGAACCAGAGATCATATTGCCAACATCTACTGGATCGTTCAAAAAGCAAGAGAGTTTCACAAAAACATCTATTTCTGCTTTATTGATTATGCCAAAGCCTTTGACTGTGTGGATCATAATAAATTGTGGAAAATTCTGAAGGAGATGGGAATACCAGACCACTTGACCTGCCTCTTGAGAAATCTATATGCAGATCAGGAAGCAAAAGTTAAAATTGGACATGGGACAACAGACTGGTTCCAAATAGGAAAAAGAGTACATCAAGGCTGTATATTGTCACCCTGCTTATTTAACTTCTATGCAGAGTACATCATGAGAAATGGTGGGCTGGATGAAGCAAAAGCTGGAATTGAGATTGCTAGGAGAAATATCAATAGCCTCAGATATGCAGATGACACCACCCTTATAGCAGAAAGTGAAGAGGAACTCAAAAGCCTCTTGATGAAAGTGAAAGAGGAGAGTGAAAAAGTTGCCTTAAAGCTCAACATTCAGAAAACTAAGATCATGGCATCCGTCCCATCACCTCATGGCAAATAGATGGGGAAACCATGGAAACAATGTCAGACTTCATTTTTTTGGGCTCCAAAATCACTGCAGATGGTGACTGCAGCCATGAAATTAAGAGATGCTTACTCCTTGGAAGGAAGTTATGACCAACCTAGATAGCATATTCAAAAGCAGAGACATTACTTTGTCAACAAAGGTCCGTCTAGTCAAGGCTATGGTTTTTCCAGTAGTCATGTATGGATGTGAGAGTTGGACTATAAAGAAAGCTGAGTGCTGAAGAATTGATGCTTTTGAACTGTGGTGTTAGAGAAGACTCTTGAGAGTCCCTTGGACTGCAAGGACATCCAACCAGTCCATCCTAAAGGATATCAGTCCTGGGTGTTCATTGGAAGGACTGATGTTGAAGCTGAGACTCCAATACTTTGGCAACCTGATGCAAAGAGCTGACTCATTGGAAAATACCCTGATGCTGGGAAAGATAGAGGGCAGGAGCAGAAGGGGACGACAGGGGATGAGATGGTTGGATGGCATCACCGACTCAATGGACATGGGTTTGGGTGGACTCCAGGAGTTGGTGATGGACAGGGAGGCCTGGTGTGCTGTGGTTCATGGGGTTGCAAAGAGTCGGACACAACTGAGAGACTGAACTGAACTGAATATATAAATGGAAAAAATGAAGTAATATTCATAGCATATATACTATGTTAACTGCTTTACATGTTATCTTATTTAATTTTACTAGTCATCATGATGGGAGTATAATTATCTCCCAATTTCTTGATTTAAAACAAACAAGGAAAGAAACCCCACAAAACCTGAGACTAAACTATTTGTTCAAGGTAATAGAATCAGCAAGCAGTCAAGCTGTGATGTGAGTCTAAGTTTCAATGGTTACCAAAAGATTATCTTCTCAGTAGAGTTAATTCATTTAATTCAGCAAGTATTCACTAAATCTCTATTACCTATATATGTTATGTATTTGGCCACAATGGTGAAAAAAATGGAATTGCTATTGTCCTCAAGAAGCTTATGAATCAGTTGGAGAACACCTTGCTCAAATTACTAAACATAACACAATAATGTAGTGTAAAATCCTGAGGATTTAGGCCAGGAGGGCATGGAATGGAGAGAGAGGGACCCATCAGGAAAGGTTTGGGGAAAAGTTCCTAGAAGGGTGTTAACCAGGAGAAACAGGAATTTTAGATGCAGAGGAAATGGTATGTGTAAAGGTCTTGGGTGGGAGAGTAAAGCAGGGAGATTTAGAGGGAACAGAAGTTCAGTAAAGCTGAAGCTTGCATATACAGGAGATGAGCATCACTAGGGAATGTCACTAGCCCACAGCGTTGTGCTTTTCCATACTTCCTAACAGGGATTTTTATAAGACGTTATAAGATGCTATTGAAATATTTTAAGCAATGGATGACACAGATTTTTTTTCTAAAAAAAAAAATTTCCAGCTATGAGAATAGACTGTAGAGTTTACAAAGGAAATGTGGGAAAATTAGAAAGCTGTTGCAGTAGTTCAAGGAAGAAATGAACTAAGAATAGACCATTTCTTTCTCATAGAAATGGAGAAAGTTTATTGAGACAGATAACTAGAAATAAAATCAACATAATTTGCTGATTAACTGTGGAATATGATGGATAGAGTGATGTCAAGAATAATTCAGAATATCGGTCTAAAAATTGGTTGACTAGTCATGCCACTTATCAACACTGGGAACACTAAAAAAGGGGCTGTTGCTTCTGCTGCTAAGTGGCTTCAGTCGTGTCTGACTGTGCGACCCCAGAGACGGCAGCCCACCAGGCTCCCCTGTCCCTGGGATTCTCCAGGCAAGAACACTGGAGTGGGTTGCCATTTCCTTCTCCAATGCATGAAATTGAAAAGTGAAAGTGAAGTCACTCAGTCTTGTCCAACTCTTTGTGACCCCATGGACTGCAGCCTACCAGGCTCCTCCATCCATGGGATTTTCCAGGCAAGAGTGCTGGAGTGGGTTCCCATTGCCTTCTCTGAAAACAAAACAAAACAAAAAAAAGGGGCAATAAGGGGCAATTCCATTAAGATAACACTTACTATTATCAATAATAATAATGATGATAACCAATTGTTGAATGCTATGTAACAGAAATTTTATATGCATTTTCTCATATTCTCACAACTGCCCTCTGAAGTTGCTATTCTCATTATGTCAGTTTTATAAGTGAAAAAAATTAAGATAAGGAAAGTACTTTAGTAACTTACCCACTGGTATGAGCCAATGCCAACTAGGAGGATGTAAGAAAAAAATCGTTAAAGAGAGATTAGATGCTATATTTTGAAAAAGATCAAGGCATTGTTGAAGTCTCCTCTTAGTACTCTGTGTCCTAAGGGGACATCCTAATGAATTTACTCTCCATGGGAAATCATTAGTCAGAACACTCTATACTGCATCCTTGAAAGAGAGTAAGGTCAAGTTTAGAATGACAGATGGAGCAAAGAATTAGGAGCCAGACAGAAGCTAAAGGAAAGGGCCAAATCTGGAAACAAGCAAGATTGTTGGAAGAGTACCCCAAATAGCATTACCCAGCACACCTGCCTTGTCTGTTGGCAGGAATATAGTGCAGGAGAGTGCCCAGTTGTCTTATAGAGATACACTAAAGAATTTCAATAGGAAAATGTACTAAAAAGAAAATAAACCATATACTTACTTTACCTCAAAATATGAGTAATTCTCACTACATTTTAACTGTACAACCTACAGAATAAAACTATGAATGCTCTCCGTAAACTCCTTATGGTGGCATCAAGGAAAGTTCAGTAGAGTCACTCATGACTGACTCTTTGCAACCCCATGGAAGGTAGCATGCCAGAATTCCCTGTACATCACCAACTCCTGGAGCCTACTCAAACTCATATCCATTGCATTAGTGAAGCCATCCAACCATTTCATTCTCTGTCACCCCCATCACCTCCCACCTTCACCCTTTCCCAGCATCAGGGTCTTTTTCAATGAGTCAGTTCTTCACATCAGGTGGCCAAAGTATTGGAATATCAGCTTCAGCATCAGTGCTTCCAATGAATATTCAGTACTAATTTCCTTTAGGATGGACTGGTTGGATCTCCTTGCAGTCCAAGGGACTCTCAAGAGTCTTCTCCAAACCAGAGTTCAAAAGCATCAATTCTTCAGCGCTCAGCTTTGTTTAAAGTATAACTCACATCCATACAAACTACTGGAAAAACCATAGGTTTGACTAGACAGACCTTTGCTGGCAAAGTAATGTCTCTGCTTTTTAATATTCTGTCTAGGTTGGTCACAGCTTTTCTCCAAGGAGCAAGCATCTTTGAATTTCATCGCTGCAGTCACCATCTGCAGTGATGTTGGAGCCCGCCAAAATAAAAATTAAAAACAATAAAGTCTCTCACTGCTTCCATTGTTTCCCCATCTATTTGCCATGAAGTGATGGGACTGATGCCATGATCTTAGTTTTCTGAATGTCGAGTTTTAAGCCAACTTTTTTCACTCTCCTCTTTCACTTTCATCAAGAGGCTCTTTAGTTCTTCTTTGCTTTATACCGTGAGGGTAGTGTCATCGGCATATCTGAGGTTATTGATATTTCTCCCAGTGATACTGAATCCAGCCTGTGGTTCATCCAGCCCAACATTCTGCATGATGTACTCTGCATTTAAGTTAAATAAGCAGGGTGAGAATATATAAACTTGATGTACTTTCCTGATTTGGAACCAGTCTGTTGTTCCATGTCCAGTTCTAACTGTTGCTTCTTGACCTGCATACAGATTTCTCAGGAGGCAGGTAGGTGGTCTGGTTCAGTTCAGTTCAGTTCAGTTGCTCAGAGTCCGAGTCTTTGCGACCCCATGAATTCCAGCATGCCAGGCCTCCCCCTCCATCACCAACTCCTGGAGTTCACTCAGACTCACGTCCATCAAATCAGTGATGCCATCCAGTCATCTCATCCTCTGTCGTCCCCTTCTCCTCCTGCCCCCAATCCCTCCCAGTATCAGAGTCTTTTCCAATGAGTCAACTCTTCGCATGAGGTGGCCAAAGTACTGGAGTTTCAGCCTAGGCATCATTCCTTCCAAAGAAATTCCAGGGCTGATCTCCTTCCTAATGGACTGGTTGGATCTCCTTGCAGTCCAAGGGACTCTCAAGAGTCTTTTCCAACACCACAGTTCAAAAGCGTCAATTCTTGGGTGCTCAGCTTTCTTCACAATCCAACTCTCATATCCATACATGACCACTGGAAAAACCATAGCCTTGACTAGACAGACCTTTGTTGGCATTTCTATCTATTTCAGGATTTTCCACAGTTTGTTGTGATCTGCACAGACTTTGGCATAGTCAATAAAGCAGAGTAGATGTTTTTCTGGAACTCTCTTGCTTTTTGGATGATTCAGCAATTTGGATGTTGGCAATTTGATCTCTGGTTCTACCTTTTCTAAATCCAGCTTGAACATCTGTAGATTCACGGTCCACATACTGTTGAAGCCTGGCTTAGAGAACTTTGCGTATTACTTTCCTGGCGTGTGAGATGAGTGCAATTGTGTGGTAGTTTAAACATTCTTTGGCATTGCCTTTCTTAGGGATTGGAATGAAAACTGACCTTTTCCAGTCCTGTGGCCACTGCTGAGTTTTTCAAATTTGCTGGCATATTGGGTGCAGCACTTTCACAGCATCATCTTTTAGGATATGAAATAACTGGAATTCCATCACCTCCACTAGCTTTGTTCGTAGTGATGCTTCCTAAGGCCCACTTGACTTCAGACTCCAGGATGTCTGGCTCTAGGTGAGTGATCACACCATCGTGGTTATGTGGGTCATGCAGATCTTGTTTGTATAGTTCTCTGTATTCCTGCCACATCTTCTTTATATCTTCTGCTTCTGTTAGGTCCATACCATTCTGCCCTTTATTGTGTGCATCTTTTCATGAAATGTTCCCTTGGTATGTCTAATTTTCTTGAAGAGATCTCTAGTCTTTCCCATTCTATTGTTTTCCTCTATTTCTTTGCATTGATCACTGAGGAAGACTTTCTTATCTCTCCTTTCTATTCTTTAGAACTCTGCATTCAAATGGAAATGTATCTTTCCTTTTCTCCTTTGCCTTTAGCTTCTCTTCTCTTCTCAGCTATTTGTAAGGTCTCCTTGGACAACCATTTTTCTTTTTGCATTTCTTTTCCTTGGGGATGGTCTTGATCCCTGTCTCCCATACAGTGTCACATACCTCCATCCATAATTCTTCAGGCACTCTGTCTATAACATCTAATCCCTTGAATCTATTTGTGACTTCCACTATATAATTGTAAGGGATTTGATTTAGGTTTTCCCTACTTTCTTCAATTTAAGTCTGAATTTGGCAATAAGAAGTTCATGATCTGAGCCACAGTCAGCTCCCGGTCTTGTTTTTGCTGACTGTATAGAGCTTATCCATCTTTGGATGCAAAGAATATAGTCAATGTGATTTCGATATTGACCATCTGGTGATGTCCATGTGTAGAGTCTTCTCTTTTGTTGTTAGAAGAGAGTGTTTGCTATGACCAGTGCATTGTCTTGGCAAAACTCTGTTAGCCTTTGACCTGCTTCGTTTTGTACTCCAAGGCCAAATTTGCCTGTTATTCCAGGTATCTCTTGACTTCCTATATTTGCATTCCAGTCCCCTATAATGAAAAAGACATCTTTTACGGGTGTTGGTTCTAGAACTTCTTGCAGGTCTTCATAGAACTGTTCAAATTCAGTTTCTTCAGCATTACGGTTGGAGCATAGGCTTGGATTACTATGATATTGAATGGTTTGCCTTCAAAACGAACAGAGATCATTCTGTCGTTTTTGAGACTGCATCCAAGTACTGCATTTTGGACTCTTTTGTTGACTATGATGGCTACTCCATTTCTTCCAAGGGATTCTTGCCCACAGTAGTAGATATAATGGTCATCTGAGTTAAATTCATCCATTCCAGTCCATTTTATTTCACTGATTGCTAAAATGTCAAAGTTCACTCTTGCCATCTCCTGTTTGACCACTTCCACACCATTGGTAAAAGTGTAATGAAGCTGTATTCTTTGACATAAAATTGTAGGGTTGATTTAAGAAGAAAGAGCACAAAGACAAAAATCTTGATGGAAAAATATATATTTTTTTATTATCTGTAACACCTTCCGGGGTTAACATTCTCAAGTAAAACTAATTTATATATGGCTACTTTGATTCAACATACTTGCTGGTTCATGTTGTTTCCAGAAGAAAACCAATAAATGTTTCCACCATTTTCATTAATTTGGCCATGGGGCTGAGCAGCAGGTTGTTTTCTGAAGGGAATATCTATAAACTGTTGTCAGTGGACAGAAAATTTCATTTCCTTGCAAAAGCTGGTCCTTAGGAGATCACTTATCTGGAGATCTCTACTTATCTTTCACTTCACACAATTTCTGCCTTTTAAACATTTATTTCCAAAGCATAGACTTGAGACACCTATAAGAGTTATTTGTTTCAGGAAAACTATATGTCCCATAGTTTTTCTTTCTAAAGAACTTTATCTCAACTAATTAATCCATAAAACCTCTCTGAGACCAAAGTGGTGAAAGCAAGTATTTCATGTTTATTGAGAAAGAGCAAATTTAGGTATCTTGGCTGGAGTCTCTCAATAAATAAGCAAGGAAAAATGTGGCATCCATAAGATATTCCAATATGCTCTCTAAAGAAGACTCTGCAACAGTTTCAGGCTGCTAGCCCGACAGTGCATGCAAACAGTACTCTAGAGACAAGCCAAAATTTTCTGAGCTGGCACAGATCTTGCTGGTGCTTTATCTATATATCTCTTGAATCAGCTCTACCAGTTTTGCTCTCAATGCTGTCGATCAGATTGAGTTTGTCTATTACCTTCATTATAGCTTCTTAAATGCTCTTCTTCTTTCTAAACTTTCTCTCCAAACATATCTTAAATACTATCATCAGACTTGCCTTTCTCAAATACAAGTAGTCTCTCCATTCCCTCAGTCAAAAAAGCTTTTGATATGTTTACAAAATAAGCTCCACACCCCTTATCTTAGAATTCAAATGCTCCTCAAGTTTAACTACAACTTTCTTTTTGAACTTTATCACTACACTGACTCTTAGTCCATCTTTTACCAAGAAACACAACCACACACACATATATGTGCATACACCCTATATTCTCTGAATATGCTTTAAGCTTTCTCAAATTTGAGTTTATTTGGTCAAGCTGTTTTGTAAAGTATTCTTAAACTTCATAGCAGCCTTCCCACACTTCATAGGTCAACTGCATAAAGAAGCTACCCAATTCATCCTAGTTTGAAAAAAATCTATATTTCTCTTCTAAACTCACAGTACTTTGAATGTGCATCTCTTCAAACACTTTCACTGCTTATCTTAAACTTTGTGTTTCTCTGCCATCACTGGATTTTAAATCACTAAATAGAAGAACTTTATCTAAGCTATTAATACTTATATTTATTCCCCTCCATCAGAGTTGGGCATGATGTTTTACATATAGTAAGCACTGCATTTGCTAAACTTAATAATGTTTGATCAATGACATCATAGCACATGTCCATTTTAGGTCTAAGTAAAGGTAATTATGTCCTATTCCATTTTCTTCCATTCATTGATTGCAAAAATTCAATAAAAATATTCCACATTCTATTTTATTACTTTTCATTTTTGTTTCTTTGATAACAAGAGATTGTAACTAAAAGGAAGCCTACAATGATCAAACACATGTTGCAATAAAAAGGATCTGTGGATATATTACCTATCCAGTATTAAGCCTGCTCTATATCAAATAGAGATTCTTGGCATTGTTACATTGATAATTCCAAACAACTTGTTAAATATCAGTGCTTTCATTTTACAGATGAGAAGGACAGAAATGGAATATGTGACTTATCCTGTGCCCAGTTATTAGGTTCCAGAGCAGGATCTATAAGTCAAGTTTATTTTACCATAGAGTCTAGACATGTTCTAGACTACAGCACAAATTCCCAGGTCTACAAAATTGAAATGCAGTGCAAATATGTATAGAAGAGATGGAGAAACTATTTTTCATCCTTATTTGTATAGCAAATTTATAGAGAGATTTAAAACAAGAAGGAACTACTAAACAAATATATCTTTCTATAAATGCCCCAGCCTATAATATTTAACCTAAAATATATGGTGTTACTATCAGATACATATTTTAAATCATATGATAATTTAAAAATATAATCTTTACAGACATAATAAATACCAATTACTGTGCCAAGCATTTAATTCACTAATTAATCATCACAAGAACACTAAGGTAAATACTACCATTATATACATTTTACAGATGAAGAAATGGAAACTCAGAGATGGTATTAATTTATCCAAGATCACAATGCTAGCTAGTGGTGGGACATTGATTTAGAACCAGGACTGCTGGAATGGCATGATATATTTCCTAACTATATGTGCAAGTTTATATAATCCAGGCAGAACTTAAGCAACTGAAATGTTAAATTTGGATAAATCTTTTATTATTGTTTATCATATGATAAGGAGTTTACATGCGTGAGATTTATAATAATTTTGTTCAAAATGTTTCCTTGGAGAAATTCTAATTAATATCCTCATTAATATAAAATATTAAACATAGTGGATGAACATTAACTTATAGTTCATATTTTTATTTACATGCTGTTCTAGTATTTTCCAAAATTAGGAGCCAAGGGAAATTTTTCTTAAACTAAACAAAATCACCATTTGTTTTCTGTTTTTGTTGACTTGTGGCACTATATCTAAGTCATTTTTCTTCCAAAGAACATAGCACTTAAGACTGTAAGTCATCTC
The DNA here is from genome assembly GCF_023091745.1 of Budorcas taxicolor. Lineage (NCBI taxonomy): Eukaryota > Metazoa > Chordata > Mammalia > Artiodactyla > Bovidae > Budorcas > Budorcas taxicolor. The sequence goes on along the minus strand of NC_068910.1, from coordinate 114,773,861 downwards.
ATGTGTAAAAGAAACAATATGGCACTTAAAAATATGATTCTGAATTAAAATTTGAGCATTTCCCAAACACAAAAATACAATATAAGATTAATAACTCACAAGACAAGAAGTGCAAATGGATCACTAATTTTACTGCTTTTAATAAAAAATTATTTTTACTTCTAACAGTGTTACTATGAGAGGAATATATTTGTTTAACTTTTGAATACCACATTTCAGACTAATTATAATTATGCAATTTAAACATCATCTACCATTTCAGTTAACAATGAGAATAAGACACATTTGTTTCTAATAATTTTGGCCTTAAAGTTTTTCTTTAACTACATGCTTCAAGATTGTTAAAGTCGAAATGCTGAATGTCCTAATTATTTGGTCAAACGAATCTCTTTTTCCCCTTAAGAGTATAATTCTGTGATACTAAAAATTTAAGAATTACTTTATACTATACACCCAGAGGTCTGTAAATGACTCTAGAGGTTTATCCTCTCAGTCTCCAGGTTTTACTCATATCATTCTATATGTATGCTATTAGTCCTGATATTAACTATCTCAAAGGGAAAAGATTTCATTTCTTCCTTCAGCAATTTGTTGCAGTTCATAAAATGCCCTAATCACTATGATGGCTTTTCCATTCTTGCTATTTACAATATAAATGTTACATGTGATTAAATCATTTCGTACACTTTTCATCCGAAAGACACATTTTACTCCATCATCCCTGGTGGCTCAGATGATGAGTTTGCCTGCAATGCAGGAGGACACGGGGTTTGATCCCTGGGTTGGGAAGATCCCCTGGAGTAGGAAATGGCTACCCACTCCAGTCTTCTTGCCTGGAGAATTCAATGAACAGAGGAGCCTGGTAGGTTGTAGTCCATGGGGTCAGAAAGAGTTAGACACAACTGAGTAACTAACATACATACTTCCTCCTTCGTTTTAAGTTATATTTCTCTCCTAGGTTATGAAACCCCAAACACAGAGGACTGTAGAACCTTCTATATATTCTGCTCCTCAGCATTAGAAGCTGTTCATGTCAGTAGTTACTCATGGAGTCAAGTGAGGACTTCTGTTGCCATAAAGGCAGCATTGCTAAGAAACCTGTTCAGCTCTGTAGAGATGATAATCAGCATCTCTAAACTCTGGACACTATATACCAATTTGCCCTTAGTCCCTTTACTGATTTTGATGAATAATTTTCTCATAGATAATCTCTGTACAATGGGAAGAGAGCATGATTTAGGGGCTAATTTGAGAATTAAATGAGTTAAAACATGTAAAGAGCTTATAACAGTGCCTGCACATAGTAAATAATCAATAAATGTCACTTGTTGCTCCTAATACCATGATACTATTTCAATTACTCCTATTATTTACTACTATTGCTCTTGCTACTACTACTGCTGCTGCTACTGCCACTATTATTACTACTACTCCTTTACTACTACTACTATTGCTACTACTATTACTTCTTTGATTCTCTTCTACTGCCATCAGACCCTGGCAGATGCACTTTCTTCTACCATGTGGGGCATCCAGAGTGAGCTTTAGGGAACTGAACATCACTTCCTCCCAACTCCTAACTCCTCTTAACTGTACAGTTGAGCCAGGCTCTCCTTGATCACATGGCCTCTAACATAATTATTATCCACAGTTGATAAAGACACTGCAGCAAATTTATACAGATCAGGGCCTCTAGCTTTTCTGGCCCTTCATCCTTCTCGAGAACTTTCTGACAGTCTATCATTTTGTAAGATCTGCATTAATGTTCTTCCATTAACATGAATAATTGAAAGTTGCCTAACAGAAATATCTTTCAATATTATATGATGTTTATCAACTTCATAAATGGGCTGTGATGTTTTGTATACAAGTATGTATAAAATTATAAGGATAGGCCAAAAATTAAATTTCTTAAAAACTGCTATATTGGGAAAATATTATACCTTTTTTCTCATAAGGTGATGTCAAAGGAAATTTTGAAAATAATTAAAAATACTTTTTAAAAAAGCAATTTGAATTTTCAAAATGTCATACAATCATTCTTAATGTTTACTCCTTAAGCAAATCCCCATGGGAGAGTATGTCATCATCAAACATTTTTTTCACAGATGAAAGGTCTAACTTATAGATATGAAGCCACTTAAAAATGAGTCAAACTGTGATTAGATTTCACAAGCTCTAAGTCACTACCATGCTGTTAAGAGTATTGAAGCACTGCCTGCCATGGAAAGGTAACAGAATAAATGAGTTAAGCCTTTAGGTTTCCAAATAAACCAACAGTAGATCATCAATCAAGTAAGTAAAACCTATTTCCATGGAGCTACAAATAATATCAGAGTACACAAACACATACACACCATAGACAAACACATAGACATACAAGTACAAAGGAAAAATGGGCATACTCCTCTGCCCTGATTTGCTTTTAACCCACTCTAATTCTCTGATGGATTTTATGGAAGACCTCACAGCAGATACTATGTCCTTCCCACCAATGTTAGACAACTTGCCTTTGTGACTTCTAACACAGCCTGTCCAACCTGCCTTTCCCATTGTGCTAATTCTGGGTGACCCAGATTGGTGATCTTAGAGACTGAAACTGCAAATGGACGGCTGTTCAGATGGCCTTGTTACAACATCAAAGGTGACTGTGAGGATAAAATAAAGCCAGTAAAGTTACAAGAAGCAAATTCAAATTCATATAGGTATTATTACTAAAATACAGACCAATCTGTCCTATATTTATTGCAATCATATAGCTCCTGTTTGCAAGGTATGGGACAGTAAACTATTTTCAGGACAAGAAACTCCTAGTACTATGATAAAGTGTCTAGAATTGGCACATTTCTTGACAGAAATTTCCATTGAGTACAAATGAAATCACTGGATTATGTAACAGTAAGTTGTTTCACTTGTTTTCTATATAAGCCATATACTTGAAGTATTTCAGTATTATTTTTATCATTCTCTTTGTTTGGTGTTTGTCATTATTCATTATCTCAGAATTACTTAATGTTTCTCTTCTCTGCTTTTCACTCTCAAGCAGTGGTTCTCAATCATAGCTACACCTCAGAATCAACTCCAAAGTTTTTTTTTTTCTTTTTTTTACTTAATTGCCTGCAGTGAAAGTCAGTTATTAGTATTTTTTAAGACTCCCAAGATGATCCTATGGTGCAGTCAGTGTTGAAAGCCACTGATCTACAGGCATTTACTTTGTTTCCGAGAATCAAATCATTACTTAATAATGATTAAAGGCAGTAGTCACTAAAAGGATTACAGTATGGGAGTGGAAACTTTACATAATTTATTCTACATGGTACGAAGAATATCCTACAAAAGAGTTGAAATTTATTAATTTTTTTAGACAGGCTTTAAATTCTGTGAAAGTAGGGACTATGTCTATCTTGGCTACTACTACATTTCCAGATGTTCAGTTCAGTTCAGTTCAGTTCAGTCACTCAGTTATGTCCGACTCTTTGTGACCCCATGGACTGCAGCACACCAGGCCTCCCTGTCCATAACCAACTCCCGGAGCTTACTCAAACTCATGTCTATCGGTGATGGCATCCAACCATCTCATCCTCTGTCATCCCCTTCTCCTCCTGCCTTCAATCTTTCCGAGCATCAGGGTCTTTTCAAACGAGTTCTTATTAATAACATAATAAACACTTTCTGGATAAATGAATAAACAAACAACCATACTGAATTTATTGGAAAGGAAAACAAATTTCTTATGAGAATATTATCTGAATATGATCTTCTCCTGAAGGTTCTGTCTAGCTCCTCCAATGTACTGCTCCTGTGTCACAGTCCTTTAAGCAGTAAGGGACTTCTCAAGCAGAAGTCAGCAAGGTTTAAATGTCTCAGTGTCACTCCATTAAACACATGATACAAATTCCAGAGAGACAGCTATTACACTTTTAAGTTCAACTTCAAAACAGGAGTAGAATACACATAAACACACACGCATATAAAATTTGTATATAAGAATAAAGGTATCAATATACCTGTGACAGAAAGTAGGTGATGGTAGTGAGGGATGGAATAAGGGAATTTAGAATAATATTTGCTACTTTTTGAGAGCAGTTTTTATACAAAGAGATGAAGGCTGTCTGCTAAACAAGTTAATTTAAGCCAGTGGTTAAGAATACTCTGTATTTTCAGGCCAATGGCAACTCTTCTGAAAGAAAGCCAAAGTTTTCCAAACAGAGTGACCCTTGTTGTCTTTGTGTGAACTGACCAGCTCTTTTGGATTTTCCAGGGAGGGCAGGTTTTCACAGTTGGGTGGTCAGAAAACTCCAATCTGTAAGACTGGACGAGAAACACAAAACCATAGTGATAGATAGAGCTGTGAACAATTATGAGACAGAGAAATTAATATTAACAACAATAGCTAGATATAATCTTTAGCTTATTTCATTCACTGTTTATATTGAAATTTGATAAGGAAATTTAAAGAGCTGCAGACAATAAATCTACATAGGTCTAATATGTGTATATATGTGCAATATAGTGTTAATTGAGACTAGGTATTTTTTGTTAGCTATTTTGAATTTTTAAACTAGTTTTTTGGCAAATGAATAATAACTAAGTTAACATTTTAATATTTTTACACAGTGTTATATTTCATCTTTTCAAATTTATAAAATTTAAAATGGAAGATGAGTCTTGTAAATGTAGCAAGCTATTTTAAGCTTCAGAGAAACAACAGACATGTAATTTCCTCTGAAGCTAAAATGTATAAAACAAAAATAATCAGGTCAGCAAATATTAACTAAATGTATTTTGCACTATAATAGATACAGAAATAAGGTGACAAGTATGCAAATTTTATCTGAATAATTCCTATAGAATCTAAGATGCATTCATTTTGATATGGAAAAGACCACCAAATTCAAGTAGCATTTTTCAAAATTGATAAAAGTTTATTGCTATCGGTATCTTATGGTAGTTTCAACTATACCTTATAAGAAATTCACATTTAATGCTGTGTTTCAATGTACTTTGGGTAAACTGTCCCAAATCACTTAAGATTCCCAAGGGAAAGGGCTGAGACTGAGAACAAAAAGGAAGTGTAAAGGTAGTTAAAAAAAAAAAAAGGCTTATGAAGGCTAGAGGCCCTTTTCTTTTGCTGCTCTTGGCAGAAGGAACAAAGTGAAAGGCAATCTTCAGTGTTAAGAAAAATGCAGACATGAATAATGGTGATTAAAAATTGGTAAATACTACCAGCTCCTTTATAAATACCTCTCCTAAATGTACTATGTTTAATCGTTTAGTGTACAAAAGATATGACCAAAGCAAAAGCCATAAAAGAGGTTTTCATGCTAGGAAAATAATTTATACAACAAACACAAGTGTAGTCATTCTAGCTGGCATGCTGCTATCCATCTTAATTATTGCAATAAATGAACTGCTGGCCATCACTTTTAAAAGACTATGCAAATCTGGAGGCTTACCAAAAGATCAGAAAGAGAAGCTTTATGTTAAAATAAAGTGATGATTAAATTGGAAATCAAGCCGTAATGCTGATGATACATTTTTCTGGGATAAACAAGGTGGCTTTGTCTTTGAAAACTGTATCTATCTGACCTTGTAAATTTCTTGATTATTTTATAAGCAACTACACAATATGTGGGCTATCCAAACACCAAACTGCATATATAGAAAGCATACTTACTGCTGAAAATAACTGCAAAGGGAGTCCTGCAAAGGGAGTCCTGCAAAGGGCAGGGGTCATCAGAAGGTAGGCTCATTAGAGACTGGGTAGATAGACAACATTGCCTTCCTCTGGCATAGCAGTTACCAAAGTGTGGTTCCAGGAACTGCAGCACCAGCAATATAAGGGAACTTGTTAGAAATGCAAATTCTGGACCCCATATCAGAAGTGCTGAATTGGACATTCTAGGCACTGGACCCAACAATCTATGTTTTAGCAAGCTAACTAGGTCCTTCTGATGCATGTCTGAGTTTGAGAACCATAGTTTCACTGAAATGAAAGCTCATGGGATCATATTGTGTTTGCTGCTGATCCCCACCACTCAACCTAGCACAATGGCTAGCCCATGGTAGGCACTCAAATATTTGTTAATTGAATTCACCAAAAAAGAAAACTTTTTCTGAAATAAAGTAGACTTTAAAAGATATCCCAAATCATTTTAGGTATTTCTAGTGCTATAAATAAATAATTTCATTTATAGAAGTTAAATTTTTTAAAAAGTTTCATTTAAATGGAAGCATTCTGATTCAAATTTAGTCAACTGCTGTTGAAAAATAAAATGTTCTTTAACAAGTTATCATGACAATCATTACATAGTTCTGAATTTATGAATGGTTAGTTTGTTCATTTTCTGTTGGTACTGTTGGAGGGAGGATTATTTGAGGAGGAATTGGTCTTCTTGAAAAATAAAATCTATTACTTATTATTCTCCATAATTAGCATAAATTATTTATTAAATGTAGTCATCCATTTCAACTTTTTAGCTATCATTTCTTGTTATTCAACATAATTTAATATATTCATTAAATTCTGTGTCACAAAATAGCACTTTGGATAGCTTCAATTCATATATATTGATACATGTGCAAAATCTGCAAAAGATATCCTTTATTTTTCAAATTCAGTGCTCATAGAGAATGAACAAAAATAAAGACTTGAAAATAAGAGTAAGTTTTGTATCTACAAACTCTAAACTTATATTGCCAGTTAAATAAGGAAACAAATGCCAAGAGGACAATTTATGAACCTCAAGGGGCAGAATAACGGCTGTCATCATTTTACAAAGTACAATTTTAGGAAACATGTTTTTATTGCATTTTTGTTTGAATTATAAACTTGAGTAGAAAATGGGAAATTGGGCACAGTCATATATTTTAACTTTAGCAAACCATGTGATATACACTCACAAAAATATGTTACTTCAAAAAGTTAATTCCATTCATCTGCAATAGGAAACCTGTCACCAGGATCTGAAAATTGGCTGAAAGCCAACAAATAGAAAGTCAATAAACAATATTTAATGCTTAAAGATATGCACTCCCTTTTTATAAAAATTACTATTTTACATGCTGATGTATAACAAAAGAACTATAGAACTGCTATGAAATGAATCCAGAGGCCATGAACTTTGGAAAGGAATGAAAACCCGTAATGGAACAATCTATTCTCCTGAATGTCATCAGTGGTGTTAGCTACGCCAATAATTGCTGACACCAGGAACATCCAGGGCAGGAGAAAAGAACAAAAGAAACAGAGGGCCAGGTAGTGAAGAAAGCTATGGTTCCATCAAATTTTAATTCCTAGGGAGTACATATCACTGCAGAATGTCAAAAACTGTATTAAGCCCACTACAAATCTACTTTTAAAACCCAGCTGATATTAATGCTTTGATCCACCTCTTGTTTTCTCCTCTGAGGAAGAAGCCCAAGTTCCTAAGCACTCTTTTTCCATTTCTTGCCTCCTCCTCCTCTAACTTTCATGGTTTGCTTAATCAATCCCCATTTGCTCCCAAGTCTAGTTCTGCCACTTCAGCTTGCTCCATCTTCTCTGTTGACCCACATACATATTAAGATCTCTTCTTTTCCAAACATACTCCAGTGAATCAAACCCCTTAGCTCCTTGACCTCCTATTTCTCTCCTTATCATTATCAATCTCCGTTTTCTGTCTGCATTGTACTCCAATGAATGGTGCCATAGCTGTGTTCCTCTTACACCTTTTGATGTAGTAACTATCTTATTTGTCTTTATCCAGCACAATAGCTATATGCAATGGCATGCTCCTCATGGATGTCCAATAAATATTAAGTTAATTAAAGTACAAGTATCATTGTGCAAATATTACATAGTATTAAAACTTACTTGCAAGTATTACACAGTAAAGAAAAATATTATTGTGCCTGTCCAGTCCCTTCCGTTACCACATTCCCAATTTTCATGAAACTGCGCAGAAAGCTGTCAACTTTCCCTCCTCCAATCATAGCTGCTTGGTCTGACGTCAGTATCTGATCCAAGCTAAGCCAAAAAGAATCCTTTCCATGCTAATTTGGACCTGGAACTAGGCAAACAATGCTGGTTAGTTTACTGAGTGAAGGTGAACCAAATCCAGGCAATATAGCCTAACCTTCAGCATAAGAATCAAAATATGATAGTTTGCAGAAAGAGAGAAGGCACATAAAGACAAAGAAGAACTAAGAAACGGAGAAACAGAACTGACAGCTATCATGCCCTTGATTCTACTCAGTTCCCAGTCCTAAAGCCTAGGTGTATCATTTCCCATTGTTATACAGATATTTTGTATCTTCATTATAAACCCCCCTTTTGGCTTAAACTACATCAAGTAGACCACTACCACTGCAATAAAAGATCCTAACCAAGACAGGTACCAGAATCATGGGTCATATTTAATTACTTTTGACTTAATAAGAGAAAAGCATATTTTCAGGGTAAATAAAATAGAAAGCTAATGTGGAAAAGTCACTTGAAATCAGACAAAACAAACATATGACATGAGTATATACAGAGTAAGAAAGTAATAAAAGCCATCTACATGTGGGAAGTAGGAATCTATTTGTCATTTTGGATTTTTACACATTTGTATATTCTCAGAAGACAAAAAGCTCTAGATATCCATCTTACTGTATAGGATGAGGGTGACAATATGTGGAATATTGCCATGAAAAAATTCCATTGAATATGGTTCAACATAAAATGCAAAGGTGTACTCTCTTGTGGTCACTGTTGTTCAGTTGCTAAGTTGTGTCCAACTCTTTGTGATCCCATGGACTGTAGCACGTCAAGCTTCCCTGTCCTTCACCATCTCTTGGAGTTTGTTCATATTCATATTCATTGAGTCGGTGATGCCATCCAATCATCTCATCCTCTGTTGTCCACTTCTCCTCCTGCCCTCAATCTTTCCCAGCATCAGGATTTTTTCCAGTGAGTCAGCTCTTTGCAACAGATGGCCAAAGTAGTGCAGCTTCAGTTTCAGCATCAGTCCTTCCAATGAATATTCAGGGTTGATTTCCTTTGATTGACTGCTTTGATCTCCTTGTTGTCCAAGAGACTTTCAAGAGTCTTCTCCAGCAACACAATTTGAATGCATCAGTTCTTCTTTATGGTCCAACTCTCACTCCATATATGACTACTGAAAAACCATAGCTTTGCTTCCCTGGTGGCTCACAGGGTAAAGCATCTGCCTGTGATGTGGAAGACCCAGGTTCGATCCCTGGGTCGGGAAGATCCCCTGGAGAAGGAAATGGCAACCCACTCCAGTATTCTTGCCTGGAGAATCCCATGGACAGAGAAGCCTGGTGGGCTACAGTCCATGGGGTCGCAAAGAGTCAGACATGACTGAGCGACTACACTTACTTACTTACTTACTTACTTACTTACTTTGACTATATAGACCTTCTTGTGGTCACTAAGTATACATATTTTTAGTGGACAGCTATAAAAAAGTCCAGAGTAACCATTAAAAATTTCAATAGTACAAAATCTTTGTTAATAAGTTAGCAGGAAAGTCATTTCATTAAATCACAGATCTTGCTTGTTAACTTATGATAAGCTTTAGGTACAATTCTGTGGTATGTGATGCATACTTTATTTACAATGCTTTCAACTTCTAACCTTACGAAAAACTATATATGAACCTGGTCATTATTAACCTACCCTGAATTTGTTTCACCAATTATAAAACTACTGTTTTCCATATTAATAGAAAGGATAATAACATAAAGCAAAACCTTATGAGAACACCATGATGGATTCTGAAAAAGCAAAGGCAATCTTCGTAAGCTACTGAATTATTATTAAATAATTTTCCAAAATATAGTCATTGGTTTGCCACACTTTCTATGTGGCTGCAGTTAATCTTAAAATGAAAAAAGAATCATTTTCCAAACTAAATAAGTTTGCTCATGACAATAAATGCATGACACTCAAAGACCATAAAGGTGCATGAAATAACTCTGAAATAAGAAAAATAATTTTGTGGAGTACTTTGTGGAATATGTTTCATATCTTAATTTTCTTAAAAACAGTGATAACTTATTAAAAGTTCCCTGGGACAAAGGTCTGTTTTACAAAGTCAGCCTAGGTTGAAGTAGTTAAAGAAAATCTTTGAAGCCCTAGTAAACGTAAATGGTAGCAAAGAAATGTCAATTGAGAAGCAAGCGATGATTCTTTTGAAGATGGAAAAGCCCAAGCATCTGGGAGTGAGGGTGGAGGCTGCTGACCAGGGTTATGTGCATCTGCAGCAGCCAACTGGAAACATATCAAGATGCCTATGCTTCCCTCCTTGCTCGAATATCCAGTTTGTGTGTGCCTGCTCACTCAATCGTGTCTGACTCTTTGCGACCCCATGGACTGTAGCCCGCCAGGCTACATGGAATTCTCCAGGCAAGAATATTCAAGTGGGTTGCCATTTCCTTTTAGTTTAGGTATCATCATCTCATACAGATGCACACAGGCAGTGAGTCAGGTGTTATGGGCTACATGGAAAGGAAAAGAGGAACTAAATACACTCACCTTACTGCCTCAAACTATTCTGTATCTTCCTAGTGGGTTCAATGATCTAAGAATTAATTTTAATTCTTTCAGCTTTAGGTGTTTTACATACTGTTCCATACTTGGTGAAAGTGCCATAGTATTCTGCCTATTGATGTGTTATTCTTGAAGAAATGGACTATAATCACATTTTAAAAACACATAAAGTCTTTTTGTTTGCTCCTGTAGGTATGGGATTACTACGGCAATTCAAGGGGATTCATAATGCCTTTCATATACTATTCATCCCAGCTCATAAACTGAAAGCACTTTTACTTAAATCAGCCTGGCTTCTATACATGACAAGTGAGATCAGTTATAATACTCTGGAATTGTTGATTACCTACAGGCAGGTGTTCATTATATTTTTCAATAAAAAAACCAAAAACCTTTTACTCCCTGTCTTAATTTTAGTGTCTTATTCTTTCAGTTGTTTCTTTTAATACACGTTTATGTGTGTTTTAAAGTCTAATCTTTCGAATTAGCTCTTGAATAGCTGTGAACTAAATGTCAGATACAAAGGAAGACCTAGAAATCAGAACAATTTGTATTTCTAAATGCCAGAATACAATCTAAAAGTAAGACACCATTAGACTGCCAGTACTGAAAAGAATCATTTTATGAGTGATGTTTCTGAAAAATGCCAGAGATAAAGACTACAGGGAGATTGTGGCTCAAGTGGTGTTAATGAATCAGGTGAGTTATAAACACGTTTTGTATGAATCTACACTTGAAAAAAATCATCCTTTGTTGTTAGAAGGATTGAGAGGAGGGTTAACTCTGCCTCACAGAATTTAGCTCTGCTAAATTCTTCCTATGAAGACTTAAGATTTAATATTCTTCCATTCCTCTAAGCACTCCTTAAATTAAAATAACAAAGTTTTATTTGCAGATATTTATGCTTTGAAATTTTCTGATTGATAAAAACAATTTGGTAATACAATTTTTCTATACTCTGTGTAGTAATATTGTATATTTGATAATCCCTGAGTCCTCCAGCTTCTTATGAGGTGCTAAGTATTCAACATACCAGGCAAAAAATAATGAAAATAATACAATTATTGTTGGCTACTTCTCCAAATTTAAAATTAGTCTTAATTTAAGTAAGCTTAAAATTAAAACCTGGATGATATAAATTCTAAATTATGAAGAACTCATATGTTCATATGAGAACTTCATAGAAATAAATTGTGTAGACTTCTTTAGCAGGCTATTTTGCTCTTCTGTTGTATTTTTATTTTTAATGTAGAAATATAGTTCTAGATGATCCCAGAAAGCAAATAATCTTAAATTTGGAAAATATGTTTCATTTGTGTAACATATTTTATTTGTAAATGTGAATAGAATAATGTTTCCTAAGCACTGATTCTCCAAGTGTCTTAAATCAGACACCAGATTAAACAAGGCTAAACAAATTTCTTTACATCAGACATTAGTAAAGCTTATCTGTATACTGAATTTTAACAGTGAGTATAAATGTGTACCATTTCACAGAAGAATTTCATGATGGCCTAATTATTGGGATCATAAGAGTATAAGAAACATTTCTCCAGGACTACAATTCCACAAGCCTCTAAAGTTATTAATGTCATAAAACAAGGTTCAACAACCTTTGGTCTCAGAAAATTATCACTGATAAAAAATTAAAATTTCTCTTCTTATATGGGCCTAAAGAAAAGAAACAGAAGAAAGAAACAGGCAAAAATGAGTATAACTGTTACTCTAAAATTTTATAATAATGAATGGCACTATATGCAGAGAAATGTTCTAATTTCTCAAGTCAAAATAAATATATTACTAACGAGAAAATAGTACTATTGTTTAATAATCTTTGTACTAGTAGCTTATTTAAAAATAATATACAAATTATAAATACTCAAATCACATAAAAGAATATGCAGTTAAAACAGAAAAAGCTTCCTTCTGTCTCGTATCCCCTGCCCTCCCTTTCAGAGATAGCCATTACTAAATGTTCTTGTATGTTTTTCAGAAAAAAATAGCTTTGTATACACAAGCATATTAAATGACTGTCTTATTAAGGACATATTCCATTTTCTTGCAAATGAGCATATCATATACATGGTTCTGTCACTACTTTTTTCTGAATTAAAAAAGGATAAAGAAAACTATAGTGGGATAATTTTCCACTTTACATGACAGTTTTTTTCCTCTTATGTATTATATTTGCATACATATAATATTTAAACTTTTCCATGGAAAGTTTAGCATATTAAAACATTATTTAAGATGTTGACAACAATGGCAGTACTAACAATAATAGCTAACATTTCAGCCTGTACTTCTTGCCATTAAATTTGCTAATCACTTTACAAAGATTATCTCATTTAGTTCTTTCAGCAACTCTGATATTATTACTACTTTCACATTACAGATGGGCTTCCCTTGTGGCTCAGCTGGTAACAAATCCACCTGCAAAGCAGGAGACCTGGGTTCAATCCCTGCATTGGGAAGATCCCCTGGAGAAGGCAAAGGCTACCCTCTCCAGTATTCTGGCCTGGAGAATTCCATGGGCTGTACGGTTCATGGGGTCCCAAAGAATCGGACACTACTGAGCGACTTTCACTCATTCACTTACATTTCAGACAAGGAAACTGACCTAGAGACATTACATAACCTACCCACTTAATTATGTTTCAGTTATTTATTCGTCTCTTTTCTTTCATAAAATCCTTAATATAACCACTCAATTTGTAGTGTCTATGAGTGCATGCATGCTCAGTCACTTCAGTCATGTCTGACTATTTGTGACCCTCTGGACTGCAGCCCACCAGGCTCCTCTGTCCATGCGATTCTCCAGGCAAAAATATGAGAGTGGGTTGCCATGCCCTCCTCTAGGGGATCTTCCCATCTGGGGGATCAAACTCGCATCTGTCTTCGTCCTCTCTATTGCAGACAGATTTTTTTGCCCACTGAACTTTCTGGGAAGCCTCTATGGTCTTTATATCTTGAATATAAAGTCTCAGGTCTCTGAAACCTAAAGACCTAAAAGATCCACAGGGTCTGGTTACACTCATTTGAAATCTAATTATTAAGTTCAAAATCTACCCAGGTGGGGCTTCCCTGGTGGCTCAGTGGTAAAGAATCCTCCTGCCAGTGTGGGGGACATGGGTTTGATCCCTGGTCTGGGAAGATTCCACATGCCACAGAGCAACTAAGCCCATGCCCCACAGCTACCAAGCCTGTGCTCTAGAACCCAGGAGCCACAACTACTGAGCCTATGTGCCACAACTACTGAAGCCCACAGATCCTAGAGCCACTGCTCCACAACAAGAGAAGCCACCAAAGCCCATGCACCACAACTAGAAAGTAACTCCCACCTGCCTCAACTAAATAAAATCCTGCACAGCAACGAAGACCCAGCACAGCCAAAAATAAATAAACAAAATTTTAAAATCTACCCATTTTATCTTTTAAAAGGAAAAGAAAGAGAAGTCTGATCTTTTAAACTAAGTTTCCTAAAAGGATATTTCAACAATTGAATATTAAGCTAAGGTTCAGATCCAACATTCCAACACTCAAAAATCATAGACAATTTGAACCAGAGGGATCTTAAGTTACAGTTTCTATCATGTAACAGATAAGAAAAATGAAGTGTTTATCATCAAGTTTATTATCCTTTCATACTGATCTCTGCATTGAAAGAGATATCAGAAAAATCTCTGCCTTGATTATAAAATACATATAAAACATCCCAGACAGACAACTGGCTATAACATTTTGTAACACTATCAGAGACAGCAGTCTCTGAGTCATTCTCAAAAGCAGCAAACTCATAATCAAGGAACTATCTTTCTTCAGTAGCTGAATCCTGTGTTTTGATTATTGATGTAGGACAGCTGTCTGTGAAGACAGTCATGGATCAGTGTTTTCATCACAGCTATTAATTCACCGTTTACCCCTTCCTTCTCCATACTTTAACTCTTCCTCACAAGACCTGTATTCTATAAGGCTTAGTCAAGTTTACTGTTTTTCTCTGCACCAAATCTAACTTCTCTATATCTTTCTTTCAAATATTGAGACCAAAATGAAAACATGATAGTATATTCTCATCAAGTATGTTCAGTGTTGACTAGGGGAGAAGTTATATCTCTCCTGTCCGCCATAATTTCACACACTGATAATGCTTGTCTATACTCCATTCTTTATGTCTACAGTTTATTATTTTATTTATGGGACAATGTGATTGGTAATCTCAAACTGCAAAATGTTACATGGCTAGCTCTTAATTGAGCACATTGGTGAGAGCAAAAGAACAACAATTAATACCAAGAGAGGCAACACAAAGATCCTTTTTATTTGGCAATACAATTAAATCATACAACACTTATAATCACATGGAAGGAAATACCTATAATCACATGGAAGGAAACTCACCCACTTATAATCAGTCACATGTTCTGGCCTAATATCATCACTGAGCAACCAAAGAAACAGAAAACAACAAAATCCCAGGGCAGAACTGAAACTTGAGGCTCATATTTCCTCTCCAGTCTCCTACATCACTCTGCCACTGATCACTGGCAGTCAAACCTCACCAAGTAGGAAAGCTCCTGGTCACTGTTATCAACGCCACAACGATCCTGGTTACTGTTACTGATTCAACAATGATAAACAAACACTCACTATTAAATATTTTCTAGTTTAATCATTAAACAATAAAGTTAGGGGAGTATATGAACTGTTTGCATGGCAGCTGTTTTCTTAGCTTCTTTTTCATTTTATTTTACTATTTGTGAAGCAACTATAGTTAATAATGTAGTTATGTGGTTAACAAGTACACACAGGTTCTGTTGTGAGAATCAATGTCATTTTTAAAAAACTCAGTAGTACATCCCATATTCTGCAAACATCTAAAGAGAAAAAACTAACAGATTGTGCAATATTTCCAGAAGGCAAAGTAAATAACCACAAAAAAGTAAAGGATGATCTTATGTTTGAACGGTTTCGGGGCTTTGTTTGATGGTATTTTGTGGGGAGTGGAGAGGTTTTTTAAAATATTTTACTTTTATTTCCGCCTGCCATGCCTGTACCAAACTCATTTGGAAGTTCAGCCTGTTTGACTACTAAACACTGCTGTGGAAAATGTAATTACCACTCAGTTATTTTAATTTTTAAGGAGAAATCTCTAAATATCTATCTAGAAAATTATCTGAGGTGAGAAAAGAAGATAAAACTCAAAACTTAGCAATTTGAAGTATCATTAACACTTAATATGATATGAACCAGAGTAAGATTAAAACTATTGGGAAAATAATGTTTATTAGGTAACTTGATCATACTACCTTTGACCTTGTTTTCATGTTACAGGATTAAATTCAGAAGGATACCATTCTAAATACTAGAGATTGTGCTTGAGAAAGGAATACAATGATAACAAGTTATTTGGTAGTTCTTGAATTGGGCTTTGTGTTCAAACAGGCATGTGTCTCATAAATGTGTGTAACTCTATAGGAAATAATAAACATCTCTCACAGTATTTTAATTTTTAAAACATCCACAACTCACTTAAAAATCAACTAAATGCATATATTTATTCTAATATAATGAGAGGCCAAGTTGAGGTTGTCAGGAACCAGGGTCTAACATCTCAGGATAAAGGCAATGGGGAAAAAGGGTAGGAAGGTAGCATGTGGGAGAAAGTGTCACAAAATCTAAGCATTGGGAGTAATGTCCCAAGCCAATAAGAATTGATTCGGCTGAACTCTTGCCTTATGAATAAACCAGGGGAGGGAAACTAAGTAGAACCAAATTTGCAGTTGTTATGGTCTTGAATTCAGTTGGCTTAAGTATGAGCCATTGTGCAATTGATGCCAAACAGATGTAGAGGCACCTGTTCTGACCAAAGATAATTCACTGGTTCATTTTTGTATACCTAACTCTGGTTTTCTAATATCCATTTCTTCCTCCTTCAGGATGTCCACCCATCAGACTTTCTGTTCCAGAACTTGAGTAGTCACCCATTTATCTTTCTGTTATACTCATTCCTCTAACTTTAACTTCCTCTGCAAACTTGGGAGTTAAACTCTTCATTTCAGCCCAGACCCACTCTTTGAAACAGAAGCTCAATGCTCAAGTCTTATCTGAGGCCCATTTATCCCTAGGTTTAGAGCAGATAATTTAATACTATGTTAACAGCATATGCTCCATCCATCTCTGGGGGGAGTAGTTTCAAAAACGCTGTCCTAGCAGATTCTCACTGGTTCATGTAGGTAACTGGATTTGTATAAACAAGACTTCAGCACTCATCACAGATCAGAATATACATAAATATGCTTAGTTGGAAAATGACGGTTATATTGTATAATTTCACTATTAAATGATATGCCCTAGAATTATTTAACTTCAGTTGATCTCTGGAATTCAGCAAACTAATGCCATTCAGAATTCCCCAACCTTGATTATTTCACATTCTGCTAGTATTGGATAGACACTGCTAAATTTGGTCAATAATTATCTGGGTTTCAATAGAGATTTGCATCAAAATTTCTCCATTAGAGGTTTCTTTCCAGCCATTGTTCTCCCTACTCCAAGATAAAAAAAAAAATTAAGCGATTTTTAGTTATTGAGAAGAGATTCAAACTTGGAATTACTAGAGTGTATTATCATCCAGGTGTTGAGCTGAAAAGAAAAATTATTTTATGATATGCTGCTACTGGTCCACATAAGCAATCTGTGATAAACTCTTTTTAAATAGCCATTTCTCTTTCATGCTAGCATTCAAGTTTTGTCTCTCTTCTCTCTGTAGAGAGGTCCACTCAATCACTCTTATATATTCCTCAGTAGTATAGGCTGCCCCCTTAAGCATCGCTTGTCTGTTACAGCATATACAAAATACTCATTTTTTCCTGTAATCACATTTTTTATAAGAAAATTTAACTTCTGAAACCTATTCACATAGAATAAAATAAGGCTCATTGATAAGGAAAATTATTTCATTGTATTAACCTTAGATTCTGTACCCATGGAAAATTGAAAGCTCTATGATTTATATATTGTCTGAAACGACTGTGGGATGATTGCTTTGTTGGATCACAATATTGTTAATGTGGAGCCTATATTAGAACCCTAGAATCCATGCAACATTTGTCATAGAAATGAGTAACATTTTTTCAAGCAGTAGAAAAAAATTAAAAAAAATTCTCATGTGGACTATTTGATTAATCCAGACTCTTGAAATGTCATTGACATGGCCCAACCAGTTTTATATATATAAATAAAAAATCTCATTTACTTGGCTTTATTTGAGAATATGTTTACACTGATTAATTTTTGATACATATGCTATATGCATTCAACGCTAAACACATTCAAAGTCCTATATTTTAAAGGCTGAAAGTGACAGTAGACTTTGTAACTCAAAAAATAAATAAATTTAAAAAATAATAATAAAATAAAAAACTAAATGGTCTATGCACACAATTATATGTAAAATACATAATCAACAAGGACCTACTGTATAGCATAGGCAACTGTACTCAGTACTCTGTAATAACCTATATGAGAAAATAATCGGAAAAGAATAGATATATGAATAACTAAATCACTTTGCTGTACCCCTGAAACTAACACAATATTTTGAATCAACTATATGCCAATAAAAAAAACAAATGCCTGGGGGGAAAAATAAAATAAAAGGTATAGTCTTTAAGCTTAAAATTGATTATACAAATATATTGGTCATTCTTTTCTAAGGTACTAACTACTGTGCATGGAGCATACCAGGTATATAATCTGTGGGAACATTAATGACAGTGTGTTGCATTTGTGTTGGTTTATCAGTCCTGGGTGTTCTTTGGAAGGAATGATGCTAAAGCTGAAACTCCAGTACTTTGGCCACCTCATGCAAAGAGTTGACTCATTGAAAAAGACTCTGATGCTGGGAGGGATTGGGGGCAGGAGGAAAAGGGGAAAACAGAGGATGAAATGGCTGGATGGCATCACGGACTCGATGGACGTGAGTTTGAGTGAACTCCAGGAGTTGGTGATGGACAGGGAGGCCTGGCGTGCTGCAATTCATGGGGTCGCAGAGTCGGACACGACTGAGCGACTGAACTGAACTGAACTGAATCTGGACAAGTACTTTTATAATATATTAGAAAATATTAGAATTTCTCTGTGGGATTTAGGACTTGAGTATCAGACCACAGAAGTAAAAATTTACTAACAAGGTATTCTATAGGGAATACCAGAATAAAGCCATGATAGGAAAGTTAACATTCCAAACAACTGGGAAGGAGTCAAAGTAAAGTAAAAATAAATAAATAAAGGCTTATGTTTTAAAAAAGACTTTAACTAGAAATCTTATAAGGATTAAGATTACTTTACCCAGAGAAAAAAATCTAAGTTTCAAATGCACAAGGTTTATTTTTCAGTAAAAACAAAATACATTTTTTTCATGAACTCTTCTCTATCTGTGCCTACATTTTAAAAATTCTTCAATGAAAAAATACTTCTTCAGAAGTAAGACTAGATTTTTTCCAAATTATCTCTGATATTTTACTGTTAACAGCCTTCAAGGCATGGCCCACAATACATACATATCTTTTGTGGTACAAATATATTCAATATTGCCTGTGCGACTAATAAACTTCTAATAAAATCTTTTCTATCCTGTTTTTGCAATAATCAGGAAATTGCCCTAATCCAAAGTTTTAATTTAAGAATTCAAAACAGGAGAAATAAAAATATTACCAGTCATTTACTGCCTATTGAGGGTGAGTTCCTACAATTTTCCTAGAAAAACTTAGTCTTAAAAACAAAAATAAATCAGTTTAAATGCACTTCTGTATTTCTCTGGATGATCTTACATTTAATGTTCAATGTCTATGAAAACTAAAGGAACACAGTTATTAAGGTTTTTATGTTAACCTGGATTGACACCTGGAAGTAAAATTAGACCAACTTTACTCCACTTCTTTGTATAGTTCATTGCATAGCTTGTGTGAAAAAGTGAGAGAGTCAGCCGCTCAGTCGTGTCCGACACTTTGACTCCATGAATTATAGCCCACCAGGCTCCTCTGTCCATGGGATTCTCCAGGCAGAAGTACTGGATTTGGCAGCTATTCCCTTCTCCAGGGGGTCTTCCTGACCTAGGGATGGAATCCAGTTGTCCTGCATTGCAGACAGATTCTTTACCATCTTAGCCACCAGGTAAGCCTGCAGCTTGGGTAAAATATGGCAAATATTTCTTTTCAAGAACCGTAATTCAGGAGATTATCCATTCTCTAATTGAATTTCTAAAAACCATTGAAAAATTGTCCCCATACAGATATTTATATGTAAAATATATATATAGGCTTTATTAAGGGCTTCCCTAGTGGCTCAGAGGTTAAAGCATCTGCCTCCAATGCAGGAGACCCAGGTTTGATCCCTGGGTTGGGAAGATCCCCTGGCGAAGGAAATGGCAACCTACTCCAGTACTCTTGCCTGGAGAATCCCATGGACGGAGGAGCCTGGTAGGCTACAGTCCAAGGGGTCACAAAGAGTCGGACACGACTGAGTGACTTCACTTTCACTTTCTTTCACTTCATTAAGATTTCTATTTTTACTTAATATATTTATTCAATCTTCATATATGTATGGAGGATATGGTGTGTATCAGTAGACACTGAGTAGGAAAAGAGATGAAGACATAGCCCCTGCCTCCAGAACATAAAAATCCTCTACTAATACTACTACTACTACTACTAAGTCACTTGAGTTGTGTCCGACTCTGTGCGACCCCATAGATGGCAGCCTACCAGGCTCCCCTGTCCCTGGGATTCTCCAGGCAAGAACACTGGAGTGGGTTGCCATTTCCTTCTCCAATGCATGAAAGTTAAAAGTGAAAGTGAAATCGCTCAGTCGGGTCCGATACTCAGCAACCCCATGGACTGCAGCCTACCAGGCTCCTCCATCCGTGGGATTTTCCAGGCAAGAGTACTGGAGTGAGGTGCCATTGCCTTCTCCAAAATATCCTCTAAGGTAGAGAGAAATGAGTAAACAGGCATTGGGCAATAGAGGAAATAACTTTAGAACTATAGAGAGCATACACTTTAGGGTAATCAGGGAAGAATTTCTGAAGAAGATGGCATTTAAATTGTGTCTGAAGGATGGAGATGCCAGTTCTTTTTCAGGCAAAGAGATGGTGATGGAGGAGGGTAGAGAGAGAAATCTGGAATAAGACAGTGACATGAATAACAACACAGGGTCAAGAAGGTCATGGCACACTTAGAAGTATGGCTGCAGCACAGATTTCCAAGAAAGACTGTGTCAAGAAATGCATGAAGGACCTAAAATGTTACGCTTAGAAGTTTGTATTTTATCTTTACAGTAACAGAGAGCCACTGAAGTATTTTAAGCAGAACAGTAACAAGATTCTTTCACATCTTAATTTCATTTTAATGGCAGATAGAAGAGATTGGAGGGGTGCTAGACTGAAGTTTGGGAAAACAGACTATTTTTTTTTACTTCCTTGAAATTGCTTATGATCACTACTCTATTGCACTCTGAATCTAGAGTCTACATAAATCTGTCTTAAGCACATATACATTTTCTTACTCTTAAATTACCTCTGGCCAAATTACAAGAATGACCTAAAACAACAATATGTTTTCAGACACTGTGAACTACAGTCTGCAATTTTAGCTTTAATTTTACCTCTAAATTTAGATCACAATGCAATTATGTTTCATTATCAGATAAGAATTGTGTCATAATGAATATAATACTAATAATTAATGGATAAAGTCTAGGCATTTGTGAATGACTTGTTTCATATAATGAATAAATTCAAAGTTAATGACTAATAAATAACATGATATCACTGTCATTCATAGTCTACTTCTTGAATAGAGAAAAACGGTGGACTGGGGAGGAGCTACAGCTGTCAATTTTATAATTTTGAACAACCTGAGACCTCTCTTTTTTATGTGTTATGTTAGCGGGAGTAAATTGGGTTTATAACCATGTTTGGGGGAAGTTGGAGATTAACTGAGTTTAAATATTTCAGTAATATTAACAATGGACTGAGAGCAGATTATTTGACAATTACACTACTGAATGAGCTTGTCCCTACTGCATGCATTATTACAGAAGAGGGATTAAACAATTTTCCCAATGTCACCCAGCTAAGAAGGTGAAGAGTAGAGACGAGGTCTCAAAACCACTCAATTTGCCTCCAGAAGCCAGACTCTCAAAACTCTAAACAGAAAGAAAGCTAAATTAAACAAGCACTTACTTCAAAGAATGCTTAAAACCATAATGAATAAGTTATCGGCCTCAATCCCAGGTTGCCCTACTAGCACTGCCATGAGAGCACATATCTAACTTTAATTTAAGAAATGTTTAAAAGATGTCTCTGTGTTGGCAATTCTTACACTTACTGGGCCATTTCTTTAATTGATGGCATTTTTAAAATAAATTATCTGTGGCGGATTCATGTTGATGTATGGCAAAGCCAATACAATATTGTAAAGTAATTAGCTTCCAATTAAAATAAATAAATGTATATTTTAAAAAATAAAATAAAATAAATAAATAAAATAAATTAGGAGGTCTATGTACAGACAATTTTCTGTAGAACTCATAATTTCTGTTTTGAATAAAAAATAAATAAGAGTCATCATTTAAAAACCTTTTTTCTTAATTGGGCCTCCAGTAAAAGTTATTGATTACTACTGATTCAAACCTATATAAATTATTCTAAATCAATGTATAATTTTGAATCTTAGAATTTTTAAGACCTTAGAAATCATATGAGACAATACTTCCATAACAAAAGTGAACCCCAGAAAAGGTAAATGAATTGTCAGGGTCACACACAAGTGACAGATTTCAACTTAGATTGAAAATAATATAGTTGGAGCTATCTAAATCAAGGGGATATTTGGAAAAATAAAAAAGAGCGAAAGACATGAGTATAGGCCATTTGCACATAGAAATCTATAATCACTTGGTTAAAAATCTAGGCTGGGTGTGAAAAATACCAGCTATTTTTCCTCTTCTATTACAATATATAACTGTCTTATTTAACAGATATCACAGAAGTAATATCAAAATATTCATTATTTTATCACTGGAAATAAACTTGTCCTTTGATGTTTTGCTGTATTAATTTGAAGTATGTTTCTCAAGAGTACATCTACTTTAATCTCCTCTCAGTTCAGTTCAGTCGTTCAGTCATGTCCGACTCTTTGCGACCCCATGCATCACAGCACGCCAGGCCTCCCCATCCATCACCAACTCCGGGAGTTCACTCAGATTCATGTCCATAGAGTCAGTGATGCCATCAAGCCATCTCATCCTCTGTCGTCCCCTTCTCCTGCCCCCAATCCCTCCCAGCATCAGAGTCTTTTCCAATCTCCTCTTGTGATTTATTATTCAAAGGATATAGAGAATTAAGAACTAGGGTTTTAAAACATATATTATTTGCAGAAGCACTTTTTGAATTCCATTAATAAGAGGAAGATATTGTTCAATTTCAAAAATATCATTAATATGAAAATTATAGATTTTTAATAATTTCATTATTAAATTAGAGGTCACCAGAAAATCATAATAAATAGAAGCATCCTACAGTACTCACAAAAGTAAAGTAGTGGAGCTCCCTCTATTGAATTATTGTTGAGAAAATGCATCTTGTATTTAAAATCATAATTTTATCTTCAAAACAACTCTATTATAATATTGTAAAACTTTTCCCTTTTTAAATTCTAATACTTTTCAAATTATAGATGCACATATGCAATATCAATTTCTAAGAATAATATTATAAATTGCTTATTTCTTTATAATTTTACAAAGTGTTATTTTTCTTTAACGATTTTTGTTTGCAGGAAATTACATTTTAAGGCTGCAATTTTCAATTTGTGTTTTTCTTTTGTTTTCCTTGAGTTCATAAAACTGAAAAGTTACTTGACAGATATTGGGACTATGATACATCCTAATAAGAATATGAATTCCAATTTTGTTATGGAAACTCAAAAATGTACTTTAATGGAACTAAATATATCTTCCAACCAGTAAAGTGAGGTATTTCACAAATTTTTCTGTTACAAATAAACTGACATTATAATATTATGAATACTGAAAAATGTGATTCATAATGATTATTATTGGTTGAGAGTTCACTTCGTGCCAGGCACTGAGTCATGCACTATGCCCTCATTACCTTCTTGAATATTCACATCAAATGGGCTTGATAGTATCATAATCCTCTTTTTACAAATGAGAAGATAAAGGCAAGAGACAGTAATCACACTATTGTTCTGATCCACAGCCCAAGTTCTTGAGCTCTTGTGCAATGGAATATATGCTATGTATTGATATTCTGTAAAGTTTGTAAGCAGTGACAGTCTACAAAAATTAAGCAATTATTTTTTAATACCACTGAGGTATAGCCACAGTGTATACACACACACACACACACACACACACACAAAATCACTACTCAGGTAATTCAAATCCTTTTTAGCTCAATATTGAAGATCATTTCTAGAAAATGATAACCTCCAAACCATACCTGGAAACTCTACTCTTTTTACTTTGTAATCATTTATTTTAAAAAGAAGACATACTTCTTATCAGCAAAGAGAAAAACAGCTGAGTTGATGCAAGTTTGTTTTAATAAATATATATATTTGCTATTCCAGTATGATAAGAAAAGCCGTTTTATCATACACTAATCAGTCATTTCTAAAGGAAATTTTCTATTTGAGAATTAGATTATGATACACTGGGGTTGGGCTTCATAGAGGATTAATCCAACAGGGTAAATCCAAATATATATTACATTTTTTCTCTTAGATCTGATATCAAAAGCATTATTCATTATTCATATTTTGCTCATCTATGCAAAAATATAAAACCTATGCCTTATGACCAACATAAACATTTTTCTTAGAAACTGTCATACCTATCACCAGGTAGAGATAAATGCCTATAAAATGAAGGCCACAAGTTTGAATATTTAAAAGTAAATGCTAGGCAGAAATTGCTTTATTCATAAAATTATAGTATGTACATACAGTAAGTCCATTATGAGCATTTGTTGCCTTTTAAAAATATATCTTCAGCATATACTTGTTGGAAACTTCATGTATATATTTTATGGTTTCTCCACATAAAAGTAATTATAAAATTATACTTTACTCATTTCCATAGTTCGGCCAAAAATTATAGGGTGAAATATATGTAATTGCACTGATATTTTTAATAAACTTATGGAAGATGGTATTTTTATCAGCTCAAAACCAATTTTGACAATCCTGTTAAAACACCTTAGAAGAACTTTTCAAAATATGGTTTACTTAAAATGAGGGCTGTTTAGTAAAACTTATTAAACAGGGTTTAGAAAATGGCGTTAGTGAGACCACCCACAAATGTATATTGCATCCACAATGAACTAACATGATTACTTGGAAGCCACTTGTGTGATGAAAAGCATTATCAACTACTCTTAAGGTTCACATCTTGCTCCCTCTTAATCCACTGTTTCAGTTAATCTCATCCCACAGAGTATGAATCTTCTAAAATGGAAAAAAATATGGCTTATGATTATATGGTTTATGTTCTAAAAGTTACCTATCTTATGTGGAAATAGCAATGATAATCATTCATAAAAAATGCACTTCTTTCCTGCATTTGTGGCTCCATGGTCATGACTGAGCATGCACACACCCTCCGGTATAATGGGGCTTCCCAGGTGGCTCAGTGGTAAAGAATCAACCTGCCAATGCAGGAGACATGGGTTCAGTCACTGGGTGGGGAAGATCTTCTGGAGGAGGAAATGGCAACCCACTCCAGGATTCTTGCCTGGGAAATCCCATGGACAGAGGAGCCTGGCAAGCTCCATTTCATGGGGTCGTTAAAAGAGTTGGACAGAACTTAACAACTAAACAACAACTCCTGTGTATTCAAGTTAGACATCAAACTGTCTATAGTTTTCCCTTACATAGAGATGTGTGCCAATTATTCCTATAATTCTCACTTTTCCCACAAGCTCTAAATAAATAAGAATCAACATATTATCCTGGTTTTCTAAAAGTTATAGAAACAGTAGAGAAGTATGGGTACGGTACATCCGCATAGACCTTTGTTGTGATTAAAGATATGTCCCTGTGTGCTAAGTCATGTCCAACTCTTCACAACACTATGGACTACAGCCCTCTAGGCTCCTGTGTCCATGGGATTCTCCAGACAAGAATATTGGAGTGAGTTGCCATGTCCTACTCCAGGGGATCTTCCAATCCCAGGCATGAAATCCAAGTCTTCTGAGGCTCCTGAACTGGCAGGCGGATTCTTTACTGCTGAGCTGCTGAGGAAACTTCTCGAAGATACATATTTCATTTTTAAACAGAGACATAATTGACATATATTTGTTTTAGGTGTACAACATAATGATTTTATAGATGCATATATTGCAAAAACCATCCAGCACAATAAGTTTAGTTAACCATCATCTCCAAACATATCATTTTCTGTGATGAAAACTTTTAAGATCTACTTCCTTGGCAACTTTTAAGTATACAATTCAATATATATTATTTGAACTGTAATTATTAATAGAATCTCTTTCTAAATGTAAAATACATATACTCTTTGACTTAGCAATTTCACTTCTACGATATGTTGCTGCCAACATAATTGATCTTATGAACGAGAACCAGTATTAAAATGTCTACTACCACACTGTTTGTAATAAAGATTAGGAAAAAATCTACATTTCCAAGAACTGGGGAAATGGTTAATTGTGGTATGCACAATAAACTCCAATATACCACGTGAAAAAATGAGGTAGAGATGTGCTGATAGTAGATATTCTTTTATTCTCCAAAATGTGCTTCTAAATGAAAAAGGAAAAGTACAAAACGGTATGTAGAGTATGTGCCCCCTAGGTATTTTTAAAGTGGAGAAAGTACGCATGCAAGTATGTATTAGTATACAAGAATTTGAATAAAGTCAAAGAGATCCTCTGCTGAACCCCACAACTGGTAAGTAAATTAGGGAAATTACAAAAAAGAATTTGAACAACATCAAGGAATTCCTGCTTACCTCCAGGAGTGAGAACCATATTCCTTCTCCTTAGTGTATTCACTTATCTCATTCCTTCAGTTCATATCATCTGCTTAATTATCTCTCAACTTTAGATATCACTTCCTGAAAGAACCTTTCTGATTTGTTTTCCTAACCTCCAGACCAAATTTGGCCACACTGATGTAAAATGTTCTTTATGCATCCTTGTACTACTTAGCGAAAGTTCTATCCAATAATTATATAATTAGTTGACTTATGTCTGTTTCCCAGAGAGAACATAATTTCTTGACATGAAAGACTTGGCTATTTAGTAGCTAGTTTATTACTGTATCCCGAGCACCAAGCTCAATGCTTTGCACATACTGAACACAATTTGAATGCTGGCATCCCACTCCAGTACTCTTGCCTGGAAAATCCCATAGACGGAGGAGCCTGGAGGGCTGCAGTCCATGGGGTCGCTGAGGGTCGGACACGACTGAGCAACTTCACTTTCACTTTTCACTTTCATGCATTGGAGAAGGAAATGGCAACCCACTCCAGTACTCTTGCCTGGAGAATCCCAGGGACAGGGGAGCCTGGTGGGCTGCAGTCTATGGGATCGCACAGAGTCAGAATGACTGAAATGATTTAGCAATATATATGTTGAATGGTTAATTGACAAGAGTTTTAATTAATTTTGGCTTGGTTATATGATCTTAGGCAAGTAGCTAAGTACTTTTAAGGTTCTTCATAGCTCTAAAACCTTGAACCTATGGGTCTAAACATACATCAAACTAAAACCATTTTTGTCCCAAAAATGGTGTTTAAGTTTCTTTTGAATTTTACTTCTCTTTACCTGTATCTTCCTCTATCTTAGCTGTCAAATAGAAGAACTAAACAAGACAGAAGTCTAAGACACCTCAGTTTCCCAGTACCCTCTCTTCTATCACATTTTAGCTTCTGATCATGAATTGTATGCCTTTAATCCTTCAGTCTCTCTCTCCACATACACATACACAGATTAAACTTGGCATAATTTTATTCCAGGGGAAAATTAAGTTTGAACAGTGGGCAACAGTATTCTTATTGGACACTGCTCTACAATATATGAGCCCCTATAATATTTTGTGCCTAATCTGGAAAAGAAGGGTGTAAACTGTGGATATGGAGTTAAGGATCTGTAGGAAGGATCCCTGCTACTGACACACCCCTCACTACTATTGTGAGAGGCAGACTGATTGCAAAAATAATACTAACCCTTTCTCCTGGTCTTTATCAACCTCTTTATCAAAGTGATTTTTAGCTCCTTCCATTCAATAAACGGAGATGATTTCCCCATCCCTGAATTTGAGCTGGGCTTGAAATTTGTCTTTACAAATAGAATGTAGCAGAATGGTTTTCCAGAAGACTTGCAACTTCTGCCTTCCCTCAGAACCTGGCTTCCATCAAGAGAACTAGCCTATGGAAGCTAATCAGAAAATGAAAGACTATGGAAAATAATTAATTTTTCTTGAACAACAACCAGTTAAATCCCAAACACAAAGCTACATAGGGTGACCCACAGCAGACTACAGTAAAATGATATGGAACTAAAACCAGAAAAGCACTCAAATGTTTAGTCTAAATCGCCAAACTGAAAAATAATGAACTACATAAGACAGTTGCTGTTTTAAACCATTATATTTTGGAGTACTTTATTATGTGACATAGTTAACTGACACACTGTGGTTCAAAATTTTAATAAGAGTAGCAAGACTTCTTTTCGTTTTTGGCTTGATTTGGAGCTAGGTAAATTTTATACCCAGAAACCTCTCAACTGTTAAGGAAAGTACTTATGAATATGCTGATAAGAGTTTTAGCCACAGTGTCCAAGGCCCTCTCCCTTCAATCTATCCTATTAATAAGGACAAATCTATGGCACCCTTTAACTGTGTGCTTAGATAATACTCTCTCATGTTTCCTACCTCCATTTGCTTTTGGAGTTTTCTGAATATCTGAGACCCTCAGAGACAGATGAACGAAACAATCTGTGAGTGACCAATTAGGAATAGTCAGTCTTGACACTGACTGTCCTGGCCATGTTGTTGGCTGTTGCAAGTCAGGTCACCATATCTAACTGATACAACTGTAGCTCACATATACAAAAAGACTTGAAACCCTCCTTCAATTGTATAGATATCCTTGGTAATTCATTTTTAGATCTAAATTGACAGTGGAGCTACTAAGAAACTTTACAGAAGAAAAGAATGAGAATTGTGCAGCTGGCTAAGAAAGGATTTCAGAATCAAATTGAAATAGGCCTTCCCTAGATAACTCCATGGCTAAGTATAGCTTTCAGGTGAATTTCAAACACCACTACTCTCTTAGCATCTCAGGTCGATTTGATTTCCACTCCAATCCATGGAATCCTTAATGTTTCACACATACTACAATATTCTGGGGTTCTAGCCATAACCTTGTGTCTCTGTCGAACTTGACATTAAAGAAACATATAACCCCTTATTGATACTTCACTGTAGCTGATACTTAAATTAAAAAGGTTAGAAATAAGCAGTGTGTCAGGATGAGGAATGCCTTAACTGTACTATTCTAACTTAAGTATTCTAAGACAGACCCATAGACAGTCAAGTCATTAATAATTATTGTGACCATATAATTTGCCATCCAAACTGCACTCATGAGAGTGAAAGGGTATCATTAATAATTGAATAAACCAGGCATAATCCAGGAGTGTCTTGGATCTACCATGATGTATGGGTCATGGAGTGACAGAGAACAGAGTTTTAGGGAGTAAAAATGCAGGGAAGCAAGCCAGAGAAACTGGACAGCTGTCTAATTTCTGATTAGACTTTTCTCCCACAATTTCATTTCATTATATTGCAATACTATGAATTCTTAGAAGGTCAGACATAGTCATGTTCATTGAAGTACCTCAATTCAAAGTTGAATTACGTAATCCTTTGATTAGAAATTTTTGGATTTTGCACAACTCTGATTGCCCCCTTGAATAGAATGGATAATTGGGAACTGACTGGATAAATAAAAGAGGAAGCACTAAAAGCTAATTTCATTCTTGGAACATACACTACAATAATGGGATCTGATAATAGGTTACCATTAAACAATTACTGAATACTACAGCACATTTGGAACTAGTCCTAGCTGAAATATATATGGTATTCTGTCTAATACGTTTGGGGGAGAGAACATAAATTTTCTTATCTAAACAGAGAAATCAGCTGGATGAAAATATCAGTAACTACAAATATATGATCATATTTTGTACACTATAGGGATACTTGTAATAACTGTAGGATTTAACCTTATCAAAAGTCAATAATATCCTTTTTTTAGATATATTTTAGTCTTGGCTTTGTTCTCCACAGGAAAAAGAAACTTCTGCCCTAATAAAAATGTAATGAGAAATATAAATGGACATTTTTCTGGTCTTTTTCAATCTGTATTGAAAATAAAAAGGAGCTGATATCCAAAAGTAATAATCAAATAAACATTAATTTATCACTTACCACTCCCAAGAAAATTTTCTTTAGTATTCCAATAAGTTAGCTGAATTCTTAATATGCTATATAAAATCATGTGTGAGAAATAAAATGGGCCTTTGTGAAAATCTAACAAGAATAAAATTAACAATTTGAAGGAAATTAAAGTTTCTGTATATACACACAGGCACAGAGTTACTCTTTTATCATAGCTGCACCTATGTTGCTTTCTTATATATTTGAGATACACATTGCATGTGTCTACTTGAGTGAATTGTTCCAGAGAGCTAGAACTCTTTGATGACGCTTTATGTGAAATAGATGACTAGAACAAAAAGAGGTGTGTTTAGGAATATAAAACAAGGTGATTATAAATCATTTAAAATACTATATGACAAAAAGCTGCTATCTTACACTAAGTAATGCTGACAACTTAGTGCTTGGTTTTACAAAGGCCTGTATTTAGTGTCATGAAAACTTGCGGGTAAAAAGGGGAAAAAAAGAAAACATTTTTGCCTGCTTTTAATAAAAAGGTCAAAGTGATAATTAAGTGGAATAAATTTAAAAGTGTTACTCTATTAAGTATATAATAAAAGTCTTAATATAGCATGTTTTACTTGAAAAATTCAAAATGCTGAGTAAGGGTTACTAATCTCACCAAAATCAGAATGATGCACTACACAGGGAGATAATTTTACAGATGGGAAATAAAAAGGAGTAGAAAAATAACTTCCTCAAGGTTACAAAATTCTTATGCAGCATAGCTACAAACTGGACACATGAGTACTAATACCAATATAAAGAATTTTTTGTTAGCTTTTAGGAGTCTAAAAGTAGGGTTTTGTTGATTTTTTCTTTTTAATAAGTCAACAATAGAGAAGCATTTCTTCTAAATTTCTATTTTTAAAGACAAGCTAGTTTAGATTTTCTAAATAGTCAGAAAAAGTTTAGAATCTAGTCAAAAATATTTTGGATTTCTACAGATTTCAAAATGACACAAAAGCATTATTTTATATTCTATTTCCTTCTGTATTGTACATACAACTATGAAGCAAATCAAGTTTGTTTAGGATCATTTTTAATGTGTATATATAAGACTTTGAACATATTAGCATAAACCATGACTTACATTTTATTCTAGGAACTATATATGAAGATTAAATACAGCCAGTCTTCCAGAAGGGATGGGCTGCAAAAGGGTTTTTCTGTTTCTCTGTTTTTTTGTTTGTTTGTTTGTTTTTTAATGACCTAAAGCTTTTTCTGACTGTTGGGATCCCTTTTACCAGGAGAATGGGAGACTAATTCGATTATACCTTTTTTAATGGTCTGATTCAGGCCCAGAGGAATAAGCACAAGATATGAGTTTATAAAGAAGGAAAAAAGATGGAAAACTAGCAACTGGGAGCCACTCATATTTTTCTAGTAATAGAATTTATAGGAATTGTGTCTGTCCAGACTGTCTGAAAGCATTAGAAAAATACAATTGGTAAACGACTCTGCCTTACCTAAATGGGCTTTTTACCTTAGGTCATTAGAAACAGAATTTTGAGCTGGCAGAGCTCTCAGCAGAGTCTCAGTCCACCCTTTTCCTTATATACGCAGATACTGAAGCCCAAGATGGTGAAATGACTTGCTCAAGTGCCTGAAGGTAAATGGTCCTGAAACAAACCTAAGAAAGCAGTTTACTTTAAATAGTGCCCCATTAAATTATCAATTGCTATTGTATTAAATCATCAAGGAAACAGCAATATTACTGGCTTCTAAGCAGTTTGCAGTTTTGAAATTATAGATTTTAATAGTCCCACATCAGGTAGTCTGAAAGGACATTATTTGGTGTTTTTCCCAAGGCCTGTTGAGATAAACAGATGCATTCCGAACATAATATTTCACTGGGGGGCGGGGGAGGGGGAGCTTCAAGGGTGCTTATGTTTTGGAATGAACCTTATGTCAGTGAGCAATTCAGAAACGTTGCAGAGAGGAGTGCACAAAGATGACCCAAGAGAAGAAATAGTTAATTACAGGACCCCACCTTCCTGTAAATAACCAAGGAAAGCCTTTTTAAAAGCAATACAAAATGTCACCACAGGCTGACGCTCTTTCTACAAGAATAATGAGATTCTTGCTCCCTCAGATGCTGAGCACATACTTCATCGCCTTTATCGCCGAATTCATTTTCCGAGGTTCATAGATAATTCTCCTCCTCCCTTCAAAATAGACTACATACCATGCCTACAACATATTGATTTCAATGCTATATAGTGACTATAGACGGAAAGACCTGCAGGGGCAGTTTCACAAACTCTAGGTCTGAACACACTGTCAAATCGGCTCCGGAAATGAAAGGCTGCACGCGGGGCAGTCAGTTAGTCCCTTTGAATAAGCCAGCTATTGGCACTGCATTCCCACCGGGCTCGGCTGTGCTGAGGGATCCGAAGGAGGTGCACTTGCAGTCCAAGACTTGAGTCCAGAGTCTGGACATGGCGGTTTTAGTGTCATAATCCTTTCTTTCAAAACACACATGCCATACGGAGAATCTGGAGCATACGTCAGCCGGGTAAATTCAAGGAAAGCGCAGATCTGAGGGTCCGAGCCTTCCGACCCGCAGATCAGTCGCGGGTAGGCAGCGGTAAGGGAGCCCTCCCGGGCTGGCTGGAAGCACGCAGTTGGTTGTCGGAGAGAAACGCGAGCTTGCTGCGCCAAACGAGTCGCCCCAAGATCCGAAAGAGGAACCTCTCCCTTTTTAGCAGTTACAAGTGCGGAAAAACCTGTCCTCCGAGATGGCCCAACTGAAAATAAATTCCAGCACTGAAAAGGAAACTGGGCTCGTGCGTGTGGTCCGGGGGTGGGGGGTGTAGGTGAGTCTTACACTCTTAAGGTGGCGAGGGGGTTAAAGCCAACTGTAGGCTTGTGGATCTTTGCATTTTACAAACTACAGCACCCTCGCGCTCCCTCCTCTCCCCTCGGCTTCTGAATGAGTGCCCTTCCTTCCCACACCGGACACTGGGATCTGGAAAAAGTGAGATCTGTACAGTGCCTGACCCAAGGGGTTCTCCCCTTCCTCCTTCTCAGGTGTTTTCGCCCCACCCCACCAGCTTTCAATCCGGTTCAACTCTCGCTTCACACTCCCAGCCCCAGAGCCGGCGATCTGTCACAGACCCCTCTTTCTCTCGCCTCAGAACAGCAGGTGAGCTCATTACCTCAACTAGAAATGTAACTTTAAAAGAGACCAGATCTGGGGAGGGCACCCACCTCCCGCGTACCACCTCCACTTAACACACACAGCGGTGGTAGTTCACCAACACCAGGGATCGTCAGGCTCTAACCCCCAGCCTCACTCTCCCCTCCTTTCCTGGGAGAGATCCAGAGGCTTTCAAACCTCTGCTTTGACCTGAGCTTGCCAACAACTAAAGGTATGTGCAGAAATAAAAGATGAGAAAAGCAAGTGAGTTTTCCTTTGATAAAAACTAAAGCAAGGAGCAAGAGGACAAACAGAAGCCGGAATAACAGGAAGTAGGAGTTTTATCTTCAACTGTCTAGGAGGGGCTACAGATCAAAACTTCAAAGGGAGAAAAGAATGTCCCCCCAAATCCTCAAGTCAAAGGAAAAAATTAACTGGCTGCCCTGTCAAGCGACTGCGAGCACGCGGAACGCCCTGTGAGGATCAACTCCTGTCAGCCACCCAGCGGGTCTCGGGGATGACAGCACCAGGGGACGTCCCTAAGGGCGAGGAAAGGGATTCCCAGGCGAGATATATTAGTTGTTGGGTTTTTTTTTTTTCCTTGTGAGTCTTAATACAGAACTGAAAACTGAGGTCGGATCACGGGTGCTGACCAATCCTCAGCCGCCTCACTAAGGGCGCACAGTCCTGGCTGCGGATTCCAGTCCAGGCTGCGTCCTTTGCCCGCCGTCACCCCCACCCTCACAACCCACCCAGACAATGGAGGAAGGGGCTTCCAAGCCGCAGCCGGAGCTTTTCAGCGGTTCCCAAGAGGAAACCCCTCCCTTCCTTTCTTCACCTCTCACCCAGGGGAAGTTACCAGGGGATTTATCACGAAAAAGTGCGAGTTATTGCCTCTGAGAGCTAAGCGAAAGGAAAACTGCCCAGAGCGCAGTGACGTGGACTTTGATACCCGAGGGGTTGTCAGAGGGCGAGAGCCCGCCACCCAGGCGGGAGCCGCATGGGGGAAGGGGAGAGGACCAGACGAATCTCGCCTGCGGGCCCCCTGAAGCCCCGACCCCGGCCGCACCCAAACTTCCTGGAGATGTATCCAGTGCCCCCAGTCGCTGCCCCAACTTGAGCCAACCGACCGAACTCAAACATGCGGCACAGGTGAGGGAACCTAGGGCCAGCTCTGTGCGCGCACCACCGGTCCCTTACCTCCCCCATCCGCCTGGGCGCGCCGCCCACGGGGGTGGAGGGCGCGAGGCCGGGGCCCGGGACCTAGGAAGCTGCCCCCCCGGTCCAGGCCGCCCTGGGGCTGCTCCGAGGCCCCTGTTCTTACCTGGCCTAAGAACAGCAGCGGAGATCAAGAGGCAGAAGACCAGACGGCAGGAGGGGGCCGCCTTCGGAGCCATATTCCTCCTCCTCGGGGACCACCGACAGAGTCCGCGCCGCAGGAGGGGGCGTCGTCCCCGGCCCCGCGCGGTCGCGCTCCGGACGCTGGGGGCAGAGGCTTCTCTCTGACACACTGCCCTCTGGGCTTGTGGCGCTGCACCTTCCCGTCTCCGCCGCCCGCAACTTTCCACCACGCAGTGGCCCAACTCCTCCCGCCTCCCCTACGACACCCGCCCTCGGCCCCTTTGGCTGCTCCTCCCGGCGCCGGCGACCCTCTCTTCCCGGGAGACACTTGAGTAATTCGGAAAGGTATACGTGTTCTTTTTAGCGGGTCCGTTGTTTTCCTTCTCTTGGAATAATAATGGTAGTGGCAGTGTGCATAAAAAGCCCGGTGTTAGGAAAGAACTGCCGGGGGTGGCAACCGAGGGCCGACAGGTCCAGGCGGTCTCCTCAGGTGGCAGCGGCGGTGGCAGCGATAGCAGCGGCAGCGATAGCAGCGGCGCCAGCGGCGCTCTCTGGGCTGCTCTGAGTGGAGGGACTGGAAGGCGTGTGTAAGCTGCCGCTCTCCTCCTCCCTTCGCCTCCTCCCTCTCTCCTCTCAGCTCCCCGCTTCGCAGGAGGTAGAGCCAAGCGCAGGTGGTAGGAGCGGGATCTGCAGCCTAGAGGCGCTGCAGGACCAAGTCCCAGACTGAGGCCGAATCTGGAACTCCTCTGGGAAGCCGCGCGCGCGGCGTCTCGGAGCCCCAAGTGGGCGGGGTATTTTAGTGGCTCCGCCCCGGGGCCACGCCCGCCAATAGGAAGCGGATCCAGAAGCAGCCGGCTCTCGGTAGGGCCTCCAAGACCGCCACTTGAAGTGTCGTTACCAGAGCTCTGTTCAGACCTACTCTCACTTCACACTGCCCACGCAGCTTCGCAGAGGTTCAGATTGCCCTTTTTGCCCCCAGACGCCTGTTCACTGGCTCACTCCTCAGGAACTTTTCGGCCGTGATATATCAGCCGGCTTCTTCTGCAAAGGGAGTAGTAGGGCAGGGAGGTGGGGGTACGGACTTCGCCAGGGACTCTCGACTTTGGATCCAAGTTGGGGGGAGGGGGGGCAAAAGAGGGAGGAAGGGGCTGGAGGAGGTAGCTAAGGTGGGAACTCGCCTCCGAGAAGTTAAAATGAACAGCTACTGATTGGCGGGGTTGGGGGAGCAACTCATTAGGCTGAGTCCTCCTTCTAACCGCCCCCCACCCCCCGCCACGTGCCCTTCTCGCACACACCTTTTGCAGGCAGATCACTTGAGTCGACTGCCCAGTTGCAAATAGAAAATATTTACTCTTTCCCTGGGGAAATTAAATCAAGGATTTCTAGATCCATACTTCGTCACACAGATTTTCCCAATATCTGCAAAAGCCAGAGCGTGTGTCTTTTTTATTTTGAACTAAGCGGCGACTTTAAGTTGCAAACAGAAATCTTCAAGTTACTCTAACAGCCAAGCTTCTTTTCCGTTTCAGAAAGCCCGGCATCCGGATAGATGGACAGGCTTCTCCGGGAATTTCTTAAGATTGAACCACCTCCCAGGCGGAACATTAGGAAGCTGTGTTGCTTTCAGATCAGGCAGAGAGCATGAAGGAATATTTCCCTCTAGAACACCTGGGTGGAGCTGTCGAAGCCCTTAGTGGCTCTAAATCCGGGATCACAACTCACATCCACGAAGCATAATAAAATCTTGGTCCCAGAACCACTTCGCCAAGGCATTGAACAGCCTTCCGTGCATCACAGGGTCACCCTAGTCTCCAGAAGGGAATGTCAACTAGCAATCTTCACATACTGCGCTCTTTCATCAGAAGGCTTGAGTCACCAGCTAGATGGGGTTGAAGGGAGTTGGTGGCAGGAGAAATAATAAAACAAGCGGGAGCTCGGTCGCGTGTGCACACACAAGTCTTTGAATTCTTCTTCTTTTCATGCTGAAATCTCTAAGCTCCCTCTTCCGCTGTGATTTTTATGATAAAGTCTGCCAGTCTTGTCTTCCTGGTTTTCCTTACATTACATTCACAGTATTCTAGAGTTCTTGTATTTTTTTCTCTCTAAATAAGCAGTTTCTCCCTCTTGGTTTTAACATGAACATCTCATTTTCACCTATGGACCTACAAGAAGGCAAATGCTATAAGGCAAACACCTTTTAATTCAGTATTCCATGAGTTAAGTTTGACTGCATTGCTAGCATTCCGATGGGATCCTGTAGAAATCGTTTAGGGAATTGTTTCCCTTTTAACAGCAGTTCTAAGTAGCTTTACGGGGACAAATCATCCTAACTATATAGTTAACCTGGACCCCTCTCCCTCTCCACTCTCTCTGTCTGATCCCCTTTATTTTGGAATGAGAGTTAATATAGCATAATTGTTAAAAAGTGGATCTGCAAAAGGCACAGTGTTTGATTTCGGTTTTGACATTTATCAGCTGCATGATCTTGATGAACTCAACCTCTCTAAGCCTCAGTTTCCTTACTTGTAAAAAGTGATAGCAATAGTGCCAGCCTTGTGAGATTGCTCCCATGTTTAAATGAAATCACACAAATAGTTGGCTAGGCACAGTAGAAGGAGCTTGGGCTGTAGGGAGCAATCAGAGTCTAGTTAAAACTCCTGTTCTGCACAAGTGAGTGACCTTGAGCAAAAGTCAGTCTCATAATCAAAGTGTGATGACACATCAGAGTGCCACCTTCAAAGGCGTGCAGCTAAGTTGGATGAAAATTGAGCATGCTATACATACTTACATTTAGGACAAGTACGATTGTAGGTAGTGCTCTGTTGCTCCAGTATTCCTTTTAGAGAGGAATTTGTCCTATCCTAGGAAAATACCTTAACATGCCACTTGGAGCAGTAACTCCAAAAGTTATTAGTCATCTATAGCTAAGGTCACAAAAGTGATGGTGAAACTACTCTATATTAAATCACATAATTTGAAAAAATGAGAAATTACAAAATAATAAAAATAAGAATTTGGCAGGGGAGTGAATACAGCGATGCTGAGAAAAGAAGGGACAAAAAAAAGAAGGGACAATGACTAAGCCACACAATTCTAAACTGAAATGGTGGAAGACCTTTACATATATTATATATAACATTAATAACAGTTATTGAACACTTTTTGTTCAGTTCAGTTCAGTCTCTCAGTCATGTCCAACTCTTTGTGTTAGGCTATTCTAAACAATTTATATGAATTAGTGGAATAATCCCCCCTCAAAAACCCTCTGAGGGAGGTGCTAATATTGTCTTCATTTTACTCATGAAGAAACTGAAGCCCAGAGACATGAAGTAACTTTCCCAAGGTCACATAATCATCCATGATTCATAGCAATGGTATTGCTACAATTCTACTCAAGGCATTTTGATGTTAGAGCTTCATTTCTATTTACTTGCTTATCACTATCCACTTCATTTATCAGAAATGTGTAGCAATAAATTTGACTTTTTTTGCTTGGGGGGGGTGTTGATTAAATATAAACTCCTTTATAGTCCCAAAGCTTTAATAAAGGCTCCTGCTCTCCAATACATTTCCCTTGAGGAAATCAGTGAAGCAGTGCACCCTATCTGCATGAGCAAGTCAGTACATATGAGATGACAATACTATTTCTAGTAATTTAGCATAAGTAAAAGCTCAGAATTGGAAATAAGCTTGAAATGTAAGTTCCACAAAACAATGTAGTAGAGTATTAGTCCTTCACAATCTAAAGAATGGAGAGTTGGAACCACTTTACCTAGTTCTTAACAGGAAGACCTTTTCTGGTGCATCTGGATTACAACTGCTTTTGTTACAACCTAGAAAACAGTATTCCAATGATATTTACCAGTTTAGTCATGCATCAGAGCATCATAATGGGTACTTCTTATTGCAGGAAATAGAATGAATAATGTTCAGCCAGAGAAAAACATATTTCTTGTTACCTGAAACATGAGAAGCATTTTGCATCTCCGGTATAAAAGAATTCATCATCAGTTAGGACAGTATGCTGAAAGCAGTAACAGCACAGTAAACAATTTTTCAGTTTAGAATCTGTTGAGAGCAGTTCTCAGGATCCCAGAGGCTCAGGTCAGGAACTTTTGCCCCATCTGTACTAACCCATCAGTATGTGACAATACAGTTAGGTGGGGCATGTGAGCATTTAAAAAATTGAGGTGATTTTTTCTTTGATCAGTGTAAACAGTTTCCCACTGGAGATGAAATTTCCCAAAGATAGTTTTGGAGGCTGGGGATGCTTGTTACTTACCACCTTTGTCACAGGGTTTTGTGTGCCTTCCTAGTTTTTTAACAAAAGATGTATGCAATTCAAGAGCATACAACAAATCTGACTCACATTGTCCCCACCCCTACCTCCCCAACAATGAGTACACATTTCTGGCCAATACTTTGCAAATACATAGAGTACTCTGTATGTAAGTATGAAGGATATGTAATGAGAAAGAGTTCTTTATAGAACAGAGACCCTGAAACAAACTTAACAGGAAGAGTGAAAAATAGAGATGAAAAGTGTTTCCACTGTGTCTTCAATGATTGGACTAATATGTTCTGGTACCAATTCCAAAGTGTGGGTTTTTATTTTATATACCACCAAGGAATTCTTGGACACTAGCTAAATGTTCTACAATTCAACTCAATTCTGACAGTATCAGCCTGGTTATAGTCTTAACCAGATAGAAGAAATGCCTAGGGCAACTTGTGTGGGAAGGAGAGTAGAGCTTCCTTGCTCTCTGAGCAGGCCTCTCTCCCCAAATATCCACCTGTTTACCAACCCAGAAGCTCTTGGAACCCAGTCCTTTCAAGTTTTTATGGAAGCTTCATTATATAAGCACCGTTGATTACATTCTTGGCCATTAGTGGTTGAATTCGCTCTCAAGTCCCACTCCCCACCCAGGAGGTCCAGAGGTGGGACTAAAGGTCTCACACTTTAATCACAGAGTCAGATCTCCTGGCAACCAAGAACCATCCTTAGGTGACCTAGGGCTTTCCAAAGTCACCTCATTAACATAGCAAAAGATCCCCTTTTCCCTCTCCTTATTTAGGAAATCCCAAGAGTTTTAGGAGCTGTGTGCCAGGAGTCAAGACCAAATATTATATATCTTAGTATCACATACAATATTACATCTAGGCAGATTAAGATTTAGGAAAGGCAAAAAGAATGAGTCAAGTCCTAGTCACCATAGTGAAAACCTTGAAATATAAGCTGAGAAACTTAATCTACAGGAAGAAGAGAGTGGAAAAAATTATTTGTCATCAGTGAGAAGAAAACAGAAAGAGCCATGCTGAGAACAGAAGCCTCACTAGTAAAGTTCTCCAGTGACCAGGCAGGGAATGGGCAAGGGCCTTGCCTAATACATTGATGAGAGAGATTGAAATAGATTAGCCTGAAATGCTAAGTGGTATTTATATTAAGTCTAGAAAGATACAATTATTTTAAAGAAGCACAGGGTTTACACAGGTATAAGACAAAGCTCTGTTTCATTTCTGGACCCTGAAGGTTTTTAAGTCAGTTATGCCTAAAATGACTCTAGAGATGGACTGGGGAACAGAAGGGTATCTGTCCTTCTATAAAATTTTCTCTTGAACTTTATTGTTTAATTTTTATTAATAGTAATATAAGTCATCACTTGAATAAAATTTTGCAACTCACATCTTCAATAACATTACCTAATAAAGCTGTATCACTGGAGCTCAGGAGGGCAAAAACTTTCAAAGTCTATGGTAAACACTAAGTTCTTATTTCAGACTGTGGATCACTCAGTGTCTGGGTACAAAAAGAAATTAACAGCTTTTCAGTCAAAACAGAAATCCACTTAGTCATTTCCTTCCTGTCTTCTACATGAGAAATGGAGAAAGACCCTAGTAAGCTCTTTGACTATGAAATATATACCGTAACTATAAAACAGATGCCAAAACTCTTAGTGTATTGAACACTCATAACTCATTAGTGATTTCACTAGATGCATAAAATTTACTCAAAAATTGTAACAGTCTGAGTTCATCCTATCAGTTTCTCTTCCAAGGTCTTTATATGTTTTCAACTTTTAACTGAAATATACCATTCTTTCAGGTAGAAAGTGACTAAGAGTTTGATTATTCAATTTTTTGATACCTCAGAAGTTTCAACGTGATTACATCTCCAAAAATTCTCCAAACTTTTCTCTACTTGCTCTGTCATATGTCTGCTGTGCTCAGTCCCTCAGTCATGTCCGACTCTTTGCGGCCCATGGACTGTACCCCGCCAGTCCTGCCCATGAAATTTTCCAGGCAAGAATACTGGAATGGATTGCCATTTTCTACTCGAAGCATATGTCTGCTGCTGCTGCTGCTAAATCGCTTCAGTCGTGTCCGACTCTGTGCGACCCCAGAGATAGCAGCCCACCAGGCTCCCCCGTCCCTGGGATTCTCCAGGCAAGAACACTGGAGTGGGTTGCCATTTCCTTCTCCAATGCATGAAAGTGAAAAGTAAAAGTGAAGTTGCTCAGTCGTGTCCTACTCCTAGCGACCCCATGGACTGCAGCCCACCAGGCTCCTCCATCCATGGGATTCTCCAGGCGAGAGTACTAGCCACTGTGATTTATTATAATTTCATTCAGGAATTAGAAGAGAACAAATAATGACTATAGAAATTGAAAATAATGTATTTTTGATTTTTTAAAACAAATCATCATGGATTTAATGGACCTCTGGAAAACTGAATTAATTAAATATTAACTAGGCCTTGGTTGTCTATACCATTTTTCCTTAAAATAATTAAGATACTTGAGTTTACAGAAAAACATTAAGAAGAAATTCTTGCATAAATTTATTATCCTTAAGGAGTTATTTTTTAGGAGTGATATTAATTAGCAAAAAAAGATTAATAACACTGAATAATGTCTCATTGATTATGTAACATATGAATCTTATCATTTTAATGTTTCTTAGGGACTTACAAGCAATTGAGATGAAGAGTTTTCATTCTTTATTTAAATACAAGCTTTTTTTTTTCCTAATGTAGGCTTACTCTGAAGTCCAGTTTCCTATTTCCCCATTTGATCCATTCAAACCACCTACCATATTCCCATAATCAGGCCTTTGCACTCGCTATTTCTAATCCTTGATACTCTAACCCAGTTATTAGTGTAGCTTACTGCATCATCTTTTTCAAGGCATTTGCTCAAATGTTACTGTCTCATTGAAGCTTTCCATGAACAACTGTTTAAAATTTCAACCCCCACCCCCAATACTCCTTATCTTCCTTTCATATTTCATTTTTTTCTCTATCAACTCTATCACCATATACCATGATAGCTTAAAAGCTCAATGAGGGCAGAAATGTGTGCTGCTATATGACTAGACAGACACATTAGTAGGCACACAATACTACTTCACTAATGAGTACATCAAATCATGAATAGTTGATGAATAATAAATTACTGTGAAAGGTAATTAATAAACTGAAACAGGTGGGGCTGCTTTTACTGAAGTTTGATAAAACAGCCTGAAGTTTCATTTCCCCCTTTAGATATTTCAAAGCTTTTCAGCATAGTTAGGAAACCCACCAGGCCAGTGTAACTGTATCATATGACAGGTGAGGTAATTGAGGTCCCAGGAATCAGAAGACTTTATCAAAATTTACACAGATATGGGTAAATACCATCTTGCTTAAGTGCAAAAGGACCACTTTCTGGCAGAGTAAATACACAAGATCCTCTGTAACTTTTAAGTCAAATAAACCAATATAAAAAAATATTCGGATGCTATTAGGTATTATTAGTCAATTTTAAATGCAGCGTATTTAACCAAATTTTTTCTGAACAGACATTCTGAATAAAGTTCTGTATAACATTTCACTAAGACATGATTATGGATGCAGTATCAATATTGCAAAGTCTACAGAGGTGGCTCAGTATTCAAGATTTTAAGCCTCAATGTTCTTTATACTTTGTTCTTTACAGGGTGCATTTGGCAAAATTATAATTCAGAGCAATGTATTCCACAAACAGATGATTCATAACCTATTCAGCTAACAGTGCTATAGGACAAATATTTAATTTAATTTAATGTCCAGCATTTTAACATTACAGGGAGGTGTTTAATGTGCTTACTTTTCTTTGTAAGGGCAAGAAATCCACTTAATAACTGTACCTCAAGGTGAAAGCTTAAGAGAAAACACAGTACATTTTAAAACAGCTCTATAAGCTAGTGCACAAGAAGATTTATAAACATGTATGCGCTTTCATTGAAGTCACCAGAATATGTGATGTGTGTGTGAGCTGGTGGGGAAGTATCAATAGATGAAATGATTTTTAGCTATGGCTTCCAGTTTTGAAATTCTGTTAAAACTAGTTAATTGATACATCTTTTAAGGAAAATGATTTGCCTTTTTATAAAACTGACATCCAAGTTATAGAGTGAAGCATAATGTCCAAGAGCAGTTAATATATGAAGGTAGGAGATAATGCCCAAAAATGTAACTCTCGATCATTTTTCCCAGTGAGTGCTAAGTCACCTAAGTGTCTGACTCTTTGGAACCTTATGGACTATAGCCCACCAGGCTTCTCTGTCCATTGGGGTTCTCCAGGCATGAAGGACATTTCAAAAAAGAGCAAGGTCCATGGTTATTTCTCAGATTTTCTCAGGACTGAGACAAACCTTGAGTTTCAGATTAAATGATCTCTAAATTCAACACTTAAAGGCAAAGGGACATCAAAGAGCAGCTTGAGAAGTGTGACTGGAAGGGGAATCATAGTCATCTAGCCTTACTGAGAAGGTAATAGCCTTAATCACTCAGGTTTTTCTCCCACAGCAGCCACTGAGTCATCTTCTATTCTCACTTCTGCTCTCCTCATGTCTTCAACTTCTGGGATCTTCCCAGAAAGTCTAAGTAAAACTCCCAAATTACTTTATCTTGAGGTGATTTTTCACCATCCGCTCAAATTCCTGCCATGAAATTTAAGATGTGAAACCTTTTTTTCCTACTACTGATATGTCTTTCCAGTTCTAAAATGATCAGCATGTCCTTCTCTAGTCTTTTTCTCCCAACTGAGTGCCTTGTCTTGGCCAGTTCTGTGAAAGCTCAGCTTCAAATACTAAAGTCATGACAATTTATGAAAGAAGGAAGAGATGTATTATGGTTTGGATATCAATGAAAGAAAGAGATATTTAAAGAGAGGTGAGTCATAGGTCAGGAAAACACACAATTAAATAAGATCTTAGAATATAGGCTAAAAAAGGGAATTTAGTTCTTGGTATTTCCCCTTCCCCTTTCCTTCTGCTTTTTGTTTATGTATTTGAGCTACAGAGACATTGTTTTGATAATGCCAGTCAGCCAGCAAGAGTTTGTCATCATGTCGGGAAATTTTTACTAAAGTTTTTGTAATGGTCAGTATAGTTTCAACTGAAAAATGACAAAAACACGGTCCAAAGAGGATAACTGAGGAAAAAAAAAAAAAAAGAAGAAGAAGAGGAGGAGGAGGTGACTTACTGGTTTAAATGGCTGGGAATCCCCAAAGTATGTATATGTTTAGGCATATCAGGATCAAAGCATTTGAACAAAGTTGTCAAGACTCTTTGTTCTTTTTTCCATATTTCAGCTCTATATCCCTTTGCTTGTCTTGGACTCTTTTCTTAGCTTCTCTGCTGTGGCCCAACTTCCTTCATCCAAAAAAATACCTTC
Organism: Budorcas taxicolor; assembly: GCF_023091745.1. NCBI lineage: Eukaryota > Metazoa > Chordata > Mammalia > Artiodactyla > Bovidae > Budorcas > Budorcas taxicolor. The sequence goes on along the minus strand of NC_068910.1, from coordinate 114,729,594 downwards.
AAACCCATCTTTGACCAAAAATATACCTTCAAACTTAAGCTTATATTCATAGGGATTGAAATTCTAAAGGAAGAAATAGCCTCTAACTCATGGAAATAGGTGGGGCTTCCTAGGTGATGCTAGTAGTAAAGAAACTGCCTGCCAATGCAGGATATATAATGAGACAAGGGTTCAATCCCTGGGTTGGGAAGATCCTCTGGAGAAGGGCATGGCAACTCATTCAGTATTCTTGCCTAGGAAATCCTATGGACAGAGGAGCCTGGTGGCTACAGTCAGTAGGGTCCCAAAGAGTTGGACACAACTGAATCGACAGCACACACGCACACATGGAAAAGTGTACAATTGGTTTTACCCATCTCTTCAGTAATTTACTGTAAATAAGAAGATTCAGGACCATGACTGACCAGTCCTGAGTTGTATGCCCAGCTCTGCAGCCAGAAGGCAGGTGGGCATCACATTTAACGGTACCTCAGAATTGCAGGGATGGGGGCCATTCCCCAAGGAGCAGACAAACAAACAAACAAACAAACGAAAAAAACCAGTAGATGTACATTGCATTTGCTTTATGTTATTTTTTTAACTGATTCTTAGAACCAAGATGCTTTCTGTTCAGGTTGTGTACAACAAGAGCTTTTGATTATGAAGGTGAAAAACAGAAATATTCTGTAACATAGGAAAACCTAATCTTGTCTTTATCCTTGCTCCTTTCTAAGGGCTAGATCACTGGCACAAAGAGAAAACAGGCATTACTTACGAATTCTTACTAATGGTTTCCTAGGTGCCTCAGTGGTAAAGAATATAATGCAATGCAGGAGACACAGGAGATGTCAGTTCTATCCCTGAGTCGGGAAGATACCCTGGAGAAGGAAATGGCAACCCACTCCAGTATTCTTGTCTGGAAAATTCTATGGACAGAGGATCCTGGCAAGTTGCAGTCCTTGGAGTCACAAAGAGTTGGACACAACTGAGCAACTGAGCATACATGTCCTACACACTCTGTTTATGTGGGGAAGGAGTAAGCATTAGTGCTGTTCTAGGCTTAGAAGCATGTGAAACAAAGTGACAAAATAAATATTCTCAAGTATTCACAAATATGCTTACTTCCTCTGCGAGTCTGCCAAACAAGCAGGTATTTCCTCAGGACTTCTTTTGAAGGTGAGCTGAGTAACTCTGTTCAGCTTTATTTTCCATATATTTGCTACAGCTCATTTTCCATCAATTTATCACTGTCATCAGTCTGCTGTTGTCCTTACATAAAGAAAAAGTAGAAAAATAGCCAGAAATTTATATTGGCCAATCTCTCTGATTCATCTAGGCCCAATAATTTCAGTTTCAGCAGTCCTTAAGACAAGCACCTGTAGGAAGTTAACACTCTGGTCTTTTTTCAAGCAAACTGCCTCCCCCACCCAGAATGGTGATTTAAAGCAAGGAGCTGCCAGCAGCCAATCCTCAGTCACACATTCTACTGGATCCCTCTACAATTAGCTCAATCTATCTACCTTCTTGAGTATAACTAAATGAATCCTCTTTCCAGCCTCCATGCTTTATCCCTTCTTTCTTAAAGAATCACCACAAATCATACCCCTTCTCTAACACATGGGCCAAGCTTCCACTCCTCCATGGTACTGTTGTAAACTTCTCTCCAGAGATGCTTGTGTGCAGTGCTTCTGAATGCCACCTCCAGTATGTCACATTGGCAGCTTGAAATTGCCATCATAGAAAATGGAAATTGGAAATTGGCAAACAGTACAAATCCGGCTGGTTTTGGTTTTGAGAGATGGTTGTTTTCAGTTCACTTCAGTTGCTCAGTTGTGTCCGACTCTTTGTGATCCCATGGACTTCAGCATACCAGGCTTCCCTGTCAATCAACAATCCCCAGAGCATGCTCAAACTAATGTTCATCAAGTCGGTGATGCTATCCAACCATCTCATCCTCTGTTGTCCCCTTCTCCTCTCGCCTTCAATCTTTCCCAGCATCAGGGTCTTTTCCAATGAGTCAGCTCTTTGCATCAGGTGGCCAAAGTATTGGAGTTTCAGCTTCAACATGTCCTTCCAATGAATATTCAAGACTGACTTCCTTCAGTATTGACTGGTTTGATTTCCTTGCAGCCCAAGGGACTCTCAAGAGTCTTCTCTAACACCACAGTTTAAAAGCATCAATTCTTCCACACTCAGCTTTCTTTATAGTCCAACTTTCACATCCATTTATGACTACTGGAAAAACCATCGCCTTGACTAGATGGACCTTTGTTGGCAAAGTAATGTCTTTGTTTTTTAATATGCTGTCCAGGTTGGTCATAGCTTTTCTTCCAAAGAGCAAACATCTTTTAAATTCATGGCTGCAATTGCCATATGCAGTGATTTTGGAGTCCAAGGAAATAAAGTCTCTCATTGTTTCCATCGTTTCCCCATCTATTTGCCATGAAGTGATGGGACTGAATGCCATGATCTCAGTTTTCTGAATTTTGAGTTTTAAGCCAACTTTTTGACTCTCCTCTTTCACTTATATCAAGAGGTTCTTTAGTTCTTCTTCACTTTCTGCCATAAGAGTGGTGCCATCTACGTATCTGAGGTTATTGATATTTCTCCCGGCAATCTTGATTCCGCTTGTGCTTCTTCCAGCCCAGTGTTTCTCATGATGTACTCTGCATATAAGTTAAATAAGCAGGGGTTCCATGTCCAGTTCTAACTGTTGTTTCCTGACCTGCATACAGATTTCTCAAGAACCAGGTCAGGTGGTCTAGTATTCCCATCTCTTTCAGAATTTTCCACAGTTGATTGTGATGCACACAGTCAAAGGCTTTGCCATTGTCAATAAAGCAGAGTAGATGTTTTTTCTGGAACTCTCTTGCTTTTTCTATGGCCCAACGTATGTTGGCAATTTGACCTCTGTTTCCTCTGCCTTTTCTAAATCCAGCTTGAACATCTGGAAGTTCTCAGTTCACGAGAACTTCATGAACTGTTGAAGGCTGGCTTGGAGAATTTTGAGCATTACCATGTTAGTTGTGAGATGAGTGCAATCGTGTAGTAGTTTGAGCATTCTTTGGCATTGCCCTTCTTTGGAATTGGAATGAAAACTGACCTTTTCCAGTCCTGTGGCCACTGCGGAGTTTTCCAAATTTGCTGGCATATTGAGTGCAGCTCTTTCACAGCATCATCTTTTAGGATTTGAAATAGATCAACTGGAATTTCATCACCTCCACTAGCTTTGTTCGTAGTGATACTTCCTAAGGCCTACTTGACTTCATGTTCCAGGATGCCTGGCTCTAGGTGAATGATCACACTATCGTGGTTATCTGGGTAAATGACCCAGATAACCACAATAGTGTGATCATGGATCAAGATCTTTTAGTATAGTTCTGTGTATTCTTACCACCCCTTCTTAACATCTTCTACTTCAGTTAGGTCCATACCATTCCTGCCCTTTATTGTGCTCATCTTTTCACAAAATGTTCCCTTGGTATCTCTAATTTTCTTAAAAAGATCTCTAGTCTTTCCTGTTCTGTTGTTTTCCTCTATTTCTTTTTGTTGATCATTGAGGAAGGCTTTCTTATCTCTCCTTGCTATTGTTTCTAATTCTGCATTCAGATGGTTGTTTTAACTACTAGCATATTATACTGTCCTTGGAATTGATTTTATTCTTCAGTAACCACTTTAACAGTGCTTGCAAGTCTGAGGGTGGTGTCAGATATACTCGAGTTCTGGTTCATTGATCTAGTATTTATGTGACAGTGAGTTGTTTCACCTGTCTGAGTCAGTTTCCTTAAGTAAAATAACACAGGTGAAGTTTCTGGCACAAAAAAAGTGCTGAATAAGAGTAGCTATTTCTTCAATGGCACTTGATCTTTCATGTGTATTCCATTTGTAGTTTGGATTAGCTATGTTTCTGGACATATGTTGATGTCTTTTGTATTTGCTTTCCTTCACCATAGAACTCCCAGTGTTAAAAAGAATCATCAGAGTATCTTGCTTAGTGTGCTTGGTAGATAGTTAATCCACAGTAAATACTACTGTAGGCATATTCATAGAGTAGGCAGTCACAGAGTCAAAAATGTGTGGCCAATGATGCCCGATAGCACTAGATTAAGAGTGCTGTGTGTGCTGTGCTAAGTTGCTTCAGTTGTGTCCGACTCTTTTTGAACCTATGGACTGTAGACTTCCAGGCTTCTCTGTCCATAGGATTCTCTGGGCAAGAATACTGGAGTGGGTTGCCATGACCTCCTCCAGGGAATCTTCCAGATTCAAGGATCTAACCTGCATCTCCCAGGGATCAACTCCCCATCTTCCATAGATCAATTCTGATGTTTCATGCTTTGGCAGGCAGGTTCTTTACCACTAGAGCTACATGGGAAGCCTAGATTAAGAATGCCTGAATTTCAATCTCAGAACACAGCATACTAAATTATAAGAACTCCTGGATCAAACATCTCTACTTTTGAATCACTGTTCCACCTCTAATCATCTGTGCTGGCTTCATCAAGTTACTGTCCTCAGCTTCCTCATCTGTTAAATAGATGAAAGAGTAGCTTTGTACTTAGTGTCACAGTTTAGGAAGATCCCTTGTACTAAAAGATGCTAAATGTGTGGACAGTCTTATAAAAAGTGGCTACTACCATTCTTCCACAAGTTGATCCTGTGGTTTAATCTTCCTAAGCTTTACAGACTTTAACTATATCTATAAAAGTGAGAGGGCTAATCTGGTGTTCTCTCAAGAGACCTTTTTTATTTTGAATAAGTTTCTTTATGTCAAAATCCCTTTATTCTAGAGACAGATAGAAGTTCTAATGCCAATACTCTTTGGTGAACAAAATCTCTCCCTTCAAGTCTCACTACTCCTAGCCGAGGCCCCCATCACTGTACAGGAATTTTCCAACCAGTCACCTACCACGTGGCTCTACTTTTCATCCTCCAGACTTCCCTGTGGTCTTAGACAGGCAGACTACACACACACACACACACACACACACACACACACACACATTTGATTGCGGCACTCCCTTTCTTTAAAATCTCTGCTGGAATCATTTTACCTACAAATGAAGGTTAACCTTCCTAGCAAGATCTCTAAAGCCCTTGACATTCTTGTCCTGGTTTCATATTTGCCCATGTTAGTTTCATATCACAACCCTCTCTTGTGAGCACTATGCTTCAGTCAGGTTGAACTCACTGTTTCCTAAACATACCCTGGCAGCCTTTCTCAACCATGTCATTACACATATGGTTCTTTTGGCAACCTGAGATGCACCTACTAGCCTACCCCTTTGTTTTCCTGGGATACTCCTACTCATATTTCAAGACCCACCTCACATGTCAAGTTGTCTTTTAAAAAGGTTTTCCTGATTCCCCCAGGCAGTGTTAGTCATGCTGTCTCTGTATTCCTACAGTGCTAGCACTTTCCTCTTTGAATTATATTTATCTGTTTACAAGTCTGGCTCCTCCACTGGAACAGTAACTTCTCAGTAGTGATGTGCCACAAGTCTGGAGTCAGACTGTCTGGTTTATAAACCCCTGCACCAACACATACTAGATGAATGAGCTTGAGAAAGCTACTCAACTTCTTTAATCGCCCATTTTCTCACCTATAAAATAGAATGTTGCATTATCAGGGTCCTTATAGTAATTAAAAGAGAAAATGCATGTAAAGCTCCTACCCATATGCCTGGCATAAATTGAGGACTCAATAACTTAATCATTCTCAATGTTGATGGTGATGACAAAGGAGATGGGACGACAGCAGTGGGAGAGAAAGTGATGGGAAAAAAAGAAAAGAAAAACCCTCATTTATCTTTGCAGTCCCTGGACCAGTTCCCAGTCTGGCACCTAGTAAGTACTCAATGCGTGTTTGTTGAATGAATGGTGCTACTTTATAGCACACCTAAAATGACAGATACCAGCTCTTTCCTTACGTGAGTCCAAGATGTTGAATTAATGCCAACAACTGAGTTGCTGATGGAGACTGGGAGGAGGGGAGAAAAAGGATGATGGAGGATAGAGAAGGAAAGTAGTATGTTGGGCATGCTCTTCATAACCTCATCTAAGCATTACTGTTATTGTCATTATTAAGAATGGAAACTTTTTTTTTAAGAAGTTAAGTGGTGAGGATTCCCAGTCTAGAGAGCAGCCCCACCAATAGGCATCACTTGGGTGTGAGGGCAGGACTTCCCCGGTGGTGGCTCAGACAGTAAAGCGTCTGTCTACAATGTGGGAGACCTGGGTTGGATCCCTGGGTCGGGAAGATCCCCTGGAGAAGGAAATGGTAATCCACTCAAGTACTATTGCCTGGACAATCCCATGGACAGAAGAGCCTGGTAGGCTACAGTCCATGGGGTTGCAAGGAGTCAGACACGACTGAGCGACTTCACTTTGGGTGTGAGGGCAGTCAAAGCAAACTCCTTTGATGTGATACGAGAGCCAGAGGGTAAAACCGCAGGCAGCTAGGGGTTGGAATGCAAGGGGCTCAGAAGGAAAATCCTTTCTTACTATCGGGAGGGGCCGAGATCACTTAAGGATGAAACCCCTGGACTATAAAGGACTGAAACATTGAGAATGGAAGTCCTGATTAGCGAAACAGTAAACTCCGGAGGCATTTACACAAATTAAAACCTAACAAAAGCCTAATACACAGGACATTAAAAAAAAAAAAAAAACGGAGACAAATTTTTTCAATTAGTTCCAAAGAACAGCTGGAAATCAGACTAGGGCTGCTGTGAGAATGGGATATCAGAATTTAAAGTGGGAAAGGAGATGAACGGAGGAGGTGGAGGTGAAGCGGTGCTGCTGAATTTATCTCAAAGAAGAAAAAAGATTAAATACATGCTCTTTTGTATCCATTAAACGTCGGATGCTCCCCAGACCAGTGTATCGGCTGATTCCCTTTTTGCTGCGCTCGGTAGAGAAAACAACACACAAGCAAAAACAGAAATAAACACAGAAAAATTAACGCATGCTTTCGTCTTTTCCTCCTCTCTTCTTCCAGCCGAGTCCTTCCCCGCAAGCAAAGGTTCGCCTTCGCTGTCCACCGCCCGCGTCCTTCCAGACCCCCAGCAGCTGGCCTTGTGTTCCGTTCTCGAATCCCGAACCAAGCTTGGTCCCCAGATCTCACAGTCCCGGAAGCTGACCCACTTCTCTCTCCTTCTTTTCTCCCCTTCCACTTCTTCCCTCCTCTTCCCTCTGGTCTGTCTGCTCCTTTGCCCAGCTGTCATCGGCTCCCCCTCGCTCCCCACGCCTACGCCCCGAACCCACGGCTGGGAGGAGGGCCTGCTGACGCTCTGCAGAGTTGGCAAAGTCCCAGAAATCATCCTCGCTCTTCCTCTTTAGCGAACCACTGTCTTTCGCAGCGGAAACTGATTTCCACTGACGAGGACCGTCCGGTCTGCGTCGGTCGGGACCGACCGAGAGAGAGCCTGAGGTTGGTCTTTGACTCCTGACTCGGAATTCGAGAGACCCCCGCCGGCCGCGCCCTGGCCGAAAACACGCTCGTCCCCAGCTGCCTCAGAGACTGGGGCATCGCCAGCCCACAGGTTAGATAGCGCGGTTCCGCCTCACACAGAAGAGATCATGATTAAGGTGTGGGCCATTGCAATCCTCCAGTACTTTGTTCCTCTAGATGAGGGGCTCCAGCCGGCCTCCTGGGTCAGAAACCGCCGATTCACCATTTCTGAGAATTGGATTGACTGATATACATAGAGGAACCAAGCCCACAAATACGTTAAACAAAATAAGCAAGTGCATGCCTATGTCTTGTCATTATCACTGGCAAAAAGAAGTCTAGGATTTTCCCAAGTAAAATTCTAGTAGCCCCACTCTCCCTCATAAACTTCCATTATTAGCGATTGTGCGTCTGTCTCAGTCGTGTCCAACTCTTTGCGACCCCATGGACCGTAGCCCCCTAGGCTCCCCGTCCGTGTCTTCCAGGCAAGGCTACTGGAATAGGTACTGCGAAATGACTCTATATTCCAGATAATATTTAGAAATGATGATTGTACTTTAATCAACATCTGATTAAACCAACCTACCCAGATTAAATACAGCTATCTTTACTGGAAGGAATTCCTCAACAAAGCAGAATGTGTAACTTATGGAAGGCTACTACTAGAATTCTCCTCTGGAAACCAGAGACTGGGTATTGAAATAGCTGACAGCGCAGCTGAGTTGGTTGCAGTAAGTGAAAGACCTGCTCATAGGGGTTCTGGGGACTGTTTTTTATATTTAGGTGCGAATGCTGATTTTGTCATAATTGATACATAGAAAGTTATGATTCGATGTAGGAAACAAAATCAGAAGAAATCCTTAGGCAATATCTGAAAGAGCATTTAACTCTCTGTCACTCAAGAAAAAGGAACAGTTATCATAATGTACCTACATTATACAGTCAGCCAATAAAACCTAATCCCCGCTTAAGCAATTGGAGGAGGGCCGTGGGGTTGCAGTTGGGATTTTTAGCTTGGTTAAAGCAAATAAAATACTGTAGGAAGAATGAAGTCATACTTGTTGAAACTTGGATTTACAGAAATATAAGGTAGCTTGAAGAAGATGAATTCAGGTGGAAAATGACCTTTCTATTATGTTCAGGAAGGCATTAGAATGTCAGGAGAAATGCTGGAATGGAGATTTATTACCATATAAACAGTTGACAAGTTCCATTTTGTTGAGTACCTTGGAAGGAGGAAGGAAACCAGCATTTCAGGAGGTGATTAAAAAAGCTCTGAAAAGAGTGTTCAGTAATCCAGGGAGACCTGAATGGTGGAGGAATGTGTTTCTCCTGGTCTGCTACGAGGTTCCTGGGTGTCTCAGAGACCCCCTGATTTGCTTATTCCTTGTCTGAATATTTGTACTAGATGAATTACTTGTGATATGAGATGGGATAGAGACAATGTGTGTGTATCCTTCTTACTCCCTATAAGAAATTCTTCCCCCTTCTTTCTCTCTGTATTTGTGTGTATGTGTGTACATGTGTTTGTTCAAGCATATCTATCTACATATATATTCAGATATGAGAAGGGAATTTTCAAAACTATATCATTTTTTTTTTTGTAGTAAAGTTGCATTTATATTTCTCTACATTTTGAAGGCCATATTCATTTGAGACATATACATACTTTGTGTGGCCTAGAGGGCTTATGTTACGTTTCCACTGCAATGATGAGGAAATAAAGATCAGAGAAGGGAAATCATATAAATATAATAATCATATAAATATCGTATAAATATTGTTTTGTTTAATCATATATATCATATAAATATTGTTTTGTTTTGAAAGCCACCTTTCAGTTGAAAGATACACGTGCCTCGTGTGGCCTAGAGGGCTAGTGTTAAGAGCCCCATTTTAAAGATGAGGAAATAAAGATAAATAAGGGAAGTGATTTTCCCAAGGTCCTTTTCAAATTTGCCACAAAACTTTTCACAGTACTTGTGATTCATAAGCACAAACTTTAAAACCACACAGGAACTCAACACATCCTCTTTTCTTGAGCATTTTCTGTCTCTTCTTTTTAGTTTGAATATTTAGTTAAAATCTGATAAAAACTTCAACAATCCGTGCACACTCACCTCCTATTCTTTTTCCTTGTTTTGTTTTCCTCCTTAGCAATTTTGACTCTCGAACACACCTTGCATTTTACATATTCATCTTGCTTTTTGCATGTGCTTTTGTACTCCAAAGAATATGCTCAGTGAAGACGGGAATGATTTTGAGGGTTAAAGTTGGGACTGTGGTTTTTCTGCTGTATCCTCAGTGCCAAGAAAAGTGCCAAGCAAATAGGAGGCCCTTAATAAATGTCTGTGAAATGAATGCCCACGTGCATGAATGAATGAGGGTTGAAAATAGTCCATGTAAATCTACCTAACATCTATCAAGCCACTGCTATTTTTGTAAGGCAAGGGTGCTCAGTAGTTACTTGTAAGAAAAATAATGAAAAGACCTCACTGCAGGTCCCTGGACACTTGATGTGAAGATAGTATTCCTTATTTGTCTTAGTTTTTTCTGTTAGCAAAATATGGTTGAAACCTCACTTCTGATGGCCGAATGATGCCTCTGCTGTGGCTGGGAAATTTTTTGTATGTCTTATGTCCTTGTTGCCTTCTACTCTGCCTTTACCTTTCTCTCATGTGTGCACAACCCTCAGGAAATGCCCTCTGCCTACAATCCAGCCAGGAATGTATTTTTCCTGGACTAGTGCCCTTTACTTAGGATCTTTCCAGACCTTTTCCTCCCTCATTAAATTTTACCTACCTTTTCCCCCATTCCCTCTGGTGTCTACTTTCCATACTGTTTTATGCTTCCTAGGCAATACAGTTTTATTTTGTTAGAAACAAGTAGTCTTAGAATTACAAGACCACACAGTACAGCTTCTCTTTCAGTGATCCAAGTCTTTCTATGGTTTGCCAAGTGAGAAGCGGTGTAAGTGAGAACTCAGTCTCCAGATATAAGATGGATAAGCTTTCTGCCTTTCATGAATTATATGACTTTGGGCAAATTATTTGACCTCTCTAAGCTTCAGTTCAGTTCAGTTCAGTTGCTCAGTCGCATGCAACTCTTTGTGACTTCAAGGACCTCAGCACGCCAGGCCTCCCTGTCCATCACCAAATCCCTGAGTTTACCCAAACTCATGACCATTGAGACGGTGATGCCATCCAACCATCTCATCCTCTGTTGTCCCCTTCCTCTCCCCCCTTCAGTATTTCCCAGCATCAGAGTCTTTTCAAATTAGTCTTTTTTTTTTTTTTTTTTGCATGAGGTGGCCACAGTATTGGAGTTTCAGCTCCAACATCAGTTCTTCCAATGAACACTCAGGACTGATCACCTTTAGGATGGACTGGTTGGATCTCCTTGCAGTTCAAGGGACTCTCAAGAGTTTTCTCCAACACCACAGTTTAAAAGCATCAATTCTTCCATGCTCAGCTTTCTTTATAGTCCAACTTTCACATTCCATACATAGCTAGTGGAAAAACCATAGCCTTGAATAGATGGACATTTGTTAGCAAAGTAATATCTCTGATTTTTAATATGCTGTCTAAATTGGTCATAACTTTTCTTCCAAAGAGTAAGTGTATTTCAATTTCATGGCTATAGTCACCATCTGCACTGATTTTGGAGCCCCCCAAAATAAAGTCTGTCACTGTTTCCATTGCTTCCTCATCTATTTGCCATGAAGTGATGGGACCAGATGCCATGATCTTAGTTTTCTGAATGTTGAGTTTTAAGCCAACTTTTTCACTCTCCTCTTTCACTTTTATCAAGAGGCTCTTTAGTTCTTCTTCACTTTCTGCCATAAAGGTGGGGTCATCTGCATATCTGAGGGTATTGCTATTTCTCCCAGCAGTCTTGATTCCAACTTGTGCTTCCTCCAGCCCAGCATTTCTCATGATGTACTCTGCATATAAGTTAAATAAGCCCATGACAATACCCAGCCTTGATGTACTCCTTTTCCTATTTGAAGCCAGTCTATTCCTCCATGATCAGTTCTAACTGTTGCTTCCTGACCTGCATACAGATTTTTCAAGAGGCAGGTCAGGTGGTCTGGTATTCCCATCTCTTTCAGAATTTTCCACAATTTATTGTGATCCACACAGTCAAAGGCTTTGGCATAGTCAATAAAGCAAAAGTAGATATTTTTCTGCAACTCTCTTGCTTTTTGGATGATCCAGTGGATGTTTACAATTTGATATCTGGTTCCTCTGCCTTTTCTAAAACCAGCTTGAACATCTAGAAGTTCAAGGTTCATGTATTGCTGAAGCCCGGCTTGGAGAATTTTGAGCATTACTTTGTTAGTGTGTGAGATGAGTACAATTGTGTGGTAGTTTGAACATTCTTTGACATTGCGTTTCTTTGAGATTGGAATGAAAACTGACCTTTTCCAGTTCTGCGGCCACTGCTGTGTTTTCCAAATTTGCTGATATATTGAGTGCACCACTTTCACAGCATCATCTTTTAGGATTTGAAATAGCCCAACTGGAATTCCATCATCTCCACTAGCTTTGTTCGTAGTGATGCTTCCTAAGGCCCACTTGACTTCACATTCCAGGATGTCTGGCTCTAGGTGAGTGATCACAGCATCGTGGTTATCTTCGTCATGAAGATCTTTTTTGTATAGTTCTTCTATGAATTCTTGCCACCTCTTCTTAATATCTTCTGCTTCTGTCAGGTCCATACCATTTCTGTCCTTTATTGAGCCCATCTTTGCATGAAATTTTCCCTTGGTATCTCTAATTTTCTTGATAAGATCTCTAGTCTTTCTCATTCTATTTTTTCCCTCTGTTTCTTTGCATTGATCACTGAGGAAGGCTTTCTTGTCTCTTCTTGTTATTCTTTGGAACTCTGCATTCAAATGGGTATATCTTTCCTTTTCACTTCACTTCTCTTCTTTTCATAGCTATTTGTAAGGCCTCCTCAGACAGCCATTTTGCTTTTTTGCATTTCTTTTTCTTGGGGGTGGTCTTGATCCCTGTCTCCTGTATAATGTCTTGAACTTCCGTCCATAGTTCTTCAGGCACTCTGTCTATTAGATTTAGCCCCTTAAATCTATTTCTCACATCCACTGTATAATCGTAAGGGATTTGATTTAAGTCATACCTGAATGGTCTAGTGGTTTCCCCTACTTTCTTCAATTTAAGTCTGAATTTGGCAATAAGGAGTTCATGATCTGAGCAACAAGCTGCCAGTCTTGTTTTTGCTGACTGTATAGAGCTTCTCCATCTTTGGCTGCAAAGAATATAATCAATCTGGTTTCAGTGTTGGCCATCTGGTGATGTCCATGTGTAGAGTCTTCTCTTGTGTTGTTGGAAGAGAGTGTTGGCTATGACCAGTGCATTCTCTTGACAAAACTCTAGTAGTTTTTGCCCTGCTTCATTCTGTACTCCAAGGCCAAATTTGCCTATTACTCTGGATGTTTCTTGACTTCTTACTTTTGCATTCCAGTCCCTTATAATGAAAAGGACATCTTTTTTGGGTGTTAGTTCCAAAGGGTCTTGTAGGTCTTCATAGAACTGTTCAACTTCAGCTTCTTCACCATTGCTGGTCGGGGCATAGACTTGGATATCTATGATATTGTATGGTTTGCCTTGGAAACAAACAGAGATCATTCTGTTGTTTTTGAGATTGCATCCAAGTACTGCATTTTGGACTCTTTTGTTGACCATGATGGCTACTCCATTTCTTCTAAGGGATTCTTGCCCACAGTAGTAGATATAATGGTCTTGTGAGTTAAATTCACTCATTCTAGTCCATTTTAGTTTTCTGATTCCTAAAATGTCAATGTTCACTCTTGCCATCTCCTGTTTGACAACTTCCAATTTGCCTTGATTCATGCACCTAACATGGTCCATGGACTCTAAGATTCAGGCCTTTCATTTAAGACTGATAACAAAATAGATCTCATCACCCAGGGCCATTCTATTAAGTAGAATATGTGAGATAAAATGCATCAAATCATTCGTTGCCAGTAGTAACCACTAATAAATAGCTATTCCATATATCATTTCAATGCCATCAGTATTGGGACAGAAATCTCTACTTCCCTGAGTCAATCAGTTCTTTTTTGAAGATTCATTGTCCATCTCCTGTAATGATCCTTTACAGTTAGCCGAAACCTGCTCCCTATTAGCTTCTACCCATTGGTCCCCAGTGTTTACTTGGAGAAACAGAGTCAGTATGTGCTGTTATGATCTGAATGTTTGCATTCCACACCCCTTAAATTTATATGATGAAGCCCTAACCCTCAATGTGATGGTGTTTGGAGGTAGAGCTGTAGGGAAGTAATCAAATGTAGATGAAGTCAGGAGAGTGTTTCCCTTATGTTGAATTGGTACCCTAAAAAGAAGAGCAAGAGACAAGAGAACTCCTTCTCCAGGAGCATGCACTGAGAAAAGGACATGTAAACAAAGAACAAAATGGCAGTCATTGTAAACCAGGAAAAGAACCAAATCTACTGGCACCTTGGGCTTGGGCTTCCCAGTCTCTCGAACTGTGAAAAATAAATGTTGTTTAAGTAACCAGTCTATGGTATTTTCTTAGAGTAGTCTGAGATAAGACATGTGCCTTCACTTTTATGGTTTTTTAAAGTTTCTAAAACAACTTTTATAGTCTATCTACATCTTCTCCATTTTAAGCTAAGGTTTTCCAGTTCCTTCAACTGCCCTTCATTTGTAATGGTTTCTCTTTTCCATTACCAACTGATTGCTCACAATGACATCTACCTTACCTATGTGCCTCTTTAAGAGGTGCAGCTGAAAGATATACAATAGCCTAGTCATTGTATAACTAACACAAATTACAGGGGAGGTATTATCTCATATGGTATGGACATTATATTCTTGATGGAGACAGGTCTCATTAGGTTCTTGGCAAAGATATCACACAGTTGGAAGCATGTCTATCTTGTCAAGCACAGCTTAGAAACAAAGTAAGAACTCCAGATCCTTTTCACATGAAGCACTGATAAACCAGGTCTAGCCCGGTCTTCACATGAGTAACTAGGAGTGTGCCTAACAGCAGGGTTTAATATTCATTCCTTTTCAGTTCAGTTCAGTCACTCAGTCGTGTCTGATTCTTTGCGACCCCATGAATCGCAGCATGCCAGGCCTCCCTGTCCATCACCATCTCCTGGAGTTCACTCAGACTCAACATCCATCAAGTCCATGATGCCATCCAGCCATCTCATCCTCGGTCATCCCCTTCTTCTCCTGCCCCCAATCCCTCCCAGCATGAGAGTCTTTTCCAATGAGTCAACTCTTTGCATGAGGTGGCCAAAGTACTGGAGTTTCAGCTTTAGCATCATTCCTTCCAAAGAAATCCCAGGGTTGATCTCCTTCAGAATGGACTGGTTAGATCTCCTTGCAGTCCAAGGAACTCTCAAGAGTCTTCTCCAAAACCACAATTCAAAAGCATCAATTCTTCGGCACTCAGCTTTCTTTGCAGTCCAACTCTCAGATCCATACATGACCACAGGAAAAACCATAGCCTTGACTAGATGAACCTTTGTTGACAAAGTAATGTCTCTGCTTTTGAATATACTATATAGGTTGGTCATAACTTTTCTTCCAAGGAGTAAGCGTCTTTTAATGTCATGGCTGCAGTCACCATCTGCAGTGATTTTGGAGCCCCCCAAAATAAAGTCTGACACTGTTTGCACTGTTTCCCCATCTATTTCCCATGAAGTGATGGGACCAGATGCCATGATCTTTGTTTTCTGAATGTTGAGCTTTAAGCCAACTTTTTCACTCTCCTCTTTCATCAAGAGGCTTTTTAAGTCACACTAAAGGAACTTCTGGAAATAATGTCTTCAATCTATTGTTCCCAACTTAATTTTTTTCCTTCTCAGTACAGATTAATGATGGTATTCACATGAAATACAAACACAGGCACACCCATGATTATTTGAAATTCCCATCTCCTGTTTTTAACTCCACCCTTCACTTTTCTGTGCAAAAGAGCATATCAGAAGTTGAGTGAGTAAACTAAAGGACTAAATGTGAAAAGCAATAGCCCAATGCTTTTATGGGATTACATAGGTTAATATCTTCCTGATATTAGGGGAAAAAAAGAATTTCTTACACAATGTCAGAAAGAAAGAAAGCAAAAATAATAAAGGAAGAAGTTGAGACATTTGATTTTATTAAACCAAAAAATTCATTGATTCCCATAAACAGAATGAAAGGTATTTGCAACACATACTTGATAAAAGTGCTAGTTAAAGTGTTAGTTGCTCAGTCATGTCTGACTCTGTGATCCTGTGGACTGTAGCCTGCCAGGCTCCTTTGTCCATGGGATTCTCCAGGCAAGAAGTAGGTAGCCATTCCCTTCTCCAGGGGATCTTCCAGACCCAGGGATAGAACCTGGGGCTTCTGCATTGCAGGCAGCTTCTTTACCATCTAAGCCACCAGGGAAGCCAAAGGGCTAGTATGTTCCCTTAAATTAAAATGAATATTTACAAATTATTAAGAAAAAGATAACCAATGGAAAATTGGGTAAAAGACTTAAATATGTACTTTACAAAATATATCTGATTGAATTAAAAAATCATGAAAAAATTAGCAGTATTATTCAGGAAAATATAACTTAAAATTCAGTGAGCTCAAATTTGATACTTACTAGATTTGCAAAAGTTAAACTAATTGACAATACCAAATGTGAGGGAGGAGTTACAGTAAAGAGAACTATTATACTCTACTGGTGGGAATGCTAACTGATATAGCCAGTTTGGAAAATATTTTGGCATAATTTAGTCCAATTAAATATATGGCTGTGCTATCTATATATTACATAAGTTAGAGGTCAAGACACTGACATAATCCCAATGTCATTTTCCTCTCATATTAACAGTCCCAAGTGACTTAAAAAAAAAGTTTTATTTATTTATTTTTGTCTGCTCTGGGTCTTTGGTTCTATGCATGTGCTGTCTCTAGTTGTGGAGGGCGGGGTGTGTGGGCCCCTCACGGTGATGGCCCCTGCTTCTGGGGAGTAGCAGCTACAACAACAAACAGGGTAGACTGTAAAAAACAATTTCATCACACCCTATGACATAGAAATTCTACTCCTAGCTCTGGCTCAGCTGGTAAAGAATCTGCCTGTGATGTGGGAGATTTGGGTTGGGAAGAACTCCTGGAGAAGAGAACAGCTACCCACTCCAGTATTTTGGCCAGGAGAATTCCATGGACTGTATAGTCCATGGGGTAGCAAAGTGGTAGACATGACTGAGCCACTTTCACTTTCACTTTCAGGTCTGTGTCTAGAGACTTGTTTCTAAATATGTACCAGGAGACACTGTACATGAATATTCATAGCAGCACTGTTTTGGTGACAAAAAAATCTGGATTTTATTTGGATTATCTATCAACCATGCACAGAGTAAGTGAATTGAGGTGTACAATGGAATACAAACTGAGGCTACACATCAACACAGATGAATGTCATAGCAATGCTGGAAACAGAAGCAAGTCACAGAATATACCGATTGATTTATTGGCTTTGAAGGTAAAGAATCTGCCTGCAACGCAGGAGACCCAGCTTCAATTACTGGGATGGGAAGCTCCTCTGGAGAAGGGAATGCAACCCACTCCAGTATTCTTGCCTGGAGAATCCCATGGACAGAGAAGCCTGTAACTGGCAGGCTACAGTCCTTGAGGTCGCAAAGAGTTGGGCACAAGTGAGGGACTTTCATATACATGCCTATATACATACATGGAATATATATATAGGATGATCCATTTGCATGAAATTTAAAACAGGGGAAAATAGAAAAATGTAATGTTTCGTGATACCTAACGTGGTAAACGGAGAAGGCAATGGCACCCCACTCTAGTACTCTTGTCTGGAAAACTGCATGGATGGAGGAGCCTGGTGGGCTGCAGTCCAAGGGGTCACTAAGAGTCGGACACAACTGAGTGACTTCACTTTCACTTTTCACTTTCATGCATTGGAGAAGGAAATGGCAACCCACTCCAGTGTTCTTGCCTGGAGAATCCCAGGGACAGGGATTCTGGTGCACTGCTGTCTATGGGGTCACACAGGGTCGGACATGACTGAAGTGACTAGCAGCAGCAGCAGCAGCAACATGTGGTAAATTAATGAAAAATGTGAAATCTTAAAAGTCAGGATAAATAGCTGTTTTTTGTGCAAAAGGAAGTTTATGACTTTGGGAAAAAGCACTCAGTAGTATTGGCATTGCTCTATTTCTTAAATATTGATGATAATAACAAAAATTTCCCTTTTTTTCTGTGTGTATATGTTGAGCAACAAAACTTTTCCTAAAAAAAGCAAATTTAAAAAGTAAATAGTTTTTAAGATTCTGTATTTTACATGTATAATTAACTAATTATTTGTGACATCTGTCCAGACAACATAATCATCATTTTACCCAGAGGATGGATTTGTAAAGGGAATTTCAGCAATTCTGGGGCCAGGCTTCAGGGAAGCCTTTGAGGATGGGGATGTTGGGGAATGAATGCTTCTTCTATCTTATGATGGAGACTCCATGTTTCTGTCTTCTGTCCTCTGCGAGGTCAACTTGTTCAGGGCCCACCCGTATGTAAATCAGAAAAGAATATTGACTCCATACTAACCACAGTTCTGATTTTAACAAGTAGCAAGCCTATGTCAGTTTTCTCATTAACTCCTTCAATGCAATATAATGATGCAAAGATGGTTCTAGAATCAGAGTGTTTATGTTAAAATTCTGATTTTTCCCTGTAACCATTGACAATCTTTTTAACATCACTAAGTCTCTCTGTTTTTTCATCTATAACATGGAAACTTTAATAGTACCTACTAGAGTTAATTTTGGGGTTAAATAATATAATGAATAATAATTTTACACATATCTGTTTTATAGTAGGTGCTTAAAAATGTTAAGTTAAAAAACACAATAAGAACATTTTTTCAGCTAGTAATTGGTTAATACCAAGAGATATAGAAATGTAACACACTGCCTGGCCAAATACAGAGTCTTTTACAATTTGTTACATATGTGCAGAAACTAGTTTTAACGTGGCAGTCCTGGCATGTAATCGGTACTCAATAAATCTTAGCTTCCTTTTGTTTTTGGATATTTATAAGCTTTGTCCTGTTTCTTTCAATGTGTTATTATCCATGAATCTACTAATTAAAATCACAAGTTATAATTAGGAGGTGAATATACTGTAACCTCTCTGAAGTGTTGAAAATTTTTGTTTAAAAATATTTGCTTGTGTCTAGGGATCAGAATCTCAAGGGGTCAATGATGAAAAATATAATGTAAAGTTAAATGGGATAACTATATGTAAGCTTCTAGAACTGTAATTGTATATAGTAAGAACTTAGGACACTTAAATTTTCTTTTCCTCAATTGGAGTTACTTTTGATGCTGTATAAAATGCTAAAATAAATCCTTAATATATCTTTGCTTTTGGAATTTGAGTTTGATTTTTGGAAATAGCTCAAAGCCACTCAGAGCCAACTGTCATGAATAATGTAAGTGAACAAGTTGTATAATACCATTTTTGGTCAAAAAAATGAGTTGTGATGAAATTAATGAGATTTTTTTTTTACTTGTGCCAGCTTGTAAATGGTCTCTGAAGACAATTCTAAAAAGGAGTTCCACATGTGGCTTAGGCAATGACAATATTTTTGGAATATATTTTAAGACTCCTATTCCTCTCATCAAGTCATGTTGACTTCACCCTGATATACTACAGTCATTATCAGTTTTAAAAACATTAAAATAATTATGTACTTACTACTAACAGTGTTAGTATTAGTGCTATGTGTTAGTGTTAGTAGCTCAGTCGTGTTCGACTCTTTGTGATCCCGTGGACTGTAGCCCACCAGGCTCCTCTGTCCGTGGAATTCTCTAAGCAAGAATACTGGAGTGGGTTGCCATTCCCTTCTTCAGAGGATCTTACAGCCCCTGACCTAAATTCCCTTGCATACAGGTCCCAAACTTACCAGCTGTCACTGCCCCTACATTAGGTTAACTCATAGGGATCTCAGTCCTGCTTAAGCACTACAACCGGTATAAATACTGATTGGTTGATGCCTGTACCATTTAGTCTGCTAATTATTCTGAATGTCTCTACTGTCTGTCATGCTGTCTGGCCAGCAATTTCATGGTGCTGGCAATGTTCATTTTGATGTTAGGCTTGGGTAGTTTGCATAACATCAACAACAATATATTTCTGAGATGACTAGAACAGAAAATTAATAGTTCTTCTATAGAATAACTGATCACCCTCAAAATTCTTTCCCTAATAAAGTACTACATGCATCAGATTAAGGCTTCAGGTGTGTTTATCTTCAACAAATAAGTGTTTTATTGCTGTTCGCAGTACAGACAGAAAAAGATCTTAAATAGTCTAGTTAATTTCAACACCTTATAAATGATAAGGCATGATTAACTCTGCCAATGATGCTTCCATGGAACTCCTGTATATGATAAAAAAAAAAAAATAGAATGAATTCCTAGATGTTTATAAAGCAAATAGTATAGATCAGTCTGGAGACAAAATAAGAAAAAAATCTTTGAAAATCCATATATGTATTGTGGTCCATTTATTTTCACAATTTTCAGTTGTTCTCCATTGAACTTACTTCATTGATATTTTTATTGGTTACAGAATTGTGATTCTTTCATTCTTGTCATAAATCACCCCACCTTATTGGCAATTTTCTATTATGGTTTCATTTAGCATTAATTGCAATTGCCAGCTACTGACATCATATGATCATACATTCAGGCCGTGGCTGAAGTTTACATACACTAATCCCAAAGAAACTGTATTATGAGGTGAGCACTGTGTTATAAATGTTATAAATAAAATGTGTTATAAAAACTGTATGTCTTTTTTATTATGTACTCTTATACATACATTTTAAAAGTAATTCTGCTTTCCTTTTCTTGGCATTTTAGAAGAAAGAGAAAAAAAGAAAAACAAGGGAAAAAAGAGCTAAAGAACCTTAAGACTGACAGAGTCTCCGGCATCTAACACAGTCCTTGGCACATAAAAAGTGTTCAATCAATAGTGAGTGAATGGAGAACTATTTAAGCATAGAAATCATGTGTCTTAAGTACTTTCCTCAGTTACAATTTTGGAACTCCTGGCCACAGGCTCTGTGGTAGCCAAGGGCGGAGGCTGGAGCAGTTAAGGCCCTTGACCTTCCCCCACTTAATTTTTAACTTGAGAGGACTGTGCAGTAGATACTATGTGGGAGGTTTCTGGGCTCTGTTGTTAAAAGCTTTCTCATTTTGAAAAAATGAGCCACTTTGCAAGTTATGGAGTGAAAATGTGATAAAGATGTCCAAGTAGAGACTAATAGACTTTCCTATAGTGTTGTGTTTGAAATAGCTAGAGTAGGCTTAAGAAGCAAGAAGAAAATGGAAACTGGAAGAAGATATCTGTTTATTGCCAAAGGGGCTAATACCTTTAGCTCTTTGTTACAAAGTGATAAAGTCTAAGGAGTAAATGGTTCTCAATACAGGAGCACATTGATATAATATGAAGCATATAATTTCATTCATCCCTTCTCTGAATGACTCAGATTTAGTGTTTATTTTAGTAGTTGGCTATGGTTGCAGCCCTGAAATTAAAAGACGCTTACTCCTTGGAAGGAAAGTTATGACCAACCTAGACAGCATATTCAAAAGCAGAGACATTACTTTGCCAACAAAGGTCTGTCTAGTCAAGGCTATGGTTTTTCCAGTGGTCATGTATGAATGTGAGAGTTGGACTGTGAAGAAAGCTGAGTGCCGAAGAATTGATGCTTTTGAGCTGTGGTGTTGGAGAAGACTCTTGAGAGTCCCTTGGACTGCAAGGAGATCCAACCAGTCCATTCTGAAGGAGATCAGCCCTGGGATTTCTTTGGAAGGAATGATGCTAAGGCTCAAACTCAAGTACTTTGTCCACCTCATGAGAAGAGTTGACTCATTGGAAAAGACTCTGACGCTGGGAGGGATTACAGGCGGGGGAGAAGGGGACAACAGAAGATGAGATGGCTGGATGGCATCACCGACTTGATGGACGTGAGTTTGAGTGAACTCTGGGAGTTGGTGATGGACAGGGAGGCCTGGCATGCTGCAATTCACGGGGTCGCAAAGAGTCGGACACGACTGAGCTACTGAACTGAACTGAACTGATGGTTTTACTACTTAGAAAAAATCAAACTAGAATGATGTATTAGGTATTTATTGTTGTATAACAAATTACCTAATACTTAGTGAAAGCAACCATTTGTTACTATTTTAGTAGGTCAATAATTTGAGAGTAGATCATCTCAGCAATCTTGCTCAGGGTCTTTCATGAGACTAAGTGAAAATGTTGGCTGGGGCTACAATCATATGAAAGCTTGACTGGGCCTGGAGGATCCATTTCCAGGATGGCTCATGCACATAGTTTGCCAGCTGGCGCCTGTTGTTGGCATGAGGCCTTGGTTCCTCCCCACAGCAGCTCGCCTCAGTGCTGCTTGAGCGTTCACATGCCATGGCTGCTGGCCTCTTCACAATGAAAGATACAAGAAATGGTACTAGCACAGCACTGTCTTTATAACTTAGCCACAGAAGTTATATGGTTACTTCTTCAATATCTTGTCAAGCAGAAAGTCATTGCAGGAGGGAACTACATAAGGATGTAATACCAGAAAGAGATAATAATTTGGGGATCATCTTGGAGGCAATCAGAAATGCAAAAAACTTAAATGTAAACACTGCATTGGAGGGCTAGGAAATGGTTGTATCCTAACCCCAATTCTCCATCTCTCTAAAAGTTTTCATTAATTTTTTGTGCACTAAGACTATTGCTTTAAATTATACCTTAAAACTATAAGTAAGATATACTATTGGTCCCATTTCAGATAAGAAAATGGAGGTCTAAAGTGATGAAGTAGCTTATATAATGCTATACATCTAGTAAGTAATTGAGTCAGCATTTCAATTTACTGCCACTTAAACAAATAGATGATAATACTGCAGCTATTTAATAAAAATAAATAAAGTTGAGATAGTTAGGGGGTTTATGATCATGTATGAGATAATACTCAGGGCAGCTTTTGCTGAATTTCTATCAAAGTTAGATAACCTCTCTTAATCATTAAACTAGGGTGTTTTTGCATGCTGCAAATGTGATTTCACCTGATTCTTGTACTCAAGATATTTAAGTGTAGGAACAATGGATTTATAAATTAAAATTCTAGGTAATTCACTTATAATATGAAGTATGATTGCTGGAACAGTTAGGTGTTTACCTCAATCTGATTAGCACATTCTTCCCCTGTAGGGAGTTAGTTAATTGTATCATTTGTGATAATCTAGATTGTGCTGCTATAACAACCTCACAGTTTCAGTGGTCTGAAACACAGATTTATTCTTTGCTCCCCTTTATCTGTACTTTATTGGCAGGGTGATCTCATTGTAGTACATCAGGAAACTAAGCTGATACAGGCTCTGTGTCACATGCCAGGAGAGATCCAAGATATGTGGGATCTGAGACTTGTACTGTCTTGGGTACTCTTTTTAAGAAATGTAATGCAAAATCATAGTTTGAATATTCATTGGAAGGACTGATACTGAAGCCGAAACTCCAGTATTTTGGTCATCTGATGTGAACTGCTGACTCATTGGAAAAGTCCCTGATGCTGGGAAAGATTGAGGGCAGAAGAGGGCATCAGTGGATGAGATTGCTGGATGGCATCACCGATGTAATGGGCATGAACTTGGGCAAGTTTTGGGAGATGGTAAGGGACAGAGAGGCCTGGTATGCTGCAGTTCATGGGGTTGCAAAGAGTTGGCATGACTGGGCGACTGAACAACAACAACAATCCAAAACTAGAAATAGAGAATTAAATATAGAGCTTTGAAGTGGGCCGATGCAAATGAGGGACCCTAAAACTTAAGTGTTTTTAAACTTCACAATCAGCTTCATGCTTCAGTGATTTCCAGTGCAGGAAAAAGCATTGTGGTGAATCATACACTGTTTAAGCTTCAGTCTGGAGGTGACATAGCCCAAGTTCAAAGTTTGTTGGGAAGCATAATTCTACCATGTGTCCCCAAGGAGGAGAGTAGGAATATTTTGTAAACAGCAGTAATAGTTACTACAATAATTAAGGAGCAGAGGTTTGAATGCATGGTCATATTACTTTTCAACTTTAGGCATCTACTTGTCCACTTGTGCAAAATGTCGTTACCTACTTCTCAAATAGAATGCAACCACAAGTTAGCTTTCTTGGGTCTCCCTCCCAAGGATAACACAAAGATGAGTACAGGCAATGTTTGTTTCCTACATTTCTATCTTTTTTCCTTTTTCTTTTAAAAGTCATCAGTTCCTTTTCATATTGATACATTTTCTTAAATATCATACCATCTTTTGTCAAATTGAAAGTAAAAGTGAAGTCGCTCAGTTGTGTCTGACTCTTTGCGACACCGTGGACTGTAGACTACCAGGCTTCTCCGTCCATGGGATTCTCCAGGCAAGAATACTGGAGTGGGTTACCATTACCTTCTCCAGGGGAATCTTCCCAACCAGGGATAGAACCAGGTCTCCCGCATTGGAGGCAGACGCTTTAACCTCTGAGCCACCAGGGATATATACGGATGCTGTACTATCGATATAATACCACAGTATACTATATATATGTGTGTGTTAGTTGCTCAGTCATGTCTGACTTTTTTGTGACTCTATGGACTGTAGCCCACCAGGCTACTCTGTACATGGAATTCTCCAGGCAAAAATACTGGAGTGGGTTGCCGCTCCCTCTCCATGGGATCTTCCCAACCTAGGGATCAAATCTGGGTCTCCTGCATTGCAGGCAGATTCTTTACTGTCTGAGCCATCAGGGAAAACCCATATATAAATATATATATATATATGTATATATATAATAATATACTCTCTGTATATACAGTTGACCTTTGAATAATGTGGTGATTAGGTGCTCCCATCCTCTGCACAGGGTGTTATATCCTCTGGATTTAACTAATAGTTAGCCCTCTGTATCTGCATTTCCACACCCATGTGGAACCAACCAAACATGTAATATTGTAGCATTTATTGTTGAAAACAATCTGTATATAAATGGACCCAGGCTGTTCAAATTCATGTTGTTCAAGGGTCAAATGTATACTATACATATATAATATGTATATAGATAGACATACAGTTTAGACAGTATATATAGATGTGTGTATATATACACACACAGTATAGCTATATATAGTATATATACTATATAATATCATGTATATATTACAAATAGTATATATATATGCTGCTGCTGCTGCTAAGTCACTTCAGTCGTGTCCGACTCTGTGCGACCCCATAGACGGCAGCCCACCAGGCTCCCCCGTCCCTGGGATTCTCCAGGCAAGAATACTGGAGTGGGTGGCCATTTCCTTCTCCAATGCAGGCAAGTGAAAAGTGAAAGTGAAGTCGCTCAGTTGTGTCCGACTCTTCATGACCCCATGGACTGCAGCCTACCAGGCCCCTCCGTCCATGGGATTTTCCAGGCAGGAGTACTGGAGTGGGGTGCTATTGCCTTCTCTGATAGTGTATATATATATATATATATATATATATATATACTATATTTTGCCAAGGTTTTTTGGTCTCTTTAATGTGGTTTTATATATAATCTTTGCTACTATACTATATGTAGCTTTTCTAGTTTGGTGCCGAATCACCTTACTTTCAATTTCTTGGAAATATACTGCCTAAAATATCTTTAGCTTTCTTATAATGATGCCCATGCCCCAAATTAGCAAGTATAATTGCTCTGAGTAATAGCTGCAACTGTGAGGATCTGAAATAATCAGCAGAATCAGATTTAGTACAAAGAGAAGAGGAATATGTTCATCAAAAGTTGGGATTTTTTTGTCTTGTATTGGGTATTCTGGAAAAGTACAGTACAGAGATAGAATCCACAATTAACTACCATTTTTGAAAAATGTATGAATTGGAGTCCTGTTTTATAGTTGCATATTGACAATTCTTATAATATTGTTTGAAATACAAATCATTGTGCTTATTTGCTGTTAATCTGGAAATATGCCAAAAATTCGTGTACATTAACACGTACATGTTAATCTATTGAAACAATTATAATAAGTCATTTGCTTTCTTTGATTTCTTGTATTCAGTTCTTAATCATCTACTTTAATGCAAGGCTGTGGCTCAAATAATTTTAAAAATAATGGCAATAGAAACCTAAAACGTGTTGTGTGTGTGTGTGCAGCTCAGTCGTGTCTGACTCTTTGCGACCCCATGGACTATAGTCCACAAGGCTCCTCTGTGTATAGGATTTTCTAGGCAAGAATGCTGGAGTGGGTTGCCATTTCCCTCTCCAGAGGTATTCCCAACCCAGGGATCGAATGCGTTGAGTTTCCATTAATGTAATAATAAATGATTTAAATTCATGCTACTTAGGTATGATATTTTACTGCATTTTATATTTTTTTAAATGTATTCTCTATTGCTTGAATTGAGCTGCACTGAACTTTCAATCTCTGCTACAATGAAAAGGAGCTTTGGCATAAATAACATTTGAAAAAAATAATGACAATGTTTAAAATGTGCTTTGTGTGAGGCATGGTGCTACCTAATGTATGTAATATCATTTCATTTGCTCATAATGACTTTGTGAGGTAGATCCAACTTCCCCCATTTTACAGGCTGAGACTCTGAGAAATTAATGAATTTGGCATCACACAGTCAATGAGTGACAGAATAGGCAAGCCTAATTCAAAACTGCAGTAGATGGTTTCACCAATTATATTATCTTTGCAGTCTTCAAATCCTGAATAAATGGGTTATAAGTAAGAGAAATGTATTTAAGAGCCTTTTATAATAAGTAAATTATTCATCTCTGCTAAGTCACTTCAGTCATGTCTGACTCTGTGCGACCCCATAGATGGCAGCCCACCAGGCTCCCTTGTCCCTAGGATTTTCCAGGCAAGAACACTGAAGTGGGTTGCCATTTCCTTCTCCAATGCATGAAAGTGAAAAGTGAAAGTGAAGTCGCTCAGTTGTGTCCGACTCTTCATGACCCCATGGACTGCAGCCCACCAGGCTCCTCTGTCCATGGGATTTTCCAGGCAAGAGTCCTGGAGTGGGGTACCATTGCCTTCCCTGAATTCATCTCTAGATAATCTACAAATGGGGGTTGATTTTTTTTTAAGAAAGCACAAAAGAAAAGAAAGAAAATTGAACAAACAAGTAAACATATAAGTAAAGATCCATCAAATATAGTAATTGGGGGATGCTGGAGAGGTTATAAAGAGGACATGACCACTGATTGACCAGAGGGCTGGACTTTCATAAAGGAAGATGCCTCACTTTCTCCTCTGTCCTCAGAATGTATGTTTTACCTATTGTTCCCACAGTGGGAGCTGTTCCAAGAACAAAACCTTGAAAGAATAAGATGTTGAGACCATATGGACTGAATACGGGACTGAACTCAAGGTCTCTCTATGAATTTTAAGATTCTGATAGGAAGGTGAGGAAATCTACAAGCCTCATATGTAAGTTCCCTTGCTTATTGAAAGTGCCACCTACCAATCTGAAGTGCTCTGTTTTCTTTCTTCTGTCTCTCCAGGGCCTCAAAATGCAGGGATCAGATTGTGAAACAATGATTGGCAAGCCAGCCAGGAAATCAAATAAATGGGTCTTGGGAAAAAGGCATCCAAGGGCAAATCCTGGGTTGGCCACTGACTTCCGTGCAGGGAGGGATGACTCATATGTTCAGTGCTTGTGGACCACTGTGTGAGCGTGGTAAAGCCTGGAAAACAAAGGCTTGTTTAATGCACTTGTGTGAGAAACTGCACATAGTACACCATGGGAAAGAAAAGAAATAAATTGCTGGTTTGCTGAATTAGCTTCTGATACCCAGCTAGAGGCTGAAGCTTAAGTTAGCAGTTGGAAGAAGACCTGAGGTTAGAGAAGGACATGGGGTGTCCACTGCTCTGCTAGCTTGGGGCTGGCAGACAAGGTGGGAGAGCAGGATAAGAAGCTGCAGAATTTGGTGAGCATTTTGCAAAGCTGGGACGGTGGAATGGCCACAGATTGTCATAGCCCTTGTGACAAAGCCTGATCGGGATGCTAAGTGGTGGAACCCCTGGGAAAGTGGAGAGGAGGAGGTTATGATGATTGACTATGAAATGGAAAAAAAAAGCCCCCTTCCATCTGACTCCTATTACACAGAAAAGGCAAAGTACAGTAACCACAACCCCAGCCAGCAAGACAGGCCCTCATTCAGAAAATTTTCATGATGAGAGGATTTGCTCCAACTGAGCTTACTGAACTAGCTGCCAAGTTCCAGGGAAAGGCGAAGGGAAGTCTCCAGGTCTGGTTAGTGCTGCTCTGAGATACAGGATCGGATGGCATTTCCAGGACTGGGTAGGAGGCAGAGAAAATGAGCAATGTCACCCCACACCCTGCCCTCTGGTGGTGCTTGTGTGGTGATCAGGGGGTTCAAGTTACCTACTGCTTTGCAGACTGGGTTATTCTGGCTGCAGTGAGGCTTGACCCAATGAGGGGGATCTCCTTGGGCACATGAAACCTTGGAAATCTATAGAGGAAGTACAACAAATTCTTAGGGAGCTGGGAATGAGACAGGCCTTCTATGCCTCTGCCTTTGAAGGCTCTGATCCAGTCATATTCACTATGAGAGTGAAAACCAAGATACTCTAGTCTGCCCTCAGAACCTGCTGCTGCTGCTGCTGCTGCTGCTGCTGCTGCTAAGTTGCTTCAGTCGTGTCCGACCCTGTGCGACCCCAAAGACAGCAGCCCACCAGGCTCCCCAGTCCCTGGGATTCTCCAGGCAAGAACACTGGAGTGGGTTGCCATTTCCTTCTCCAGTGTATGAAAGTGAAAAGTGAAAGTGAAGTCGCTCAGCCGTGTCCGACTTTTCATGACCCCATGGACTACAGCCCACCAGGTTCCTCCACCCATGGGATTTGCCAGGCAAGAGTACTGGAGTGGGGTGCCATTGCCTTCTCCCAGAACCTGCTATGAAACACCAGTTGATATCCATGCTGAGCCCAGTCATGGGACAAGGCATTTATGAGGTTGTGCAACCCACAGCTGATTTGGGGGAAACTGAGAAATCTAGGGACTAGATAAGGGTTGTGGGAATGGCCCAAGATAGAGCAGGAACTCAAAAAGCCCAAAGACTATCCCAATAGGGTCTGAAGGGTTCAGTAAAAATAACCTAAAAGTAAATATGGTTTAATTTCATAGCTGCTGGGACCCAAGCTGAACAATTAAACTGATAATCCAACACTATGTTGGTTGACCTCAACCAATCCTTTGAGAGGACTGAAATTGCTTTATACTGTGACCCTAAATTTTATATTCAGTATATTCCCTAATACTCAGTGATCAATGAAAAAAAATAGAGGATAACAATAGAATGAGAAAGACTAGAGATCTTACCAAGAATACTAGATATACCAAGGGAACATTTCATGCAGAGATGGGCACAATAAAGGACAGAAATGGTATGGATCTAGCAGAAGCAGAAGATATTAAGAGGTGGTAAGAATACACAGAAGAACTGTACAGAAAAGATCTTCATGACCCAGATAAAAATCATGGTGTGATCACTCACCTAGAGCTAGACATCCTGGAATGCAAAGTCAAGTGGGTCTCAGGAAGCATCACTACGACAAAGCTAGTGGAGGTGATGGAATTCCAGTTGAGCTATTTCAAATCTTCAAATATGATGCTGTGAAAGTGTTTCAGTCAATATGCCAGCAAATTTGGAAAACTCAGCAGTGGCCAAGGACTGGAAACACTCAGTTTTCATTCCAGTCCTAAAGAAAGGTAATGCTAAAGAATGTTCAACCTACCTCACAATTGCACTCATCTCACAGGCTAGCAAAGTAATGTTCAAAATTCTCCATGCCAGGTTTCAATAGTATGTGAACCATGAATGTCCAGATGTTCAAGCTGGTTTTAGAAAAGGCAGAGGAACCAGAGATTAAATTTCCAACATTAGTTGGCTCATCAGAAAAAGTAAGGGAATTCCAGAAAAAAAATCTACTTCTGCTTTATTGGCTATGCCAAAGCCTTTGCCTGTGTGGATCACAACAAACTGGAAAATTCTTAAAGAGATCAGAATACCAGATCACCTGACCTGCCTCCTGAGAAATCTGTATGCAGGTCAACAAGCAACAATTACAACTGGACATGGAACAACAGACTGGTTCCAAATTGGGACAGGAGTATGTCAAGGCTATCTACTGTAACCCTGCTTATTTAAATTATATGCAGAGGACATCATGCAAAATGCTGGGCTGGAAGAAGCACAAGCTAGAATCAAGATTGCCAGGAGAAATATCAATAACCTCAGATATGCAGATGACACCACCCTTATGGCAGAAAGTGAAGAAGAACTAAAGAGCCTCTTGATGAATGTGGAAAAGGAGAGTAAAAAAGTTGGCTTAAAAATCAACATTCAGAAAACTAAGATCATGGCATCTGGTCCCATGTCGTCATAGCAAATAGATGAGGAAGCAATGGAAACAGTGAGACACTTTTTTTTCTTGGGCTTCAAAATCACTGCAGATGGTGACTGCAGCCATGAAATTAAAGGACGCTTGCTCCCTGGGAGAAAAGTTATGACTAAACTAGACAGTATATTAAAAAGCCAACAAAGGTCTGTCTAGTCAAAGCTGTGGTTTTTCCAGTAGTCATGTATGGATGTGAGAGTTGGACTACAAATAAAGCTGAGCACCGAAGAATTGATGTTTTTGAACTGTGGTGTTGGAGAAGACTCTTGAGAGTCCCTTGGACTGCAAGGAGATCCAACCAGTCAATCCTAAAGGAAATCAGTCCTGAGTATTCACTGGAAGGACTGATGCTGAAGCTAAAACTCCAATACTTTGGCCACCTGATGTGAAAAACTGACTCATTGGAAAAGACACTGATGCTGGTTGAAAAGATTGAAGGCAGGAGGAGAAGGGTATGACAGAGGATGATATGGTTGGATGGCATCATTGACTGGGACATGGGTTTGAGTAAGCTCTGGGAGTTGGTGATGCACAGGGATGCTGCAGTCCATGGGGTTGCAAAAGAATTGGACACAACTGAGTGACTGAACTGATGACTGATGATAATATTCCCTAAAGCATACCTTTAGAAATATTTTTATGACAAAAAACCCCCAAAACTGAAAAAACAAAACAAAACAAATAGCTATCATTCTTAGAAAAGTGAGAGTCATCACTCTTTTTTTACTTTGAGCATGTTGCTTCAACTATGGAAAGCCTTAAAATCTGAACAGTGGCTCAGAGCTGTTCCACCTGCCCCTACCATGGCTAGGATAGGGGCCCCACATGATCTTGCAAAGGCCTCAGGGATGCAGTCCTACTCAGTGTGGGTGTTTTCACAGTCCAGATTTTGGATGCAGCTCAGGTGAAAGCCTTGGCCCTGGTCCCAGGAGCATACCTTGCTCTACTGGGCTTCAGTTCAGTTCAGTTCAGTATTTGGAGCTTGTGTAGAGCTCACTGTTCACTGCTCCCTTAGATATAAGCAAAAGGTTATATCTCTGTACTCTAACATGTGGTCACCCCCAGAAGTGTTCTGGCCCCCTCATGCTATAGATGGTTGTTTGTTTTGCTTTTAGTTGCTAAGTCATGTCTGACTCTCTGTGACCCCATGGACTGTAGCCCACCAGGTTCCTCTGTCCATGGGGTTTTCCAGGCAAGAATATTGGAATGGTTTGCCATTTCCTTCTCTAGGGGATCTTTCTGACCCAGGGATTGAACTTGTGTCTCCTGCTTGGCAGGCAAATTCTTTACCTGGGAAGTTACGGATGGTTATGGAGGGCAAACAGTTATGGTCAGGAAGGTCCTGTTGACACTTGAGCATTCTCCCCCATGAGAATATAAGGTTTTTAATCTCTTTAATACCAGAGAACATATGGGGCACTATACCCTACAGGGCCAAGCTCAGTAGACCTCTATCAAGAATTCTGTCTCTGCTTTAGATTAATCAAACCAGTGCTGAGCAGAAACAGCAAATGGGAATCAGTAAGCCACCACATTGAAGAATGGTAACTTTACAATAGGAATTACCTGAGTGACCATCAGGAAATACGAGAAACTATGGAATAACTGAACTGAGTGTGCATTGTACATCCTGCACATAGTGTTTTCAACAGCCCAGTATGGCCAGTTAAAAATTCAGATGATTCATGGGGGATGACCAAGAACTACAGAGAACTGAACAAGGTAGTGCACGCATCCATGTGGCTGTGCCCAACACTGCCACCATCTTAGATGCCTTGGCCCTGGTCCCAGGAGTGTACCTTGCTGTACTGGGCTTCAGTTCAGTTCAGTTCAGTTGCTCAGTCGTGTCTGACTCTTTGCAAACCCATGCAGCACATTAGGCTTCCCTGTGCATCACCAACTCCTGGAGCTTACTCAAACCCATGTCCCTTGAGTCAGTGATGCCATTCAACCATCTTATTATCTGTTGTCCCCTTCTCCTTCTGCCTTCAATCTTTCCTAGCATCAGGGTCTTTCCCAATGAGTCATTTCTTCGCATCAGGTGGCCAAAGTAGTGGAGTTTCAGCTTCAGCATCAGTCCTTCCAGTGAATACTCAGGACTGACTTCCTTTAGGATTGACTGCTTGGATCTTCTTGCAGTCCAAGGGGCTCTCATGAGTCTTTTCCAACACCACAGTTCCAAAGCACCAATTCTTAGGCATTCAGCATTCGTTATAGTCCAACTCTCACATTCCATACATGACTACTGGAAAAACCATAGCTTTGACTAGACAGACCTTTGTTGGCAAAGTAATGTCTCTGCTTTTTAATATGCCTTCTAGGTTGGTCATGGTTTTTCTTCCAAGGAGCAAGCATCTTTTAATTTCATGGCTGCAGTCACTATCTGCAGTGCCTTTGGAGCCCCCAAAAATAAAATCTCTCACTGTTTCCATTGCTCCCTCATCTATTTGCCACGAAGTGATGGGACTGGATGCCATGATCTTAGTTTTCTGAATGTTGAGTTTTAAGCTGACTTTTTCACTCTCCTTTTTCACATTCATCAAGAGGCTCTTTAGTTCTTCTTCACTTTCTGCCATAAGGGTGGTGTCATCTGCATATCTGAGGTGATTGATATTTCTCCCAGCAATCTTGATTGCAGCTTGTGCTTCCTCTAGCCCAGCATTTTACATGGTGTACTCTGCATATAATTTAAATAAGCAGGATTACAGTAGATAGCCTTGATGTACTCCTATCCCAATTTGGAACCAGTCTGTTGTTCCATGTCCAGTTGTAATTGTTGCTTGTTGACCTGCATACAGATTTCTCAGAAGGCAGGTCAGGTGATCTGGTATTCCGATCTCTTTAAGAATTTTCCACAGTTTGTTGTGATCTACACAGTCAAAGGCTTTGGCATAGTCAGTAAAGCAGAAGTAGATGTTTTTCTGTTCTTGGCTTACCAAATGCTTTTTTCAGTGTATCTCTTGTGACTGAGTCACAAGATCAATCTGCCTTCACATTGGAGGGAAAACAATGGACTTTTCAGTGTTTCCCTGAAGCTACTCTCCCAGCCCCATCAATCCTCATGGAGGACAGCCTGAGAACTGTCCCTGTTCTCTTTCCCCAGCTAATAAAATGGGCTCATTTTATTGATGATATAATGTTAACATATGAACACCTGCCTATATTGCAGGACACGTTGAAGACTTTGCTTGAATATCTTTGAGGGAGCAGATGGATGATAAACCACAGAAAATTCAAGGCTCAGGCACTACCATAAAATTTGGTGGTGTCATTTTGTTGGGTAAGATACTCATGGTCTAAGAAACTGTGATTGATAAGATACAAGCCTATACAACTCCTAAGAACATGAAAGACATGCCAGCTTTCATGGGGATTTGGGGGTTTTGGAGAACTTTTCTTCTTTATCTGGGACAGTGTCTTCATCCCTTATACCACTTGATTAAAAAAAGGTATGTGTGGGACTGGGATCAGAGCATCAAGCCACTGTCCAGAAGGCAGAAATACCTACTGCAGCAGACGAAAGCTCTGGGCATCTCCAGTGCAGGGATAGCATCTGGGTAATCTGAGACTCTAGAAGGGACAGAATGTGGCAGAGAAACAAAAGAGAATACCCCTAGGATTTTGGTCCCTGCTCTGGAAGGGGGCAGATATATCCACAGAGCAACAGCTTCTAGCAATGTATATGGCACTCCTCCAGGAAGAGCTTCTCATGAAGGAACAGGGTATCATGGTAAGAACTTCCCTTTCTATGAAGAGCTGGGTTGAAAATACATTCTATCTACCCAACTCTGCAATGGCTCACTCTTCCAAGATGACTGAGTGGCTTACTTGCCGCAGAGGCCAGCCTGCCCACCAATCACTGTCTCCAGAAACGCGAGTTCCGCTAGGTCCTGTGGAGTATGTAGATCCTCCTGCCCTTGTTCCTGCAGAGGCCTCTGTAGCCTGTAAAGAGGGAATAGGGGAAACACCCACTGATGCCCACTATACATGCGGGTCTATCTGGGGCAACTGGTAAACATGGACTCTAGTCACCATTCAGCCCAACACTGACACCATCTGATGGAAATAATAACAAAGCACAGCTGCCAGTGGGTTCAACTTAGAGGGTTTTGCCTAAAGATTACTCTTGACTCCTGACTCTTAATTCTTTGCATAAACAGTTGGACTGTTCTAAAGGCATTGACCCTGTGGCCTGGACAATGGGAAGCCAAGGGTAACTGGTCATGAATAAGCCATCTTGGGGTCAGGATATGCGGGAAGACATTTAGGTTTTGTCTATAGAAGCCTGAGGCAGTCCCTACTGTCTTCAGTGTTCATGCTCCTAAGATGTCAACAACCCCTGGCAATCAGGAAACCAGTGTCCTAGCTCTGGTACAAGCCCTAGCAACTGTATTGCCAATGATGACAGATTGTTTTAGAAATACTATAACTTGGTTAGCAATGTAGCAGCATGTCCCGTGTGTTCTAAGTAATGCTCAAGGCAAATTCCCAAGGATGCCAAAGGACCTTCACTAGAGTTCCCAACTGGTGAGGAAATGGCGAATTGATTATATTGACCCCCTCCCTCTGAGTGAGGGTTCTAAATTTGCCTTGTGTGGACACTGCACCTGGCTTAACTCACAGGGCTTATTACCAGGCAAGCCTGGCTGCCATCATTAAAGATTAGAGAAGCCAAGTTACTATGTACACATACCCTTGTTAAATGGACAGTGATTAGCGGTCACATTTCAAAGGTCTTGGTGAGCAAGACTGGACAAAAGAACACATTAAGTGGAGGTTTCCTCTCTCCTATAACCTACAAGCAGCAGAGTTAACAGAAAGGAAAAATGAAATATTAAAACAGCAGATGAAATTACCGATAGGTAAAACCACTGAGGCCTGGTGGACTAACGTGCTCTCCGGGGCTGTAAAACATTTCAGTGATTGAGCAGTAGGGTCCGTGGCTCCATACAGCAGACTGCTATCACCTCTATTGCTGCTGCGGTATCCGCCTCCAGCACAGCCAGAGAGCCATCAAACGAGCCATCTCCATGCTAGTGGGGCCCCTGACTGACACCTCAAGGCACATTGTGGAAGAGAAGGGCCGCTCACAATGATGGAGGGGTGGAGGAGGTCATCAAGAGGACGTGACCTTCAATTGACACCGGAGCTGGACAATCAGAGGCTCCACACCCCCTCCCCTGCCCTCGGAATGCCCACCTTCCCCATGGCTGGAGCCATTTTCAAGGCCGCAGCCGTCTTAGAGCAAGGTGTAGTTAGACCATCAAGGACGAATACTGTGACTGAACTCAGGTAAGGTGTCTGTGTAAAAGTTTGAGATTCTGGCGGGGAAGTGGGTGCGGGGATCTTTCGCAGCGGCTATGGCCAAGCCTCGCAAATAAGCTCTCGTGATTGTTTATTAGACCCGCCACCTACAGTCTGGAGTGACTGCCTCTTTCTTCATTTTCTCCTTGCCACCGCCCTCCCCATATGCAGGGGCCAATTTGGGAACAGACAGGGAAATATTCAGAACTTAACTTTCATGGGAATTAAAATCCTGTTTGGATTCTTTCCTCCCTTTAACAGGCTATGATTACAGAAGCCTGATATTATAACATGGGAGTAAACATGGCAACTGTGTTTTTGAGTTATTGCCTGTAATTACTGTAGAGATAGGGATATTAGAAAAAAACAGCTGAAAGATTTATTGCTGTTTCATCATGCATAGAGAAGCTAAGTACAGATTACTTAAAGTTTGCCTAAAAGATCTATGAATTAATGTTATTGCATATTGTTTATTTTCTCGTGTTCCTTATATTAATATGATGAAAAAATATTCAATAGGGGTAAGGAAGGAAGAGGAGAAAGATAAATTCAAAACCACAAGATATGTCTTACAAAATTAATTTCTGTCCCACCAGCTCCACTATCTTATCTAATTAAGTGGCTCTGTTACTTAGTTTTCCATAATGTAAGATACCTAATAGTAGAATATATATAGACTGTAGATTATACAAATATTTATTTTTCAGGAATGTGCTTAATACTATCACCAGTTCATGTATTCCCAGTGTGTTTGAAATTAAACCATGAACATGTGTAAAAAATAGTATCAGCCTGTTATTGTTTCAGGACCTACAATCATGTGACAGATTGTTTGGACTCCTAATTTGCAGTTCACATTTTTTGCCACTTACATTTCATGTATCATCTTCCTTTGTTTCAGTCCATAGTCATATCTTAACTCTAAATTTTAAAGCTTGCTTATTTGTAACATTCATTTGTGTTTAATCCAAATTTTTTTTGAAATTCCCTAAATGGGTTTCCAAATTTTAAATCATAATTTAATTGATGTAGGGAAATATATACTGTTTTAAAAAACTTCACTGAGACTAGTAATTAATATCTGCTGAATGAAGTAATAAAACACCAGTTATTCAGTCAACAAAAAGCCTCTTTAGAATTTGTGTTGATGTTATACACTTTAGTAGAAAAGGTTCATCCATTAATAAATTTAGTAAAATTTATTAAAAATATATTTAACCAGAAAAATTATAGACTGAAAAAATGAAAACACTTCTTTGGCACTTTTACCTATTACAAAGCAAAAAACAATACATGGTAAAAATGATTTCAGAAAAATGATTATTAAAAGAAATGAAAACAGCATAGAGTTGTAGCACTTGTAATTTCTGTTCAGTGTTCCATAAAGCACAAGTATAGATTCTTTTAATAAAAAGTAAAAGTGGAAAAACACAAATGTCAAAAAAATTATTTATGTCAAGGTTGAGATTTGATAGCTAGATGACTTCTTGCATATTATTAAATTAAGTCACTAGTTCATTTTCAAAAATCCATTTTCTAGGCAGTTCACCATATGTTTACTAGTCAGTTTTAAATGGAAATGCATATTAAAATAGTTTGGATTATTAACCTGCAGCACAATTTGTCCAGAGATGGAAAAGATTCGATAGAGTGGCAATCTCAGTGTATTTCTTTGAAAATAGGATTTTTAAAGTGTATAATGCACTCAAGGAAGTTGGAAGGGAGGTCTTACTATTTGCCAGACACTTTTCTAAGTGCTGTTTCATGTATTTTCTCATCTATTCAATATAATACTATGTTGTTGGTTAGTCGCTAAGTCATGTCTGACATGTGACCTTGTGTACTGTAGCCGGCCAGACTCCTCTGTCCATGGGATTTCCTAGGCAAGAGTACCAGAGTGGGTTGCTATTTCCTCCTCCATAGGATCTTCCTGATCCAGAGGTGGAACCCGCGTATCCTGTGTCTCCTTACAGGAGGATTCTTTACATCTGAGCCACCTGGGAAGCCCATATGATACCATGGGGTAGACATTATTGTGATCCTCATTTTAGAGCTAACAAGAATGAGGTTTCTAGAAAGATACTTTAATCAAGTAGTGTGTGAGGTTGTAATAAGCTCTTCTAGGTGCTATTTCCTGCCAACTCTTCCATGCTTGTTTTTACTAACGCTATTTTCTCTGCTTGCATTATACTTAACATGCTGGTTCTTTGTAAACTCTTTTACATTCTTCAAAATCACTGATCTCACCTCATGCCTAGTTCTCCTTTATGATGGCTCACAGTCAAGAGTACTTACTACCATGCACTGAATTAATCTATTGAATTTAACTGGGGCAGCTTTCACTTGGCTGTTTCTTTCACTTGCTGAGGGCAGGAACCTTGGCTTACTCATCTTTAGTCTTAGCAGCAGTTCCCTGCAAAACGTAACTTGTTATGTGCTGTACCTTATTCAGTTCAGTTCAGTTCAGTCGCTCAGTCATCTGACTCTTTGCGACCCCACGAAATGCAGCACGCCAGGCCTCTCTGTCCATCACCAACTCCCAGAGCTCACTCAGACTCACGTCCATCGAGTCAGTGATGCCATCCAACCATCTCATCCTCTGTCATCCCCTTCTCCTCCAGCCCCCAATCCCTGCCAGCATCAGGGTCTCCCAATGAGTCAACTCTTCGCATGAGGTGGCCAAAATACTGGAGTTTCAGCTTTAGCATCATTCCTTCCAAAGAACACCCAGGACTGATCTCCTTTAGAATGGACTGGTTGGATCTCCTTGCAGTCCAAAGGACTCTCAAGAGGCTTCTCCAACACCACAGTTCAAAAGCATCAATTCTTCAGTGTTCAGCTTTCTTCACAGTCCAACTGTCACATCCATACATGACCACTGGAAAAACCATAGCCTTGACTAGACGGACCTTTGTTGACAAAGTAATGTCTCTGCTTTTGAATATGCTATCTAGGTTGGTCATAACTTTCCTTCCAAGGAGTAAGCGTCTTTTAATTTCATGGCTCCCATCACCATCTGCAGTGATTTTGGAACCCCCCAAAATAAAGTCTGCCACTGTTTCCACTGTTTCCCCATCTATTTGCCATGAAGTGATGGGACCAGATGCCATGATCTTCGTTTTCTGAATGTTGAGCTTGAAGCCAACATTTTCACTCTCCTCTTTCACTTTCCTCAAGAGGCTTTTCAGTTCCTCTTCACTTTCTGCCATAAGGGTGGTATCATCTGCATATCTGAGGTTATTGATATTTCTCCCAGCAATCTTTATTCCAGCTTGTGCTTCTTCCAGCCC
This sequence comes from Budorcas taxicolor, assembly GCF_023091745.1. Taxonomy (NCBI): domain Eukaryota; kingdom Metazoa; phylum Chordata; class Mammalia; order Artiodactyla; family Bovidae; genus Budorcas; species Budorcas taxicolor. The sequence goes on along the minus strand of NC_068910.1, from coordinate 114,691,037 downwards.
AGCTTTTCTCATGATGTACTCTACATGTAAGTTAAATAAGCAGTGTGACAATATACAGCCTTGACGTACGCCTTTTCCTATTTGGAACCAGTCTGTTGTTCCATGTCCAGTTCTAACTGTTGCTTCCTGACCTGCATACAGATTTTCAAGAGGCAGGTGAGGTGGTCTGGTATTCCCATCTCTTTCAGAATTTTCCACACATAGAAAGATGAAATTTCAGGGCAGAAGGAATGTCTGAAAGGGGATGTGGGACAGGGAAGCATAGAAAGAATACATAAGGCTATTGATCTGAGATGTTCACAGATTCACAGGACAATGCAGCTGGTTGCTCAGCCACATGGGATGTCTTCCAGGGAGTGTGGAAACAGTACACCTTGGAAAAGTCACATAGGAGGAAGAAGGATTGAGAGTTTTTCTACTTCTCCATCCTGTCTCTTGCCTTGCACTGGTTAGAGTTAGACCTCTTGAATGTTACCACTCTTTGCACTTCTAAATTGTTCCCTGGTATGCATAGGGCAGCATTTCACCTGATCTTCAGAGTTGTGGGAGAAACTATCAGTTAACATTTTGAGTTTTTTTTGTTCACTGTGGATTTTGCATTAACTTGATTTTTCAAAATATACTGAAATTTTGCAGCCAATTAAAATTTGCCTTACCCTAGCCCCAAGCATTCTATAGAAGTGCATATTCCCACAGGTCTAGGTTGTTCAAGATGCACTGGTTTAAACTGGACAATTTTCAAATCACCAGATGCAGAAACACAAAGATCCCCAGGCTCCTGACAAAGCCCATATCACCCTGTCCACTTTTATCAATTACTCAATCAATTCATTAATTGAACAAATGTACATTAAGATTCTGTGTGCCAGTAAAGATGTTCACAGACAGCTGTGAAAATTACACTGTAATTACTATATTTAAAAATGCAATTTCTTTTTTTTTTTAAATTTTTATTTTTACTTTATTTTACTTTACAATGCTGTATTCGTTTTGCCATACATTGACATGAATCCGCCATGGGTGTACACGAGTTCCCAATCCTGAACCCCCCTCCCACCTCCCACCCCATATCATCTCTCTGGATCATCCCCGTGCACCAAGCCCAAGCATCCTGTATCCTGTATCGAACATAGACAGGCAATTCGTTTCTTACATGATAGTGTGCATGTTTCAATGCCATTCTCCCAAATCATCCCACCCTCTCCCTCTCCCTAAGAGTCCAAAAGTCCATTCTATACATCTGTGTCTCTTTTGCTGTCTCTCATACAGGGTCATCATTACCATCTTTCTAAATTCCATATATATGTGTTAGTATACTGCATTGGTGTTTTACTTTCTGGCTTACTTCACTCTGTATAATCGGCTCCAGTTTCATCCATCTCATTAGAACTGATTCAAATGTGTTCTTTTTAATGGCTGAGTAATACTCCATTGTGTATATGCAGATGACACCACCCTCATGGCAGAAAGTGAAGAGGAGCTAAAAAGCCTCATGATGAAAGTGAAAGAGGAGAGCGAAAAAGTTGGCTTAAAGCTCAACATTCAGAAAACAAAGATCATGGCATCTGGTCCCATCATTTCATGGGAAATAAATGGGGAAACAGTGGAAACAGTGTCAGACTTTATTTTTTTGGCCTCCAGAATCACTGCAGATGGTGACTGCAACCATGAAATTAAAAGACACTTACTCCTTGGAAGAAAAATTGTGATCAACCTAGATAGCATATTCAAAAGCAGAGACATTATTTTGCCAACTAAGGTCCATCTAGTCAAGGCTATGGTTTTTCCTGTGGTCATGTATGGATGTGAGAGTTGGACTGTGAAGAAGGCTGAGAGCCGAAGAATTGATGCTTTTGAAGTGTGGTGTTGGAGAAGCCTCTTGAGAGTCCCTTGGACTGCAAGGAGATCCAACCAGTCCATTCTGAAGGAGATCAACCCTGGGATTTGTTTGGAAGGAATGATGCTAAAGCTGAAACTCCAGTACTTTGGCCACCTCATGTGAAGAGTTGACTCATTGGAAAAAACTCTGATACAGGCAGGGATTGGTGGCAGGAGGAGAAGGGGATGACCGAGGATGAGACGGCTGGATGGCATCACGGACTCAATGGATGTGAGTCTGGGTGAACTCCGGGAGTTGGTGATGGACAGGGAGGCCTGGCATGCTGCGATTCATGGGGTTGCAAAGAGTCGGACACGACTGAGTGACTGAACTGAACTGAACTGAACTGAACCACAGCTTTCTTATCCATTTGTCTGATGATGGACATCTAGGTTGTTTCCATGTCCTGGCTATTATAAACAGTGCTGTGATGAACATTAGGGTACACGTGTCTCTTTCAGTTCTGGTTTCCTCGGTGTGTATGCCCAGCAGTTGGATTGCTGGGTCATATGGCAGTTCTATTTGCAATTTTTTAAGGAATCTCCACACTGTTCTCCATAGTGGCTGTACTAGTTTGCATTCCCACCAACAGTGTAAGAGGGTTCTCTTTTCTCCACACTCTCTCCAGCATTTATTGCTTGTAGACTTTTGGATCGCAGCCATTCTGACTTGTGTGAAATGGTACCTCATTGTGATTTTGATTTGCATTTCTCTGATAATGAGTGATGTTGAGCATCTTTTCATGTGAGTTTGTTAGCCATCCATATGTCTTCTTTGGAGAAATGTCTATTTAGTTCTTTGGCCCATTTTTTGATTGGGCGGTTTATTTTTCTGGAATTGAGCTGCAGGAGTTGCTTGTATATTTTTGAGATTAGTTGTGTGTCAGTTGCTTCATTTGCTATTATTTTCTCCCATTCAGAAGACTATCTTTTCACTTTGCTTATGGTTTCCTTTGTTGTGCAGAAGCTTTTAATTTTAATTAGATCCCATATGTTTATTTTTTGCTTTTAGTTCTAGTATCCTGGGAGGTGGATCATAGAGGATCCTGCTGTGATTTATGTCAGAAAATGTTTTGCCTATGTTTTCCTCTAGGAGTTTTATAGTTTCTGGTCTTACATTTAGATCTTTAATCCATTTTGAGTTTATTTTCGTGTGTGGTGTTAGAAAGTGATCTAGTTTCATTCTTTTACAAGTGGTTGACCAATTTTCCCAGCACCACTTGTTAAAGAGATTGTCTTTAATCCATTGTATATTCTTGCCTCCTTTGTCAAAGATAAGGTGTCCATATGTGTGTGGATTTATCTCTGGGCTTTCTATTTTGTTCCATTGATCTATATTTCTGTCTTTGTGCCAGTACCATACTGTCTTGATGACTGTAGCTTTGTAGCAGAGCCTGAAGTCAGGCAAGTTGATTCCTCCAGTTCCATTCTCTTTCTCAAGATTGCTTTGGCTATTCGAGGTTTTTTGTATTTCCATACAAATCTTGAAATTATTTGTTTTAGTTCTGTGAAAAACACCGCTGGTAGCTTGATAGGGATTGTATTGAATATGTAGATTGCTTTGGGTAGTATACTCATTTTCACTCTATTGATTCTTCCGATCCATGAACATGGTATATTTCTCCATCTATTAGTGTCCTCTTTGATTTCTTTCACCAGTGTTTTATAGTTTTCTATATATAGGTCTTTAGTTTCTTTAGGTAGATATATTCCTAAGTATTTTATTCAATTCATTAATTGAACAAATGTGTATTAAGATTCTGTGTGCCAGTAAAGATGTTAGCAGACAGCTGTGAAAATGACACTGTAAGTACTATATTAAAAAAATGTAATTTCTATTGATATAACCTTTAATTATTTTTCTGGAAATTTGCATTGGTACATCACTAGTTTGTTTGCCTTATATAATTAAAATATATGACATACTCAACACTTTTTAAGAGAAACCAAATCATCATATTCAACTGTTTGCTTTCACATCCAGATTACCAGTTTATAGAAAAAATGTTGAAAGCAAAATCTACACACATGCCTTACTCAAGAGAGCATATTCAAATAACTTTCAATTACAAACTTTTTTTGGTTGACAAGAACCTTATATTCACATATATATACTATTGCAGGATCTTAGGTGCTAATGTTCTAAATTTTCTTTATACTTGATCTATGACTTCTATTAAAATTTACATTTTGTTGAGTTTGGCTATTTGTTTTATTTTTCACCTTTTTCTTACTGCATATATTACATGACAGAAATTAGGAAATATATATATATACTGTTTATTATATTTCAAGGTGAGAGAATGATCTAACAGTATAGAGTTCAGAGAACAGTAATGGTAATGAATTTCCTTGTAGCTGAGCTTCCCACATTGAAACACTATGTTCAAAATCACTAATATTCTACTTATGCACTAATATACATACTAATATAACTCATTAGTATATGAGTATACTTCTGTCATTCTCTCTAAGGAAAAGAAATAATTTGAAGCATAAACTGATTTACTACTACATCACATAATTACTTAAGCAAAACTCCAATTGCCTTGGAGTTGATATTGAGGACATGCTTTACTAGATAAAGAGCAGATGTAGACTTGAATGAGTGACTAAGAACATATGGTAAGAAGCAGCTCAGAAAGATGAGCTATGTTATCATTGGGAATTTTAAATAAATTGAGGAAAAAATCACTGAATTTTTACAACAAAGAAGTTATCAGGAGGGTACTGTGATGAGATAAATAGGAATACCTGCAATAGCAAGTTGCTTCCTCTTCTATTAATTGCAGCCTAAGGCTCCTATATGTTTGAAGATCAATAAACCAACCTGCAAGACTGGGGTAGTTGATGATGTAGTGTGTGTGTGCACGCGCTCACCTGTGTCTGACTCTTTGCGACCCCGTGGTCTCTAACCCGCCAGATTCCTCTGTCCATGGAATTTCCCAGGCAAGAATACTGGAGTGGGTTGCCGTTTCCTACACCAGGGGATCTTCCTGACTCAAGGATCAAACCTGTGTCTCCTGCGTTGGCAGGTGGATTCTTTACCACTGTGCCACCTGGGAAACCAGTTGGTGATGTAGTAGGACACAAAGGCAATTGTTTTCTATCTAATTTTTTAGAAGTCATTATTCTTTTTAAAACATTATTTATTGTAAATTTTTCTACCTATTTTATCTTCAGGGCAATAAAGCAAAAGTTGAGGTGTTAGAAGAAAATGTAGTAAAAGACTCATTCTAGATGGCCTACCACTTTGTCCTAATGAAGGAGAAATATATTAAGGTGTTAAAATAGGAGATTGAATATAAATTGTACAACATGATGAACACAGTTAAAAAATAGATTATGACCATGCCAGAAAAGATAGCAGTAATAGTGCTTGTTCTGTTACAGACACCGTAACCTAAGGAAATCCGCAATAAAAATGTACAAGAAATATTGTTGACAACCTATATCTCGAGTATGTTGCATGTTTTCTGATTTTCTTTTGATGAGTCACTTTGTGTTATTCTAACAAGTCAGTGCATGACAGTTACCTGTATATTTTCTCATGCTATTAAGATTCTTTGAACATTGTTGATAATCAACCTTGATTAATCAGAATAAATTAGTGAAATTAAATTTGCTCACATATATCACCTCCTGTTTTCATATTCATGTTTACAGGAATCAGGCACAAAATAAATCTTTAAGTAATCTTCCATTCAGTTGCTCTTTTAAAAATAGGTCTTTAGTCAGACTGGTGGATAGGTAAAGCCTCATTCAGTTCAATTCAGTTCAGTCGCTCAGTTGTGTCTGACTCTTTGCGACCCCATGGACTGCAGCACACCAGGCCTCCCTGTCCATCACCAACTACTGGAGTTTAATCAAACTCATGTCCATTGAGTCAGTGATGCCATCCAATCATCTCATCCTCTGTCATCCCTTTCTCTTCCTGCTTTCAATCTTTCCCAGCATCAGGGTCTTTTCCAATGAGTCAGTTCTCATTGGGTGGCCAAAGTACTGGAGTTTCAGCTTCATCATCAGTCATTCCAATGAATATTCAGGACTTATTTCCTTTAGGATGGACTAGTTGGATCTCCTTGTTGTCCAAGGGACTCTCAAGAGTCTTCTCCAACACCACAATTCAAAAGCATCAATTCTTTGGCAGTCAGCTTTCTTTATAGCCTCATTAATTTTTTTTAATTAAAAAAAAATTTTAAAGCCTCATTAATTTTTCTATAGAAGTGTGTCCCATTTTTATGGACTATTTTAGATATTTATTAAAGACAGTGCTATGTAGTAAAAATCCCAGATATCTTGAGGACTTCTTATTTTTCAATACGTTTTATTTTATGTCTAGTGCTTATAAAATAAGGGGCAAGTAAGATACTCATACTGTTGTAATAAATATGTCTATATTTATTAGCAGGATAGTTCTATTAATTGCAAATATTGTTAAGGGGAATCTCATAATATGCATCACTGTGACTAAAAATTCCTTGATTGCTATACTTTTAAAGTGATTTAAATTGTTTAAGAGATAACATTACTTATGATTATCTCTTTAGTCTCCTTCATTTATAAAAGCAATTTAGGTAGAACATTTTTTAAAATTACTACATGTTATTTCAAATTTCTTTCTACGATTATTATAGCAAAACACTTGGAATTTAGCATTATTATACCACTGATGGATTGTGTCCCTGGTTTATACACCTTATGATATCTCACCCACAAGATTAGTGATAGCTTTTGAATGAAATGCCATCCATTCTTCTTAGCATCTGTGTAGTAGTGCTAAGGACTCTGAAAAATTCCTTTAGATAATATTTTACAATTGTTTTCATTTAAATCCCAGATAACTTACCATGGCTTCAGAGGACTCCTTTTTAAAATATGAAGTTTGTAACTATTAACACCAAACCAGAAGCAATTTATAAAAAGCTAATGGTCACTCCAGGAAAGTAATCTTAGAAGCAGCTTTGTGGTTATTCAGGAGTAATAGTGTAATAAACACTATCTTGGACACCTGAAATCTTACTGTAGTTTCCAAACTCAAAAAAATTTGGCATAATAGGAGAACTAGCACTTGGGTTAAGAGATGATCCCTGCACTTTGTTTGGATAGGACCTGAAGTGAAGCTTAGTTCATGTGGTTCAGTGAAGCACTAGGTAATCAAGTTTGGCATGACTTGGTGGAGTTTAGGATTATTGCCTTTGAAGAGCAGAATATTAACCTAATTATTACAGCCTGCACCCCTCCCCCCCCCCCAAAAAAAAAGGCATGTTATGTCACTAGTTTCTTGTACAGGTGTTTTCCTAGTCTCAGAGCAGAGGATAACTTTTGAAACAGAGACTTGTAAAGACTGTTGTAACACCCATCCCTATTTCGTTGAAGATTGGTATTTTGAGGGATTGGAGAAGGCTATATATGCTGAATTCTTCTCTCCTTATAGTGAGAAGATTTGCAGGGTTCTCACAGCTCATTCAGGTAAAAAGGAAAAAGCCCCTGCTTTCTGTCATACACAACATCCTTATCTGTCTCTTTGAATGATAAGTCTAGTCTAGTGGGTTTGTGTTCTCACTGCTGAATGAGCAGCTACATGAGTGATAAAGTTCAGTTCAGTTCAGTCACGTCCAACTCTGTGCAACCCCATGGACTGCAGCATGCCAGGCCTCCCTGTCCATCACCAAATCCTGAACCATGCTCAAACTCATGTCCATCAAGTTGGTATGCCATCCAACAATCTCATCCTCTGTCATTCCCTTCTCCTGCCTTCAATCATTCCCAGCATCAGGGTCTTTTCAGTCAGTTCTTTGCATCAGGTGGCCAAAGTATTGGAGTTTCAGCTTCAGCTTCAGCATCAGTTCTTCCAGCAACTATTCAGGACTGATTTCCTACAGAATTGACTGGTTTGATCTCCTTGCAGTCCAAGGGACTCTCAAGAGTCTTCTCCAAAATCACAGTTCAAAAGCATCAGTTCTTTGGTGCTCAACTTTGTTTATAGTCCAACTCTCACATCCATACATGACTACTGGAAAAACCAGAGCTTTGACTAGACAGACCTTTGTCGGCAAAGTAATGTCTCTGCTTTTTAGTATGCCGTCTAGACTGGTTTTAGTTTTTCTTCCAGGGAGAAAGTGTCTTAATTTCATGGCTGCAGTCACCATCTGCAGTGATTTTGGAGCCCCCTGAAATAACGTCTCTTTCTGTTTTTTTGTTTCCCCATCTATTTGCCATGAAGTGATGGAACCAGATGTCATAATCTTTGTTTTCTGTATGTTGAGTTTTCAGCCAATTTTTTCACTCTCCTCTTTCACTTTCATCAAGAGGCTCTTTAGTTATTCTTAGTTTTCTGCCATAAGGGTGGTGTCTTCTGCATATTTGAGGTTATTGGTATTTCTCCCTGCAATCTTGATTCCAGCTTGTGCTTCTTCTAGCCCGGCATTTTGCATGATGTACTCTGCATATAAGTTAAATATGCAGGGTTACAATAGACAGCCTTGATGTACTCCTTTTCCTATTTGGTACCAGTCTGTTGTTCCTGTCCACTTGTAACTGTTGCTTCTTGACCTGTACACATATATTTCAGGAGGCAAATCAGGCGGTCTGGTATTCCGATCTCTTTAAGAATTTTCCACAGTTTGTTGTGATCTACACAGTCAAAGGCTTTGGTGTAGTTAATAAAACAGAAGTAGATGTTTTTCTGGAACTTTCAGAAGTAAATGTTTCAGAAGTAGATATTTCAAGTAGAGTTTTTTTCTGATACTACTTTTTAGAAGTTGATATTTTCAGTGTAGAAGAGGAACTCTAATTAGCCAGCCAGGGGCCAGGAAGACACCACTTAACTATTCCCTGCACCACAGAGGTAGAGAAAAAGTAGTTCCCCAAAGGAAGGGAGAAAAGGAAAAGGATAAAGTGAAGAGATATATCTTCCAAGGATGACTCAAATCTTCTCTGAAAGCAACTAAAATTTAATTATCAAGTTGTGAGAATTGAATTATTTTTCTTTCCCATGCAGGGAGCCTGTTGTTTTCAAATATTATTTTTTAACAAATATTTCTCTGGTTGGACTGTTGTATAGTTTTTTACCCAGATAGAAGAAATATTGTCACATGCCTTACCTTCTTCACCCTGAGAGGATTAGAGGCTGCATCATTTGGTGGAATAAAAACAACTCAGAGCAAGAGGTTTGAAAGGCAGCTGATTAAGTAACCTGTGGAGGTTAAACCTGAGTAAATCCCCTATAGTTAAGCTTTTCTCCAGTATCTGCAGCACAGTCAAAGTTGTTTTTGATGCCAGGAACCTGTGGACAGATTGTATGGATTGAGGCAGAAAGTAGTGTTGGAGTCTTGGGAAGACCAGAGGTGTACAAATTATCCACGCACAAGGAATAGTCTGAGTCCTGTACTTAAATTTCAGTTCAGAGCTTTCATGAGAGATTTGCAAAACAGCCCCTCTATATAGGTAACTTCTTTCAGAAATGCACTTACTATCTGTTCCCATCTTAGCTGCTTAAAATGGACTTCGGTTTTCCACTATCAACTGAAGCTGTTGTGGTTTCCTTCTTGCCAAATCTAAAAATGTTTCCTCTGTTTTCTTTGTCTTGACCAGTTTGAGATCTCTTTAAACCTTTGTTTTTTATGGAAACTCGTCCTCCTTTACATTTAGTATCATTTTTTCTTGCTTTATCAATGTTGTCTTGCTTTATTTCTACAACTTGGTTTGAACCAATTCTTACAGTCCTTTTGTGACTCATTATTCCTTATTCTCTTGCTAGGGGTATTAACAAAGACAGTGTTTAGACTCTGTTTTTTTTTTCCTTTATTTCTGAGATAGCTGCTTCTTTCCACTCTCTTCCCTCCCTCTTTCTCAGTATCTGTCTTTCTCAGCTCCCTCCTTTCTTCCTCTTTTTCCCTTTCCCCCACTACCTGCTTCTCTCCCAACCTCCCTGTGATTCTGGTGTTTTTTCTTTTGTTTTGTTTCCTAAGGGAGAGCCATCTTTCTTTAATGTTCCTTTATAGGCCATGGCTCACACATGTTTCCCTGGAGAAGGGCATGGTGACCCACTTCAGTATTCTTGCCTGGAGAATTCTATGGACCAGAGAAGCCTGGTGGGCTACAATTCATAGGGTCGCAAAGAGTCAGACACAACTGAAGCGACTTAGCATGAACGCACATACATTATAGGACCCCCTTGAGTGGTTAATTTGTGTAATACCTAAATATATTTAAAAACTGACTGTCTGAAAATACTGAATTAATCATGCTATTTTCAATTCTTATATATTCCAGTAATTTCTCTTTGCATCCACCTTTTCCAAGTAGGTCATTAAAGACAGTTCACAATTTGATCTCAGATTGTAATTTCTTCTATAGATTGGCCCTATCTTTGTGTCAAATTCTATTCTGGCTTTAAAGTCCAGTAATAATAGCTTTTAATGATATTTTTCTCACTAATTCTGGCTCATTGGTTTCTTGTGTCTCTCAAATCCTAGAGTTTGTACCACACATTTAATATCCCTCCTTCTCTATCTTTATGTCTGTTACTATTTTTCCATCTATCATCTATTGTATAACATTAATTTCATGTTTAGTGTAGTATACTTATCTATCCCATTATGCATCATCTCATTTAATCATCAAATATCCCTATTTTTATTCCTATTATAAATAATAGAAAACAAAGGCTTAAAGTTTTAAACTGTTTCCCTGAATTGTGTTGAGACATATATAAGATTAAAAAATCTTTGACTTTAAAAGTATAATTTTCCACTGTACTATACAGAAATATTTTGCCTTATATTACTTTATTAGTCCTTAATAAAATCCTTAGCCAAGTGGATATACTAAGAACATGAATATAATGAATGAATGGATGACAGTTTTAAGATGTTAAGTCTAAGATTCCTAAGTGGATGATAGGCAACTTAAAGCCCAGGTTCACGACTTAATATCAATGTGAATGTCCCTAGCATCATTGTAATTATAGACACTATAAATGCTAGTGCTTATTAAAACTTGACTATCAGACAGCTATTCTGTATATACATTTTCTTATTGAATTATCAGAAAAACCTAATTAGATAGGAGTTTTCCCTGTATATCCATCAGAAGAAACAGAATTTCAGATAGGTTAAATAAGTTATCAAGGACACACAGCAAGTGCCAGAACCAAGAACTATATGCAGGTACCAAGAACAATATTTCATATTGTTTACTTTGCTTTGCAGCTTCTCAGTCAATACTTGGTATTAAAATACAGGTATCCTCTTGAGCTCTCCCTAGAGCTTGAAAGAGCAGAGGGTCAAAACAAGTCTGAGCATACCCTTTCCCATGTACGTGGAGTCTGCTGGCTCCAGTGCAGTGCCATCCTGCACGTGGAGGTGTATCTCAGGTGGTACCCCAAGGTCTCTTTCCAAGTGTGTTTGTCTAAGTGGCCATTTAGATCTTTCTAGGTTTTCTTTGGGCTTCCCTGGTGGCTCAGCTGGTGGCTGCAAGAATCTGCCTGCAATGTGGGAGACCTGGGTTTGATCCCTGGTTTGGGAAGATCCCCTGGAGAAGGGAACGGCTACCCACTCCAGTATTCTGGTCTGGAGAATTCCACGGACTGTATAGTCCATGGGGTCACAAAGAGTCGGACAGGATTGAGCAACTTTCACTCACTTTACTTCTGGGAAGAATCTGAAAACATTTCAGTTTTGCAGTACTCTGAGTCTAGGGTGAGTTGATAATCACAGAAAACATGTGCATCCAGAGTGAGACTGGGAACATTTTGGATAAGTGGATGAAATGAGTACCTATTTATATAGTTATATATCTAGATCATATTTGTTATAATCAAATTGAAAACATAATCTACACTTGTGAGATTTTTACTTTGTTTTTAGTTATTACTATTTATTATTCTGTTGAAAAGAATATAGCCTTCCATTGGCTTTTGTTTTAAAATGTACAGGATAGATTAGGATGTTGAGAATGAAATAGAAAATATAAATTACACGGAATATACAAATAATTCTATATAGAGAATCATAAGAATGATACAAAGCTTCTGAGATGGAACTTGCCACTCTGTTACTGATTCAGAGACATTGTAGATAATGAATGAGGCCAAGTTATTGACCAAAAATAGGGATTTTCTAAACATGAAAAAAAGTCATTTAAGAGAGTGCTGAGTGGGAGATAAATAATGTTATTCTTAGCAAAGTTATTTATTGAAATTTTTGACAAATTGAATGTCAACAAGTAAACATTTTCCCTACCTTAAGCACAGTAAGTGTGTATTTTTATTTTTTGTCACATAATTACTGATATTTCATATTAAAAACATCACAAATATTATACCATCACTTTCACATTTCTATTTCCAGTTCAATGAGTAATGAAAGTAAATAATACTGTGCTCAGTTAAATGTTAAAATTCAAAAGAAATATGAAACATGCAGACTACTAGCACATCTAATATTTATGAGCAAAAGTGTTTGGCTGGTCTATACGACATTAGCATTTTTCAGTGATCACAGAATTTCAAGCCGAAAGAAGCAAACAAAAACTATTTAATGCAATTCAAAGGATTTCAGTCAAATTTAATAAACAATATTGGCAGAAAGGGTGGTGAGGGAGTTGTGAAAGATAGCAGAGGGCAGAGAAGGTTAAGAAATGTAACTGTTTTGAAATAGTATGGCTTCCTATCCATTTATTTCAACTCTAACTCTACAGTTAATGTTCTGTGTTTCATTACTTGAGTCTACACTGTAAGCAGTATGCCAGAGCTTGTTTTTGGATAACTGATGCCAGTAAAAGCTGTACTAAAAAGACACACAGTGAAAATCTATATGAGAACAGATTTGTAAATGGGTGAAATATTTTGGTATATGTTATGTTCCTTGTCAACACAGATGTTCAGGGGTCTTCTGTGGCATAAAGATGACATAATGTTTTAAGACTTATTGCATGTGAGGAAGATGAAAAATTCAAGTGTCCATTTCTGCAAATCACTATGGTGAAATGGAATATAAGGGGAGGGGGGTGGGTTGTCTACCCAGTTAGCGCACCAGGGTAAAGAGATACTGATTGAGTCCAACACAGTTATTTCTCCTTAGCAAGAGCTCAAGATGTTCTTTACCCCAGGATTGTATAAGGCCAACAAAAAGTTTTTATCAGTTATATAAAACTGGAGTGTTACTATAAACAAAAATATATGAAATAGATTATAAATGCATTATAAAAATAAGGTATATCTAGAGATGTCCTTTTTTAATACAAATATTTACTGATGAAATGACATCTTAATATGTTCCATAACCTTTCCAAAAATTACTTTTTATGGATGGAGTAACTGAAGTTCAAGGGCAAAAGAACTTTGCCAAGATCACACCATTGGCTGGCTTGAGTCAAATTTTTATCCTAGGCCTTATAGATCAGGATCATAAGGAAACCTCATGTACAGTTTATTATACTCATTTGTGTACGCAATCATTCCTGCTTACTTGGTGAATCTAGTAGTGTTTCTGTCTAGCTCTGACACCTCTTATATAATTTTTGGTCCTTTTATTTCTTTAATCCATGTTGTTCCTACTATATCTTATGTTATGTAGTCCGGTTTCATCCAAATCAATATGTTCACTGTAGTGAACTTATTTTCTCTTTTTACTGATATTTGAATTTGTTTCCTAGAGTATTAGACTTTTGACTTAGGCAATAGAGGTCACGGTGCTATTGGTATTTTTCTTTCTTTTTGCTTGTGTTTTTACTTAAATCACAGAAAACAAAGAGAAGCAATATATATATTTCATGTCCCTGAAAGCTTTCTTCTAGACTGAGCTATGGCTCTGATGTAAGGGTTTGCCGCTGATTTGGTTCCTTTTTCTCTTACTTCTCCTCATCTTAACACGTCCTCTCTTGTTTTATCTTATTATTATGCAGGAAATCACAGTTCTCCTGTATTTTTTTGGGCTCCAAAATCACTGCAGATGGTGACTGCAGCCATGAAATTAAAAGACGCTTGCTCCTTGGGAGAAAAGTAATGACCAACCTAGACAGTATATTAAAAAGCAGAGACATTACTTTGCCAACAAAGGTCCATCTAGTCACAGCTATGGTTTTTCCAGTAGCCGTGTATGGATGTGAGAGTTGGACTATAAAGAAAGCTGAGTGCTGAAGAATTGATGCTTTTGAACTGTGGTGTTGGAGAAGACTATTGAGAGTCCCTTGGACTGCAAGGACATCCAACCAGTCCATCCTAAAGGAAATCAGTCCTGAATATTTATTTGAAGGACTGATGCTGAAGCTGAAACTCCAATACTTTGGCCACCTGTGTTATAAAACTGACTCATTTGAAAAGACCCTGATGCTGGGAAAGATTGAAGGCAGGAGAAGGGGACAACACAGGATGAGATGGCTGTATGGCGTCACGAACTCAATGGACATGCGTTTGAGTAAACTCCGGGAGTTGGCAATGGACAGGGAGGCCTGGTGTGCTACAGTCCATGGGGTTGCAAAGAGTCAGACACGAATGAGCAACTGAATTGAACTGAACAGCTCTCCTTGCCTAGGTGTCCTCATGTTTCTCATCTTGAAAGGGCCGCTGTGTACGGCTCATCAAGGGGTTTTCTTCAACAGAAGTGTTTGCCATCATTTTTCACTTAAGTAGGATTTTTTTCTCCTATGCTGGAAAAGCAGTATGCCAGCCAAGTTACCAACTTCTTTTGTTTTCAAGCTGAAGCAACTGCAGAGCCTTGCCCTGGAAAGAATGAGTCACCAATGGCTTCAGCAGGTGTTCAGGTTGTGTTTGTGAAAAAGATTGATTAGAAATGAAAGAGCTAGAAATTATTCAACCTAAAATAATTTTGAGAAATACAGGAAGTGATTCAACCTTATTTCTCTAGTCCTATAACAAGGCTGAGAAAAGAGTTTATGACTCATTAATTCACACAGATATATAAAAGGAGGAAGGTAGTTTATTTTTACTTTTAAGCTTTGTTTATTTGTTTATTTTGACTGCACTGGATCTTTGTTGCTGTGTGTGTGCTTTCTCTAGTTGTGGCAAGTGGGGGCTACTGGGAGGCTACTCTGTAGTTGCAGAGCAAGGGCTTTCCATTGCAGTGGCTTCTCGTTGTGGAGCATGGGCGCAGGAATGCACAGGCTTCTGTAGCTGTGGTACATGGGCTTAGTTGCCCCAAGGCATGTGGGATCTTCTTGGACCAGAAACGGAACTTGTGTCCTCTGCTTTGGCAGGTGGATTCTTAACCACTGGGCCACCAGCAAAGTCTGGAAGGTAGTTTAAAAGATTAGTGACACTGAAAGAGTGGAGAGAAATTGTTCACTATGCTGACTCAATTCTTGTGTTCTTTCCTTGATATTCCACAGTTTATATTCATTTTGAAGATTTTGTTAATTCTAGTAAAAAATAAAATGGAGTACATGTTATAGCTTTTGGCTTGTTAACAAGAAAGGGAGCAAGGATTGGACTGGCAATAATGTCACCTTCCTTGAACACATGGCTGCATGGTAGGAGGTGGAAACTCAATGAAACTGGATCACTGAAGTGAGGAAGGTGGTGTTGGTGACTAAGGAGCTGAGAGTTAGGTGATGAATTACCAGCATGTAAGAAAAATTTTCTCTCTCCACACATGGTCTACAGGGTAAATCAAAGGGCTATATCTAATGAAAAACCTAGCATTAATTAATAATAATCATCTTTTTTTGTTTGTTTGTTTGGCTCAATTCAAGAAATGGGTATTTTAGTCAAGTGAAAATGACTACTGTCCCCATAATCTTAACCCATCCTCCGTGTTGTGGTCCCTGATGCTGACCCAAAGACAGAAGAGAAATGGTTGCTTTAGTTTTGCAAATAACATTCTGAGTCCAATGAATTATGACAAATCCTTTTAATTGTATTTTTGAAAGAACTGTGGATAAATTAATTTTGACTGCTCTGAGCTTAAACTGTGCCTCCCAACCCCCATTTCTTCATCAAGACTTCCAGCAAGTTGAAAAATCTAAATAAAAAAAAATAATAAAAGCAATTGGCAAAGTTAGAGAGACAACACCTCAAATGGAATTCAGATGGAGTCACACATAAATGTATTAGATTCAAATCCTTTTGTAAGTAACTTACTCTTTAAAAAATTGAATTAAATCAATGGGAGTTCTGGGTGCAGCCATCAGTTCCAATCTAATATTGAAGGTAGAGTGGAGAATGCTATTTCTTATGGAATTACTTTTGTAAGATAAATGATTGACTTGAAATCATCTAATGAGGATGAGGCATATAATTTTTCTAGGTTTTACAGTTTTATGAGTACTCATCTGCATTTTCTAACTTTGAGGATTTTCTTAAAGCTTGATCCAGTAACTTCATTGATTTAAAATTTTAAAGCTAAAAATTAAACATTTTTTAAAGAATTTCTCAGTCTCAACACAGACTGGATCATATCAATGTAATTGTAAGTAAAATTTAGGCATATCTCAGGATGGACTCAAATTCTAATAACCTTTACATTAATGAAAAGTCCTTTATCTACCCCAAATTAGAAAGCCATTTAATCCTGAACACTCTTCACAGAATACAATGCTAATCTTTCTCAAGAAATTTTAAGATTGTATCTTTATTATCTTTTGCAATGACTATATACATATAATCCATTGACTACTGATATGCTATGAATAAAGAAATTTTTATAATATAAAAAATGTACAGAAGTATGTTAACAGGAATGCAAGAGCCACTTAGGAGAACTATCTATTGATTAATACATGAATCTTGACATGAGTTAATTATAACATTTCAGTTAACTCTATACTTAGTTTGTGTCTTAAATTAAAATAAATTTGAAATTTTGGTTTGTTTGCCAAAGGGAAAAGAGCTTTCCTGTCATATTGAAAGGTTTGATTTAACAGATTCAAGAGTAAATATATTGTTAAAAGCTCTTGTGTACCTTCAAATCTTCCTCTATTGGCTCATGGCTGTGGTCTTGTTTTAATGTTTTTAAAAATATCATTAAATGAATTTTATTGGCAGCTGTGGTAGGTGTGAATAATGGCTTCCCCACAGTGGCCACATCCTAATCTCTGAAACCAATGAATACATTTTGTAAAATGGCAAAGGAGAATTGAGGCAGCATACAGAATTAAGATGGCTCATTAGTTAGTGTGGAGATGGGGGGAGCTGCCTGGTTACCCAGGTGGGCCCAATGTAATCACAGCATCTGTATGAGTAAATGATGTTGTTCAGTTGCTCAGTTGTGTCTGACTCTTTGTGACCCCATGGACTGCAACATGCCTGGCTTCCCTGTCCTTCACCGTCTCCTGGAGCTTGCTCAAACTCATGTTCATTGAGTTGGTGATGCCACCCAGCCATCTCATCCTCTGCAGTCCCTTTCTCCTCCTGCCCTCAATCTTCCCCAGCATCATGAGTAAATAAGGGAACAAAAAGTCAGTAGGGCAGCTTCTTGAAGCTAGAAAAGCAAGAAAATATTGGGTTGGCCAGAAAGTTCATTCATGTTTTCCATAGCATCTTACAAAAAAATATGCACAAGTTTTTCTTGCAACCCAGTAAAATATCCTCCAGAGTCTCTAGGAGGGAATGCAGCCCTGTTGAAACCCTGATTGTAGCTCAGTCATACTCATTTTGCAATTTGACTTCCAAAACTGTAGGTAAGGAATTTGTTTTGCTTTAATTCACTAATTTTGTGGTAATTTGTTAGAGCAGCAATAGGAAACTAGTATAGCAGGCATTACTCTGGGTAGCCTTAAAATTTTCTCCTGGTAACTTTAAGTATGTTCAAGTAAAAGATATTTGAAGCTTATAATTCTTACCTGTTCTAATAAGATTTTATCCTAGAAATAATATGACTTCTCTTCCATATTTCCCAGAGGTGGATGTGGTGGGCACTTGGTGTTGATGGTGATGGCTGTGATCTCAACTGATTATTTCTTTCAGATTTTGTTTAAACAGGCTTGCCATAGCTACAAATCCGTTTCTTCAAATACACTGGGCCTGGGGACATTGGAAAAATGAGCCTTGGCCCCAGTGTCTCCTACATAGAGTTTGGAATCCCTTTATCCATTTTGGTAGCATTGCCTTCTGTCTTGCTGACTTTTCCTGACATTCTCCTTTTCTGCTGAGCCCTCTGATGGAAACCTCAGCAGTTCTTTGTATTTTACTCTAGGACATTTACCATCATACCATTTTCAGTTCTATAATATGTCCCTTTGGGGTCAGTTTCACCCAAATTTAGGCTCAGGATCCAAGACAATTGCTTGTCTATAAGAGAAATTTAGATAAATTCAATATTTGTCTCTCTGAGAGAAAATAAAAGCATGGTTGTATGCCAACACCTGTTTGAGACTTACCTAGGTACAGTTTAGGATGTCTCTCTTGCTGAGAATACATCAGGCTTCTAAATTTTTAATGTAGATTTGCTGGCTGCCGGAACATTTGGTATCTAAGGTACTGGGTTTCTTTCTAACAAACAAAACATAGCATCACTTCTTCAGGCAATGTCAGGAAGTCTGATCAAAGATTGTCTGTGATCCAACAATTACCATCATCTCTGTTGAGATACAATAATGGAGACTAAGACTATATACATTCCTCTAGGCTTTCTAAACTGAGTCTCTGTGTCAAGTTAGATCGGCCAGAATAACAAACCCGAGTGTCATTAACTTGGTTCCTTTCAGAACTACTTTCATGGGTATATGGTTTAATGCTGTGCTCTAAGCCTTTATAGAAGGTTGATACAAGAAATCGCTGTTTGGACACTTCTTTATATGTTTGGAAGATATTAGTTCATGACGTTGTCCATTATGTAACATAGAATCTCTCATAAAAGACTCCACATGATAAGGATCTCCTTAAGTTTAGTGTTGGGGGGGGGGGGGGAAATGTCTACCAGATAAACTTTTACATTTCTTTTAATCAGTAAGTAAATTAAATTATATAAGACAAATTTCATTTAAAATGATGGTATGTAAACAAACAAATAAACTTATTGAAATAATTCAAAATAAAGCTCTTTCTATCATAGCTTAACAAGAAGTGTCCGAGAATAATTTCTCAAAGTCAAAAACATTGATTCTGAACACAACCCCTTATCTTACCACATCCTTTAGGGAAATGTTGTTGTTGTTCAGTCTCCCAGTTGTGTCCAACTCTTTGTGACCCCATGGACTGCAGCACGCCAGGCCTCCCTGTCCCTCACCATTTCCTGGAGTTTGCCCAAGTTCATGTCCATTGCACTGATGATGCCGTCCAGCCATCTTGTACTCTGACACCCTCTTCTCCTTCTGCCCGCAATCTTTCCCAGTATGAGGGACTTTTCCAATGAGTCAGCTGTTTGCATCAGATGGTCAAAATTCTGGAGTTTCAGCTTCAGCATCAGTCCTTCCAGTGAGTATTCAGGGTTGACTTCTCTTAAGATTGACTGGTTTGATCTCAGGGAAATGGGACTGTGTCACATACAAATGGCAAGTGAGGCCTCTCAGAATGATGTTCATTAATCCCCCTGCACATGAACTTGAGAGGACACAGTGGAGCTTCTCTGTTGAGTAGGTAACACTCTGATTTAACTAAATCCCAAATTATCCCACTTATTATCTGAGACCTTGGGCTATTGACTTAACCTCTCATTTTCAATTTCCCACCTATGAAGTGAAAATACTGTAATACCTGCCTCCTGGGATTGTGGTGAAGATTAAATGAATTAATTCATCTGAAGTACCTAGCACAGTGCCTGGCATATAAAGTACAAGACTCAGTAGTTATGAGTACTGTATATATGGATGTGGTAGGTGGTGATGATAACATTAGTGAAGGTAGCCCTCGCTGAGGATAATTTTCTCTTTTTTCACAGTGTCTTTTTTTTTTTTAACCTTGCATCATGGTGTTTCATATTAACTTTCTGCTGAGGAAACACCTGCTCTTAGGCTGAATACACCCAGGTAGGAAGAATGAAAGCTTCCTCAGGAATAATTCTGGACTATCCTTTCAGAGAGAAGTGTAAAAACGTGTTAGAGGTTTTCCTCTTCTGTGTGCTGTGCTTAGTCGTCAGTCATGTCCGACTATTTGGGACCCCATGAACTAGAGCCTGCCAGGCTCCTCTGTCCATGGGATTCTCCAGGCAAGAATACTGGAGTGGGTTGCCATGCCCTCCTCCAGGGGATCTTCCCAACCCTGGACTGAACCCAGGCCTCCCACATTGCAGGCAGATTCTTTACCATCAGAGCCATCAGGGAAGGAATAAGATTTAGATTGAATGGTCTTTAAAAAAAATCCTCTTGCCAGTTCTACAAAGACAAGTATGTTTAACCTTGAGAAAACTAAGGGCCAAGCTCTATTCTGTGTTGGGTGAAAGAAATATAAAAGGGGCTCTTTGAAGTCCATGCTTGGTCTCACTCACATCATAAGGCTGAGTGACCACATAGAAATTTGTGAAGAATCTCCAGCCAGAATGAAAAAGCATATATTGCATAGAGCAGTAGTTTGCAAACTTTTTGGCCTTAGGACTCTTAAAAATTACTGAAGGTGATAAAGAGTTTTGTTTATGGATTATGGTTATTGATATTTACTGTACTAGAAATTAATATTGAAAATATTTAAATATTAACATTTAAAAACAGTAATACTTAGCCCATTATGTGTTAATTTGAAACTTTCTTGTGCAAATAACTATTTTCCAAAGCAAAAAATGTACAGTGGCATTATTTTACATTTTTTTCATGTTTACTTAATATTTGATTTAATAGAAGATAGCTGAATTCACATATCTTTATCTGTAGTCAATCATTTTTGATGCTGTAGTAAACAAAATAAATCAAATGTTCAAAGACAGGTAGTTGGAAAAGCAGAGAGTATTTTTTAAAAAAATTATTTATTTTTATTTGAATGATAATTGCTTTATAATATTCTGTTGGTTTCTGCCAGGGCTTCCCTGGTGGCTCAGAAGTTA
This sequence comes from Budorcas taxicolor, assembly GCF_023091745.1. Lineage (NCBI taxonomy): Eukaryota > Metazoa > Chordata > Mammalia > Artiodactyla > Bovidae > Budorcas > Budorcas taxicolor. The sequence continues at coordinate 114,670,224 of NC_068910.1, read as the reverse complement.
AAGCGTCTGCCTGGAATGCAGGAGACCCGGGTTCGATCCCTGCATCAGGAAGATCCTCTGGAGAAGGAAATGGCAATCCACTCTTGTACTCTTGCCTGGAGAATCCCATGGAGGGAGGAGCCTGGTGGGCTACAGTCCATGGGGTCGCAAAGGGTTGGACACGACTGAGCAACTTCACTCACTTTCTGCCGTATATCAACATGAATCAACCATAACCTCCCTCCCACCTCCCACCCATCCCGCTCCTCTAGGTTATCACAGAGCACCAGTGAGCTCCCTGAGTCATACAGCAAATTTTTACTGGCTATCTGTCTTACATACCATAGTGTATATGTTTCCATGCTACTATCCCCTTTCATCCCTCCTCCTTTTCCATGGCCCCTTGGAGCAACAGTCTGTTCTTTGTGTCAAGCAGGGAGTATTTTAATGGATTTTTGAAGCAATTTTGGGTATTTTTCACTCATTCACACTTAAAAGTGGTCATTTCTTACAGGTTGGTTGCAATGTAGAAACTAAGACCATATTAATGAACTTTTCAACTCTGTGACATTAATATCATTAGATAATCTTTCTATTGTCTTGGTCTTATCATGCATTTGTCATTTGGAAAATGTTGGTCCATTGAATTATGCAGATTTCCATATGTTGAAACATTTTATTATACATTATTACATAGTAACATTTGTTAATCTCTTGAGAAAAGCCTTTCTATATTGAGAAGATGTCAATCTAATAAAGACAGATACATAAATTGCCCAAATTCTGTTTTTTTCTTGAAAGCTCAAGAAGTACTGTCAGTTGTTTCCTTGAAATATCAGGCTCCTTCTGTTCACTTTTGAGAGACTATCTGCCAAGTGCCTGAGTCTGAATAACCACACTGTATTTGTCCACAGTTGTTTCAGTATTCCATGATAAAAGCAGCTAGTTCAGCTTGCAACTCCAAAAATGGCACAAGAGATTTTTCTTGATCCAAACATCACATAACAGTGTACATTGAGTGATTTATATTAAAAAGTCATGCACTCAAAGGTTGGGATGAAATAAAATTAATAATCTTTAATGCTTCATTAAAGACATTCTTAAATGAAACTGGAATTTTTACTGCAAGTGTGTAGCCAGTGGAGAATGTAATGACTACTAATATTATTTGATGTTATTGCTTCATTTTCTGCTTAGGCATCAGCAATTTCACCCACTTTTGCTTTCGCAGCATCAGGGCAAATATTAAGACAGTAAAATAGGCAAATAATATCATTATTAACTGTGATGTTTATTTTTGGAAAACTAAGTCAGCTGGTAAGGTATTATGTAGACTTGGGACTCAGAGATTTGGGATGGAGATTTACAAGAACATGGACAAAGACTCCAAATTTCTACTTATTTGTATATCAGAGGTCAATTTTTCTGGTTCTTAATTTTAAACACTAAGACCAGGAGAAACAAGAAGACTCTGATGTCATTATTTTAGTTTATTTTAGCATTAATTTAATTACTTTTGATGAGTATAACTCAGAGTACACAATTAAAGAAGTATGTGTGTTTACCAACTATATAACTTTATAGTCACCTTGGTTCAGTTCAGTAGCTCAGTCGTATCCAACTCTTTGCAACCCCATGGACTGCAGCACACCAGGCTTCCCTGTCCATCGCCAACTCCCAGAGCTTACTCAAACTCATGTCCATAGAGTCAGTGATGCCATCCAACCATCTGATCCTCTGTTGTCCCATTCTCCTCCCGCATTCGATCTTTCCCAGCATCAAAGTCTTTTCCAATGAGTCAGCTCCTCACATTAGGTGGCCAAAGTGTTGGAGTTTCAGCTTCGGCATCAGTCCTTCCAATGAATATTCAGATCTGATTTCCTTTCGGATGGACTGGTTTGATCCCCTGCTGTCCAAGGGACTCTCAAGAGTTATCTCCGACATCACAGTTCAAAGCATCAATTCTTCAATGCTCAACTTTCTTTATAGTCCAAATCTCACATCCATACATGACTACTGGAAAAACCATAGCTTTGACTAGACAGACCTTTGTTGGCAAAGTAATGTCTCTGCTTTTTAATATGCTGTCTAGGTTGGTCATAGTTTTTCTTCCAAGGAGCAAGTGTCTTTTAATTTCATGGCTTCAGTCACCATCTGCACTGATTTTGGAGCCCCCAAAATAAAGTCTGTCACTGTTTCCATTGTTTCCCCACCGATTTGCCATGAAGTGATGGATTGGATATCATAATATTAGTTTTCTGAATGTTGAGTTTTAAGCCAACTTTTTCACTCTCTTCTTTCACTTTCATCAGTTCAGTTCAGTTCAGTCGCTCAGTTGTGTCTGACTCTTTGCTACCCCATGAATCACAGCACGCCAGGCCTCCCTGCCCGTCACCAACTCCCGGAGTTCACTCAGACTCACATCCATCGAGTCAGTGATGCCATCCAGCCATCTCATCCTCTGTCATTCCCTTCTCCTCCTGCTCCCAGCATCAGAGTCTTTTCCAATGAGTCAACTCTTCGCATGAGGTGGCCAAAGTACTGGAGTTTCAGCTTTAGCATCATTCCTTCCAAAAAAATCCCAGGGCTGATCTCCTTCAGGATGGACTGGTTGGATCTCCTTGCAGTCCGAGGGGCTCTCAATAGTCTTCTCCAACACCACAGTTCAAAAGCATCAATTCTTCAGCACTCAGCCTTCTTTATGGTCCAACTTTCACATCCATACATGACCACAGGAGAAACCATAGCCTTGACTAGATGGACCTTAGTCGGCAAAGTAATGTCTCTGCTTTTGAATATGCTATCTAGGTTGGTCATAACTTTTCTTCCAAGGAGTAAGCGTCTTTTAATTTCATGGCTGCAATCACCATCTGCAGTGATTTTGGAACCGCCAAATATAAAGTCTGACACTGTTTCCACTGTTTCCCATCTATTTCCCATGAAGTGATGAGACCGGATGCCATGATCTTCGTTTTCTGAATGTTGAGCTTTAAACCAACTATTTCACTCTCCTCTTTTACTTTCATCAAGAGGCTTTTTAGTTCCTCTTCACTTTCTGCCATAAGGGTGGCATCATTTGCATATCTGAGGTTTTTCATATTTCTCCTGGCAATCTTGATTCCAGCTTTTGATATATTCAGTCTGGCTTTTGGAATGATGTATTCTGCATATAAGTTAAATAAGCAGGATGACAATATACAGCCTTGACATACTCCTTTCCCAAATTGGAACCAGTCTGTTGTTCCATGTCCTGTTGTAACTATTGCTTCTTGACCTGCATACAGATTTCTCAGGAGGCAGGTCAGATGGTTTGGGATTCCCATCTCTTTCAGAATTTTCCACAGTTTGTTGTGATCCACACAATCAAAGACTTTGGTGTAGTCAATAAAAGAGCAGTAGATATTTTTCTGGGACTCTCTTGCTTTTTGGATGATCCAACAGATGTTGGCAATTTGATCTCAGGTTCCTCTGCCTTTTCTAAATCCAGCTTGAACATCTGGAAGTTCATGGTTCATGTACTGTTGAAGCCTGGCTTGGAGAATTTGGAGCATTACTTTGCTAGTGTGTGAGATGAGTACAATTGTGCAGTAGTTTGAACACTCTTTGGCATTGCCCTTCTTTGGGATTTGAATGAAAACTGACCTTTTCCAGTCCTGTGGCCACTGCTGAGTTTTCCAGATTTGCTGGAATATTAAGTGCAGCACTTTCACAGCATCATCTTTTAGGATTTGAAATAGCTCAACTGGAATTGCATCACCTCCAGGAGCTTTGTTCATAGTGCAGCTTTCTAAGGCTCCCTTGACTTTGTATTCCAGGATGTCTGGCTCTAGGTGAGTGATCACACCATCATGGTTATCTGGGTCATGAAGATCTTTTTTGTATAGTTCTGTGTATTGTTGGCACCTCTTCTTAATATCTTCTGCTTCTGTTAGGTCCATACGATTTCTGTCCTTTATTGTGCCCATCTCTGCATGAAATGTTCCCCTGGTCTCTTGAATTTTCTTGAAGAGATCTCTAGTCTTTCCCATTCTTTGTCTTCCTCTATTTGTTTGCATTGATCACTGATATGGAATGTAATGAGATAAATTGCATTTCCTCAAAATTCATATGTTTAAGCCTTAACCCCTAGTACCTAGAATGTGATTAGTTTTGGAAATAGGTCCTTAAAAAGTAGTGGGGTCCTTAAAAAGTAATGAGGTCATTATATTGGGCCCTAATTCAATATGACTGGATTAGGTGTCCTTATAAGAAGAGAACACATACTCATATGGTTTTTCCAGTAGTCATGTATGAATGTGAGAGCTGGACCATAAAGAAAGCTGAGTGCCAAATAATTGAAGCGTTTGAATTGTGGTGTTGGAGCAGACTCTTGAGAGTCCCTTGGACAGCAAGAAGATAAACTAGTCAATCCTAAAGGAAATCAGTCCTGAATATTCATTGGAAGGACTGATTCTGAAGCTGAAGCTCCAATACTTTGGCCACCTGATGTGAAGAGTAAACTCATTGGAAAAGACCCTGATGCTGGGGAAGATTGAAGGCAAGAGGAGAAGGGGGCAAAGGAGGGTGAGATGGCTGGATAGCATCATCGACTCAATTGACATGAGTTTGAGCAAACTCTGGGAGGTAGTGAAGGACAGGGATCATGGTGTGCTGCAGTCCATGGGGTCTGAAAGAGTTGGACATGACTTAGGAACTGAACAACAACATATTCATACAGAGGGAAGACCAAGATACAAGGAGAAGACAGTCATTTCCAAGTCAAGGAGAATGGTCTAGAAGAAGCCAACCTTGCCAACAATTTGAGTTAAAACTGTTAGCTTCCAGAACTGAGAGAAAATAATTTTTTCTTTAAGCCACCCAATCTGTGCTACTTTGTTATGGCAGTCCTAGGAAACTAATACATGGACTATTAAAATTATTTCTATCATCATTAAAGAAGCATAGGAGATCAAGACTAAATTATATTCATCAGTTTGAAAAGAAAAAAGCTTTGGATATAGACTGTAGCTATTTAGTATTCATATCTATAACTTCCACTCCCAGTTCTGCTTAGGCTCTGGGATTCAATCTTGGTCCTTATGCTCCTTATCCCAACTTTCAGTTGCCAAGCACACACTCTTCAAGTAAATAAGTTGTACTTTCAAATGTTATTTTTCTTAAAAACAAAAACCTCAACAACATTAATAGAATCTACTGTCCAAAAAGATTACAGATTTTACAGTGTTCAGCTATCAGTTTAGTACATTCTCAAGTCTTTGCTATTCAGAACACATCTGCAGACCAGCAGCATCAATATCATGTGAGACTTTGAAATACAATCTTGGTCCTCACCCTAACCCTACTGAATTAGCATCCACATTTTAGAAATATTCCCGTATGATTTTTACACATGGTAAATTTTGAGACATACTGCACTAAAGGAATATGTCTAGAAAGATATCATTTCCTTTTATTGCATTCAAATATTCTATAGAAAGACAATATTTGGAATTTCCTGAAAGAATGTGCCATGTGTGGGAGTTTTCCAGGTCACATACAGTACAAACGTGTTTTTGAAATCATTTTTACCATATTTCAATCACCAGGGTGACATTGTATTTTGCTTGACATATGATTGCTCTTTCTAAGAAACTCCAGGACATGAGGTTGTCCTGCAGGAAGCAATGACATTTCTCTTTCTGTGTCAATACTTCATGGGAAAAGCATTTATTACTGTAGTTGTCAAAAAAGAGAGAGACTCTCTCATATGTATTTTCAACAGTTAAGTTTTTCTCATTTCTGCTGTCTTTTAAAAAGTATTGAGACATCCCCAAATCCAGTGCATATATAATGTGTTCAAAGTGCATATTTTCTTTTTAGATCATTACTAAGTTGTGTGTCTGTACTATATTTGTTCAGAAATTATTCAATAATTTGATGAGTCTAGGCTAGAGTCCAGCAGTTTACTACAAAGTGGTAAAGAGTTGGTGTCTTAGATATTTCTCCTAAATGTTTTGTAGATCAGAATTTGAATGTATTTTCCCAGAAAGTATACTCTGAAACTAAGAGCATCTGCTAAAAATTTCCTCTGTCAGTAGTAGTGTTTGATCTGGATATATATTTACTCAATGAAAGCACTTTTTATGATGGTAACACTATCACCAACCTGTCAATGTGAAAATAAAGTATTTTTCATCATCATACGGTGCTGTGATCGAAAACCCATTCTGAAGTTGCCAGTTGTATCATTTTATTTATAGATCCTAAAATAATGGCTACTGGCAAATGCTGTAACTGATGTTTAGGTCTGCCATATGTTGTTTATTACTTTAACAACAGTATTAGTTTGTAGCAACAATTTCCACGTGTGAAAGTTACATCATTTATTTGCACCTTTAAGTTGTTTGTACAAGTGTAAGGATGAATTTAAACTTAGACATACAGTGATGTTGAATGATGGAGGTGTCTACTGCTAATCCTACACAGCATGACCTCCCAAAATCAAAATTTCATGTGCTGACATTTGACAAGCCAGATGGTCTGGCTTGCTCTTAGAAACCATATCATCTTTTGTGTCCTCCCAGATGTTTCTAGCAGATATTTGCAAAAACTTTCCCAAATACAAATGGGATAATAATAGAGGCACTGGAAATCTTTCCAAAAACTTTAGTAGAAGCTTTCTTTATATTTTCAACTCAGTTATTTTTAACATGATATAATCATTAGGCATTTGAAAGCTTACATCTGGTATCAGTTAATGATCACTGGCATCTTTCATATTTAACAGTAATTCCTTTTGTTTGAATGAGCTGACCTTGGAATATATAATGTAGCTGTACAGGCTTCCAGTGATTTTTCAACAGTTGCATTTTCAATAGCTATACTTCTAAAAGATAAATGTAAACACATGGCAGTAGGTTACAATTAATTATCCATTTTCTTTTCATAGAATAAAATGAACTTAGAAAAATGCCATTAATTATGTAAAGTTACCAACTCCTCAAGATTTTCTAAAGAAAATTTTTGAATTGTTAGTATATTTGTAACTTTCTTAGAAATTTGCATCAATGTGCTATTTAAAATTATATATAAATACTAAAACTAAAAGAAATAGAGTACCCATTTTCTCCTCTTTTTAAAAAGATAAGGATTATTGAGTTATTAGTGCTGTATTTATATACAATACAATAAAATTCACCCTTTTAATTTTTTTTGTTTGACATTCTTACATTTATTTACTCTCTACTGAACAATCTTTCCCATGAAATCATAACATCTTTACTATTAATTATAGAAGTTCAATTTCCATGACAACAAAAGCCTCCACAGACTATTTGCAGAGGAATTATATGAGAGAGAAAGTTTTTTTGTTTTTAAAATTTTTATTATTTATTTATTTAATTTCTGGCTGGGCTGGGTCTTTGTCGCTCCGTGCAGGCTTTCTCCAGCTGCGGACCACTCTTTGTTGCAGTGCAGGGGCTTCTCACTGCTGTGGCTTCTCTTGTTGTGGAGCACGGCTTCAGGTGCTAAGGCTCAGTAGCTGTGGTGCACGGACTTAGTTGCCCCTTGGTATGTGGGATCTTCCTGGACCACAGATCAAACCCATGTCCCTGGCACTAGCAGGTGGATTCTTAACCACTGGGCTCCTCAGGAGGTAATATTTAATCTGAGACCTGCAGTATTTGTAAGAGGTAAAGCAGACCAAGAATAGAGGAAGGGCATTCTAAGGAAAATTTCTGAGTTTTATGAGATTTTATTTTCCCCTCAAATGTGGTGACCTAATAGAAAGGGACAATAAAAGCATGTATACTACCAATATTTATTATTATTATATATTAAATATGATAAAATGATTTATGTCCTGAATCAGTGGTTTTATGACTTTTTTGTGGCTAATAAAGCATATGTAAGTAGATGTCATCTAACCTTTTATTTTTTTGAATGTAAATTTATTTATTTTAATTGGAGGCTAATTACTTTACAATATTGCATTGGTTTTGCCATACATCAACATGAATCTGCCATGGGTGTACACGTGTTCCCCATCCTGAACCCCCCCTCTCACCTCCCTCCCCATACCATCCCTCTGGGTCATCCCAGTGCACCAGCCCCAAGCATCCTGTATCCTGCATTGAACCTGGACTGGCGATTCGCTTCATATATGATATTATACATGTTTCAATGCTATTCTCACAAATCATCCCACCCTACCCCTCTCCCACAGAGTCCAAAAGACTGCTCTATACATCTGTGTCTCTTTTGCTGTCTCGCATACAGGGTTATCGTTACCATCGTTCTAAATTCCATATATATGCGTTAGTATACTGTATTGGTGTTTTTCTTTCTGGCTTACTTCACTCTGTATTATAGGCTCTAGTTTCATCCACCTCATTAGAACTGACTCAAATGTATTCTTTTTAATGGCTGAGTAGTACTCTATTGTGTGTATGTACCACAGCTTTCTTATCCATTCATCTGCTGATGGACATCTAGGTTGCTTCCATGTCCTGGCTATTATAAACAGTGCTGCAGTGAACATTGGGTTACAGGTGTCTCTTTCAATTCTGGTTTCCTCAGTGTGTATGCCCAGCAGTGGGATTGCTGGGTCATAAGGCAGTTCTATTCACAATTTTTTAATCTCCACACTGTTCTCCGTAGTGGCTGTACTAGTTTGCATTCCCACCAACAATGTAAGAGGGTTCCCTTTTGTCCACACCATTTCCAGCATTTATTGCTTGTAGACTTTTGGATCGCAGCCATTCTGACTGGTGTGAAATGGTATCTCACTGTGATTTTGATTTGCATTTCTCTGATAATGAGTGATGTTGAGCAACTTTTCATGTGTTTGTTAGCCATCTGTATGTCTTCTTTGGAGAAATGTCTGTTTAGTTCTTTGGCCCATTTTTTGATTGGGTTGTTTATTCTTCTGGAATTGAGCTGCGGGAGTTGCTTGTATATTTTTGAGATTACTTGTTTGTCAGTTGCTTCATTTGCTATTATTTTCTCCCATTTAGAAAGCTGTTTTTTCACCTTGCTTATAGTTTCCTTTGTTGTGCAGAAGCTTTTAATTTTAATTAGGTCCCATTTGTTTATTTTTGCTTTTATTTCCAATATTCTGGGAGGTGGGTCAAATCCTGCTGTGATTTATGTTGGAAAGTGTTTTGCCTATATTCTCCTCTAGGAGTTTTATAGTTTCTGGTCTTACATTTAGATCTTTAATCCATTTTGAGTTTATTTTTGTGTATGGTGTTAGAAAGTGTTCTAGTTTCATTCTTTTACAAGTGGTTGGCTAGTTTTCCCAGCACCACTTGTTAAAGAGATTGTCTTTTCTCCATTGTATATTCTTGCCTCCTTTGTCAAAGATTAGGTGTCCATAGGTGTGTGGATTTATCTCTGGGCTTTCTATTTTGTTCCATTGATCTATATTTCTGTCTTTGTGCCAGTACCATACTGTCTTGATGACGGTGACTTTGTAGTAGAGCCTGAAGTCAGGCAGGTTAATTCCTCCAGTTCCATTCTTCTTTCTCAAGATTGCTTTGGCTATTCAAGGTTTTTTGTATTTCCATGCAAATTGTGAAATTATTTGTTCTAGCTCTGTGAAAAATACCGTTGGTAGCTTGATAGGGATTGCATTGAATCTACAGATTGCTTTGGGTAGTATGCTTTTTTTCAATATATTGATTCTTCCGATCCATGAACATGGTATATTTCTCCATCTATTAGTGTCCTCTTTGATTTCTTTCACCAGTGTTTTATAGTTTTCTATATATAGGTCTTAGTTTCTTTAGGTAGATATATTCCTAAGTATTTTATTCTTTTCATTGCAATGGTGAAATTCACCCTTTTAAGCATATACAACTATATGCAGTTGACTTGGCAATATCGTGAACTAAATGAAAATAAAAACATGTCAAATAGCTTAAAATATAAAAAACAAAAGTTTATATAATTTTATACAACTATGTTATATAATTATGGCAGTTACACAGTTATATACATTTGATGAATGGTAGCCAATGTATGGTTGTGTAACTTCCACCACAGTTGTCATGGGCCAAGTGTGCTTCATCCAATTCATTTGTTAAAGGCCGCCTATTCCCCAGCACCTCAGAATGTGACTATATTTGGAGATTGGACCTTTAAAGAGGTAATTAGGGTTTAACACTAGTCCAGTAGGACGAGTATCCTTATAAGAAGACAAAATTTAGACACACATAAGGACACCGAAGTTGTCCCTGCACACAGAAAAGACCATGTGAAGACGAAGCAAGAGGGTGGCCATTTCTAAGCGTAGGAGAGAGACCTAGAGGAAGCCAGCACTGCCAGTATCTGGAGTTTAGGCTTCCCACATCCAGATCTGAGAGAAAATGAATTTCTGCTGTTTAAGCTACCCAGCCTGTGGTATGCTACTGTGGCAGCCACAGTCCACTAATGTTGTTTATTTGCTAAGTTGTGTCTCTTTTGCAACCCTGTCATCCATAGCCCACCAGGCTCCTCTGTCCATGGGATTTCCCAGGCAAGAATACTGGAGTGGGTTGCTGTTTCCTTCTTTAGGAGATCTTAATGACCCAGGGGTCACACTTGCATCTTCTAATACAACAGTCAGAATATAGAAGCTTTCCATTTCGCTCTCAAAAATCTCTCCTGTCTCTTAGCATTCACTCCCTTCGCTGTACTCTCATCTGCTAGTAATCACTAATTTGATAACTCTTGCTACTTTTTTGGCTTTTTTTTCAGACTAGAATGCCATTTAAATGTAGTCATACAGTATGTAGGGTTTTTGGAGTTTGGCTTATTTAACTAGATAAAGTTTTAGATATTCATTCATGTTATTGTGTGTATCACTAGTTTAACTTTTTATTGTTGAGTAGTATTCCATTGTTCAGTCTTAAAGGTTTTTCTGATCCAAGGTTACAGGCTAATGAACTTGGGTTTCTGATATTTGTATCCTCTGCTTTTGCAATAAAGTGATTTGGTAGAAAACAATTGAGTTAATTCTTTGCTGTATGTGTTCACTCGAGCAGTGGTGTCAGACCTGCCTGGCTACTCTGTCCATGGAACTTTCTAGGCAATGATACTGGAGCAGACTGCCATTTTCTACCCCAGGGAATCTTCCCGACCTAGGGATCGAATCTGTGTTGGCAGGTGGATTCTTTACCGCTGCCCCATCAACCTTAAAACCTAACTCTAATTACCTGAAAAGGCATGCAATTTATCTAATAGTTATTTGGTTGTTTCTAGTTGTTTGATAATATTGATATAAATAAAATTACCTTGACTATGTTTGTGAATATCCTTTTTGAATTATTAGTTTATTTGATAAACAGAGATTTGGAGAAGGAAAAGTCATTGTTCAAAAGTTCTATCCATTGCTTGATCATTGTTTTTAAAAATATATACAACAGCAGTGTTTTAGGGTTAATTTGATTTTAAATCCACTAGCATTGATTACTCACGTTTTAAAAATCTTTGCCAATTTAATAGGATAAATGATTATATTACTGCCTTGATTTTTATTTTTTCATTATAAATGCAGATGAATTTTTCACACATTATTTACTTATTGGATTTCCCTTTTCAATGAATTGCCCACTTGTATTCATTTTCTATTAGTCAGTTTATCTCCTTAGGGAAAATAAATCAGGACACAAATTGTAACTCTGAGTAAAACAGTTTATGGATTATAGTTTTGATATTTTCAAATTGCCATCTTGAGGTTATGCCAGTTTACCTTTCCATGTTTCCTTATATTCACTGAGTAATAAAAGATTTTCATCATTGCTTACCTGACAAGACAAAATGAATATCCTGTTTCTTTTTAAATTTATTTTATTATGAATGAGATTTTAACATCTTTACAGATATTTAAGAGCCATTTTATTTCTTTTTCTTTAAGAAAATTTCTAATATATTTCAACGACTGTTATTTTTTCCTTTGAATTTTATTTATGCTATGTTTTGCCAAGCAGATGTTTTGAGTCTTTTTGTTTCAGTTTATTATATCTTTTTTTTTCTTAAATAGTTTCTCTTTTTGTTGTCATACTTTATAATGTCTTTTCCAATCAAGCAGTAAAAAAGGATTCTTCTAGTTTTTTTCTTTTTTATCTCCTTAACATTTGTTTTTTTAAGATTTAAGCTTTGGTCATATGAATATATTTTATATGTAAAACATGATAGATAATTACTAAAAATTTTTCAAATGTCTACCCAGTTGTCTAAAAACTGCTTAATGACCAAGTTATCTTTTATTCACATATGGACCTAACAGAATAAGAAGAAAATATTTAGATGAGTTGGTAGGGATACACAGAAGAATTACAGAGAAAAGATCTTAATTATCCAGGTAACCATGATGGTGTGATCACTCACCTAGAGCCAGACATCATAGAATGTGAAGTCAAGTAGGCCTTGGGAAACATCACTGTGAACAAAGCTAGTGGAGATGATGGAAATCCACTTGAGCTATTTCATATCCTAAAAGATGATGCTGTGAAAGTGCTGCACTCAATATGCCAGCAAATTTGGAAAACTCAGCAGTGGCCACAGGACTGGAAAAAGTCAATTTTCATTCCAATCCCAAAGAAAGGCAATGCCAAAGAGTGTTCAACCTACTGCACAATTGCACTCATCTTACGCACTAGCAAAGTAATGCTCCAAATTCTCCAAGCCAGGCTTCAACAGCATGTTATCCTAGAACTTCCAGATGTTCAAGCTGAATTTAGAAAAGACAGAGGAACCAGAGATCAAATTGCCAACATCTGCTGGATCATCCAAAAAGCAAGAGAATTCCAGAAAAACTTCTGCTTCATTGACTATGCCAAAACCTTTGACTGTGTAGATCACAGTAAACTGTGGGAAATTCTTAAAGAGATGGGAATACCAGGCCACCTTGCCTGCCGCCTGAGAAACCTGTACATGGGTCAAGAGGCAATAGTTAGAACTGGACATGGAATGAACAAAGTGGTTCCAAATTGGGAAAAGAGTACCTCAAAGCTGTGTATTTTCATCCTGCTTATTTAACTTTTATGCAGAGTACGTCATGAGAATGCTGGGCTGGATGAAGCACAAGCTGGAATCAAGATTGCAGGGAGAAATATCAATAACCTCAGATAAAGAGATGACACCACCCTTATGGCAGTAAATGAAGAGGAATTAAAGAGCCTCTTGATGAAAGTGAAAGAGGAGAGTGAAAAAGTTGGCTTAAAACTCAACTTTCAGAAAACCAAGATCATGACATCTGGTCCCATCACTTCATGGCAAATTGATGGGGAAACAATGGAAACAGTGACAGACTTTTTGAGGGGCAGGCTCCAAAATCACTGCAGATGGTGACTGCTCCTTGAAATTAAAAGATGCTTGCTCCTTGGAAGAAAAACTATGAGAAGCCTAGACAGCATATTAAAAAGAAGAGACATTACTTTGCCAACAAATGTCCATCTAGTCAAAGCTGTGGTTTTTCCAGTAGTCATGTATGGATGTGAGAGTTGGACCATAAAGAAGGCTGAGGGCTGAAGGATTGATACTTTTGAACTGTGGTGTTGGAGAATACTCTTGAGTCCCCTGGACTGTGAGGAGATCAAACCAGTCAGTCCTAAAGGAAATCAATACTGATTATTCACTGGAGAGAGTGATTCTGAGGCTGAAACTCTAATACTTCAGCCACCTGATGTGAAAAGCTGATTCATTGGAAAAATCCTTGATGCTGAGACAGAGTGAAGAAGAAAAGAGGATGACAGAGGATGAGACGGTTGGATGGCATTACTGACTCTATGGACATTAGTTTGAGCAGCTCTGGGAGATGGGGGACAGGAAAGCCTGACGTTCTGCAGTTCGTGGGATTGCACAGTCAGACATGACTGAGGACTAAATGACAACAAAGATACTAGCTTCATTTAACACATACTAAATTGGGTCTTGTTTTGAACTATATTGCTTTCCATTGTTCTGTCTATTCAAGTATCAACACTACGTTACTTTTTAAGTAGAACTTTATAATATTTTATAAAGGCTTCCCTGGTGGCTCAGAGGTTAAAGCGTCTGCCTCCAAAGCAGGAGACCTGGGTTCAATCCCTGGGTCAGGAAGATCCCCTGGAGAAGGAAATGGCAACCCACTCCAGTATTCTTGCCTGGAGAATCCCATGGACGGAGGAGCCTGGTGGGCTACAGTCCACAGGTCTCAAAGAGTTGGACATGACTGAGCGACTTCACTTTTCACTTTTATAGTATTTTAAATGTGTTATAGAATTTACTGATTTATGATGTATATTTTCTCATATGTTCATCTCTCATAATATAATATCGCATATATATATATTTATGTATATGTATATGCTATGCTGAGCTTAGTCACTCAGTCAGTGTCTGACCCTTTGCAACCCCATGGACTGTAGCCCGCCAGGCACCTCTATCCAACAGGATTCTCTAGGCAAGAATACTGTAGTGAGTTGCCATACCCTCCTCCAGGGAATCTTCCCAACCCAGGGATCAAACCCATATCTCCCCCATTGCAGGCATATTTTTTAATTGTTTGAGCCACCAGGAATCCCAACAATACTGGTGTGGGTAGCTGATCCCTTCTCCAGGGGACTTCCTAACCCAGGAATTGAACCAGGATCTCCTGTATTGCAGGTGGATTCTTTACCACTTAGCTACCTGGAACCCTGCATGTGTGTGTGTGTGTGTGTGTGTGTGTGTGTGTGTGTGTGTGTGTGTATGCTTATGTGTGCTTAGTCATGTCTGACCTTTTGCAACTCCATGGATTATCCCTAATTTAGCCCACCAGGCTCCTCTGTCCATAGAATTTTCCAGGCAAGAATACTGGAATGGGTTGCCATTTCCTACTTCATGGGATGTTCCCAACCCAGGGATTGAACCTGCTTCTTTTACATCTCCTGCATTGGCAGGTGGATTCTTTACCACTTGCACCAAACTTTCTATCATTAATATTGGTTACAATTTTTCTTATTTATTTCCACCTGTTTATTTTACTACATAAATTCAAATACTAGCTTTTCAATTAAAAATTCATTAAAATGGTGGTAGTAATTTTGATAATATGAGTAATTTGAGAAAAATTGGTACCTTTTAAACATTGTAATGGCTTCCCTGGTCACTCAGCGGTAAAGAGTCCACCTGTCAATGAAGGAGATTAGGTTTGATCCCAGGAGGGGAAAAATCCCCTGGAGAAGGAAATGGTAACCCACTCCACTATGCTTGCCTTGGAAATCCCATGGACAGAGGAGTTGTAACCAGGAGCTATGGTCCTGGGTTCACAAATAGGTGGACATGACTTAGCAACTAAACTTAGTAAAATCTTATATAATAGAAACATGTCCAGCCCTGAAGCTAAATTTTTCAGACTGATCTGAATAAATGAATTAGGCCTCATAAGCTCTCGGTACTGAAGAAAGCCAGAGAAATAGAAGCTGTAAATGCTTGTGTGTCATCTATTCTTGATGTTCTTTCTGGGTCACTGACTTGGATTTCCAGAGACACCCAAACTAATTTTTCCATATCCTTCAGTTCAGTTCAGTTCAGTCGCTCAGTAGTGTCCGACTCTTTGCGACCCCATGAATTGCAGCACGCCAGGCCTCCCTGTCCATCACCATCTCCCGGAGTTCGCTCAGACTCATGTCCATCGAGTCAGTGATGCCATCCAGCCATCTCATTCTCTGTGGTCCCCTTCTCCTCCTGCCCCCAATCCCTCCCAGCATCAGAGCCTTTTCCAATGAGTCAACTCTTTGCATGAGGTGGCCAAAGTACTGGAGTTTCAGCTTTAGCATCATTCCTTCTGAAGGAGCGCTGATCTCCTTCAGAATGGACTGGCTGGATCTCCTTGCAGTCCAGTTCAGTAGCTCAGTCGTGTCCGACTCTTGGCGACCCCGTGAATCGCAGCATGCCAGGCCACCCTGTCCATCACCAACTCCCGGAGTTCACCCAGACTCACATCCATCGAGTCCGTGATGCCATCCAGCCGTCTCATCCTGGGTAGTCCCCTTCTCCTCCTGCCCCCAATCCCTCCCAGCATCAGAGTCTTTTCCAATGAGTCAACTCTTCACATGAGGTGGCCAAAGTACTGGAGCTTCAGCTTTAGCATCATTCCTTCCAAAGAAATCCCAGGGCTGATCTCCTTCAGAATGGACTGGTTGGATCTCCTTGCAGTCCAAGGGACTCTCAATAGTCTTCTCCAACACCACAGTTCAAATGCATTAATTCTTCGGCGCTCAGCCTTCTTCACAGTCCAACTCTCACATCCATACATGACCACAGGAAAAACCATAGCCTTGACTAGTCAGACCTTAGTCGGCAAAGTAATGTCTCTGCTTTTGAATATATTATCTAGGTTGGTCATAACTTTTCTTCCAAGGAGTAAGCGTCTTTTAATTTCATGGCTGCAGTCACCATCTGCAGTGATTTTGGAACCCCCCAAAATAAAGTCTGACACTATTTCTACTGTTTCCCCATCTATTTTCCATGAAGTGATGGGACCAGATGCCATGATCTTTGTTTTCTGAATGTTGAGCTTTAAGTCAACTTTTTCACTCTCCACTTTCACTTTCATCAAGAGGCTTTTTAGCTCCTCTTCACTTTCTGCCATAAGGGTGGTGTCATCTGCATATCTGAGGTTATTGATATTTCTCCCGGCAATCTTGATTCCAGCTTGTGTTTCTTCCAGTCCAGCATTTCTCGTGATGTACTCTGCATATAAGTTAAATAAGCAGGGTGACAATATGCAGCCTTAACATACTCCTTTTCCTATTTGGAACCACTCTGTTGTTCCATGTCCAGGAGGGCCTAGAGGAGCTATCCCACGTTGAAGGTCAGGAACAGTGGTGGTAAGGAGATAGTCCTCGTCCAGGGTAAGGAGCAGCGGCTGTGCTTTGCTGGAGCAGCCGTGAAGAGATACCCCACGTCAAGGTAAGAGAAACCCAAGTAAGATGGTAAGTGTTGCAAGAGGGCATCAGAGGGCAGACACACTGAAAACATACTTACAGAAAACTAGTCAATCTTATCACGCTAGGACCACAACCTTGTCTAACTCAATGAAACCAAGCCATGCCTATGGGGCAATCCAAGATGGGCAGGTCATGGTGGAGAGGCCTGACAGAATGTCATCCACTGGAGAAGGGAATGGCAAGCCACTTCAGTATTCTTGCCTTGAGAACCTCATGAACAGTATGAAAAGGCAAAATGATAGGATATCAAAAGAGGAACTCCCCAGGTCATTAGGTGCCCAATATGCTACTGGAGATCAGTGGAGAAGTAACTCCAGAAAGAATGAAGGGATGGAGCCAAAGCAAAAACAATACCCAGTTGTGGATGTGACCGGTGATAGAAGCAAGATCCAATGCTGTTAAGGGCAATATTGCATAGGAACCTGGAATGTCAGGTCCATGAATCAAGGCAAATTGGAAGTGGTCAAACAAGAGATGGCAAGGGTGAATGTTGACATTTTAGGAATCAGCGAACTAAAATGGACTGGAAAGGGTGACTTTAACTCAGATGACCATTACATCTACTACTGTGGGCAGGAATCCCTCAGGAGAAATGGAGTAGCCATCATGGTCAACAGAAAAGTCCGAAATGCAGTACTTGAATGCAATCTCAAATACGACAGAATGATCTCTGTTTGTCTCCAAGGCAAACCATTCAGTATCACAGTTATCCAAGTTTATGCCCCAACCAGTAATGCTGAAGAAACTGAAGTTGAACGGTTTTATGAAGACCTACAAGATCTTTTAGAACTAACACCTCCCAAAAAATGTCCTTTTCATTAGAGGGGACTGGAATGCAAAAGTAGGAAGTCAAGAAACACCTGGAGTAACAGGCAAATTTGGCCTTGGAATGCAGAATGAAGCAGGGCAAAGACAAATAGAGTTTTGCCAAGAAAATGCACTGGTCATAGCAAACACCCTCTTCCAAAAACACAAGAGAAGACTATACACATGGACATCACCAGATGGTCAACACCAAAATTAGATAGATTATATTCTTTGTAGCCAAAGATGGAGAAGCTCTATGCAGTCAATAGAAACAAGACTGGGAGCTGACTGTGGCTCAGATCATGAACTCCTTATTGCCAAATTCAGAATTAAATTGAAGAAAATAGGGAAAACCACTAGACCATTCAGGTATGACCTAAATCAAATCCCTTATGATTATACAGTGGAAGTGAGAAATAGATTTAAGGGTCTAGATCTGATAGATAGAGTTGCTGATGAACTATGGATGGAGGTTTGTGACCTTGTACAGGAGACAGGGATCCAGACCATCCCCATGGAAAAGAAATGCAAAAAAGCAAAATGGCTGTCTGCAGAAGCCTTACAAATAGCTGTGAAAAGAAGAGAGGTGAAAAGCAAAGGAGAAAAGCAAAGATATGAGCATCTGAATGCAGAGTTCCAAAGAATAGCAAGAAGAGATAAGAAAGCCTTCTTCAGTGATCGATGCAAAGAAATAGAGGAAAACAACAGAATGGGAAAGACTAGAGATCTCTTCAAGAAAATTAGAGATACCAAGGGAACATTTCATGCAAAGATGGGCTCGATAAAGGACAGAAATGTTCTGGACCTAACAGAAGCAGAAGATATTAAGAAGAGGTGGCAAGAATACACGGAAGAACTATACAAAAAAGATCTTCACGACCCAGATAATCAAGGAGTATGTCAAGGCTGTATATTGCAGTCCAAGGGACTCTCAAGAGTCTTCTCCAACACCACAGTTCAAAAGCATAAATTCTTCGACGCTCAGCCTTCTTCACAGTCCAACTCTCACATCCATACATGACCACAGGAAAACCCATAACCACAGATGGACCTTTGTTGGCAAAGTAATGTCTCTGCTTTTGAATATGCTATGTAGGTTGGTCATAACTTTTCTTCCAAGGAGTAAGCATCTTTTAATTTCATGGCTGCAGTCACCATCTGCAGTGATTTTGGAGCCCCCCAAAATGAAGTCTGACACTGTTTCCACTGTTTTCCCATCTATTTCCCATGAAGTGATGGGACCAGATGCCATGATCTTCATTTTCTTAATGTTGAGCTTTAAGCCAAGTTTTTCACTCTCCACTTTCACTTTCATTAAGAGGCTTCTTAGTTCCTCTTCACTTTCTGCCATAAGGGTGGTGTCATCTTCATATCTGAGGTTATTGATATTTTCCAGCAATCTTGATTCCAGCTTGTGCTTCTTCCAGTCCAGCATTTCTCATGATGTACTCTGCATATAAGTTAAATAAGCAGTGTGACAATATACAGCCTTGATATACTCCTTTTCCTACTTGAAACCAGTCTGTTGTTCCATGTCCAATTCTAATTGTTGCTTCCTGACCTACATACAGCTTTCTCAAGAGGCAGGTCAGGTTTTCTGGTAGTCCCATCTCTTTCAGAATTTTCCACAGTTTATTGTGATCCACACAGGCTTTGTCATAGTCAATTAAGCAGAAATAGATGTTTTTCTGGAACTCTCTTGCTTTTTCCATGGTCCAGCAGATGTTGGCAATTTGATCTCTGGTTCCTCTGCCTCTTCTAAAACCAGCTTGAACATCAGGAAGTTCATGGTTCATGTATTGCTGAAGTCTGGCTTGGAGAACTTTGAGCATTACTTTACTAGCATGTGAGATGAGTGCAATTGTGCGGTAGTTTAAGCATTCTTTGGCATTGCCTTTCTTTGGTATTGGAATGCAACCTGACCTTTTCCAGTCCTGTGGCCACTGCTGAGTTTTCCAAACTTGCTGCCATATTGAGTGCAGCACTTTCACAGCATCATATCCTTCAGGAACATATTCAAAGACCAGTATCAGTATTTTTCCTTTATGTGATCTATAGAAATAAGCAGTAGGGTCCTTTTGGTTTCCATTTTCTCCTATTTGTTGGAAGAATTATGATTTGGTCTTTGGTGTATTATTGATAAATTATTTCTGGTCCAGTGGAAAAAGAGCTCTATCAAAATTCTCTTTTAATTAGTTTTTATAGATCTCAACAGGCATTACTAAGGAGAAGCATATATCATTATCTTTTTTTTTCTAGTAAAAACAGTTCAGACTTTCCTGGCAAACTTGTATTTAGCTCACATTTTGTGTGTCTTAGCTGTATAGGCTGGATTCAGCTCGGTGGCTCTTCTCTTGCTCCTGGCTGGATTCATTCATGTATCTGAAGTCAGCTCCCAGTCAACTAGCTCTGCTTCTGTAAGTTGAGTCTTAGTTGATTGAGACAACAGTGGGCCACTGTTCTACAACATCCTGCAGGTTTTAACTTCAACTTCTTTTCACGATGCCAGTGGAAGAAGTCCCTGGAAAATCAGGAGAAGTTGCAAGGCTTCTTGAGACCTTGGTTTGTAATTTTCATAGTGCCAGTTCTAGCATATTGTGTGGATTCAAGCCAATCATGTGTCCAGCTCAGATCAAGAAGTGAGGAAATGGACTCAACCTCTTGATGGGAGGAGCTAAAAGTATTATGACTAATCTTGAAAACTTCCACAAAGACCCATGACTCTTCCTAGTAATGACAGATTTTGCTACATGGGTGTGCAACTTTACCTCATGGTTTTGTTTGAGGAAAGCATTCCTTGGATCTGTAGGTGCCTAAGATTCTGCATTTACAACAAACTCTGAGGTGATGGTGGGGCAGCTGATCTGCAGAGCACACTTGCAGTAGAGAGCTGCTAGAGCAGTACCACTCAAGGTACACTTGGTGGATGGACCACATCAATATCACCTGTAGGAAATGTGAATTCTTGACTCCCCCTCCCCACCTAATGAATCAGAATTTCTGAGTAGGGTTCTGAAGTCTGCATCTTGGCAAGCTTTCGGGGGATTCTGACGTATACTAAAGTTCGACAAGCACTGTCCTAGAAGGCGTTGGGTAGAAAAATGGCATGCAAGTGAGGAGGAAGGGAATCACATGAAATCAAAATTACTGGACTTAGATAGTACTTGCAAGATTTTCCCACTAAATTTGAGTCCAGGTCTTTAAAAAAGACATATAAACTACAAAGAATATTGCAAAACATCAAGAAAAGGATGTAAATGCAATGCTTGGTCTGGAAGGAAAAAGATGAGTAATGATGGTTGGCAGTACCTGTAGAAAAATTTCCTATGTTTTCTTTATATTTTGGCAGCAGTCTAGAGCTGCTCATTCTTGTGTTATGCTTTTATTAATGTTCTTATAGTGAGCATTGAAGGAAAGTCTCCCTTGTGTATAACTGTGGGCCTAATCAATCAAAATTCAGGCATGTTTTACTACTATCAGTTATGATTTGCTTTTTACATTTTCTTGCCATAGAATTCTGATAAACTCATTCAAAATGGTCCAGAGTAGGTAATTTATACAGCAGTGCCATCATTGCTTATATTTTTTCCCCGATATGATAGACTCTAGCACAGAACTTGGCACATAGAAGGAGTTTATAATACACTTGAGGAATTATATAGAATTTGTAGAATTTTATGAGATACACAACTGAAATTTAATCCAAAGGCCCAGGGATTTGTTGAGGAGTTTGTTTAGTTGAAAAATGTTACCTCTTTGTGGTGCAGGTATGAAGCACCATGGGAAAAAGTGAGGAAATGTTTCAATTCTCAGGTTTTTCCTTACACTTTGGTATTTGCCTATGGACACTATTTCAGTTGATTAAAATAAGGCTTCACTCCAAAGTATTTAAAATTTGTTATGTCACTGGGTCACATCAAAAATATAGGCTTTACTTGTAGCTATCTGCCTTCAGAGTTCACAAAAGACTTGTCTTTCATTCATCTCTTGTAATTTTCACCTATTCAGTGACACAATCCAAAGATTTCATGTTCTAATCTTGTTAAACTCTTGAAGGTTCTACCTGCACTTTTATAAACAGCAAAGAACATTGGTATAGTGTTTTTATTGACCATGTGATATAAGGTAGATCACTTACCCTCTCTAAGCTTCTTTGTGTTACCTCTTACTTGATGGAAATTCCTAGATTTTCCTGACTGATCCAAATACCAAAAAAAGTAATTGGTTTTGAGTAATTGGTTCTTCTACTAAGTAATTGGTTTGTTTTTATCCTGTGGACATGGTGAGTACTGTAACCAATTTAGTGAGCTGATTATATAGACAGATAAAAGCTAGCTATAATTCTAAGCTAACCTTTTTTTTTAAATCATCGTTCAGTGCAGAATTTTTGTGTAAATATGAGGCCATTTGCAATAAAACAAGTAAACAAGATGTTATCCCCCAATTTTATAGTTTGATAAAAATTTAGGAAGTCAAGCATGCAGGAATTCATCTCTGTCTCTATACTGGGTACTATTAGGTTGTTTCAAAGTATCCATAGATTAGTTATTTTTAGTTTGACAGTATATAGACATGTCCTCAATTAGTTTCCATTTTCTATTATATCCTTGGAAACAGAAGTCTAAGAGTGTATAATGTCACAATGATTTTTGGAAGTACTCAGCCATTGTTGATATTTATTCACAACCACACTGTGATTTAGTCTCAACTCTATCATATGCTTCTTATATTCCATTTTAAATTTGCTGTGGGACTAAATAAAGTATGCTGGGAAGTCAAGATAACTTCTTAACTTACTTAATATGTTTAACTTGTTAGCTTATTTTTCAAACAGTTTCATCATTTTACTGCTTTTTTAATTTGTTTCTTATAAGTTTTTATGGGTTCTTTGGAAAGAGTTAAGGAGGAACGCTAATACAGTTTCTCCCCACAAGAAATATATATCCTTGACTCCCTCTAGAATGTATCTCTAATTTCAGTGACTTCAGTCATGCCAATTTTCAGGCTCTACAAACAGAAACATTTTAGTAGAAAAATTCTTCAAATTTTCATATGTACATGAGTTCATGGCTAAATACAAGAAAATATATACAAATATAGCAGGGAAAAGATTCCATTACATAAAAATTACTAAAATGAATCAACCAGGACATATTAGATCTAGAAACTTTATTTTCATAAAGCAGGTATGTGCGGAAATTGGAATCTTCTTCTTTTTTTTTTTTTTTGTTCACTAGCAGTAATATATTCTCAACATTAAAAAAAAAAAAAAAAAAAAACTAAGATCTTGGCATTCAGTCCCATCACTTCATGACAAATAGAAGGGGAAAAAGTGGAAGTAAGACAGATTTTATTTTCTTGGGCTCCAAAATCACTGCGGATGATGACTGCAGCCATGAAATTAAAAGACAGTTGTTTCTTGGAAGGAAAACTATGACAAACTTGACAGTGTATTAAAGAGCAGAAACATCACTTTGTCAATAAAGGTCTGTATATGGTTTTTCCAGCAGTCATGTGTGGATGTGAGATTTGGACCATAAAGAAGGCTGAGAGCCAAAGAATTGATGCTTTTGAACTGTGGTGCTGGAGAAAACTCTTGAGAGTCCCTTGGACAACAAGGAGATCAAACCAGTCTGTCCTAAAGGAAATCAGTCCTGAATAGTCATTGGAAGTACTGATGCTGAACCTGAAGCTCCAGTACTTTGGCAACTTGATGTGAAGAGCTGACTTATTGGAAAAGACCCTGATGAAAGATTAAAAGGAAAAGGAAAAGGGGGTGACAGAGAATGAGATGGTTAGGCAGCATCACTGACTCAATGGACATGAATCTGAGCAAACTGCAGGAGATAGTGAAGGACAGGGGAGCTGGGTGTGCTGTAGTGCATGGGATCACAAAGAGTTGGACATGGCTGAGCAACTGAACAAAAACAACAACAGGAATATATTCTAGAAAATTCCCTTAAGCATTTTATGAGATTTTTTCCCTTTTTACTAAAAAAATCAGAAAAGAAAAAATTTGAGAAAATCCACATATATTAGCAAGTATGACTAAGTATTATTTCCCTGGAACTCATATATTGTTTCTACAATTACAGCATAGTTTCTTAAGAACAACTCTCAATTTATCATCAAATTAAATGGGTGGTGGTAGGTTAGTTACTAAGTCATGTGTGACTCTTGTGACCTCATGGACAGTAGCTTGCTAGACTTATCTGTCCATGGGCTTCTCCAGGCAAGAATACTGGAATGGACTGCTATTTCCTTCCCCAGGGGATCTTGCTGACCCAGGAATCAAACCTGGGTCTCCTGCATTGCAGGCAGATTCTTTACTGACTGAGATATGATGGAAGCCCAATAAAAGGGATAGGACCACCAAGTTGATTCTGTAGTCTATACCTTCATCCTTTTGTGTCAGAGTTTCCCTCATTAAAGGCTGTCATTGATGGCCCCTTTGTATACTTCCTAAGAAAATAAAGTTGTAGAAGACAGACAGGAAGAGGCTTGGAACAGAACTTTCTGCTATGGATTATCCTCCATATTATACATATTTGAGTCTGGTATAAATGAGAAGTGAAAATTAGTAGATGTAAATCTTACATCTTCACACAGGAAGCCTATTACTTATGATGCTTAATAATTCAACATGACAGAAACTTGAGGAAGTTCACATTTATTTCATTATATGTGAATATACTTCATTCCATGTGTGGTCTGCCCTTGACTCTTCTTAAAAAAAAAAAAAAAAAACTCATATAGAGGAATTCTCGTTTCACCATATCTTAATAGATATAAGATGTTAATAAACTTTAGTTTCTTATTAGTTTATGTATTTCTTATTTAGTTTCTTCTTATAGCAAGACACTTAGACAGTGTTTGATTTTTTTAAAAAGAGACTAAAATATACATTCTATTTTCATTTGATGATATGAAAGAAGAGTGTGTATCCTACATGTTCATTCTTTAATTTGTCTCAGAAATTCTTCAACAGAACATGAGATCTCAAATCATATCTTCTATAGAATTGAATACACAGAAACATATGATTTGAGGCAGTTAGTGAAACTCTTCAGATTTTCCCTACTGTTTTAACTTTGGGTGGGAAATATGGCAAAGCTTAGCACTCACTAAGATCAAGGCAATTTTATATTTAGAAAAAAATGCATTATTTAGAGATTTAGCATGTATTCAGCGAGACTCTTTGATTTAGTTCCATCTGCGTCCTCTGTGCTGACAGCACTCTGTTGGCAGTTGCAGAGTAGGCAGGAGCATGGGAGGCCCCACATGGCGCATTGCGTCACAGTGTATATGTTCTATGTGGCTGTTTCTTAGAACATTAAGCTACAGTCCTGGAATCAGTTTTCTCTAAAAGCTATTTTCAAATTAGGTTTAAACTGTTGTCAAATTTTCAACTTCCTCTAGTCATGTTGTTGATTTAAATTGCTACTTATTTTAGAAATGTGTTGTTTTATTTTAGATTGTTGTTGTTGTTTTGTTGCTAAGCTGTGACCCCATGGACTCTAGCCTGCCTGATTACTCTTGTTCATGGGATTTTCCAGGCAAGAATACTGAAGTGGGTTGCCATTTCCTTCTCCAAGGGATCTTTCCGACCCAGGGATCCAAACCCATGACTCCAGCATTGACAGGTGGTTCTTTACCACGGAGCCACCAGGGAAGCCCCTATTTTAGATTAAAATTTACCAATTATGGGCATGTGGTTGTTTCTGAATTACAGATTCCAACTTATTATCCTTTGTTAATTTAAAATTTCTTATAATTTATCGTTATTAATTTTGAAACATAATGACTGAAGTCTGCTTTCAATTGAACTCCTTTCATTTTTTTATAGCAACTTTTTTGACTTGGCTTTCTGGTCTTTGAGATCATGGCTAATTTGAGAGGGTTATCACAATAAACTGAAAAATTCTGAAAGAGATGGGAATACCAGAGCACCTGACCTGCCTCTTGAGAAATCTGTATGCAGGTCAGGAAGCAACAGTTAGAACTAGACATGGAACAACAGACTGGTTCCAAATAGGAAAAGGAGTACGTCAAGGCTGTATATTGTCACCCTGCTTATTTAACTTATATGCAGAGTACATATGAGAAACACTGGGCTGGAAGAAACACAAGCTGGAATCAAGATTGCCGGGAGAAATAACAATAACCTCAGATATGCAGATGACACCACCCTTATGGCAGAAAGTGAAGAGGAACTAAGAAGCCTCTTGATGAAAGTGAAAGAGGAGAGTGAAAAAGTTGGCTTAAATCTCAATATTCAGAAAACCAAGATCATGACATCTGGTCCCATCACTTCATGGGAAATAGATGGGGAAACAGTGGAAACAGTGTCAGACTTTATTTTTGGGGGCTCCAAAATCACTGCAGATGGTGACTGCAGCCATGAAATTAAAAGACGGTTACTCCTTGGAAGAAAAGTTATGACCAACCTAGATAGTATATTCAAAAGCAGAGACATTACTTTGCTGATTAAGGTCCGTCTAATCAAGGCTATGGTTTTTCCTGTGGTCATGTATGGATGTGAGAGTTGGACTGTGAAGAAGGCAGAGCACCGAAGAATTGATGCTTTTGAATTGTGGTATTGGAGAAGACTCTTGAGAGTCCCTTGGACTGCAAGGAGATCCAACCAGTCCATTCTGAAGGAGATCAGCCCTGGGATTTCTTTGGAAGGAATGATGCTAAAGCTGAAACTCCAGTACTTCGGACACCTCATGCAAAGAGTTGACTCATTGGAGAAGACTCTGATGCTGGGAGGGATTGGGGGAGGAGGAGAAGGGGACGACAGAGGATGAGATGGCTGGATGGCATCACTGACTCGATGGACATGAGTCTGAGTGAACTCCGGGAGTTGGTGACGGACAAGAAGGCCTGGCGTGCTGGGATTCATGGGGTGGCAAAGAGTCAGACACTACTGAGCGACTGAACTGAACTGAACTGAACTGAAGAACTCTGTAATCTGTGAAGTAGTTACAATACTCCATGTTTCTAATTTTCAATGCATGCAGAATTAGCCAGACTTCAGAATACTGAAACAGAGATCATCCATATTCATATAACTATAGCACCTTTAGGTGTGGGTATAGAAGATAATAGGTTGGTGGTTTAAATATGAGTATAAGCTTTCTTTGAATATAGCAGATCATTTCCTAGAATGGTGTTCCTGTTTGAGCCTCAAAAGGGTGACTGAAGGGAGATTAGGGAAGCAGGATTTATATTTGTAGGCAAAATTAAGGGAAACTAATGAGGATGGTGAAGCATACTGGGACTTGCAACAGCAGGAAGGTATTAGCATCCTTGGATCTGAAGGACAAGTGATTATCAGAGCGGGGAGAGGGGGGTTCTGCTGAGAGCTGTGGCCTATAGAAGAGGAAATTGTCTCGGCTGCTGTCTCTCTTCCTGCCTTCTTATCTTCTAATGACTTCTACCAACTAAACCCAAACAGAAGTCACAAGCAAGGGAGATTCCGAGGGTAAAGAGAAAGGTGTTGAAGGATGCTGATTCTGGCAGGGCAAAATTTCCATCACAGACTACCTCTTTTGTCCCTCAGCCTCCATTCTTGATGCTTTGTTTGAATGGAATCTGATGCTCCTATTCAAGGGTGGGAATTGATGTTCTTCAGGGGACTGATGTTCTTTCTGTCACACTTTCCCCTCAGAAACAGAAAACATTAACCATAACTAGTGTACACCCTGCAAAGTAGCACAACCCCCTTACTATCTATTTGTACTCTGATGGAGGGGTTTTTTTTTTTTTTTTTAGCCATTCTGGGTGATTCTTACTGGTTCTGTCTTTATTAAGTTGTTTACTATTGACTAGTGCTGTTGGGTAAGGGACTACTAAGAGACGCCAGTGAACCTGTAAGCTCTGGCCATAGTCTTCCTTGCCTTCATTGTGAGGCAGCAAACCAATTTCCACTTGCTAATTGAGATGACTCACTCAGTCAGAAGGATGATCTCTTTCTCTCCCTGTTCTTTTCTCTCTTTTCTTTCAGCTCCATTTCAGATAATCATAACTGTGTTCTTTAGTGGGACAATGCCTCTCCTAAGCCTAATAACTGCAAAATTCATGTACCAGAACAAAAATTGCTTAAGTGAATTATTTGACATAATGATAAGAAGAGGCCATCTCTTCAGTTATAGATTATAACTATTATCTGTCAGTTATAGATTATATTAATTTTGACTATAGTTATGTCAGTGCCTTATGCTGACTATTGATTGAACACTTACACTGCATCCTCAGTTCAGTTCAGTCACTCAGTTGTGTCTGACTCTTTTTGACTCCATGCACTGCAAGCATGCCAGGCTTCCCTGTCCATCACCAACTCCCAGAACTTACTCCAACTCATGCCTATTGAGTAGGTCATGCCATCCAACCATTTCATCCTCTGTCGTCCCCTTCTCCTTCCGCCTTCAATCTTTCCCAGCATCAGAGTCTTTTCCAATAAGTCAGTTCTTCGCATCGGGTGGACAAAATATTGGAGCTTCAGCTTCAGCATCAGTTCTTCCAACAAATATTCGACTGTTTTCCCATAGGATTGACTAGTTTGCTCTCCTTGCAGTCCAAGGGATTCTCAAGAGTCTTCTCCAACAACCACAGTTCAAAAGCATCAGTTCTTTGGTGGTCAGTCTTCTTCATGGTCCAACTTTCACATCCATACTTGACTACTGGAAAAACCATAGCTTTGATTAGATGGACCTTTGTTGGCAAAGTAATGTCTCTGCTTTTTAATGTGCTGTCTAGATTGGTCATAGCTTTTCTTCCAAGGAGTAAGCGTCTTTTAATTTCATGACTGTAGTCACCAACTGCAGTGATTTTGGAGCGCCCCAAAATAAAGGCTGTCACTGTTTCCAATGTTTCCCTGTCTATTTGCAATGAAGTGATGGGACCAGATGCCATGATCTCAGTTTTTTAAATGTTGAGTTTTAAGCCAGCTTTTTCACTCTCCTCTTTTACTTTCATCAAGAGGTCCTTTAGTTCCTCTTTCCTTTCTGCCATAAAGGTGGTGTCATCTACATATCTGAGGTTATTGACATTTCTCCCAGCAATCTTGATTCCAGCTTGTACTTCATCCAGCCCAGCATATCCCATGATGTACTCTGCATATAAGTTAAAGAAGCAGGATGACAGTATACAGCCTTGCTGTACTTCTTTCTCTATTTTGAACAAGTCCATTGCTCCATGTCCAGTTCTAGCTGTTGCTTCTTGACCTGCATACAGGTTTCAGAGGAAGCAGGTAAGGTGATCTAGTAATCTGGTCTTTTATAATTTTCCACATTTTGTTGTGATCCACACAGTCAAGGCTTTAGAACAGTCAATGAAGCAGAAGTAGATGTTTTTTCTGGAATTCTCTTGCTTTTTCGATGATCCAATGAATGTTGGCAATTTGATCTCTGGTTCCTCTGACCTTTGTAAACCAAGCTTGAAGTTCACAGTTCACATACTGTTGAAGCCTGGTTTGGAGAATTTTCAGGATTACTTTGCTAGCATGTGAAATGAGTGCAATTGTGTGGTAGTTTTAACATTCTTTGGTATTTCCTTTCTTTGGGATTGGAATGAAAACTGACCTTTTCCAGTACTGTGGCCACTGTTGAGTTTTCCAAATTTGCTGGCATATTGAGTGCAGCACCTTAATGCCATCATCTTCTAGGATTTGAAATAGCTGAGCTGGAATTCCATCACTTCTACTGTATCCTGCTGCTGCTACTGCTGCTGCTAAGTCACTTCAGTCATGTCCGACTCTGTGAGACCCCATAGACGGCAGCCCACCAGGCTCCCCCATCCCTGGGATTCTCCAGGCAAGAACACTGGAGGGGGTTGCCATTTCCTTCTCCAACGTATGAAAGTGAAAAGTCAAAGTGAAGTCGCTCAGTCATTTCCAACTCTCAGTGACCCCATGGACTGGAGCCTACCAGGTTCCTCTGTCCATGGGATTTTCCAGGCAAGAGTACTGGAGTGGGGTAGGAGAATAAAATCTCAGAAACTTTATTAGATGCTATCTCTGATGTATATCAAATGAGCCTTCAAAGGGCCATTGTGTTATTTTTCAAACCAGTTGTTTCTTAGTGATAAGGCACTGATAACGTGGGTGTGGGCCCAGTTTTACAATTCTTCCACTATAAAATAAGTTGGTCTGTCAGAGGTGATGTGGCATGGGATCATGATGCAGCAGAAGATATTGCCTAAGTCCACAGGTGGAGGAGCTGGAAAAATCACTGAAGGCAATGAAAGCCAATGATAGTAGATGTCCACTGTGGCTTGCTGGTCCCCTAGGGAATTGTTTCATATTACGGCTCACTGTTTGCCTCAGCATTTTGGTAAAAGGAAAAGGAAAGAGTAAACAGAACTCAATGAGAACTCTAGCATAGGGGAGGTATAGCCCAGGAAATATCAAAGGAAAATAGCTATTTACATAATGAAGATCATTAAAAAAATGCTGAAGAAGAAATACTCTGGCTTATCTTTCTGCCTACCTTTGCATTTCCTTCTAGCCATATATAACTACAAGCCAGAGGGCAAGTCCTTTTGATACAATCCAAAAAAGTCAGTGTCCAGAATACTGGGGATGGGGTTGGGTAGAGAAAGTTGGAGAGTAGATCTCAAAATGCAAATGGAGAACTTCCCAAACTGTCACACAGTCTGCTGAGTAAGCAGAATCAAATCTGATGTAGCCACAATACTGAAAGCCTTTAAAGACTCTGAAACTCAATAAACCACATTGAATTATTATCAAAACATTATTATTATTATTTGATATCAGCCTGACTTCAAATCCTGTTTATTAGTTGAGTAACCCTGGACACGTCTCTTAAGCTATCTGATTCCTGTCTCAAGATATTTTAAACAAAGGGGGGCCATACACGCTCTAAGTCAGCCTTCAATATGTGGTATTGGTTTACCTATAGCCAGGATTCACAGGCCCAGGAGTCAGGACTAGAAATGGGAAAAGCTCCACTCACCCCTAACGATCCATCAGCAAGATTTTTGCTTCCAGTTCTCGTATCCTTAGGCTCTGCTGGCCTAGGGTGTTTGTTCCAAAGAGATGAATCATTCTACTGATGGATACCACAGTGAGCCAATGAACCGGTGATTGAGCCTGCCACCTAATCATTTTGTGTTTCTCATGCTTCTGAATCAACAGAGAAAAGACTTTCCATTGTTCAGTCACTCAGTCACACCCAACTCTTTGCAACCACATGGATTGCAGCATGCCAGGCTTCACTGTCCTTCTCCACCTCCTGGAGTTTGCTCAAATTCAGTCAGTGATGCCATCCAACCATCATGTTCTCTGTTTTCCCCTTCTCTTCCTGCTTTCAATCTTTTCCCACATCAGGGTCTTTTCGAATGAGTTGGCTCTTTGCATCAGGTGGCCAAAGTATTGCAGCTGCAGTTTCAGCATCAATCCTTCCAATGAATATTCAGGGTTGATTTCTTTTAGGATTGACTGGTTTAATCTCCTTGGTGTCCAAGGGACTCTAAAGAGTCTTCTCTAGCACCACAGTTTGAAGGCGTCAATTTTTTGGCTTCCCTGGTGGCTCAGACCATAAAGAATCTACCTACCATGCGAGAGACCTGTGTTCAGTCCCTGGGTTGGGAAGATCTCCTGGAGAAGGGAATGGTACCCCACTTCAGTATTCCTGCCTGGAGAATTCCATGGACAGAGGATCCATGGGATCTCAGAGTTGGACATGACTGAGCGACTAACATGCACACACACACACACACACACACATTAAAAGGCATTCGTTTTTGGAAGCTTTCTAACAACTTATATGAAATAAACTGATAGACTCCATTACTCTAAATAAGACTTACCATACCTGCTGACAAAATTTATCCTGCTTACCCAAAGCAAATCAGACTGCTGCTACCCAGTATAGGGAAGGATGAGTATATCTTGAATGTAGAAAATCCATTAGGACTTTTCTTAGTACTACCATGTCATAAGATTAAAATTAACAGAAAAATAAAACAACCCAATTCAGGTAGAGCTACTAGTGTCAAAGGTTTGGGTTACTCCACCAGGCAAAGAATCACAATCAGGTGAGATATTTGCTAAGGGTAAAGGGTTATGAAATATATAGAAGAAAATAGTTATAAACATTTCTGACTACATGACCAGTTTTAGAAATGAGAACTACAATTGTTATGAGTATTTCTTTCTTATTTTGTTATGAATATATTTGATAAATTTTAAGGTAGTTTGCCATGTGGTAATCATAATGAATACAACTTGCTTTATTGAAGAAAAATCTAAAGGTGATTTAAGGCATGATTTGATCATGGATTGTCTGTATTTCTCTGTTATTTTCCCCCTAAGTTCTGGGTTTCATTTGTGCATTGCCTTTGTCTACTCATGGAAGAAAAACAGCTATATTTGTTCCATTGCCTCACATCTATACAGTGCATGGTCCAAGGAAAAGAGATAATTTTTGTTCAGACTTTCCCAGAAGAAATCCTGAAATTCAATATTATTGAGCTATCTTAAATCACATGAGCATCTCTAAAGTAATCTGAGGTCTAGGCATATGGAATTTAATCATTGGCTTGTCTTAATATATTTTGCCCATCCTTGGAATCACAGAAAGTCTCAAACTTATATCAGTGTTTCTCAGGAAAAGAATAGATACTCTGAAAGCAACCAGACTTTCACTATAAACACATGACATAATGTTTGATATATACATTCTTTATATGTGATAGTTATGATTATTACGTAGTTTATCCTTAGGGTTAAATATTCTCATGTATTACCTTGCAATTCATCAGTCACCCAATCTTTTCATTACTGTCTCGCTCAATGAGATGCAAACAGTGCCATTATGCTCTAATCTTTTCCCCTTTAATTTCAAAGCTAGCTATTTCAATAAAGCTTAGTTAATTTGTCTATCTCTATGTGAGTTAGCTACAGCACTCACAGGCTATGTTTAAAATTAAGCTATTCTACATATTCTTTCTTGAAACTGTCTCAAGAATACTTGGCAATGTTAGGTGACAGCATATGTTTAATGTTGTTAAGAGCAGAGTCCTTTTAGCAATAGTCTGGAATAGCACTCTAAATCTACAAAAGGTACACCCCACAGAGGTCCTAGAATAGCACTTAATAAGTATAGAAGGAAAAGAAGTTGGAGTGCATAACGTGATGTAAGATATGACAAGTTAGTGGTTAGAATAACTCCCAATTTCTTTTGAAGAATGTCATTTTGAGGAAAAAAAGTTTTCAGAAGTTATATATGTTTGGAAAATGCAATGTACTATCTTGCCCTTTTGGAAATTCAGAATGCCAGTTAAAGGATCTAAATAGTTTTATAGTAAAGGGATTGCTTAATTTAGCTAACCCAACTTTTTCTGAATAGATTTAGGGAACAAAGTTGGACCACTTTTTTAAAAGAGTTATTCATCATTAAAAATGAAAATGATAGGGTGATGTGCACTAGGGAGTCAAATGATGAAGTATGGTTTATTACTAATAAAAATGAGCTACAAAACACGAAACTGCTTCTTTGAAGACTTAAAGCAGTGAAAGAGGAGAAAGAATATAAGCCATACTAATGTTTTTTTTTAAAGTGACAATTTTAAGTTTCAGCTAAAAAGTAGTAAACCCATTTCAGGTTATATGTCCCAATGATAACAGCTAAAATCCCAGGGCAGGATTTATAAAGGAGCTATCTGATGATTCTGTAATGTAATTACTAGCAGGCAGAGCCAAGAAAAAATTTATCCCCCAAATGACTAATAATAGTAGTAAGTTTCCTGTTTTAGGATTTTTTTCTTATCTCCTGGCATAGATTCTAGGCAGTCTGAATCATGGAATTTCACAGTGGGCATAGACAGGAAAAGTTCCAGGAAAAATTGTATTTTTCAGGCTGTAAAACAGGAAGTGGACCTCTGAGGGATGGAAACTATTTGTGTATGTGTGTTTGTGTACAAGTGCTCACATGCAAATCTCTGTATTTATTTTTACCACCCCCCCCCCTTTTTTTTTCTAACTCTGATGGATCTGATGTGAGGCAAGCCCTATACAGGAAGTTACACTCTTTTGTTGGCTGTAGCTGTGGCAGCAGCAGCCTCATCATTTAAAATACCTAGAGAAAACCCTTCTCTCTGAGCAGAATTTACAGAGATGTATGTGATCTGAAGTTTGTAGAGGGGATTCCAGAGTAAATTATTTTTGTTCTTTTTTCACTCATTTTTTAGTCCAAAGGAAGATCACTCTACAGGAATTGTGCACAACATAAGGCTATCTAGCTAAAACACCAGGAAAAGGGCCCTTGGAAACCTGAAATAATGAGAGAAACAGTGGAAGAGAGGGGATTAAATACTTTAAGCCTGAGTCTGAAGTCCTAGGCTAATCCCTGAGGTGTATCATGGAACTGAAGCAAAGCACCATAAAACTTTGAGAACTTAACTATGGTGAAGACCACTGTCCAGGTCCCAGACTTGTCCTTGGATAGTGTACATGCAGAGTGCACCAAGCAACTCAAAACAGCCTTGAAAGCTAAACTGATGTTGGAACCACATCCCACAAAAGACAGTTTGGAACTTGTGATCTGAGGTTGATTGCATGCCTAAACAAACCAAAAAATTCATAATTTTCTAGAGAATTTTTAATAGTACTCACAGTCTCATAATATTTAAAATATTAAGATACATCCAAAATTACTTGACAAAGAACCAAAGAAACCTTTAATTTGCTCAAAGGAAGAGATAATAAAAAATAATTACTCTGAGATGGCCCCAATGTTGGAATTAGACAATATTATAAAACAAGCACCATAACTTTGCTCCTGAAATAAGGACAAATAACCTCAAAATTAATGGAAAGCTAGAGGTTTTCAGATAAGAATTAGAAACTAAAAATTAAATTGAAATTTTAGAATGAAATAATGCAGTAACAAGAAAATTCACTGGATGTGCTCCGTGTAGATGAGAGAGGGATTATGAATATGAATATAAATTAACATAAATTATTCAGCATGTACTACAGAGGAAAAACCAATATAGAAGTGAAATGAGTATTGGGAACTTGTGGGACAATATCAAACAGTTAGAACATTGAAGACTGAGGAAAGGGTAAAGAGACCGATGTAAACAATTGTTTTTGAGAAAATGATTTAAAACATCCCAAATTATTGAAGAACATGAAGTTAACAGAGTCAAGGAGATCAGTGAAAATAAAACAAGGTAAACTCAAGGAAAATAGCACCTATATACATCATAATCAAACTGACAAAAGCCAATGATAATGAAAAATGTTAGAAACCATGGACGTCAGAAGAGAGTAGATTGATACTTTTTAATGTGATGAAAGAGTAACTATTCAGAATTCTACAACCAACAAAAATATCCTTCAAGAATGAAAGTGAAATGAAGACAGTCTTAGGTGAAGGAAAATTGAGGGAATTCATTGCCAATAGGCTTCTTCTAAAATAAATGTTAAAGAATACCCTTTGGCTAAAGAGAAGTGATTACAGAGGAAATTATGGAAATTTAAGAATGGAGGAAGAGCAATACAACTAATAAATATACAGGTAAATATAATAGCCTACTTTTATTCTCTTAAATTTCTTAAACAAGCATACCTCAGAGATATAGCAGCTTCAGTTCCAGAACATTGCAATAAAACAAGTCACATGAATTTTTGGTTTCCCAGTGCACATAAGAAGTTATACTTGCATTATGTGTGTGTGTATGTTAGTTGCTTAGTCGTGTCTGACTCTTCGCAACCCCATAGACTGTAGACCACCAGGCCCCTCTGTCCATGGGATTCTCCAGGCAAGAACACTGGAGTGGGTTGCCATTTCCTTCTCCAAAAGAAACTATAGAAAGAAAGAAAGTGAAGTTGCTCAGTCGTGTCCAGATCTTTGTGATCCCATGGACAGTAGCCTACCAGGCTCTGCCATCCATGGAGTTTGCCAGGCTGAAGTTTATTAAGTGTACAGTAGCACTAAGTCTGAAAAGTACATTTTAATTAAAAACACTATTGCTAAAAAATGCTAGCTATTGTCGACAATGAAGGGTTGCCACAAAACTTCCATTTGTAAAAATGCAATATGTGCAAAGTACAATAAAATGAATCACAATAAAGTGAGATATTTCTGTATGATTCCTGAAGGCAAAAATATAATACTGTATTGTATGTTGGGAGTAAATGTATATAGATCTGATTCATATGTATTCATTATTTATTGCTGCCATAAATATCACTGCTGAAAATAATAACTTCAGCATCTTAAACAATACAAATTTTTATCTGATATTCTGTACAACAGAAGTCTGATATGAGCCTCATTGGGCTAAAAGCATAGTGTTTGTTGTGTTCTTTTCTGGAAGGTGCAGAGGATCTTGCTCATTCAGGGTGTTGGCAGAATTCATTTTCTTGTGGTTGTAAGATTGAAGTTCCTAGTTGCTGTTAACTTATTACTGTTCCTAGCTTTTTGAAGATGGCTACCTTTGGCCTCATTGCTCCACCTTTAAAGGCCGCAATGGTGAATTTCTCACACTTCAGAACGTCCCTCTTTCTTCTATCAAGTCTCTGACTGCAGCCAGAGTAGGTACCACATTTTTAGAGATTTTATATGGTTAGACTGATTCCATCCAGACAATCCAGAATAAACGCAAGGTCCTTAACCTTTAGCACATCTGAAAAGTTCCTTTTGCCATGTAAGGTGACATATTAACAGTTACAGGAATTAGGGCATGGGCATCTTTGGTGGGGGTGGGAAGTGTCATTCTGCCTGTCACAAAGTAAAAAACTGCAACAATAAAGTGAGGGAGGTTAAAGGGAACTACATGGTTTAAGATTTTTAATCTTTCACTTGAAAGGACAAAATATTAATGTCAGTTGTTGTTGTTTTAATCACTGAGTCATGTCTGACTTTTGTGACCTCATGTACTGTATGTTTCCCACCAAGCTTCTCTGTCCATGGTATTTCCCAGGCAAGAATACTGGAATGGGTTACCATTTCCTTCTCCAGGTAATATTCCTGACCCAGGGATCAAACTCGTGTCTCCTGCATTGGCAGGCAAATTATCACTGAGCCACCAGGGAATGTATATATATCACAATTTTTAGAGCAATCAATAAAATATATACATACATACTAAATATGGTTAAAAAAAACCCTGATAGGTAAAATTGAAATGAAATACATTGGATGTTTATTGCTTCATAATAAGTTATCCCTCAACATTATGGCTTAAGACAACACACGTTTATTATCTCATAGTTTCTGTGGTTCATAATATAGGTATCAGTTCAGTTCAGTTCAGTCACTCAGTTGTGTCCGACTCTTTGCGAATCCATGAATTGCGGCATGCCAGGCCTCCCTGTCCATCACCAACTCCCGGAGATTACTCAAAATAACGTCTATCTAGTCGGTGATGCGATCCAGCCATCTCATCCTCTGCTGTCCCCTTCTCCTCCTGCCTTCAATTTTCCGCAGCATCAGGGTCTTTTCAAATGAGTCAGTTCTTCACATCAGGTGGCCAAAGTATTGGAGTTTCAGCTTCAGCATCAGTCCTTCCGATGAATATTCAGGACTGATCTCCTTTAGAATGGACTAGTTGGATCTCCTTGCAGTCCAAGGGACTCTCAAGAGTCTTCACAACACCACAGTTCAAAAGCATCAATTCTTTGGAGCTCAGCTTTCTTCACAGTCCAACTTTCACATCCATAGCCTTAACTAGACAGACCTTTGTTGGCAGAGTAATGTCTCTGCTTTTCAACATGCTGTCTAGGTTGGTCATAACTTTCCTTCCAAGGAGTAACCATCTTTTAATTTCATGGCTGAAATCACCATCTGCAGTGATTTTGGAGCCCCAAAAAATAAAGTCTGACACCACTTTTTCCCCATCTATTTCCCATGAAGTGATGGGACCAGATGCCATGATCTTAGTTTTCTGAATGTTAAGCTTGAAGCCAACTTTTTCACTCTCCTCTTTCACTTTCATCAAGAGGATTTTTAGTTCCTCTTCACTTTCTGCCATAAAGGTGGTGTCATCTGCATATCTGAGGTTATTGATATTTCTCCCGCCAATCTTGATTCCAGCTTGTGCTTCCTCCAACCCAGCGTTTCTCATGATGTACTCTGCATAAAATTTAAATAAGCAGGTTGAACATACAGTCTTGACATCTTTTCCTATTTGCAATCAGTCTGTTGTTCCATGTCCAGTTCTAACTGTTGCTTCCTGACCTGCATACAGGTTTCTCAAGAGGCAGGTCAAGTGGTCTCATATTCCCATCTCTTTCAGAATTTTCCACAATTTATTGTGATCCACATAGTCAAAGGTTTTGGCATAGTCAACAAAGCAGAAGTAGATGTTTTTCTGGAACTCTGTTCCTTTTTCCATGGTCCAGTGGATGTTGGCAATTTGATCTCTGGTTCCTCTGCCTTTTCTAAAACCAGCTGGAACATCTGGAAGTTCACGGTTCACGTATTGCTGAAGCCTGGCTTGGAGAATTTGGAGCATTACTTTACTAGCGTGTGAGATGAGTGCAATTGTGCAGTAGTTTGAGCATTCTTTGGCATTGCCTTTCTTTGGGATTGGAATGAAAATTGAGCTTTTCCAGTCCTGTGGCCACTGCTGAGTTTTCCAAATTTGCTGGCATATTGAGTGCAGCACTTGCACAGCATCATCTTTCAGGATTTGAAATAGCTCAACTGGAATTCCATTACCTCCACTAGCTTTGTTTGTAATGATGCTTTCTAAGGCCCACTTGACTTCACATTCCAGAACGTATGGCTCTAGGTGAGTGATCACACCATCATGATTATCTTTTTTGTATAATTCTTCTGTGTTTTCTTGCCACCTCTTCTTAATATCTTCTGCTCCTCATAGGTCTGTACCATTTCTGTCCTTTATCGAGCCCATCTTTGCATGAAATATTCTCCTGGTATCTCCAGTTTTCTTGAAGAGATCTCTAGTCCTTCCTATTCTATTGTCTTCCTCTGTTTCTTTGCACTGATTGCTGAGGAAGGCTTTCTTATCTCTCCTTGCTATTCTCTGTAACTCTGCATTCAGATGCTTATATCTTTCCTTTTCTCCTTTGCTTTAGCTTCTCTTCACAGCTATTTGTAAGGCTTCTGCAGACAGCCATTTTGCTTTTTTGCATTTTTTTTCCATGGGGATGGTCTTAATCCCTGTCTCCTGTACCTTGTCACGAACCTCCATCCATAGTTCTCAGGCACTCTGTCTACCATATCTAGTCCCTTAAATCTATTTCTCCCTTCCACTGTATAATCATAAGGGATTTGATTTAGGTCATACCTGAATGGTCTAGTGGTTTCCCCCACTTTCTTCAATTTAATTCTGAATTTGGCAATAAGGAGTTCACATTCTGAGCCACAGTCAGCCCCCAGCCTTTTTTTGCTGACTGTATAGAGCTTCTCCATCTTTGGTTGCAAGGAATATAATCGATCTGATTTCAGTGTTGACCATCTGGTGATGTCCATGTGTAGAGTCTTCTCTTGTGTTGTTTGAAGAGGGTATTTGCTATGACCAGTGCGTTCTCTTGGCAAAACTCTATTACCTTTTGCCCTGCTTCATTCCATACTCCAAGGCCAAATTTGCCTGTTACTCCAGGTGTTTCTTGACTTCCTTCTTTTGCATTCCAGTCACCTATAATGAAAAGGACATCTTTTTTGGGTGTTAGTTCTAAAAGGTCTGTAACTGTATCTCTTGCAAGTCTGAAATAAAGGTGTTCACTGAAGCTGGAATCTCTTGTGGAGGTTTACCTGAGGAGGTATCTGCTTCTTACTTAATTAACACAGTTGTTGATACCATTTAGTTGCTCATGGGCTGTGAGTCTGAAGTTCTCAGTTACTCACTAGCTATTAACCAAAGGCTTCCCTCAGTTCCTTGCCACATGGACTGCTATAGCATGGCAGCTTACTTATCAAAACATGGAAGCTGATCAGGCAATAATGAGAGAATACCAGCAAGGTAGAATTCAGAGTCTTTTTATAAGCTAATAATGAGTTGACATCCTATTACACTTACTATTTTCTATTCATTAGAAGCGAGTCACCAAGTCCAGCTCACACTTAAGAAGAGAGGTTTGCACAAAGTTATTTATTTTATTAGATTTCTCTTGTGCTTTAGCAAATAACAAAAAATGTAGTGGCTTAAAGCAATACAAATATATTAGCTGAGTTTATAGGTCAGAATTATGATACTGGGTGTTCTCTGCTGAGGATCTCAGAAGGCCTGAATCAAGGTGTAATCTGGAGTAGGCTGTTATCTGTAGGCTGTATGAGAGAGCCCACTTTCAAACTCATTCGGGTTGTTGATCAAATTCACCTCCTTATGATTATTGTTCTGAAAATCTTGCTTCTTACTGTTTGTCAGGTGGGAGCTTTTCTCAGTTCCTTGATACTATTCACATTTCTTCTCATGTGCCACTTCTGTCTTCAGGCCATCCTTGGCACATCATATCTCCATTGTGTTTTGATTTTTATATGAATTTAATTTGTTGCATTTTTAATCTTTACAACAGGAAGAGTTAGTGAAAATTAAATCATCAAATTTTACTAAGAACAAAGTGTACTGAGATCAAGTCAAATATTTTATTTTACATTTTGTTAATTACATAGGACATAACAAAGAAACTCAGAATAAAAACAGCATTTTGGGTTATTTTAT
Organism: Budorcas taxicolor; assembly: GCF_023091745.1. Lineage (NCBI taxonomy): Eukaryota > Metazoa > Chordata > Mammalia > Artiodactyla > Bovidae > Budorcas > Budorcas taxicolor. The sequence continues at coordinate 114,629,842 of NC_068910.1, read as the reverse complement.
CATGTAACTTAATAGCTGAAATACTGTTTGGGGGTAAAAAACATTTTGTAGTAAAATATTAGTTCTGTTGTTATATGTTGTTTCATAGCACAATTTTTTTTTTAATATATTATCATCCATGTGTCTCAAATCTTTGTTTTGCTCTTCTGATACCCAATGGAGAAAACTCTGCTTTTAAAAGGGGTCTTATGATTAGATTAAGCTCAATGAGATAATTTCCCTATTTTAAGATCAACTGTGTCATATACCATAATAATTATGAGAGTGATAGCTCATTATATCCATAGGTTCTGGGTATTAGAGTATTGAACCTTAAGGGTCATTTAGGAATCAATACAAGGGTCAGTGGGTGCTATGAGCTAAGTAAGGAGTTGTCCAGCACTGAATACTGAAAGTTTTCAAATAATACAAAAGAAGGCAGAAGTAAAATAGAGCAAGAAGATAAATTGAAAAGAAAAAAACACATAAATCCAACCTGTCAATAGTTCTATTAAATAAATTATTCTGAATATATCAACTCAAAGACAGAGGTTGCCGTATTAGATAAAAAACAAAACAGTAAACAAACAGTATCTAATTTGCTTTATACTATCTGCAGGAAATCTAGTTTATAAACAGTGATATGGATAGGATAAATAAAAATTTGAAAAAAAATATTGCATAAAAATACTAACCAAAAGAAAACTGAATTGGTTATATTCATATTAGATAAAGTAGACTTTAGAACTAGGCATTATTAGGGATAAAGAGGAATGTTACCTAATTACAACCTTATCAGATATTCCTTTGTCTCATGAAAATCCAAAGGAATCTCCAAAAAAGTTGCTAGAAATAATTGGTGTATTGATCAGTGTTGCAGTATATGACATTAGGTATTTAAAATCATTTGTGTTTCTGTACATCAGCAAAGAACAATCGCAAGCTAAAAAGCAAAATACAACAACAACAACAACAACAACAACAACAACAAACTAGTTTAACTTACGCTATTTCAAAAATGAAAAATGGTATAAATCTAACAAAAATATATGTAATATCTGTGTTTGGAAAATTATAAATACTCATTAAACATTTAAATAAAACCACATAAATAAAGAGAGAGACAATATTTATGTATTGAAAGACTCATTCAAAAAATGAATTGAAATTATATGCCTAATGCAAGATGAAAAAATGTTTGGGAAAAGAATAGAAAATTTGGAAGATGTTATGTTAGGCATAGTGTCTTTATCTATCCCAAAGACAAATACATATCAGAAAAAAGGATAAATGATATGTATCAAAATTTAATTTAATTTTTTTTTTTTGCAAAAGACATTGTCAAGAGATTGAGAAGACTGGAGAACGTGTATGCAAACCACATATCTAATAAGGACTTATAGGTAGAGTACATAAAGAACTTTTAAAAGTCAATAATAAGAAAACAACTCACTAAAACGGAGCAAAAGATTTGAAGAGAAACTTCACTAAAGAACAAACAAATGAACTGATGAAAGATACACAAGAAAATTGTTATTAGGGAAATGCCAATGAAGATCCCAATGAAATACACAGGTATCAAAATGACTAAAATATAAAATGTGAGTGTCAAGTGCTGAAAAGGAGGTAGAGAAACTCATACTCTACTACATTGCTGGTGTGAGTGAAAAATTATGTGAATACACTTGGTAAACAGTTTTACAGTTTCTTAAAATATTAAACCTACACTTCCCATGCTATGCTAAGTCACTTCAGTCATATCTGATTTTGTGCAGTCCCATGGACTGCAGCCCTTTAGGCTCCATCTGCCCATAGAATTCTCTAGGCAAGAATATTGGAGTGGGTTGCCATGCCCTCCACCAGGGAAGGCACTTACCAGATGACCTAGCAATCTTACTCTTGGGTATTTATCCAAAGAAATGAAGACTTACATACAATAAAAGCCATCATATGAACATTTATGGCAGTAATAGTTTACAAAATTTGGGAAGAGTTGAAATAGTCTTGAATGAATGAATGAATAAACAAGCTATAGTATATCCATGCAATGGAATAGTATGCATCAAATAAAAAAGAACTAACCATTGAATCTCAAATATATTACACTAAGTGAAATAAGCCAACCTCCAAATATTACATACTATGTTGTTACATTTTTTATAAGATTCTGAAAAAGGCCATACTATAGGAGAAGAGAAAATATCCTTTTTTTTGACCAGGAGTACATAGAAGAAATATTTGAATACAAAGGGACGGAATGAAGATACAATAGTTTTAAAAGAGACTTCAGTTCAGTTCGGTTCAGTTCAGTTGCTCAGTCGTGTCCAACTCTTTGCAACCCCGTGAACTGCAGCATGCCAGGCCTCCCTGTCTATCACCAACTCTCAGAGTTCACCCAAACCCATGTCCACTGAGTCGGTGATGCCATCCAACCATCTCATCCTCGGTTGTCCCCTTCTCCTCCTGCCCTCAATCCTTCCCAGCATCAGGGTCTTTTCAAATGAGTCAGCTCTTCGCATCAGGTGGCCAAAGGATTGGAGTTTCAGTTTCAACATCAGTCCTTCCAATGAACACCCAGGACTGATCTCCTTTAGGATGGACTGGTTGGATCTCCTTGCAGTCCAAGGGACTCTCAAGAGTCTTCTCCAACTATGATTAAGTTATAAACAAAGTTTCATGCAGATTACCTATGATTCTGTAAGGATAAAAAGCAGCAATAATTTGGTTTGGGGAGCTGAAGACTCTTTTGTGAGTGTCTTGAAAACTATGGAAACTTTTCTTGACTATGCCCTGTTAGACATTTTATTGCATACATGTATACACACACACTGAAAGGTCTAAGTTCAGGAGGTTCCGTGATGTCCTAGTTTATTTTTGTAAAACTCGATTGTCTATAGACCACAGATTAGAACTCTTGCTCATCTAATACATTAATCAGGCTTCTCTTCATACTAAGAAATTTAAAAATTTTAACTTCATTATACTTATTGAGATATAATAGAATATAAAATATTAGCTTCAAGTGTACAATATAATGATTCAATATTTATATGTACTGACATGGTCACAACTGGTCTAGTTAACATCCAACACTAATGCTCAGAAATACTGACATTATAGTATGGTATTCTCTTGTTCTCTGGCCTATTTTCCCACTAGCTTATCTTTTAAAGCTTGAAAACTTTATTTTAGTTCACAGGTTATTAAAGATATAATGGATCTAAAATAGCCAAAGATTGCTGAATCTTCATTTCTCCAATAAAAGTAAAAGAGTAAAAAGACAAGGCACATGGAGCTTTATTTGGTAAAAGAACGTTCACACTTGGCAAATAAAAATCTTGAAGATTTCATAAATTTTATTTGAATGAGTCCTGTGTACATTTCTCTGTAATAGGATAATAAAAGCTTTGAATGCACACACAGATAATATATCTTCAAATAAATTCAAATATAAATCTACTTTTGTGAATCATGTGAAGGGCTTGTTTGCTTTTTAATGTAGTTGGCATAATTTTCATACAAAAGAAACGTGCTCCAGAGGGTTGACATATAAGTTATACTTGGAGATAATTTCACATTAGCAGAGAACCATGGGAAGATTTAAAGTTTTATTTTGAAAGTTAAATCTTACCTTTTTCTCCCTAGTTGTCTTTGTAGGACTTCCTTGAAAAGAGAAATCTAGAGAGTTTATAAATGAAGGAAAGTAAATCATCTTACAAGTTCATCATCCGGTAGCATCTAGAATTCTATTTTATTTCATAAGTAGGAACTTTTGTTCTAGTTTGTATAATTCTTTCAACTTTCCCTTGGAGTGCTAAAACTAAATGATATGTATTTCATATTGTATTATCTGCCTCTGTTATATGTAGTACATACACACACGTGCATTTCTATATGGAGATTTAGAGACTATAGAAACTCATGAGCTAGGCATTGATTTACAGCTGGATAGGTTGTGTGATCTTTTAACATTTTCGAAATGGCTGCAGTTTTGAGGGGTTGAACATGTTTCAAAATATTGGGCAGCTTCTGTACATTCAGTTGACAGAAAAGATAAAAAATGATCCCAAGTTTCCAGAGGAAAGGTAAGATGGATAGAGGTAGCTGATCAGAGCATATTTTGGTACTTGCAACATACAAGACAATATAAACTATGAGACTGTATTTGGTGACTGAAAAATAAAATGCCTTGCCATCCATCTGAGAGAAAGGAAAAAGTGTATCAAGGTAACATTGTAGCTTAATGATGTACTTTCCTGGGGCTGTGGTTCCTCTTAACATCATGTTCTCTTCTAAAATATTCTACAAAAATCCTATGTAAATCTGTATATACATGTATATACAGAGTACATTTTTAAATTGAGGAAAATTTGCATATGTTAATTTCCATGCATATGTTTTCAAATTTAGATTCTATCTTGTGATTTTCCTTTGAAATATTTAGTTGTTTTAGTTCCTAACTTTCACAAGTATTTATGAAATGACTACTATGTGTAAATAAACTTTGGCTACTATTTCCAAGAATTCCATAATCTAACAGTGAAAATATTTGTCTTTTAAAATTCTATTTTCCTTAATTTTTTAATCTGAAGTTATCAAATCTTAGTCTTAGATAATTGTTTTCTCAAACATTTGGAGGTCAGTAGTTTCAGTACTTCTCACGTGTTGATTATGAAGTACAGATAGCATTGATTATCATTTCAAGAGTATACTAACATTGGCAGACATTGGAAGGTCACCATCAAGTGAGTAGTAGAAATATTTAAAGATATTATTGCCTTATTGTGTTAAGTGATGCTTCATAATTGTGGACTACTAGGGAGCAATAGGGTCAAATCTGAACAGAGTTGAGTGAAATGACATCTATAAGAGCAAAGGAACTAGAAGGAGAATGAATGGTTCTTGTGAAGATACAACATAGTTTTATTTTTATTGATTCATTCATTTGTTCATGCACTCAATAAATCTGTGAATTCCTACTTAATTTGGTTTTATCTAGACGAGTCTTTTTTTTTCCTTAAATTTACAACAATATTTGTTATACATTTTAAGCTGCTCATTTTGTCAGATAAAAAATTAGAGGTGAATAATGACTTACATTTTAAAAATAATCAGTTTTATACTCCTAGTTCCAGAAAAACAATCCTGGCTACATGTTAAAGTTATCTAAGCACCTTTTAAAAAAATTTGCATGTCTGGGTTCCTCACTACATTTATTATGCCAGACTCTCAGGACAGAGGATGGTGGTTTGTCTTGGGAATCTGTACTTTTATAAAGTTCTCTAGGTGGTTGGGATTAAGAACAACTGGCTTAGTTTTGGGATACCCAAGTTTAATGAGACTTTTTAAATAATTTTAAAATGGAAAATACTGCTTCATTTATATTTCTTTATATAAATTCTTGTATTTTGTTTTAGACTTGCTTTCCTGGGTAACCCTTAAAGCAAATTGTAAAGTGAAACTGTTGCTGAGTGCACTAAATTGTCAGCAGGGAATATTGTCACTTTTAGTAACATAATTTGTTATTTTTTTAAAAAGGATTAATGAAAAAAGCACTCCTAAAGACTTGTTTTCCATTTAGGTAAAATGGTGTTCATACTTAATACTGAAGCTTCCTCACAAACATACTCAGTTCAGTTCAGCCACTCAGTTGTGTCCGACTCTTTGTGACCCCATGGACGGCAACACATGGACAGGCATCCCTATCCATCACCAACTTCCGAAGCTTACTCACACTCATGTCCATCAGGTCGGTGATGAGATCCACACACATCACATCAAATATGTTTTCATTCACAAGCATACTAGGCTGAATGAAACTATAAATATTAAATTTACTAAACTTTTGGGAGTTTGTATATTTCTGCACATTCAAAAGTTTTTCTGGTTTTGATGTTAGCCTTATTATCTTTGTCAATTTACTATCTTGTTTGGTTAAAATAAAACTGAATAATATATTTCTTCTTTTTAATCTTAAAATGTCTACTATGTGTTTGAAAACACTATTTGTTTCTTAGAATTTCTTAATCAAATTGACTTTTGCTCCGTGATTTCTGAAGCATCAATTCTAAGAATGTGGTAACTCTCCATAATCTCCTTCTGAGGAAGCTCATATATTCAATTTGCTGAGTTGGCAGCATTTGTCTACTCCTTACAAAATGAAAATGAAAAATGCTTTTGAATCTGTCAATAAACAATGGGCTGAAGTTTAGTTAGAAATCCAAGTCAATGCATAGTTCATGTTTTAATTATCTGAGATTTGAAAATTCCTTTTGCTTTGTCATTTTGACTGTGTATGTTCACAAATTTTACTCATATTAATTTGTTGACTTCAGAGCAATGTTTTGTTAATTACTACTGTAAATGGTATTTGCAATAATTATTCTATTTGCATTTTTAGCCGTCTGATTTTGATTTTTTAGAACTTTGTTATTTTATTATAAAATAAAACAGATCAGATTTATATGTTTTTAGAAAACATCTTAGTGTTTGCAGAAAGGTATCAATATTTATGATAATTCTACTTTTCAATTTGAAACACTCATGTGTCAGCCATCTATTATCACTCATATATGTCTCATTATCATGCACATGTAGGTAAGGATTCTGTAGTCTTTTGGTTTCATGGTTGTGGCTTAGAGTGCTGAATTTCATGATATAAAACAAAATTCTCAAGCATAAACTTATCTCCAATCATCTTGCAAATAGGTGCCAACTCTTTGGACTACACCAGAATTTATGTATGATTCAAAACAGTCTCTTCACTTCTATTTAATTCCACATCCAACATTCAAAGAAGTATTAATTTTATGTAAAGGGAAGATTTCACTGAAACATTAACCAAGATGCTGGGTTTTGGGCAGCAGAAACTCAAGTCGCAGTTGCTTAAGTAAGAGAACATCTCTCTTTTAGCTTAGGTCAAAAAGTTCTAAGGAGACTCTGGTTGAGAACATATACCAAATCTTGAACTGATTTATCAAGGAAGAGAAAATATTCTTATTGACAATATATGCTCACATATCTACCAAGTAATGGGGTGGATAGGTGGATGAAGGTCAGCTCTCATTTCAAAGTATATTAAATGAATTTCCCTAAGAGAAGATCTGAAAGATATCCTATAGTGATGTTGGACAGGAAGAGAACAACCATTCTCCACCATATGGAGTTGTATGAAAATAAAAACAAAATGAAAAAAGGAAACAATGATCCTTTTAGCACTAAGATAATAACTTTATGAATTAAATTTACCCTTTAATTTTTATCCTAAGATCTATTATAAATTGTAAGATATAATGAGTGCATAATTTTATTTACAGAAGAAATTTTAGAAAGAATTCAACAATTCTAGGGGATCTATTCATTAGACTTGATGTTTCAAATTGACCATATTCAAATTATGACGCTAATTTTATAAAAACTCATGAACAGAGAACAGAAGATTAGAGTATTTGATAAAATGTAAAGTACAAGCCTTAGAGAGATAATAGTGTTTTTTGCTGTTCCTTTTTTCTTTATAATTCTCAGTTTATCCCCTTTTCCTATTATTTGTCACCCCTTTTTTCCCTCTCCCTAACGATGTTCTTCGACCTATTATATTTGGAAAGAGTCATTTGGTAGGGAAGGTAAACTGGCTTTTAAAAGTAGAGATCGACAATATGTAGGTTCAAATGACCCTTTTAGGTTGCCTCTGATTTTTCTAGTTAATTGTTATAAGCTTTTCTGTGTTAGTGCTATGAACTTCTGACAACATGAGCTTAGGTTTTAAAAGATTTGAAAGCAGAGACTTGCATGTAAACTGTGATCTAAACAGATCCACTTTAATGAAGAAAAAATTTAGGGAAATAGAAGAAATATAAGTTGACTAGTTCATGGAACATATATAACTGTAACAATACTCTGAAGGATTCTTTAAATATGGACTTAAATGATGGTGACAGAACACTCTTCTGAAAATTACTGAACCGATTTTTTATGGAAAACTGTAGAAAATGTACTATGACAATGTAACAAATAACATAAAATAAAATATTGTATTCAATGTATTCTGAATGTTATGTGGAGGAGCTTGGTGGCAGTCTCTAATTCTTTCCCTTAAAGGAAGAGTTGTTACCATTTTTCTACTGGTGTAGTTATTAGAACAGTTAACCATATTGATCTTTCCTCAATTCTTTTCTGGTTTATTGTTTTCTCATGGCATCTTTCTATGGTGACATGTTTTCTTCTAGCTTTAGGACTTATTACTGAAACCAATATTATGTAGTCTTTAATTAACTTCAGCAATGGTTACATGACTCAGAGCTGAGTGGTCTGCATCTAAAGTGCTTTGGGATGGCTTAGTCTTTGGGGTCACAAAAAAGTTACACACTACTTAGCAACTAAACAACAGTGACAACTTTCATTTTCTAGAATAAAAAAGTTTCTCCTAGAAACTGGTTTGTTGGTATGTGTATGTGTTGTGAAGAAGGATGGTTAAAAGTCCTTTTGGTAGCAATGAGTCTGAGATGAAAGCAGTTTCTCTATTTACATAGCACCTTGATACTTCTGTGTAACCCTATTAAGTGTCCCACAGTTAACACTGACTTAGAATGCTACTATTTAATTATTTAATATTCTAAGTCTGCATGTGCTGGTAACACTTTATACCTTATTAGTCTTTCTGTTTCAACATTACCCGTCTCCCCTTGGCCCTTTCTTCACTAATTATGTGGAAGTTGAACCCAAACTTTAGAATCAATATCTGGATTTCTAGTGTTTCCTCTAATAGACTTCACCAGGTGTCGTGAATCCCTTGAAATAATGTACAAAAGTTAATAATTAGGTACCTTAAGAATCAATTTACAGAATCTCAAATGGACCTTGGACCCATAACATATTAGATGGCCCTTGAAAATAAGTCTTTATTCCTGAAGTTTAATGCTTTGAATTAGTCGTATATTGGTTAACTAGAAAGTACCTACAACTCAGTACACTAAGAAATCAATTTCCTGAACTCATTTTCTAGTTTAATGCTTTATGTACTACTAAAAATTATGATTTTCCTCCTTTCTAGCCAAGAATTTTTCAGTATATATAATATGAATGACAGCGTCTCTTTTTGTGTCTTAAAAAAGAATTTCATTATGTTGATGCATCGTCTCACATTTCTATCTTAATATTCTTATTTTTGGCTTCATAAATTTGAATGTAGGTGATTTGTGACTTTTCAGTTATTTTTGTCTGTGTTGTGATATTCTCAAGCTTCCCCTATAGTATGATCCTGACTTGAACTAAAACAAAATCTTATCATTTTATTAAAATAGTAGGTTATTTATTTTTTACAAACATGGGAATTACCATATGGTGCTAAAAAGAAATCTTAGTCAATTCCCATATGAACATTTCTTCTCATAAAAAAACATTACTTACATAGCACTCAGTGATTTGCTTTGCTTTGCTCATTAATTATTCATAATACTTAGGGGCTATGATTTCACCTTAGGGAAATGTGGTCCCATAGAAAATGAAACCAAGGGTCCAGAATAAATGAACTTGATAGCCAAATTGGAATTACAGTATAGAATTTTCCTTAGATCTCAGATGACTTCAAATTCTCTGCCTTCTCTATTTTTGTAGATATTATTATAATCTTATTTTGAAGATTATCTGAGATTTTACTTCACTGAAAAGTGACAAATAACTACCCCTCACAAACAAAAAGGAAAACCAACTTTGTTAGCCTAAGTTTGTAAGATCATGATTGTATTACATTTACTGGGAATTCAGGAATAGTTATTCATCTACAGACATAAAGGAATTTTCAGTTTGGGGCTGAATTTAAAAGTCAGTTCAAATAATTGCTTAGTAACCATATCTAACCAATCAGTGGTGTCTGTTGTATTAGATGAAATGTAGTGCTATGTGTTTAATTATATAAGCTAAAAAAAAAAAAGTTTAAAACACAGTTTAATTTTCCCTATGCTCTTAGCAACAAGTCATTTGGGGTGAAAAGTCCTGGTTGAAATCGTGAATAGAACCATCATTACAGCTGTGTGACCTCAAGTAAATCACATTACCTCACCATTTCTTTATCCGTAGTTAAGAGTAATAACCTGCCCTGTATGAAAATGGAAAGAAAGAACACAGGGTGGAATTGCTTTGCAAAATGAAATACTTTGCAAGTTTTATTAGTCACTACTACTTTTCTCACAAGATATATTTTTGTTATGAGTAGGGATAGATCTTAACTGATTGTTCTCAGCAAGTATTTCTCACACTGTCTGGAGGCTTAGCAATGATGCAACTAGTATTAGTAAAGAAGCTGAAGAGGATATAGTATTTTTGTATTTTCCAATTTATGAAAATTCTACTGTCACTTGTTTTCTAGTGTCCTTGCAGCAATTGGCTTGTGCTAACTTTAAAAGCAATGTTAAATTGTCTTTATATGTAAGCATCAATATTGCATTCTTCTGATTGTGATCATATGTGAACAAAATAATTTAAAATTGTGCTCTGATGCTGCTGCTGCTGCTAAGTTGCTTCAGTCGTGTCCCGACTCTGTGAGATCCCATAGACGGCAGCCAACCAGGCTCCCCCGTCCCTGGGATTCTCCAGGCAAGAACACTGGAGTGGGTTGCCATTGCCTTCTCCAAAAATTTTGCTCTAAAACTAGCAAAATTTTATACTAGTAATAATAACAAACAGAAAGATGCCTTCTGATTTCCTAGGCATGTGTTTGTTCAGTCTAATTGCTTTGGCTTTACTTAAATATATATGCACACACATAGAGGTGTATGTAGATATATGAAAGTAGGGGAAAACAATAGAATGGGTAAGACTAGAGACAGCTTCAAGAGAATTAGAGAAATCAAGGGAATGTTTCACGCAAGGATGAATACAGTAAAGGACAGAAACAGTAAAGATCTAACAGAAAGAGAAGAGAGGTGGCAAGAATACAAAGAGGAACTATACAAAAAAAGATCTTAATGACCCAGTTAATCACGATAGTGTAATCACTCACCTAGAGTCAGACATCCTGTAGTGTGAGGTTGAGTGGGCCTTAGGAAGCAATGAAAGTGAAAGCCAAGTGAAAGTGTTAATCACTCAGTTGTGTCTGACTTTGCGACCCCATGGACTGTAGCCTGCCAGGTTCCTTTGCCCATGGAACTCTCCAGGAAATACTGGAGTGGGGACACAGTTCCTTCTCCAAGAAATCTTAATTCAGGGACTGAACTCAGGTCTCCCACATTGCAAGCAGACTCTTTACTGTCTGAGTCACCAGGGAAGTCCTTAGGAAGCATTGCTACATGCAAAACTAGTGGAGGTGACAGAATTCCAGCTGAGCTATTTAAAATCTTAAAATATGATGCTGTTAAAGTGCTGCCCTCAATATGTTAACAAATTTGGAAAACTCAGCAATGGCCATAGGAATGGAAAAGTTTAGTTTTCATTCCAATCCCAAAGAAAAGCAATGCCAAAGAATATTCAAGCTACCATATTATTGTGCTTATTTCACATGCTAGTAAGGTTCTGCTCAAAATCCTTAAAGCTAGACTTTAGCAGTATGTGAACTGAGAACTTTCAAATGTGCATGCTGTGTATTGAAGAGGCAAGGGAAACCAGAGGTCAAATTGTCACCATTCATTGGATCACGCAGAAAGCAAGAGAGTTCCAGGAAAACATCTACTTCTGCTTCACTGACTATGCTAAAGCCTTTGACTGCGTGGATCACAACAAACTGATGAAAATTCTTAAAGAGATGTGAGTACCAGACCCCCGTACCTGTCCTGAGAAACCTGTTTGTGGCTCAAGAAGCAGCAGTTGGAACTGGACATGAAATGACTGACTGGTTAATAATTGGCAAAGGGATACAAGAAGACTCTATATTGTCACCTTGCTTATTTAACTTCTATGCAGAATATGTCATGCAAAATGGTTGACTGGATGAATCACAAGCTGAAATCAAGACTGCCAGGAGAAATATCAACAACCTCAGATATGCAGACGATACTGCTCTAATGGCAAAGTGAAGAGGAACTGAAGAGCCTCTTGATGAAAGTGAGAGGAGAGTGAAAAAGCTGGCTTAAAACTCAACATTCAGAAAACAAAGATCATGGCATCCAGTCCCAGCATTTCATGGCAAAAAGAAGGGGAACGTGTGGAAGCAGTGACAGGTTTTATTTTCTTGGGATCCAAAATCACTGCGGATGGTGACTGCATCCATGAAATTGAAAGATGCTTGCTCCTTGGAAGGAAAGCTATGACAAAAAAAGAGAGCATATTAAAAAGCAGAGACACCACTTTGCTAACTAATGTCTGTATTGCCAAAGCTATGGTTTTTCTGGTAGTCATGTACAGATGTGAGAGCTGGAACCATAAGGAAGGCTGAACGCTGAAGAATTGATGCTTTAAATTTGTATTGCTGGAGAAGTCTCAGGAGACTCCCTTTAGATTGCAAGATCAAACCAGTCAATCCTAAAGGAAATCAACCTTAAATATGCAGTGGAAGGAATGATGCTGAAGCTGAAGCTCTAGTACTTTGTCCTCCTGATGGGAAGAACCAACTTAATGGAAATGACTGATGCTGGGAAAGATCGAAAGCAAAAGGAGAAGGGGACTACAGACAATAAGATGATTAAGCAGCATCATCAACTGAATGGACATGAATTTGAGCAAGCTCCAAGAGATGGTGGAGGACAGAGGAGCCCGGCATGATGCAACCCATAGGGTTGCAAAGAGTGGGATATGACTTGGCAACTGATCAACAACAATAATTCATATAGTTATAAATTTGAGACTAGTGCAAATGGAAAAAAAAAAAAACACCTTTCTTGTAGATATTTTGGTAGTGACTGTAATTAAGCCACATAGGAAGTTCTGCTTCAACTATGGAGAAGTTTTCAGGATGAAACTCTTCATACTTTTCTTAGAAAAGAAAGTCCATCTCACTGTTAAGGTGGCTGGCAAAGTAGATTCAAAGATGTCATTTCTCATTTCCTTCTTCCTCTGGATCTGGCTTCGTGGGCTGGTTTCTAGGAAGCTGTTTCATCCTGACAGATGATGCTAAGGTCCAATTTCAGGAAGACCAGTCTTTCATCTCACAAGTCTGAATCTGTTTTTTTATGATTGCTCTTTCTATCCTCTTTACTTCCTCATCATTGGGAAAAACAAGCTGTTAAATTCATTCTGATTTTCTTAATTATAAGTAGTGAATTTTTCTTTGAGCAGACTAAGTGATTTAAATGAATGTTACTCTACTGGCTTTATTATGGACTTTGTGTTCACTCTTCAGATTTCAAACATTACAATTTTGGAAGCTTAAAAGGTGACAGATTTTTGAATTTTGTGTGAGTGCTGTTTTTCATTTTCTAAAAAATAAAGAAAAAGCCATTGGCTCAACCTATTGAAATCTAGACAAAATGTATAATTTTAATTTTCATATTAATTATAGGGTGTGATAGATAAATTATATTGGCTTATAGGTAGTGATCACTCAGCCTGTAGCATACCAGGCTCCTCCGTCCATGGGATTTTCTAGAGTGTACTGGAGTGGGTACTGGAGTGGGTTGCCATTTCTTTCTCGAGAGGATCTTCCCAACCCAGGGATTGAACTTGGGTCTCCCACATTGCAGGTAGACACTTTATCGTCTGAGCCACCATAATCCAGAATATTGGGCATGTTCTGCGTTTTATTCCACTTGGCAAATAAACTCAGTTATCTAAGTAAACTCACAGTTATCTATGTATTATGTGTGGGTATGTGTATGTGTGTGTGCATATATGTATATACACATATCTGTATGTGCCCTATTTATAAATTTCGTGTTCTAGGGAATAGGTAATAGTTAATTTACAGTTAATCCAATTAAAATAAGTGAAAGACTTTTGAATTTGTTCCAATGAGCAAGGGAAACAATTTAAAAATCATATTTATATATATGTAGTATTTAGTTGACAGCATCTTACATTGTAATGTATTTTAAATTTTTCTTTAATAATTATAATAATACCAAACTCACCCTTTCAGATACTTGTCATTGTTTTCTTTTGCTCTTCAAATATCCATAAAGAGTATGGCAGATTTCTATTTTTTCTTTCATAATTCAGAGAATTCTTCCTGGTCTGGAGAAATGCAAGACTATTGAAATCAAGGCAAGAACCCACTGATGCCTATACAATCCTGTAGTCACAAAGAGCAAAACCTTTAAAAACAGGCATTCTATTTGACAAATACACACCATGGTCCAAATCAGTACATATACCTGGAAGAGTAAATTAATTTATTTATATTTTCTGCCAACATGCAGCCTACTAAAGCCTCATCATCATCCAATAATGAATCATGAAAGAGTATTCTTCCTTCATCCATAAATGATAAATGTGGTTATATAAGAATGTTAATTTAAGGACTTTTGCTTTTCTTATCAGGTAATGGTAATTGAGGGAAAAAAGAAATGTAAGTCTACTTAGTATTTGGAACCACATTCTGAGGCAAAGTAATTGCATATAATTATCCCTTTCCTTTTAGTTTCCCAATTCTATTCTATGTAAATCAGATGATTTTCAAACAAAGACTCACAGGATAAAAGTTAAGGAATCTTCTTTAATCTTCTAGTGTTCCTTCTAGAATAACATACCAAGGATATACATAGTTTAACTCTTAATTTTAATCTCCTCATTTTGGTTGATTCCTATGACTTTGGGCACCCTTTTTAAGGCATATTTATTTTTAATTGAAGGATAATTGCTTTACAATATTGTGTTGGTTTCTGTTGTACATCAGTATGAATCAGCCCTAGGTATACCTATGTCCCCTCTCTTTTAAACTTCCTTCCCTCCTCCCACCCCATCCCGTGCCTTTAGGTTGTCACAGAGCCCTGGTTTGAGTTCCTTGAGTCATATAATATATTCCTCCTGGCTATCAGTTTTACATGTGGTAGTGTCTATGTGTCCACGCTACTCTTTCCATTCAGACCCACCCTCTCTTCCCCAGCCTTGTCCATAAGTCTGTTCTCTATGTCTGCAATTCCACTGCTGCCCTGCAAATAGGTTCATCAGTACTATCTTTCTAGATTCCATATATATTATACATATACATTAATGTATGATAATTGTTTTTCTCTTTCTGACTTATTTCATTCTCTAAAATCGGCTCTAGGTTTATCCACCTCATTAGCACTGACTTGAATTTGTTCCTTTTTATGGCTGAGTAATATTCCATTGTATATAAGTACCACAGCTTCTTTATCCATTGATCTGTGAATGACTTGGGCAATTTTAACATTTTTTAAAATCTCAACTGGCCTTTCTAACTGAAAGAGAATTAGAATTTCCAAATACACATTTAATAGGAAATAATTCAGTATTGATGTGAAGTGCCGTTTCTTATTACTAACTTCCAATGTAAGACTAGCTTTCAGACATATTGCCCAATCTGTGTCCAAACTTTACTTCTCAATCTTCCATAAAAGACTCGATCTCAAGTGTTATGATTGTAAGTCTGATTATAAGTAAGTGTGTACCAGTTGCATCAAGTCTCAGTCTTGGTTCAGAAAATATGATTTCCATAGACACATAGCTTAAAGATGCCCTTCACATACTGAAAAAAATGTCCAGAGCCTGGAATGTAAACTGACCTCCACTATAACCAAGGCCAGTGTCACTTTTCTCTCTGATTGGTCTAAGGATAAGGAAGTAGAGATTTCAAAGCTTATTCTTATTCACATTTATATGCAAAAATATATTATGTGGAAATTATATGTATGTTTATATGTATTTTTAATAACAACTTAGTATATTATATGTAACATAAATTTTATTCTTTTAAAGTGTATAATGAAGAGGTTTTTAATATATTTGCAAAATTGCACAATCATCGCTATCTAATTCCAGAGCATTTTTTTCAAATGTTTAAAAAAGTGCAGGACACATTAGCAGTCACTCTCCATTCCTCCTTTTATTTAGACACTGGCAACTACTAATCTATTTTCTTTCTCTGTTCTGGGCATCTCATATAAATAGAAACACACAACATGTGACCTTTTGTGTCTGACTTCTTTCACTTATCATAATGTTTTAAAAATTCATCCATTTTGTAGCATATATCAGCATTTTATTCCTTTATATGGCTGAATAATATCCCAGTATGTAAATATACTGAATTTTGTTTATCAATTCAAATTAATGGACATTTGGGTTCTTTTCACTTTTTGTCTATTATAAATAATGCTGCTATGAGCATTTGTGTATGTGCTTTTGTATGGATGTGTTTTCAGTTCTCTTGAGTATATACCTGGAATGGAACTGCTAGGTCATATCATAATTCTATTTTTAACTTTTGAAGAACTGCCAAATTGTTTTCCAGAGTTGCTGCAACATTTAACATTCTCACTAGCAATGTCTGAGGAGTTCAGTTCAGTTCAGTTCAGTATCTCAGTCATGTCTGACACTTTGCGATCTCATGAACCACAGTACGCCAGGCCTCCCTGTCCATCACCAGCTCCCAGAGTCCACCCAAACCCATGTCCATCGAGTCGGTAATGCCATCCAACCATCTCATCCTCTGTCGTCCCCTTCTGCTCCTGCCCTCAATCTTTCCCAGCATCAGGGTCCTTTCCAGTGAGTCAGCTCTTTGCATCAGGTGGCCAAATTATTGGAGTTTCAGCTTCAACATAAGTCCTTCCAATGATCACTCAGGACTGATCTCCTTTAGGATGGACTGGTTGGATGTCCTTGCAGTCCAAGGGACTCTCAAGAGTCTTCTCCAACACCACAGTTCAAAAGCATCAATACTTTGTCACTCAGCTTTCTTTATAGTCCAACTCTCACATCCATACATGACCATTGGAAAAACCATAGCTTTGACTAGATTGCCAAATTCATACTGAAATTGAAGAAAGAGGAGAAAACCATTCAGGTATGATTTAAATCAAATCCCTTATTATTATGGAGGGGAAGTGAAAAATAGATTTAAGGGACTAGATCTGATAGACAGAGTGCCTGATGAACTATGGATAGAGGTTCGTGACATTGTACAGGAGACAGGAATCAAGACCATCAGCAAGAAAAAGAAATCCAAAAAAGCAAAATGGCTGTCTGAGGAGGCCTTACAAATAGCTGTGAAAAGAAGGGAAGTGAAAAGTAAAGGAGGAAAGGAAAGATATATCCATCTGAATGCAGAGTTCCAAAGAATAGAAGCAGAGATAAGAAAACCTTCCTCAGTGATCAATGCAAAGAAATAGAGGAAAACAATAGAATGAGAAAGACTAGAGATCTCTTCAAGAAAATTAGAGATGCCAAGGGAACATTTCATGCAAAGATGGGCACAATAAAGGACAGAAATTGTATGGACCTAACAGAAGCAGAAGATATATTAAGAGGAATGGCAAGAATACACAGAAGAACTGTACAAAAAAGATCTTATTGACCCAGATAATCATGATAGTGTGATCACTCACCTAGAGCCAGACATCCTGGAATTCACATCACCATGAACAAAGCTAGTGGAGGCGATGGAATACCAGTTGAGCTATTTGAAATCCTGAAAGATGATGCTGTGAAAGTGCTGCACTCAATATGCCTGCAAATTTGGAAAACTCAGCAGTGGCTGCAGGACTAGAAAAGGTCAGTTTTCATTCCAATCCCAAAGAAAGGCAATGCCAAAGAATGCTCAAACTACCACAATTGCACTCATTTCACACACTAATAACGTAATGCTCAAAATTCTCCAAGCCAGGCTTCAGCAATATGTGAACCATGAACTTCCAGATGTTCAAGATGGTTTTAGAAAAGGCAGAGGAACCAGAGATCAAATTGCCAACATCTGTTGGATCATGGAAAAGGCAAGAGAGTTCCAGAAAAACATCTATTTCTGCTTTATTGACTATGCCAAAGCCTTTGACTATGTGGATCACAATAAACTGTGGAAAATTCTGAAGGAGATGGGAATACAAGACCACTTGACCTGCCTCTTGAGAAACCTGTATGCAGGTCAGGAAGCAACAGTTAGAACTCTTCATGGAACAATAGACTGGTTCCAAATAGGAAAAGGAATACGTCAAGGCTGTATATTGTCACGCTGCTTATTTAAATTCTATGCAGAGTACATCATGAGAAACACTGGGCTGGAAGAAGCCCAAGCTGGAATCAAGATTGCCGGGAGAAATATTAATAACCTCAGATATGCACATGACACCACCCTTATGGCAGAAAGTGAAGAGGAACTAAAGAGCCTCTTGATGAAATTGAAAGAGGAGAGTGAAAAAGTTGGCTTAAAGCTCATCATTCAGAAAACTAAGATCATGGCATCTGGTCCCATCACTTCATGGCAAATAGTTGGGGAAACAGTGGAAATTGACTTTATTTTTCTGGGCTCCAAAATCACTGCAGATGGTGATTGCAGCCATGAAATTAAAAGACACATACTCTTTGGAAGGAAAGTTAGACCAAACTCTACAGTATATTAAAAGCAGAGACATTACTTTGCCAACAAAGGTCCATCTAATCAAAGCTATGGTTTTTTCAGTAGTCATGTATGGATGTGAGAGTTGGACTCTAAAGAAAGCTGAACACTGAAGAACTGATGTTTCTGAATTGTGGTGTTAGAGAAGACTATTTAGAGTCCCTTGGACTGCAAGGACCTGCAACCAGTCCATCCTAAAGGAGATCAGTCCTGGGTGTTCTTTGGAAGGAAGGATGCTAAAGCTGAAACTCCAATCCTTTCACCACCTGATGCGAAGAGCTGACTCATTTGAAAAGACCCTGATGCTGGGAAAGATTGAGGGCAGGAGCAGAGGGGGACGACAGAGGATGAAATAGTTGGATGGCATCACCGACTCGATGGACATGGGTTTGGGTGGACTCTGGGAGTTGGTGATGGACAGGGAGGCCTGGTGTGCTGCGGTTCATGGGGTTGCAAAGAGTCTGACACGACTGAGCGACTGAACTGAGCTGAACTGACTAGATGGACCTTTGTTGACAAAGTAATGTCTCTGCTTTTTAATATGTTGTCTAGGTTGGTCATAACTTTCCTTCCAAGCAGTAACCGTCTTTTAATTTCATGGCTGCAATCACTATCTGCAGTGATTTTGAGGCCTAGGAAAATAATTTCAGCCACTGTTTCCTCATCTATTTGCCATGGAGTGATGGGACCAGATACCATGATCTTCGTTTTCTGAATGTTGAGCTTTAAGCCAACTTTTTCACTCTCCTCTTTCACTTTCATCAAGAGGCTTTTTAGTTCTTCATCACTTTCTGCCATAAGTGTGGTGTCATCTGCATATCAGAGGTTATTGATATTACACACAAAGCAACAATGTACACATTTGGACATAAATTTCAGTGAACTTCTGCAAGTATATCATGGTAAACTTATTTGCTAATGACTCAAAAGTATATCATCTCTAGACTTTCTCTTGGAATCATTCTTTCTCAGTAAAGTTCCCCAAAGGCCTCCCGCTTGCGAGTCAACACACACCTATTGAATAGGATTATTTGCATCTGCTCAGATGAGCAGAGACTTATACTCTGTAAATGTCATATCATGTGTTTCGTATCAAAAATCAAAATATGTTTATTATCTATATGGGTTTTTCCCTTAATATTTTAACAGGTTTAAAATATTATTAATATATTTAATATATTAATAAATATTTGAATATATTAATATATACTTAAATATCTAATATATATTATATGTATTATATATCTTAAATATATAATAATATACTTAGATATTTAAGTATATGCATTAACATATTTAAATATTTATTAATATATTTATTATATTAATAATATATTTAAAAATCTGTTAAAATATTAAGGGAAAATAACCCATGTAGATAATAAACATTTTGATTTTTGATATGAAACACAATGATATGACATTTCCAGAGTATAAATCTCTGCTCATCTGAGCAGATGCAAATAATCCTATTCAATAGGTGTGTGTTGACTCGCACCTGGGAGAATGGAAAGAATGATTCCACGAGAAAGTCTAGAGATGATACACTTTTGAGTCATTAGCAAATAAGTTTACCATGAATATACTTGTAGAAGTTCACTGAAATTTATGTCCAAATGTGTTCATTGTTGCTTTGTGTGTAATATCAACACCACCAGCAGCAATAAAGGAGTGTAGTTTCTTCAATGGGGTACAGATTGAACACTAGTTTGCACAAAATAGTACTCAAACAGAATGAGTTACATCACTATATAAATAGATGAAAAAACCTCTAGAACATATTTTAAGAATTGTAGAAAAGAGGATGCTTAATATGAAATCTTTATATGTAAAGTTATGATTGAATCTATGTATTTAGGTATAGAAAACCTCAGTGTCCAGAATCATAAGAAACTATAAAGGACAATTACCCTTGAGGAGAAGGTGAAGGGAGTATGAGAGGAGAGAGGTTTTCCTTTTTTCTTTTGAGCCTTTTAGATACAGTTTGAACTTTCTGATGTCTATACATGTTGCTAGTTTTGTTTCCCCCAACAGGTATCAAAAGGGTTATATGGGTAGTTAGATTTGCTTTCTCCATACTAAAAGGTTGTATTAAAAAGACAGATTTATGTACAAAAAGGATGGTATAAAAACTGGTATAAAGCTGGCATAAACACTGCAGTGACTTATGAAAAGATAATGTTGCAATGCCCTGCTAGAGATGTTAGTGCTATCTCATTAAAAGAGCAGAATTAAACGAGTTGGTGACGGCAGTGGTGAAGTTCAGGGGTTATTGGGAGTTGCAGCTCCTTATAGAGTCAGCTTGAATCCTCCCAATCTAGCCTGCCTCCTGCCTGACTTGTGTTTCAATAGCCTGGTGGCTGATATCCAGGGGGTGATTTAGAAATTGTGCGTCCTAATTGCAGTCGGGCAAAGCCAGGCGCCTGCTAAAACAAGGTTTTTAATGTTCTCTGAGGGTTTTCAAATAGAGGACGTGAGAGGAAAATGGCACTCTAATGGAGGATTCTGTGCCAGAGAATCCTGCTCCCCTGCTGTCCCATAGTTAATCTGACTCTAAAGCATTTGTCATTTAGTATTCAAGTTGGCCTATCTGATTTTCCGCTCAACATCCTGAATCCAGAGTTGAACCATTGAAGTGTCCTGACGGAACTGGGTGATCTGGGGACTCTGCCTAACCTTTAGCTATATCAGAAGTCACGGTATCATAGAAGGGGTATATTATGAAGGTAAATGAAGATAAATTGGGACTAAATTTCTGTGCAGCTTTGTACCTTATACCAGAAAACATCTATTTTCTACTCTTGCCTATCTTGTAACCTCAGTGATGTTAATGCGCTAGGACAATGGTGGTCCACTGGGGCGATTTCACACCCCCTCTTCTGCGACGATTGCCAGTGTCTGGAGACAGTGGGATTGTAGCTATTGAGGGGTGTTACTGGCATCTAGTAGGTAGAGGCTCGGATTCTGCTAAATTCTTACAAAGCACAGGGAGCCTCACCACAACAAAGAATTATCCCGTTTGAAAATTTAATAGTGCTGCAGCTGAGAAACCCTGAATTAGAGGGGCAAACTCAAAGAATCCCCCAAAATTTTACCTGCATTAAGCCCTGGTAGGAAATCTCAGTGGAATTTAGATGCACTTCTTTTGTTTTTGGTGGAGGGTACTCTTTATAGTAGAGTCTCATACTTTTGGTATGGGGCAAAGCATGTTTTTTTGAGAAAGCATATTTTTACTGGGTGGGCATGGCTATCAACTCAGAGGAGATCTTTTGGGCTCAAAGCAACACTCAGTCGGCTTGAAGGGGAGTTGACTATATCTTCTACATCTGCCAAGGAGCAGCAAGAAAGGATGGGAGCAGTCTGCAGTCTGTCTTCATCTAATGCTTCAGAATAGCCTGTGCTTTTCTGCAGATTCTTCTATACCAGTCAGTGCCTAGATTCCATCTATCTTTTCTTCTTCCTATTTTGAAGGTATTTAAAGCTTTTTTTTTTCTTTTTTTGTGGACAGTCTTTTTTCTGCTTCTTCGTCTTTCCCATCATTTGACTTTTCTCCTTCATCTGCCTCTTTGGTCTTTTCCATTTCTGTCCTCTCTCCCCATGAGTTTCTCACGTTACTTTCTTCTTAGATGTCTTCTTGTGCCTTCTGTGTTACTCTTTCTTCATGTGTCTCTCCTCAGCTTGCTCTTTTTCTCCTTCACTTTCTTGTTCTTTCTCTTTCTATCCCTCTCTTTCTCTTTCGCTTTTGCATTTACGTACTGATAGAGCTAAGGCATAAACTAATGAGTTGTGCTTTCAGAATACAAATTCAATCTTTACTTTATATTCTTATCATTAAAAGAAAAGCATAATTAATTTGCATTTCTTTCAATTTTATAAGATCTTTGATATTTATTCTAAGTATCACTGTGCTTCACTCCCTCCAGCATGACAACATGTTGCCTCATTTGGGATGCATGTGTGGACGAAGGACCTATTGCCTTGTAAACATCTATTGAAGTTAATCACATGTAGTTCTTCATGTTCTGATTTCCAGCTCCCTCCCAACATTCACTCTTTTTTTAAACACAGACACACACACCGCTCATGAGCAAACACCCTGAGATGCTAAAGACACACACACCCCTCATGAAGACACACCCTGAGATGCTAAAGAGACGGATTAATAGTGGGCTGTTTGACCGTTTTTCAGACTTGATAGAATCACTATAGGGAAGGAGTCCTTTCACTATCTCAAGTTATAACAGGGAGGATAGCTGGGTCACTGTTAGCTGCAGATTTTTTAAGCTTGCCTCAGCTCTGATCTCAAATCCTGGGTGAATTTACACACTTATGCCTAAACTTCATTGTCCCCAAACAGATTTTGAGTGGTTACAAGTCCCCATATCCTTAGACTTTAAATATTTAAAGCTGTAAAGTACATTTCACTTTCTCTATAAGGGGAGAGGCAGACAGTGACATGAAAGATGACTTTCTGGCAGGTGTGTGTCTTCCAGACTGTGATTATTCTGAAGTGGGCAAGTTGTCTGGAATGCACTGTGCAGGCTTCCAGGCTATACATGTATTCCTGCCTCAAGAGCTATTGTTTTCACTTTGTTGGTTGCAATGCATTGTGTTTATATTAGGTTATGCCTTGACTGTCAGCTTAAAAATCAAACCACATGGTACTCTTTGATCTTCATAATGCCATGCAGACCTCAGCACCTCTAGAAAAGCTGGTGATTTTTGAGATGGCTGTTGAAACTGCAGAGATGTCATGTGAAAAATATCCATGAAGATGTGTGCTTAACCCCGCCCTAGTTTCAGCAGTGCTAAAATACGTTGTTGATTTCAGGCTTTTAGGTAGATAAACTTACTAGGGTTAGAACATCTAAAAATAAATGGAAGGAAATGCCATGTAGAGATGACCTTTTGAAAGAAGTGTTCAATGTCTGAGACCTAAAGTTACTGACAGAGCACAGGAGCCACAGGGGTCTGACAAGAAAGCCTTAAATGGCATCCCTGCTGGATGAGGAATGGCTTTCTTTTTTTTTTTGCATTGCTAATTGATGACTTTCACTTTTGTTTTAAAAGAAATTTTTGTATGGCCAGAGAGAATATGAAGGGCTGCTATTCATGTATAGACAGAATTTGACAGCTGATATATTAATAACACGGGGTACATCCTGAAGTAACAAGAACTGCTTTCTTTTAAATCTATATCTCACCAGATAATGTACATTATGAAAATATGCAAACTATTTTTAACATAATTCTCCTTTAAAACTTCACTTCAGGCACTTTCCAGCCAGCACTAAATGTTCCACATTAGAAAGCTTCTCTTCTGTCTACCCTCCCACCCTAGCCCAGCTTGGAACACTAATGGCAGTTTTTGTTCCACTTTAGATAATGAGCAGGATGAGCTGCAAGTTTCAAGAGGATTTGTGCTATCAGTTGACATAAACAATGAAAGGGAACCTGGACTCACTCCCTGTTTCCTTTTAACCATTTCCTGGGAGGAACACCATGTAGCCATTAATGTGTCTCAGAGAGACAGGAACAGAAATGCCTGTTTAGTATACTTTAGATATATTAAATATACTTCAAAGCATATGCTTTGTTCCCCTTTACAGGTTTCCTTTTTTTTTTTTAAAGCAACTTGAATATTAGTTTGGTTCACCAGATTATTGGATCTTATTACCCAAACAGAGACAATATGGACCATTTGTGTGGCAGGCACTAATACTGCAGACATACCTCTTAGAGCAATGTAGCCAGACGGACCCAGCAGCCCTTGGTCCCCATGGAGACTTTCTGTCTATCACCACCTCAAAATGAGCAAAAGTATTACTCTAAGTTCTCTCACTACAACCTCACTCAGTGCTGGAGAGGGATGGAGAGCATGTTCTTACCTGATCCTTCATGGGATGCTTGTGGGAGGTATCTTCCTGTCATCTCAAGGACTTATTTCTCTCCCAGCCTGCCATTGGCTCCTTTTTAAAAAATCATTGTCATATTTAACATTACTCAGCTTTTTACACTATTAATGCTTTATTTACAGTTTTTGAAATTAAGATTACAATGAAAGAATAACCATTACTCATGTTCCCACCACCAATAACAATTTGCCATTTTGAAAAAAAATTGATAATTTGTTATTTATAAAAATAATTTATGCTTACTGTTGAGAATTTCAACAATACAGAAAAGTACAAGATAACGTTGAGAGAAAAATACAAAGCCCACTATTTAGGAATAATCCTCATACTGTAGTCAAACATTATTCCAGAGTCCAAATAAACAACAAAAGTTAATTATATAGATACTAGATTGTGCTACTGATATCTTCAAAATAAAAGAACATTAATTTTACTTTTACTTGAAGTCAATGGAGACAAGGTGACTGAAATGAAATTAAAGGATCTGTTGAATCACAAGTTTATTTTTAACGAAAGATTTTCTTCTAAGTGAAAAGTTATAAAAACAGTTAAGACTTTTGGTGTCATTATGTTTTTTAAAACAATATGTTTACAGTTTAGAGCTTTCAACACAGGTTTCCTACCCCTATATCCTGGTTCTTATTGCTTATGAAATTAGTTTTGAATTTTCTATGATTATAAAATTCACTTTTAGTTTTGTAACCATATTTTGCTTGGTTGTTTGATGATTTCATGTCCAAATGGGTGAGTTTCATGCACAAAAAGTTATTTGAATATTTTCACCATTCTATCCCTATCATTTAAAGTACTGCCAGTGATATAGTAGGCAGTCAGTATTTATTTGGTTGAATATTATTTGTCTCAATAGTATTTATTGAGTTGAGTGAATATATGGCTCTATTTCTTACTTCTCAGTCTTTTAATATAGTGTCTATATTTCTCAGATTTGCATATTAATTCAAATCTAATTGTCAGATTTTTTTTTCTCCAGACAAGTGCTATGAGTGGCATATTCTTGGAATATTTTTTATGGTTAATAATGACTTCCTTGCATTTATCATTGAATGGTACCTTGTATGGGTTTAATGTTGATACACTGGGTCACAGTTTCTGCCCTTAAGGATTTTGCAGGTATCAGGCCATTTTGCTGTGGTTTTGACTGTGAAGTTTTAAGTCAGAAATCTGATTGCTTTTTGTTTTTTTCTCTTCTCCTCTTCCTCCTCCTTCCTCATCCTCTTCTTCTTTTCCTTCTATGTCCTCTCCTTCTTTGTGATGTTCTTTTATTCTGCCTTGGTATATATTTAAAAGCATTCTCCATCTTACTTGCTGTATTTTTGGCTATTGGGGACTTAAAAATCTTAATCATAGTTATTTTAAATTCCCAATTTGATAATTTTAACACTGGTATTATATTTAAATCTAGTCATGTTGATTTTTTTGGATCTTAAGATATGTTGTTTCATCTTTTCACATGCCTGTGTGCCTGCTTGCTACGTCACTTCAGTCATGTCCAGTTCTTGCTATAGACTAGCCTGCCAGGATCCTCTGTCCATAGATTCTCCAGGCAATAATACTGGAGTGGATTGCCATGCCCTCCTCCAAGGGATCTTCCCCACCCAGGGATCAAACCACATCTCCTGTGGCTCCTGGCATTGCAGGGGAAATGTTTACCACTGAGCCACCAGGGAACCTCTTTCACATGCCTAGTTATTATTTACTGATGGCATCCATCCATGTAGGACAGTGGAGACTGAGCTAAATAGTTTTAATCTCTAGAAATAGATATACTTATTTTTCTATTTGGGCTTTAGAGTACGTGTCTGACTTAATCTGATCTGGAAATGGACTGACCTGGAATTTTATTGTTTCCTTAGTTATCCTCTATGTACTGTAAGCATCAAATACTTCTAGTGATACCTTGTGGCTGTTGATGAGTTTCTCTCAGGGTTGCTCATGCCTCAGCTTTAGGTCATTCTTTTGCACAGCACCGCACGGAAGTCATCTCTATGTACTTGGTGCAGTATTCCATCATTATTAGTCTGATGGTAGTGGGATCTGGTGGTAGCGGGAAGATGCATTTTTTACACTGCATAAACCTCAATCTTGGGCAGGTACTGTGTTGTGGATGTAAGTGCTATAGCTTTCTTCCTGTTCTTGCCCCTAACCCAGCTGTAGTTCTAGGCAAAGGATGCATTTCTGTTCTTCCTCCAGATGTCGAGATTTTTTTCCTCCTTCCTTCCATTAGCTGCAGGGGTTTTTTGTCAGTGTACTAAAAGTGACAGATGTTATTCTTCTTCCCCTACAAATTAAATCTTTTGTTCCACATGGATGATGGGTGGAAGGGTCCCAGTAGAGATCTGATGGTAGAGATTTGAACCCCTCCACCCCCATATCATGAAGGACATCTTCTCAGGACTCTCAGCAAGTGGGGCCCATTAGCAAAAGTCAGCAAGGGCATACAAACTCCTATATCTCCAGCAGAATGGGCCTCCAAACTTTCTTAGCAGCCTACATTCGCTCTGCCCAGTTTGTGAGCTAGTCTTGCTGAATTCTAACGTGTGGAACTGTGTCTGCTTCAGGCAAGCAGATGTTCACATGCTGTATGTTCCTGCAGACTCCTGTCTCTTTGCAGCTGTCCATTGTTCTTCCTTACCTGTCTCAGCAGAAACTGAAAGCCTATCTTGATATGTGTGTGTGTGTGTGTGTGTGTGTGTGTATATATATATATATATATATATATATATATATATATATATATATATATATATATTCACTCTTGAAGTTCAGATGCTCAGTTTGTTTGGCTGTGATCATTCTAATTTTGCTATTTGCTGCTATAATCTGTAGTCTTTCCTATATTTTTCCCCAAGGAAATTTTCTTGAACTGCATCAGTTAATAAAAAGTCTGTTACTTATTTGTTCATTTTATGAGTGGGTTTCTTACTACAGAAACAGCAATTATTATTAAAATGGAACATCTTTGTCTTTCTTAATCATCTGCTTTTCTCTTATTTCTTGAAACTCATTTTCTTTTAGTTTGTTGATAACAGTAATTCCTCTATCTCACTTCTTCAAATTCTAAAGCTCTCTATTCTTCTGCTTTCTTTGTTCTAATCTAACTTATTTGTCAGTTGTCTAAAGATATTTAGTCTTCAGTTTTTTGTTTGGGTCTTAAGTCACCCTTTCTATATTGTTCTTTTGTTCTATTATCTATCTTTGAATTTCTGTTTTACTGTATCAGTGGGTTTATTAAATTTTTATATAACATGGAGTGGTTATGAGGAATTCCTATTGTTCTTGTAAGATTTACTTTGTTCTAGTTTAGGTTCTTTGTCTATTGCTTGATACACTTCTCTCTCTCTCTCTCTCTTTTTTTTTTTTAACAAAATGTGATCTACTTTTACAAGGTATTGTTCTCTGTCCAGAATCCAGAGACCACTTATACCTGCATCATCTTCCTCTAGGCCATGGTGGCCAGTACTTACATTCTTTCTGTATGGCATAGCTTGGTTAAGACCACTACCATTCATCTAATTTCCCAGCTCAGAAACCCAGGGGTCATTCATGAATGTTCCCTTTTCTTCATCCCCAAGAACTTCTGCTGTTATTTAGGTGAGAGATGCTGGGGTCTGATCTTAGTCAGTAGTAGTCTGGATGGAGAAGAAATGTAAGTTTGAGAAGGATTTTTGATTTGTTTATTGCATGACTTAGGCCAGTTAATTTAAATATACTGAACTTTATTTTCCTCATTTATGGGAGATCCTGTTAGTCCACATCTCATATTATGGTGAAGTTTAAATTAGATGATAGCTCTGGGCTTCTTGTACAGACTTTCTGTAGAGACTAAGACCTAGAAAAGTGCTTCAGAAAGAATAGTTGTTGTCGTATAGTCTAAGTGGATTAATACACCAAAGGATACATAGCTATTAGTGGCAGATATGGAATTTGAAACCGAGCCATCTGAGTTCCAACTTTAAACTCTTTTTCTTATCATGACGCACTGTTCCAGAGGCACGCTGGAGGGAGCAGCAGACTCGTGGGCAGCTGAGTGCCAGTCTAGCAATGGGTCAGTGTACTTCCTGTTTGGGTGCCTGGGGCTCTTTCCTTTGTCAGAAACCATAGGAGGATTCTATCACTGAACTTGTGAACTTTTTCTGGTCAAGGTAGCTGAGTTCTTATTTATGCTTTGTCTTCTGCTTTTGTGCTACCCACTGTAAGAAACCTTGCTCAAAATGCATCGCTTTCACCTTCATCCATATTGATAAACGAGGGAAGCCAAAGCTTGTTGTGGCCACACATTTTATCTATCCCACCTGGATTAGTGGGCAGACCATAAAATGCACAGTGCTTTCATGCCCAGGAAGCCTGCAGAATCATAGATCAGTTGGCAGACAGACTGTGAAACATGCAATGTTTATGATGATCTATGTTGTACAATCATATGAGATCAATTGCATATATAATGCTCAT
Organism: Budorcas taxicolor; assembly: GCF_023091745.1. Lineage (NCBI taxonomy): Eukaryota > Metazoa > Chordata > Mammalia > Artiodactyla > Bovidae > Budorcas > Budorcas taxicolor. The sequence continues at coordinate 114,601,042 of NC_068910.1, read as the reverse complement.
CAGTGTGGAGTCATCTGGGAAAGCATCTGCTGAATTTTGTTTGCCAGCTTGAGAAAAAGATATTGCCAAAAGGTTGGCAAAGGCATTTATGTTCTGAAAGTATGAAGCAAATTTACGCTTTTTACTGTGACTCCCGGAGTGGAAGTGAAGCAGTTCCTCACCTAACCACCAGGCCACACCTGCCATTCTATCCTCTCCTGAAGATATGCCATATGCCACCAAATCCTCAAGGGGTTCAATAGCAGAGAGCTTTATATGACTGGAATCATTTTCTTTAATGCAAAAAACACAGCTGGAAAATATGCTTCTTAAGCAATAAGACCATCAAAGTGTGCATATTACATATACACCTAAGGATATGAGTCTACCACAGAGGTACTTGCACTGATTTTTAGCCAACCACACAAATCTGTTGATAAAAGGAGAAAGTGATTATAAGGTAAAGACTATGCTATGTTTTTTTCCTGCTCATCTTTCACATAAATTACATATATCCAAAATAAATTATTCATTATAAAAGTGTATCTCTGGAAGTGTATCTTTAAAGAATCTTATCAAAGCATAAATACTCAAGCTTAGATGGAACCATAGCTCATTATAAATTGCTAAATTATGGCTTCTATTTTATCCATATGATTTAAAGAAAATTTCCCATCTCCTTATGGTTTTCAGTACAACATAGAAAATAAATATTCTTTTTTGTCTGGCTATTTTTACGATGAAAGTCTCTCACATAGTTTTATCACTTGGAACAAGATGTCTCATTTTTTGAAAATATCCACATTTTCCTCACTTGGGAAGCTCCATGAAATAAGGAAATACTCTTTGAAACATATTGTAATTCAATATTTTCTATGGGGACAGTAAATTTGTTTGTTTGTAGCAGTGAATTTTCAACAACATAACAAGCCAGTGGCCTATTTACAGCCTTACCATCAGTACCCTGATCAGATGAATTCAAACTATTCCTGTGTATGTATCTTAGTACAAATGTATTGTCATTAACTTGTAGGATTTTTCTTTCTTTCTTTCTTTATTTTTTTACTTTATTTTACTTTACAATACTGTATTGGTTTCGACATACTTTGACCTGAATCCACCACGGGTGTAGATGCGATCTCAACATGAACCACCCTCCCACCTCCCTCCCCACAACATCCCTCTGGGTCATCCCCATGCACCAGCCCCAAGCATGCTGTATCCTACATCAGACATAGAATGGTGATTCGATTCTTACATGACAGTATACATGTTTCAATGCCATTCTCCCAAATCATCCCACCCTCTCCCTCTCCCTCTGAGTCCCAAAGTCCGCTATACACATCTGTGTCTTTTTTGCTGTCTTGCATACAGGGTCATCATTGCCATCTTTCTAAATTCCATATATATGTGTTAGTATACTGTATTGATGTTTTTCTTTCTGGCTTACTTCACTCTGTAGGATTTTTCAAAGCTCATTGAAATGATTTCCTCTAGTAACCATTCCAAGAAACCTCACCAGGCCAGGGAATATAGTTTGGGTTTCTCAAGGTTTTCAATATTACCTCATTCTTCTTTGTATCAAAATTTAGAGGAATTTTGTTCTTCCCTTGACCTTTATTGCTTTAACAGTGACAGTAACTTTTCCCATTCTCTTTCTTCTACTCAGAGATGCTTCTAACCATATTCTCATCATGAAATTCACAATCAAGTTTCTTACTTCCCTTAACAGTGAAGTCACTCAGTCGTGTCCGACTCTTTGTGACACCATGGACTGTAGCCTACCAGGCTCTTCCGTCCATGGGATTTTCCAAGCAAGAATACTGGAGTGGGTTACTATTTCCTTCTCCAGGAGATGTTCCCGACCCAGGGATTGAACCCGGGTCTCCCGCATTGTAGGCAGACGCTTTACCATCTAAGCCACCAGGGAAGTCAAACTGGGCAAATGATTCTTCCAGATTTGCCATTATATTATAATTTCTTGTTATGAGCCAGTTGCTCATGGCATAATCTTAGTTTGAATTGCTCTACCAGTGTTTTCACCTTTAACTGTGTGGACCACAATAAACTGTGGAAAATTCTGAAGGAGATGGGAATACCAGATCACCTGACCTGCCTCTTGAGAAACCTATATGCAGGTCAGGAAGCAACAATTAGAACTGGACATGGAACAACAGATTGGTTCCAAGTAGGAAAAGGAGTATATCAAGGCTGTATATTGTCACACTGCTTATTTAACTTCTATGCAGAGTACATCATGAAAAACACTGGGCTGGAAGAAGCACAAGCTGGAATCAAGATTGCCGGAGAAATATCAATAACCACAGATATACAGATGACATCACCCTTATGGCAGAAAGTGAAGAGGAACTAAAAAGCCTCGATGAAAGTGAAAGAGGAGAGTGAAAAAGTTGGCTTAAAGCTAAACATTCAGAAAATGAAGATCATGGCATCTGGTCCCAACACTTCATGGGAAATAGATGGGGAAACAGTGGAAACAGTGTCAGACTTTATTTTTCTGGGATCCAAAATCACTGCAGATGGTGACTTCAGCCATGAAATTGAGAGACACTTAATCCTTTGAAGAAAAGTTATGACCAACTTAGATAGCATATTGAAAAGCAGAGACGGTACTTTGCCAACAAAGGTCCGTCTAGTCAAGGCTATGGTTTTTCCAATGGTCATGTATGGATGTGAAAGTTGGACTGTGAAGAAAGCTGAGCGCCGAAGAATTGATGCTTTTGAACTGTGGTGTTGGAGAAGACTCTTGAGAGTCCACTGGACTGCAAGAAGATCCAACCAGTCCATTCTAAAGGAGACCAGTCCTGGGTGTTCTTTGGAAGGAATGATGCTAAAGCTGAAGCTCCAGTACTTTGGCCACCTCATGTGAAGAGTTGACTCACTGGAAAAGACTCTGATGCTGGCAGGGATTGGGGGCAGGAGGAGAAGGGGACGACAGAGGATGAGATGGCTGGATGGCATCACCGACTCAATGGACATGAGTTTGAGTGAACTCTAGGAGATGGTGATGGACAGGGAGGGCTGGCGTGCTACAATTCATGGGGTCACAAAGAGTCAGACATGACTGAGCGACTGAACTGAACTGAACCAGTGTTTTCACTGTATTCATCTTTTTTATTCCTTGTATCTTCAAATAATACAAGGCGGTGTCTTGTCATAATTAGTTTCATCTCTCTGATAATAAGCTCGCAAGCTAAGTTGCTTCAGTCATGTCCAACTCTTTGAGACCCTATGGACTGTAGCTCGCCAGGCTCCTCTGTCCATGGGATTCTAGAATCTGATTTCACTTCTGACAGTTTTATAGAAATATAGGATATGAGGCATAATATTACATTATAAAATTCTCTTCTTGTTCCCATAATCTCATTTAAGTTAATTGCTATTTAATTAAATATGTCTATAAGTTAAGAATTTTTAAGTTGATATATATTTATAAGATTGGTATGTGAATTATATTGAGTGAAAGATTTAGAGACAAAACTTGAGTAAGAGGCCAATTAAATAACTGGAAAATACCAGATAGTCCATCTGCAGTATGGACAAAAACATAAATGCTTTTGAGCAACTTGGAGATCTAAAGCATTTTGTTGTCAATGTGACAAGATCAGTAGATGCCAAATAAATTATTTAATATTTTAAAGAGTTGTAACCTTTGGGTCAATTTTTAGAGAAAAGTTAAATTGTAAACCATATGATAGCAATTAGTAAATTACCTCTTAAAACTTATTCCATGATAAGTGAGTAGTTAGTCTAAAAGCGGAAAATTACCACTAATATAAAGGTATAACCTTTTGCCTTTTTCTCCTAGATCATTATTTGCATGACCTGTTATGCAAATGTACTTATTTGTTGATGTATTTGAAAGTGCTGTAGATAAGGTGCTTAAATAGTGCTGATTTCTTATGTATAAATACATGCATACATATGAAGAAAAATATTTATTAAAAGAAAATCAGTAGGTATGGTTCAGTTGCTCAGTTGTGTCCGACTCTTTGTGACCCCATGGACTGCAGCAAATCAGGCCTCCCTGTCCATCACCAACTCCCAGAGTTTACTCAAACTCATGTCCATGGAGTCCGTGATGCCATCCAACCATCTCATCCTCTGTCGGCCCCTTCTCCTCCCTCCTTCAATCTTTCCCAGCATCAGGGTCTTTCCAAATGAGTCAGCTCTTTGCATCAGGTGGCCAAAGTATTGGAGTTTCAGCTTCAATATCAGTCTTTCCAATGAACATTCAGGACTGATTTCCTTTAGGATGGACTGGTTGGACCTCCTTGCGGTCCAAGGGACACTCAAGAGTTTTCTCCAACACCACAGTTGAAAAATATCAGTTCTTTGGTGCTCAGCTTTCTTTATAGTCCAGCTCTCACATCCATACATGACCACTTGAAAAAGCATAGCTTTGACTAGATGGACCTTTGTTGGTAAAGTAATGTCTCTGCTTTTTAATATGCTGTCTAGGTTGGTCTAACTTTCCTTCAAGGAGTAAGCATCTTTTTATTTCATGGCTGCAGTCACCATCTGTGATATTGTAGCACCAAAAATAAAGTCTGCCACTGTTTCTACTGTTTCTCCATCTATTTGCCATGAAGTGATGGGGCTGGATGCCATGATCTTTGTTTTCGGAACGTTGAACTTTAAGCCAAATTTTTCACTTTTCTCTTTCACTTTCATCAAGAGACACTTTAGTTCTTCTTCACTTTCTGCCATAAGGGTGGTGTCATCTGCATATCTGAGGTTATTGATATTTCTCCCAGCAATCTTGATGCCAGCCTGTGCTTCATCCAGTCCAGCGTTTCTCATGATGTACTCTGCATAGAAGTTAAATAAGCAGGGTGACAATATACAGCCTTGATGTACTCCTTTCCCTATTTGGAACCAGTCTGTTGTTCCATGTCTAGTTCTAACTGTAGCTTCCTCATCTGCATACAGATTTCTAAGGGGCAGGTCAGGTGGTCTGGTATTCCTATCTCTTTCAGAATTTTCCACAGTTTATTGCGATCCATGCAGTCTAAGGCTTTGACATAGTCAATAAAACAGAAATAGATGTTTTTCTGGATCTCTCTTGTTTTTTGGATGATCTGGCGGATGTTGGCAATTTGATCTCTGGTTCCTCTGCCTTTTCTAAAACCAGCTTGAACATCTGGAAGTTCACGGTTCAGGTATTGTTGAAGCCTGGCTTGGAGAATTTTAAGTATTACTTTTATAGTATGTGAGATGAGTGCAATTTTGTGGTAGTTTGGGCATTCTTTGGCATTGCCTTTCTTTGGGATTGGAATGAAAACTGACCTTTTCCAGTCCTGTGGCCACTGCTAAGTTTTCCAAATTTGCTGGCATATTAAGTGCAGCACTTTCCTAGAATCATCTTTTAGGATTTGAAATAGCTCAATTGAAATTCCATCACCTCTACTAGCTTTGTTCATAGTGGTGCTTCCTAAGGCCCACTTGGCTTCACATTCTTGGATATCTGGCTCTAAAAGGTGAGTGATCACACCATTGTGATAATCCAAAATTATTATGTGCTGGGAAAGAAACCCTATCTAGTTTGTAGTATGTTCATTTAGATTGATTTGATCTGGAAAATTATTAAAAGATGAAGATTTGTTTTTATATTCAGTACAGATGGATTCAGATGTTTTACAATTCAATTGTCTTGTTGTTTTATGTAGCTATGATTTCACCCTGAATTTCCAAGTGGCTCAGTGGAAAATAATCTGCCTGCCAGTGCAAGAGACTTGAGTTTGATCCCTTGGTTGGGAAGACCTCCTGAAGAAGGAAATGGCAACCTACTCCAGATTCTTTCTTGTGAAATCCTACGGACAGAGGAGCCTGGTAGACTGCAGTGTGTGGGGTCACAAGAGTTGGATAAAACTTAGTGACAAGTGATTTCACCTAGTATAAAAATGAATTTATAAGCAATTGTAGAAGTAAAGGCTTTAATGGTTAGAGGATTTATTATATAGCCTTCAATAGGTAAAAAGGACATGATGACCTTCCGTTATAGAAAGAATAGTACTTAAAATATATACCATATGTTTATATTGCCAATGAGTACGCTAACTACATACAATAAATATCAGATGACTTTGTCAGGCAGACTCACTGTAATTATGATGTGGAGGAACCTTAAACCTGTAGAGAAGCTGATGCTTCTTATGTTCCTCTTAGCCTCCTTACAAATTAGTTTTTGTTCACCTGGTGCTCTTCCCATCACTCCTCCCTTCATGCAAAATGAGTATTTAAGAGATCACTATTTTCACAAAAGTTCTAGGTCTAAAACTGAATTCATAGTACCCACTCTGTATAACTCTGTGAACCTTCGGAAGAAAAGACAAAGAATGAATCTGGTGACAGGTTACTTGGGAAAATCTTTGTTAACTATCCATCTAATCTGTGCTAGTGATTAGATGGATTAGATGGATGTGATTACACTACACTAATCATAGTGTAATGAGCTGTGATATGCAAAAAGAATAAATGACAGTTCTTTTTTAAAAGAAATTTACAGTCCATTAATTTTGCACAGTAATCCCACTTGTATGAGCAACTTTCATTTGGGTAGCAATATGCATAGGCAGCAACCAGAATATTGTATAGTCTAAATGAGTAATCCTGTCAAAATACTCCATAGGAATTCATAAGAGCAATGTGTTCAAGTGATCACAGAAGACATCATGGAGGTGTAATCGATAATTGGCCCAATGAGCCCAAACTTGCTGGTTTTCCAAGGGCAGGGCTCAACAGACTCTTGTTTATAGGCCAAAATTGGCTCACTCTCTGTTTTTTATAAGTACAGTTTTATTGGGTCAAAACCACACTTATTCATTCATATTTGTCTGTGGCTTACTTTCATGCTACAATACCAGAGTTGAGTACTTGGATCAAAGACCCTTTGGTATATAAAGCCTATAATATTTACCAATTTACTATCTGGCCCTTTTCAGAAAAAAATTGACTGCTCCTTTTCCTAGGGGATTAAAATATTAAAATAGGAAATCTGATTAATCAGGAGGCGTAAGTTTAAATTGAAGATGGACATAATGGCTTTGAAGTAACTGTGGGACATCCAGGTAGGTGATGGTATAGTCAGTAGTTGATGAGGCTCTAGAATTAGAAAAAAAAAATATTCCAGGCTAAGTTACTTCCAGCAGAAGTGCTGTAGTTGATATTTTGTTATATATGTATTCTGAGTTTGTAATGACAAAAAAGAAGTTTAAGTATTGTTGAAATATTCTTTAAAGTATATTTCAAAATACTGAAAATAGCTTAGATTAAATAAGGTTAAGAAGTGAGAGATGAGAAAAACATGTTCAGGAAGTTTGGTTTTAAATAAATATAGAGAAATATATATGAGTGTAATCTGAGGGGCAGGAGAGTCTCCTAAAGATTTATTTCAAGATAAAGAATCCAGACAAATGAATATTGCAAGGCAGAGAGAAAAATTCACTGGAGTAAAAATGATGAAACATTTTGGTGAGAGGAAAGGATAAGTGAGTGTGTGTACGTGTTTGTGGGAGATCCAAAGGAACTGGTAGTGGATAGTATTTAGGAACACAGATGGAGGGGTGTATTAGAGCTCTTGGTTACAAGTGACTGAAACCCAGTTTGAACTAGCTGTGATTCCTGTGCCCAAACTCTCCTCTCCATCCATATCTTTGCTTCTATCTATGTCTGTTTTAATCATGGAAGCTAATTCTATTTAAAAAAATGTAACAGACTAGGAACTACCAGCTGCTTTAGAGCCCAGATATTTGCAAAGTTCATCCTAAGAGAAAAGGCTCTGTTTGGGAAAATTACAAGAAAATTCTGTTGAACTAAACTTGATTCACATGTCAGTATCTTAGAATAAACACCTAGACCTTATCCCCTGACTAGTAAAGGTATGGTGCTTTCTTTGCCCTAACTTCAATCACGTGTTTGCTCTCCCTCCAATTAAGCACTGTTGCTTGGACAATGAGGCAAACGATTGGTTCACTTGGACCAGGAGTCCTCCATAGTTGTATCATTGTGTCCAGGATAATGGCAGAGCTCCAATTCAAAATCTTTCTTAGAACAAGGTGGGTAACAGTCCAGTCTGTTGAGGGAATTGTTATATACTGGAAGTCACTGTGATCTGCGACTCTATAATCAAGGCTGCTAGTCACTAGTATGTACCTGTTTGGCTGGACTGATTGATTGGGGATGATGTTCATACTAATTTGTTGTGGCATCTGTCATAATTGGTTGAAATTGTGTGTTAGATACTTCAAGTATTCCCCTATTTATGAGAGGATAGTCTTACAAATAAATTTTATCATCTTACAACATGAGATAGGAAGGAAGGAAAAAAGCACGACTATTGACACAAAGCTTTAAAGTGGTAGAGTAAAAAATAAAATGACACACTTCCCTGGATTGGACTAACTGGCAAGATACAGTTTATTTTAAAGATAAATTGCAATGCTATAAATGAATACAAGACTAGACTAACACTTTGCAGTCACTGATTTAAGCACTTTGCACACTGTGTTTCATTCAAAACTCACCAGAACCTTTCAGGTAAGTGTTATTTTATAGACAGGATAACAGAGGTTTGGAGAGCTCTTGAGCTAGGTAGCTATCAAGCAGCGGTGCTGGAATAAACCTGAGTTCTTACTGCTGTGTTCTTCTGATTTTCCTAAAAGCAGAAAAGAAAAACATGGTACTTTTGTCAGAAGAAAGAAATAATCATTATTACATTAATTAAATCACAGACCATTTGGGTTTTACCGTTTTCCCACTAATGTCCTTTTTCTCTGCCAAGATCCACCACAGGATCCATGTTGTATTTCATTCCTCTTCATTTTTGATCTTCTCTCTGTCTCTTCCCTACCTTGTGCACATGTGTGCTCATTTTATTCCAACTTTCCCATCCTCTGATTGTATCATTTTTCCTTTTCCAGTTTTTTTTTCCTTTCCTCCCCTCATTGTTTTATTTTATCTGATTATCTCCTGCCACATTGATACAATTATGAAAAAGGAAATACTTGGAAAAATATTGAACTTAACTCGGGCAGTTTCATGGCGGACTGGCAAAGACTTGTTTAACATGGAGTTGTTGTGTTATTGTAATAAATTGAGAAAAAAATGCATATCAAACTATATCAATGCAATTGTCTTTATAACTATGACCTGGAGGCATATATTTGCATTTGCCAACTAGCTGAAATCTAAGTCGCCACAAAATGAAATGTATATGTTTTTAAAGTAAATTTGGAAATCAACTTTGAGAATGTTACAGGATTTTAGACAAAACTCTATATGCTTGAAGACTTTAATGCTTGTGGCTACATAGATTGGCTGTTGGACTTGGGTATGTTTGTCTTGGTGATTTACTCTAAAGATAAAGTAGAATGCCATACTGCCAAGATAGAGTCTTAAGGTCAAAACAACAGGCATGAAATCCAAATTCTGAGGGTAAAGTGAAAATAGGAAACATAGTCTATACGTTATCAATATGTATGTACAGTTGTGTAGTCGAGTCTGACTCTTTGTGGCCCTTTGGACTGTAGCCTTCCAGGCTCCTCTGTCCGTGGGATTTCCCAGGAAAGAATACTGGAATGGGTTGCCATTTCCTCTTTCAGAGGATCTTCCCAACCCAGGGATCAAACCCGAGTCTCCTGCATTGCAGGCAGATTGTTTACCACTGAGCCATCTGGGAAGCCCTATATGTCAAGCAGATATAAAAGATACTGCATGTGAAGTATGCGAAGATGAAAAACAACCTTTACTGGAAATGTTTTTGAATTTTTCAATGTAGAGGAGTGTCCATGTGAAAGTGTTAGTGGAGAGATGGTGAGGAGGTAAATTCTAGAACCAAATCTCAGTTGAAGGTAAGAATAAAGGCTAGAGAGAAATAAGGACAAGTGGGTGAAGAAAAAAAAGAAAACTATATTGAACATTATAGAGACTTAATTTTAATTAAATTTTGTTCTGATTAATGTTAAAAACTGAAGAAAAGGGTTTCCATAAACTTTAAAAACGATCACCAATTGAGCAAAAATTTTAAAGCCATCTTATTTTCCCTGAAAGACAGTGGCACAATCACAGTTAACTCGTTTAAGGTGACATACATAAGTGATGATGCGGCTCCCAATGAGCCTCGAGGGTACTGTACTATAATTAGATTGGCACCTTCTGACAAAGTCGCTTTCTTGCTTGCTTGCCCTCTGAATCATTTAATTCGGTTAGCTTATGAGTGGGTCTAAAAACCCCACACACATTAGAAACTTCCTCATCCTGCAAGCCCTGCAATTTAACATGCAAGAAAATTACCCCTATCTTTTGCTTGTTTTGTTTTATTTTTCTCCAAGACACTGATTTTCCTTTGTTTAAACTGATGGTGTTCACAAACTGCTCTGCCTTTTGAGGCTACCATGTTTATTAATTTTATTAATGGTTTTTTCGGGATAGTATGAATGCTCTTAGTCTTGCAAGGTGCACAGTTGGTGAGATGTATTTCAAGCAATATTAATGCATAGCAGAGAGTGAGCCTTTTCTTCAAGTTTTATTGAGACATAATTGACATATAGCACTGTTTATTGTTAGCATAGGGGCTTCCCCTGTGGCTCAGATGGTAAAGAATCTGCCTGCAATGCGGGAGACCTGGGTTCGGTCCCTGGGTTGGGAAGATCCCCTGGAGAAGGGAAAAGCTGCCCACTCCAGTATTCTGGCCTGGAGAATCCCATGGTCCATGGGGTTGCAGAGTCGGACATGACTGAGCAACTTTCACTTTCACTTCATTGTTAGCATAATGGTTTAATTCACATACATTATGAAATAATTACCACAATACGTTTAGTGAACATCCATCATCTCATAAGTAGTAAAAGAAGAAAATTATACTTTCCTTGTGATGAGAACCCTTCAGTTCAGTTCAGTTCAGTCACTCAGTCGTGTCCGACTCTTTGCGACCCCATGAATCGCAGCACTCCAGGATTTACTTTCTCAACAACTTTCATATATAACATACATCAGTGTTAATTATATTTATCATGTTGTACATGACATCCCTGTACTTATTTATCTTGTAAGTGGAAATCTGTACCTTCTGACCACCTTCTTCAACACCCCCCACACCTCCAGTAACCACAAACCTGACCTCTTTTCCTATGTTTGTTTTGTTGTTTATTTTTTGAAGTCTAGTTGACTTATAATACTACATTAGTTCCTGAATACAATATAGTGATTCTATGTTTCTGTATGTTACAAAACGATCACTATGATAGAGAACTTTTAAATATACAAGGTGAGGGGTGGGCAGCAACAGATGCCTAAGAGAGACAACAAAGAATCTCTCAGGTAGGCTGAATATTTACCACTATGGATCAAGGGCAAGCAAAATTCTGAAGGAAGCAGATAGAAAGTAATTCATCTGGCTATATCTGACTTACATTGCTCTCTTTATATGCAAGGACAGGATGTGGAAGAGCCCAAGACTTGCTAGGAAGTGAGAAAAGGGTTTCCATATGGTCTAGATGGTTAATGGAAATTGTCAGTGGTAGCATTTGGGAATGAGAATGTGCGGTGTCTGTTGGCAGCAGCTTTCATTATGCAAAAAAGAGCTTTTTTTTCCGAGTGAGCTCTGTTCATCTTGTTGGCAATCTTTAGCATTCTTGGCCCAGTCTCTAGGAGGAAATGAACTGCTTAAGGCTAGGTGTCAAGGTACAGGTAATAGGAGTTGATCCAAGGAGCTCACTTGAGCTTAGAGAAAACTTCAGAATAGAAGTTATAAAGATATCAATTCAGCGTCTTAGTAACCAGTTGCAGTGTGGCATATTAGGAAATATTCTTGAACAAGGCTTCAGAAATGCTTGGAATTTCATGAGTAATAGGAGGGCCCTTTGTTATTCACAAGGAACCCCTATTGATTATACTTGAGTTTATGCTAATGAGGTAGCTTAGCCCCAGGACAGGGCTAGTTGCCCCACTCACTGACCTCTGGGAATGGAAAGGGACAGCTGGAGATTAAACTGTATAAAAGCCTTTGAACAACAAAATTTGATGAGCTTCTAGGTCAGTGAACACATTGAGGTGCTGGAAGATGATCCACCTGAAGACAGCATGGGAGCTCTGCACACCGCTTCCCCCATCCCCATGCCTTTCCCTGTGCATCTCTTCCCTTTTGGCTGCTTCTGAGTTCTGTCCTTTATAATACACTGATAAATGTAAGTAAAGTGACTTCCTCAGTTCAGTGAGCCATTCTAGTCAATTATCAAACCTTAGGAAGGGCTCATGGCAACCTACGACTAGAGAGTTGATCAGAGGTACAAGTGTCAACCTGGGCCTTGCAATTTGTGTGTGAAGAGGGCCAGTCTTGTGGGACTGAGCCGTTACCCTCTGGGGTCTGCACTAACTGGTGCTACCCAGGTGGTGCCAGTGGTAAAGAACCCACCTGCCAATGCAGGAGATGCCTGAGTCAAGGGTTTGATCCCTGGGTCAGGAAGATCCCCTGGAGGAGGGCATGGAAATCCACTCCAGTATTCTTGCCTGGAGAATCCTATGGACGAAGGAGCCTGGCGGGCTACAGTCCATGGGGTTGCAAAGAGTCAGATACAACTGAAGTGCCTTAGCACACCTGCATGACATGCCAAAACATAGGAGATACTGGGACCTGGGAACTCAGACCAGGTTTGACAGCCTCATCTGAAAGTTTGCTAGAGATGCATAATCTCAGACCCCACCCCCCCTCAGATTTACTGCTTCAGTTGCAGCCTTTTACCAGGATCCTCTGGTAATGCATCTGCACATTAAAACTTCAGAATCACTGTGGGAAACTCTACAGAATTCATCTTAAGATTTATTACCCAAATTAAGAGCCCACATTTATCCCTAGAATGAAGGCTAAGCAGTTGTAGCTCTAAGAGATTTCCAAAGTAAAATTGAATTCACTTGTGAGACTTGGAGATTTTGGCCTGTATCCTCATTACTCAGGAAAGCATGAGCTGTTAAAATTTGTGGATGCTCACTCAGTATTCTGATCCAGGACTTAGTGTAATATTCAATCAGGGTATAGGCTGGGTAGTATGGACTGCTCTCTCCTGTGCTTTAGTATTTGTGTACAGGCAAATTTATGGGCAAACAATGAACTGTGGACAGAATTCATAGAAGGAGGGTGTAAAGGGAAGGCAGCTGAAATGAGAATGGAAAAGATACGTTATTTTTTATTTTTCAAATTTTGTTTTCGAGACAGTAATGGGTTTAAGAACAGAGTATGTACAGCTGGAACTGCAGATATATGTTAATACTAGCTGGCAGAGTCATCATTCCTCTTAGTGACAGTGTGGGTCACTGCCGCATCCATAGCACCCAGTGAGTGTGAATTGGTAGGTGGGGCGGGTGCTCTTACTGAGTAAACAACTTGACTGATTTGTTTGTTCATTTGTTTGTTTAATCTCTGTCTCCTCTGCAGACCAGGATGTTGTGTGTATCTATTTTCCATCCAAGTTGAACATCTTTAGATTTGCAAGAAACAGATTTCTTACAGTGCTTGGTAGCTTTTGAAGTGAAAATTCTTTGCTATCTCCTTAAATATTTTCTATTTCTACAGATTTAATGTTTTTTATTGTTGTTTTGTTTTTTCACATTTCTGAAGTCTCTTGGGTCACTTCTTCTTTCCCGATAATGAGACAATTTACATATATATGTGGAAACAAAACCTCACTCTTCAGGTACAAGCACTGGGGGAGGTGGTGGGAGAACATTGTATGGAAGGAAGGAAGACAAAATGAAATTAGAAATGAAATGAGGTGAAGAGACAAGTAATGAAAAGGGGTGGAGATATTTAGCCATATTAACTGAGGAAAAGTAAGGCTACAGAAATTGGTTCCTGTTCCCAATATTAACACTTTCATATCTGAATGTGTAAAGATTTGCATGCCTACTTCTTCTTTCATTCTTGACAATGGACAGAACACAGAGTGCTCTTATGTTGTAGCAGAAACAAAAGAATATTCTGGGTTCTGTTCTCCTTCCTCTCCACTTTCTTTCTGAAGAATAATCTGAGTATAACTACAAAGATGTTTTTGGGGAGGGGTTTATCACACACTTTTGTTCTAACTGGACTCAGGCCTGTAATTTGGACCTGTTTCATGCAGCCATTAAAGAATGCACAAAAATAGGGCCAAACTGAGAGAGAATGTGACTAGTCAGCAAACTATGATAAGCCCAGATCTTCACATTTATGAAATGAAACCATTTTCTGCATCCTGTTCACCCTGACACCCAGAGTCATAAATTTGGATTATATGTCAATTATCCAGATTTACTTCTCTGTACTTTCTCCTTTGAATATGAATGAGAATTTTAATTTAAAACTTTCTTATGCACAAACTTCCCATCAGAACTACGTTTTCACCATCATCCTGGGCTATTTCATACTTGCCAAACATCTTCTCTTTCCAAGGTCATCTATTTCACTCCATCACTGGAAATGAAGTGGGACGTATGGTTCTGTTTAATCAAATTTCATGCTCTACTGCCTCTGTCTTATGGCCTCTCTGCTAATTGATCAAGTTTTCAATTAAAGTCTTCCATCTTTGTTTTAATTTTTTGTTAAGGTTTTTATTCCATTAAATGATTTCATGAGACCAGAGCTGCTCAAAGCCTGCTATCTCCCCACTTTAACTGTCCAGCGTAGAGTTTTTTCACGTTGAGGAAACACAATTCTTTCTTTCTCTCTGACTTCACCCTATTTCTTACAGGTGAATTTCTTTGTGAACTGGTTTTGATGGCTAGATTCAGAATCTTTAAAATATTGACTTATTTGTTCAAGAGGGGATTTGTTTACTTTGTGTGTTAGCAACCATTGAAGAAAATTTTAAAAAGCAAAACAACGTTTGTATACTTTTCAACTATCTTATTCAGTCACAACTGAAGTATAGTTTCCTAAGCAGCTTAAAATGACTGTGGTTAATAAATGGCCAGCACGTGACATTGTCTTTTATAAGGGCACTTCTCTGTGAGGTCTTTCTAATGAGCTGTGACACTACTTGATTACAAACCCATTGTTGTTTCTATAGATCAGTTAAGGTGCTAAAAAAACAAACATATGTAACACTGCATCTCTTGGGCTACACTGAATCCTCCCTTTTATCCTTGATAAGCAAAATGTCAGCCCCAAAGCTGCAATATATCAAATCTGCTTGAAACTCACTGTAAAGTAAGTAAAGTAAAGTCACTCAGTCGTGTCCGACTCTTTGTGACCCTGTGGACTGCAGCCCACCAGGCTCCTCAGCCCATGGGATTCTCCAGGCAAGAATACTGGAGTGGGTTGCCATTTGGTATATTAAAATTTAATAGCTATTAAAATCAATATATTCAATAAAAATAGGAAAATATGCTAATGGGATCAATGTGACACCACCCTTATGGCAGAAAGTGAAGAGGAGCTAAAGAGCCTCTTGATGAAAGTGAAAGAGGAGAGCAAAAAGGTTGGGCTTCAAGCTCAACACTCAGAAAAAGAAGATCATGGCATCTGGTCCCATCACTTCATGGGAAATAGATGGGGAAACAGTGGAAACAGTGTCAGACTTTATTTCTAGGGCTCCAAAATCAGTGCAGATGGTGACTGCAGCCATGAAATTAAAAGATGCTTACTCCTTGGAAGAAAAGTTATGACCAACCTGGATAGTATATTCAAAAGCAGAGACGTTACTTTGCCAACAAAAGTCCGTCTACTCAAGGCTATGGTTTTTCCTGTGGTCATGTATGGATGTGAGAGTTGGACTGTGAAGAAGGCTGAGCACCAAAGAATTGATGCTTTTGAACTGTGATGTTGGAGAAAACTCTTGAGAGTCCCTTGGACTGCAAGGAGATCCAACCAGTCCATTCTGAAGGAGATTAACCCTGGCATTTCTTTGGAAGGAATGATGCTAAAGCTGAAGCTCCAGTACTTTGGCCACCTCATGAAAAGAGTTGACTCATTGGAAAAGACTCTGATGCTGGGAGGGATTGGGGGCAGGAGGAGAAGGGGAAGACCGAGGATGAGATGGCTGGATGGCATCACGGACTCGATGGACATAGTCTGAGTGAACTCCGGGAGATGGTGATGGACAGGGAGGCCTGGCGTGCTGCGATTCACGGGGTCACAAAGAGTCGGACACGACTGAGCGACTGAACTGAACTGAACTGAGGAGGGCTTTGCTTATTGCAAAGTGATTCTTAATTTCAAAATGTGAAATTTTAAGTTTTATAGTGTTCAGTGTTACAGGAAGAATTCAGACAACGCTGTTTCCTAGAAACTTTTGCAAAACATGACAGGCTGTATTAAAGGTTTGGTGTTTGGAGATTTTATAATATGAAATTCTCTCTTTATGGTAATCTTCACATAAGGTATGAAAGCCCGTACAATGTATTTCTTTTGCCTGCTTAAGATGCAAGGAGGAGGTATACTTTCTCACCTTGGTTACCTGCATCTTAAGAGCAGGACTCAGGCTCAGATTGGGTCAGTGGCTCTTGGCACTCACTCTAAGGTTTGCTGTTCATCCTACAAGCAGTGGTTTCTGGAGCATATATTTTGCTTCTACTACTGGAGAAGGCAATGGCACCCCACTCCAGTACTCTTGCTTGGAGAATCCCATGAACGGAGGAGCCTGCTAGGCTGCAGTCCATGGAGTCGCTAGGAGTTGGACATGACTGAGCGGCTTCACTTTCACTTTTCACTTTCATGCATTGGATAAGGAAGTGGCAACCCACTCCAGTATTCTTGCCTGGATAATCCCAGGGATGGGGGAGCCTAGTGGGCTGCCGTCTATGGGGTCACATGGAGTTGGACACAACTGAAGTGACTTAGCAGCGGCAGCAGTATGTTTTAAAGATTCAGAACCTAATAATTTTAGCAAGGTTTTGTTATACTTTTAGAGTGTCTTTATTTCCATTCACTGCTTGATAAAGATGTAGCATCTTACATGGTTCAAAATGCGACAAAGAAATTTTTAGAGTGTGTCTAGGGTGCACAGATATCACTTTCCTTGCAAGTTGAAAAACTTAGAACTCCAAATTGTAAAATAATTTTTAACCTCATCTGAGTTTTCTGAATCAACAAAACCCAAGCCCAAGCCAGTGTGCATTTAAGAATATTTTCTGTAAAAGGTAATAGAAATGTAATTAAGGAGGAAGTTGTTCAACCTGTTTTGAGTCATCTGTATATTTTAGGGAGATAAGCCTTTAGAAAATTAAAAAAAACCTTAAGTGAACATTTTGCCAAGAGTATAATTGCCAGTTTTACATGAATATTCTAGAGTCCTCAGATATAAAACTCTTCAACTGTCCCAGTGGTTGTTTGTCTTAACAAAAATCATTTTATTTTAAAAATTTATGATGTGTTGTGACTGATCAAATTGAAGTATACCATATCATAAATTCAAAACCAATTTTGTCTAAGAATGCACACCATCAGTTACAAAGGCATTTTCCCTTACTTTCCCTTGTTTTTAAGGCAGAGACTTCCCACCTTGAGGGTGTAGGAAAATCACTGCTGGAGACCACACCCATGCATATTCAGGTTCAGTTGATCTGCAGTAGATTCAGGGATCTGCATTGGGTCATTCCTGTCTCTCCTCCATGTCATCTTATTGCAGCCAATTCTTACAAAGATGCTCAAAGCACATTGTGAGGAACTAGTTTTAACTGATCAATATGCCAGGTTCTTATAATGACCTAGAACTTTACCTATTTGCTGGAAGATGTCAGAACCTTCAACATTTCAGTTGACTTTTATGGACCGCATGGCTCCTGCTTATTTAACTTATATGCAGAGTACATCATGAGAAACGCTGGACTGGAAGAAACACAAGCAGGAATCAAGATTGCCGGGAGAAATATCAATCACCTCAGATATGCAGATGACACCACCCTTATGGCAGAAAATGAAGAGGAACTAAAAAGCCTCTTGATGAAAGTAAAAGTGGAGAGTGAAAAAGTTGGCCTAAAGCTCAACATTCAGAAAATGAAGATCATGGCATCCAGCCCCATCACTTCATGGGAAATAGATGTGGAAAAAGTGGAAACAGTGTCAGACTTTATTTTTTGGGCTCCAAAATCACTGCAGATGGTGACTGCAGCCATGAAATTAAAAGACGCTTACTCCTTGGAAGAAAAGTTATGACCAACCTAGATAGTATATTCAAAAGCAGAGACATTACTTTGCCAACAAAGGTCCATCTAGTCAAGGTTGTGGTTTTTCCAGTGGTCATGTACGAATGTGAGAGTTGGACTGTGAAGAAAGCTGAGCGCCAAAGAATTGATGCTTTCGAACTGTGGTGTGGGAGAAGACTCTTGAGAGTTCCTTGGACTGCAAGAAGATCCAACCAGTCCATCCTAAAGGAGATCAGTCCTGGGTGTTCATTGGAAGGACTGATGTTGAAGCTGAAACTCCAATACTGTGGCCACCTGATGCGAAAAGTTGCCTCATTTGAAAAGACCGTGATGCTGGGAAAGATTGAGGGCAGGTGGAGAAGGGGACGACAGAGGATGACATGGTTAGATGGCATCACTGACTCAATGGACATGAGTTTGAGTAAACTCCGAGAGTTGGTGATGCACAGGGAGGCCTGATATGCTGCAGTTCATGGGGTTGCAAAGGGTTGGACATGACTGATTGACTGAACTGAACTGAAAGGAATAAGCCTCATATTCCTTTTCAAATCCATGCTTCACCCACTTTCCATTATGATGAAAAACTGCACCCTGGGATTTGGAGACGCATGTTGCTATACCTGGAGGGAGAATTAGAAAAATTGTGTTGGCTGTCCTAGGACTGGAAGAAAGGGGAACATAATGGATTTATCATGAAACTCTCTCCTGAAATGTCCTGCCATCCCAAATCTGAAAATATCTCTCAAAGAACATAATTAACCAGAAAGACTACCATGAAGAAAAAGTTCTTCAAAAGGTGGTCTCATCCAAAAAAGTACTGTAAGGAAACTCCCATGTGTACTGTTCAGTTTACAGATAAGGACTTTAAATGGCCCTATATTTGAATGCACAGAGCAATTTGGACCTACTCTAATAGACTCTTCTATAAAAATGTCTAACCCTCTATAAGGTATAGCAATAGAAGAACAGAATAAAAATGTGAATATAGTGCACTTTCAGAGTCAGGAATTTTATCAGAAATAAGAATCTGGAATTTTCCAGCTCTCTATTACTAAATGCAACTAGCATTGTCAGGACCATTATTAACAACCACTCTCATTTCTACCCTCCAGTTGATCAACCTGGGCTCCCAATGACCTAATATTCCCCATGGACATTGAAGGAGGTAGCATTTGCTAACTCACAACTGGCAATGAAAGAGCAGGTACAAAGATCAGCAGATTTAACGCAACTGTTCCCCAATTTTGTCACTTTAGTTTATATTGAAACAAAAGGAAAAGAGCCTGCTTCAGAGGAGTAGAAGCAAAGTTATAACTAACATTAGGTTTGTCTTATAAAGGTTATATTTCCCTTTGATGAGATTAAATAATGATAAGGATCACTACAAGAAACCACATCAAACCAGACAACAGATCATTCAGCCCCTCAAAACAGATTTACTTAAGTAAAAATAAAAGATGACCATTTTAAGACATTTTGCAAATAAAAATATACATGTTAACCTGCCTTTCTAGATTTTTACTAACAAATACTAAATTGAACTATGATGAAAAGAGAGACAATCTTCTACAGGTCTGAGCCAGTTCAGTTCAGTTCAGTCGCTCAGTAGTGTCCGACTCCTTGTGACCCCATGAATCGCAGCACGCCAGGCCTCCCTGTCCATCACCAACTCCCAGAGTTCACTCAGACTCACGTCCATCAAGTCAGTGATGCCATCCAGCCATCTCATCCTCTGCATCCCCTTCTCCTCCTGCCCCTAATCCCTCCCAACATCAGAGTCTTTTCCAATGAGTCAACTCTTCGCAAAGTATTGGAGTTTCAGCTTTAGCATTATTCCTTCCAAAGAAATGCCAGGGCTGATCACCTTCAGAATGGACTGGTTGGATCTCCTTGCAGTCCAAGGGACTCTCAAGAGTCTTCTCCAACACCACAGTTCAAAAGCATCAGTTCTTCGGCACTCAGCCTTCTTCACAGTCCAACTCTCTCATCCATACATGACCACAGGAAAAACCATAGCCTTGACTAGACGGACCTTTGTTGGCAAAGTAATGTCTCTGCTTTTGAATATACTATCTAGGTTGGTCATAACTTTCCTTGCAAGGAGTAAGTGCCTTTCAATTTCATGGCTGCAATCACCATCTGCAGTGATTTTGGAGCCCCCAAAAATAAAGTCTGACACTGTTTCCACTGTTTCCCCATCTATTTCCCATGAAGTGATGGGACCAGATGCCATGATCTTAGTTCTCTGAATGTTGAGCTTTAAGCCAACTTTTTCACTCTCTTCTTTCACTTTCATCAAGAGGCTCTTTAGTTCTTCTTCACTTTCTGCCATAAGGGTGGTGTCATCTGCATATCTGAGGTGATTGATATTTCTCCCAGCAATCTTGATACCAGCCTGTGCTTCATCCAGCCCAGCGTTTCTCATGATGTACTCTGCATATAAGTTAAATAAGCAGGGTGACAATATACAGCCTCGACGTACTCCTTTCCCTATTTGGAACCAGTCTGTTGTTCCATGTCCAGTTCTAACTGTTGCTTCCTGCCCTGCATACAGGTTTCTCAAGAGGCATGTCAGGTTTTCTGGTAGTCCCATCTCTTTCAGAATTTTCCACAGTTTATTGTGATCCACACAGTCAAAGGCTTTGGCATAATTGCTTCCAAAGAGAAAGTGTGCTCAAACCTTCATTTTCTTCTGAGATGTTCCAACTCTTTGAACTTCTGCAAGAAAGGAAGCTATATATATTGTTGGAGGAGAACAAGACTGAAAGAGAAAGAAAATGTAAATGTCAGAGAGACAAGAATATTCTCAAGATATGACTTTCCACCTTTTTAAAGATGGTAGTTTATTTCCTCCCACAGTTTTCTACTTGAAGATTTGGGAGAAAGGTGTTGGGTCAAACCAGTCAATCCTGAAGGAAATTAACCCTGAATTTTCCTTGGAAGGACTGATGCTGAAGCTGAAGCTTCATACTTTGGCCACCTGATTCAAAGAGCTGACTCACTGGAAAAGACCCCAGTGCTAGGAAAGATTAAGGGAAGGAGGAGAAGGGGTTGACAGAGGATGGTTGGATGTTATCATTGACTCAATGGACATGAGTTTGAGCAAACTCTGGGAGATAATGAAAGACAGGGACGCCTGATGTGCTGCAGTCCATGGAGTTGCAGAGTTGGACATGGCTTAGCAACTGAATAACAACAATAATAACACGAATCAGAAGAGGTTTTTCATTGAGCAGCTTGAGAAAAGCAAAGAGATGAAAAGCTGTGTTACCTTACATGAGCATAAGTAAGATCAACTTGTCTTGTGCTTATAATGCAATGAAATTAGCAGTGAGCTTGAAATCAAAAGTAAGGCTTAGGCTGGCTGAGTGGGAACAGAGTGGGACTGGTCAACTTATTTCTGCAAGTCTCCCTTTCTTTTCTATAGGAATGTACTAGCATGACCTCTCAGGGGTCTTAGGCTTGAAATTCTAAGATTTAAAATAGGGAATGATTATATTTTTTCTACTAGTGAAGTTGGTAAATGTTTCTCCAGGATAGAAGCTTGTGTGCTTTATTTCCTCTGAGTGACCAGGCCTAAAGCACAGTACGTGCTGAGTTTCAGGCGGTTTGTGTAGCGAGGAGATTTTGTGCAAATTTAATGGATGAGTGCTTGTGTACATTTTCTGGAGATCACAGGACTTTGGTGTTTTTTTTTTTTTGTTTGTTTTTAATTTTAAATCAGATTCTGAAAGGAGTTTATGACCCAAACAATTGCCCTAAGGAAGGAAGTGTAAAAGAAACTGTACTTGTACAAATTCTAAGAGAAACTTGCAGATATGACTGGGGGGAGTTGTAGGTGGCTTACACTTCCTACCTCCTTTCTGGGATATGCAAGTATTTAAAATAATGACTAAATGGGAGATATTATTAGTTTAATGGAAATTTTGAAAAATATCATGCCAAAAGTAAAAAAGTGTTCAAAACAAGCAAAAATAAAAACAAATCCCACAGTGATGACTGTATGTTAAAGGGACGCAGATGCCAAGTGAAAGAGTTCCCAGTGGCTAAAGCTGAAACCATTTGAGTAACAAAATTAAGGAAAGTTGTATTATAACCCAAAGTATAAAATAAGTATCCACAACTTTCTTATGGAGTAAATAAATGATTGAAAAGTAAATAAATAAATTGGAAAGAATAGACAAATCTTCCATGCAGAAGAATTCCAAATAATTTATGTACATGCTCTGCTCTTGGGGAAGTATAGAATACCTTACTATTCCTTACGTGCAGACTGTGTATAGTGACTTCTTCCAGCGTGCAGGAAGTTTGGCAAGATTGTGAAAAAGTAGTGACTTTATAGTAGAGAAACCTGACAAATCCTCTTCAAGTCAGATGTGCTTAGTTGCTCAGTCTTGTCTGACTCTTTGCAACCCCATGGCCTGTAGCCTGCGAGGCTCCTCTGTGGAATGGGATTCTCCGGGCAAGAATACTAGAGTGGGTTGCCATGTCCTCCTCCAGGGGATCTTCTCAACGCAGGGATCAAACCCAGGTCTCCCGCATTACAGGCGGATTCTTTACCATCTGAGCCATCCGGCAAACCCCTTCAAGTCAGATAATCAAGGTTAACATCAACACTGATGCATCATATTGTTAGTTTGCACCCTTGATATGATGCAGTTTGAGATATGACATGATGCAGTGATGAGAACGGCAGTTTATATCTGTGGTCTTCCTCATTAAAGCACATTTTCCCTGTTTAATTATGAGAAAACCTCGGACAGATCCTAATTGAGGGACTTTTTCCTAAATATCTGACTAGTGATCTTTTAAACTGTCAGGACTATAAAAATTATGGAAAGTCTGAGAAATTGTCACAACCAAGAGAGGCCTAAGGAGACAAAATACTAAATGTATATATTGTCCTGGAAGAGAGAAAGGACATTATGGAAAAACTCAGGTAATTTGAATACAGTATGGATTTAGTTTGAATATATATATCAGTTCAGTTCAGTTCAGTTGCTCAGTTGTGTCTGACTCTTTGTGACCCCATGAACTGCAGCACGCCAGGCCTCCCTGTCCATCACCAGCTCTCAGAGTTCACCCAAACCCATGTCCATTGAGTCGGTGATGCCATCCAACCATCTCATCCTCAGTTGTCCCCTTCTCCTCCTGCCCTCAATCTTTTCTAGCATCAGAGTCATTTCAAATTAGTCAGCTCTTAGCATCAGGTGGCCAAAGTATTGGAGTTTCAGCTTTAACATCAGTCCTTCCAATGAACACCCAGGACTGATCTCCTTTAGGATGGACTGGTTGGATCTCCTTGCAGTCCAAGGAACTCTCAAGAGTCTTCTCCAACACCACAGTTCAAAAGCATCAATTCTTTGGTGCTCAGCTTTCTTTATAGTCCAACTCTCACATCCATACATGACTACTTGAAAAACCATAGCCTTGACTAGCAGATATATATATTATGTAATATAATATGTTAATAAAGTTGAAGTGTTAGTTACTCAGTCATGTCCGACTCTTTGCAACCCCATGGACCAGGCTCCTCTATCCATGGAATTCCCCAGGCAAGAATACTGGAGTGGGTAGCCAATCCCTTCTCTAGATCTTCCCGACACAGGTAATGAACCTGAGATTCCTGCATTGCAGGCAGATGCTTTATCATCTGAGCCACCAGGGAAGCCCTATAATATATGTAAATATAAAACAATATACAGTAAAAGTATATACAAGTATACTATATATGTATTAGATTGTTTGTACATATGTGAATACATCCTTGAAATGTAATGAAATTTTTTGGGGAATATGATATTGCACAGTCATTAAGAGGAGACTCTTGAAGTGCTTGTTTTCTGGTTCAAATCTAAGCTCTGCCAATAATTAGAAGCTGCGTAGCTTTCAGTATTACTTAACATCTCTCATCTTCATTTCCGTTAATTCTAAAATAAACACACACAAAGCCCTTAGGACAGCATATGGCCCACAGATACATAATTATTATTAATTGGAAAAATGAAATGATGTAGCGACATGAGCTCACATATAGCCTATGCAGGTATACTTCTGTTTAATGATAACTGCTATAACTAACTTTTGCTTAGTGTCTGATAGTTTATAAAGCTGAGGCATGTTCATAAATTCATTGGAGCCTCACAACACCACTGTGAACTATTTTGATATATTATGATCCCCATTTCACAGATGGGGAAAACAGTTCAAAGAAATTGAACTTGGAGTTCATAGATAAATCCCAGAACTGTGTGGGATACAACATATTCTCATTTCAAAGCCCATGTTATTTCAACAGTGTAAGATGCCTGGTAGGCATTTTCTGTTTGCAAACTCTCTAGAAATTTTAAATTAAAGAAAAGTCCTGAAGATATTGTTCCAAAGTTTCGTTCTCAACATTTTATTACATTATTTCTCACAGATTCCTTCAGGAGATAGAATAAATACTGAATTCTATATTTTGCAGAGGAAAAGGCAAAGGCCTAGAATTTTTCTTCTCTTCACATCAGGAATTTATTAGATTCTGGGATAAAATCCATGATAAGCCAAACTAACTCCTATTTTTTGCTCTATTATGATGATCTGTGCTAGATGTTCTGAGCAATACAATGATGAACACATTAAGATTATTGCCCTCAAGGATTTGGCTATCTATTATCTATGCCTCTCTTTTCATTTAAACCTAAATTAGGCAATGTATTTCTTATGTAGGCATTTCATGCTTAAAATTTAATATGTCATAACATGATTATATTTTTACAATCAATTATACAAAAGATAACCATAGTCTTTTTTGCATTTTACAAAGATAAATCACTTTAAAAAGTGAATAAAGTAATGTTATTATATAAAATAAAATTTGGATTTTCTGGAATTATGTGTTTTAACATACACATATAAATTTAATAAAAAATATACATGTGTGTAGAAACATAATCCTACAGGCATGTGAATATGGATATTTTGCAGGGAAGACTAAAGGGATCATGAAAACCCAAGCTGGCAATAAGCCACTAGTTTATTATTTATTATTATATAACATATTGCCCCAGAACTTAATGACTTAATACATTTATCACAGTGTCTGGGGATGAGGAGTCTGGAGACCTCTGGCTCAAGACTTTTCAGGAGATTTCAGTAAAATTGTTGGCTGGGACTGTGGTCTCATCTGAAGGTGCAACTCATGGAGGATTTGCTCCCAAGATGACTCATAGGGTTCTTGGCAAAAGTCAGTTCCCCACTGGTTGTTGGATGAGAACCTTAGATCCTCTCAGCAGTTGGCCAGAGCCTCCCTTGGTTCCGTGATCCCTGGGTCTTTTCATAAGGCAACCACAGCATGGCAGTTAACTTCCCTCAGAGCAAGAGGGCGAGTGAGAGCCCAGGAAAATCTATCTTTTTATAACCTAATCTTGGAAGTAAGTTACACTTATACTCTGTCATTTTCTTTTTATAGAAGTTAGTTACTAGGTCCAACACACACTCAAAGGGAAGGAATTACATAGGGTGTACATAGCTGGAGGTGGGGAACCTTTGGAGTCATCTTATGGTCTATTATGGGTTTCTTTAGTGGCTCAGCAACAATGCAAAGGCAAATCAGAAATATAAGACCATAACTTAATTATTGTTTAATCCAGATGCTTTGCACAATTCTTAGTACAATGTCGGTTTTTTGTAGTTTTGGTTAAATGGTAGATGCTGACCTAAATTAGTCTGTTAATAAGGGAACTGATGTATGTGGGTTTAAAATCTAGCAGAAGGAGTTTAAGCCTACAGCCATATCATAAAAAATAAAATTCAGATGGTAGTATTGTTTTTTGTATGTGGGTTTATTTGTTGTTTTTAATGTATTGCCTTTAACCTCTAGTGTGGCATTTTAATAAAACAGGTAAGAAAATGAAAGGCCCATGTTAGGAACCTGAGAGTCAAATTTTATACTTAAGAGGGAGGAGTTTATAGCAGGGGTCCCCAAACTCTGGGTACCTTCTGTCAGATCAGTGGGAGTATTAGATTAGAAATAAAGTACACAATAACAGTAATGTGTCGGAATTATACTGAAACCATCCCCCACACCCCTGGTCTGTGAAAATTGTCTTCCACCAAATCAGTCCGTGGTGCCAAAAAATGTTGAGGACTGCTAGTTTAGAGAACCTGAAAACAACAATAAATTTGATTTACTAAACACTTACCTTTCCAGCCAGCTTTTACTGTTGACCCAGAAATAGGTCTTCTTCCCCCAAGCATACTAAGGACTTTTGATTTCTTTATTGATTACATAATGTCATGTAAAGTTGTTCTGTTCTCTGTGTTTATTCTCTCTTATTTTTATTAAACAAGTCACATATTACTGTGTGACTTACTTATTATGTGACATACTTACTATGTGCCAGACATTGTGCCATGTGCTGAAAATATTGAGATGGGAAAGATAGGGGCTGTATCTTTGTGGAGTTTGGTCTAGAGAATTTAAGGAAAACCAAGGTGATCTTTTTAGCTTGCTTTAATGAGTAATATCTAAGGTGTAGCACTAACAGCATAATACTTGCAAAAAATATAAATAGAAAACCACAAATTGATGTTAATTATCCATGGATTTTTCCTCTTCATTATTGCATCACTTGCTCCCAGACTCTGTACATTCATTTGCACCAGATATTTTTGTTTCCTTTTGAATTATTTTCCAGCATATTTTCTTATACATTGCTCCATTTGGCTTGTCGCTAAAAAAGAAAATAACACATGCCACATACAGCAACCTTTTGTATATTGTTTAGATAAACAGTTATGACTCTGCAATCAGAGATTTTGCTCAGATTTTGCTCTGAAAGGATTTTGCTTTCCTTTCTATGGTAGACAATAAAACTCGGGGTAGGGGGCAAAACTTCTGGCTGGCAACTTGGAGTAGAGCAGACTACAGGCTCTCTGTGATCCCGGAAGTGGGGGATAGGGAGGTGGGGCACTTCAGGAAGGAAGACCTCTCCCTGAACTTAAACATGTCCAGTGGGTTGGCAGAAGTCAGAATCTTGCTGAGGACTAGGGTTTAATAGAGTGAAGGAAGGCTAAAGGCACAGTTTGAGGATTGCTTTGTTGTGTTTATGTTGCCTCTGAAGTTTTTTCTTGGTGCTATTGTTTCATCTGCTGCTCTCTTGCTTGCCCTCAACTAAGAGTTAGTGCTCTGCGTACTTATGCCAGGTCTGACACTCGTCTGAGGGCTTGACTTAGCAGTATCTCAGACAAACCTTACAGGACAGGCACTACTGTTACCTTCACTTTATCAAAGGAGAAAGAAAGTGAATACTGGTCTGACGATTGCATGTCTAGTACATGATGTGACAGTCTAACTGTAATGGTCTGCCTGTTGATAACTTTGTTTAAAATGAATATTGCTCCATGATTTTCCTAATTTTTAAAAAATTTTCTCTTTATTAAAATTGAGAATTAGAATTGCCCAAAATATCCATAGTTACCAAATCACCTCTTTATTTTGTTAACTTTATTTTTTTCTGTCTTCAAAATTAGTTGTATTTAATTTAGAAAATACAAGAAACCAAAAGAAGGAAATAAAAATCATTCATAATCCCTCCATCCAGGAATAAAAACTGTTACCACCACTGATATCTGTCCAACACATATGAAGGCATACAGTTGACATCCACTGAGCCTCTCTTATATGGTAAGTCTTACAATGACATAATGTTGATAGATTCTTTCAGGTTTCAAGTCATGGATACATGTTCAAGCTAATTCAATTGATGACATTTCATGAATGAGTGTAGACTACCCCTAGTGGATAGAACTTTATCTTCCTGTAGGGTAAATTTATCTTGGATTTGCTCAAATAGTCTTTGTTCAAGCCTATTGATCCAGAATAATTATTTGCAGCATTCTTTCTCACTATTAGGGCTACCCTGATAATTCAGTTGGTAAAGAATCCGCCTCCAATGCAGGAGACCTGGATTCAATTGCTGGGTCAGGAAGATCTGCTGGAGAAGGGATAGGTTAACCACTCCAGTATTCTTGGGCTTCCCTTATAGCTCAGCTGGTAAAGAATCTGCCTGCAATGTGGGATACTTAGATTCAATCCCTGGGTTGGGAGGATGCCCTGAAGAAGGGAAAGGCTACCCACTCCAGTATTCTGGCCTAGAGAATTTCATAGACTGTATAAAGGAGATCACTCCTGGGTGTTCTTTGGAAGGAATGATGCTAAAGCTGAAACTCCAGTACTTTGGCCACTTCATGCAAAGAGTTGACTCATTGGAAAAGAGACTTCCCTGGTGGCTCAGATGGTTTAGCATTTGTCTACAACGCAGGAGACCTGGGTTCGATTCCTGGGTCGGGAAGATCCCCTGGAGAAGGAAATGGCAATCCACTCCAGGACTATTGCCTGGAAAACCCCATGGACAGAGGAGCCTGGTAGGTTACAGTCCATGGGGTCGCAAAGAGTCGGACATGACTGCGTGACTTCACTTCACTTCTGATTCTGGGAGGAATTGGGGGCAGGAGGAGAAGGGGATGACAGAGGATGAGATGGCTGGATGACATCACCAACTCAATGGACATGAGTTTGGGTGAACTCCGGGAGATGGTGATGGACAGGGAGGCCTGGCATGCTGTAACTCATGGGGTCGCAAAAAGTCAGACACGACTGAGTGACTGAACTGAACTGAACTGAACTGATAGTCCGTGGATTTGCAAAGAACCAGAGACAATTGAGCGACTTTCACTTTTCACTTTCACTTTCTCACTATTAAAATTCTCCCTGTTTAGATAATAAATAGTATGATTATCTTGTTCATAGGCCACTGGCAAGTTTAGTTAATCATGGATCCAAAGCTGGAAAAATAAGTAAGACTGCCATAGTAAGAGTTTCTTAATTAGACAGATCCCTGTCATGGATCACAGTGTTGTCATGGGGAAGGGGCTTGCACAACTCAGTGAAGCTATAATTCATGCTGTGCAGGGCAACCCAAGATGGAAGGGTCATAGTGAAGAGTTCTGACAAAACATGGTCCACTGGAGGAGGAAATGGCAACTCACTCCAGTATTCTTGCTTGGAAAACCCCATGAACAATAAGAAAAGGCAAAAAGATATGCCACCAGAAGATGAACCTCCCAGGTCTGAAGGTGTCCAGTATGCTACTGGGGAGCAGGGACAATTAGTAACAGCTCCAGAAAGAATGAAGTGGCTGGGCCAAAGCAGAAATGGCGATCAGCTGTGGATGAGTCTGGTGGTGAAAGTAAAGTGCAATGCTATAAAGATATGAACCGGGAATGTCAGGTCCATGAATCAAGGTAAATTGGACATTGGCAAGCAGGAGATGGTAAGAGTGAATGTTGACATTTTAGGAATCAGTGAACAAAAATAGATGGGAATAGGAAACTTTAATTCAGATGAACATTATAGCTACTACCATGGGCAAGAATGGCTTAGAAAAAATGGAGTAGCACTCATAGTCAACAAAAGAGTCCAAAATGCAGTACTTGGGTGCAACCTCAAAAATGACAGAATGATCTCGGTTCATTTCCAAGGCAAACCATTCAACATTGCAGTAACCATTCAACATGTCTATGTCCCAACCACTGATGCCAACGAAACTGAAGCTGACCAGTCCTATGAAGACTTACAAGACCTTCTAAAGCTAACATTCCCCCCACAAAAATGTCCTTTTCATCATAGGGGATTGGAATGCAAAAGTAGGAGGTAAAGAGGTACCTAGAGTAACAGGCAAGTTTGGTCCTGGAATACAAAATGAAGCAAAAGCTAACAGAGTTTTGTCAAGAGAATTCACTGGTCGTAGCAAACACACTTTACCAACAACCCAAGAGATGACTGTACATGTGGCCTTCACTAGATGGTCAATACTGAAATCAGATTGATTATATTCTTTGCAGCTAAAGATGGAGAAGCTCTATTCAGTCAGCAAAAAAGAAGATCTGGAGCTGACTATGGCTCAGATCATGGTTCCTTATTGCAAAATTCAGACTTAAATTGAAGAAAGTAGGGAAAGCCACTGGGCCACTCATGTATAACCTAAATCAAATCCCTTGTGATTATACAGTGGAGGTGACAAGTAGATTTAAAGGATTAGATCTGGTAGGCAGAGTGCCTGAAGAACTATAGACAGAGGTTCATAACACTGTATAGGAGGTGGTGACCAAAACCACTCCAAAGAAAAGTAAATGCAAAAAGGCAAAATGGTTGTCGGAAGAGGTTTTACAAATATCTGAGGAAAGAAGAGAAGTGAAAGACAAGGGAGAAAGGGAAAGATATACCCATCTGAATTCAGAGTTCCGGAGAATAGCAAGGAGACAAAAGAAGGCCTTCTTAGATGAACAATGCAAAGAAATAGAGGGAAACAACAGAATGATAAAGACTAGAGGTCTCTTCAAGAAAACTGGAGATATCAAGGGAAAATTTCCTTCAAGGATGGACCCAAAAAAGGGCTGGAAAGGAAAAGACCTAACAGGAGCAGAAATGATTATGAAGAGGTGGCACGAATCCAGAAAAGAACTGTAGAAAAAAGGTCTTAATGATTCAGATAATCACGATGGTGTGATCACTCACCTAAAGCCAGACATCTTGGAATGTGAAGTCAAGTGGACCTTAGGAAGCATCACTATGAACTAAGCTAGTGGAGGTGATGAAATTCCAGTTGAGCTATTTCGAATCCTAAAAATGACTCTGGGAAAGTGCTGCACTCAACATGTCAGTAAATTTGGAAAACTCAACTGTGGCCACAGGACTGGAAAAGGTCAATTTTCATTCCAATCCCAAAGAAAGGCAATGCTGAAGAATGTTCAAACTGTGAGCACTGACAATTGTGCTCATTTCACAAGCTAGCAAAATAAAACTTAAAATCCTTTAAGCTAGGCTTCAACAGTATGTGAGCCAAGTTCTTTCAGATGTATAAGCTGGATTTAGAAAAGGCAGAGGAA
The DNA here is from genome assembly GCF_023091745.1 of Budorcas taxicolor. Classification (NCBI taxonomy): domain Eukaryota; kingdom Metazoa; phylum Chordata; class Mammalia; order Artiodactyla; family Bovidae; genus Budorcas; species Budorcas taxicolor. The sequence continues at coordinate 114,569,995 of NC_068910.1, read as the reverse complement.
CCAGAGATCAAATTTCCAGCCTCTGTTGGATCACAGAGAAAGCAAGGGAATTCTGGAAAAACATCTACTTCTGCTTCATTGATTATGCTAATGCCTTTGACTATGTGAATCACAACAAACTGTGGAAAATTCTTAAAGAGATGGAAGTACCGGACCATTTGAAAAAAACTGTCTGTGGGTCAAGAAGCAACAGGTAAAACCAGACATGGAACTACTGACTGGTTCAAAATTGAGAAAGGAGTACGTCAAGGCTGTATATTGTCACCCTGCTTATTTAATTTTTCTGCAGAGTATGTCATGCAAAAGGCAGGGTTGGATGAATCACATTCTGGAATCATGATTGGTGGGAGAAATATCAACAATCTCAGATATTCAGATGATACCACTCTAATGACCAAAACTGGAGAAGAACTGAAGAGTCTCTTTGAGGGTGAAAGAGAATAGTGAAAAGCTGGCTTGAATCTCAACATTCAAATCTAAGATCATGGCATCCAGTCCCATCACTTCTTGCCAAATAGAAGGGGAAAAAGCGGAAACAGTGGCAGATTTTATTTTCTGGGGCTCCAAAATCATTGCAGATGGTGACTGCAGGCATAAAATTAAAAGATACTTGGCCTTTGGATGGAAAGCTACAATAAACCAAGACGTCTTTTTAGAAAAGCAGAGATATCACTCTTGCTGACAAAGATTCATATAGTCAAAGCTAGGGTTTTCCCATTAGCTATGCACAGATGTGAGAGTTGTACCATAAAGAAGGCTAAACACTGAAGAACTGATGCTTTCAAATTGTGATACTGGAGAAGACTCTTGAGATTTCCTTGGACAGCAAGGAGATTAAAGCAGTCAACCCTAAAAGAAATCAACCCTGACTATTCTTTGAAAGGGCTGATGCTGAATCTGAAGCTCCGATACTTTGGCCTCCTGATGCAAAGAGCTGACTCACTGGAAAAGACCCTGATTCTAGGAAAGATTAAGGGGAGGAGGAGATGGGGACGACACAGGATAACATGGATGTATGGCATCACCGACTCAGTGCTCCTGAATTTAAGCAAACTCCAGGAGATAGTGGAGGACAGAGGAGCCCGGGACCTTCAGTCTATGGGGTTGCAAAGAGTCGGACAAGTCTTAGAAACTAAACAACAACAATAAGCAGACTGGTAACAGGGAAAGCAAATACTTTTAAAAATTCTACCTGAATAGCATGGTAAGTAGAGTAAAATTAACCACAATCTGAAAGGACATAGGAGCAGGATATGAAAGTGATCTTCATTTTCAAGTTAGGATGATCTTTTTCAAAAAGAACACTTGCTGGTTTAAAAAAAAAAAAAGTACCCAAGTGATTTTTAAAAGCTGATCACTTTAAGATTACATTTTAGGATACAGTATATTAAAAATAGAACCAAATAATGAGAATGGAATTAAAATGTGCCAAATGCATAAAAACTTCTTTTGCAAGTGTTTTTTGAAATTGTCTAGGTCAGGGAAAGAATCCAGAATATAACAACAAGAAAATGCAATGAAAATATATATATAATATATAAGAAAGTATGGAATGTTGCCAAAAGAGCACTTAGGAGAAAAATTATCACTCAAAATACCTCTGTTTGTATGGAATAAAGGGAAAACAATGAAGTAAGTCTCTACCTAAAGTGTTTAAGAAAAGAATAAAGCAACATGTCAAAAGAAAATAAGAAAAAAGGAAATGATAAGTATTCAATAGAAATATGTGGGAACAGTAAAAATAAAAGAATCCAATTCACAGTAAAGCAAGCATTAAATAGTTAGAATAAATTTGAAAGCTGAAAAGCATGCTTATACTACCAACATTTATTGTGAGAACACTGAAATAAAAGGCAAAGCAAATGATATTTCTGAATATGAAGGCAATAACATTCCAAAATGTCACTAGTTCCCAACTTCCATTAAAGCAAAAGCATCAACATGATAATCTAATAAGCTGAACAAAATTTTTTTCTAAGAATGTATCTGAGAACATTCATGGGTCAGAATAGCAAAGATTTTTCTGAAAGAGAATTGAGAGTTATTAACTTCCATGTATGAAAACTCAGAATAAAATTATAAAAAGTAAAACAAGGTCCACTTTTTGTGGAAATAAAATAAAATGAATAAACTTGAAACATGTGAGGAATTTAAATATTAAAATTCATATTACAGACAATAGGAAAAAAGCTGACTATTGACTAGAAGTTTGAATTGGTCACTTTGTAAGGAGAGGTGATAGGGAGTATCAAAATGGAAAAGAGCCACAGAGTTTTCTCTTCTGTACAAAGGAAAGAATGCAACTAAATTAGAAGAACAAATGCAGAAGCAGTTTCAGAAAAACTGAAAGCATTTTAAATCAGTCCTATATAAAAGCTTCATTAAGTATTTTAAGAAAATTTTCAACTACATAGCAAATAATTAAAGGATATTCAAAAATAGTTACTTATTTCAAACTATATTTATCGAACTCCTAGGTTCTCAGGATACTTATAAAAATATTATCACTGCCCTCAAGGAGCTTGCAGCTGCTAGCCATATAAACATATGGTAAATAAATGCAAATTAGAAGACTATTAAACCATTTTATACCTACTTAACTGGTATAATTAAAGCTAAATATAAATCCTTTGTATAGATGATTTTTTTTAAACCTTAATTCATTCAAATTACAGGTATCAATTCTCAAAGCCCATGTACATTTTGTACAAAATCCATATTAACTTTTGAAATATTAAAAACATTTATATTTGTGAAAGCATCATTTATGCAGAAATATTTATAGTTGATATTTTAATGTACATTCTTCTCAACTTTTTTCTATGCATCAGTTCAGTTCAGTTCAGTTGCTCAGTCATGTCTGACTCTTTGTGACACCATGAACTACAGCACACCAGGCCTTCCTGTCTATCACCAACTCCTGGAGTTTACAAAAACTCATGTCCATTGAGTCGGTGATGCCATCCAACCATCTCATCCTCTGTCATCCCCTTTTCCTCCTGCCTTCAATCTTTCCCAGCATCAGGGTCTTTTCCAATGAGTTAGTTCTTCGCATCAGGTGGCCAAAGTATTGAAGTTTCAGCTTCAACATCAGTTCTTCCAATGAATATTCAGGACTGATTTCCTTTAGAATGGACTGGCTGGATCTCCTTGCAGTCCAAGGGACTCTCAAGAGTCTTCTTCAACACCACAGTTCAAAAGCATCAATTCTTCAGCACTCAACTTTCTTTATAGTTCAACTCTCACATCCATACATGACTACTGGAAAAATCATAGCTTTGACAAGACAACCTTTGTTGGCAAAGTAATGTCTCTGCTTTTCAATATGCTGTCTAGGTTGGTCATAACTTTTCTTTTTATGCATATTATTTACCAAAATAAAAATCATAGAGTAATATTATTTCTAGTCTCTCAGTATTTGATTATATAGTACATATACATATTTCCATATTAATAGTATCCTTTCAAATTATAATTTTCATTTATTTCAAGTTTCATTGTAAAGATTTACCATAATGTATTTGATTAATCTCCTTGTTTTGGCTTTCTGTTTCTAGCTTTTTTACTATTATCTAATTGATTCATTCCGTAGGTGATTATTGCATTAATTGAGGTCTTCGGTTTTGTGGACAGGTTGATGAGCACAGCACACCTGGTGCTTTTTTCCATGGGGCTTGTATTTTTGGATTGCTGTGTTGATCATGCTTTTCTCTTTGGGCTCCAACTTGATAAGGGATGCCAACATGAGGACCACATTTTACTGTTGGAATATTCTACTTTCTGAAGGGGATGCTACTAACATACTGTTAGACCTTGTTCCCTAGATAATCCTTGCTGCACTTCTCCCCATAGTCAGAGAAAAAAAAAATCGGACCTTGCATTAGAATCAGCTGTCTTTTTATTCCAGCCTAAAGTTGAATTCTCTAAATACACCTTGCTTTCTATCTGCAGGATACTGTTAAGACCAATTTCATCATGCTTAACTTCTTTTTATACTTGGTCACGTTCAAAATGTGAATTCTTGCGAACATCTAGCTGATTCCTACCTGTATTACTCAAATGCCTGGAAAAGCTTTTCTTTTTAACTTTCTCTCTGTCTCCTCCCAAGTTTTCTCACAGTGCCCTGTGAAATTCTCCCTATATTACACACAGGTTTACATATATCCCCAAATGTCTATCCTTTTTAAACCTTTATTTCCTCTGAGGAAATCACTACTAGCCTCTTATAGGCTGTTCATTTTTCTTCAGTACCCAACTACCTTAAGTTTGGATGAGAAATTGCTATTTATAGGGTCATTATCATGTATTATTTTGCATTTTCTTTTATCTCTCTTCCCCCAGGCAGTTGTTCTAATTTGTTTAATTTGTATATTTGGTTTGTTAGTGTTCTTCCAAAAATATGCTTTCTGTGTGCATCAATTTTTAATATGAGCATTCCTTGTTTTATTGCACTTTGCAGATATCGTGTTTTTCTTTTTTTATAAATTGAAGGTTTGCTGCAACCCTATATTAAGCAAGCATATCAGCGGCATTTTTCCAACAGCATTTGCTAATTTGGGGTTTCTGTGTCACATCTGAATAATTCTCAAAAATATTTAAAACTTTCTCATCATTATATTTGTCATGGTGATCTGTGATCAATGATCTTTGATGTTATGATTGCAATTATTCTGGAGCACCATGAACCATGCGTTAAGAACATGGCCAACAATAAAATATTTTGTGTGTTCTGACTGTTCCATTGACCAGCCGTTCCCATCTCTCTCCCTCTCTTGGCTTCCCTGTTGGGAAGGCAGAGCAGTTTTAAAATTGGGCTTCTCTATTCCCTGAGGCACAGCAATATTAAAATTAGGCCAATCAATAATCCTACAATGGCCTCTGAGAGTTCAAGTGAGAGGAAGAGTTGCAATTCTCTCACTTGAAATCAAAACAAAAATGATCAAGCTTAGTGAGGAAGGTGCACTGAAAGCTAGGATAGACTAAAAACCAGGCCTTTTGTACCAAATAGTTGGTCAAGTTGTGAATCCAAATGAAAAGTTCTTGAAGGAATTTTAAAGTGCTACGCCTGTGGACACATGAATGATAAGAAAGCAAAACAGCATTGCTTCTGATTTGGAGATAGTTTTAGTGGTTTGGATAGAAGATCAAACCAGCCACAACATTCCCTTAAGATAAAACCTAATCCAGAATAAGATCTTCACTTTCTTCAAGTCTATGTAGGCTGAGAGAGGTAAGAAAGCTGCAGAAAAGGTGTGAAGCTAGCAGAGGTTTGTTCACAAGCTTTAAGGAAAGATATCATCTCCATAACATCGAAGTACAGTGTGAAGCAGCAGACGATGATGTAGAAACTGCAGCAAGTTATCCAGAAGATCTAGTTAAGCTTCTTATTGAAAGTGGTTATACTAAACAAAAGCTTTTCAGCGTGGATGAAACAGTCTTATATTGGAAGAATATGCCCTTGAGGATTTTCATAGCTAGAGAGGAGAAGTCAAAGCCTGGTTTCAGTGGTTCAAAGGACAGGCTGACTCTTGATATGTGGCATGTACCATTCTGGAAATCCTTTAAGAATTATGCTAAATTAACTCTACCTATGCTTTATAAATGGAAAAGCAAAGCCTGAGTGATGGCATATCTGCTCACAACATGGTTTACTAAGTATTTTGAACCCACTGATGAGAACTACTACTCAGGAAGAAAGATTCTTTCAAAATATTACTTCTCATTGACAATGTGCCCAGTGACCCAAGAGCGCTGATGATGTGCAAGGAGATTCATGTTGTTTTCATCCATTTTCATCCATTCTGCAGCCCGTGGATCAAGGAGTCATGTCAACCTTCAAGTCATTATTTAAGAAATAAATTTTGTAAGCCTGTGGCTGCCATAGGTAGTGATTCCTCTGATTGATCTGAGCAAAGTAAATTGAACATCTTCTGAAAAGGATTCACCAATCTAGATGCCATTAGGGATACTTGTGACTCATGGAAGAAGTCAAAATGTCAACATTAACAGAAGTTTGGAAGAAGATTCCTACCCTCATGGATGACTGAGGAGTTCAGAAATTCAGTAGAGAAAATAACTATAGTTATGGTGGAAATAGCAAGAGACCTAGAATTAAGAAATGGAGCCTGAAATTGTGACAGAATTGCTGCAGTCTCATGATAACCAACAGAGGACAAGATGGTTAGATGGCATGACCGACTCAATGAACATGAGTTTGAGCAAGCTCTGGGAGATGATGAAGGACAGGGAAGCCTGGCATCCTGCAGTCCATGGGATTGCAAAGAGTTGGACACAACTGAGTGACTGAACAATAACAAGATGATAAAATTTAACGAATGAGAAGTTGCTGCTTGTGGATGACATAGAAGGTGATTTCTTGAGATGGAATCTTCTCCTGGTAAAGATGCTGTGGAGATTGTTGAAACGACAGTAAAGGATTTAAACAGTGGCAGGATTTGAGAGCACTGACTCCAGTTTTGAAAGAATTTCTAAAATGCTAGATGCTCTAATGTGTTGAATGTTCTTAAATGGTACAAGGCTATCAAACAGCATTTCATACCATAGAGAGAATTCTTTCTTGTGTGTGAATGGGAGTTGACTGATGTGGAAAATTTCATTTTCTTATTTTAAGAAATTAACCACAGTCACTCAGACCTTTAGCAACCAAAGCCTTGATCAGTCAGCAGCCATTGACATCAAGGCAAGGCCTTCCATCAGCAAAAAGACTAGGACTCACTAAAGGCTCAGATAATGCTTAGCATTTTTTAGTCATAAAGTATTTTTAAGTATGTACATTGTTTTTTGAGACATAATGCTATTGCACACTTAATAGACTACAGTATAGTACAAAAATAACTTTTATAAGTCCTGGGAAATCAAAGTATTCTTGTGACTCACTTTTGTTGTGGCACTTGCTTCATCGTGGTGATGTGGAACCAAATCTGCAGTATCGCCAAGGTGTAGCTGTGTATTTTAAAGATATTGAACAGTGATGTCAGTAAGACGTCAGAATAAGATGTCCCAGGCATTGTTCCTCCTCATAAACACACATAAAACAATGCTGTTTAGCCCAAAATACCTTTTGGAGAACTCCTGAGACCACTTAAAAATGTTCAGCATTCCAGATAGGAAAAAACAACAACAACAATGAGAAAAACAACTATGAAACAGGTAAGGAGAGCAGTTTCACTTTACCAGTGTCAGCCCCTCCCCCAGGTAGGCACAGTTTGGTGCCAAGAGAGATCCACTAGGCCCAGGATTTCACCCTTGAGGAGAAAGAGTAAGTTAGGCATGCATTTGACATCCCTGCCCTTAGGGATTATGCCCAAGAAATCTTCTGCAACCAGAGGGTAGCAAGCCCCTAGGCAGCTAAGAACAAAGAAAAGGGCTAGCCTGCAGGGCCCTGCTAAACAGAGAAGGCCCACAATTCTGAGATTTCTCTTTCAGGAGACAAGGAGAGAAGTGGACCTGGCACCCAGCCTCCTGTCATACCAGCCTGCTTCCTTCACTACAGTTCAGTCGCTCGGTCGTGTCCGACTCTTTGCAGCTCCATGGATTGCAGCACGCCAGGCCTCCCTATCTATCACCAACTCCCAGAGTCCACTCAAACTCATGTCCATGGAGTCTGTGATGCCATCCAACCATCTTATCCTCTGTCGGCCCCTTCTCCTCCTCCTGCCTTCAATCTTTCCCAGCATCAGTGTCTTTTCCAGTGAGTCAGTTCTTCACATCAGGTGGCTGAAGTATTGGAGTTTCAGCTTCAACATCAGTTCTTCCAAAGCATATTAAGGACTGATTTTCTATAGGGTGGACTGGTTTGAGCTCCTTGCAGTCCAAGGGACGCTCAAGAGTTTTCTCCATCACCACAGTTTAAAGGCATCAATTCTTTGGCTCTCAGCTTTCTTTAATGTCCAACTGTCACATCCATACATGACCACTGGAAAAACCACAGCTCTGGCTAGGTGGACATTTGTTGGCAAAATAATGTCTCTGCTTTTTAATATGCTGTCTAGGTTGGTCATAACTTTTCTTCCAAGGAGTAAGTGTCTTTTAATTTCATGGCAGCAGTCACCATCTGCAGTGATTTTGGGGTCCCCCAAAATAAAGTCTTCACTGTTTCCCCATCTATTTGCCATGAAGTGATGGGACCAGATGTCATGATCTTAGTTTTCTGAATGTTGAGTTTTAAGCCAACTTTTTCACTCTCCTCTTTCACTTTCATCAAGAGGCTCTTTAATTCTTCTTCACTTTCTGCCATAAGGGTAGTGTCATCTGCATATCTGAGGTTATTGATATTTCTCCCAGCAATCTTGATTCCAGCTTGTGCTTCCTCCAGCCCAGTGTTTCTCATGATGTACTCTGCATATAAGTTAAATAAGCAGGGTGACAATATACAGCCTTGACGTATTCCTTTCCTGATTTGGAAGCAGTCTCTTGTGCTCCCTTAGTGAAAAGTAATGGGTGCTCTCCCTGGCTAGCCAGGTGCTGCAAGACTGAGAGAAGGTGTGCGATTCTGAGACCTCTCCACTAGGAAGGAGAGAGAGAGTGGACTTGGACTCAGCCTCCTGACATTCCAGTCCACTTCCCCAGAGGAGAGGAGTGGGTGGACCTCAGCGGACTGCACGACTTTGCAGGACTTAGAATGACTGCTGTCCTGAGACTTCACCCTTAAGAAGAAGGAAGAGAGAAAGAGCTTGCATCCAGCTCCTTGGCATTTCAGTGCACTCCTGTAGGAAAAGAGAGTGATTAGTGTTCAGCAAGCAATGTGATTCTGTGGGATTAAGAGAAGAGGCCTCTTTCAGGAGGCTGGGAGACAAGGGAAGTTTGGGTGGCTGTGAGCAGTCAGCACATCTTTGCAGGATAGAGAAAAGCATGTATAACCTTGCATCATCTCCTAACAGAAGAAGGGAAAGAGGTGGAACTTACACCCAATATCCTGGCATTTTAGAAATGAAAGAAAATATTTGCACATCATAAATCTCATAAAGGGGTAATACACCAAATAAAGAACTCATACAGCTTAGTTGCAAAAAAAAAAAAAGCAATTAAATTAAAAATAAGAACTGAATAGACATTTTACCAAAGAAGACATACAAATTGCCAACATGTATATGAGAAAGTGTTAAAATTACTACTCACCCTGCAAACACAAATCAAACCAAGATGAGTTATTGCTTCATAACTGTTAGAATGGTTATTTTTAAGAAGTCAAGAGATGACAAATAGTGAGGATGTAGAGAAGAGAGAACACTTGTGCATTATTGATAGAAATGTGAATTGGTACAGACACTATGGGGAATATTATGGAGTTTCCTCAAAAAATTAAAAGTGGAACTAACATATGACCCAGCACTTCTACTTCTGGATATATATCTGAAGGAAATAAAATCACTATCTCTAAAACTTACCTTACCCCAGTGTTAGTTGCAGCATTTTTTTCCATAGTCAAGACATGGAAATAACCTAAGGGTACATCAAAAGATAAATAAAGAAAATATGGTGTGTATTCACACGCACAAGGAATATTACTCAGCCATAAAAAGAAGGACATTTTGCCATTTGTGACAACTTTGATAAACCTTGCAGGCATTCTATGTCTGTTTCTGTGCATGGGCTCAGTCATGTCCGACTCTGCAATCCCATGGATTGTAGCCCATTCTGCTCCTCTGTTCAAGGAATTTTGCTGGTAAGAATACTGGAGTGAGTTGTCATGTCCTCCTCCAGGGAACCTTCCTGACCCAGGGATTGAACCCACATCTTTTATGTCTCCTGCACTGGGAGGCAGATTCTTTACTGCTAGTGCCATCTGGGAAGCCCTTTGCAGGCCATTATGCTAAGTAAAATAAGGCAGAGAAAGACAAATACTGTATGATCTCACTTACATCTAAAAAGCGAACCAGATTAGTGATTGTCAGAGGCAAGGGGTGGTGAGTGGGTGAAATGTGGGAAGGTTGTCAAGAGGGACAAGCTAAGAGTTATAAAATAATAAATGTTTGGGATTGTAGCATGGTAACTAAAATTATTGAAAACAATGTTGTATTTGAAAGTTGCTAAGAGAGTAAATCTTAAAAGTTCTCATTATAAGAAAAAAAGCAAAGAAAGTGGTCAAATAGCAAATTCCTTGTACATTATCTTTGAAGGAGAACTGCAGGAAACATCATCTTATTCACAACATTCTAATATTTGTAAAAATATTTCAGCAAAATATTTGAACTACTGTCTGTGAAGAACTTCCCTGTAGCACTGCTTCAGGCCAAATTCTAGCAGAACTGGCTCTCTTGCTTGTCAGGAAGGCCTTTTTTTGTCTGCATTGAGGCTAGAGATGGAAAGTTGGATACTACTGGCTTATTTGATGATTCTCCTGTTCAGCTTTGGCAAAATACACTTTAATAATAGGAAATACACTTTAACATAAGAAATAATAATGAATTTCATGTTAGCTTGAATTTGACTTCGTATTTTCTGCATAGTTATATGCAGGAATCTCAGAGGCCTGGGGTAGGAACATGCCTGTGAATATTTGAATGGTAGATATTCTTTAAATGTCTGTAGCCCACTAGACTCCTCTGTCCATGGGATTCTCCAGGCAAGAATACTGGAGTGGGTTGTCATGCCCTTCTCCAGAGGATCTGCCCAACCCAGGGGTCGAACTCAGGTCTCCTGCACTGCAGGCAAATTCTTTACCATTTGAGCCACCAGGGAAGCCCAATTAAATAAGTTGTTTTAAATAGAAACACACATGAAGCAAAATTATATATTGATTGGTTGATGAAAATTTTGAAATTAGAAGCTTTCAGTAACCTAACCTATATTTCACCTAGGACAAAGATTTCAGTATTAGCTAAAGCAAAATTCAGGGCAACTTTATAGAAAGTAACTACCATGAATAATGAAAATCTACTGTTTTTCTGGAAGGCTAACTGAAGTGTGTTTCTGAGAAAAACAAATACGATAAATATTTTCTTTAAATTTCAGTAGAAATAATACAATTTCTGCCAATTTTGTTCATATATTTGCACGTTTGTATAGCTGTGAAGAAAAGCATGGGAATATATGCATGATGATATTACTATCATTTGCCTCTGAGCAGTGAGAACGGAGTAGGTGAGCAAAGATTGTTAATTTTATTTCTTTATTGATTTTTTTTGATGTGACCATTTTTTAACATCTTTATTGAATTTGTTACAATATTGCTTCTTTTATGCATATATATATATATATATGCTTTTTCTCTCTGAGGCAGGTGTCATCTTAGCTCCCCATCCAGAGGTTGAACTTGCACCCCCTGAACTGAAAGGCAAACTCTTAACTACTGAACTGCCAGGGAAGTCCCTGGATAGTTAACTTTAAAAATATATACCTTTCTGTAAATTTTCTTATCACATACTACTTTTACTATAAAATTTAAAAATTTATTGCCCAAGATCAGAGACTTAGTGACTAAAAATGACATGACAATTTTCTTTTAGTTATTAATTTATGATTCATAATCTAGGGTTATTTTCACCACATCATGTTGTCATTAATACTTGGGTGGATTTTATCAATACCTAAATACAATGAACAGAAAATAATATTGTGTTCTGATGTTCTATAGATGATGTGTAGATGTGCCTATAAGGGAATTTTATGAATTTCAAGTTCAGTTATATATTCATCCATTTTTTTCCCTTTTAAAGTTTAATGTAAAATAACAGCTGCAGTATAGTAAGGAGGCTAATGTATTTCATTATACAGATTCTAAAAAATATCCTGTCCCTTTGTATAATACCCTAATCAATATAATAATTTATAAAGAGTATTTCTTATTGAGTACTTGTTGAGTACTTATTAAGTCAGCTACTTGACATGTGTAGTTCTATAATACTTTAGATGCTAATTTAAGGTTAATTTCTTCCTGAATTTTCTTTTGTATCTATTAAAGGAGGCAGCTTTGCTCATCCTTAGTCCCTCAGAGGAGATAGGAAGAAGGGCAGGAGATGGAAATAGTTTACATATTTCTCTGGTTTTTATGTTCCATAAGTCAGAGGCTTGAGAAATATTTGGATACTTTTCAAACTAGGCTTGGGTCATATAAATACTATTAGGTCTCTCCAGTATCTCTTGTTTCCTTCTTACATAACAAGAGTTCACTTTTAGTTCTAGACACTTCTTTCCTCCAAAATAACTATTAGCTAGCCCTGTTTATCTCTTCAAGAAAATTAGAGATACCAAGGGAAAATTTCATGCAAACATGGGCACAATAAAGAACAAAAATGGTATGGACCTAACAGAAGCAAGTGATATTAAGAAAAGGTGGGAAGAATACATAGAACTATACAAAAAAGATCTTCATGACCCAGATAATCATGATGGTAGGATCCCCTAGAGCCAGATATCCTGGAATGAGAAGTCAAGTGGGCCTTAGGAAGCATCACTATGAACAAAGCTAGTGGAGGTGATAGAATTCCAGTTGAGCTATTTCAAATCCTAAAAGATGAATCCTAAACGTGCTGCACTCACTATGCCAGCAAATTTGGAAAGCTCAACAGTAGCCACAGGACTGGAAAAGGTCAGTTTTCATTCCAATCCCAAAGAAAGGCAATACCAAAGAATGTTCAAACTACCACATAATTGCACTCATTTCACATGCTAGCAAAGTAATGCTCAAAATTTTCCAAACCAGGTTTCAACAGTTCATGAACCATGAACTTCCAGTTGTTCAAGCTGGATTTAGAAAAGGCCCCATGGACTGTAGCCTACCAGGGTCCTCCCATGGGATTTTCTGGGCAAGAGTAGTGGAGTGAGTTGCCATTTCCTTCTCCAGATGATCTTCCCCACCCAGGGATCGAACCCGGGTCTCCCGCATTGTAGGCAGATGCTTTACTGTCTGAGCCAACAGGGAAGTCCTTTAGAAAAGGCAGTGAACCAGAAATCAAATTGTCAACATCAGTTGGATCATCAAAAAAGCAAGAGAGGTCCAGTAAACATCTACTTCTGCTTCATTGACTATGCCAAAGCCTTTGACTATGTGGATCACAACAAATTGTGGAAGGCTCTGAAAGGGATGGGAATACCAGACCACCTGACCTGCCTCTTGAGAAATCTGTGTGAAGGTCAGGAAGCAACAGTTAGAACTGGACAAGGAACAATGGACTGGTTCCCAATTGGAAAAAGAGTAAGTCAAAGCTGTATATTTTCACCCTGCTTATTTAACTTATATGCAGAATACATCATGCAAAATGCCAGGCTAGATGAAGCACAAGCTGGAATAAAGTTTGCTGGGAGAAATATCAACACATCAGATATGCAGATGACACCACCCTTATGGCAGAAAGCGAAGAACTAAAGAGCCTCTTGATGAAAGTGAAAGAGGAGAGTGAAAAAGTCGGCTTAAAACCCAACATTCAGAAAATGAAGATCATGGCATCTGGTCCCATCACTTCATGGCAAATAGATGGGGAAACATTGGAAACAGTGACAGATATTATTTTTGTGGGGCTCCAAAATCAGTTCAGATAGTGACTGCAGCCATGAAATTAAAAGATGCTTGCTCCTTGGAAGAAAAGCTATGACCAACCTAGACAGAATAATAAAAAGTAGAGACATTACTTTACCAACGAAGGTCCATCGAGTCAAAGCTATGTTTTCTCCAGTAGTCATGTATGGATATGAGGGTTGGGCTATAAAGAAAGCTGAGGGCTGAAGAATGTGCTTTTGAACTGTGATGTTGGAAAAGGCTCTTGAGAGTCCCTTGGACTGCAAGGAGATCCAACCAGTCCTTCCAAAGGGAAATCAGTCCTGAAGATTCATTTGAAGGACTGATGCTGAAGCTGAAACTCCAATACTTTGGCCACCTGTTGCGAAGAACTGACTCATTGGAAAAGACCCTGATGCTGGGAAAGATTGAAGGCAGGAGGAAAAGGGGATGACAGAGGATGAGATGGTTGGATGGCATCTCTGACTCGATGGGCATGAGTTTGAGCAAGATTGGGAGTTGGTGATAGACAGGGAAGCCTGGAATGTTGCAGGCCATGGGGTCACAGAGTTGGACATGACTGAGTGACTGAACTGAACTGAACTGATTTTCAAACCAGCTGTGGACATAGAAAGAAATTTTGTCCAAGGTAGAGGTTCCTACAGCAGATTTGGGCACTTCCCTTCAAATAGGTCTGTGTGTTGCTCTGTTTATTTTGTCTCTTCTGTTTTCCTAGCATTCAGAATGTGGTGTTGATGGCTGAAGCCAGGACAGCCATCTCTGACTATGGTGATGGTGATGGTAGCCTTGGTTGGTGAAACAACATGGTAGAAAGATTTGGTGGAGCAGATACACCTTCATTACTCCTGGACAGCCTACTACTGACTTTTGCCTGAGAGAGCCTGTACTTTTATTTAACCATGGTTGGTAGCTTAGATGGCAAATAATCTGCCTGCAATGCAGGAGACTCAGGTTCAATACCTGGGTCAAAAACATCTCCTGGAGGAGGGAATGGCTACCCACTCCAGTATTCTTGCCTGGAGAATTCCATGGACAATGGAGCCTGGTGGGCTACAGTCCATGGGGTTCCAAAGAGTTGGACAAGATGAGCGACTAATACTTTCACTTTTTTCAGTGTCCTCAGCTTAGCTTATTCCTAACTGATACATGGATATGTAGGGGGAAAAGGTTAATAGAAAAAAAAGAAGAGAGAGCAGGCATTTCTCACACAGACCCCAGGGAGGTTTTCTACAACTAGGAATTCAAGGTGGGGCAGATGGGACCTGCATTCTTTCTAAGCCAGCAAAGAATGACTTCATGCTACACCTATGAGGGTGGATCCCAGGCAACCTCACAACAGATGCGATGCTTGACAAAGAACAGAGAAACACTATAAACACTATGCCTTATGTATGCTGTGATTCTGGGAACAGTCAAATACTTTTAAATATTCAAATCATAGTGTGTGTTTGGTATTTCTTTTCTCTTTTAGCAGTATAAAATGAACAAGGTGCCAACATCTGCATAAATTATTTCATCTAATATTTATAATTCTTATAAGATAGGGATTCATACTGGTAAAGAAAACTGAGAGTTAGGACTTCCCTGGTTGCCCAGTGGTTGGGACACCACACTTCCATTTCAAGGGGCATGGTTTGATACGTGGTTGGGGAGCTAAGATCTTGCATGCTGCGTGGAGTGGCAGAAAAAAAAATGAAAAGATTGAAGAGTTTAAGTAATTTACCTAAGGTCACATAGCTATAAAAATCATAAGCAAGCTAGTTTTCAAACACAGGTCCATCTCTTTCTGAGCTTCATAGTTGAAAACATGAATAAAAACAAAGTTATTTTGGATATGTTAGAACTTATTAAAGGAAAATATTAACAAAATTCTAAATCATTGAATTCTTGATTGAAAAATGATACAGCATATTGATTAAATGTATACAATATGTACAAATACAAGTTAATTACTTAAAGAAATCCTAAAGAGGAAAAGAGTATTTTCATATTTTACATGCATTTTAGCAAGTGAAACTCTTTTTTAGTAGATCTAGTAGTCTAATATCATTAGTACCAAGAAAATAACACTATCTATCTGTATATGGCAACCCACTCCAGTATTCTTGCCTGGAGAATCCCAAAGACAGAGGAGCCTGATGGCCTGCTGTCTATGGGGTCGTACAGAGTTGGACACGACTGAAGCAACTTAGCAGCAGCAGCAGCAGCAGCATCTATCTATCTATTTATCTATCTTATATCTAAAGTAAGGACTAAGAGGAGCTACTCCTTGTTCAAGCTCAGGAGGGGAGACCTCATCCAAGATAAGGAGCAATGGCTGTGCTTTTCTGGAGCAGCCGTGAAGAGATACCCCACATCCAAGGTAAGAGATACCCCATGTCCAAGGTAAGAGAAACCCAAGTAATATGGTGAGTGTTGCGAGAGGGCATCAGAGGGCAGACACACTGAAACCATACTCACAGAAAACTAGCCAATCTGATCACATGGACCACAGCCTTGTCTAACTCAATGAAACTAAGCTGTGCCCTGTGGGGCCACCCAAGATAGATGGGTCATGGTGGAGAGGTCTCACAGAATGTGGTCCACTGGAGAAGGGAATCACAAACCACGTCAGTATTCTTGCCTTAGGAACCCCATAAACTGTATGAAAAGGCAAAATGATAGGATACTGAAACAGGAACTCCCTGGGTCGGTAGGTTCCCAATATGCTACTGGAGATCAGTGGAGAAATAACTCCAGAAAGAATGAAGGGATGGAGCCAAACCAAAACAATACCCAGTTGTGGATGTGACTGTTGATAGAATCAAGGTCTGATGCTGTAAAGAGCAATATTGCATAGGAACCTGGAATGTTAGGTCCATGAATCAAGGCAAATTGGAAGTGGTCAAGCAGGAGACGGCAAGAGTGAATGTCGACATTCTAGGAATCAGGGAACTAAAATTGAATGTAATGGGTGAATTTAACTCAGATAACCATTATATCTACTACTGTGGGCAGGAATCCTTAGAAAAAATGGAGTAGCCATCATGGTCACAAAAGAGTCCGAAATAGAGTCAGTTCTGTTCAGTTCAGTTCAATCGTTCAATCATATCTGACTCTTTGCGACCCCATGAATCGCAGCAAGCCAGGCCTCCCTGTCCATCACCAATTCCCAGAGTTCACTCAGACTCATGTCCATCGAGTCAGTGATGATATCCACACATGCATTCTCTGTCATTCCCTTATCCTCCTGCCCCCAATCCCTCCCAGCATCAGAGTCTTTTCCAATGAGTCAACTCTGCATGAGGTGGCCAAAGTACTGGAGTGTCAGCTTTAGCATCATTCCTTCCAAAGAAATTCCAGGGCTGATCTCCTTCAGAATGGACTGGTTGGATCTCCTTGCAGTCCATGGGACTCTCAAGAGTCTTCTCCAACACCACAGTTCAAAAGCATCAATTCTTCGGCAGTCAGCTTTCTTCACAGTCCAACTCTCACATCCATACATGACCACTGGAAAAACCAAAGCCTTGACTAGACAGACCTTTGTTGGCAAAGTAATGTCTCTGCTTTTCAATATACTATCTAGGTTGGTTAAAACTTTCCTTCCAAGGAGTAAGTGTCTTTTAATTTCATGGCTGCAATCACCATCTGCAGTGATTTTGGAGCCCCACAAAATAAAGTCTGACACTGTTTCCACTGTTTCCCCATCTATTTCCCATGAAGTGATGGGACTAGATGCCATGATCTTCGTTTTCTGAATGCTGAGCTTTAAGCCAACTTTTTCACTCTCCACTTTCACTTTCATCAGGAGGCTTTTTAGTTCCTCTTCACTTTCTGCCATAAGGGTGGTGTCATCTGCATATCTGAGATGATTGATATTTCTCCTGGCAGTCTTGATTCCAGTTGTGCTTCTTCCAGCCCAGCATTTTTCATGGTGTACTCTGCATATAAGTGAAATAAGCAGGGTGACAATATACAGCCTTGACATACTCCTTTTCCTATATGGAACCAGTCTGTTGTTCCATATCCAATTCTAACTGTTGCTCCCTGACCTGAATATAGGTTTCTCAAAAGGCAGGTCAGATGGTCTGATATTCACATCTCTTTCAGAATTTTCCACAGTTTAATGTGATCCACACAGTCAAAGGCTTTGGCATACTCAATAAAGCAGAAATAGATGTTTTTCTCGAATTCTCTTGCTTTTTCGATGATCCAGTGGATGTTGGCAATTTGATTTCTGGTTTCTCTGCCTTTTCTAAGACCAGCTTGAACATCTGGAAGTTCACAGTTCATGTATTGCTGAAGCCTGGCTTGGAGAATTTTGAGCATTACTTTGCTAGTGTGTAAGATGAGTGCAATTGTGCAGTAGTTTGTGCATTCTTTGGCATTGCCTTTCTTTGGGATTGGAATGAAAACTGAGCTTTTCCAGTTCTGTGGCCACTGCTGAGTTTTCCAGATTTGCTGGCATATTGAGTGCAGCACTTTCACAGCATTATCTTTCAGGATTTGAAATAGCTCAACTGGAATTCCATCACCTCCACTAGCTTTGTTTGTAGTGATGCTTCCTAAGGCCCACTTGACTTCACATTCCAGGATGTCTGGCTCTAGGTGAGTGATCACACCATCATGATTTTCTGGGTCATGAAGATCTTTTTTATACAGTTCTTCTGTGTATTCTTGCTACCTCTTCTTAATATCTTCTGCTTCTGTTAGGTCCATACCATTTCTGTCCTTTATCAAGCCCATCTTTGCATGAAATCTTCCCTTGGTATCTCTAATTTTCTTGAAGAGATCTCTAGTCTTTCCCATTCTGTGTTTTCCTCTATTTCTTTGCATTGATGGCTGAGGAAGGTTTTCTTATCTCTCCTTGCTATTCTTTGGAACTTTGCATTCACATGCTGATATCTTTCCTTTTCTCTTTGTTTTTTGCTTCTCTTCTTTTCACAGCTATTTGTAAGGCTTCCCCAGACAGCCATTTCGCTTTATTGCATTTCTTTTCCATGGGATGGTCTTGATCCCTGTCTCCTGTACAAGGTCACAAACCTCCATCCATAGTTCATCAGCAACTCTATCTGTAAAATCTAGTCCTTTAAATCTATTTCTCACTTACACTGTATAATCATAAAGGATTTGATTTAGGTCATACCTGAATGGTCTAGTGGTTTTCCCTACTTTTTTCAATTTAAGTCTGAATTTGGCAGTAAGGAGTCCATGATCTGAGCCACAGTCAGCTCCTGGTCTTGTTTTTGTTGACTGTTCAGAGCTTCTCCATCTTTGGCTGCAAAGAATATAATCAATCTGATTACGTTATTGACCATCTGGTAATGTCCATGTGTAGAGTCTTCTCTTGTGTTGTTGGAAGAGGGTGTTTGCTCTGACCAGTGCATTCTCTTGGCAAAACTCTATTAGTCTTTGCCCTGCTTCATTCCATATTCCAAGGCCAAATTTGCCTGTTACTCCAGGTGTATCTTGACTTCCTGCTTTTGTCTTCCAGTCCCCTATAATGAAAAGGGCACCTTTTTTGGGAGTTAGATCTAAAAGGTCTTGTAATTCTTCACAGAACCATTCAACTTCAGCTTCTTCAGCATTACAGGTTGGGGCATAGACTTGGATTACTGTCATATTGAATGGTTTACCTTGGAAATGAACAGAGATCATTCTGTCATTTTTGAGATTGCATCCAAGGACTGCATTTCAGACTCTTTTGTTGACCATGATGGCTACTCCATTTCTTCTAAGGGATTCCTGCCCACAGTAGTAGATATAATGGTTATCTGAGTTAAATTCACCCATTCCAGTCCCTTTTAGTTCGCTGATTCCTAAAATGTCGACATTCACCCTTGCCGTCTCCTGTTTGACCACTTCCAATTTGCCTTGATTCATGGACCTAACATTCCCTATGCAATATTGCACTTTACAGCATCGGACCTTGATTCTATCACCTGTCACATCCACAACTGGGTATTGTTTTTGCTTTGGCTCCATCCCTTCATCCTTTCTGGAGTTATTTCTCCACTGATCTCCATATTGGGCACCTACTCACCTGGAGAGTTCCTGTTTCAGTATCCTATCATTTTGCCTTTTCATACTGTTCATGGTGTTCTCAAGGCAACAATTCTGAAGTGGTTTGCCATTCCCTTCTCCAGTGGACCACATTCTGTGAGACCTCTCCACCATGACCCATCTATCTTGGGTGGCCCCACAGGGCACAGCTTAGTTTCATTGAGTTAGAGAAGGCCGTGGTCCTAGTGTGACCGGATTGACTAGTTTTCTGTGAGTATGTTTTCAGTGTGCCTGCCCTCTGATGCCCTCTTGCAACACCTACCATATTACTTGGGTTTCTCTTACCTTGGACGTGGGGTATCTCTTCACAGCTGCTCCAGCAAAGCACAGTGGCTGCTCCTTACCTTGGACGAGGGGTATCTCCTCACCATCACCCCTCTTGACCTGGAACATGGATAGCTCCTCTAGGCCCTCCTGCGCCTGAAGAGCCATGGCTCCTTGGACTTGGGCTTGCTCTTCCCGGCTGCTGCCCCTGGCCTCGGGCATGGGATAGCCCTTCCCAGCCGCCACCCCTGATCTCGGACACAGGGTAGCTCCTCTTGGCTGCCGCTCTGACCTCGGATGTGGGGTAGCTCCTCTCGGCCATTCCTGTGCCGCTGCAACCTGGCACTCTCGGCCACTGCCCCTGACCTCGGACTCTGGGTAACTCCTCTTGGATGCCGCCCCTCGGGCATGGGGTCCTCCCAGCTTCTGCCCCTGACCTCGGACATGGGGAGTCCAAAAGAGTCCAAAATAAAGTACTTGGATGCAATCTCAAAAATGACAGATTGATCTGTGTTCGTTTCCAAGGCAAACCATTCAATATCACAGTGATCCAAGTCTATGCCCCAACCCGTAATGCTGAAGAAGCTGAAGTAGAATGATTCTATGAAGAACTACAAGACTTTTTAGGACTAACTCCCAAAAAAGGTGCCCTTTTCATTATAGGGGACTGGAATGCAAAAGTAGGAAGTCAAGAAACACCTGGAGTAACAGGCAAATTTGGCCTTGGAATATGGAATGAAGCAGGGCAAAGACTAATAGAGTTTTGCCAAGAGAATGCACTGGTCAGAGCAAACACCCTCTTCCAACAACACAAGAAAAGACTCTACACATGGACATCACCAGATGGTCAACCCTGAAATCAGATTGACTATATTCTTTCCAGCCAAGATGGAGAAGCTCTGAACAGTCAACAAAAACAAGACCAGGAGCTGACTGTGGCTCAGATCATGAACTCCTTCCTGCCAAATTCAGACTTAAATTGAAGAAAGTAGGGAAAACCACTGGACCATTCAGGTATGACCTAAATCAAATCCCTTATGATTATACAGTGTAACTGAGAAATAGATTTAAGGGACTAGATCTGATAGAGTGCCTGATGAACTATGGATGGAGGTTTGTGACCTTGTACAGGAGACAGGGATCAAGACCATCCCATGGAAAAGAAATGCAAAAAAGCAAAATGGCTGTCTGGGGAAGCCTTACAAATAGCTGTGAAAAGAAGAGAAGCAAAAAACAAAGGAGAAAAGGAAAGATATCAGCATGTGAATGCAGAGTTCCAAAGAATAGCAAGGAGAGATAAGAAAACCTTCCTCAGCCATCAATGCAAAGAAATAGAGGAAAACACAGAATGGGAAAGACTAGAGATCTCTTCAAGAAAATTAGAGATACCAAGGGAAGATTTCATGCAAAGATGGGCTCGATAAAGGACAGAAATGGTATGGACCTAACAGAAGCAGAAGATATTAAGAAGAGGTAGCAAGAATATACAGAAAAACTGTACAGAAAAGATTTTCATGACCCAGATAATCACAATGGTGTGATCACTCACCTAGAGCCAGACATCTTGGAATGTGAAGTCAAGTGGGCCTTAGGAAGCATCACTACAAACAAAGCTAGTGGAGGTGATGGAATTCCAGTTGAGCTATT
Source organism: Budorcas taxicolor (assembly GCF_023091745.1). Lineage (NCBI taxonomy): Eukaryota > Metazoa > Chordata > Mammalia > Artiodactyla > Bovidae > Budorcas > Budorcas taxicolor. Next base: position 114,548,565 of record NC_068910.1, on the reverse strand, counting down.
TCAAATCCTGAAAGATGATGCTGTGAAAGTGCTGCACTCAATATGCCAGCAAATCTGGAAAACTCAGCAGTGGCCACAGGACTGGAAAAGCTCAGTTTTCATTCCAATCCCAAAGAAAGCAATGCCAAAGAATGCTCAAACTACCACACAATTGCACCCATCTCACACACTAGTAAAATAATGCTCAAAATTCTCCAAGCCAGGCTTCAGCAATGCATGAGCCGTGAACTTCCAGATGTTCAAGCTGGTTTTAGAAAAGGCAGAGGAACCAGAGATCAAATTGCCGACACCTGATGGATCATCAAAACAGCAAGAGAATTCCAGAAATATATCTATTTCTCCTTTATTGAGTATGCCAAAGCCTTTGACTGTGTGGATCACAATAAACTGGAAAATTCTGAAAGAGATGGGAATACCAGATCACTTGACTTGCCTCTTGAGAAACCTATATGCAGGTCAGGGAGCAACAGTTAGAATTGGATATGGAACAACAGACTGGTTCCAAATAGGAAAAGGAGTACATCAAGGCTGTATGTTGTCACCCTGCTTTTTTAAATAATATACAGAGTACATCATGAGAAACGCTGGACTGGGAGAAACACAAGCTGGAATCAAGATTGCCAGGAGAAATATCAATAACCTCAGATAATTAGATGATACCAACCTTATGGCAGAAAGTGAAGAGGAACTAAAAAGCCTCTTGATGAAAGTGAAAGTGGAGAGTGAAAAAGTTGGCTTAAAGCTCAGCATTCAGAAAACAAAGATCATGGCATCTGGTCCCATCACTTCATGGGAAATAGATGGGGAAACAGTGGAAACAGTGTCAGACTTTATTTTGTGGGGCTCCAAAATCACTGCAGATGGTGATTGCAGCCATGAAATTAAAAGACGTTTACTCCTTTGAGAGAAAGTTATGACCAACGTAAATAGCGTATTCAAAAGCAGAGACATTACTTTGCCAACAAAGGTCCGTCTCGTCTAGTCAAGGCTTTGGTTTTTCCAGTGGTCATGTATGGATGTGAGAGTTGGACTGTGAAGAAAGCTGACCGCCGAAGAATTGATGCTTTTGAACTGTGGTGTTGGAGAAGACTCTTGAGAGTCCCATGGACTGCAAGGAGATCCAATCAGTCCATCCTAAATGAGACCAGCCCTGGGTGTTCATTGGAAGGACTGATGCTAAAGCTGAAACTCCAGTAATTTGGCCACCTCATATGAATAGTTGACTCATTGGAGAGACTCTGATGCTGGGAAGGATTGGGGGCAGGAGGAAAAGGGGATGACAGATGATGAGATGGCTGTATGCCATCACTGACTTGATGCACATGAGTGTGGGTGAACTCTGGGTGTTGATGGACTGGGAGGCCTGGTATGCTCCAATTCATGGGATCACAAAGAATTGGACACAACTTAGTGACTGAACTGAACTATCTAAAGTAATGGTATTTAGACAGATAATTGGTAAGAATATGTTCTTTTACCTGATAATACATATAGAGAATAAAGGTTTTATAATAAAAAAAATGTTAGTCACTCAGTCGTGCCCAACCCTTTGCAACCCCATGGAATATAACCTGCCAGGCTCCTCTGTCTATGTGTCTTGAGGCAAGAATACTGTAGTAGGTTGCCTTCCCTTCTCCAGGGGTCTTCCCAAACCAGGGATCGAACCTGAGTCTCCTGCATTGCAGGATGATTCTTTACTGTCTTTGCCATTAGGGAAATCCCCTGAGTGTTATATCTCAATGGTTTTCTAAATAAAAAATCTGACTATATTCGCCATTTTTTCAATGTTTATAGGAAATAAAATCTCAGACATACCTCTGGGTGGCTACTGTTCCTTTTCTAGGATTATTTATGAGCTTTGAGAGATTTAAAGTCCAGAAAATTTGGGAAGCAAATTTTGGTTTACTAGATTTCAATTGCCATTGTGATTCTTATTGCCTAATGTGGTTCATTTCAGGGAAATAGCTCTGCTCCCACTTTCCAAACTCCAATAGTTACTTTCTATTTCCAGCTCACAAAGGTGTTCTACTTAGTGTAGATACCCCAGTGATAACATATTGCTCCCAGACTCCATTTTGTAGCAGCAATCTTATCTCTAGCTATGTGCAGGATCACTTGTTTCCACTGGTATGATATCTCCTTTCTTTGACTACAAATCTACTGGAATAAGTGTCTCAACCTGGTAGCAGAAGTGGTTTTTCTTTTTTTTTTTTTTTTTTGTTTTTTCTTAAGCTGGACTCCTACTGTATCCAATGTGGAAGAATCATCTCTCTGGATATCAGTGTTTCCAGCCTTAATGAAACCAAATTTGAGAAGATAGGAAGCACTGATTTCAAATTGGTTGTTGAGGCTAAAGATGAGTGAGATGAGTGATTTCACTCCTAATTTTCCATCTTTGTTCATGAACCCATGCATTCTTTCTAATGGGATACTGTTGCATACAGTGGCGATCGGGTTAAACATCTTGAAGGATATTTCTCTGTTTTTGCAGGGTGTTATTTCTAAGCTAATGTATCACCTACAGCCAAGGTCTACTTCATCACTTTCTGACTATGAATGGTATTTGGTATGTAATCCCTGCAGATGTCATTTCTTTAATCCACTTGTTCCTAAAATTCCCACCTTGCTTCTTCACATCCCTGACCAACCAGTTAGGTAGTGAGGCACTGCCCATGAACCTGTGCAAATCCTTATCATGGGACAGTTTTACTTTTACAAAAAGTAGCTGATCAAGTATACAGCAGGAAGCTCTGTGCCTTGATTTGTCTTTCAGGGTTACTCCTTACAGGGGCTGCAGTTCAGTAACAGTCATCGTTCATCTTGGACTTGTATGTCAGACAGTCTCAGTCCATGAACCAAGCTTGTGTTTTTTCTTCCTCTGATAGGTGATCATAGGGAACTCTCTATGAAGTCATAGGTGTGAGCTAAGAAAGAGACATAGAGGTAAAAGTAGTAGGTGACATGGAGGTCTGGACCACTTATTTGTGCAACTCACTTAAGTTCTTTAGACTTCATTGCAGGCCTAGATATACTATTTCTGTTTTAGGATATATTTCTTTTTGGCTCACGCCAGTTTATGACTTTGTACAATTGTGAGCACTCAGTTATCATGGAATGGAGTGCAAGATTCATCAACCAACAGTGTGCCCATTCTGACTTCCTAGTCAGAAATTGGAAAGCAATCACAAAACAGGCTTGGGTCAGAACTCCTTCACATAACCTTATACACTATTGACCCTAATAGGTGGGTGATGATATTTGAAAATCCAGTAATGTTTCATAGGATATTTGGTATTCTTCTTTATTCAGTTGTGTTTACTGATAAAAAGTAGGAGGAGCCTTTAGGGAAGGGCTGGGGACTGCACTGACTTGTCCTCACCTGTTCTCCTTTATGATTACAGGATGTCAGCTGTGTTTCTAGGCCTTAGATACAAATATTACAATGTCAGCATATATGTCCTCACTTATATCAGTAAAGAAACTTTCCTCGGAAGTCCTCAGAAGACTTCCCTTCATTTTTATTGGCCAGAATTATATTAAATGCCCTTGCTAAAACTGGCTATTGAGAGGGGAATGGAGGTTTCACGACTGGCTTAGTTCAATCAAGATTTATTCCTAAAGTTGGAAACAGGGCCAGTTTCATCCGAATTTAAAAGATAAAAAAAAAAAAATTGTTAACACATCTAATTTTATTCAAGTGTTCTCAGATATTATCCTTAAAACAATCACCAGCAGGTTTTCTGTCAATTAACACATAGCGCACATGACCTAGGATAGAAACCACAAGACTTTTTACCCTCTTATCCACCAATATATGTTAGAATACAGGATAATGAATATTTCTGTGAAAAGAAAGAAAAAAAAAATAAGCCTGATCACTATTTAATGCTTGTTAGTATGCAAACAAAATGATATAATACAAAACGATATAATAATCTATATGTCTGATGGAAGTTTTATTGTAGTAAGCTTTTTGTTTTAATGCTGTTCCCAACAAGTGAACCAATCTAGTTAAGAAAGTTAATTTATCTGAGTGGATCTGTTAGCATCATTTGACAGCAAAACAACAACAAAGAGTGATTATAAATTGTTCAGAAGATATTTTTAATACTCTCTCCACATGCACACAAGCACGCACTCTATTCCAGGAAAGAATATTTTCTGTATGATACTTAGAGACTTAGCTGAATGTGAGTTATTTTCACATGTGCTTAGAAAGTTTGATCCCTGGGTTGGGAAGATCTCCTGGAGAAAGGAACAGCTACCCACTCCTGTATTCTGGCCTAGAGAATTCCATGGGCTGTATAGTCCATGGGGTCGCAGAGAGTCAGACACAACTGAGCAACTTTCACTTTTCTAGAAGATAAGCTAGGAGGACATCCTGAGGCTCAGCATCCTTACTACTGACTGGGTGCCTGTAGAGCTGTTAATAATCCTGAAGACCAAGTTGCTTTCAGCCTCCTTAAAATGGAAGGACTCTGGTATTGTTATTATAGTATTATTTAGCTTAAACCAGATGCTAAGTGCATGAATTTGTCAGACAAAGACTGCCACCAGAGATTAAGGAATATTATCTTCTAGAAATACTATGTTCTGCTTTTGTGAATAGCACAGTCTCACGACTGGTTCTTTGTAAACATTTTCTAAAGACATAAAGCATTTGTGACTTCAAATTGCACCCATTTTGAAAAACCTGAAAGCTGTTTCAGAAAGGAAATGCCAAATTTATTGCAAGTCAGTACAAAAGGAAACACTTGTCTGTTGAATATGTTTCACAGAACTGAATAGTTAGTTGTCTTTTCAGGTATAAAATAATAGCCTGATGTTTTTGTACATTGTATTTTGATGGCAGGTTATCTATGGAGCCAATAGAAAATCAAATATGGTTTTGTGAAACTGCAAGGTTTTCCAACACTCTTCTACTGGATGACTGAAAAAAAACAAGTGAACAAATAAACACACAAATTTTTACAATGAAGTGATTTGAGAATTGCTGACTGTAGTTAGCTATTTTCTTTCTTGCAATATTTAAAAAACAACCTATTAGTCCATGGTTTTATCAATTTTATTTGCATTATACAAAGTGATATATTATTATTAGGCAGATGTAAATTGTTACATATATCCCAGGTAGGGCAAGATTTGCTTTTTCTCTTATAGAATGCATATCTTAAAAAAGAACAGTCAACAATTCAATGTTTAGGTCCCAGAGTATCTGCATTACTGCAGGCTACATCAATAAAATAGAATAATTCTAGGTTTGTGCCCTGAGTCTTTATTGAGATTATTGTTTGTAAATTGATTGTTGATTGCTATAGTGAAAGTGGAGTGGGTGTTTAAGATTTATTTGACTTGATTTTCCCATGAACTGTGGAAAATACGGCCTCCGTGGCTTGAGAGGAAGGATAAATGTTTCTGACTTTATATTGTAATATTTTTTCTATGGCAATCTTGCCAGATCAAGGTTTAAACAGATTCATTTTCAGGGTTAACATACAACTAAGTTTCTGTAAACCCCATGTTTTCTCCTTATGAGAAGGAAAATAAAGGTGGTGAGAAGAGGATTATAAGCAAATTAGTTCCCTTGAAAAATGGAAATCACCATTCTGATTTGGGATAGGCCATCTTAATACCAATTGGTACCTGTTGCCATGGGTCTTCTGAGAGAGAATAGCAGAATTTAGTATGTGGTTACCTTATGCATCATTACTGTGGAATATCAGAATTAAAATCAACATGTGATGGAGGGTCTCAATGAGGTTAACCCGCAAGACAAGAAGATGAAGTCATAAAGGACCAAAAGATTAATTAAGGGAAACCCGGCCTTTTTCTCAGTCTCTAGTGCTTTCCCTGCTCTCCCACCTTTGCTCCCCCCTACTTCCACTCTACACCCTGCTGAGGTAAAATCATCGATCATTTCTTGCATGTCTGCTTCCCAAGTCTGATCATAAGTGACCAAGATACCATATTTTTTGTGAACAGCAGCACTATTAGTCTACAGAGCAGATGGGCAGCTCAGTTTGAACAAAATTTCAAGCTAACTATGGAAGTTGACCCCATCCCTCTGAGAATGACTAGTCAGACACAGCTGCTAGATTTATTCACCTGAAGTCAAACTAGGCTCTCTTCTGAATCTCACTCTTTGCAGTCAAATTTAAAGTGAAGAAAAACAACAATAGAAAAGTTACTTTGACTTGAAATCTAATTGGCATGAAGCTCTAAATTGATTTGATTTGCTATCTGCTTTACCACTGCCTATGAATACCTTCCTGGCAAAGTTTTTACATCTTAAACTCTGTTCAGAAAACTATCATTTTTCACCCCTAATTAACCCTCCTGTCCAAGTTCTATATTTGTGCCAACTCCACTATTATCCTCTCCATTTCCTAAGTGAACTATTTGATGTTATTCCTTCTTTCACTCATTACATGTATACTTTCCAAAGCCTGGACAGTCATCCTTTACAAGAAATTTTAGATTTATGCTTTCCTCCCCAATATCACTGTTAGCATTGAGATATAGGCTCCTAACTCACAATACCAAAACCTTCTACCTGGTGTTCATCTCTGGTCTCTTTTCATTGTATCACATTTGCTCATAGAATAGGCACATCTATTATAATATTTGATGATGTTAAAAGTTTGGGCAACAAGAGATATTCTGTGGGTTTTATTATCTGGTTTTATGAGAGATTATATAGTGACAGTGAGCAAGTCAGGTAACCCCATGTGCCCCAATTTTTTATCTGTTACCTGAGGTTAATGATCTGTACTGTTGTTGTTGTTCAGTTGCTAAGTCTGTCTGACTTTGAGACCCCATGGACTGCAGCATGCCAGGCCTCTCTGTCCTTCACTGTCTCTTGGAGTTTGTTCAAATTCATGTCCATGGAGTCGGTGATGCAGCCTAACCATCTCATCTAATATGATCTAGCTTAGAGAGTTTCTATAAGGATTTTAAAAAACTTCTTTAACGTATTTCTCACATGAGAAGAGCTACATGTGTTTGTTGTTTTTGTTGTACTTTTGTTATAAAAAAATTCCACTTTTATACAGACTGATTAAAAGTCTAGTAGTTTTCTGCCAACTCTTGGATAGAGTTTTTGATATGGTTGTATAAACTATTATTTTGTCTTTCCTTGCCTAAGCATTGTTAATCTTTCTCCTCAGCTCCAGTTAAACACTCAGCTGCAGTCTCTGTTCTTCCCTAGAAACCCAAGACTCAAGCCCAACCTTGTGAGTGTTACTGCTTATTTAGAAATTAATCTCCCTTCTTTTATAACTAGGCTTTGTCTCAACTACTTCACATAATATTCTTGGAGGAATCCATGGTGGTTCTATATTGTTCCTCAACTTAAAAAGTTAAACATACAACTTGTGCTCTAATTCCTTCTGGTTATTTAGAGATTTGTGATAGCACTGTTCTCTAGTCTTTGCATTTATACAGGTCTTCTCAAATAGGTTATAAGTTCTCTGAGGGTAAGAACCATGTCTTCTGCCTTCTGTATCTACAGTGCCAGGAATAATAAAGCAAACGGTAAGTGACTAATAAGCACTTGTCAAATTTAGTTGACAATTTGGAAGTTTTCTATTGACATTCCTTTGTATATACATTCTTGGAAAAAGTTCAGAGAGAGGGAAAATAAAGCTTTTTTATTTGACTTTTTATAGTTTGAAGTAGCTAATTAAAAAGAAAATTCCCTACTTAAGAAACTGGCAAACTAGGGAGAATGCGTTTGTCAAGAAAATAAAAAAATTTTTAACCTTGTGAAAGGCCATTTTCCTTTCTCCCCCTATAGTTCTCAACCACTTGCTTGGTCCTCTCTTTTCTCCCCCGTTCCTTCATCTAACCAAACCCTTCTGTGGGGTTCCTTCCCATCTTCCAAGCTCATGCCTGCCATTCTCCCTTTTCTTACAACCAAGCTACATTGCCTGCTTTCTATTCCTTAAACACACCTGGTTCTTTCCAGAGACTTTAGGACTTCTGCATTTATAGTTCTGTTGGCTTAGAATGCTCTTCTTCTGACTCTTCTATCTACTTCTTCCTCACATTCTTCTAGTAAAACTCAAGGGTACCTTTTCAGGAGTCACCTCTGTGACCACCACGTTCAAGAGAAGGTGTTATTCTTTTCCCACCATCCTCTGTCATATGACCCTGTTTATTTCCACTCCAGCCCTGGCCACAACTTGGGCTGATCATGTCTACTTTCTCCTTGCTGCTGTCTTCTTACACTGGTGTGTATGCTCCACAGTGGTTGGGACCTTAGTCTCCATGTTTATTACAATGTTTCTTGTACTTTATAAGAGCACCTGATATACAGTGGGCACTCACATGATAATTTAGTGAACAATAAACTTATAATAATATGTTTAAGCTGCAAAAATACATATATTATCTATTGAGGTATAAAATAAATATTCTTAAAAGGGCTGTAGTGAGGCATGGGGATACAAAACACTGAATGCTTACATATTTGCCCACAGAGAGGAAAGGGCTCTGGAGTGAAGCTAGTATCATGTAATAAGCCAATTACTTTGATAAAGCAAGGTTTCATTTCTCCCCAGCTGTGAAAGGACTAATGGATCTTGGGTATATGTGTTTTTCTCCCATGTGTTTTCTGTCTATTGTGTAACAGATGAAATGAAGAGAATTATTTTAATAGCTGCTAATGTTTCCAAGCAAAAGTAAAACATGTCTTGCCCTCAGAGCTTGCCAGGGTTTCTGACTAACTCTGCCAGTTAGTGTAGAGAGGAAATAAAATTTACCTCTGCAATTTCTGCAGACTCTCATAGATGTGGAAACAAAACAATGTCTTAGCTTACGGTGTAAGAATTTACGGCATGACATTTAATATATAAATTATGTACTCTTACTAATCTAGGGAGACTTATATACTTACTTTTTTGCCCTCCTAGCTGTCCATGTTTATCTCCTGCTGTCAGCTCTCCATTTCTCCCAATATACAGTTCTCAATCTCCAATAAAAGTCTCTTGTTTATTCTTTCCTCCAAGTCTTGGCTGACATTACTTCCCTGGCCTACATTCACCAACTTTATTTCAAGGTCCAGTCCAAGTCCTCCGTCTTCTCTGAATTGTTCTTTTCTAATCTTATCTTTTGAATTTTTTTGCTTGTGCCCTAAATCATTTGATGTTAACGTTTCCCACTTAAAAAAAGAAAGTCTTTATGTATTCCTTCTCTAATAAAGATTTAAAGATTCTCTAGGGAAGAAACTATTCCATATATATCTTTTTCAACCCCTATAACTCCTAGCACTGTCTACATTCATCACATGTTGGTGCTCATTAAATATATGCAGAATTGAATTGGCTAGTAAGAGACCATGGAGATGATGGAAAATAGAAGTCTGCATTGTATAATTGAGCTCAGTTAGGCCTGTGTTTTAAATCTTCTTGCCTACTAAATATTTGCAGAGAGTTTCAATGAAGTTATAAAACTTTTTTTTCTTCTTATAAAATCAAAGTGTCAATAAAAATGACCAGGGGCTTCCCTGGTGGCTCAGTAGTAAAGAATCTGCCTGCCAATGCAGGAGACACAGATTTGATCCATGATCTGGGAAGATACCACATGCTGTATAGCAGCTAAGTCTGTGGAGCACAAATGTTGAGCCAGCACTCCAGAGCCTGGGAGCCACACTGCTGAGGCCCAGGTGCCCTAGAGCCCATGCTCAGCAACAAGAGAAGCCACCACAGTGTGAAGCCTCTGCTCTGCAGCTAGAGAGTAGCACCTGCTTGCTGCAACTAGAGAAAAGTAGCCAAAAATAAATTTAAAAAACAATGACCAAAGGACAACAGTCTGTAATAGAAGAAGGGAAAATTTTAGCTATTAGATCAGTGAGATTATTCTTATTAGTTTGAATCTCTAATTGTCTTAAAATTTGCTTTCTGTAGAGAAATATATACACAGTTTAGGAGGTCCAGAAGTAGCTAAAGAGAGGTTTATTTCACAGTAGCTCATATTAAAGAAATGTGGTCATACGGATTAAAGCAACGACCATATGGTGTCTGTTTTAGTTGTTATATATTTTCAAAAGACCCACACTCTTATGTTTCTCTCTGCCCCATTCAAAGAAAAAACCCTGTGTTTATCCAGAGAATGAATTACTCCACTACTGGTTCCTTTCAGCTCTCCTGTGTAGGAAAGTATAGTCTTTGGTCAGATAAGCATTCTAAATTTTGATGCTGAGAATTTGACTTTTCCTTCCTTTCTCTTGGTAAATAGGAAGGTTCAGACTGCCATAGCACTCTTCATGAGCATAGATTTTATGGCATAATATTTTTATTTCTCCACTTCTCTTATGCCCAAGTCAGTATTTCTGGTGAGTTTTTTTAAACATAGTTTTAATTTCATTATTTCTCTAATTTTAAATTTCACAAAAGTATGTGGAGCAAACAGTTTTTGAAGATCCTGACTTACCATTACAAGCGAATACCCTATCCTAAATAAAAGTGCAATGGAAGGTTCTTTTTTTTTTTCTCTTCAAACTGACATATTTTCCCTATGGCAAAAGGAGAAGCGGGTGGCAGAGTATGAGATGGTTAGATAGCAATACTGAGTCAATGGATATGAATTTGAGCAAACTCCAGGAGATAGTGGAGAACAGAGGAGCCTGGTGTGTTGTAGTCCATAAGGTCGCAAAGAGTCAGATAATTTAGTGTGTCTGAAAACATCACTTCTCCCAACCTGCTAGCTCTAGACTGCACTAAATGTTGCTGTCCCTGAAAATATGTCTTCACATAGGAGTCTCATACTTACTCTGGCCTTCAGAAGGAGATGTAGGATGTAAGCTCTTATTTCTGTGTAGCACCATAAAAACAAACTTCATCAAGTTAGTGATTCCAGCTAATGGTGAACAAAAAATATTAATATAGTGTCAATAAGGGAGATATATTTTTCTTCCAGAAATGAGATATTATTTATGAACTATCTGAATCCAGAGACACAACTGGGCAGGAGAGCAGGATACCTATTTTAGTTCTCTTGACATGCAACTTTGAAGAAGGGGCTCAGAGAAGAGAAGACAGGGGAAGACTGGTAAAATCCTCTCTATTTATGAGTATTTATAACCCACATTCTGCAGTGTTGAATTAATCCAAGAGAAACATAAACTTCACCTCTGGAACAGAAACATTCGAATATCTTCATCTAACACTATGTTTGCACCATTCAGAATTCCTTTTGCCTGATCCAAAATGGCCAAATATAGATGAGTCTATTTCAGAAGAAGAAATATCATATTGTCTCTTTAGAGATGGAAAAATCTATGTTGGAATAAACATTATAATAAGTGTTATTATGTTGATATAGCAGTAATTTATATACTCTAATGGAATACAATGATTTCAGGCCGGTAAATTTTCTTGATAACCCAAATTATTCTTATTTATTGTGGCTTTACATTTTAATCATTTGGGGTGGAAGTTATGATTTGCTTCTCTAAACAGAGCATAATGATCATTATATGCTCATTTTAGTAATGATCAAGAGTCATCTGAATGAAGAATAATTATTATTTGGTGCTATAGCATAGAAATATTATTTACAATCTGAAGTGAGCAGAACCTTCTCAGTGGCTCAGTGATAGAGTACAGTGAGAAACTCGGTATTCTCATAGCATGAAGAAAGAGAATACCATTCCATAAGGAAGAAGTTGAAAGGTTAAACGATTAAAGTCTGGAGTTAATATTGAGGTACAAACAACTTATAGAAATACTGGCCTCATGACACCAAAACTCAATATTACTTCATTGATTCAAAGATAGATTGAGGTATCTTGAGGTAGCTTATTCTCACACTTCCTCTTAAAATGAAAGTGAATGATTTGAAATGGGCATAACTGCTACACAAACCGCATTACTCTCCCCCACCCCCCACCAAGGAAAAAGATGGCTCTAGTTTTCTTATTGTTTTCCACTTTGATTATGTCTAAATGCATCTTTCAGTGAAAATATTCTACCCTTCTTAGAGTTGTGGTTATTTTTCAGTTATTCCTGAAAGGTCCCTGTATTGCTTATGAGGATCATTAAAGTTGTTTTGGTTAAATGTTAGTTGTGGGAATACTCTCTATTGTTATTAGCTCCAGTGTAGTTTGGGTGATAAACAGTTTCATATCGGGTCATAAACAAATGTCTCCTTTGAAGGAAAGGACATTGCTTTGCTGTACTAATCCCCCTTTTCCCAGTAGAACTGAAAAATTTAAATAGTGGTATACACTAATGAAACTTGTTATGATGCTTTCCCAAGAGATTTGCTGCAGAATCCAAGCTATATCTAATTTTAATTTTTCAGAAAGCTTTTCTGACCCAGTCTATTTACCCAGCGGTGGTCTATTTACCCAGCGGTTAATAACATAGCATTCAGATCTCACACGCCCTTTCACTAAAGGAAAAACTTTACATCTTTTCCAGACTGTTGTCCTCTTTCCTGCTTTATACCTCTGATCTGATTAACAATGTTAAGACATTTCAGGAGAGCAAAACTGCTCTTTCTTTGTTCTTAATGGCAGATAATCTTAGGGAAACAAACAAGTAACAATTTGATCAGAGACAACTATAATCCCTCAAATAACAGCTCCTAGCTCTTCATCACACTCCAACTTGGTTTTTGCTAAATAGCTGGAATCTGTACATTTCTTTCTAAAAAGGCTTACCTTTCTAATGGCATTGAAAAGTGGCCTTGTGGAGGAATGTTCTGTAGCACTAACTAGTAATAGCTTTTTCTCTGAACTCCAAGCCCTCTCAACTGAGAGACAGATAAAACCCTATCATCTACTTCATTTTCTCTAATTCTTTTTTCCCCCTTGCCTCTAGGGGAATAAAAAAAAAAAGGAAAATAGTTGGCAGCACATTAAGGACACAAAACAGAGAAAAATGTAGGTTCCTGGAATGTTTAAGGGAGATGAAAATCATCTACGTTTGGGATCTGCCTCATGGAATTTAGCTGTGGATTAGTTATCCAAATTACCTCTTGCTTTTATCACACAGACAATATACAGCTGAATTGTTAAATGATGTGCACTTTTTTTTTTTTTCCTGAGAGCAAGATTGGGTACTTAATCAGGTCAATAATTATTCACACATTAGCACAGTCTTCTTCTTAAAGTGTAACGGTGACTCATTGGGTATATAGTCATTATTACTGATTAGAAGGAAATTATTTTTGTGGATCAGTGGTTCATGTGAAAACAGCTAAATTTATTATGCTGAGCTATTTAACAGTTGGACCATGTGAAAATTCTGGTGTTACTATTGTGATTAAGTCTTTATGTATATATCAGGAAATGACTATGAAAAAGACCATACTGCATTTACTGTTAAATTTGAATTTTGCTACTAATAGACCCAAATTTCTGAAGTTTGGTACTAAACTTGGACATCCATAATGCACTTCCACAATGAAATTTCTTTATAGGTAAATTTATTTCACAAAGAAATAGGGAGCAAGAAGGTAAATAATCTAGAAAAAAGATGAAATATGAATATAGAGAATAAGTATAAAAAAGAGAGAAAAGAAGTGAATAAGGAAGAGGAAAGAATGAAAGAAATATAATGTCACTTGGTTTGAATTGTTAGTTGGATTTCATATTTGATGAAATATCTGCAATTCTACTTGGTTTGTGCAATTAATTTTTAATATTATAAGTGAAGGACAAATCCTACATTTCATTTCAATTATTTTACATAGAAAATATTCCAAGAATATTATAAATGTATTCCAAGAATACGCTGTAAATATAACAGCATATATTGCTAAAAGGTAAGGATTCCCTTTTAAACGTACCTACAGTATTATCTTATCTTAAAAATGCATTAGAAATAACCCATTAATATTATCTGATAACATGTCCATGTTCAAATTTTGCTAGTTATATGATAGTTTATTTACAATGAGTCTGTTTACATCAGTATTCAAATAAAGTCAAAACATTGTATTTATTTTTATGTTATCTCTTTAGTATCTTTAAATCTTATATTACTTTTCCTATTAATTTTTATTCTTGCAATGTATCTGTTTAAAACTAGATTATTTGTATGGCTTGATCTGATTGAAGCTTGTTACTTTTGGCAAAAACAATTTATATGTGTTGTTGTATCTTTTATCAGCTGGCACATAATATATGGTTGTCTGTTTTGAGGCTGTCAAGTATTTTGTTAAACATTTGTTTTATATGGGAGAAACATGTTAGATACTTGATTATTTCCCTTTATTTAGCACTTTCTAAATAGTGAATTAGTTAAATATTATCTTCTAAAATGATTGGTATATTTTCAATATAGTTTGAATTTGTAGATTTTAACATATTTGCTTGTCATCAATCCTGTACAGTTATTTTTTAATACACAAATCTATAATGCTAAAATAAATAGCATTTCCCTTTATTGAATTATTTCCTCATGATAAATTGTCATGATTGGAATTACTGAGTCAAAAGATATAAAAATCTCCATAGTTTTTGCTATACTGTAACTTACAGGTTTTCAAATAATGCAACTTTAATGCTACTAGAAGTAAGTAGTGAATTCTTTGTAGCTATGGATTTTTAATTTACAGATTAAGTGTGCCTTATGTAAAAATAAATCTTGGAAATGATATAAAAATGAAAATGTAATATATAAAATGTAAACTGTAGTCTCCTGTCCATCCTTTCCAGCAACAGTTCTGTACTCCCTGGTGGATGCCAATTTTAAATTTTTAGTCATTTTCTTTTTTATTTGGCTAGATTCTAAAATAACTCATTTTGAATATCTCCCAAATTTCAGACATTGTGTATTGATTTCCTACTATAGAAACTGAAAATATAGCTCTGTTAAACTGCTCTCACATCCTGATGTTCCTCTTACAGATATGTGTATCTCCTCTTCCTAGCTAACGAACCCAGGTTTTAGCATTCAAGTTGAATCTTTCTTCAGAGTTTCTAGTTATTATGGCTCTGTGTATATTGTTTAATTCAGACCCAGACTGAGTGCGCACACACACAGTATTAAAACTTTTTTCTTGCACAACTTGTATTCATCTGTGGAATTAATTTCTCATTATTATTATTATTGTTATTTAGTGTTTCTTACAATCTGTGACTAACTTTTCCATATTGTTTAACACTTCTCAGTTCCATTTTCCACTAAGTAAAAATTGTCAAATAATCTCTTTTTTAAAATAATTTTAATTTAATTTTAGGAAATCTCTCCCAGAACTTTAATTCTTAAGTCTTCCATTCCAGTCTGTCTGGTTGTTCTCTAAGTTCAGTGAATAACCATCGTCCTCATATTCCATGTTGTTCTCTAGGAAAATTCCTTTCACCTCTCTCTAGTGCTAGGGCCACTATTTCATGGATATTATAGAAAAAGGTAAAAATACAACAAAACAAACACTTGTCTGTTTTGTATGCCCAGCATCTGAAGACTTTTATGTAATTAGGAAAGTTCTCTCTCTGATGGACATTGTAGGAAAGTAAAGAATGTCTTACTGTATAGTAGCTGAAAATGCTGGGCTTCCCAGGTGGCTCAGTGGTAAAGAATCCACCTACTGAGCAGGAGACATTCTATCCCTGGGTTGGGAAGATTCCCTGGCATAGGAAATGGTAACCCATTCCAATATTCTTGCCTGGAGAATCCCATGGAGAGAGGAGTCTTGTGGGCTACAGTCCACGGGGTCACGAAGGAGTTGGACATGACTTAGTGATGAAATACCAACAGAGCTGAAAGTGTTAGAGTCTCATTTCTCTAATACCCTTTCACTCGGGATGCAGATGTATGAGCTAGGATGTCTCAGTCAAATGTGTCCACGGCCAACTTTAACTTGGCTTAGGATGGCTAAAGGAAGGGGCAGGGAGTGCTCTTCTCCATTGGTTTCAGAAATAACCCTGTAAGAAACAGTTCTTTTTATAGGTAGGGGCAACTCAAGGCCCCCAATCAATTCTTGAAAGGAATTGTAGTAGTTAACTGCCCTCTCTGATTCCTGTTCTCACTGCTTCTTTCGAGCTGCTACAGAAGTTTGACCATCTGGATTGTAATCATGTGATACACCGAAATCATAGTTTTTTTTCCTTACCTCTCCTACCAAGTGGCTGGAGCCAATATGTATCTAGGTTGTCATCTCCAAGGTGTCCACTGGTCTCCAGTGATTTTGTTTACAAAATAAAACAAAAAGCTTCAGTGATTTTTTCTTTTCATTTTGTTTCATTTTCTTTATTACTTACATCCAAAATCATTAATAACAAGGCAGGGTATTGGGTTAGTATTTGGAGCTGCATTTGTCTGGTTGGACTTTGGCACACTGGAACCTCTGGTCCCACAAGGGTTTGGTGTGGCCATGCTGTTCCCCGGGCCTTGAGGAAATGCCTGTATACCTCCCTGCTTTCGTGAGGGCCGGAGAGCAGGATGGTGCTGCGGCCCTTGGGGGCGTCCAGGGCCAGCTGGCTGAAGGTGAGGATCTTACCCCTGGCCTTGAGGATGTGGTTCCACACATGTCTGCTCATGCACAGCCCACAACTTCAGTTTGGGCATTTCCTGGATATGCACGTTGTTCTCCACTATAGTCCCGGCAGCCACAGCTGTTTTGTCTTCTGGGGCCAGGATGCTTCATCTTCTGGATCATCAGGGAAAGGGACAGAGCACCGCCAGTTGGTGCGACTCTTGAAAAGTCTCTTCAGTACAACTTGATTGAAGGCAGAATTGAGCCTCTGGCCAAAACTCTGTACAATTTAACGAACAGACTTTGTTAGATGTACATGATCTTGGGTTCTTTGAACTGAACCTTTCATTCTACCACTCTCACCCCACTCCTATCTCCACCACTCCTTGAGAGATGAAAAATGTCACATTTCTTTGGGGTCAGTGCAGTGGTATGGCTTGTTTTTCTAGCACATCCAATGAGCCTACAATGACCCATATCTTTCAGATAATACTATTCATCTAGGTAATCATCTAGAATTCTCTTTGGTTCTTTGAAACTAGGAACTCTAATAGAAAGTTGGAAGATATATCATACTTTCCTTTCTTATTTGTTCAGTCACTAAGCTGTTTCTGACTCCTTTGTGACCCCATGGACTGCAGCCCACCAGGCTCCTCTATCCATGGGATTCTTCAGGCAAGAATACTGGAGTGGGTTGCCATTTCCTCCTCCAGGGAATCGTCTGAACCCAGGAATAGAACCTAGGTCTCCTGCTTTAGCAGGGGAAATTCTTTACCACTGAGCCACCAGGGAAGCCCTCCTATCTTATTTCTTCCCTTGTTTTGCTTTAGAACATTCTCGAGCAGCTGCTGGTGATTATATAGAGGGAGAAATTATTTGAGAGCATGTATATTGAAAAATACTTTTCTATTCTCACAGCTGATCAGTTCAGTTCAGTTCAGTCACTCAGTCGTGTCCGACTCTTTGCGACCCCGTGAATCGCAGCACACCAGGCCTCCCTGTCCATCACCAAATCCCGGAGTTCCCTCAGACTCCTGTCCATCGAGTCAGTGATGCCATCCAGCCATCTCATCCATCCTGTGTCGTCCCCTTCTCGTCCTGCCCCCAATCCCTCCCAGCATCAGAGTCTTTTCCAGTGAGTGAACTCTTCACATTAGGTGGCCAAAGTACTGGAGTTTCAGCTTCAGCATCATTTCCTCCAAAGTAATCCCAGGGCTGATCTCCTTCAAAATGGACTGGTTAGATCTCCTTGTAGTTCAAGGGACTCTCAAGAGTCTTCTCCAACACCACAGTTCAAAAGCATCAATTCTTCGGCACTCAGCTTTCTTCACAGTCCAACTCTCACATCTGTACATGACCACAGGAAAAACCATAGCCTTGACTAGATGGACCTTTGTTGGCAAAGTAGTGTCTCTGCTTTTGAATATGCTATCTAGATTGGTCATAACTTCCCTTCCAAGGAGTAAGAGTCTTTTAATTTCATGGCTGCAATGACCATCTGCAGTGATTTTGGAGCCCCCGAAATAAAGTTTGACACTGTTTCCACTATTTCCCTATCTATTTGCCATGAAGTGTTGGGACCGGATGCCATGATCTTCATTTTCTGAATGTTGAGCTTTAAGCCAACTTTTTAACTCTCCTCTTTCACTTTCATCAAGAGGCTTTTTAGCTCCTCTTCACTTTGAGCCATAAGGGTGGTGTCATCTGCATATCTGAGGTGATTGATATTTCTCCTGGCAATCTTGATTCCAGCTTGTGCTTCTTCCAGCCCAGCGTTTCTCATGATGTACTCTGCATATAAGTTAAATAAGCAGGGTGACAATATACAGCCTTGACGTACTCCTTTTTCTATTTGGAACCAGTCCGTTGGTCCTAGTTTAGACCTAAATTTTTAAGTAGCAAATCATGCTTGGAAATTTAAAAGCATGTTTACCTTGTTGTTAATCTTCCTTCTTCTCACACAGAAGAATCTCCCTGTCAGCTCTCCTAAATCTCTAACAACTGCCCATTTGGCTTCCAGTATTCTAAAATTTAGTTAACATCACTACATTGTTCTAATTTTCTTTGGCTTTGTGGGTCTATCCTTTTTTTATAAGACTGATTCACTGCCTGCTCTGCTAAGGAGGCAGATGAGTCTGTTCCTTTTTAATTGCTTGCGTGTGTATGTGTGTGTGTGTTAGACAGAATAGAAATAAATGCATGTATTAAATTCACAATGCTTAACAGAAAATTTTAAGTATATTTCTTTCATAAGCAAATATCAGGTGCTAAAGAATCCTTCCATGGACAGATTGAATAATAATGGGAACTCTGAATTCTATTAACTCTTCCTGGGCTTTCTCATATATCTACTCTTCATTGATTGGCACAGATTGGAATTGGTTTATTCTAGAATTGTATATTTTCTACTTTCCCTCTCTTACTGTGTTCAGTATTAAAAATGTGTTGATATTATTTTGTCTTATATGCCTCATCTTTATCTCTCTTTCTTTCCATGGATAAGATTAATATTATCAAAAGGTTATAAATTTTGTTCCTTACATCCCAAATTCTAGTTCTGTACTCTGTAACTTGACTGAGTCCACTTATTGAATCTGTGCTCCTGAAGCTACTCTACCACAATAACTATGTTCAAAAATACCTCTTTGTCTTTGCTCTTTGGAATTTTATTTCCTGTCTGCGTGCATGTGTGCTAAGTCTCTTCAGTTGTGTTTGACTCTTGGTGACCCTATGGACTGTATAGCCTGCCAGGCTCCTCTGTCCATGGGATTCTCCAGGCAACAATACTGGAGAGGGTTGTCCTGTCCTCCTCCAGGGGATCTTCCCCACCCAAGGACTGAACGTGCATCTCTTACCTCCAGGCAGGTTCTTTATCACTAGCACCACCTGGGAAGCTCCTTATTTCCTTTCTAATATAACTTATTTTAAGATTATAAACATGCATTAAATAATATTTATGTAACTATTATGTTTTATTAATTATACATATAAAGCATTCCATCCTCTTATTTTTCTTTCTATCTAAAAACATTGTAAGTACCTAGCAACTGTTAGGCTTCTCTGGTAGCTCAGCTGGTAAACAATGTGCCTGCGATGCAGGAAACCCTGATTCGATTCCTGGGTAGGGCAGTTCCCCTGGAGAAGGGATAGGCCACCCACTCAGTATTCTTGGGTTTCCCTGGTGGCTCAGATGGTAAAGAATCTGCCCACAATGCAGGAGACCTGGGTTCAACCCCAGGGTTGGGAAGATTCCCTGGAGGAGGGGATGGCAACCCACCCCAGTATTCTTGCCTGGAAAATTCCCATGGACAGAGAAACCTGGCAGGCTACAGTCCATGGGGCTGCAAAGAGTCGGACATGACTGAGTGACTAAGCGCCCGAAGCAAGTGTTAAACATTGCAGATAGAAGGAAAACAAGAATGTAGAAAGATTAGAGAATGTGAATTTATCAGACATAAAGATGCACAGAAAGAAAAACAGGGGAAAAATAACAGGGTAGTCATTATAGTTGTAATTATCCTCTTGATAATTTCTGGATATTCGTTTTTATTTTATTTAACTATAATTATATAGCATATAAAATCTGATTTGTTTTTTTTTTCTTTCAAAATAAGCTATTGGGAAAATTATTGCTAAGTGTTATATGTTGCTACAATGTCACCAGTAGCAACTGTCCAGAACTTCATACCTAATAGAGTGCTTCCTTATGAAGTTAATCTAAATGGAACCAAGAGACAGAGTATATTGCACATTCTCTTTCTAATGTCCATGGAATACAAGTAAAGGACTTGTCAAATGAATAAATACCAAATAGGTTGCTTGAAATGAGGAATTCCTTTCTGTAGATGTTTATACAAATTTATTCTAACATCCCTCTCCTCGCCAAGCTCTCTGGAGGGAAGAGAGTTCACACAATCACCTATTGAAATCTCCTCAATGTATTTGTCATTTCAACTTTCCTTTCTCTGTTGTTCAAGATTACAAACAGAATACACTGTTGTAAAGAGACATGAATGAAGATAGCCTGGTTTGATAGAAATTTTGCAGCCATTGTGATGTGTTAAACTGTGAAAACTTTTGCAAGAGATAGCTACTTTTCTAGCATGTGAACTCAATTTCCCTAAAATATGAACTGAAAGAAATATGAGAAAATACAGAAAACAAATCCCCAGAAACCTCCTGTATATATATAATTTAAAATTTTCAATGGCTTGTTTTGTTATGAAAACCATTAGGTAAAATGCCTATCTATCCTACAAAAGCTTTGAAAGTGAAAGTCACCAAGTTGTGTCCGACTCTTTGCGACCTCCTGTACTGTAGCCCTCCAGGCTCCTCTCTCGATGGAATTCTCCAGGCAGGAATACTAGAATGGGTTGCCTTTTCCTTCTCCAGGGGATCTTTGCAACCCAGGGATTGAAACTGGGCCTTCCACACTGGAGGCAGGTTCTTTACCATCTGAGCCATGAGGGACACCCTTAAAATAGCTTTAAAATAAATCAAAATGACTCACACAGGTAGAAGAAAAAAGGAAGATATTCAGGGTATGAGTTTAAGTAAATAAAAGATGACTAAATGCCTCCTGGCTCTGTTGCTAGTCCAGTATTACCATAAGCACTCTTATCTAGTTTGAGAATATCTGCTTGTTCTTGACTGAGATGACAGTAAAACCTTAAAGTATGTCATTTTTGTTTCCGCATTGAAAACTTCTATGAGTTCACCTTCCACGCCCTTTTGTTATTAGACAAACAAGTCTATTTGCTTTCCTACATTTTTGTTTGTTTAAGTCAGGAATTAAAACCCCAGATTTTTTAAGACAAAAGGCTCATAAATCAGTCAGGCTTGGGAAACAGATATTTTAAATTTCTGCTTCTTTTCTTATAATGCTTTTTACTCTAATCCTCGTGGCACATTTCCCTGATCACTGAATTGTTTGCTTCATGTTGATTCAACTTGATACCGTGTTTTCATTTTATACATATAGAAATTTCCAGGACAAATACTGAAAAGTGTTCACATTTTTTAAGAGTTTAATTCTCTGCTTTAAGAAAAAGATAACAGAATTGTCCTCTATTTTCTTTTGTTAAATATTCATACTTCTTTTACTCTTTATCATCACCAAATTCTCTGAACAGTTTTCTTCCCTTCTAGGCTGTCTGGTCCGATATGAACAGGGTTTCTCTTTTAGCTCACTGTTTTATCGCAAGCATCTAACATCCTATCTTTCACATGGTAGACACTTAATAATTAATTCATTATAAAATGCCTGCATTCTGCCCTTTCATAAAAGGCAGAGTACTTGCTTTTCACTTTCCATATTCTGTAATATTGTTTTAATATTTTTAATTATGGGAATTGGATATGAAAAATGATTGCTGAATTGCCTTTTCAACCAGAATGGTGTATGATGAGTGAATAACAATAGCAGTATTGTCTTATTTCACAGATTTAAAAAGAAACTTAACCATCTTCCTCCGCCCACATGTTGACATCTCTGATGTTGGAAAGGATCTACAATAATGGCATACTATGATTTAATTGTAGACTCTTGTTCCTTCCTCCCTCCACTCCTTCCTTTTCATGGATCATAACATAGTGATGATATATCTTAGGATCAGTGCAAACTTTTATTTGATTAAAGAGCATAACTACAATTAGATGAACTCCTATTGTATGTTAATGCACATGAAGTCTTATTTTTTTTCCTATTTTACAAATCAGGAAATTTATGTTCAAAATTTAGCAACTCACTTGAGGTTATATATCTAGCAAATGGTGGCATCTGAGCTGATATTGTTCTAGTCCAAAGATTGTGTCTTTTTACATAACTTAAAGATACACTATTCATCATAAGTGAAGTATAACTGAAGTTATAAAAATAGAATCATATACGTTAGAGTTGGAAGAAAATTAAGAGAGCATCTATTCTAATACCCTTATTTTACAGATCAGAAGAGAGCTCCAGATAGGTTAAGTGTTCTGGGTAATAAATCTAGAAATTTGTGAACATAGGACTATGAGAAAAATCATGCATACTCATAGTAACAAATTGAAATACTACAGAAACGTATGGTGAAAGAAACAATCTTACTGTACCCCAATTTGGACATACTCTACCTTTCTGAGATATACTATATATGTATATGTATGTATGTATACATGTATATTTTCTAGTTTTTAAATAGGACTCAAATATATGGTTTATGATACAAGATCTGTAAAACTCATTCTTAAAATTATTTTGGAAGTCAAAAGCTAAATATTGATACACATATAACTTCTAATATGTTTCTTGTAACATTCATTTAAAGAAGAATTGATACAGAAAACATAGAACGAATTTCAAAATATCTACAATGGCACCCCACTCCAGTATTCTTGCCTGGAAAATCCCATGGATGGAGGAGCCTGGTGGGTTGCAGTCCATGGGGTTGCTAAGAGTCGGACACGACTGAGCGACTTCACTTTCACGTTTCACTTTCATGCATTGGAGAAGGAAATGGCAACCCACTCCAGTGTTCTTGCCTGGAGAATCCCAGGGACGGGGGAGCCTGGTGGGCTGCCATCTATAGGGTCGCACAGAGTTGGACACGACTGAAGTGACTTAGCAGCAGCAGCATTATGTACTTAGAATTCATCATACCTTAACTCATTTAAACTGTATCACAAAGTTTTGAGATGAAAACTAGCTATTTGTGAAGTAACAAGAGGTTAAAGAGGACAAGCAACTTACCAAAGGTGCAAGGATGAAATAATTGAGGACTCAGAATCTTTGGGTCATTTAAACTCTGGTTAATTAAAGTTTTGGCTGATGATAGAGGTAATAACTAATGGATAATGAGAGAAGAAAGCCAAAGACATTAGTAAAAGTCCCAGGATCAATCACAGAAATGAGGCCTATAGAAGCCTTGTATAATTTTATTTGACTGTTTTTTTATATGTGTGTGTGTATGTGTGTGCACTTATTTGTATCCTACAATTTTCTTCATATCTCACCTTATTCTCTGTGTCATATGAATACTATTGGCAGTTAAATTTATAATTTAGTGTTTAGGTAACAGAATATTCAGTGGGAGTCTTACTGAATCTGAGGAGCAATCAACATAGCCAATGATGGGTACAATGACTGTTTGAATTGTTTCTCATTTGGAGGAAGTAATATAATCTCTTTTAAGAAGCATAACTCTACATTATTATGTAGTGATATGCAGTTGTTTTACTGTATGGGATCTAAAATGTGAGCAGCAGGGACCATGCAGAAGTTGAGAGTCAAAGAAGTAGACTGTGCTCCTTATCTATTGATTACCTATGTGCTCCAAATTAACACTTTTTATTTGCTCTGTGAAAAGGGATCTGGACCTTTTGACAATTGGCACAATGTTAAGCCTTATCAGAAGGATGGAGAGTTAATGCAGAAGGAAGGGCTTTGTTTTCCGGTTTTGGAGTGCTTGACCAGCGGTCTCCAATAATGTGGCTGGCTTCTTCATTGCTTGGCTTCTGCAGCCCCTGAATTGTGTAACTTCTCAATTAGTCCCAGCTCCTGCAGTGCATGGCAGCAAGCAGCATCTAGTAACCAGTAGCTTCCAGGTGGCTGATTTTGTAGTCACAGGCATATCTCTGTGAACAGCTTTCATAAGCAGCGCTTTAGACCACAGATATCCATCAAGTTCTGCCAGCTAGGCACCACAGAAAATTCTCTGCCATTCAGCCAGTCATGGCTGTGCCTTCCTCACCTTCAAGGTCTATTTCTTAGTCCTGGTGGGGGCGGGAATTCTTTAGGGTGTTCTCTCTCAGCTCTAAGAGTAGTGATTGCTTCTTATGTCTGCTATTCCTATATTTTTTAGAGTTCTCTTTATGTTTTACTAGCCAACACCTCCTTATTCCAATCCTTCATTATAGTTAATAATTCATTATATTAAACTTTCCTTTTTCAAATTATTGTGTGGCTTCTCCTGATTAGATGTAAGACTGTCTGACATCTATTTCTGGGCTTTTAGACCATTACCACTGTTCCTTACCATTAACAGGGATAAATTAAAATGGATAATAATGAGGCTTTGCATAATTTTAAACATAAATAATTAATACTTCAGGTAGTAGAATCATAAAATTTGCAGGTGAGAAGGAACATTAGAAATGATTTAATGTAGTCTTCTTTTTTGAGATATGGAAACTGAGGCCAAAATAACTTTAAAAATGAGGAGATCCATGTTCTATCTGTTTTTTATATCACCATTGTCTATCATAGAGTCAGTGTTCAGTGACTGTGAACTGAATTGAATTGAAATAAGGGAATTAACTGAAAATATTTATTGAGCACTGTGATTTAGACATAGTTCTTTCTCTCAAGAGATTTTCAGGCAAGTAGCTAATTTGGAATCAGAATTATAACTTTGGTTAAACCTATGCCCTCATTAGTTTGGTTATTACCACTAATTTAATTGTGGATTGAAATCAGAAGTTAGTTTTCTTTGTGTACTCTTTGTACATATGTCTAAATTTTCATTGGAAACAGGATGATATGGGCATATTTAAACCTAAGTTACTCTAACTCTGTTATGGTTATTATAACCATCCATCTTCCAGGACAAGTGTTGTATGCTGCTGCTGCTGCTACTGCCAAGTCACTTCAGTCGTGTTCGACTCTGTGCGACCCCATAGACAGTAGCCCACCAGGCTCCCCCGTCCCTGGGATTCTCCAGGCAAGCTCGATTTCCAAAACACACATGTATGGTTTTACTTTTTCATTTATAGGAATATTATTTTTGCACAAGAGTCTTAAACTTATTTTAGATTTTAATTTGTCAGAAACCTTCTATTCCACTTCCTAGAATGATGGGTGACAGGAAATAAGGCCACAATCTTGTAGGGTCAGATTGTGAAATACCTTGTTTATTTAGCATATGTAATTTTAATAAACCTTGCCTGAATTGGTTTATGAATTCTTGTAACCTTTATACATTTAATAGATGTCTATCTTTAGCATGTCTTTCTGGATATATTTCTTTGATAACAGTTTGTGATACTCTAGACCATTTATTTTGTTAATGTTAATTTACCACTCTCCCCCATTTGCAAGAGAGATTAGGACATATTTGAATCCATTAAGATTTTTTCAGACAAATTCTGTTACATTTTAATCAAATATGTATTTTAAAACTTCTGGGTATAAGGATAGGGACATTATAACTTTGTAATCTTCATAAATGGTTGTGCTATCCTGTACTTCATGTAGATATCTTGCCTCAATTCACTGAATGGGGTTGGGGGGATTGAGCATCAGAATATCTCACAAAACTTGTAATAAATAGTTCAGTTCAGGTCAGCCATTCAGTTGTGTCTGACTCTTTGCGACCCCATGGATAGCATCACGCCAGGCCTCCCTGTCCATCACCAACTGCCGGAGTCCAC
The DNA here is from genome assembly GCF_023091745.1 of Budorcas taxicolor. Taxonomy (NCBI): domain Eukaryota; kingdom Metazoa; phylum Chordata; class Mammalia; order Artiodactyla; family Bovidae; genus Budorcas; species Budorcas taxicolor. The sequence continues at coordinate 114,522,732 of NC_068910.1, read as the reverse complement.
CCAAACTCATGTCCATTGAGTCGGTGCTGCCATCCAACTATCTCATCCTCTGTCGTCCCCTTCTCCTCCTGCTTTCAATCTTCCCCAGCATCAGGGTCTTTTCAAATGAGTCAGTTCTTCACATCAGGTGGCCAAAGTATTGGAGTTTCAGCTTCAACATCAGTCCTTCTAATGGACACCCAGGACTGATTTCCTTTAGGATGGACTGGCTGGATCTCCCTGCAGTGCAAGGGACTCACAAGAGTCTTCTCCAACATCGCAGTTCAAAAGCATCAATTCTTTGGCACTCAGCTTTCTTTATAGTCCAAATTGCACATCCACACATGACTACTGGAAAAACCATAGCCTTGACTAGATGCTACTGGAGATTGATGGAGAACTAACTGCAGAAAGAATGAAGGGATGGAGCCAAAGCAAAAACAACACCCAGTTGTGGATGGGACTGGTGATAGAAGTAAGGTCCGATGCTGTAAAGAGCAATATTGCATAGGAACCTGGAATGTTAGGTCCATGAATCAAAGCAAATTGGAAGTGGTCAAACAGGAGATGGCAAGAGTGAACATCAACATTCTAGGAATCAACGAACTAAGATGCACTGGAATGGGTGAATTTAACTCAGATAACAAGTATATCTACTATTGTGGGCAGGAATCCCTTATAAGAAATGGAGTATCCATCATAGTCAACAAAAAAATCTGAAATTCAGTACTTGGATACAATCTCAAAAATGACAGAGTGATCTCTGTTCATTTACAAAGTAAACCATTCAATATCACGGTAATCCAATTTTATGCCCCAACCGGTAACGCTGAAGAAGCTGAATGGTTTTATGAAGACCTACAAGACCTTTTGGAACTAACCCCCCAAAAGATGTCCTTCTCATAATAGGGGACTGGAATGCAAACGTAGGAAATCTAGAAACACTTGGAGTAACAGGCAAATTTGGCCTTGGAGTACAGAATGAAGCAGGGCAAAGGCTAATAGAGTTCTGCCAAGAGAAAGCACTGATCCTAGCAAACACCCTCTTCCAACAGCACAAGAGAAGACTCTACACATGGACATCACCAGATGGTCAACACCGAAATCAGATTGATTATATTCTTTGCAGCCAAAGATGGAGAAGCTTTATACAGTCAGCAAAAACAAGACCGGGAGCTGACTGTTGCTCAGATTATGAACTCCTTATTGCCAAATTCAGACTTAAGTTGAAGAAAGTAGGGAAAACCACCAGACCATTCGGGTATGACCTAAATCAAATCCCTTATGACTATACAATGGAAGTGAGAAATAGATTTAAGGGACTAGATATGATAGACAGAGCGCCTGATGAACTATGGAATAAATAAATGAGGAATAAATCCTACCTTTAAAAAGTAGAATTTCTAATAATTAATATATTTTAGATAGAAGAATTATCTGGTATAAAGTTTATTTCTTATGTAAAATTCATTAGTGAATAGACAAACTGAAGATCAGTAAATGGCTCTTGTAACTCCATATCACTTTTTATTATAAATAATATTCAAATTATCACACAGTTACACTCATTTCACATGCTAGCAAAGTAATGCTCAAAATTCTCCAAGCTAGGCTTCAACAGTACGTGAACTGAAAACTCCAAATGTTCAAACTGGATTTAAAAAAGGCAGAGGAACCAGAGATTAAATTTCCAACCTACATTCAATCATCAAAAAAGCAAGAGCATCCAGAAGAAACATTTACTTCTGCTTCATTGACTATGCTAAAGCCTTTGACTGTATAGATCACAACAAACTGTGGAAAATTCTTCAAGAGATGGGAACATCAGACCACCTATCCTTCCTCCTGAGAAACCTGTATGCAGGTTAATAAGCAACAGTTAGAACCAGACAGGGAAAAATGTACTGGTTCCAAATAGGGAAAGGAGTACATTAAGGCTGTATATTGTCACCCTGCTTGTTTAACTTATATGCACAGTACATCATGGGAAATGCCAGGCTGGATGAAGCACAAACTGGAATCAAGTGTGTCGGAAGAACTATCAGTAACCTCAGATATGGAGGAGGCAATGGCATCCCACTCCAGTACTCTTGCCTGGAAAATCCCATGGATGGAGGAGCCTGGTAGGCTGCAGTCCATGGGGTCGCTAAGAGTCAGACATGACTGACAGAATTTACTTTCACTTTTCACTTTCATGCATTAGAGAAGGAAATAGCAACCCGCTCCAGTGTTCTTGCCTGGAGAATCCCAGGGACAGAGGAGTCTAGTGGGCTGCCGTCTATGGTGTTGCACAGAGTTGGACACGACTGAAGCGACTTAGCAGCAGCAGCAGCAGCAGCATGCAGATGATACAATCCTTATGGCAGAAAGCAAAGAGGAACTAAAGACCTTCTTGAGAAATGTGAAAGAGGAGAGTGAAAAAGTTGACTTGAAACTCAACATTCAAAAAACTAAGATCATGGCATCCAGTCCCATTGCTTCATGGCAAATAGATGGAGAGTCAATGGAAACAGTGACAGACTTTATTTTCTTGGGCTCCAAAATCACTGCAGATGGTAACTGCAGCCATGAAATTAAAAGCCATTTGCTCCTTGGATGAAAAGCTGTGATAGACCTAGACAGCATGTTATAAAGCAGAGACGTTACTTTGCTAACAAAGGTCCGTCTAGTCAAATTATGGTTTTTCCAGTAGTCATGTATGAATGTGAGAATTGGACCATAAAGAAGGTTGAGTACTGAAGAATTGATGGTTTTGAACTGGGGTGTTGGAGAAGACTCTGGAGAGTACCTTGGACTGCAAGGAGATCAAACCAGTCAATTGTAAATTAAATCAGTCCTGAATATTCATTGGAAGGACTGATGCTGAAGCTGAAGCTGCAATACTTTGGCCTCCTGATGTGAAGAGCCAACTTATTGGAAAAGACCCTGATGCTGGGAAAGATAGAGAGTAAGAGGATAAAAGGACGACAGAGGATGAGATGGTTGGATGGCATCACTGAATCAATAGACATGCATTTGAGCAAGCTCAGGGAAATGGTAAAGAGCAGGGAAGCTTTGTGTGCTGCAAGTCTATGGGGTCACAAAGAGTCGGACCTAATGAGGGACTGAACAACAAAAGCAATTTTATATAATTTGCGATGCTAAGAAAAGTGACCAAACAGTATCTCTATCAAATAGTGGTTTTAATATCCCTTGTTTCAAATAATAGCTTGTTATGAAATCATAATTTAAATCATTCACTTTGTGTTCAGTGTCATCTTTTTATTTGCATTAATACTTATATTGGCGATATAAATGTAATATCCAAGATGTCATGAATATTTTGGAAGGTATCTCCTTTTTTTGCTTTACTGTCTCCTTGTGCTTCATATTTCCATGTCTATCTTGATTATTCTCATTTCTTAAATTCAATTCCCCTCACACTTATTCCCCTTATACTTATTCCTTGCCTGTTCAGATCTCCTGCTGACCTCCAAAAGTCATGGCAGACAAATTCGATATGAATATGAGAGTAAGGATTTGGTCCTTTACTTCTACTGGTTCCTCCAGAGGTCATTTGTTTTATGATAGCATTTTAGAAATGCTCCATATTTTTTAAATGATCTAAAAATACAGTAGGCAAAATAATAAAACATAAAAATCTACTATAATTTATAAAATGAGAAAACATAGGTACAATCTTCATGAATTTTCTCTAATTTCTTTCTGTGCATTTTGGAGATATAATTAAGATTAAACTTTATAAAAATTAGGACCATGTAGCTTTTATTTTGAGGCTTCCCAGGTGGTTCAGTGGTAAAGAATCTGCCTCAATGCAGGAGACGCAGGTTTGATCTTTAGATTGGGAAGATCCCCTGGAGAGGGAAATGGCAACTCACTCCAGAATTTTTGCCTGGAGAGTCCCAGGGACAGAGGAGCATTGTAGATCACAGTCCAGGGTGTCACAAAGAATTGGACACTACTGAGCACACATGCAACTTTTATTTTATATTTTCCTATTAGTAAGTAATCTTCTAAGACCTGATTTCTAGTAGCTTTATGACATCTCATCATATAGACTAGTGGCTTTTAAATGCAAAGGTGAGAGTGTTTCCAAGGAATCATACAGTGAAAGAGATGGGCTTTCCTGAAATGAAGCATGGAAACATTTAATATGTTGCACCTAATCTGAGGGAGGTGGCAGACAGAGCCCCAGCCCACGACATTCTTTACCAACAAGAACATGTCCCTCTTGTATGAATGGCCTGGAGGAATCACGAAGGAAAAGAGACAAACCTGCCTCACAAAATTGTTCCCTTCAGTGAAGAATGGAACAAAAGGGTGAAACTTGTTTTCCTCTCTAGCATGATAATTGCTGTACATGGAATCCATAAAAGGAACAATGAAAATCTAAGGTGATTATATAAATAATTTATAGAATAGTAATCATTCAAATTAAATCAATATTATATTTTAATCTTAATGCACTAAGAATGATGCAATCTTTGGTTACATTATTTTCATCAATTAACCCCTCCCCTGATCCTAATTTTTACAATGGGGTAGTAGCCATTAGTTGCCAGTGTGTCTGGCTTACTGTAAATGGTCACTGGGGACGAAAATTAAGTGTAACATCTCTCAAAAATGTTTAAGTTCCCATACAATCCAAACTCTTTCTTAGAGTAAAATTGTTCATATCAGCAAATCTAATGCTAAGTAGAAAGGGGTTTTTCTAGAATGGAGAGTTATTTTTTTTCTCCCCTAATAATAATAGTAGGCTGAATTCTCTAGCCAAGTTTATTGCTTCCAGTGGTATATTCATGTTGGTCATGATCAGTCAACAGGCATCAACATGATACAAATAAATGGAGGTTGGTGACTATTTTGAAGTCACCTATTTTGCATATTTTAGTCTCATGTATCTGTGACGAATATTTAGATTTGAAAACCTTTTTATATGAAAAGATTATTTTCTGTCCTTAGAGTGCACAAATAGATAAGCTACTTTGAAAATAAAAGCTAAATGAAATGTTCACATATCTATTTAGATGCTAGAACAATTTGATGGTTTTCATAAAATACATTTGAAATTATTGTTTTGAGATAATGCTGTCTATTTACATAATGGTGATATTACATCCTTAATAAATATTTGAGTTATTTGACTCCTGGTGAGCATCTTTAATTGAAGTTTACCCAGATGTCTAAATTTAGCAATTGGAGGTTGTTTTCTTTTTGCTGAGATTGGAGTTGCAATCAAACCTTGACTGTAATTTCAGTTCAATCTTTTTGCATAATTATTTTGAAGTTGACGTAATGGAGGAAAACAAAGAGCACATGTGTATAGGAGAGAGACAGGCTGAGAGAGAAGAAAAGCAAGGCCATATTTTAAAATAGCATTTGATGGCTTACTAGGAAAAAGAAATAAACTTACCCATTAATGTTAACAAAGAGTAAACAACTCATGTAGGATTTTTAAAATTATTATACATTTGTTCTTTATCATTTGTATAGTATGCAATAACTTTAACAGATTATGTATTTGCTTCCCTTTGGGACCAGTGATTTCACTGCAGCAAAATGCAGTGATTCTGTTTTTTAGGTATGTGGTCAGAGTAAGATATTTTTAAAGATTTGCTTTTTATCTAATTAAAAATCTGTAATTAAAAAAAATAAAAAGCAAAGGAAACAAATTTTTACCCACTGGACTTCTATGTGAACTGTAAACTTTAGAGCTTGAATGAATTTAGACCTCATCAAGTCCAATAGTCTTCCTTTTACAGATGAGGCTTCTTATGTCCAGAAGGTGGTCTAATTTTCATAAAAGCTCCTTGGAGACATGGTTGGGAGTGAGTGTAGGGTGTTCGTAGTCTTGGGCAGTTCCTTGGCTAACACCCTGTGAAGATGAATTTGTTCTTATTCTGTTGTTTAAGACCTTGTGTATTTATAGGTCCCAGGCAAGCAAGTGCTTTATCATAGCAATTTCACTCATAATCTATTTATAATAATATGCATGACTGACAGTCATATATATTTTTATTTTCTGTTAGGTAAATCTCTATTTTAAATTGTATATTAAAAACATATTTTTTTCTAAAACTGTGTCTTAAGTATTAATGTGAAGAAATGGGAGATTTTGTCATCCAAGAGCAGGCAGCATTATAGTGGGGTTATTATAGGGGATATAACAAATACCCCACTTATTTGTGATTATAACAAATAAGCAACTAGGAATGCTGATCAGATCCTCTTCTAAACATCATTAGAGAATTTTTAAATGACTTGGGTAAGTCCTTTAAGCTATTAACACTTGTATTTCTTTATTGCAAAAAGGTGATAATAGCTGTCCTCTGGCTGTTAACCTTTAACCAATATGTTGTACACACATTGATTCCTCTTTTATAGAAATATTAAGTTTCTTGATGTGTCTTTATTCATGACTAGCATGAATATTTTTAATGTTCTCCCAGCAGGGCTATTAAAAGAAGACTGAAAAATAGATGAAAGTTGATTCTCAAATTGGAATTTTGATTATTTCTGTGAACTTTCCCTAAGAATCATTTGATCAAATGCAGCTAACTGAGGACAAAGTTTACCCTAAAGTGGAATACCGTGATTATCTAAGTCACTGGCTTTCAAATGGTGATCCCTTGACCTGAGGTGCCATCACTTAGAAACTTATTAGAAAACAAATGCTTGGGTCCTACCACGGTTGTACGCAGTCAAAAACTCGGGTTGAGACCCAGCCATCTGTGTCTTAATGAGGTCTACACATAATTGTGGTGTATGCTAAAATTTGAGAACCAGAGGTCTAAACTAAAACAAAACTAAAAAGGATAAACTCAAGGAAATCAAACCATCTCAGACTTGGCAACAGAACTTACAAGGTATTGGATAGGTATTTTTTGATGTTCCCTCAGGGGACAAGAGACTTTGTGTTAAGCTCACTTGGACGTCTTATTCTAGCTTTAGTTTATCACTGAAAATGTTGGAAGAAGTCACGAAAATTTTACAGTTTTGATAGTACAACATTAGGTCATTAAGGAAAATATCATTGCTGCTGAGACACTGGTATCAGAAATCTAATAATTTGTTCTGTATACAAATAAAAGCTAAGAAAGGGGGCACTCTGAAAGATTTAGCACATGTTAAAATGCTTTGATCATCTGAGTGCTATTCACTTAGCACTTGTTTTTATAAATAAAAGCTTGATTTGGTATTATAATAATGATGGTCTTCAGACTTTGGGGCTTCCCTGGTTGCTCACTTGGTAAAGAATCTGCTTGTAATGCAGGAGATCCTGGTTCGATTCCTAGGTCAGGAAGATCCCTTGGAGAAGGGATAGGTTCTACACTCCAGTGTTCTTGCCTGGAGAATCCCATGGGCAGAGGAGCCTAGCAGGCTATATTCTATGAGGTTGCAAAGAGTCGGACACGACTGAGCGAGTAACGCTAACACTTCAGGTTTAATTTAGCTCTTTGAGATTAAGGAAATTAAAGAAGCTAGAAAGATTTGCTTCATTACAAAGGTATTAAAATTTTATATTCTTTATAGAAGAAGTATTTTTTATAGTGGAAATAAGTTGTTTTTTTTTCTGAGAAGAATAATTATAAAACTAATTCAGTGCTGAACAGTTATGATAGTTTGAGCTATTTTTCTGATATTATCATGAAAGAAGAATGATGCTGGCAAATGTCCAAGGCTAGGTTTGAGCAAGGTGGCCGAATATCAGTGGTTCTCAAAGCAGTTGTTTTGGTGTGACCAAAGGTAAAGTGGTGAGTTTGTCAAATTACCTGGGTGTCTTCTATTAAGTTATTTATGTTCCTCAACATCTCACATTCTCCCAACATCCATTTACAGGGCATCCATAAGAAACATAATTCATAGATTATGCTAAATCTAATATGAATTTGTACTTAAGAATAAGTCTTACTTATTGTGTTTTTATTTCATTTATAATATTCATGTATCTATCTAATGTAGGTAGAACATATTACATATCAGCTAAACTTTAACATAAAGTGTTTCTGTGAAAATAGAGGAAGAAAGAAAGCTTAATCATTTCAAATTGATATCTTTTTATATCTTTTGTAAGCTATCAGGATTTTTCTACCTAGGATGGATAATTTGTTTTTCCTCCAAATACTTCTCCTTTTCTGTTATTCTAAATAAAGTCATAAAATATATTAAAAGTGAGATTTTTAGTATTGGGGAGGTTGGAATAAAAGTGAGATTTTGAGCGTTGAGGAGGTTGGAAGGTCTGTCTTGGCCAATCAATAGATGTTTGTGAGGAAGATGCCTATAAATATTAATTGTTTAAAACCCTACTATTGTCCCTAATCTTTTTGGTTCATTATCATTAATGGAATGATGTAAATTTGTTAATACCCAGTTTTTTGAGGATGCTGATTTTGTGAAAAGAAATGAAAGTCATCACTTTAGACTTTTGCATATGGAAAGCTGGTTCAGTGAGAGGTGTAAATCCTTCTCCATCTGATCTTAGGTGAACCGCTGTCATTGTTCTTCCGTCTTGAGTAACTGCTTCCTGGCTGTCAGCTCCATGGACAGTTCTACCCAGTCTTCTCTGCTTCAACCCCAGTTAGTGCTCTGGCCAGGCCCCTGGGTCAGCCTCGTTCTTACATGGCTTCCTTCTTCTCTCTAGACATTCTTTTCCGTCCATAGTTTCTCTCATCAGTATCATCAGCTGTTCTGTCAGGTCAAGGCGGATCATGGCGTTCTTTTAAAGCTCCAGCTCCCTTCTGGAAAACATACTAAAGGCAGAAATAATGCTGAGACAAGGTATAATCAATGTCTATGCAATAGACATATACCCTCAGGAACACAAGATACTTTCAGAAATAAGGTATATACCACACAGAGGCAGAAGACAAGATCCCTCTGAAGACTTCAAGTTGTCTGTTATGTGCTGTTCTCTTAACAGTCTTCTTAATAACTCAGTTTCTTGTATACATTGCTGTGAGTACCTGATTAATATCTCAAAAGTATAGTTTATAAGGACATGGTCTGTAGCTGTTTGTTGTGCTGTATGTGGACTCTGATCTTAGTGCTAACTCAAGAGTGTTTAAGAATATACATGTATATAAACTGGAAGGGTTCTGGAGAAGAAAACATTACGGAGAAATAGGGGAGCAAAGGAAACTTTATCATGTGACATGAGGTGAATCTGAATCCAGTGTAAAACTATTGGTAATATTAATATATGGGCTGGCGGGTACAATCTAGATAGAGATGGTTGTCCTGTAATTCCAGTGAGGGAAGCATCATAGAAACAAGGAACAAAGCCAGCATGCAAAGGATGTTCTTATTTAGCTTGAGCAGAGACTTCTGTATGAAATGATAGAAGAGGAGGTTAAACATGTGAAGTGGATGGTGATGGAACACTTGGCTTAATGTGGTTTAAACTGGTTCCTGGGAGCATATTTGGCTTATCTCTTCCCACCTTTGGAAAATCAGCCATAATGAAAGTACTTACATGGTAGAAATGGAAAAATGGTACAAATTAGGGCTCCTGTTCTTCCAATAAGCACCCATACAGAACCAGTTGCTAAACATTTGTAAGCAAATCACTACATTGTTTCTTAGGTTTCAAAGGTGGTGCTTGTTTCTAGGTTCAAGTAAGAGCAAGATGAAACTGAAATATTTGTAAGATTAAGAGCCACTATTTAGTACCATCATAGTGTGGAACTATTGCAATGAATAAACTCTAAAAATATTGAAGCTAGTAATTTCAGTTACAAAATTGATGGTTTAGGAAGGTTTGCTTGTTTTGGCAGTTTTGCAATAATCTGCTGTCTTGATTTTTTTCCTTAAGTTTCTTCATATCAGTGAAACTCTTCCTGTTCTCAGAAGATAATCCTGTTTTAGGATAACTTCAACCCCATAGAAAACAATGACACTGAGATTTTAAAAATTTATTTACTTTTACATTTACTCTAATTTTCCTTATGAAAAAGGAAATTAAACAATTTCTTATATAAATAAATCATTATAAAAATTAAGTAATGCATAAAAGTATAAAAGAGTAATCTTTTAGCATATAGATAGTCATTATTAAATTTTTTATTCTTTTAAAATGAAACCAATAATTCCAATTTCCTTTTGTTTTTTCATTTTTATTTGTAATTCTTACTATTGTCTAATCAAAAGTACTTAATTTTTTATTTATTTTTTCTCCTCTTCAAAAATATATCAGTTCAGTTCAGTTCAGTCAGTCAGTCATGTCTGACTCTTTGCGAGCCCATGGACCGCAGCACGCCAAACCTCCCAGTCCATCACCAACTCCCGGAGTTTACCCAAACTCATGTCCATTGAGTCGGTGCTGCCATCCAACCATCTAATCCTCTGTCATCCCCTTCTCCTCCTGCTTTCAATCTTTCCCAGCATCAGGGTCTTTTCAAATGAGTCAGCTCTTCGCATCAGGTGGCTAAAGTATTGGAGTTTCAGCTTCAACATCAGTCCTTCCAATGAACACCCAGGACTGATCTCCTTTAGGAGGGACTGGCTGGATCTTCCTGCAGTGCAAGAGACTCACAAGAGTCTACTCCAACATCACAGTTCAAAAGCATCAATTCTTCAGTGCTCAGCTTTCTTTATAGTCCAAATTGCACATCCATACATGACTACTGGAAAAACCATAGCCTTGACTAGACAGACCTTTGTGGTAATGTCTGTCAAAGTAATGTCTCTGCTTTTTAATATGCTGTCTAAATTGGTCATAACTTTCCTACCAAGGAGTAAGCGTCTTTTAATTTCATGGCTGCAGTTACCATCTTCAGTGATTCTGGAGCCCCCAAAATAAAGTCTTCACTGTTTTCCCATCTATTTGCCATGAAGTGATAGGACCGATGCCAAGATCTTAGTTTTCTGAATGTTGAGTTTTAAGACAACTTTTCCACTCTCCTCTTTCACTTTCATCAAGAGGTGCTTTAGTTTTTCTTCACTTTTTGCCATAAGGGTGGTGTCATCTGCATATCTGAGGTTATTGATATTTCTCCTGGTAATCTTGATTCCAGCTTGTGTTTCATCTTGCCCAGCGTTTCTCATGATGTACTCTGCACATAAGTTAAATAAGAAGGGTGACAATATACAGCCTTGACATACTCCTTTCCCTGTTTGGAACCAGTCTATTGTTCCATATCCAGTTCTAACTGTTGCTTCCTGACTTGCATACACATTTCTCAAGAGGCACGTCATGTGGTCTGATATTCCCATCTCCTTCAGCATTTTCCACAGTTCATTGTGATCCACACAGTCAAAGGCTTTGGCATAGTCAAAAAAGCAGAAATAGATATTTTTCTGGAACTCTCTGCTCTTTCGATGATCCAGTGGATGTTGGCAATTTGATCTCTGGTTCCTCTGCCTTTTCTAAAACCAGCTTGAACCTCTGGAAGTTCATGGTTGACGTATTGCCAAAGCCTGGCTTGGAGAATTTTGAGCAATACTTTACTAGCATGTGAGGTGAGAGCAATTTTTCAGTAGTCTGAGCATTCTTTGGCATGCGATTTGAATGAAAATTGACCTTTTCCAGTCCCATAGCCACTGTTGCATTTTTTAAATTTGCTGGCATATTGAGTGCAGCACTTTCACAGCATCATCTTTGAGGATTTGAAATAGCTCAACTGGAATTCCATCACCTCCACTAGCTTTGTTTGTAGTGATGCTTTCTAAAGCCCATTTGATTTCACATTCCAAGATGTCTGGCTCTAGGTGAGTGATCGCACCATCGTGATTATCTGGGTCTATGAAGATCTTTTTATTACAGGACTTCTGTGTATTCTTGCCACCTCTTCTTCATATCTTCTGCTTATGTTAAGTCCATACCATTTCTGTCTTTTATTGAGCCCATCTTTGTATGAAATATTCCCTTGGTATCTCTAACTTGAAAAGATCTCTAGTCTTTCCCAATCTATCATTTTCCTGTTTCTTTGCACTGATCACTGAGGAAGGGTTTCTTATCGCTCCTTGCTTTTCTTTGGAAAAGCATTCAAATGGGAATATCTTTCCTTTTCTCCTTTGATTTTTGCTTCTCTTCTTTTCACAGCCATTTGTAAGGCCTCCTCAGATAGCCATTTTGCATTTCTGCATTTCTTTTTCTTGGGGATGATCTTGACCCCTGTCTCCTGTACAATGTCATGAACTTCTGTCCATATTTCATCAGACACTCTGTCTATTAGATCTAGCCCCTTAAATCTATTTCTCACTTCCACTGTATAATCGTACAGTTTTTTATTTTGGTCATACCTGAATGGTTTAGTGGTTTTCCTACTTTCTTCAATTTAAGTCTGAATTTGGCAATAAGGAGTTCATGATCTGAGCCACAGTCAGCTCCCAGTCTTGTTTTTGCTGACTGTATAGAGCTTCTCCATCTTTGGCTGCAAAGAATATAATCAATCTGATTTTGGTGTTGACCATCTGGTGATGTCCATGTCTAAAATCTTCTCTTGTGTTCTTGGAAGAGGGTGTTTGCTATGATCAGTGCATTCTCTTGGCAAAACTCTATTAGCCTTTGCCTTGCTTCATTCTGTACTCCAAGGCCAAATTTGCCTGTTACTCCAGGTGTTTCTTGACTTCCTAGTTTTGCATTCCAGTCCCCTCTAATGAAAAGGACATCTTTTTTGGGTGTTAGTTCCAAAAGGGGTTGTAGGTATTCTTAGAACCATTTAACTTCAGCTTATTCAGCATTACTGGTCAGAGCATAGACTTGGATTACTGTAATATTGAATTGTTTGCCTTGGAAACGAACAGAGATCTTTCTGTCGTTTTTGAGATTGCATCCAAGTACTGCATTTCAGACTCTTTTGTTGACTATGAGGGTTACTCCATTTCTTCTAAGGGATTCTTGGCCACAGTAGTAGATATAATGGCCATCTGAGTTAAATTCACCCATTCCCGTCCAGTTTAGTTTGCTGATTCCTAAAATGTCGACGTTCACTTTTGCCATCTCCTGTTTGACCACATCCAATTTGCCTTGATTCATGGACCTAATATTCCTCGTTCCTATGTGATATTTCTCTTTACAGCATCACACCTTGCTTCTATCACCAAGCACATCCACAACTGGGTGTTGTTTTTGATTTGGTTTTGTCTCTTCTTTCTTTCTGGAGTTATTTGATATATAAAATATATGAAAACAATATAAATCCACCAATTTTTTCCTCCTAATTTCAAGATTATATTATTTAAAATTTTAAATCCATTTATGTATTAAATAAAATTTGAAATAAATTATGAGATTGGCTTCAATATTTCTTTTTAAATTTCTTCTTCAGTTTGTCCTAAACCATTTAATAGCTGTTCCGTTTAAATACCACTGTAGCCATTCCTGAATTTTCCTATGTACTTTCCTATATATGCCTATGAATTTTCCTATGTACTCTGTGTTTCTTGTTTTATATTAACTCCATTTAATCATTCATTGTGTCACTTATCCAACAAATACTTACTAGATATTACTATGTACCAGGCACTGCACATGTTGAATGGTATTGGAACAATGAATTCCATCCCTGATTAACTCAGAGTTCTTTTTAAAGCTCTACATAGTTCAGTTTAGCTTAGTCTAATGACTAGTGAATTGGTTTCTTTTTAAGTTCTTGCCTGTGATTTGAAGATTTAAGTAGTGAAGTAATGGACATGAGTGTGATAATGAAAACCAAGGGGAAAGGGCAAGGGGAACATGGAGGAAAAGAATCTATATTTAAACTCTGAGTTAGAGATAGAATTCTCCTAAATAAAATATTTTAAAGAAATTATCTTTCACAATTCACCTTCGTTCACTTATTTGTGGAAAAAAATGGGGCACATATAGAACAAATTTTAGTGCAATAAATTTAAGAAATTAATAAGACAAATTCTTGTATTTATGGAGCTTAAAAATTTTTCAGCTAAGAAGTCAGAAAAGACAGATATAGCACTGAGGATACAGTAACAAAAACATGCCAAAGACAATTTCATTAAAGCCCCAGAGAATATGGATTGGCTTTCCAGAAGAAGACAAGTGAACTTGAGATGGATCTTCAGATTTGATTATGAGTACTTCAGAAACAGAAGTGGAGAATGTCATGCAAGTTCAAAGATTTCTCTAAATTAGAGATAGTGTGAATTTTACAAAAGAAAACTTTAGCAATAGTTCAGAAAAAAAAAAAAAGAAAAATTACTTGTGCTTAAAGAAGGGCTAGTTGCCTGATGCCTCTAAATAGCCCTGCTGTATAAGTTGAGGAAGAGGTTGCTAAAGAATATTAGCTTGAGCCATTTCTTAGAAGACTGTGTTAAAGGCTGTTGGCTATATACATAGTATTCATTGTAACCTGTTTTCCTTACAAATGACACCCTACTTCTTTTGCAGCAATGATGTGCCCAAGAAAATGTACATTCCTAAGGCTTCTGGGAATGACTAGATTACAATTTTCTTATGTGTTTAATTCATTTTAACAGTTATTTATTGTTATCTTCTCTAAGCCAGACACTCTTTTAGACACTGGAAATACAGTAATTAGAAAACACACACACACACACAAATGAAACAGACAGTCTCTAATCTGGATGAGCTTAATTCTAGTAGCGGAAAGAGAGGCCATTCAACACAAGTCCCTTCCAAAAGTAAATATATAGTAAGCTGCACAAATACCATGGGGAAAAATAGGCAAGAAAATAGTTTTCTTTTTAAATAGGATGGTCATAGAGAGCTCTGTTGTTGGAACAAAAATTTAGAGGTAAGGAAGAATTCCTTATTGATTTCTGGGAAGAGAGATTTTCAAGGTAGGAGGAACAGAAAGTACTGATACCCCAAGTCAACGATGTGCCTAGTGTGTTCAAGAAAAATCAATAATAGTAGGAAAGACAGTCAGAGAGGAACTCAGAGGGTAGATGCTCAAGAATTCTGTGGACATTTTACTCAGTGTGAGATAGGTAGCCATTGAAAATTTTGAGCAGAGAAATGACAATCTCTGATTTGACTTTTAATAGAATCTCTCTGGCTCCTGTGTTGATGGTAGATTTTAAGAGATCAAGGTTAATGGAGGAGAGGAACTTTATGAAGTTATTAGAGTCATCAATGAGACATGCTAGTGGCTCAGACCAGGATGGAAGTAGGAAAGATGAAAGGAAGTGGTCAGAGTCTGTGTACATTGTATTTTGAAGATAGGTAGTTTGCTGAGAGCATGTGGGTGTGAAAATAACATAGGAATTTGAGAAAATTATGAGCATCTGTCCTAAACTAATGGTAGATTGTTATGAGTTTTAATTGAGAAACCCAGATGGGAAAGATTTGGGGGAAAAAGGGTTTTGTTGTTACTGTTCTGCTTTGGTTATTTATTTTTTTAAGGTGTAGACATCAAGGATTCAGTTTGGGACTCGTAAAATCGAGAGGTCTATTAACACTTTTATAGAACTGTCATGGATTTAGATAGGGGAGAAATCTTTAAGGGAAACATTTATTTGGATCCCTTCAGTATAAAGGCAGTGTTAAAATATTGATACTATGAAAGCTTGTCAGAGGACTGAATGTACATAGAGAGGCAAAGGAAAGAGCTGAGTCATGGGGCTTTCCCTGGTGAAGAATTTGAGTTGGGAGAGGCACTAGCAAAGGAGATTTAGAAGCAACCTGACAGGTAGGAAGTAAACCAAAAGAGTAAGGTGTTCTGTATGTCAAGGAAGTTTCAGAGAGGATAGAGAGATTAACTATTTCAAATGCACACTGTAGTACAAGTTAGGAGAGAACAGACAATACCCACTGAATTTAGCAACGTGGAGTTCATCAGTGAGCTTGGCAAGACAAGTGAGTGGAGTGGTGAAGTTAAGATCTAGCTTAACTGAGGGCAAGAGAAAGTGGGAAGAGAAGTATTGGAAAGAATTGTGATACACAAGTCATTTCTTCAAGGAACTGTGCTATTAAAATAAAGGTCAAAGGAGCAGTTCTAAAAAATATGATACAAATGAACTTGTGTACAAAACAGAAACAGACTCATAGACTTAGAGAATTAATTTATGATTACTATGGGAGAAAGGTGGGAGGGAAGGATAGGTAGGGAGTCTGAGATTGACATGTACACACTTCTGTGTTTAACCAACAAGGACCTTCTGTATAACACAGGGAACTCTGCTCAATATTCTGCAACAGCATAATTGGGAAAAGGATTTGAGAGAATAGATACACATATATGTATAATTGAATCACTTTGTTGGATACCTGAAACTAGGACAACACTGTTAATCAACTGTACTCCCAATATAAAATAAGTTAACAACACCAAAAAGTTAAGGGGACTGCAAACTTGAGATTTTTCTTATAACTAAGGTTTAGAAATGACATGTCTATTTGCTGATGAGAAATAATAAGAGAAGAGAACAGTATTCTCTGGTGGATGAAATAGACAAATATTATGCACAAGAGGAAGTTTTGGAAAAATATTCAGTCAAAGCTGACAGGTGAGAAGATGTGGAGATAGAAGTTTACAGAAAATTTCTATTACTTGTTTCAGGTTTTGTAGGCAAATATACAGCAAGTTCATAAGCTGAATGTGAAGATGTCCTATGGAGATATGGAGGCTTAAGTAGAGGAGAATGTGAGAACTAGGCTTTGTTGGACAGTGAGGAGATGAAAGAACTAGGAGAGGCTGCTGGGTACCAGGAAGCTGCCTTTCCACTCTTGCCTGCATGGATTAAGGATGCAGTGATGAAGGCACAGTAGCTATCTTGTAATTATGGCATAAGAATTGTGTGGCCAGCATTTCACATGAGTAAATGGAAAGGACCTTTCATTTGTTTGTAATTTTGGAGACATTCTTCCATTCCTTCACTTACATCTAGATTTCCCAGTGTATGAGAAAAATAAAATGTCTGGGTAATCTTTGATAGTTCTTTGATCTCCTGAACTCTATTCTAAAATATACTATAAGTTTGTCCTTATTTATTAGTTGAAGGAATTCACCAAAGTTTTTGAAAAAGAATATGACATGACATGCAAAATGCTGGGCTGGATGAATCACAAATTGGGATCAAGATTGCTGGGAGAAATACCGACTACATCAAATGGGCAGAAGATACCACTCTAATGGCAGAAAGTGAACAGGAAGTAAAGAACCTTTTGGTGATGGTGAAAGAGGAGAGTGAAAAAAATGGCTTAAAACTCAACATTCAAAAAACAAATATCATGGCATATATTTTTATAACTTCATGGCAAATAGATGAAGGAAAAATGGAAACAGTGACAGACTTTATTTTCTTGGGCTCCAAAATCACTGCAGATGGTGACTACAGTCATGAAATTAAAAGACACTTGCTCCTTGGAAGATATCTATGACAAACTTAATGTGTCTTAGTCACTCAGTCATGTCTGACTCTCTGCAACCCCAGGAGACTGCAGCCTGCCAGTTTCCTCTGTCCATGGAATTCTCCAGGCAAGAATACTGGAAGGGGTAACCATTATCTTCTCCAGGGGATCTTCTTGACCCAGGGATCAAACCCAGGTCTCCTGCATTGCAGGCAGATTCTTTGCTGTCTGAGCCACCAGGGAAGCCCTTCTGCATTGCAGGCAGATTCTTTGCTGTCTGAGCCACCAGGGAAGCCCCTAAGTGTGAAGGTGTTAGTCGCTCAATCATGTCCAACTCTTTGTGACCCCATGGACTGTAGCTTGCCTGGCTCCTCTGTCCATGGAATTCTCCAGCCAAGAATACTGGAGTAAGAAGTCTTTCAGTTCTCCAGAGGATCTTCCCAACCCAAGGATCTCTTGCACTGTAGGCAGATTCTTTACTGTTTAAGCCACCGGGGAAGCCCCCAAAACCTGGACAACATATTAAAATGCACAGACATCACTTAGCTGAAAAAGGTTTCTATAGTCAAAACTATGGTTTTTCCAGTAGTCAGGTATGCATGTGAGAGTTGGCTGATGCTTTCAAATTGTGGTACTGGAGAAGACTCAAGAGTTTCTTGGACTGTACGGAGATCAAACCAGTCAATCCTAAAGGAAACCATCCCTAAATATTCATTGGAAGAACTGATGCTGACGCTCCAATACTTTGGCCACCTGGTGTGAAGAGTCAAGTCCTTGGAAAAGACCCTGATGCTGGGAAATATTGAAGGGAAAGGACAAGGGGTGGCAGAGCATGAGATGTTTGGATGGCATCATTGACTCAAAGGACATGAATCAGAGCAAACTACAGGAGATAGTGAAGGACAAGAGAGCCTGGTGTGCTGCAGTCTATGGGGTCACAAAGAGTAAGATGCAACTTGTTGACTGAAAAACAACACATGACATGACTGCTATTGAGGTTTAGAAGATCACTCTGATATGACAGTTGGATTTTCCCAAAGTATGCATAACCTCCATTTCTTGATAACACTGGTTTGGCTTAGAGTCAAAAGCATTGTATAGAATTTACTGACGCTTGTGTCTGGAAGGAGTATTTTTCAGTCAAATCTCATTGAAATATGGTACTAACAGGTTGGTTTTTTTTTGATGCTCTAGTTAATTATTAGGTGAATACAATGGTGTTAAAGTTGCCTGAGAATAAATTGTTGTAGGCTTTCAAATTTATAGCAGTAGACTTTAGGTTCCCATCACAGGTTTTAGAGATACCCTGCCAGTGTTCCCCTGTAAACAGTCAGAGTGAATCGTGTCCTCCAATATATCATAAGTGCTATTTCGTCATTGAAGGTCCTGTGTTCATTTTGTGTTGGTCAATACATAAGTCCTTTAAATAATCATTTCTTATGAAATAACAGAGATAGGTTTTCAAAATTGAGCTCATTTTGGCATTCTGTAAAGTTTAGCAAGTAATAAGCTTTCATTAACTCTGTTAAAACTCTGTCAGATATTTTCCAACTCACCCAAGCTGCCTCTTAGGAAATCTGTATGCAGGTCAGGAAGCAATAGTTAGAACTGGACATGGAACTGGTTCCAAATTGAGACAGGAGTATATCAAGGCTGTATATTGTCACCCTGCTTATTTAACTTATATGCAGAGTGCGTCATTAAAAAAGTTGGGCTGGGTGAAACACAAGCTGGAATCAAGATTGCCAGGAGAAATATCAATAACTTCAGACATGCAGATGACACCACCCTTATGGAAGAATGAAGAACTAAAGAGCCTCTTGATGAAAGTGAAAGAGGAGAATGAAAAAGTTGGCTTAAAACTCAACATTCACAAAACTAAGATCATGGCATCTGGTCCCATCACTTCATGGCAAATAGATGGTGAAACAGTGGCAACAGTGTCAGACTTTATTTTGGGGGGCTCCAAAATCACTGCAGATGGTGACTGCAGCCATGAAATTAAAAGACACTTGCTCCTTGGAAGCAAAGTTATGACCAACCTAGATAGCATACTAAAAAGGAGAGCCATTACTTTGTCAACAAATGTCATCTCATCAAGGCTATAGTTTTTCCAATAGTCATGTATGGATGTGAGAGTTGGACTGCAAAGAAAGCCAAGTGCCAAAGAATTGATGCTTTTGAACTGTGATGTTGAAGAAGACTCTTGAGAGTCCTTTGGACTGCAAGGAAATTCAACGAGTCCATCCTAAAGGGAATCAGTTCTGGTTGTTCATTGGAGGGACTGATGTTGAAGCTGAAACTCCAGTCCTTTGGCCACCTGATGCAAAGAATTGACTCATTTGAAAAGATCCTGATGCTGGAAAAGATTGAAGGAAGGAGGAGAAGGGGATGACAGAGGATGAAACAGTTGGATGGCAACACTGACTCAATGGACATGAGTTTGGGTAAACTCTGGGAGTTGGTGATGGACAGGGTGGCCTGGCAGTATTGCAGTCCATGGGGTCTCAGAGAGTCAGACACGACTGAGCGACTGAACTGATACTGATTCTCCAACTCATGGTAACATATGCACAGATATATGTGATGGTGTTCTGGACTCATTTGAAAAGACAATGCTGGGAAAGATTGAGGGCAGGAGGAGAAGGGGATGACAGAGGATGAGATGGTTGGATGGCATCACTGACTCGAAGGACATGAGCTTGAGCTAGCTCCAGGAGTTGGTGGACAGGGAAGCCTGGTGTGCTGCAGTCCATGGAGTTGCCAAGAGTCGGACACAACTAAGCAACTGAACTGAACTGATTGTGGGAATACCGAGACAGTCGACTTATTTTGTGGCAAGAAGTTAAAAATACTTTTCTGCTCAAACTACAATTTATTGTGACAAAATGCTAATTCTCATGATTTTGAAGATCCATGTAAATGACTACATAATGGAACTTTCTAAGCTAAATTCAAATGACTATTATTTCATTGATTTTTTTTACCTATACATTTCTTGTTTTGTGCCAAGCATTGGGCTAGGTGAAGAGATAGAGCAATGCACAAGAAAGACAGGCCTAGTCAACAGAGGGCAAATCTATTTTATGAAAGAAAGGAAGAGAACTAAATTTACTGAGCACATACTAAGTGCCAGTTACATAAAATAAATGTCAAACCCTTGACATATATTTTGCATACTCACTATTCTGCCATCCCATCACTTAGTACAGGGTCATACAACTGTAATGCCACCATAACTGAATGTCTTTCTAGTTAAAAGTAATTAGGGGGATTTAGAAATGAACATAAGGTGGGAGCTTCTTGTTGAAAAGTCAACAATATTTGAAATATATTCATGTAACCTGAATAATATAGCACCTAGAAGTTTTGATATAATGAAACTTTATCCTAGATTTTAATTAGCTACTGTGCAATGCACATTTTAGAAATTATTACCACTAAGATAACACTGGATGTAAGATTTAAATGTCAAGGATTCTTTAAACTGAAAAAAGTCATAGTAATTACTAGAGGATAAATAGTGCTTCTTTTTAAAAATATAGAGTTTGATTACTTGGTTTGTGGACTATTCTGGCTTCATCACTGTCATTTTCTTGAACTTCCCTTAGCTCAACTTAGAAAATTTTCTCTATTTCTTATGTCTTTTTCTTCAGAAGTTTCTTCAAAAGAAGAAGGCAATTGAAACTCATGATTAAATGAGGTATTTTTATATGGAAACTTGCTATAGTTGCATAGATTGTTGTTTTTCTGGTCTTTTACTTAATCTTCTAGCTTCCTTATTGTTTTTTCTGCTTTAGAAGGTGTAATAGGTTATGTTTATATTACAAAGAAAGTCTACTAACAAGGTGGTACAAACCTTCTCAGTATAGGAAGATGGATGGTTTTATTCTGTTACATTTCCTTTACAGCAATTTCAACTTTTTAACCAATTAAAATAATACCATTTAATTAACAAAAATTGTATGTTTAAATTTTTTAAATAAGTGTGGAAAGAATTAATGTATACCTCTTTATCCTTTGCTAAACCCATCTGGACAATAAGCATAAATTTTATGCAATATTTTACATTTGAAAAACAGTATCAAAATACTAGTTTAGTTATCATATCACTGAATTAACTAGTGTTTTGATGCTCAGTAGCATTAACATTTATGGACTCACTAAAGGGATGTGAGAGTAATTTTTCTTTTTTGAAAGTTCATGACCTCAACTACAGAGGAAATGACACTTCCTAAATTAGACATATGATTGCGAAGAAAATATTTCCTAACCAGTTATCAGGTAGAGTGACTTGGGGGAAAACACCCAAAACACCAACAAAAAGTAGGTGGTAGAGAATATCATTTGCACATATATAAATCAGAATTTCCATCAAGCTTAGAAACTGAATGTTTTCCATGACACAAGAAGATCCTAAACAAGATCTTTATTTTCATCAAACAATCTATAGCTGACATTTTTACATGACCGACAGTTTGCTAAAGAGGTAAATGCTTATGGAGATTTTTGAATTTCTTGTTTTTCTTTACTTTTTTGCAAAACAATTTGAAAAATACATTAAACCTAGAGTTTTGTGCATTTATTTTTTAAAAGAAAATATCAGTAAATGCAGCAGTTAAAATTGTAGTGTGTCCTTGGTAAGGTGCATATATGGTTGGTAAATTAATGCCATGAATTAGTAATTTAAATTAAACTTTGAATTGAGGTCATTGCTAATGTTGCTATGAATATATGGACTTCTCTACAGATTTTGTAGTTTGAATATAATATTGATTATCTATCTAGATAACTAGATGCATACATGTATGTATGTATTTTTTGTAATAGGTATACAGAGACCCTTTTCTGAGAAAAGAAGCTTGAGAATTATTTTAGGGCAAAATTTCCCTTGTAAGAAACATGGAAAAAATTTACTATATAATGCCATTGACATTGGGAAAGATGGGCTATTTTTTTAAGTGAATAAGTGGTATACAATGTTCTGCACATTGATTTCTTGGCCTATAAAATGAAGCTTGACAAGGAGGAGGTCTGGAGAGGGAACTAAATAATATTCCTTGAGCTTATTGTCTATTTTTGCAGGATTATAAATTTCTAAGGGATAGTGTAAACTGAGCATGAATTCATCTTTTTTTCATAGTTCTCTAGGTTTACAAATTGGTTATCTGATAGCTTCTTGCTCTCGTGAAATACACATTTTCCTTCCCAAATGGAAAGGCAGAAAGCTTTTTTTATTGACATAATTAAGAGTGTTACTGCTGGAAAATAAATTTTAAAGCATTGCCTATGTAGTGTTCCAATAGTTGATAAATTTATAAATAAATGAAATTTAGACAAGGAAGTTAATTGATAAATGCAATCTTTTTAACAGCTATTTTTACTGTACTGTTAAATAGGTAAAATGCTGCAAAAATGTTTTGTATTTTTTTTTTTGTTAAATGACTTGATAAAATGTATTATATTCCTGGATTTGGTGGGGGGTATATTTATTGTTCAAAAGAAAAACTGTGTCAATAGAAGAAGCACTTAAAAATCTTCAAATGTTGTAAAAAATTTTTTAAAAGCCAAAGTTCCTAGATCTACTTAGTAAATTACAACTTTAGTGTAATAAATGGATCATATATTCCAATGACTACTTAGGTTGGTTTTTCTAATAGTGCTTTTCTAATACTGTTCAGACAGAGTCCAAAGGTTCAGGGTGAACATGATCCTGGTGAGATAATGTTATGTGTTTCTTGTGTGTCTGTGCTAGAATAAAAATAATGGGAAAGAATATAGAAAAGAGAGAACCAAAAAATGGGGGAGAATACTATGCATGAGTAAAGAAAGTGAAGTTGGAATATTATGGAAGAAGCAATACATAGGTACACATAGATATCATTAAACATTTCAAATTTAGTAAAATATTATTTTGAAGATATTTACCATTCAGGCATTTCCTGGTGGCTCAACAGTAAAGAATCTGCCTGCAAATGCAGGAGATGCACGTAAGAGACACACATTCCATTACTGGGTGGAGAGGATCCCCTGGAGTAGAAAATGGCAACCCACTCTAGTATTCTTGCCTGGAAAATTCCATGGACAGGGGAGCCTGGAGGGTTACAGTCCATGGGGTCACAAAGAGTTGGACACAACTGAGCAACTGAGCACAAACACACATTTAACATTCAGAGAGGATGTTTCAATTACCTAAATTTATAATAATGGTTAAAATATATTTTATTACATATTTACCAATGTGTTTTATAAAAGAAATTATATAAAAACTGATACACTTTTCTTTATCTGAGAGGTCATGATTTGGGACTAACAATATGGCTAGGAAATGAATAATTATAGAATAAACACAGAGTATTGACAGGGAAATCAGTTATTAGAATTAAAAACTGTAGGCATTTTGTTGGTAAAAAATCAAATAGCATTTTGATTAAGAATGAGTCAGATTGCTTACATTTCAAATACAGGCCTTCCTTACAAGCTGTGCTATATTGTACAACACTTTGTATCTCACTTCATCATCTGAAAAGTGAAGATGATGATGTGCTGTGCTGTGCTTAGTCTCTCAGTCATGTCTGACTCTTGTGACCCCATGAACTGTAGCCTATTGGGCTCCTCTGTCCATGGGGGTTCTGCAGGCAAGAATACTGGAGTGGGTTGCCATGCCCTCCTCCAAGGGATCTTCCCAACCCAGGAATCAAACCTGGGTCTCCTGCATTGCAGGCAGATTTTTACCAGCTGAGCTACCGGGGAAGCCCTGAAGATGATAACAATAGAACCCAATTCATAGTATTTTTAAGAGGATTAAATTGTATACATATGTGAAAATGTTATTATATGATTGTATAATTGTGATGTGTGTAATTATGAATGTGTTTATGTATAAGTACTTGTATATGTATATGTGATTGTCGACAGTATGTAATTGCATTTGTGAAGATGTGCATATGGCTATGTGTATGTGTATGTATATATATGCATATGTGATTTGACTATGTGAGTATGTGCAAAGTTATTTGAGTCCTTTACACATATTTGTCCTCCATTGGCATGCATTATAGCTATAAATGATACTTGCATTGAAAGAGGGGAAGAAAAGGAGGAAGAACAGGGGACAGACTGAAAATATTTCAACTATGGACATTTTGAATGAAATTACCATTGTGTGCAGAAGGATGAAGACTAGTTAGGAAGATTAATGGTGAAGGATTAACATAGTAGCTACTGAAAAGAAGACAAAGGGGCAGAAGGTAATACCTCAGAGGAAAGTGAATGGTAGTCTCTTAAATGTAAGCAGTTTATAAACTAGTGAATGAGAAAATTCTCTCTCTCCATGATTTGATTCTTGGTTCTCTACTCTGACTTCTCTAAAGTAGAGAAGTAAAGGGTAGAAGTTTTCTCCATTCAGCTAATATGTTTCTGTGGGTACATATGCTCATGTCCCCCAAACAGTTATGTTATATATGCCTTTGAAATTTTTAAACAGTGCTTCAGAGGGTTGTTGCTGTTGTTATTGTTTCCTTTTGATATTACATTAAAATTTAGCTTATTTTAGGATTAAGATACTGTGATTTTATTCTGCTGGCTTGTGAGCTTTAGTGTTAACCTTCGGCAGTGTTTACTGAATGTTTGCACAAGATGAATTTATGTCACTAGGAAGATGGTAAATATACATGTTAAATATACTAAGGGTGACACATGGTAGACCACTATCTTTACTATGTTTACTGCTAACTTTGCATATTAAATATTATCTAGATTTTAGATGCAGAAGCATGTTCTGTCAACATGTAAAAATGTACTCCATTTTGCTTTTATTATACAAATTTCTCTTATTCTGTTCTAATGTGAACTACAGAACAATATCTTCCACAGAAAAGTTATGAAAGGGTACCAATGAATTCAGTAGGTCAGTTTACAAAGACAACCACTGAGGAAGAAGTTATAACAATGATAAACTTATATTTACTAATTTTAAAACTTCTGAAATATTTTGAATCCATTGATCAATTAGCTCACATGTTAGTATCTCATTGGTAGGTAGTATTATTCTCTAAATCTTAGTTAAAAGCAAAGGTTTGTAATTATTTAAACATCTTTCTTTTGAAGAGCACAAAGTATTTCTGGAAGTTACCTGAGCCCCATATCATTTTTCATGAAAGCCAGCAAATGGGAAGCATTAATATTTTCATATTAAAGCTAGAGAGCAGGAATTAATCTGAGGTAGAGTGACTTGCTCAAGATTATACATTAATTGAATTGATGGGAGAATTGATGATTTGGGTTGGCAAGTTCAATGACGATCTGAGTTGAAAAGATGTTTTACTTGAGAAGGTCATTGAGAGACAAGGGTTCATTCAGATATACTTAATGGGGCTTGTACCAAATTTTACTTTATATTCCTTCATAATATCCCCAATATGGAAAAATATTGCCTAGAGATTTCAAAACTACATAACTATGTTTAACAGTATTTTCTCTGTATTAATCTCCATACAGCCAGGGAAATACATTCCTTAGCATTTTCCTGAGATACCAGAATAAGTCAAATTACAACTCATTAATTTCAAAGGAATCAACATATGGCTTCTGAATATTTAAAGAAGATATATTTGCCTCTTGTATTTTAGACAGAGTCAGCTTCTAACCATCCTTATAATGGAGATTTCTCTGAAAAAGTGTTCCTTATGTTGCTTTACTTAATCTGTCCAGAAGGTTGCAAGTTCAGGCTGATGTACATAAAATGAATCAAGGGTAATTTAATATACAAATCATTTATTACCATTGTCTGTCATGGTAATTTCCTTAGAATCTCATCACTGATGTCAGGGAGTATTAATTGAACATTGAATTTAGACTCCAGAGGTGTTTGAAGAGCATGAGAGGCAGGGCTTCCCCTGAGTGGGCTTATGATTCATTTAAAGAATAAGATATATTTGAATATATAGCTCACATAATGAGGTAGGATATGCTAAGTACTAGATCAGTGGTAAAGCCAGTGAAGGACACTGGAATTTAGTAGTAACAGATTAAAATAAATTAGAGTAATCAGAAGGAGGGGGGGAGTTTCATTTAAAAAAATATAAAAATAAGCTAGTCCTCAAAGGAAAATTATGACCCAGAGCAAAACTGACAAATAGATTTCAATTTGAGTGAGAATTCCAATTAATAGGTAATGGCTTCCCAGATCAATGTTAAAGATTAGGTGACCAATCAATGTATCAACATATTACCTTTATTGATCAGAAATTCGGTTTGCAGAGTATATCTCTTATTTGAGACCAAAATATAACTTCCTATGACTTTTAAAAATTAAGCCATGAGATTTGGCTGAGGAAGACTGTGAGTGGACAGAACAGATCTTTTGCTAACCAGTTGCTTGGAAAACCTCAGGATACTTCACAACCAGTTGAGATAGGATAAATAAATAATATATACACATTACTATATATAAAATAGGTAACCAACAAAGACCTATTGTATAGCACAGGGAACTATATTCAATATTTTGTAATAACCTATAAGTAGAAAGAATCTAAAAAGATATATGTATATCTATATCTTTATTTATGTATAACTGAATCTCTGTGCTGTGCATTTGAAACTAACTTGATGTAAGTCAGCTATATTTCAATTAAAAAATTAATTAATTAAAAAAGAAAATAAAATGAGTAGGCAAAGAGCATGTTCAACTTTCAACTGGGCAGAGGTGAAGAATAGGAAAGGAGTATACTCTCTTTATAGACAGGCGAATTCTGGAGGTAGAGCAAGAGTCAATATGCTTGCCCATACATGAGCAGTGCCCTTTACCTATTTCACTATGTTATTCCTCCATTATGAGAAGGAGTAAACAAAAGAGCTGGAAAATATGACCACACTTTTCCTATTATTCTCAAGGTGGTATATATAAGGATGGAAAACTTCCAGCATTCTTATGCTATTGTATCAGCTCAGGTAAGAATGCAGAAAGAGGACTAAGTTCTATTGTATTTGCCATGGGTGTGGGGTGATGGATTGGTGGTATGTCTGATGCATATTTTCCATTCCTAAAGTTGACCATGAAGACGTTATAATCAATGATAATGGTGAGAGAGAAAGGCAGGGAGGCAGAAATAGGTGATTTGATCCAGATAAAATGGTAACTATCTTGCTTTGATTATGAGGCCAGTACTGGAGAATGTTGGAGGATACTTTCTGCTGCTGCTGCTGCTGCTAAGTTGCTTCAGTCGTGTCCGACTCTGTGCGACACCATAGACAGCAGCCCATCAGGCTCCCCCGTCCCTGGGATTCTCCAGGCAAGAACACTGGGGTGGGTTGCCATTTCCTTCTCCAATGTATGAAAGTGAAAAGTGAAAGGGAAGTCGCTCAGTCCTGTCCGACTCTTTGCGACCCCATGGGCTGCAGCCTACCAGGCTCCTCTGTCCATGGGGTTTTCCAGGCAAGAGTACTGAAGTGGGGTGCCATTGCCTTCTCTGGAGGATACTTAGATATCACTTAAATTTTTTTTTTTTCTCCCTCACAAAGAACTCACAGCCATATTCTTTGTTCTCATCTCTTCCTTTTGTGGCTTTCCTGGTGGCTCAGATAGTAAAGATTTAGCCTTCAATGCGGGAGATCCAGGTTTGATCCCTGGGTTGGGATGATCCCCTGGAGAAGGGAATGGCAACCCACTCCAGTATTCTTGCCTGGAGAATCCCACGGACAGAGGAGCCTGGAGGGCTGCAGTCCACAGGGCCACAAAGGGTCGGACACAATTGAGCAAATAACACTTTTACTTCTTCCTTTATATCTTGGAGAACACTGGCAATGGGTCACTTCTAGTTTTGCCAGGAGGAAGACGCTGTTTCCACCAACCTCATTCCTTTGGCTGAGGAAGCTTGAATGTTCCAGAAAATTTTTTCTGCATAGTAGCTTCTGTTTGTGAGCTGTTCAGTGTCCAATGGGTTTTTGAATGTAGAAATATAAATTTGAGAAGAGGGGTGAATAAGTCATGAAAGCTCATAGCAAAATTACTTTAATAATTCTTGTCTTTTTGTTTCCTGTGTACTCTTTTGTATTACCATTGTTTATTAAGCCATTAGTGTTTTGAGGGCATTAGATAAAATTTCTGACTCAGATTCTTATTTATATATTTAGATATTCTCTTGGGGCAGGAAATCTGAGTCTGTTTATCCATGATTGTAAATCATGTAAATCTGGGTCAGTTTACCCCTAATACAATGTATATTTGCAATCCCAGACAGTTGTGGGATGATGGGCAGGGAGAGATAATAACTGTTATCCTGTTATGTTTTTACAAGTTGATGCTGATGCATTATTATGACCTGGATTCACATTCTGACTCCAACACTGAAGAATCTGGAGACCTGAAGCAAATCATCTGATCTCCCTAAGCCTCAGTCTTCACAGCTATGCATTAGGGATAACACTTTCTTGCCTACCTTACAAAACTTTATGAGGACAAAATATAACAACAGAAAGTTAGAAAGTTTTACAGACATACATAACTTTTTATAACATCAGTTCAGTTCAGTCGCTCAGTCGTGTCTGACTCTTTGTGACCCCATGAATCGCAGCACGCCAGACCTCCCTGTCCATCACCAAATTCCGGAGTTCACTCAGACTCACGTCTATCGAGTCAGTGATGCCATCCAGCCATCTCATCCTCTGTCGTCCCCTTCTCCTCCTGTCCCCAATCCCTCCCGGCATCAGGGTCTTTTCCAATGAGTCAACTGTTCACATGAGGTGGCCAAAGTACTGGAGTTTCAGTTTTAGCATCATTCCTTCCAAAGAAATCCCAGGGCTGATCGCCTTCAGAATGGATTGGTTGGAACTTCTTGTAGTCCAGGGGACTCTCAAGAGTCTTCTCCAACACCACAGTTCAAAAGCATCAATTCTTCGGCGCTCAGCCTTCTTCACAGTCCAACTCTCACATCTATACATGACCACAGGAAAAACAATAGCCTTGACTAGATGGACCTTAGTCGGCAAAGTAATGTCTCTGCTTTTGAATATGCTGTCTAGGTTGGTCATAACTTTTCTTCCAAGGAGTAAGCATCTTGTAATTTCATGGCTGCAATCACCATCTGCAGTGATTTCCATCACAGATAATTAAAGTGGGCTGTAGGACCATACATTACCTAATCCTTAACTTAAACTGTTTCTTGTAGGAAATTTATTAAACTCCATTCTGTATTTACTTCACCATCGAAACACACAGCCAATGGGCCCTCTAGTGGCACTGGCTGATGATAATTTGGATACACCATTGTCTTTCATCATGGCAAAAATAGAATAGTAAAGAAAAATCTAAGCTTATTGAGTGCCCACTGTCCTTAACTGACTATTAATATATACAGAAGTGTTACAAAATTGGAGTTTGCTTTTAGTAGCTTACATTTTCTTTTTTTGAATACAGAAAAAATGTTTTGAGTTTTATGAGCATTAATCTTAGTATGAATTGTTTACTGGTTGTTTATTATTATCTGTTAACTTGGAGGATAGAATTTTATACAAGAAGTTTGATGTTAGGGTAGAAATGGAAAATGTAGCTCATTTGTTTATTTCATAGGATGCCTGTCATTATCTGTATTGGTGACATTAAGTGTCAGTGTATCAATTCCAGGCTGCTTTCAACATGAGCTGTGTATTCTTTTAATGGCTAGCTTTATTCACACCTCTATTTTTAGTAGATATCATTTAATCTTGAAGTGTAAAAAACCATAGCACAGTCATCATTCTTAAGTACATCTTGAAAACACATTCTTCTGAAAATACTCACTCCCCACTAGAGTATACTTTGGACACTGAAACGTTGACTTGGGAACAGATTGATAATTGGCATTGTTTTGCCCTTACAAATGATTATTTTGAAACTAAATAAAAAATAATGTTGATTGTGTTGTATAAACACAGCAGGTTCCTAAAGTCTCAGTTTTGTTTTGTATCAAAATATTTGTCAGTAATTTGACTAATAAATATTTTTAAGCGGTATAATAATCTATCAGTATAATAATATGTCAAGCATATCTATTTTAGGTATGTATAAGCATACACATATGCACGTGCATATATGCTGGACACATCATAAAATGCTATGATATAAAAGTTAAAAAAAAAGAAAACTATAAAAGACTCAAATACTCTGTCCTTTGTGTCATTAAAGATTATGTTTTTGGAACTTGGGAAATGGACTGGTTCTTAGAGCACCTTCTTTATCTTTATCAGAAAATATAAAGAACATGGGTCTCTTTTAAAGTCTGTTTCCTGTTAATTCTAACTCCTTGCTTTCCAGATCCCTTTGTAACCCAGTCAGTATTGTAAATAGTGGTGGCTAATCCTTGATTTTCCTTACGCCCTGAAGACCAGTGCATAGATGACTTTGACACCTTTCTTTGCTTGGTAGAGATTAGAGGAGCAAATGTACCACACCAATGAATAAGCGACAGGGGACTCTATTTAGTATAGCCCAGATGTTTTGCAGAAGCTGTACCACTGGTAAGAGCTGCTGGGGTCACCACTACAGAGAACTAACTCTTTGCTATATCCTGAAGGCAAAATCTTCAGACTAAAATGATGCAGCATTGGCAAAGATAGTGAGATGCTGAGTAAAATCTTTGCATTCTTCAGGGGTCATAACAGCAAGCCATGAATCCAATGCTGCCTTACATATTAGCAGCAGAGGATGAGATGGTTAGATAGCATTAGTGACTCAGTGACCATGAATTTGAGCAAACTCAGGTTGATAGTGGACAGGGAGCCTGCTGTGCTATAGTCCATGGGGTCGAAGAGAGTTGGCATGACTTAGCGACTGAACAATGACAAGCATTCTTAAACGGAATAAGTGTTCTCAAGTTGAAGCAGTTGGTAGGGTTTTACTATTATTCTGGACAAACTTATAAGAAACAAAAGCGAACCCATATTTTTTGAGTGAGAAAGAAACTAGTCAAAAATAAAGACCTAATTTTTAGTTGGATAGCAGATAGAATATCTGAAATATACACGAAACATATATTAAAACTATAAAAAACTGATTACTTAACATTTAATATTAATTCTCTTAATAAATTGATTTCAGAGATAGATGACATTTTAATTCTGGGTGACACATTTCTAAGACTGCTTAGGCCAGATTTTATTTCAAAAGCTGCATAATTAAGTGGATCATCCACGTAGATCCACATGAATCCACAGTTTACTCAAAGGTCACTGGACTTTTAAGAATACAAAATAAGATACAACATCACCAGCACAGGAATATCTGAGCCTTGGTAAGCCTCAGAAAAATTGAGAATGTTATTCACTCACTGTGATGTTAAAAGACTATGATGTCATTTTAGGACTATGTAGATAGTGGCTAGACAAAGAAAGAAAAAAAAAAAAAAAGAGCTGATTCATGCTGAAGAAAGAAAATCCTAAATAATGAGGCAATGGCTCCAAAGCAGTGACCAGGAAATTACTTTCTGAGTAAGATGCTCCAGGGCAAAAGTCTTTCTTTAACAAATATTGTTTAAGGCAGTGAAATCTGTTTGCCATCACTTTTTCTCCTCCTAGGTGATTAAATGCAGAAGAAAAACAGTCATTTCATAGCCACAGAAGCTATTTACTGAAAGTATATTCAATCACCATAAACATTATTTTTACAGCAAGACTAGTGAAAGATACTATGGGGTATCCCATAAAACATTTTTTAAAAGAAAAAAATGATAGTACCATATATTTTTATGAGGGTTTCAGAGTGATCTGTATGCAGCTGTTTCCTCCTAGTACTGCCTGACATTGCAAGCTCTGCTCTTGGAGCCAGATGGCATAAAATTCAGTTCCCAAATGGGAGAGATTTCAGAAGCTAAAGAATAGGTTCAGGGCTTGTTTTATTTTGTGACTAAGGATGATTCCTAATTATCTTCTGTATATTTCTCATCTATAAAATGAGATAACCTATTGTAATACAGGGGATCTTCAGGGCCTGTTTTATTCTGTGACTAAGGATGACTCGTGATTATTTTCTGTATATTTCTCATCTATAAGATAAGATAGCCTATTGTAATACAGGGGATCTTGCCAACCCAGGGATCTAACCCAGGTCTCCTGCATTGTAGGCAGATTCTTTACCAGCTGAGCCACAAGGGAAGCCCATTGTAATACAAGCCCTAGATAATCATAAAGCATTTCATTGCCATACCTTTTAAAGACAGAAAGAAACAGAAAAGCCTGATATGTCTTCAAATTGAAATTTTCTTTTTTTTTTTTTCCTGTCTCCTTTTGAAAACGTGCCATAAGTCATTCTGTAGGAAAAGACTATCACATTTATTCTCTCGGATTTCCAAGTAGAAGCTTCAGGCTTAGTTTGAAAGAGAAAGGACAGACTCAAACTCTCAAGATGTAGAAAGGCTTTATCCAGGAAAAGTGTGGGGCGCTACAAAAGGGAAGTTGCCAATGGATGTGAATGGGACAAAACAGCTAATATAAGCTCTGGTTTGAGTAAGGGGCTCTCTTAG
The DNA here is from genome assembly GCF_023091745.1 of Budorcas taxicolor. NCBI lineage: Eukaryota > Metazoa > Chordata > Mammalia > Artiodactyla > Bovidae > Budorcas > Budorcas taxicolor. Next base: position 114,489,987 of record NC_068910.1, on the reverse strand, counting down.
GTGGAGCTGGGACCTTTTATCTAGGCTGACTTAAATGATTACACAGTCCTCTGATGCTGGGACAATACTCCTTACATTGCCCTTTGACTGACATAGCTGCCTTGTCCTCTTTTGTCTTAACCCTTTCTTCCTGGAACCTTTTCATTTTTCTCATCCTTTCCCGGTCCAAAGGCAGGAGTTGCCTCTCTAAACCCTCAGACTGTTCCTTAATGATGTAAACTACTGAAGCACAAAGATAGAAAGAGACTCAAGATTTTTTTTTTCCAGTTCTGCCCTATCACCCTCTTGAGATAATAATTATATGCGCATGCTTAGTTGATTAGTCGTGTCTGACTCTTTGCCACTCCATAGACTGTAGCCCACCAGGCTCCTCTGTCCGTATGATTCTCCAGGCAAGAATACTAGAGTGGGTTGTTATTTTTTTCTCTAGGGAATCTTCCCAACCCAAGAATCAAACCCGGGTCTCTGGCACTGCAGGTGGATTCTTTACCTTCTGAGCCACCAGGAAGCCTGATAATAAGTATAAAATTACCCAAATTAGTTTTCTCAACATTGGCTGCACAAAAGAATCATCTCTGGGAACTTTTGAAAAATACCAGTGTGTAAGCCCACCCCAGAGATGTATTGCAGGCAAAAATATTTTTTTAAAAGCATGCTAGTGGGTCTGAGAACATCTGGTTAGGTATTTGAATAGGAAAAGACAAAGATGAGAAAGGAAATGAAGAAGCAATGATGAGGAGCTATTAATTAACAATTTTAAAATTATTTTGCATATAGTAGTTTTAAACTACAAACCGTGTTTAGAGTTGTCTCAAAATCAAGTATACCTTCATATGGAAGGCTTCACTATTTAGAGTATTCAGAATGATATATTACAGGCTTGGGAGATATTTTCAGAGTATTTTGAGTCATAGCAGTGTGACTGGAATGTATAGGATACCTATGAACATAATTATATTGAAGGGGAACTGTAGAGCTGGAATCCACATTTCTGACATACTAGAATAGCAATATTATAATCTTAGTAATTTTAGTTCTTATATAGTTACTAGGCATTGTCCAAAAAACTCAAACTACCATTGATATATAAAAATCTAAAATAGGATCAATGATAAATCTGTACTTTTTTAAAAATGGAAAAGTGACAATTTTGCTTGATTTTCCTCTTAGACTCATTACACTGTGACTTCTTGTGGAAGTCTGGACCCTGAAAATTTATCTGAAATGCCCCAATTTCATACATATTTTGACATATGCCTGACTCAGATGACGTTTCCAAGGTTTATACATTGACCCAATGTTTTTCTTCTATATATGTCCTCCTTAGAGTTTTTCTTCCTTTTCCGTAGTTTCAATTTCCCTGTTACTTGGATGATATTCAACTCTGTCACAGCTCCTTTATCTTCTTAAATTGTTTTACATTTTTCAACTAATTGTTGTATCATTCCAAGGAAATGTTTTCATGATGCCCTATGATGGCTGTTCTCTCTGATTCCTTTTCATATGGGAAGCTTAAGAAAGTATATATTGGATTTTAATGGCTCCTTTCCTTGTTTTCAGTCTGGTTGTGCATAAGAATGATGTGAGATTACAATCTAGAAAAAAAAAAAAAAAACAGGATGATATGTTATTTGTAATTAAAGGAGCCCTGGGATATTCCTGTTATATTTTAAAATATTTATGACAGAACTGTATTATATTCTTTCAATATACTTAAAACTGTATATTCAATTATAAGAACTACAATTAAATAATAAAATCCATGCATTAAAAAATAAGCAACTATTTCCTTTAATAAATGTAACAAATATCCTATATAATTTTAATAGTATGTTTTTCTCTTGAGAATGTGCTGAACTATTGGAAAATGATAATGGAGATAATATTCTATTATCTGAATTTATTAAACAGAGACTTAAATTTAAGAAAAACACATTGAATGTGAGCTCTAGGATACAGAATTGTGAGTTTATCCAAAAATATTTAAATTATTTTTACATAGTATGTCACTCCCTTCTCTCTCTGCCCCCAATACCTAGCTACTGCTATATGGAGAAAAATATAGGTTAGTTTCTAGGATTTTTGTTATACCCAAATGCATGTAATTAAAAGAATTTAATATGGACTTTAAAATTATACTGAAGTGTGTGTATGTGTACAATTACATGCCTAGTGGATAATAAACCAAATAACTTTTAAATAATAAAAAAATACTAATGATAGTAATTATAAACATAAAACTAACTCTCAGGAATTTTAGAACTTGATATTGCAGAGTTCTGAAATGTAAGCTATATTTTTTGAAGAGTAAGCCATTGCACAAAAGCATACTTGTATAAATGAAAAGTTAAGATGAGTTTATTTTTATAAATAAATGGATTTTTCATGTTTTATTTGTCTTAAAACCACCACAACATATTTGCAGCACTATTATAACCAGAGGCTGTTTTCAAGTTATGCTGTGAACATTAGCCAGTGTGTCAAGGCTAGGCTGGTATGCCTGCTATTTACTTTTTGTATGAAGATTTTTTTTTTCAGATGACTGAACCATTTTTGATTTGATAATCACTGACCTGCACAATAAGAGTGTAGTTTTCCCTGCCCATCCTGGAATGTTTTTTTTTTTTTTTAAAGAACTAGGGAAACAAGATAGCTAATTATAAAATTTCCAATGAGTGTTTGATTTTGTTTTCATCACAGAAGTGTACATGCTGAGGAGCTGACAATAATCTGAAATGACTTCAACAACTTGAACCAGTTTTTCTTCTCTGTTTGCCCAGATGGATATGTGCTCCTCTGGGTTGTCCATGAACATTCTCTTTACCTTTGATTTTGCTGGAGTATTTCTCTGATCATGTGGTCAGAGTCATTGACTTATATTTCAGTTCTGCTGCAAGGAGAAATTTGTGTGATATTTGGAGGCATGTGTAGAGCTAAATGGATATGTCCCAAAGATTGTTTTCAAATAAATAATAATTGTAAAATAGGAAAAAAAAACTTTTTAGAGCTAAGGACTGTAGAAATTCATCTGTGTTAAACTTGTGGAAGATTAACCATAGCCAGCCTGCTAGAGAGCCTTTGTTCAGTGTAGGTGCAGATCTGGGCTTCCTTTAACCAGCTGTAGCTGGAACCATGTGAGTGGATGAACATTCTGTCTAAAAGAATTAAAGAAAGCCCCAGATGGAGTCCAGAGCAAACCCCAGAAAGGCATCCTAAGGAAAACTAAAGAAGAAAAAACATAAAGATTAAGTTTGTCATCTGTGTCAAAACAAATGAATTGTGTATAGGAGCCAAAGGTTACTAGGTAATCAGAAGTGGTTTCAGCTTCAGTTATGTGTTTAATTCACGCAGGATCAAGCATTTATACTAAAAACATGTTTTTGAAATAATTCCCATAATCATTCTGGGGGGTGATCTAATATAATTTTTATGTACATACGAGGAAACATAAAACCATAGTGAGCAGTTAAATGATTTATTTATTTATTTATTTTTAACTAGAGATGTCATTGCTTAAGCTTCTTGTTCTGAAAGATGGGCTTAGTCCATTTCAGAAAGCCACTTCCTCAATAATCACAGGTATTTTTCATGTATACTTAAAAGAAATTGTATTCCCTATTTTCTTTTGAAAAATTATATTAACAAATGCAAAGTATTTGATAATTGAATATCCATTAAGTAAGCCAACTTACATACACTGAACTCTCATTTTGCTAGGGGAACAGTTTCACAAGAGTTTCTGTTCCCACTTGCTTTACTTTCTTTTTTCTAGGTTTCTCCAAGAATGAACATTTTAGTAGTGCTCGTCACACGATATGCCCCTGAAAAAGACATATGCTGTGACCATTGTTCCACTGAAAAGCAGTGAAACAAAATATGTTCATAAGGTTTTAATCTTTGCTTTTTGTTTCTTATAACCTGAAATTAGTCTTTCTGAAAATGATTGTATTAGGGGGGCAGTAACAAAGTACCAAAAGCTAGGTGGCTTAATGAACAGAAATGTACTTTCACAGTTCAGGAGGCTAGAAGTCTGAAATCAAGATGTAGGTGTAGTTAGCTCCTTCTGAAGGCTGTGTGGAGATTTTGTTCTATGTCTCCTAACTTCTGGTAACATAAAGGGTTCTTTGGTTTGAAGATGACATTCTCCTTAGGTGTTCACACCAGCTTCCCCACCAGTTTGTCTCTTTGCCTAAAGTTCCCCTTTTTAAAAAGATACATTCATATTGAATTCAGTTCAGTTCAGTTCAGTCACTCAGTCGTGTCTGACTCCTTGTGACCCCAAGAATTGCAGCACACCAGGCCTCCCTGTCTATCACCAACTCCCGGAGGTCACTCAAACTCACATCCATCGAGTTGGTGACACCATCCAGCCATCTCATCCTCTGTCGTCCCCTTCTTCTCCTGCCCCGAATCTCTCCCAGCATCAGAGCCTTTTCCAGTGAATCAACTCTTTGCATAAGGTGGCCAAAGTATTGGAGTTTCAGCTTTAGCATCAGTCCTTCCAATGAACACCCAGGACTGATCTTCTTTAGAATGGACTGGTTGGATCTCCTCGCCGTCCAAGGGACTCTCAAGAGTCTTCTCCAACACCACAGTTCAAAAGCATCAATTCTTAGGTGCTCAGCTTTCTTCACAGTCCAACTCTTACATCCATACATGACCACTGGAAAAACCATGTCCTTAACTAGATAGACCTTTGTTGGCAAAGTAATGTCTCTGCTTTTCAATATGCTATCTAGGTTGGTCATAACTTTCCTTCCAAGGAGTAAGCGTCTTTTAATTTCATGGCTGCAATCACCATCTGCAGTGATTTTGGAGCTCCCAAAAATAAAGTCTAACACTGTTTCCACTGTTTCCCTATCTGTTTCCCCTGAAGTGATGGGACCAGATGCCATGATCTTCATTTTCTGAATGTTGAACTTTAAGCCAACTTTTTCACTCTCCTCTATCATTTGCATCAAGAAGCTTTTTAGTTCCTCTTTCTGCCATAAGGGTAGTGTCATCTGCATATCTGAGGTTATTGATATTTCTCCCGGCAATCTTGATTCCAGCTTGTGTTTCTTCCAGTCCAGCGTTTCTCATGATGTACTCTGCATATAAGTTAAATAAGCAGGGTGACAATATACAGCCTTGACATACTCCTTTTCCTATTTGGAACCAGTCTGTTGTTCCACGTCCAGTTCTAACTGTTGCTTCCTGACCTGCATTCAGGTTTCTCAAGAGGCAGGTCAGGTGGTCTGGTATTCCCATCTCTTTCAGAATTTTCCACAGTTTATTGTGATTCATACAGTCAAAGGCTTTGGCCTAGTCAATAAAGCAGAAATAGATGTTTTTCAGGAACTCTCTTGCTTTTTCCATAATCCAGAGGATGTTGGCAATTTGATCTCTGGTTCCTTTGCCTTTTCTACAACCAGCTTGAACATCTGGAAGTTCACAGTTCACATACTGCTGAAGCCTGGCTTGGAGAATTTTGAGCGTTACCTTACTAGTGTGTGAGATGAGCACAATTTTGCGGTAGTTTGAGCATTCTTTGGCATTGCCTTTCTTTGGGATTGAATTAGGTCCACCCTAATAACCTCATTGTAACTTGATCATCTGTAATAACCTTATGTCCGAATAAGGTCACATTCAGAAATCCTGATGGCTAGGACTTCTATATATTTGGGGGGAGGACACAATTAAGCTCATAATAATGTCCTAAACAGGATTAATGTAAATTTAATGGGTATTTTATATTCTCATGTTTGTAGAACATTTCATTTGTTAATTTCTGTATTTAAACATACTCAAGACTTGATCTATTTAAAAAATTCTATCATTTTAATATATCACTTCCAAGCATCATTTTTAAATTTTCTCTTTTTATATTTGAACCTCTTTAAAAAAAGTATTCTGTGTTTGTGATCTTTGTTTCCATACCCCACACTCACCCCACAATATGTTTTTACATTATATCACCCTGATGAAAAGGCTTCCCATGTGGCGCTAGTGGTAAAGAACTAACGTGCCAATGCAGGAGACGTAAGACACATGGTTCAATTCTTGGGTCAGGAAGATCCTTGGAAGTGGGCATGGCAACCCACTCCAGTAGTCTTGCCTGGAGAATCCCATGGATAGAGAAGCCTGGCGGACTGTGGTCCATAGGGTCTGAAGGAGTTGGACGCGACTGAAGCGACTTAGCACGCGTGCTCAGTAATGAAATAGCTCCTAATTAGGTTGAAGATTACCTCTATTTTGCTGTATCCATTTCAGACTTTTTTTCTACCCTGAATTTGTTTGTCATTTCAGGATCATTGTTGAAAGATACAATCTCCAACAGGCCTTAGGCATCCCTGTGTGTTCTTCCTGGCTGTGCTAAGCAATCAGGTTCCTGACTATTCTTTGTTGTTGTGTTGTTCATGGTTGTTCAAAAGTCACTAAGCTGTATCCGACTTTTTGTGAGCTCATGGACTGGAGCATGCCAGGCTCCTCTATCCTGCACTATCTCCCAGAGTTTTCTCAGATTCATGTCCATTGAGTCAGTGATACTATCTAACCATGGCATCCTCTGCCACCCCATTCTCCTTTGCCTTCTTTCCCAGTATCAGGGTCTTTTCCAATGAGTCAGATATTTGCATCAAGTGGCCAAAGTATTGGAGCATCAACTTCAGCATCAGTCCTTCCAATGAATATTCAGTGTTGATTTCCATTAGGATTGACTGGTTTGATTTTTTTTGCAGTCCAAGAGAATCTCAAGAATCTTTTCCAGCACCATAATTTGAAAGAATTAATTGTTTGTTTCTCAGCCTTCTTTATGGTCCACCTCACACACCCATACATGACTACTGGAAAAACCATAGCTTTAACTATAGGGACCTTTGTTGGTAAAGTGATGTCTCTGCTCTTTAATATGGTGTCTAGGTTTATTATAGCTTTCCTTCCAAGGAACAAATGTCTTTTAAATTCATGGCTGCAGTCACTGTCTGCAGCGACTTTAGATCCCACGCAAATTAAATCTGCCACTGTTTCCACTTTTCCCCATCTATTTGCCATTAAGTGATGGGACTACATGCCATGGTATTAGTTTTTTGAATGTTGAGTGCCAAGTTAGCTTTTTCACTCTCCTCTTTTACCCTCATCAAGAGGCTCTTTTGTTGCTGTTCACTTTCTGCCGTTAGAGTGATATTATCTGCATGTCTGAGGTTGTTGATATTTCTCCCAGCAATCTTGATTCCAGCTTGTGCTTCATCCAGCCAGGAATTTCGCATGATGTACTCTATATAGAAGTTAAATAAGCAGAGTGATGATATACAGCCTTGTCGTACTCCTTTACCAATTTTGAACCAGTCCATTGTTTCATGTCCAGTTCTTACTTGGGGCCATTTTTTAGGGTTGTGTTTCCAGCAGGCAACCCTGAGGGGTAGGTGACATTTTATTCCAGATAAAGAGCATGCTTGTCTCCACCTTACTATAAAAGTGGTTAATCTTCCATGCTCAGTGTTTCTTTCCTATAATGCAACCCACTAAATGTGCAGGTATCCATATTGGGCACTTCACATCACTCCCTGGGATTTAGGACACATAGGGAACCAGCAAGAGCATCATGTGACTATTTTTGCATGAATCAAAAAGTCCTTTGTCTCTAGCCCAGGAATCTCATGTCTTCTGTGTTCATAAAGTAGAAACAGATATTTATGCAGAGAAAACTCCTTGGCTCTCCGCACAGTTCTTCTTAATCATTTGACATTTTGGACATTCTTCAAGTGTTGCCTCTCTGGCCATGCCTTTCAAATTTTCTTTGCAAGCAGTTCCTTGTCTACTGGGTCATCAAACTCTGGAGTTTCTTAAAGATCAGAAACAAGCCTTTTAAATAGTCCCTTACCAGGAAATTTCAACACATTCATAGTTCTAGTTACCATGCAGGTGCCAAATTTATTTCTCTAGCCCAGAGCTCTTCTCTGGTATATCAGTATATCCAACTATTGACTTGACATATCACTTGGATAGTGGGAAGATATCACAAATTTATATGTACATGACCAGATTCACGGTCTTTTTCTTCAAATCTGGTCATCTTTCACTATTCCTTCTCACAGTAAATGGCATCATCATTCATTCACTAGTTCTGGCCAATCCTCTCTGTTTCCCTCAATCCTCTTATCTAATCTGTCTTGAAGACCAATTGCCTTTATCACCTCAATATCTATGAAATCTGTTTTCTCTTCATTGTTACCTTTACTCTGCTCTTAGCTTTGGTTATCTCTTAAGAGATCCTGCTTAACATGTCCTGCTATGTTCATTCTGTTCTCTCTTCAATCTGTTCTTCAACTGAAGCTAGAGTGAATGATCACTTTAAAACTCACATCGAATCGCATCATCCTGTTTAAAACTTTTGTTGTACTTAAGGTAAAAATCAATTTATTCCTACTCATTCTTTTGATTACAGATACTGGAAACTTTTCTATGACTTCCCAGTTAGATTTGGATTCTTTGATACATGCTCTGTTATAAACCCATTCCCTTTCTTCAGAGGACTTTTGCAGATAGTATTTATATATCCTTAGTGTGATTATTTAATTCATATCTATGTCTCTTCTCAGACAGTAAGATTCATGAGAATGAGGCCCCATGTTAGCTCACTTGTATCTCCAGCAAGAAGTACAGTGTTTGTCCCCAAATTGACACTCACATTTTGAAAATGTACAAAAGAGAATAATCTATATAGAGAAGCGACAGTACATTTTTCCTTATCCTAAAATGTTTATTGTATGTAAGCTAACAATTCACACAGAGGTCAATGTGATGTTTTAAAATGATAATTTGAATTATATTAGCTTTCAAATTATATTAGCCTTCAAAACCCTTCATGACTTCCATCACAATCAAGATGACTCCAAATTTTTCATCTTGTCTCAAAAATCCTATGTGATTTACCCTCTGTACAACTCTTTCTCTCATCCACTATCATAAACTAAATTGGTTATTTCTTCCTCATTCCCACTCAAAAGCCCGTGTACCACTTGTTCTTAATCTTTGCTTGATTGGTTCCTTTTGTCATTTAGATTTTGGGTTAAATATTACCCAAGTTTTTTGTCTATCAAATCTAAACTGGTGACTTAGTCATTCTCTCATCACTTATCATAAATTACTGTTTTTCCTATTTGCTTTTTATCATACATGTTCTATAACTCCTATACATACATATGCACACATGCCTCACCCCACTAGAAATTTCCTTGCATGTAGATTTTCTTCTTTATTGCTATATATCTAGGACTTAAGACTTCCAGGTACATGGTAGTCACAGATAAGTTTTGAATAAATCAACACACTTTAAAATTTAGGGGTCAGATAATTTCTAACAATGCTGTTTGGTTTAATAAAGTAAAACTGCTTCAGGTTACCAAATATGAGACTGATTATGATTTCTAAAATGACCCAAAATAATTTTTTATAATTTGAAGTTTTTCTCTAAATTAGTAGGGGATGAGTCTAGGGAATCAGTAAGTCTATGATTTTTTTCTGTTTTCTTCTTTGCTGATTTACATTGAGAACAAGTTGTCTATACCTTTTAGTAAAGTAAATTGAGTGAAGATTTAAATTAATGTGACAGAATGTGCTGATATTTAATTTGAGGTTAGTGTAAACACAGAGGAGCCAAAGGATCCTTTAACAGTCCTCTGATTTTGAAATACACCTTCCTCTGTACCGTTTCAGTATTTGGATTTGAAAACAACAGTCTGTACCACCACAGATGCTTTAATACTTACAAAAGCTGAACTTAATTATTTCAATCTCTTTACCTTTTAGGTGTAGATTAATACTTTTTCTATTTTTTTTTTTTCTAGTTTTCTAAAGGTACTAACTTAAGAGCAAGATTGATCCTCTACCTCTCTGAATTACATTGACATCACAACTATGAATTAAAGATTGAAATCTATAAGACTCCTAAACAGGAGGTAGAAACATATTTTAGAAAGAAGTTAGGAAAAAATTAGCATGGATTTGATATTTTCATAAGCACCAGAGGGAGAAACTATACCTCAGATGTAGCTCAGTATGCCCCCTTTTACTTGTTTCCATTAGGTAGAAATTCTCCTATGCTGTTGACAACCTTTCTGAGATATGTTCTGGTCTTTCAGGATTAGCCTTAGGCACAATTTTGAAATATTTAGAATTATTCTTGTGAATATTGTATTAGTGCTTCCTTTTATTTTGACATTGCCAGTCCATTGCATCCAGGGATTCAAAATTTTAGCTCCTCATTTTTATCTTTCTTGGACATACTCTATAACTCTTCCTTTTTGCTCCTTCATCCCATCAATGGCTCTGTTTAATCTTATTCACAAATTCAACTGGTTAGGAAGAGCTAATTATTTAATGTATCTCCCTTTCAGGAAATTTATTTCTGTGTAAATTAGGGCCTATCCCTTCACTCAAAAATGTGACTTTAATGATCTTCCTGTTTAGGGATTTAGAGGCTATTTTTTGGTAATCAAGTACAAACAGTGCAGGTCAGTTCGAATTAGCAAAGACATATTAAGAATAAGTCCAAAAACCATAGTCTTGTGGAAAAGACTATGATTTGGCAAACGCCTTTAATAACAGTGCTAACAGTTTTTGAAAATGGCAGTCTCCAAAAGGGCAAGAGACATATTATGATGACATATAATCAAGTTTGTCCCTTCAGACTTGTTAAGTGTAATCCCTGAATGGTGATAGGGTGGTAAGGAAAATAAAACCCAAGGCCCTTTTCCGGATATCAGTGAGCCAAGGAGAAAACAAATGAGGTCAATACTAATTGTAGGATGCAATCATGAAGGCCAGTTATGAGCCGCTTTCATGTGTGGTTTCATGAGCAGTTTCATGTTTCACAATTAGGTGCCTTTTCAGGAACCAAAATCCACATGTGCTTATTCTGATGTTGCTGTTGTTTCAAAAAAGGAGGTCCCTATGGAGAATCTCAAGCTTCCTGATGGTTCAATGGTAAAGAATCCGCCTGCTAATGCAGGATACCTGGATTCAATCCCTGGATCAGGAAGATCCCTGGAGAAGGAAATGGCAACCTACTCCAATATTCTTGCCTGGGAAATCCCCTGGGCAGAGGAGCCTGGTGGGTTGTTGTTCATGGGGTCACAGAATTGGACAGGACTTAGCGACTAAACAACAACAACGTGGATAATTTCATTCACCAGTGGGTAAATGTGGAAGTCCCTTGCTTAAAACTTCAGATCTTTAATGAGCATCAAATGTTCACTATTTTCTATTTCTCATCTTTCATTTTCTACTACAACTCAAGCATTAGTAGGCATGAAGTGATTGTATATTATTATATAACAAAATGATATATATTATTATTATATAACAAAATCTCCATCAGTTAAGAAGCAGCCTGGATAAGTTAAACAAGATAGTGTTTGTTCAGTGTGGAGCATTCTATTTGTAAATAGTAAGTGGCAGCAGTTACCTAAACATAATATTGTTATTAATAATAATATGATTCTCTGCATGTAACGGTTGAGCAGTGAAATACTTTTTTTGTTTGTTTGTTTTTAGAGAGAATTAGCAACTGTATTTTTATTAAATAAAAGAATGGTCTTCCAGTTAGCACTCAGTTTAGAAGATACCTTCTCCACCTAAAGCCATGGAACCCAGTAAGACAGGGACTTAACTGAGGTAGGTAATGGCAGAACCACTTTGAACTGATGAAGAAAATGAAGGATAGAGATGAATGGTCTGGTTTGAATCAATATGGATAAGGGGCAAGCAGGCATTGTTTAAGGTATAGTGGCTAACATATTAAGTGCCTAACACATACATATGAATATAGATATAATTACATTTACATATATGAATCCAGTCAATGGATATATTGCCATCTCTGTCTCTGATTGTTCCCTCTAACCTTTGTATTGCCTCTCCATAATAATTATTTTTCTTATTTTATATATAAGAAAATTGGGGCTTAAGTAATTTTAATGAGTCCCAAAATTGCATATCATTCTACATTATATTAAGGTTTTTCTGACTTTAAAGTTTGAGTCATGGGCTACTTTCAGAAAGAAATCACAAGATAGAGCAGGCTAGGGCAGTGGAAGAGAAAGAGAGGATGAGTGCAGAGATATAGTATTGCAGTTTGGGTATTAGACATTCCTGGGTTTGATCATAACTCAGTCAGAAACTACCTGGGATACGCTGATCAAGATAATCAACTGTTGAAAGCTTTGACTTCCTCATCTTTGATATGGGACTAATGATACTTCTTAACAGATGGTTGTAAGGGTTTCATGAGATAAAATATGTGAACTGTTTAGTAGACAGTAGTAGGCTGGTCCAGTATGTAGGAGACTTGGAAGTTGCCACTCTGTCCTAACAAGTTAAAGCTGAACAAACTGGAAAATCAACAAATCTTCTTAGGTCTGTAAGGGAAATGAGGTCACAGGACAAACTGCTGCCTTCAAGACTGGAGAGATTGACAGGCAAATAGTCAGTACTTACTGGAGCAGAAACCTGCAAGTAGAAACATCAATGGAAAAAAGTATAAGGAGAGGGAAACCTGAATTGTAATTGGTGAATTGCTGGAGGCTCAGTGTGGATAACTCATATTTAAGAAGTTGGGAAGGAGGGTAGTTCCTTGGTGACCCTGTGGTTAGGATTTGGTGTTTACACACTTTTATTGCAGAAGCCCAGGTTCAATCTCTGGTTGGGGAACCATCCCATATGCTGCCAAAAAATGTTCAGGGGACCCAGTCAAATCCTACACACCCTGCCATTTTCATGACTTTTATTTCCAGGAGCTCTTTCAGGACCCAGGTGCTCACAGTGAGTATATATAAATCCCCTCATGCTTCTTTCAAGGGGAGGCAAAAGGAATCATTTTGAAATATACCTGAGCATTTTGTGCTTCTTAATAAGGTCTGCCCTTGGGAGAAACTATTTAACCAAAGCCTAACTTTCTGGGGTTTTATCAAGGCCCAACTGACCTGTGGAAAGAAAAAACTCAACTCCAGTTCCATTGAGTCATCCTGTCCCACTAAAGGAAGGATAGAATAAACAAAACAAAGCTGAAAAACACTTGCAAAGTCTGAGTCTAGAGGCATAGACTCACTACAGAACTAAGACCTAATCATACGGGTACAGAATGCTTCCCTTCCTCTACACCTCACCACTACAGTTTCTTTCACCTAGTGCATCACATCCAGCTAGAAAGAAAATATTACAAGACATACTAAAAGGCTAAAAAGACAGTTTTAAGAGACAAAGCAAGTACTGGAACCAGACACTAACATGGCAGATGTGAATTATCAGACCAGCAACTTAAAACAACTATAATTAATATGCTAAGGGAACCAACAGGTGAAGTAGACAGCATATAGGTGGGCAATGTAAGCAGAGAGATGAAAATTCTAAGAAAGAACCAAAATTGAGTGTTAGAGGTCAAGAACACTGTAACAGAAATCAAGAATGCCTTTGATGGGCTTATTATTAGTAAGCTAGACACAGCTGAGGGAAGAATCTCTGTGTTTGATGATATCTCATTTGAAACCTCCAAAACTAAACAGTAATCAGGAAACAGACTGAGAAAACTAGAGCAGAATATCCAAGAGCTGTGGGACAACTTCAAAATGTGTAATACATGTGCAATGGAATATCAGAAGGAGATGGAAGAGTGAAAGGAAAAGGAGAAATATTGGAAACTGTAATGACTGAGAATATTCTCAGATAAATATCTGATACCAAACCACAGATCCAAGAAGCTCAGGGAACACTAAGAAAGAGAAATAGTTTAAAAAAAGGAAGAAGAAAAAGAAGAAAGAAAGAAAAAAAGAGAAAACAAAAAACTACATCTAGGTATATCATAGTCCAACTAAAGAAAATCAAAGATAAAGAGTAGTAAGCATTTCATCATTAAAAGACCCCAGAAATATTATATAATATCACTATAACTATTGGTGTAACTGCTGCTGAGCTTCCCTGGTGGTTTAGTCTGTAAAGAATCTGCCTGCAATGTGGGAGACTTGGGTTCGGTCCTTGGGTTAGGAAGATCCCCTGTAGGAGGGGATGGCAACCGACTCCGGTATTCTTGCCTGGAGAGTCTCCATGGACAAAAGAGCCTGGTAGTATACAGTCCATGGTGTTCAAAAGAGTCAGATATGACTGAATGACTAAGCACAGCACAGCACATAACGGCTGTTTGGTAAATTGCATATAGATAACACCATGCTGTGCTGCGCCATGCTTAGCCCTCAGCTATATTTGCAACCCCATGGACGGTTCCTCTGTCCATGAGATCCTCCAGACAAGAATACTGGAGTGTGTTGCCATTTCCTTCCCCAGGAGATCTTCCCAGCCCAGGGACTGAACCCCATCTCCTGCATCTCCTGCTTTGACAGATGGATTTTTTACCACTGAGACACCTGGGAAATCCTAGGTAATACCAATACTTACTAGGTAAGCCCCTAGTAAGATAATACCATAATGAGCCTAATTACAAGAAACTGATTATTTTGCCATATTTGTTTCTTTACTGCAAAGGAAAGTGGGGTTATCATTGTAAGGGAAATATAAGAAACTGATGGACTCTCTAGACTTTTCTGACACAATGGACATGAGTTTGAGCAAACTCTGGGAGATAGTGAAGGACAGGGAAGTCTGGTGTGCTTCAGTCCATGGGATCACAAAGAGTCAGACATGACTTAGCAGTTGAACAACAACAGCAAAGTCTTTTCTAGTCACCTTTGTGTTGCCCAAAACTTTTTATTAATTAGTGCCTGAATGGATCTTCTCCTGGCTTACCTTATCAAGTAATATAGATCTAAAACAAACATTAATATCAGCATATAGATTACTCTTTATAAGCGTTGAAGGGAGAAATCATTAAAAATTGCCATAAAAATATAATATTTCTGTTCCCATGGTTCAATATCAAATTATGTACAAAATGTAGGAGACTGTTTTCTATATAATGAGACATTAGCAAGCGGCACATACTGTTTCAGATGACTGTTAAGTCAACCTCTACTTCAACCTTTGGATGATATTTCCTTCTTTGCATTAGAAAATATCTAAGGCTAATTTAGTGAATTATTTTAGGTCATGAAGGGATAGGAGAGTTTGCTTTCTAGTCTTCATCCTTCCTGTCATATGACTCTTCTTCCTCTTTTATCAGAACATTTACCACAAAGGACTTTAAAAAGGTTCTTGGTTTCTAAGGCCTCTGCTGGCTTCATCTCCTCTGTGAGGATATAGCAGGGGTATCCACACTTCACCTCCAGAACCTAAAGTATGGAACCTGTGTAATTTCCTCTTCTGAAAGGAAATAGGGTTGAAGTCTTGACAAAAAGAGAAAAGAGGAGAATTCCACAGAACAAAGTAAATTCTTCCATTTAGAATCCATGACAACTCCACAGCTCATTTTCTTATTCTTTTATATTAACTGTAGAATTTCAGTAAGGCTTTTAAATTTGTGTCCATCTTTGCAGGGACTCATTTTATTAATGGATGTGAATTGTCTGGCTTTATTTTCCAAGTCAATATCTTTACTTGTGGAAAATTCCTACAAATTTCTT
Source organism: Budorcas taxicolor (assembly GCF_023091745.1). Taxonomy (NCBI): domain Eukaryota; kingdom Metazoa; phylum Chordata; class Mammalia; order Artiodactyla; family Bovidae; genus Budorcas; species Budorcas taxicolor. The sequence goes on along the minus strand of NC_068910.1, from coordinate 114,474,439 downwards.
AACAGAAACCTCTTAGTTTCTTCATATTACATTTTCAACCTGTAAGTTCTGAGAAAAAGAATCTATTTTACCAAAGATGTGAACATAGGAAAATATCACAATACAATATAATAGGGGAGAAATTTTTACACAAATTATCATTGTGCTGGATTCACTTGCATAATGAATGAAGCACATGCCTTGGGTCAAGGACTGATTTGTCTCCTGTCCTACATGGCATCAAAGACCAGGACAATATTTAATAAATAATATTACCACTTGACTGGAGTTATTACATCTGGGTGGAGGTGTCAAGGCCTATTTGCCTCATTTGTGCCTCCTTTTAAGGGCATCACTAGAAGTTTGGTTTTCAGATTCAATTTTGTTCTGCTGTTCTGAAACGAGGTGAAGTCTAAGTTCTATGTTTCTTATCTCTAGAAGGAATATTTAGGAAATCAATACAGAATTTGGAACTTGGATTCTTTTCATTTTAGTCGACATTTTATAAAAAGATGATTATTCCTGGATTTAGGAAAAAAGAGAGGCCAGATGGTGAAAGTAAAAAAGCAATATTCAATTTAAAATTACTATAATAATAGAGAAATAAAGGAAGAGCTCCCATACCAAAATGTTTTACATTATCTGTTTTAACTATTTCTAGCATTGTCCAGAATGAACATCCTTAAGAATATGTGTTTTAACTCCAGACTCTTAAGAGGTCATCACAAAAACATTAGTAAAAATCTAGTAACAGTATAGGCTTCCCAGGTGGGTCAGTGGTAGAGAATCTGTCTGCCAATGCAGGAGACACAGAAGACGTGGATTAAATTCCTGGATAGGGAAGATCCCCTTGGGGAGGAAATGGCACCCAATCCAGTGTTCTTGTCCTGGAAATCACATGGGCAGAGAAGCCTGGTGGGCTGTAGTCCATGCGGTCATAGAGTCAGACACAACTACACTACTGAGCACATAAACAATAGCAATAGATTCCTTGAGAGGATGCTTTCTGAACTGGATTTTTGAATTCCTAATTTCTGTTGTTTTTATGAAGAAGTCTGTGTTGTACATCCACTGGAAACAGCTGATTGATATTCTCTGTTGGTTTACCCATTTAAGTTCCTCTGAGTATGGCTAGGAGAGGACAGCGGTCAAGACTTTATTCCACAAATATGTATAAGCATATTTTATGATCAAAGCACTAATTAGAGATTTACTTTCAGAAATGAGGGCAGGGAACTCTAGGGGTAGGGTTGTGTTGATGGTGCAAGACCAAATTTATTGAACTGCCTTCGACATAGATTTTCAAAATGTAAAAGATCTTTTAACATCAGAGAGGAGCTTGCATCAATCCAAAGATGGACATTTACATATATTTAGTCAAAATTCTGGATTGTCCCTTCAAAACTTAATCTTTGAAAATATTTGATGATCCACCCTATGCATATCTATATCCACTTTCTATGCATATCTGTGTCATGTCACCAAGTATGTATGTCAGAAGTTAAAGATAGGCTCAAAATATCTGGATAATGTTGGCCTGTGCTTTCTCTTAGAATGTGAAATAAAAAGGGAAATGGGGACTCTAATTGTTAGTTCCCTAAATTTGAAAGAAAATTGTGTATGTGTGTGAGATTACTCTGTTTTTGATTTTTAATCATGTTATAAACACTAGGATAAACTTCAAATCAATCCTGTGGTAGATTATCTGTAATGATTTCTATAATAATTATCCTTACCTTTCTGTGCCTGCCCCCTTGCAGTGTGACTTAAGTATTTTTCCCAACTGAAAGTTAAATCCTTTTGTCCACCTGGAATCTGGGCTCATCATAACTTTCTTTGAATATGGCAAAGTGACATACAATGTCTGAGTCTGGTTCCAAATTGACCTTGTAGTTTTTTGCCTTGAAATGTTTCCACCATCATGTGCTACTTTGCATACAGTAATATGAAAGGCCACAAGTAGAAAAAAGCCATCATAGTAGATGTGTTCAAGATCAGCCAGCCAGCAGCAACCATCAAAATGTGATTGAGGCTATCTTAAGTCTTCCAGCCCCAGTTGTGCCATCAGATGACTTCATTCACTTGAGTGACTGTGAGATAAACCAGCAGAAGAACTGCCCATATGAGCATCTAGTCCAACAGAATTATGACCCAATAAAGTGGTTATTGCCTTAAGCCACATTTTGTGGTGGCTCGTTACACAATAAATGACTGAAACAGATTCCTACTATTTAATTTATTCAATCTCCATGTGATTCCTTGAGCAACAATCTTACCTTGATTTTTACTTAAAATTGCTATCATGCTAGTGCATTAAGTAGCAATATATATATATTGAGTACTTCCTGCATGTGGTGTATGATTATACACCTCTCCTTTTCTTGAGCTTTACAAAAGGAAGTAACCAGAAGACTTTCTGTCCTTATACAATGACATAGTAATTCAGTTCTATAGACAAGTGTACCTGAGAAGCTATAGAATAATTTATGTTTTACTCTGCATACATGCATGGATATTACAAAGTTAAAAAGAAAAGCAGAAGAATAATCAGAGGGGAAATTATGAAGGATGAATTTTAACATGGGCCTAGGGAAAGAAAAGCTTGGTGTTAATGCAATTCTGAGTGATAATATTAAGAAAATAAGAATTTGTTCTCAGAAAGACTAAGAAACCTCAACGTTATTTGTAGTTTCTGTTAGTAAGCCTTAAGCACTGTGGTCACTGTGGTGTATTAGATAAATTTTGTTGTTTGAACTATCATTTCTATAATAAAGTGTTGCCAAAATTGCAAACATTTTTAACTTGAAAAAAATTTTCTTTTCTCCATCTAGTCAAGGCTATGGTTTTTCCTGTGGTCATGTATGGATGTGAGAGTTGGACTGTGAAGAAGGCTGAGCGCTGAAGAATTGATGCTTTCGAACTGTGGTGTTGGAGAAGACTCTTGGGAGTCCCTTGGACTGCAAGGAGATGCAACCAGTCCATTCTAAAGGAGATCAGCCCTGGGATTTCTTTGGAAGCAATGATGCTAAAGCTGAAACTCCAGTACTTCGGCCACCTCATGCGAAGAGTTGACTCATTGGAAAAGACTCTGATGCTGGGAGAAATTGAGGGCAGGAGGAGAAGGGGACGACCGAGGATGAGATGGCTGGATGGCGTCACGGACTCAATGGACGTGAGTCTGAGTGAACTCCGGAGATGGTGATGGACAGGGAGGCCTGGCATGCTGCGATTCATGGGGTTGCAAAGAGTCGGACACGACTGAGCGACTGAACTGAACTGAATATGTTTCTCTAAGTGTTTATCATAATCATTTAAGAAATAGCTATGTACTTTAAATTGCTTGAATTTATTTTCTCTTTATTTTTTGATTCCTTCTCTCCCACTTTCATTTCTTCCTTTCCTTCTACCAGTTTGATTTATTTGCTCTTTTTTCTGAGAGGTATTTAAAGAGTGATAGGGTTTTACAGTTAATGCTATTGTTAGTAAATAAATGAAAACAGGAAACAAGGACCAGAAAAAATAATTATCACCTCATGTCAAAATATAAAATACATCTGATGTAGTTATTCATAGGGTATAGGCCTAAATTAAAGAAATATTATTTACTAAGGAAGAAATATAAATGGAGCCATACTAATTTACTCAGTCTGCTTCCGAAGCCAGCTTTTACCCTTTTCCTGATTCAGACAGAAGTGTGAGCAGTTAAGTCAGAGAATTGATTCCAAAGTGGGAAATAAGTGTTAGTCTTAATTGTATCAGACATTAATACTTTACACTGCAAATAATTGCTAGTTTTCTAAATGCCTCTTGTTGGGACACTCCAGTTTGATACTTTGGCTCCTCTCTAAAAGCAGTGTGTTGCTCGGCCTTGTTGCTAAGCGACATCACACTGTGAGAAGAGCTGAATTCTGAAAATATAGTCGTGGATTAAAAAATATTTTAATCTGTAAGTTAATATTAAATGACATATATGTCTTTAAATTATACAAAGCAGAACTTAACTTCCTAAGATCTGGAAAATTTTCTAATCAAGATATGTTTTCATTTAAGTTACAAAAGACTTTAAAATACATAGCATATGTCATCTTCTAAAAATTTAATAAGCAATTATATTACAAACAAATCTAATGTTTTATTGTTGTGCAGCTATTAGCACAACTATTAGTTGTGCTGTTGGCATTTTAGTGGAGAGGGTCACTCCTGCCAAACATTCATGAAATGAAGGTGTCTGGAGACAGTTCTCTATGGGTCTCTTGTGTTTCTGCATGTCTGTAAGTAGAGGACTGAAAGCCTTTTATCCAGGCTCTCTTTTCAAGGATGCTTGTATAACAAATAATTTTAGAAGGTAGAGAAGTATCTCCCTCTAGAGCAAAAAAAAAAAAAAAAAAAAAAAAAAAGCAGGTTTGCTTACCTTTGAAAGGTGGAAATAGTGGCTCCTTCTGGAGTGAAGAGCAAGCATGTTTACTGCCCATTATAAAAGGTTCACGTTTTCTCTAGGCTCACTGTTCCTCTTAGGTAATGCAATTCACTGTGTGTACAAGTATTATATCACCTGGTTGTCTGCATCACCCTGTGGGAACTGGAGCTTGAGGAACCTGCATAGAAAAAGCTAATTTTCTGGCTCTTGTTACTGCTGTGAGTAGCAAAGTCCTTTGTCTTGTGATTACTCTCACAGAGTTGCAGACTGACTTGTTAGGCTAGGGTAAATTCTAGGACTGATCATGGTTCTTGGCAGTTAATATTACAATAACTGTATCAACTAAAAGAGGCTTTAGGAGACTTGATTCTTAAAAAGTAAGAAGCAAACAAACAAACAAAAAATCAATTAGAAGTAGCAGCATGGAATGCGGGTTCTAGGCAGTGTAAGAATGTTAAATTTGTGCCTTAGTTTTAATTGTATGAAATAATTTGTTCTTTTTAAAAGAAGGTTAACCTTGAACCATAAGTAATTCTTCAGATAGGCACATCGTCCCAGAATCTTTCATATCATTCCATTTAGGCATTTTTCTTTTTGTCCAAACGTATATCTCTAATCATACCTAACTTAAGGAAAATCAAATTGCTAACATTTGGTCTTAATGTTAATGTATACTATTGCATTATGATTTATAATAAATATATATTTGGTTTTCATTCCAGTTTCTAGAATAAAGCTCCTAAAACCCTTTGGATTTCCTAAGTGATGAGAGCAACAAAATGTGTCTTTTGTTATGTTAATAAAGTGACTTCTGAAATGTTCACCTAAAAAACAATTTGAAAAGGGTGAGATTGGTTGTCAGGGGAACAAGCATTTTATAATGAGAACCTGTGATAGGAGGGTTGGAATTTACATCACCCCCACCTACCCCTACTTCCCAACAAAGGGGAAAGAAGCTACAGATTGAATTCAGTACCAAATGGCCAATGACTTATTCAGCCATGCCTGTATAATGGAGCTTCCACAAAAACCCAAAAAGGTGAAGTTTGGAGAGCTTCCAAGTAGGTGGACACACGGAGATTGGGGGAGTGACTTCTTGAGAGTGTGGAATCCCCATATCCTTTCCTCATTCCTGCTCTATGTATCTCTTCCTCTGTTGATACATGGCCTTAATATCCTTTGTAATAAATTAGTAATCTGGTTACTAAATGGCTTTCCTGAGTTATGTGAACTAGTTTAGCAAATTAATTAAAGCCAGGAAGAGGGTCTTGGGAACTTCAGATTTATAGCTAGTCAGTTGGAAGCACAGTTAACAACCTGGACTTGTGATTGGCATGTGAAGGAGAGGGGACAACCTTAATGGGACTGAGCCCTTAGTCTGTGGAATTTGATGCTATCTCCAGGTAAATAGTGTCAGCAGTAAGTTGAACTGTAGGAAAATTATTTGGTAGCATGAGGAAACTCCCTCTCTCCCACTGCCCTCTAGTGAAATAGTGTGCAAAACCCTTTTAATACTACTGCTTCACGTTTTATAATATGCATCAAAGTTAACCTGGAAGATGTTAAAACATAGATTATTGAAGACAGTTCCTAGGGTCTCTATTCCTGTAAGTCAAAGGCAGGCTGAAGAGTTTACATTTTAACAGTTTCCTAGATAGTGTGGATATTTTTGATCTGGGGAACAGTCTTTGAGAATCACTGATATAGGATGACTGGAAGTAGTATAGCATGTTTAAAGAGCTCATTATTTAGAATCATATTGACCTAATTTAGAAATCCCAGCTCCACAATTTACTAGCTGTATAACCTTGGAAAACACATAATTACTATGAGACTCAGTATTCTTATCTGTAAGGTAGAACTATTACTTATAATACTATTTTAAAAAGAGGTTTTAAGTATTAAATAATTCATTTAAAGCTCTTTGCATACTAGTGACATAGCCCTCCCAGATTTCAGAAAATACTACAAAGCTTCAGTAATCAAAACAGAATGGTATTAGCACAGAAACAGACATATGAATCAACGAAACAGAATAGAGATACCAGAAACAAACCCATATGCTTATGATCAGTCTTTCAAGGAGGAGACAAGGATATACAGTGAAGAAAAGATAGCCTTTTCAACAAGTGGTGTTGTGAACGCTGCACAGTTCAGTTCAGTTCAGTCACTCAGTCATGTCCGACTCTTTGTGACTCCATGAATCACAGCACGCCAGGCCTCCCTGTCCATCACCAACTCCCGGAGTTCACTCAAACTCACATCCATTGAGTCGGTGATGCTATCCAGTCATCTCATCCTCATCGTCTCCTTCTCCTCCTGCCCTCAATCCCTCCCAGAATCAGAGTTTTTTCCAATGAGTCAACTCTTCACATGAGGTGGCCAAAGTATTGGAGTTTCAGCTTTAACATCATTCCTTCCAAAGAACACCCAGGACTGATCTCCTTTAGAATGGACTGATTGGATGTCCTTGCAGTCCAAGGGACTCTCAAGAGTCTTCCCCAACACCATAGTGCAAAAGCATCAATTCTTTGGCGCTCCGCCTTCTTCACAGTCCAACTCTCACATCCATACATGACTACTGGAATAACCCATAGCCTTGACTAGATGGAAAGCTGCACAGCTGCATGTAAATCAGTGAAGTTAGAGCACTTCTCACAACATACATAAAAATAAGCTCGAAATGGCTTAAAGACTTAAATATAAGACCATAAAACTCCTAGAAGAAAACATAAGCAAAACATTCTTTGATATAAATCATACTGATGTTTTCTTAAATAAAAGCAAAAATAAACAAATGGGATCTAATTATGCTTATAAGCTTTTGCACAGCAAAGGAAACCATAAGCAAAATGAAATGAAAAGACAACTAACAGACTGGGAGAAAATGTTTGCAAGCAGTGAGACCAACATGGAATTAACTTTCAAAACGCGGAAACTGCTCAAAATACTAAAAAGTTAAAAAACAAACAAACAAACACTAATCAAAAAATGGGCATAAGACCCAAAGAGACATTTCTCCAAAGAGGACATACAGATGGCCAATAAGCACATGAAAAGAGGCTCAACATTACTATTAGAAAAATGCAAATCCAAACTACAATGAGATATCACCTCACAGTGGTCAAAATGGTCATTATCAAACAGTCTATAAATAATGCTGGAAAGGGTATGGAGGAAAGGGAACCCTCCCACTCTATTGATGGGAAGGTAAATTGATACATCCACTATGGAGAACAATATTGAGATTGTAAAAAAAACTGAAAATAGAGATCATATAATCCTGAAACCCCATTCCTGGCCATATATCTGGGGAAAACTATAATTCAAAAAGATGCATGCACCTCAGTGTTCATGGAAGCACTATTTACAATAGCCAATATATGGAAGCAGTCTAAATGTCCACTGATAGATGAATGGATAAAGAAGGTATGGTATAGATATCAATAAAAAATTACTTAGTCATGAAAAGAATGAAGTAATACTAATTCCAACAATACGGATGTACCTAGAGATTACCATACTAAGTGAAGTAAGTAAGAGAGAAAAAGACAAACAGCATATCACTTGCGTGTAGAATCTAAACTGTGATACAAATGAATTTATTTATGAAGCAGAAATAGACTCACAGACATAGAAAACAAATTTATGGTTACCAAAGAGAAAAGAGGATAGGAGAAAGTATAGATTAGGAGTTTGGGATTAGCAGATACAAATTATTATATATAAAACAGATTAACAACAAAGTGCTATAATATATCACAGAGAACTATATTCAATATCTTGTATTAAACTATAATAGAAAGGAATATGGAAAAGAAAAATGATTATATACATATATATGTGTACATATGTGTGTGTGTGTGTATATATATATACATGTATATATACATATATGGCTTCCCTGATGTCTCTGACAGTAAAGAATCTGCCTGCAGTGCAGGAGACCAGGTACCTGTTGAAGGAAATGGCAACCCATTCCAGTATTCTTGCCTGGAGAATCCCATGGGTAGAGGAGCCTTGTGGACTAAAGTCCATGGAGTGGCAAAGAGTTGGACATGACAGAGCAACTAACACACAATAGTTCTGCTTTACTGGTTTTATCTTAACCAACAAATGTCTTTGATGCACTTATACAAAGGGTTCTGTTTTCACCTGAGTAGCTAGAAATAAAGACACATAATTGACTGATCACAACCCATAGCTGAATAAACAAACACAGGAACAAAATATATATAACTGAATCACTTTGCTGTATTCCAGAAACTAATGCAACATTACAAGTTAACTATACTTCAGCAAACAAATGCTTTGCATAGTGTATGGTACTTAGTATGTATTCAACAAATGGTAATATCATCATTATATTCAGTTCAGTTCAGTCGCTCAGTTGTGTCCGACTCTTTGCGACCCCATGGACTGCAGCATGCCAGACCTCCCTGTCCATCACCAACTCCCGGAGTTTACTCAAACTCATGTCCATTGGAGTTGGTGATGCCATCCAACCATCTCATCCTCTGTTGTCCCCTTCTTCTCCTGCCTTCAATCTTTCCAGGCATCAGGGTCTTTTCTAATGATATAATCTAAAGTAACTTTTCCTCGACAATGAAGATTTACCAAAGAACTCATAACATTTGTTTAAAAAATATAGTTATGATGGTAATATTTTATATTTGCTATATAAAAAAGATACAAATATCTTAGAACTAATTAAAAGTATTTTTATTAAGTTAACATGTGATCACTGAAGCGTATCATTTACCTGGACAAATAAATTCTCCCAGGCTTCATTAAAATGTCTTAATGTATACCAATCTTGTTTGATTTTTGAAGCCTGCATATATTCCTGTGAATGGTACTGTGTACCATATCCTTCTTGTGATTGTTTTCACTTAAAACTGAACATTACCTCATGATATCTATTGTAGCAGACTGTTATGATTTTTCAGATATTGCTATAAAACCTGAGAAAGTCTGTAAGGAATTATGAGAAAATAGTCAACTTCCAATTTGATGATGTTTTATGAAGATATTTTTCCTTTACTAAATGAAAGGAAATACTCTTTTTTTTTAGGTATCAGAAAAAGGTAATCCATAAGAAATACTATGTTTCTTTTTATATTAATGCTGCTGCTGCTGCTAAGTCGCTTCAGTCGTGTCCAACTCTGTGTGACCCCAGAGACGGCAGCCTACCAGGCTCCCCCGTAGGAAGACTCATTTTAAAAATGTCTCCTTTAACATTTGTATGTATGAGTGTATGCATGTGTACACATGCATAATTCTCTAGTCACAGTTAGTAATAAAGCACAGAGGTTTTGAAAGTCTACTTAATCTTTATAAATCAAAATATGGGCCAAAGATAGAAAGCATTAGCATCACTGGGGAAATTGTTAGAAATGCAGAATTGTAGACCCCACTCCAGACACACACTGAATTAAAATTTGAATTTTAACAAGATCTCTAGGTGATTCTTATGCACTTTAAAATTTGAAAATCACTGATTTAATAATGTCTCTGATGGTGTGAATTAATTTCCTTTTTCAACTGATATATATTTCTTCTTTCTTTTAAAAGTAATGCATGGTTTGTGATGCTCTAATAGGAAGAAATAGAACACATTTTTTTCCCCCAAGGAATTAATGTTACCTGTTTATATTAAATTATATAAAACTGAGTGAATGTCACCAATTATCCTCAAACTCGCACAGAAGTAGATATAGTTAAAAAGCAAGTTCTTAATCATTTACAGTGCAGGGTAGGTTAAGAAGAGGGATAAACGTTGATCACTGTAACTCCCAATTATTATGTTCCTGCCCAGTGGGATTGCTTGTTATTCTCCCAACAAAAAAGTGATAAGTTTAGGCACACACACCCTTCTCATGGCTCCACCCTGATGAGAACAGGTCTTTAAAAAGAGGCAGGGGTCAGGAAACAGCATGTACTTGATTGCAAAGATGGAGCCAGTCTGTGCCCTCAGAGAGATCATGCTCAAGATCAGTGATGGCATTTATGCTGCTAACAAGAACAAAGATCAAGAACTTTCTGTGACTGGTAATGACAGTTTTGATACAAGCTTTAAACCACTCCAGGAAGAATTACACAAGGCATTTCCAAGGGAAACAGCAGATCACAGATGACTAAGAAAGTCAGGCTGGCTTAGATGTGGGGAGTTCTCCAAATCTTCTAGTGGGTTTTCACTAATTCTCAGCTAAAAGGAACTGGAAAGTAATGATACTAATAACGAAACCTTATGACTTAGAGTTTGGCTATAATTATTAAAACTGCATCCATAATGAACTTTCTGTTGTCTGTATAAAGTCTGAAATTAAATTTTCTATCCGGTGTTACCAGCAACAGCTGTCAAGAGTCTGTGACTCGCATTGACATCTGTAGTATCCAGGATGATCAATATCAGGAATGTTTTCAGATCTCGTTTATGGATCTGGAAGGTGTGTTTTGTGGTGAATTTAGAAACAGTTCTGGTACAAAGTGATTCCTTTTAAATTCTTGCCAGTTTATCAACTTCAGAAACTTCCCTTAGGTTCTCAGTTATGACTTAGCAGGAAATCAGCAAGCTTAGTCTGTTTTTCACTTTTCTTTCCTTTTTTTTTCTTGTTAGTAATGACATTTCTAGAATTTTAAAAAGCACATTCAATGTATATTGTATTCTATCACCCTTATTCATCTTTTCATTGAAGTTCTCATTCTTGGACCTTATACTAAAGCTCCTCTTTTGATTCCTGTCTGGGGATTTATAGGTTATGTGCTTATATATGTTTATGAAGGATTCCCTTGTTATGCCTTTGCACATTTCAAACACATCAATACCATTTTAGAAATATTTATTCTTATAACTTGAATATTATTCTTTACTTCTTTGAATTTGTATGTTCATCTGTGACATTTTTCTGTGTTAATTTTTTCACTTTCTTCTACACTAATCTAATTCTTCCAAATTTTTCAGTTAATTTTCCTGTGTTTTACATGTATATTTTCTTTTTAATGTTTAAATAACCCACATAGTATTTACTCATCTTACTGTTCTTAATTACATCAACTAGCATTTTAAGTAAGAATGGAGATATTGTGGACTATTGTCTCATTTTTTAAATCTTAACAAATTTTGGAAAATTATATTTTATTTTACATATTTACCTCTTACATTTAATGGAAATGTCTGATGAATTTCTTTGATAAGTTTGGGGCATATATTGGGAAAATGAAGTATTTGGATCCTTTGACCTATGTATATAATGCATTGTTAACAAATTAATAATAAAACACTTTGAACCCTTGGAATAAATCCTCTTTGGCTATGACATTCCAGAATATTTTTACTTCAACGAGTTAATTTTGTTCTTTCTCCTAAATTCAAGGTGTTCAATATGCCACCCTGTGTGATCAACTCTTTCTTCTCCCTGAAGCCTGATAGTTGGTACTGATATAGAACCTTGAAGTTGGTTGCTAATGCTGAACTATCTGATTCTCTGTAGTGGTGGTAGCTAGGTCATCTTTATGGAGGGGGAAAGAGCTGACTTATTCACCTTGTGGATTTAGTTATTAAAAGCTGCAGTCATTATTGACAGTCTCTCAGTGATCATTCAACCAGAGCACAGGAGCCACCTTATTTATGAGTTTTGGATAATGCTCTTCTAGAAAGCTTGGAATTTGAAAGGAGCAGTACTGAAAGATGGGTTAGAAGGAGGTTTGGAAAAGATATCTATGGCTCAACCATTCAGAATAGCCAAGGATGCAAAAATATATTAAAAAAAATCTTTTTCTTTCTAAATTGAGTTTTAAAAGCATTATTTACATTCAAATGTCCCCCTCAGTATATGAATATGTGTATAGTTTATATATAACTTCAATAATTACTGAAAATAGTTCTTTGTCTATATCCTCTAAGATTTTTATATAAAACTCATTAATCTTCATTTATATATGATCTGTCATTTCCATTTAATAACTTGTTTTCCTTTAGAGTTACTAGAAGTGTTAACAAATTTCTGATTAGAAAATTGATTTTTTGTCTAAATGCTACTGGTAAATAGAATTCTAATGCTATTGCACTGTGTTGAAAATGTGGCATAATTATTTTCGCTTATGTGGAATTTATTGAGATTTTGGCTCTTTCATAGGACTGTAAAAGTTGTATGTGTTTGAGTATATTTAATTGTGTTCCCCAAATTTCCTATAGTATTAGTTATTTTCATGCCATTTTTCCACTGAACACTAGATTTTCAGAAATGTGTACTAAAATAGCATGTTGTATGTCAGTTTTTAACTTGTTTTACCAGACCAGCATATAATATTGCAAGCTATATTGTTTGATGAATACTGGACCACGAAAGTTTTTATTTTTAATTTTGCTTGACCTCCTATCCTATTTAAGGTTTTCTGTCTTAATTCCACTTCATCTGATATTAGCTGTGTTGCACTCAATTTCTTTTGACTGGCATTGATCTTCAAATATTCTGTGCCACCTCTTTAATTTAAACCATTCTCTGTCATGTTTTCCCCCTGTAACCAGTATACTGGTGATTTTTTTAAATAAGAAGCAAAACAAAGCACTTTAATTTGAGAGTTTTTAAACTATAAAATCTGTTTGACTCATATTTTTGTTGTTAGGAATATATTTGTTTTTATGCTTGTGGTATTTTAATGATTTTCTATTTTACATTTTTTATTATTTCTCATTTTTTCTCTCTTTTTGAGCAAGTTTTCTTTGTTCCACTTTTCACATTGAGTTTTGAAAGTTTTTAGTTTTCCTGGTAATTGTCTTAATATATTATTTATTTATTTGCAATGAAAAACAATTTATTAAAAAGAATTTCAAGTAGATTTAAATGTTTATTGAGATTTTATCACAAACCAGTCACTGTGTTTGGTGCTCTCAAAAAGCTCTGCATTTTCAACACCACTGGTAAACTGTGAGGGAATTTTAGAGATTATTCTAATAATTACTATTTTAATATTTGCTAGAAATATAGCTAGGACTTCCCTGGTGGCTCAGAGGTTAAAGCGTCTGCCTGCAATGAGGGAAACCTGGGTTCGATCCCTGGGTCGGGAAGATCCTCTGGAGAAGGAAATGGTAACCCACTCCAGTATTCTTTCCTGGAGAATTCCATGGATGGATGAGCCTGATAGGCTACAGTCCACAGGGTGGCAAAGAGTCGGACACGACTGAGCGACTTCACTCACTCACTCACTCAGAAATATAGCTAGACTATAAAATTTCCTGTATAGTTTTGCTTATAATGAGGTTAAGCATATAAAATGAGTCAACCTAAAATTGATTAAAAATATTAAGTAACTTGTGAAGGAATTATGACAATATATAGACATCTTAAAGGTAAATGCAGACATTCATATTATATCTTCATAGTAATGTATTTTGGAGATGAGAAAATTTGTGCTCAGTGCTGCTCTGTGCCAGGCTATGATCAGGGCTTTTGAAAAATACCAGAAAACAAAAGAGAAGAGAATCTTTGCTTTCACAGAGACTATTTCTTAGTGGAGTAATACAGCAGGCAAAAAAAAAAAAAAAAAAAAAAATCATAAATAAGTAGTTAAATAGTTTATTTGAAGATAATAAATGCTGTGGAAGAAAAAATAGAGTAGGGTAAAGGGGATAGTGAGCAGCAGGGCCTGCTGGGGCTGCTGGTGACGCTGATGATGGTGGAGGGACCGTTGTGAATGTTTCTCAATGTTCTTTTTAAAAGATTTTAAAACTCCAGAAATAGTTGTATGGAAAGTTTAAATATCTTTCTCCCAGACATAGACTCACCAGTTGTTAAATCTTTTTGTCTAGTGCTCTGTGTCTCTCTCAGACACTCTCTGCACACACACAATTTTAAACAATTTCAGAGCAAGTTTCAGGCACTGTGACATCATACCCCTAGATAGTCAGCAAGTTTAATCACTGCTAATCAAATGCTGGCCCAAGGAGAACTCCCAGGCAGGCTACCTCAGTGTTATCCAGTGTGCATGCTGAAAATATAGGTAGTAGCTAGTGATGTGATATTGAAGAAATTGGGGCCCAGAAATGTATACTTTATTAAATCTCCTCCAAGTGATTCAGAGGTATAAGTGTGTTCAGGAACCAGTGGCTCAACTTAGGGTCAAAGAGCTTGTAACAAAATTTAAAAAGCAGCAGCAGACACAGACCACCTGAGACAATAGTTTCCTGAAAGGCAGAGCTTGCTGAAGGGAGGAAATCCTTTTCATATGTCCTGTTATAGTGAAAGATGAAACTGAAAATTATGGCCTGCCAAGGTTCCAAGGTTTTTCCAAAACAATTTTAGATTCTTGATACTAACTGACTGGTTTAATTTATTTGTGTAACTAGCTCATCAGGATTCTCCAGAAAACTAGAAAAAGTGGGCCAGGAACAGAGTCCAAGGTAGAACGTATTCAATTAAATTTGTTAATGGAAGCCTTAAATTCTACAAAAAATTAATTTTATGCTTTGATTTCTTTACCTAAGATATTTTTTCTAAAAGTTTTTTTTCTTCTGTATATTCATTCTTCAAGCAAAATAAAATACAAAGATATTTAACTGTTTAAGTTTCTTGGGAATATAAGTAACATCAAAAAATAATATTAATACATCATTTCTTTTTTTTAAAAATATGGGTTATGGGAATTTCCTGGTGGTCCAGTGGTTAGGGCTCCATGCTTTCACTGCTGAGGGCCCAGGTTCAATACCCAGTTCAGGAACTAAGATCCTGCAAGTTACACTGTGCAGCCAAAAAACAAACAAACAAAGAAAGTTTATGATTATGTTGTGACAAAGACTCCTTCCTTGACCTAATTCTCCTCATTCTCCTCAAAGTCCTCTTTCTGACTAAGCCCTGACCTTGGACTCTGTTCCTGGCCCACTTTTTCTAGTTTTCTGGAGAATCCTGATGAGCTAGTTTAGAGAAAATCCTCCCCCTTTGGTGTTTAATTGCCCTGACCTGACTCAGAAAGAATCCTACCAAGTTGTTTAGCAAAAATATTACCCTATCTCTTAGTAAGTTTTCTATCCACTAACCCGTTACCCTGCTTCAGACTATATAAATCCATTTTTATTATTATATTTGAAGTTGAGCTCAATCTCTCTCCCTAACTGTAAAATATGGCTAAAGAAACACGCCTGAAAAAAGTCTGCCTTAATATTCTTTGTGTCATCAATAATTTTTTCTGTAACAGTGGCGAAGAACACATGGAAACAGTCTTCCTCTATTCTTAACATGGAGACTCATAATCTACATTATGGGAATCTACATTATAGGAAGTCAAAAAATACCTGGAGTAACAGGCAAATTTGGCCTTGGAGTACAGCATGAAACAGGGCAAAGGTTAATAGAGTTCTGCCAAGAGAATGCACTGGTCATAGCAAACACCCTCTTTAAACAGTTCAAGAAAAGACTCTACACATGGACATCACCAGATGGTCAATACCAAAATCAGATTGATCATATTCTTTTCAGCCAAAGACAGAGAAGCTCTATACAGTCAACAAAAACAAGACCAGGAGTTGACTGTGGCTCAGATCATGAACTCCTTATTGCCAAATTCAGACATAAATCGAAGAAAGTAGGAAAAAATCACTAGACCATTAAAGTATGACCTAAATCAAGTCCCTTACAATACAGTGGAAGTGACAGATAGATTCAAGGGATTATATCTGATAGAGAGAGCCTGAAGAACTATGGATGGAGGTTTGTGACATTGTATAGGAGGCAGTGATCAAAACCATCCTCTAGAAAAAGAAATGCAAAAAGGCAAAAAGATCCTCTGAGGGGGACTTCCAAATAGCTGTGAAAAGAAGAAAAGCCAAAGGCAATGGAGAAAAGGAACCATATACCCATTTGAATACAGAGTTCCAAGAATAGCAAGGAGAGATAAGAAAGCCTTCCTCAGGGATCAGTGCAAAGAGATAGAGGAAAACAGTAGAATGGGAAAGACTAGAGATCTCTTCAAGAAAATTTGAGAAACCAAGGGAACATTTCATGCAAAGATGGGCTCGATAAAGGACAGAAATGGTATAGAACTAACAGAAGCAGAAGATATTAAGAAGAGGTGGCAAGAATACACAGAAGAACTATACAAAAAAGATCTTCATGACCCAGATAACCATGATGGTGTGATCAATCACCTAGAGCCAGACATCCTGGAATGTGAAGTCACGTGGGCCTTAGGAAGCATCACTGTGAACAAAACTAGTGGAGGTGATGGAATTCCAGTTGAGCTATTTCAAATCTTAAAAGATAATGCTGTGAAAGCACTTCACTCAATATGCCAGCAAATTTGGAAAGCTCAGCAGTGGTCACAGGACTGGAAAAGGTCAGTTTTTATTCCAATCACAAAGAAAGGTAATCCCAAAGAATGCTCAAATTACCACACAATTGCTCTCATCTCACACGCTGGTAAAGTAATGCTCAAAATTCTCCAAGCCAGGTTTCAACAGCACGTGAATCGTGAACTTCCAAATGCTCAAGGTGTATTTAGAAAAGGCAGAGGAACCAGAGATCAAATTGCCAACATCCATTGGATCATCAAAAAAGCAAGTGAGTTCCAGAAAAATATCTAATTCTGCTTAATTGGCTATGCCAAAGCCTTTGACTGTGTGGATCACAACAAACTGTGGAAAAGCCTTCAAAAGATGGGAATACCAGACCACCGGACCTGCCTCCTGAGAAATCTGTATGCAGGTGAAGAAGCAACAGTTGGAACTGGACATGGACCAACAGATTGGTTCCAAATTGGGAAAGGAGTACATCAAGGTTGTATATTGTCATCCTGTTTATTTAACTTATATACAGAGTACCTCAGGCTTCCCTGGTGGCTCAGATGTTAAAGCATCTGCCTGCAATGTGGGAGACCTGGGTTCGATCCCGGGGTCAGGAAGATACCCTGGAGAAGGCAATGGCAACCCACTTCAGTATTCTTGCCTGGAAAATCCCATGGACAGAGGAGCTTGGTGCACTATGGGGTCACAAAGAGTCGGATACAACTGAGCGACTTCACAGAGTACCTCATGAGAAATACTGGACTGGATGAAGCACAAACTGGAATCAAGACTGTGGGAGAAATATCAATAATCTCAGAGATGCAGATGACACCACCCTAATGGCAGAAAGTGAAGAAGAACTAAAGACCCTCTTGATGAAAGTGAAAGAGGAGAGTGAAAAGGTTGGCTTAAAACTCAACATTGAGAAAATGAAGATCATGGCATCTGATCCCATCACATCATGGCAAATAGATGGGGAAACAATAGAAACAGTGAGAGGCCTTATTTTTTTGGGTGCCAAAATCACTGTGTTGGTGACTGAAGTCATGAAATTAAAAGATGCTTGCTCCTTGGAAGAAAATCTATGACCAACCTAGACAGCATATAAAAAAGCAGAAACATTACTTTCCCAACAAAGGTCCATCTAGTCAAAGCTGCGGTTTTTCCAGTAGTCCTGTATGGTTGTGAGAGTTGAAATATAAAGAAAGCTGAGCACCGAAGAATTGATGCTTTTGAACTGTGGTGTTGGAGAAGACTCTTGAGAGTTTATTGGACAGCAAGCAGGTCCAAACAGTCCATCCTAAAGGAATTAGTCCTGAATATTCATTGGAAGGGCTGATGCTGAAGCTGAAACTCCAATAATTTGGCCACTTGATGCAAAGAACTGACTCATTGGAAAAGAACCTGATGCTGGGAAAGACTGAAGGCGGGAGGAGCAGGGGACAACAGAGGATGAGATGGTTGGATGGCATCACCGACTCAATGGACATGAGTTTGAGTAAATTCTGGGAGTTGGTGATGGACAGGGGAGGCTTGGCATGCTGCAGTCCATGATGTCGCAAAGAGTCAGACATGACTGTGTGACTGAACTGAACTGAATCTACGTTAGCATCTTTGAAAATCCTGGCGAATCATGCAGTTATGTATAACCTAAAATTTCCAAAATTTATTTTATTATTAAGTCCTTTTGAAGTGGAATAAATAAATTAAACTTTTATTTTCAGTGTGAAGAGGAAAATTGGTATGGATCTGTATTGCTAGTTCAGGTATAGTCCAGGAAACATCAACATCAATATCATCTGAGCATTTGTTTATGATAAAGGATCTTAGGAGCCACTTGAAGTCTCCAGAATCAGATTCTGCATTTTAACAAGATCTACTGGTAATTAGTATACATGAAGAATTTGAAAACATTCATATAGATAAAGTAAAAGAGATGATATCGCAATATTTATTTTATTGACATTTCAGTATATAAAATGTGCTTTTTAAATAATGATAGATTAAAAGAAATAGGTTCCATAAGTGAAGGTTGCATGGAAAAAATCACCTAATTTTAAAATTTTCTTACAGAGAGATGTTCAAGATAGGTTAAAAGAAAAGTAAAGCACAAAAGTAACTTTTGGACACAGCTGTGCTAAATAGTTTGCATGGCATTGCTTTTTATTTTTCAGATTTAATTTTATCCAGATAGTTTATATCCACAGTTTAAACATTGTCAGATAGTACTACTTGTCCCATAAAGAAAAATAGGACTCCTTTACCCTATCCCTACCCTCAAATTCTACTTTTCAGGGGATACCATTATAAGTAATTTTTGCTCTGACATATATATATATATATATATATATATATATATATATATATATATATATTTTTTTTTTTTCCAACCCAGGGATTGAACTCAGATTTCCTATATTGCAGGCAGATTCTTTAGCATCTGAACCACCAAGGAAGCCCATATATATATATATGTGTGTGTGTGTGTGTGTGTGTGTATTTTGCTATTTAAACTTTGGTATTAACTTTTGACTTTAAATTGACACCAATATTTTACTTTCCTTGTATCTTTTTTGACCCCTTCCTGCTGTCCCCTGACCCCATACTTCCAAAACATATCACAATTTTTGTTAAAGTTTACATTTCTTACTATAACAATATTGTTCCTTTTTTATCCATAGAATGGTAAATAATTACATGACTGTTTTGTGCATCTATTTTTATGGGAATAGTAGTCCTCTCTTTTTTCATCATTTCTTATTATTCTTTTTTGCTTATTACTAATTTATTTCACATTCTCCCCAAAACCTGAAACATCACCTCATAGTCCAATATCACGAGGATTCTATCAGTTCCATATATTTTCTGTTAAAGACATTCTTCCTGAAGACGACTGTCCGCTTACTTTGATCTGGACTGTCTGTTCTGTTAGACGGATGCACAGATGTTTTCCGAGAACTGCAATTTGCCACCACCTGGGGACTTCTACTCCACTCCTTCTTTCTTTAACTCCTCTGTTTACAAGGTGAATTTTAATCAGGTTTTTTTTTTTTTTTCCACTTCTTTGTTCCTTGAAGCACCGTATGTCCTCCAGATGGGTGAATCTAGTAGCTGCAGGCAGTGGGGGTACACTTTTTGGAAACTTAGATACGTAAAAATGCTTCTTTTCTTCCCTCAAGGCTGTATTGTTGCAATTGTTCCACATATAGATAATATGCTTCCAGGTTTTAAAGTTTTAATTTATTCACTCAACCACCATTTCTGAAGCAATATTTCAATATGAATTGGTGTGAGTCTCTTTACATTTATTGTTCTAACAGATATTTTAAATCTAAAAGAGTATCTCCTTTTTGAAAATTTTGGGAAATTTTCTTGATTTATGTCTTGCTTTACTTCTTCCCTCCATTATCCTCTTACTTGCTGTTACTGAAAATCAAACTATTTGCCTATAGAAACTCCATGATTGTTCTTGATTTTAATTATCTTTTCCATTCTCTTTTTTCTTCTTTACTTTTTCAGTGGTGTTTTCAGGTTTATCTTATAACTCTTATTCATTTATTTTTATTTCTGCTTTTATCATTTAAATTCTTACAAAAGTTATTTTATTCTTTCATTGTACATGTATGTATTGTGTATATATATATAAAAAATAAAAGAATAAAATATATACAGTACTATATTTTAAAAGCATAGCATTCCATATATATTTCATGGATATCGTATTCTCTTTTATCTCTTTGAACATAATTAAAAGATGTTTATCTGCTAGGTTTTGTACTACATTAGGCTTTTAATCTATTCCTTCTTTTATCTCAATGTCCTTCTGTCTCTATTCTTTTAATCTTATTTCTGTTTTTATGTTTTAACTTAACTTTCAAAGTAATTTTAAAAGATAAGAGCTGTTTTAAGCTTCACATTATATATAAAAAAAAATCTTAAAATAATTTCCCCACATAACTTGGCAGCAAACTGATCTAGTCAAGCTAAGGCATGACTTCCCAGTTATCCCTCATAAGCTATATTAACCCTGCCTTTTCCACATTAATACTGGAGGACTGATTATTTCAGAAAAGCTATTGCTGAAAAAATAACCCTGTGCATAATCAGAGAGAACAGTAAATATGACTCATTGATTATATGTTTAAAATTAGGCAATCTCTCTAAATTTTTAGAAATGTTTAAGAAGATAGTTATTCTTATAATACATATTTGTGTGATCATATTATTTATAGCAGATGAACTGTTTATATATCCTAACCTTTGGCTGAGCTTCCCTGGTGGCCTCAGACATTAAAAAATTTGCCTTCAATGAGGGAGACCTGGGTTCAGTACCTGATTTGGGAAGATTCCCTGGAGAAAGGAATGGTAATCTACTCCAGTACTCTTGCCTGGAGAATCCCATGGGGTTGCAAAAAGTTGAACACAACTGGGTGATTAAAACTGTCACTTTCAACCTTTCATTAAAAGGTTATAATTTTAGCATGTATCCTATAAAGAAAAATAACTGAGCTACTGGTAAGATTTTCTCTTTGTGTTTCTTCCCTGAAACTTGAAGTGTTGACAGGAAAAAAACAAACAAACATATTTTTGGTTTGGTTTAATGGTTGGAAATCCATATATGTGTAAATGTCTTTCAAGGTTTGTTTATTCAGTTCAGTTCAGTTCAGTCTTTCAGTCGTGTCTGACTCTTTGCGACCCCATGAATCGCAGCACACCAGGCCTCCCTGTCCATCACCAACTCCTAGAGTTCACTCAGACTCACGTCCATCGAGTCCATGATGCCATCCAGCCATCTCATCCTCTGTCGTCCCCTCCTCCTCCTGTCCCCAATCCCTCCCAGCATCAGAGTCTTTTCCAATGAGTCAACTCTTCACATGAGGTGTCCAGAGTACTAGAGTTTCAGCTTTAGTATCATTCCTTCCAAAGAAATCCCAGGGCTGATCTCCTCTAGAATGGACCGGTTGGATCTCCTTGCAGTCCAAGGGACTCTCAAGAGTCTTCTCCAATACCACAGTTCAAAAGCATCAATTCTTCAGCGCTCAGCTTTCTTCACAGATCAACTCTCACATCCATACATGCCCACAGGAAAAACCATAGCCTTGACTAGACAGACCTTAGTTGGCAAAGTAATGAATCTGCTTTTGAATATACTATCTAGGTTGTGTTTTAGAAACTAGCAAAAACAAATACCTATCCTAGCTGAACAGCATAAAAATTAGCCTACATCCTGAAGCATTTTGACCTTTTCTTCTGTCCCTGCTGTGTCCAACTCTTTGAGACCCCATGGACTGCAGCACACAGGCTTCCCTGTCCTTCACTGTCTCCGGGAGTTTGCTCAAACTCATGTTCATTGAGCTGGTGATGTCATCCAACCATTTCATGCTCTGTCACCCTCTTCTCCTCCTACCCTGAATCTTTCCCAGCATCAGGGTCTTTTCTAATGAGTCAGTTCTTTGCATCAGGTTGCTAAAGTATTGGAGCTTCAGTTTCAGCATCAGTCCTTCCAACTGATTGATTTGAAAGGTTGATTTCCTTTAGGATTGACTGGTTTGATCTCCTTGCTGTCCAGGGGACACTCAAGAGTCTTCTCCAGCACCACCATTTGAAAGCATCAACTCTTCAGTGCTCAGCCTTGTTTATGGTCCAACTCTCACATCCCTACGTGACTACTGGAAAAGAAAAACACAACATAGTTTTGACTATACAGACCTTTGTCAGAAAAGTGATGTCTCTGCTCTTTAATATGCTGTGTAGATTTGTCACAGCTTTTCTTGCAAGGATCAAGCATCTTATAATTTCACAGCTGCACTCACCATCCACAGTGATTTTGGAGCTCAAGAAAATAAAGTCTGTCACTGTTTCCATTGTTTTCCTATCTATTTGCCATGAAGTGATGGGACCTTATGCCAGGATCTTAGTTTTTTGAATATTGAAATTTAAGCCAGCCTTTTCACTCTCCTCCTTCATCAAGAGTTGGTAGTTCCTCTTTAGTTCCTCTTTGCTTTCGCCATTAGGGTGGTATCATATACATATCTAAGGTTGTTGATATTTCTCCCAGCAATCTTGATTCCCGCTTGGGATTCATCCAGCTCAGCATTTAGCATGACTTAAAAAAAAAAAAAAGCTAAATTTAATCCTGAAGAAAGCCTTGTGTTTATACATGTTTCTCAGAGAATGTCTAGCAAACACTAGCCCATACAGAGTAGCCAGTATTATATGATAAAGGGCCCATGGATAGATATTTGTGCAATCTTGAGTTAAATAAAATTTCTACAAGACTCCTTAGAGATTTAGATATACTGATTTGTACAACAATTTTGCAAAAAATATACCAAGGTATTTAAAAAGATAGAGAATATATTTTACTATTTATAGTATCTGTATTTGGCAGAACACTAGAGATTACAATCTATAACTCACCAACCAAATTTACAGGTGGATAAATTAAAAATTTGAAAATATTATGTGCCTTGCTTGAAGTTAGTTTATAATATCTATCATTTTATCTTAGGGTAACCATGCCAGGTTAAAAACTCCAAAATTTTTGAAGAGTGATAGTGGGAGCAGACACAGGTAAACCTATGGCTGATTCATGTTGATATTTGGTAGAAATCAACACAATACAATAAAGCAATTATCCTTCAATCAAAAATAAATAAATTATAAATGAATAGATAAATGAAAGTATAAATTTTTTTTTTTTTAATGAATGAGGAGAATTTAGAAGTTAGTGAAATAAGTCAGATAGCAAGAATGCTGCGGCTCCTAAGTCGCGTCAGTCGTGTCCAACTCTGTGTTACCCCATAGACGGCAGCCCACCAGGCTCTGCCATCCCTGGGATTCTCCAGGCAAGAATACTGGAGTGGGTTGCCATTTTCTTCTCCAATGCATGAAAGCAAAAAGTGAAAGTGAAGTCTCTCAGTCGTGTCCGACTCTTCGGGACCCCATTGACTGCAGCCTACCAGGCTCCTCTGTCCACAGGATTTTCCAGGCAAGAGTACTGGAGTGGGATAGGTGGACATGAATTAAGATACCTGTATACAGGGCTGAATACACAATTTGTGGGCTCCAGTAAAAATGAAATTCAGAGCCCTTTATTTAAAATGCAGGAAAGAAAATATTCAGTAAGATACTAAAATTTAAATCCTTCTTGTTTTATGTATTTATTATTTTTTGGTTGCCCTGGGTCTTTGTTAATATGAGTGGGCTTTCTCTAGTTGCGGTGAGAGAAACTATTCCTTGTGGTACACAGGCTTCCCATTGCAGTGGGCTTTTTTGTTGTGGAGCACCAACTCTAGGGCATGCGGGCATTAGTAATTGTGGCATATGGGCTTAATTACTGTGCAGCTGGTGGGATCTTCCCAGATGAGGGATTGAACTCTTGCCTGCCACATTAGCAGGTAGATTCCCAACCACTGGACAACCAGGGAAGTCCAAGAATTTTTTGTTTTAAAAAAATTGTGTTGCTTATAAAATGTAGCAGGTATAATAGAGATACATGAGTAATAACAAACAAAAATTACAGAAAAATTAAATTTAGTCTCACAGCTTATGATTATGATATATAATGATACATTATTACATGTATTATATATATTGATAGTATTTTACTAATGTTATATTTTGATTTTTCTGACTTGCTTTTCCAAACTTTATTAGGTCATCAAATTTTTACCTTTAGCAACTTTATTTTTAATCTACATAAATGAAAGTAATATCAATATTTTTTGATAATTTTTGTTTTTGAGAAGCATATTTTTGCTGATACAGTTGTTACTACATATGGAGTAACTTTCCAATAATTATTTTAGAATAAACACTTTAGTAAGAGCCGATGGTTCCTAAAATATAATTTTCCTAAAAATATTTAATTTTTCATAAGAATCAGTTTCATGTGAGTCTAATTTTAATTTAACTGTAACTTGTACAATGTCTTTTTAACATATCTTTAACATTTCTTGTAACTTGTGAAAGTTACACAGAAAAACAAAAGCTTTTGGAAGTTACACAGAAGAGCAAACAACTTCATGCTTTGTTTATAATTCAAAATGTTTATGCTTTCTCTCACTGTGTCTTCAATTATAAGAAAAACCAATTTAAAATTATCTTCTATATAAATGATTGGTTCATTTGAAACTTCACATGAAAATTGTGTTCTTTTTCATCAAATGTGACAATTTCAAAATCAATTTCTATGTCTATGGATATATACTTTGCAACATTGCAGCAGTATTCAAAACCTGAGTTTAAATCCTTTCAAGAATTCTAATAGTTTGCTGACATGTATTGCAATGTTCATGTGTACACTTGTGATTTGTTATAATTTAGTGAAAAAGTTTACAGCAGGAACACTGGCAGTTCTTGTATCAGGAGCTGACTACAGAGTTACTCTTTGTGATTTGTGCAGATGTGGCAGGGTCGGTATGTGGCAGTGAATGCATGGACAGGCTGGTGCCCCACCACCGCTGCTGGTGTTGTTGCTTCAGCTACCATCGCTGCTATTATTGCCACCAGTCTGCACCCAACACCCAGCCCAAACTGCTTTCTTGGAGCCCCGTGGTGCCATGAACTGGCCCAGACATGAGCACCATGTGGCCAGGTCACCTGTTTACTGTGCATGCTGCCCACCAGGGTTTCTGACCTTGGCTTGTGTTTACACTTAGTGTATCTCTCCTCTTCCCATGTGTGTGCTCTACTGTCCCATTGGATTTGACTTACAACACAAGTTTAAAGTTAAAATTATAAGTTTCATCACAGTAGGAGCAGAATATTGAACTAAATGTAAGATCCCTGAATGACCGCACAAGTTACCTGCTCTGTGGCTAAAACTGTCTCTGTGTACGGAACTCATATTATCTCCGGAGAATCTTAGGTCCCAGTGTGCTAAAATCTTTGAACCCTCATCTGAAATCTCTGAAAATGCCTAGAACTCAAAGTTGAAGGATTAGAATGTAGTATTCAAATTTCTCTCTATAAGTGCTTAAGTTCTATTTTTCACTATCTTACTGAGCATCATGTTACCCTCCTGTCAATATTTAACTTAGTTATAGTTTGTAGAAACTGAATACATAAGCATCAATGATCGTGTGAAAACCATGCTTTTTGATTTTTAGTGATGACACTATCAGAGACGTATAGTTAGTGGTCATTTGTGGCAGTTCATTTCTGAAAATTTGATGACTGAACCTTTTTGAAGTTAGTATTGTTCAGTTCAGTTCAGTTGCTCAGTTATGTCTGACTGTGCAAAGCCACGGACTGCAGCACGCCAGGCTTCCCTGTCCTTCACAAACTCCCGGAGCTTGCTCAAACTCATTTACATTGAGTCGGTGATGCCATCCAAATATCTCATCCCCTGTTGACCCTTTCTCCCTCCTACAACCTTTCCCAGCATCAAGGTCTTTTCAAATGAGTCAGTTCTTTGCATTAGATGGCCAAAGTATTGGAGTTTCAGCTTCAGCATTGGACCTTCCATGAATGTTCAGGATTGATTTCCTTTAGAATGGACTGGTTGGATCTCCTTGCAGTCCAAGGGACTCTCAAGAGTCTTCTCCAACATCACAGTTCAAAAGTATCAATTCTTCAGTGTTCAGCTTTCTTTATAGTCCAACTCTCACATCTATACATGACTTCTAGAAAAGCCATAGCTTTGACTAGATGGAATTTTGTTGGCAAAGTAATGTCTCTGCTTTTTAATATGCTGTCTAGATTGGTCATAGCTTTTCTTCCAAGGAGCAAGTGTCTTTTAATTCCATGGCTGCAGTCACCATCTACAGTGATTTTGGAGCCCGAGAAAATAAAGCCTGTCATTGTTTCCAATGTTTCCCCATTTATTTGCCATGAAGTGATGAAACTGGATGCCATGATCTTAGTTTTCTGAATGTTGAGTTTTAAGCCAACTTTTTCACTCTCATCTTTACTTTTGTAAAGAGGCTCTTTAATCCTTCTTTGCTTTTTGTCATAAAGGTGGTGTCATCATGTCCAGTTCTAATTGCTGCTTCTTAACCTGCATACAGATTTCACAGGAGGCAGGTCAGGTGGTCTGGTATTCCCATCTCTTGAAGATTTTCCACAATTTGTTGTGATCCACATAGTCAAAGACTTCGGCATAGTCGATGAAGCATAGTCAAAAAGCTCATAATCCTCACATTAGATGCCTACTATTCTCTTTTCATTACTTTCATCTATTTTTTCTTTTCCTTTGTATTCTTAGATAGCTTCTTAGGTTAATTGGATTCCTATTTTCATGGAATGATGGAAAATGAAGACATAAAGATATTACACTGAAAGTATAACTTGATGTGAATTATGATAGAACTCTGCATAGTATTTGTTAAACCAGAACTGCAAATGTGTTTCATTCTTCTGATATTTCTCCCAACAATCTTGATTCCAGCTTGTGCTTCATCCAGCCTGGCATTTAGCATGATGTATTCTGCATATAAGTTAAATAAGCAGGGTGACAATATATAGTCTTGACGTACTCCTTTCCCAATTTGGAACCAGTATGTTGTTCCATGTCCAGTTCTAATTGCTGCTTCTTAACCTGCATACAAATTTCACAGGAGGCAGGTCAAGTGGTCTGGTATTCCCATCTCTTGAAGATTTTCCACAGTTTCTTGTGATCCACATAGTCAAAGGCTTCGGCATAGTCGATAAAGCAGAAGTAGGTGTTTTTCTGGAACTTTCTTGCTTTCTTGATGATCCAATAGATGTTGGCAATTTGACCTCTGGTTCCTCTGCCTTTTCTAAATCTAGCTTGAACATCTGGAAGCTCATGGTTCACATACTGTTGAAGCCTCTGTTGGAGAATTTTAGCATTACTTTGCTAGCATGTTAAAAAGAGGAGACATTACTTTGTCAACAAAGGTCCATCTAGTCAAGGCTATGGTTTCTTCAGTGGTCATGTATGGATGTGAGAGTTGGATTATACAGAAAGCTGAGCACCAAAGAATTGATGCTTTTGAACTGTGGTGTTGGAAAAGACTCTTGAGAGTCCCTTGGACTGCAAGGAGATCCAGCTAGTCCATGCTAAAGGAGATCAGTCCTGGGTGTTCATTGGTAGGATTGATGTTGAAGCTGAAACTCTAATACTTTGGCCACCTGATGTGAAGAGCTGACTCATTTGAAAAGACCCTGATGCTGGGAAAGATTGAGGGCAGGAGGAGAAGAGGATGACAGGGAATGAGATGGTTGGATGGCATCACCAACTCAATAGACATGAATTTGGGTGGACTCCGGGAGTTGGTGATGGACAGGGAGGCCTGGCGTGCTGCAGTTTATGGGGTTGCAAATTGTAGGACACGACTGAGTGACTGAACTGAACTTGCTAGCGTGTGAGATGAATGCAATTGTGTGATAATTTCAACATTCTTTAGCATTGCCTTTCTTTGGGATTGGAATGAAAATGGACTTTTTCCAGTCCTGTGGCCACTGCTGAGTTTTCCAAATTTGTTAGCATACTGAGTGCAGTACTTTCACAGCATCATCTTTTAGGATTTGAAATAGCTCAACTGGAATTCCGTCACCTCCACTAGCTTTGTTCGTAGTGGTGCTTCCTAAGGCCCACTTGACTTTGCATTCCAGGATGTCTGGTTCTAGATGGGTGATAACACCATCGTGGTTATCTGGGTCATGAAGATCTTTTTTTGTATAGTTCTTCTGTGCATTCTTGCCACCTCTTCTTAATATCTTTTGCTTCTGTTAGGTCCATACAATTTCTGTCCTTTATTGTGCCCGTCTTTGCATGAAATATTCCCTTGGTGTCTTGAATTTTCTTGAAGAAATCTCTAGTCTTTCCTAGTCTATTCTTTTCCTCTGTTTCTTTGCATTGATAACTGAGGAAGGCTTTCTTATCACTCCTTGCTATTCTTTGGAACTCACATTCAAATGGCTATATCTTTCCTTTTCTTTTTGCCTTTCACTTCTCTTCTTTTCACAGCTATTTGTAAGACCTCTTCAGACAATCATTTTGCCCTTTTGCATTTCTATTTCTAGGGGATGGTCTTGATCACTGCCTCCTGTACAATGTCATGAACCTCTGTCCATAGTTCTTCAGGCCCTCTCTCTATCAGATCTAATCCCTTGAATCTATTTGTCACACCCACTATATAATCGTAAAGGATTTGATTTAGGTCATACCTGAATGGTCTAGTGGTTTTCCCTACTTTCTTCATAAGTCTGAATTTCTACCAAATGATCACATTAAAAAGCCATCTATCTTAAACTTAAGGTAGTGAATACAGTTGTTTAAAAAAGTTATATGTGCTTCTAAATCACAGAAACTTGCTTTTGATAGAATTTGCTTTCACTTTGTAATTGTACCCAGATATTTACATATCAATCTGTAAAGGAACTGATGAATTGCATTCAATAATTATTGAACTTCATGAAAATTAGATTTTAAATTGTCATTATATATATAAATTGACTAATAAATTATTCTAACATATTATTCATAATTTAATAACATGAAAATTTATTGTATTAGGCATGAATAGTTGGAAAGGATTGTCCAGACATTGTGACATAATATTTTTCAATGATTTTTATCAGAATTGATTAGCTACTGTTTTTCAAATTCATGGAAAAATGAACATGACCTCTGTTTTAAAGGCCCTTAAAACTCAGGAAAAAACGCTTGTTTAAAAATGATCACAAATTTTCTATAAAAAAGTGAGCATTTGCTTAAATCCAGCAAGATTTCACAACCAATAATGTGTAATTGAATTTTCTGACTTACTGTTATCCTGACTAATATGCTCTAAGCTGACTATAGCATTTAGTAGGTGCTTTATGAATGGTATGATTATGTACAAGGACTAGTGAAAATTTTGTCAACAAGATGCATAGCATTATCTCCTCCATTTCAAAGATGCAGAACTTATATTTCTGAGAGATTTGAAAAACATCCTCAAGTAATTCCGCAAGTTATATAATTGACAAATGAATTATAAGCCAATTCTGTTTGACTCCAAAGTTCCACTGCATTGGTTTGTGCTTTTGGTGTTTTCTCTGACATATCATATTGTGAAGGTCCCGTCTAGAGTGGATTTTCTCAGCTGTGCACAACAGAGTATTTTTCAAAGGAAGATTTCTAGGGGGAAGCCAGTAAGGGCAATGAATGAGGGAATGGGGGGTGGAATTTTTGGTCAAATATATTTGGCTGCATTCCATTCTTCCCATTGGAAATTACAAAATATATTAGTGTGTTCAATGATCTGCAATGCCTTATGAAAAGTAAATCATTTGTGCTTGCTCAGTTAGCACATATACTAAAAATATACAGAGGAACAGAATGTTAGCATAGTCCTTGTATAGGCATAACACATAATTTTGAAGCACTACATATTTCTGTTCAGTTCAGTTCAGTTCAGTCACTCAGTTGCTCAGTCGTGTCCGACTCTTTGCAATCCCATGAAAGGCAGCACGCCAGGCCTCCCTGTCCATCACTACCTCCCGGAGTTCACTCAAACTCACGTCCATTGAGTTGGTGATGCCATCCAGCCATCTCATCCTCTGTGGTCCCCTTCTCCTCCTGCCCCTAATCCCTCCCAGTATCAGAGTCTTTTCCAATGAGTCAACTCTTCGCATGAGGTAGCCAAAGTACTGGAGTTTCAGCTTCAACATCATTCCTTCCAAAGAAATCCCAGGGCTGATCTCCTCTAGAATGGACTGGTTGGATCTCCTTGCAGTCCAAGGGACTCTCAAGAGTCTTCTCCAACACCACAGTTCAAAAGCATCAGTTCTTTGGTGCTCAGCCTTCTTCACAGTCCAACTCTCACATCCATACATGACTACTGGAAAAACCATAGCCTTGACTACACGAACTTTTGTTGGCAAAGGAATGTCTCTGCTTTTGTTTTACCTATTCCAAGATAAATTTTTGACTGTATGCATCTGATAAATTTCAACTGCTACAGTATTTCTCAAATGTCTTTATTTCCTTAATAGCTGTTATCATATTGTAAAAATATTGTTTCATCAAGTAAGTTTTTGAGAAAAATGATGTGGCGCTATAGCTCCAGGGAGACAATATACCTCTGTTCAGAAGCATTAACCACAGCATTATGGACTATAGAGAGACTATCTTAATCACTTTCTTACAGTTAAGATCTAGTTTGCTTGTTTTATAGTTATTCTTATTGTGGGGAGAAATATCTTAAATTCACAAGTAAGTTAATAAAAATTACGTTTAAACGGTCATCTCACAAATTTGGGAGATTATTTTTACAGAAGGTGACCGACCAGGTGGCTTTTGTTAACTGATCAATGACATTGTCATTGGAGTAGTGATGTAACATAGTAAAGCAGTAGTAAAATGTGTAGGGGTGGTTGTGTATTGGAGATTTGACCAGAGGGAAAAAGGGGAGTTCAAACTTATTTAAAAAAGAAAAGAAAAAGAAATTTAGGACTACATTTAAATCACAAAAACCCACACTCTAAGAAGAGTATGGATGACAGGTAAAAGAAAGAAAACAAAAAGTAAATGAAAAAAACTAGTTCCTGACATTGTTTAAAGATATATACAAAATAGTAAAAGAATGTTAATTGTTTTAATCTTCAAGTTTACTTTGTCTAGGTCTGCATTTTCTAAAACTATTTTCAAAAACTTAAAATTTTTTCTGAAGTTAGGGAAAATTGAGTCTTTAAGGTTTGTTATGTCTGCCTGCAGTTTTCCTTCACTTTGCCTGGGCTTCCGACTGACTGTATCATTAATTGCCTTTTGTGTGCGCATGTTAAGTCACTTCAATTGTGTATAACTCTTTGTGATCCTGTGGACTGTAGCCCACCAGGCTCCTCTGTCTATGGGATTTTCTAGGCAAAAATACTGGAGTGAGTTGCCATGCCCTCCTCCAAGGGATCTTCCTAACCCTGGGGTGGAACCTGTGTCTCTTAGTTCTGCATTGGCAGATGGGTTCTTTACCACTAGCACCACATGGGAAGCCCACTGATTGCCTTAAACTAGTAACTTTCTTTCAGAAAACCAGGACACCAAAACAGTATGGTTCTTAAACCCAATTGGTTATCAGTGCATAAGATGGATGTCTTTATTTTGGCTTGACAATTACCTCTTTTAGAAGGATCAACACAATGGATTTTTAGTAAAGTTGGTCTCAATATACTCAAAGTTGTCCTCTCAGCTAAGAATCTACAGGCTGAAGATTTGAAGGACATAAGTAGGTAATGTTTTGAGACACACCCCAGATTTAGTAAATAATAAGTTTTTAAAAGGAACACTTTTTCAGCTAGTAGCTCATATATTTGCTTATGGAATATCATGCTGGGCACCAGACGGGGTACGATAAGGACAACAGGGCTTAAAAAATTTCTATTGCTTTGGTGCCCTGCAGCAATCTTTTGAATGGAACAGGTATTTTCAAAATAACACTCGCCTAAAAGAATCCATAGTCTTTGTAGGAGTATCAGCAGCTTGAAAACTTCCTGACTTGGGTTTTATTACTGGAAAAAAATCCAAATGAAACTTCTGTTAAGAGCATATAGCCACAACAGGGGTCCTGATGTGGGTCTCTTTATAATAGCAATGAAGGTAGGCTGCATTTTAGATCTCACTAATTTCCCAACATCTGTTTCTTATTCAGTTTCCTAGGTCTGGGATTCTTTTCTGTAATGCTAAGTGTATATTAACTTTGTAAAATAATCACAAAAAAGAATATTTCTTTGTGTATTTTCTGTGGAGATAAAACAAATATGCAACTAGAACAGAAAAAATTAATGTGAATTACATTATAGTTGTTTTATTTTAAGAGAAAGAATTTCAGTTGTTATTAAATTAGAACATGGATGCCTAGGTATGCATACATTCAGAAAGTTATTAGCTCTAAATAAATATCTTCTTTCATCTTGAAAAATAATTCTGTTCATTTGAAATACATGAAGTATTTCCCTAATTCATTATCACAGTCCACAAGAGATACATACTTAGAGATCCTCATACATACTTAGAGATCCTCAGTGTTCTCAGAATACTTAGAGTAATACCTGTCAATGTATGGTTCAAGCATCTCAGCAATGAATCACTTAGTGCACTTTGGTCTTCATACTACTAAACATATAGATAACTGAGTTCCTCCCAAGATTTATGAAATCAGAATCTAAATGGGGTGGTGCTCTGGAACTTTTTTTTTACACAAGATTTTCAATTAGCTTGTGGTAAAATTTGACTATATCTGCCTTAATGTTGAATCAGAAATAATTTCTTATACTCTAATTCTGAAGTGTTATTTTTTTTTTTTTTTCCGTGAAATGTGTATATTAGTCTCCTCAGGTTGTTATTACAAAATACCACATACTGAGTGGCTTAAACATGTAAATTTATTTTCTCATAATTCTAGAGACTTGAAAGTCCAAGAGCAAGGTGGTGGTAGGAGTCAGTTTCCTGTGAGGAACTCTTTCTGGCCTAAAGACATCCACCTTCTCATTATGTCTTCATATGGCCTTTCCTTGGTGCACACACAAAGAGAGAGTGAGTGAGATCCCTGTTGTCTCTTATACGAACACTAATCCTATCAAGTCAGGGCCATAGTCATGATCTCATTTGACCTTGATTATTTCCATAAAAGCAAATACAGCTACACTGGATGTCAGGGCTTCAACATATGAATTATGAGGAGACCCCAACATTAAGCCACCAATGATGTACAATAT
Organism: Budorcas taxicolor; assembly: GCF_023091745.1. Classification (NCBI taxonomy): domain Eukaryota; kingdom Metazoa; phylum Chordata; class Mammalia; order Artiodactyla; family Bovidae; genus Budorcas; species Budorcas taxicolor. Next base: position 114,441,101 of record NC_068910.1, on the reverse strand, counting down.
ATTTTGGTCAATTATTCAGTTCCTTGAACTTACGGTTATCAAAAAGGAAGGGCTAGGGGGAGGGATAGTTAGGGAATTTGAAGTTGACATGTACACACTGATATATTTGAATGGATAATCAATAAGAATCTACTGTATAGCACAGGAAACCCTGCTAAATATTATGCAACAACCTAAAGGGAGAAAAAAATTTGAAGAATACATGCATATATATGTATAACTGAATCACTTTGCTGTGTACCTGAAACTAGTATAGCATTGCTAATCAACTATAATTTAAAATAAAATAATTAAAAAAATATTTAGTTCTTTCCTTAAAACTGCAAAAATATAACTGTATAAAAGCATTAATTTTGTCCAAAACTTGAAAGAAACTCTAGTTTTGAGAATTCCTCCTTTCCAGGACAAAAACTTTATAAAGATTTATGATAAATTTTGTATCTTAGAACACAAATTGAGTTAACAGCCTTTCAAATTTATATTCTAATATTGTTCTAAGGACAAAGGATAAGCCATTAAAACAATCTGGAATAGTTTCAGATTTCAACCAAATCAACATCACCCAAAGCTTATTTCTGGGCCTGGGCTCAGCAGTTATGGAGAGTAGAGGTGGAGGGTAAGGTCTGGTAAAGGATAACTGAAATTTGAGAAGCTGAAGAAAAAGCAAGATAAATGTAAGAAACTTAGAGATTGGGGTTTCAGGGGAAAGAATGAGTGTTTATCACCTGATGTTTGTGTTGATAAGAATCAAAGAAACACAGACTTGGCTCCTGGACAGATGTAGGTGTGATCCCTATTTCAAGGTGGATGAGGATACTTAACCGATCTGATATCTAAGGCCTATTGTAAAATACAATGTTTTATATCTTCTTATTAAAGGATTAAAAAAAAAATCACAACTTGGTGGTTTAGAATAGCACCAATGTATCATTTCACAGTTTCTGTAAATCAGGAGTCTGGGCCTAACTTAGCAGGATGCCTTGCTCAGGGTCATACAAGTCTGCAGTTAAGGTGCTGGCAGGGCTGAATTCTCATCTGGATGCTGACTGGGGATAGACATGATTCCAGTCTTACTGCGTTTGGTAGCAGAGTTGGTTTCCTTGAGATTGTATAATTGAAAACCACAAATTTCTGTTGGCTATTCACAGCCATCCAAAGTTGAAGGTCAGGAAGGGTGGCGTTGAGGAGACACCCCTCATTCAAGGTAAGGAGCAGTAGCTGTGCTTTGCTGGAGCAGACGTCAAGAGATACCCCACGTCCAAATTAAGAGAAACCCAAGTGAGATGGTAGGTGTTGCAAGAGGACATCAGAGGGCAGACATACTGAAACCACATTCACAGAAAACTAGTCAATCTAATCACACTAGGGCCACAGCCTTGTCTAACTCAATGAAACTAAGCTATGCCCATGGGGAAACCCAAGACAGACGGGTGATGGTGGAGAGGTCTGACAGAATGTGGTCCACTGGAGAAGGGAGTGGCAAACCACTTCAGTATTCTTGCCTTGAGAACCCCATGAACAGTATGAAAAGGCAAAATGATCAGATACTGAAAGAGGAACTCCCCAGGTCAGTAGGTGCCCAATATGCTACTGGAGATCAGTGGAGAAATAACTCTAGAAAGAATGAAGGGATGGAGCCAAAGCAAAAACAATACCCAGTTGTGGATGTGACTGGTGATAGAAGGAAGGTCTGGTGCTGTAAAGAGCAATATTGCATAGGAACCTGGAATGTCAGGTCCATGAATCAAGGCAAATTGGAAGTGGTCAAACAAGAGATGGCAAGAGTGAATGTCGACATTCTAGGAATCAGCCAACTAAAATGGACAGGAATGGGTGAATTTAACTCAGATGACCATTATATCTATTACTGCAGGCAGGAATCCCTCAGAAGAAATGGAGTAGCCATTATGGTCAACAAAAAGAGTCTGATGCAGTCCTTGGATGCAATCTCAAAAACGACAGAATGATCTCTGTTCATCTCCAAGGTAAACCATTGAATATCACGGTAATCCAAGTCTATGCCCCAACCAGTAACACTGAAGAAACTGAAGTTGAACGGTTTTGTGAAGACCTACAAGACCTTTTAGAACTAACACCCAAAAAAATGTCCTTTCATTATAGGGGACTGGAATGCAAAAGTAGGAAGTCAAGAAACACCTGGGGTAACAGGCAAATTTGGCCTTGGAATGCGGAATGAAGCAGGGCAAAGACTAAAAGAGTTTTGCCAAGAAAACGCACTGGTCATAGCAAACACCCTCTTCCAACAACACAAGAGAAGACTGTACACATGGACATCACCAGATGGTCAACATTGAAATCAGACTGATTATATTCTTTGCAGCCAAAGATGGAGAAGCTCTATACAGTCAACAAAAACAAGACTAGGAGCTGACTGTGGCTCAGATCATGAACTCCTTATTGCCAAATTCAGACTTAAATTGAAGAAAGTAGGGAAAACTGCTAGACCATTCAGGTATGAGCTAAATCAAATCCCTTATAATTATACAGTGAAAGTGAGAAATAGATTTAAAGGCCTAGATCTGATAGATAGAGTGCCTGATGAACTATGGAATGAGGTTCATGACATTGTACAGGGGACAGGGATCAAGACTATCCCCATGGAAAAGAAATGCAAGAAAGCAAAATGGCTGTCTGTGGAGGCCTTACAAATAGCTGTGAAAAGAAGAGATGCAAAAAGCAAGGAGAAAAGGAAAGATATAAGCATCTGAATGCAGAGCTCCAAAGAATAGCAAGAAGAGATAAGAAAGCCTTCTTCAGCAATCAATGCAAAGAAATAGAGGAAAACAACAGAATGGGAAAGACTAGAGATCCCTTCAAGAAAATTAGAGAGACCAAGGGAACATTTCATGCAAAGATGGGCTCGATAAAGGATAGAAATGGTATGGACCTAACAGAAGCAGAAGATGTTAAGAAGAGCTGGCAAGAATACACAGAAGAACTGTACAGAAAAGATCTTCACTACCCGGATAATCATGATGGTCTGATCACTCATCTAGAGCCAGACATCCTGGAATGTGAAGTCAAGTGGGCCTTAGAAAGCATCACTACAAACAAAGTTAGTGGAGGTGATGGCATTCCAGTTGAGCTATTTCAAATCCTGAAAGATGATGATGTGAAAGTGCTGCACTCAATATGCCAGCAAATTTGGAAAACTCAGCAGTAGCCACAGGACTGGAAAAGGTCAGTTTTCATTTCAATCCCAAAGAAAGGCAATGCCAAAAAATGCTCAGGCTACCACACAATTGCACTCATCTCACATGCTAGTAAAGTAATGTTCAAAATTCTCCAAGCCAGGCTTCAGCAATACGTGAACCATGAACTTCCAGATGTTCAAGCTGGTTTTAGAAAAGGCAGAGGAACCAGAAATCAAATTGCCAACATCCGTTGGATCATGGAAAAAGCAAGAGAGTTCCAGAAAAATGTCTATTTCTGCTTTATTGAGTATGCCAAAGCCTTTGACTGTGTGGATCACAATAAACTGGAAAATTCTGAAAGATGGGAATACCAGACCACTTGACCTGCCTCTTGAGAAGTCTGTAGCAGGTCAGGAAGCAACATTTAGAACTGGACATGGAACAACAGACTGGTTCCAAATAGGAAAAGGAGTACGTCAAGGCTGTATATTGTCACCCTGCTTATTTAACTGATATGCAGAGTACATCATGAGAAATGCTGGACTGGGAGAAACACAAGCTGGAATCAAGATTGCCGGGAGAAATATCAATCACCTCAGATATGCAGATGACACCACCCTTATGGCAGAAAGTGAAGAGGAACTAAAAAGCCTCTTGATGAAAGTGAAAGAGGAGAGCGAAAAAGTTGGCTTAAAGCTCAACATTCAGAAAACGAAGATCATGGCATCTGGTCCCATCACTTCATAGGAAATAGATGGGGAAACAGTGGAAACAGTGTCAGACTTTATTTTGTGGGGCTCCAAATGGTGATTGCAGCCATGAAATTAAAAGACGCTTACTCCTTGGAAGAAAAGTTATGACCAACCTAGATAGCATATTCAAAAGCAGAGACATTACTTTGCCGACTAAGGCCCGTCTAGTCAAGGCTGTGGTTTTTCCAGTAGTCATGTATGGATGTGAGAGTTGGACTGTGAAGAAGGCTGAGAGCCGAAGAATTGATGCTTTTGATCTGTGGTGTTGGAGAAGACTCTTGAGAGTCCTTTGGACTGCAAGGAGATCCAACCAGTCCATTCTGAAGGAGATCAGCCCTGGGTGTTCTTTGGAGGGACTGATGCTAAAGCTGAAACTCCAATACTATGGCCACATCATGCGAAGAGTTGACTCATTGGAAAAGAGTTTGATGTTGGGAGGGATTGGTGGCAGGAGGAGAAGGGGACGACAGAGGATGAGATGGCTGGATGGTATCACTGACTTGATGGTCGTGAGTCTGAGTGAACTCCGAGAGATGGTGATGGACAGGGAGGTCTGGTGTGCTGCGATTCATGGGGTTGCAAAGAGTCGTACATGACTGAGCGACTGAACTGAATTGAACTGATTCACTTGGTTATCCTTCATAATGGCAATTCCTAGAGGCTACCTGTGCATTGCTGTGCTGTCGCTTCAGTCGTGTCTGACTCTGCAGACCTGTGTACTGTAACCCACCAGGCTCCTCTGTCCATGGGATTCTCCAGGCAAGAATACTGGAGTGGGTTGCAGTGCCCTCCTCCAGGGGAAATTCCCAACCCTGGATTAAACCTGTGTCTCCTGCATTGCAGGAAGATTCTTTACAATATCAGCACCTGGGAAGTCCCAGATAACATCCATAAGTTCTTACTATAAGGACCACCTCAACATGGCTGTTTATTTCATCAAACAAGCAAGGAGATACTCTAGATCTATTCTACTAATGCAGAATCTCATATAAAATAATTACAGCAGTGACATCTAACATAACCTAGTCAAGCATGACTTCCATCACTTTTACTGCATTTTATTGTGAGAGGCCAGCCCAAGACTCCAGCTCTAGTTAGGGGCAGAAGGTATTATACAAAAGCATGACTCACTGGGGGGTCACCTTTGGGTGTGTCTCCCACATGGTAATATCCACACCAGTCTCTGAGGATTTAAAGAGATTATAGACATGAAGGTCTTTGTCCTTATTTGTAATACTTATACATGAGCCATTACTGTGTTCTACTGGCATGACTACTAAAGAAAGGTTCTCCTAAGGTAGTGACAGATCTTTTGACCTTGCCTCACCTCCTAGACTCAACTCAGAGCAACCAGCAAGTACACCTTGCCTGTCTTGACAGGTGTCACACATATTCTGTATGATGAGTTTACGTTAAAATCTGAGTCTGGACTGACTCTTGCCGGGGGGCGGGGGGAGAGGGGGTGGGGGTGGGGGGGCAGGGACTATGAAGAGGGAATAATGACAAAGTACTTTCCCTTTCTGCTCCTGCTTTGCCCCCTTAACACACACCTTGATAATATATCTATAGATCTCTCTCAAGCATTCAGGGGCATTTTGCCATTCTGTTTATACTCTGGGACACTCTTAAGCACTTCCCTTGTGTACATACCCCTTAATAAAAGAGTCTAATAGTACATCAGACTAACCATAAATTTTGTTTCATCCCTATACCACCCACTACTCCTGGACTTTCATTTACCTAAATATTGAAAAGCTTAAACTAATTCAACTTATTTCTTAATATATTACCTTCTCCTTGTAGACACTAATAGATTCAGTGCTTGTACATAGATAGAGGCAAACAAGGAGAAATAAGCTTGGAAACATATCTTTTCCTAATTAAGCCTTCAGATGAGAAAGCAGCCCAATCTCACCGCATTGCAGTCTTGTGAAAATATGTGTTGAAGATCCAGGTAAGTCACACCTGGACTCCTGAGCTATAGAAGCTATATTCCTTGTGATAATGTTTTAAGTATTTTACATAACCTGTGCGACAGAATCTCATCACAAGGAGACCTTACCACAACTCTCAAATATCCTGTCTTTTTTTGTTCAGTGTAGAGCTTATGTTCCAACATACAAAACAATTATATGACTTTAAATAAACTGTTCAATGTCTCACTGACATTACTTACAAGTGCACTTTTCTGGAAAAAGAACTAAATATAATCACTCTTAGAATAGTAATCAATGTTTTATTACTCTCCACAGCTTACAAGGCACTTCAGAATGTATTCTTTCTATCCAGATATCATATATGAAAGATGTTTCATTTGTGGTTCTCTGAGAATTCTGTGAATTTCTCTTAGATACTTAATATTGTCAGGTGGCAAGCATAAAAATACAAATAAAAACAGATTTCCTTAATGTATATTTTCCAGAGAAAATGAGATAAATAGATTTTCATCTATAAATTACAATGGTTGTGAGAATAAATGCTCTATGACTGTTGAGGTGGTGTTGGTAAGAAGATGTAGACGTTGTTTTACTGAAATGGTTCTTGTATTGGAAAGTTTAAGAAAAACTGAATTAGAATAAAGTTTCTGCCCTCTGAATTGAAAATATCCAGGAAATACCTGTTAATTGGGCATATAGTGTTTTATTTCAGCACTTCAGGGACTGTGAAACACAAGTAAGTGTATTAAGCAGCTCCAGTATGTTCAAATACCAACTAGTAGCCCTCAGCCACCTGCAGAAGATAACTTATCAAGCATGAAGCCTCTCTCATCAGATTATGTTTCTATGTTTGACAGCCGGTCTCAAGGACCGGCGGGAAAATGGCTTAGTTGAATCTTTTTTTCATGGCTTGAATGAAACTCAATGAAGTGAATCAGTTTCCTATAAAAATGGGAGTATCAGTCTGTTGAAGATTAAGGCATTTTCTCACCTTTAGCATACATTGGATTAAAGGGATGAAAGGGGATGCAGTATGTAATATGGATGACTTGATACTGAGTGGTACTGTACAGGCAGCTAAGGGTCTCACTTAACACTTTACCCCTTACCGCTATCCCGAAGCTGGAACAATTAATGTGGATAGAACTTAACAGTTCAGTGTAAATGAAGCAAAAAAATAGGTAATACATAAACTTCAAACTGAGACCTAAGATTGGCTACATAATTTTCATTGTACATTGTAAAGTGAATATGTAGAATTCATTTTCCAAAATTATTAAAAATTTCAAGATGGCACAATAGAGCATTAAAACAATCACAGGGTCCTTTTGAGCATGGTCTCAGGTCTCACACTGTGAAACTGGCCCTGCAAAGGTTAGCCCCTTCAACTCTGCAATCCTCCAAACATCAGTAGCAGAGCTGTCCCTAGGGTAGAAGAAACATGTACCTTCATTGTACTGTAGAAGAAAGATAGGATCCTGGGAGAGTTGGAGAATGTGCTATTGATGTTACCTGTGAGCTGATTCCCCAGGCACGTGAGGCTCTTGAACTGACTGTGGCTATTGGCTCATATGCCAAATCCAGGTACAGTGTTCTGTTTTCTTCTTTCTTTCTTTTACCACTTGATACTTATTTTAGTCCAAGTACAACATTCAGAAAACTAAGATCATGGCATCCAGTCCCATCACTTCATGGCAAATAGATGGGGAAACAATGAAAACAGCGACAGACTTTATTTTTTGGACTTCAAAATCACTGCAGACAGTGACTGCAGCCATGAAATTAAAAGATGTTTGCCCTTTGGAAGAAAAGTTATGACCAATCTAGACAGCATATTAAAAAGCAGAGACGTTACTTTGCCAACAAAAATCCATCTAGTCAAAGCTATGGTTTTTCCAGTAGTCATGTATGGATGTGAGAGTTGGACTATAAAGAAAGCTGAGTGCCGAAGAACTGATGCTTTTGAACTGTGGTGTTGGAGAAGACTCTTGAAAGTCCCTTGGACTGCAAGAAAATCCAACCAGTCCATTCTAAAAGAAATCAGTCCTGAATATTCACTGGAAGGACTGATGCTAAAACTGAAACTCCAATACTTTGGCCACCTGATGTGAAGAACAGACTCATTGGGAAAGATCCTGATTCTGGGAAAGATTGAAGGTAGGAAGAGAATGGTACAACAGAAGATAAAATGGTTGGATGGCATCACCGACTCAATGGACATGGGTTTGAGTAAGTTCCAGGAGTTAGTGATGGACAGGGAAGCCTGGCATGCTGTGGTCCATGGGGTGGTAGAGAATCAGACATGACTGAGCAACTGAACTGAACTGAACACATGAATTAAAACACTAGCAGGCAAAGTGAGTTTTTTCCCGTTTGCTATTCTGTATCCCATATATGGCTTTGGACCTTCAAGGAAAATTCTTATTTTTTTAGTTTCTTGGCAGAGGCTACATGTTCATGTCTTTATGAAATGTTGTAAAGTATACTCATCAAAGCACCAGCTTTGGAGTCAGATATATATATAGTTTTTATGAAAAATTCTTATTTTTCCCTGTTTTTTTCCTGTTAATCTTTGGCAAATTATCTATCTTTCCCGAATTCCCATTTCCTATTGTAAGTAACAATAAAAATACCTACTTTATAAGCTTGTTTTGTATATTAAAAGAGATAATGTTTAGAAAGCCAAATGCCCAGCATATTATAATATTTAAAAATATAACACTCATTTTGGTATTATTCAAATTTCCAGTCATACCTTTCAGAAAGCATTGACTCATTTTATCTTGATGTAAAAAATGTTAAAATTCAGAACCATAGACTTAGAGAAAACTTCATAGATTTTCTGGTTTAGTAGCTTTTAAATTTCTTGGGAACATATGTCCCTTTGAACTCTTTTTTTAAAATTTATTTTTAATAGAGGCAAAATTGCTTTACAATGTTGTATTGGTTTCTGCCATACAACAATGCAAATCATCCATAATTATGCACATCTCACCTCCTTCTTGAGCCTCCCTCCCCTCCCTCTTGGTCATCACAGAAAACCTGGCTGGGCTCCCTGTGTTTTTAGCAACTTCTCACCAGCTATCTGTTTTACACATGGTAATGTATACATGCCAATGCTACTTTCTCAATTTGTCCCACCCTCTCCTTCCCAACTGTGTCCATAAGTCCATTCTCTACATGTGAGTCTCAATTCCTTCCCTGCAAATAGGTTCTTCAATGTAAAGCGGTGGACCCTCTTTCTCTGCAAAAGTTACATATGCATTCAGCATTCTATTTCAGGAGATTCCTTCACTGTCTGAAGGTCAACGTTGAAACATCTGAATGCCATTTTAAAGAGTGTATGAAATCTTATATTTGGTCTTCTATTCACAGAACTGTTGGATTGTCCTCTAAATATTGAACTCCCATTACTAGCTCAGTGGTGAAGAATCCGCCTGCCAGAGCAGGAGACATGAGTTCTATTCCTGAGTCAGGTAGATCACCTGAAGGAGGAAATGGCAACCCATTCCAGTATTCTTGCCTGGGAAATCCTATAGACAGATGAGCCTGATGGGCTACAGTCCATGGGGTTGCAAAGAGTAGACATGACTGAGCATGCACACATAGGCACACATTATTGAAAAGCAACCTTTTTTCCTGAACATGGGTCATTTTTTTTCTTTGCCACAAAAATGCTTAGCACAGCTTAGAAATTAATGAGAACATCAGATAATGATGCAAAGTTTTATTTCAAAGAAAACCACAGCAAAAACTTTCCTTTTGAAAGCCTCTGTATTCTGGGAGACCTTCAGTGCTGTGAAGTTGTTTCTTTTAAGTGACTTCATCTAACGTGCCTCTGCTGCTCACATCACTAGTGATTTTATGCTTGGGCAGTGGAGTAGAATAGCAGCTCAAGTTTTGAAAAGTAGCAGAGCTAGTTGGGCTTTTCAATATGACCTTCAGGTTGTCACATTGATCCCTGTTTTGTTTCCCCCTTTCTAGTTAATTATTCTACTTATCTTTATTTATTTATTGCTTCCATTCCTTTTCCTCCTCTCACATTAAGTTTTAGATCTAGTTTGCAAAACATTTTGAAAGGTAATATGAATGTCTAGTTTCTAGCTGATTCCCAACCTTTGCATTTGATTGTTCAGCATTTATTCCAGATATTTTCCTTCTCCTTGGTTACTTCTACCTTTTCTTATCACACAACAAACTTCTGGCAACAGCAGATGCACTGATACTTTCAAAGAGACCTTGAAAGTAAAAAGAAAAGAGAATAGAAAGGGAGAGATGCTCTGTCACCTAACCTCACAGCCTCATTTTCATTTTGTTATTTGTCTGGTTTTCATTTGACCCACATAGGTTGCTTCTCATTCCTAAGCACACATTCCAGGGTTTATGTTCATGACTGAGAGATGCAAGGGGAGAGTATGTAAAGAGTAACTTCCAAAGGGTAACCCCAAAGAGGGCTGTCAAATTTCTCTTTATGGACATTTTGGCTCCAAGTCATTTTTATATTCTTCCCAGCTCTAGATCAAACTGATGTTGAAAGGCAGGATGTCTTGATTGTTTCCACATTTCTTGCAATGATATTGCAAGGCAAAATCCAGGGAGAATGCAAACATCATCTGTTATGTTTAGCCAGGATGAAGTTGTATGACATTTAAAGTGTTGGAGAAGGGAAAGTATCTGCCAACATGGAAGTTTTTAATCCCCATTTCTGAACACTTACCGAGTTGCCATGCTAATCCCCCAGTGCTGATGTCCTGTCTGCGGCTGACATGCCATCTGCTCTTGTTCATATTGCATGTGATCTGATGTGAATCTCAAAGACATTTTCGAAGCTAAGCCTTCTTTGACTCCTGAATCATTAACTTTCACCCAGAGTCATCATATTTTGCCTTCTGCCCACACAGATTTTGTTTAATAGGAAAGTAATTGACATGTTGCAGGTAAGAAATGCCATCCTGATGGAAAGAAACTTCAATTAAGTGCATACTTTAGCAGGGTCATAGAACTTTAACAGAGTTGCCCAGCTTTTTATTACTTAGTGTGTTTGTATAATTTATCCATATTTATTTTTAAAACATGTGCAAGCTTGTTCAAATTTTCTGTTGCTTCTCCTCTTTATAATAAAAAGGAGAAGTGCTTCTTGTATGAGAAATGTCATCAGCAGGAAGAGGCATTAACAGAAGCCTTGTTAGAGCTGATGTCAAGAGAAAGCAGAACAGGATCTGATCTTTGTTCTAGGAGGTGATGAAGTTGCAGATAGAAATCATTGTGCTAATGATTTAAGTCCCAACAGTTTGTCTTTTCAGAGATACAGATTCACTCCTTCTGTGTGAAAAGTTTTTAATTTTCAAAAGTGCAACTATTAAATTGTAAATCATCTTAGAAAATCTTAGGCTGTATCTGTTAATCCCACAGTGCGAAGCCAACTAGACACTCAGTCCTGTAGGAACAGGACATGAAATAGTATCAGAATGTGAAGGGTAGGAGGGCAAAGTAGTCCTGAAAAGTTGAAGGTACAGAAAGAAAAATCATCTGCTTCCTGGTTTGTTAAAATTAGACTCTACTTTTAACTGTGGCACTTCAGTCAAATAGGGTGATAAGATGCAGAGAACTGACCAACAGCCATCTTTGCATTTAAATTACTGATAGATGCTAGACGAACGTCTGACTGATGTTGCTATTACTGTGTCCTAAGTGAATTAAATAATTAAAGTATTCCCAGAATTCTCTACAGTGTACACAGTCCTTTTACAATTACAATTTTATTATTAGCCTGTATACATGGAGAACACCTGTTACTTTCATTTTTATCTGTAGAGGAGTGATTGATGTATGCATGATTGATGCACTGATGTATGTACTCATCAACTATGCATGAGTGTATAGTACTTTATAAACAAGTACCTTAGAGAAGAAAATTTAAGTTTGAGAATTGAGTTACAAATAGATAAAGACACTTATTCACAGTTACATCAGAGATGTCTGTGTGGAATGTGCATCTTTATCTGTATTAGCTTTAATTTACATGGTTTAAAATGTATAAATCACTTATGGCATCTCCATCACTATGATTGTACTTAAGCATGCAATTTAAAAAATTTCTAATAACATTTAAAGTCATTTTCTGGGATGAATTTTCTATTATAAGTCAATAAGGAAGAAGGAAGCATGACAATATATTATTATTCAAATAGAGAAATAACACATATGGCATTTCTTTATAGCAGAGAATTCTTCATGCTTCCTTTATAATGTTGCTTCCAAGAATATATGTCTGGACAGAAGAATAATCTTAATGTTACTTAGCCTTAGGAGTATAGGGTACATCTATTTTTCCTAAATTTGTTTTTGTTGGAATGTGAGGAAAGAATGATATACTCATGATTCCAGCATTTTCTCAATCAAAAGTGTTATTACCTGGCCTACACCATTTTTTATTATTTTTTAAAAAAATATGAAACCTATTGCAGAATTAGAAAACCTATATCACATTTAGCTTTGTATTAATGAATCTTATTTACAAAAATTGTATGGAAAAGAATATATAGGACAAGTGAATGCTGTCAATTATAATAAAGTTTTTTAGTTGTGACAGAATGAAAAATATTAATTTAGAAAAATAATGAGGACAATCTAATATTACTTTCTTTCATGTTGTTATCTTAAAAAAGCAAAACATTTTAGAATGTAATCTTATAGCAGAATCCAAACTCTCACCAAAAGCACTCAATAAATTTTAATTATTCCTTTCTGATTTGTGTGGTTACATGGTTATTCTTTTAGTTTCACCAGTGTTATTTATCTAATGATTTTTAATTAATTAGTACCCATGTAAAATGAGATTTTAACTATTCTGAAGCAACAATTCTTACATGGCCAGAACACAAACTCCATCTCAAGCTGACTTAAAATTATATGCAAAATCCTAAACATTTATTTTCCTGTGGCTTCTCAAAGACATTTAAAGGACCCTGATTTTTTGGGAGGATATTTTTATTTATTTTTTATTAATTAATTTATTTTAATTGGAGGATAATTACTTTACAATATTGTGATTGTTTTTGCCATACATTGACATGAATCAGCCATGGGATATTTGTGAACAAGTGGTAAAATAGAATTTCTACAAAGGCAATAATAACAAATTAGTAAGTCTTAATGTTTCAGAAATTGGTGCTAAATTAGTTCATCTGTTCTTTTGAATAAATTGAGAACTTAGGAGAAAGTAAATGTGAAAAATGTTATAAAAATCCCTTGCTTTACCAGTGGTTGTCCATGAGAGAAGCATTTTCCCGTTTTTCATGAGAAAGCATTCACTTTAGCTCTTAGAAAAGAATTATAAGACTAGTGGTGTCAGCTGTCTCACTGGGCTTTCCAGGAGAAGCTGTGTCTGGGAAACATCTTGGGTAAAATTCAAAGGCCTGAACATAAGCGGGTTGTCTACTAGAATGTGGTTTCCTGTGTTTTTAAGGGTGGAGTGGTAGGGATGATATATTGTCATAGGGGAGTGAGTGGGTTTAAGAATCTAGGGCACTTAAATTTTAGAAGGCTAAGTAAGGTTGAAGTTTAGGCTTTGTTATTTCACAAATATAATCTAGAACAGTTTACTAAATCTTTCTGAGCTTGTTTCATCTTTTCTAAAATTCACACCTGTGCTATTTCATGCAACTGAAGTATGAGATATACTGGAATCCAGGAACCCAGGACTGGGAATATGTTTTGGTTATTTACTTCTGCATTATAAATCACCCCAAACTTATTGTCCTACAACAAGACGATTGATTTTTCATGATTTTGTGAGTTGACTGAGTGAGTTTACTGCTGATCTAACCTAGATGATTCATGTTGCCTCTAGGTCTGGAATTGTCTAGGAGCAGGACTCAGTGGGCTGCCAGACAAGGTGACTCAGTTTTCCTCCACTGGGCCTTCCCATGGAGCTAGTTTGGGCTTTCTCACTGCCTCCTGATTTCAAGCAATGTTCCAGTAGGGAAGATTTTAGAAATGTGAGAATAAATGGTACAGAGCTCCTAAAAGATGTTGGAAGTCCTGCTGTGTCCCTTCCACCATGGTTTATAGACAAAGCAAATCACAGGCTAGCCCACATTCAAGGGGAGAAAAAGTCAGACCCACCATTGGATGAGAGGAGTGGTGAAATCACTATGTGGAGGGTATATGATATGGAAGATATTCTGCCGGGAGCCAGTGTGAGGAATCCCACCCGTGACAAGGTCATGAGGAAGGAAGCTGACATACGCAAGGCGTGCTCAGACTTCAGGGGCCCCTCTGGAAATTCCTAAGCATGTACCCCAACAAAAATCTGCCGGTTTTTGTGCTCTGCTTTTCCACTCTTCTGACATTCTCTGGAAAAAGTCAATTCAGGGCTTTAGTCTTCTACATTTGAAAGAGTGTTTCAATCCAAAAACCCCTCTGATGGCTTTCTGGCCTGCCTGCAGGACTCTACAGCTGCACGTGTGATTGTTTGAGGCCTCCTGACCGCAGGAGGCACAGGAAGCTTAAAACATCCTAGGAATGCAGGGGCTTCCGGGGAGTCAAAATCTTTAGAATAGGACTGATTAAAAGTTTCATTTGTTGAGTCAATACTTTCTGCCAAATTTTCATATCCTTTATTTTTAGATATAGTTGGTATATAGAAAAACAGGTCGTAGACCTGGTATTAGCAACATTAGATCTTGGAGTTAAGTACCTTCTTTGTTATAACCCACTGCACCTTTGTTCTATAGAGATGTAACTTTAGCGCTTTAAGGAGATGCAGATTAAAGAAAAACACTTCAGGGGAAACGAAATTAACATTCATTAAGGAAGAGAGACAAAAAGTGTTATCAAGCCTCTTGGCCAGAAGATAATGTAAATCACCTGAGACCTTTTGTATACAAAATGATATACAGAAAGAGTCTGGGCTTCGAACGATACATAATTTTGTATTACCCATTGATCTCTATGTATAATCAAAAGTATAAAAGGCCTTGAAGGACAATAGAAGGAGAGCCAGTCGCTGCACTGGTTTCCCCCGTGTCTCCTCTTTACTCTGATTTCAGGCTGAATTTCCATCTGGGGCGTGGAGGCTCACTATGTCTACTTACTTGTCCCGGCTTTTAAGGCTTTTAAGATCCGTAAGAGAGAGAGCCCAAAACAGGGCACTCTCCGATATTCAAACGGGTGCCGGCGGCCTAACGTAGATGGTGCAAGCTCCTTGTCTGGAACTTTATTTGGCTTTCCACGTAACCCAAGCTATTCAGCCCTCTTCCTCCACTTAATCTTCTTACTACACTATAGTTTCCTAATCTAATCTTATATTAATAAATAAACAAGTCTTTCCATGCCAACGCTGTCCACCCTTCGAATTCCCTGGATCCACCGGGGCTGGACCCAGGCAATATTCTTATAATCATATTTGGAAATAGTCTACTAAATGAGGGAAATTCTAAAGCTGGGACTTGGGCACAGGGTGATGCTGAAACACACAGACTGGTGATAGTAACCTACTCTGCAAAGGAAACCAACGATTCAAGATGCAGTATCCAAAGTCCATGCTCATGCATAATTTAATGACTCTTGGTTAAGAGCATGGATTATAGAAGCAAAACAATTTGTGGGTTAAAATCTGGCTTACAGTTGTTACCTGTTGTTTTTCAGTGGCTAAGTCGTATCTGACTCTTTGTGATCCCATGTACTGCAGCATGTAAGGCTTTCCTGTCCTTTAATATCTTCTGGAGTTTGCTCAAACGCATGTCCATTGAGTCATTGGTGCCATCTAACCACCTCATGTTCTGTCGTCCCCTCCTCCTCCTTCCTTCAATCTTGTCCAGCATCAGGGTCTTTTCAAATGAGTCAGCTCTTCACATCAAGTGGCCAAAGTATTGGAGTTTCAGCTTCAGCATTGGTCTTTTCTTTTTCTTTTTTAAAAAAACTTTTTATTTTTACTTTATTTTACTTTACAATACTGTATTGGTTTTGCCATACATTGACATGAATCAGCCATGGGTGTACATGAGTTCCCAATCCTGAACCACGCTCCCACCTCCTACCCCATATCATCTCTCTGGAACATCCCCGTGCACCAGCCCCAAGCATCCTGTATCCTGTATCGAACATAGACTGGCGATTCATTTCTTACATGATAGTACACATGTTTCAGTGCCATTCTCCCAAATCATCCCACCCTCTCCCTCTCCCTCTGAGTCCAAAAGTCCGTTCTATACATCTGTGTCTCTTTTGGTGTCTCACATACAGGGTTATCATTACCATCTTTCTAAATTCCATATATATGTGTTAGTATACTGTATTGGTGTTTTTCTTTCTGGCTTACTTCACTCTGTATAATTGGCTCCAGTTTCATCCATCGCATTAGAACTGGTTCAAATGTATTCTTTTTAATGGTTGAGTAATACTCCATTGTGTATATGTACCACAGCTTTCTTATCCATTCATCTGCTGATGGACATCTAGGTTGTTTCCATGTCCTGGCTATTATAAACAGTGCTGCAATGGACATTGGGTTACATGTGTCTCTTTCAATTCTGGTTTCCTCGGTGTGTATGCCCAGCAGTGGGATTGCTGGGTCATAAGGCAGTTCTATTTGCAATTTTTTAAGGAATCTCCACACTGTTCTCCATAGTGGTTGTATTAGTTTGCATTCCCACCAACAGTGTAAGAGGGTTCCCTTTTCTTCACTCCCTCTCCAGCATTTATTGCTTGCAGACTTTTGGATCACAGCCATTCTGACTGGTGTGAAATGATACCTCATTGTGGTCTTGATTTGCATTTCTCTGATAATGAGTGCTGTTGAGCATCTTTTCATGTGTTTGTTAGCCATCTGTATGTCTTCTTTGGAGAAATGTCTGTTTAGTTCTTTGGCCTATTTTTTGATTGGGTCATTTATTTTTCTGGAATTGAGCTGCATAAGTTGCTTGTATATTTTTGAGATTAGTTGTTTGTCAGTTGTTTCATTTGCTATTATTTTCTCCCACTCAGAAGGCTATCTTTTCACCTTGCTTATAGTTTCCTTTATTGTGCAGAATCTTTTAATTTTAATTAGATCCCATTTGTTTATTTTTGCTTTTATTTCCAGTATTCTGGGAGATGGATCATAGAGGATCCTGCTGTGATTTATGCCTGAGAGTGTTTTGCCTATGTTCTCCTCTAGGAATTTTATTAAGTCAAAAAAATAACCAGCATTGGTCTTTTCAATGAATATTCAGGACTGATTTCCTTTAGGACTGACTGGTTTGATCTTACAGTCCAAGGGACACTCAAGAGTCTTTTCAACACCACAGTTCAAAAGCATCAGTTCTTCGGTGCTCAGTTTTCTTTATGTTGGACCATACATGACTACTGGAAAAACCATAGCTTTGACTAGACGGACCTTTGTTGGCAAAGTAATGTCTCTGCTTTTTAATATGCTGTCTAGGTTTGTCATTGCTTTTCTTCCAAGAAGCAAGTGTCTTTTAATTTCATGGCAGTCACCATCCGTAGTGATTTTGGAGTCCAAGAAAATAAAATCTGTCACTGAACTACTACTATCATTGTTACCATTCTTAGTGACATTGCTTCCAGTGACAGTCTCAGTTTCCTATTTGATTAAGCTCATCTGTGCCTCAATATCCTTGTCTATAAAATGAAAAGAATAATATATTCTAGCTCATGGAGTTATTTTAAAGACTGAATAATTACTGTGTGGGAACAGCATTACTAGAGTTTTATTTCGAACCACTGTTCATTGGCCCAGGAACTAAACTCAGTCTGGGTCTGTAAGTGAAGACCCTGAATGGATTCAGCCCTGGAAACCAGGAAGAGAAAGATAAATGCAGGGGCTGTAACAGAATATTGACTCTTTATCTCACTTAATGGTTATGATTTCAAAATTTAACAGTGTATATAAAAGAACTTTGTAAATTACTATAATCAAGCATGTTTCCAGAGGCAAATGAGTTTTTAAAAAACGTATTTGCCAAATTTTCAAACTAAACATCTGGGGATAGAATCCATGATATTATATGTGAAGGCTGAGGTCCCTGACAGGCAGTCTAAGGCAGGTGGGAGAGCTGAAGCTGCAACAGTGTAAGGACAGAGTTCGGGACTTAAGCAGTTATGAAGGAAAAGGTGACGAATGTATTGGGATGAGAAGATTAGAGCCTGAATGCATGGGTGGATCTCTCACCCATGTGTGCTGTGGAAATATAACAGCAAATCCCATGATGAGGCTGATAATCCCTCTGCCCCGGTTTTAAGTAGTTTTTCTGATGTGGATGGATGAAGGCTAACAGGTGTGTGCTGAGCCCCAGAATAAATTCTGCAGGTGCTGGTGATTGTGGTAAAGGTCTAGGTCCCTTTGAGAGTCCTCACCATCTGAACAAATGAAATGATTTTGAATGCTTCTGCTTGCTACGGGGAAATTTATAAAAAGATGGCATGATTTCATGCTCCTCTGGATAGCTTTTTAGCAGAGACCTGGGCCAAGACAATTATTCTCCAAGAATCCACTAAATTTTTATAATGGAAACGAATTTCTTTCTTAATGTAAGTAACAATTCTATTTTAAATTTATGATATGAGAGTGGAGGTTTTTAATCACCCTGTGTATGTTTTACTGTTGGGGCTTTCTGTGTAGCCAATATCTGGCAAGGATGTCATTGCTGTATTGTTTTAAAATAGGAAGGTTTTAGAACAGACATTTTGTTCATTATATCTATGGTTTTATATTGTATTTAGAATTAGTCAAGAGTATGGTGCCAGATTACTTATTCCATAAGAAAACATAAAGTTATCTAAGAAAAGGAGTTTATGTTAAGGTGAAACTACTAAACAGTTGAGACTGTATCCAAAAGACTAATTTTCCTCATTTGCTGATCTCTGCTTCTTCTTACCTCAAGTACCAAGAGAATGATTCCTCTAAACTAATCACTACTAGCTAAACTCAAGTAATATTCTAGAAGTGAATTAAGATGAAAAGTTAACCAGTTCCATGATTCTTTCCCCTCAAAGTGCCATTAATTCAGATAAAATCAGTTCCAATTTTGGAATTTTGCCATATGTTCAGAGTCATCTTTATAATTGCAATATTTACAATGAAGTTGTTCCAAAAGTAAATTTTTTCCCCATAATTTTCCAATTTTATGCAGCATTCTAGGGGAGTAAGATGTTTAACTCCAGAAGGCACTAAAAAAGATACAGAAATGCAAAAACCACAGACTAGTAGGCAAGACGCAGAAGTTAGTTAATGAGTTGACAAGAGTGAACAGGGTGTGAGTTCAGAGGGATTCTGAAAGGAATCATTGAACTTTAATAAAATGATGAAAAGGCATCTTGACAGAAAAAAAGTTCATGAACCATTCTTTTGAACTATACAATAGAGTAAGCCTGTGAAACTTTTTTTTTCTAGAAAACACCCTGTTACATTGCCACTGAATTAAAAGTTATATTTTTCCCATCAGAATATTATTGACCTAAGAGTATTCCTCTCCTACACCCCAATGTTAAGTTAAAACAAGTTTAAATTATGAAAAAGTTATTTTTCAGATTTTATGACTTCCTGTGAAAAATAGTAAGCTATTTAAATGCTGAATTTCAAATCAGAACAGCTTTAACAAGATTTGTGTCTCCTGTAAACCACACTGCAATCAATAGAAAAACAAATTAACAAAGGTTAAGCCCTGTACCTTATTTCTTTAGAAGCATATAAATCAAATACTTTATCAACTTTTAAGAAAATGTTTTCAAAAACAAAACCCTTTCTGCCATTATGGTGTGCAATCAAGATAAAATGTAGTCATGGTATGTCTCTATACCAGGTCAAAATTATATCCTATTGAAACAATGGTTTCTCTTGGCTTAGTTGTTGCTGTTTAGTTGCCAAGTCATGTCTGACTCTTGCAATTCCATAGACTGTAGCTTACCAGGCTTCTCTGTCCATGGGATTTCCCAGGCAAGAATATAGGAGTGGGTCTCTGGGGGATCTTCCCAACCCAGAGATATAACCCATGTTTCCTGCATTGGCAGGCGGACTGTTTACCACTGAGCCACCAAAGAAGCCTGTCTCTTGGCTTAATTTATTTAGCAAGCACTCTGTCCTCACTATGTGCCAGGCACTGTTTTTAATGCAGTGCTAATATAACTCATTGAATTCTCGTAATATCCCTATGAAAACAAAATCATTGTTACCTCCATTCTACAGATTAATAAACTGAAGCATAGAAAGTTTGAGCAATTGCTGGAATTCATGCAGCTCCAAGTAGCAGAGCAAGTATAGGAATTCTGGTAGTTTGGCCTTGGAGTCTGTACTCTGCACACATGATGCAGCTACTCATACAAAATATGCCTTAATAGATAATGCAACCTGAAAATGTCACTGATTAGGTAGGAGTTCCAAGTGCTAGAGGAAATCCAAACTACTCACTCCTATTTTCATTTCTAGCTGTATTTTTTATGGTCACTTTAACCTCCGAATTTCTGACTGCAACTCATCTTCGCCCCCAAATGGTTTCCTTCTATATACCTGTATTGGATGATGACTCACTTGTTATTTTACTACCTTAGGTTAAACCTGTTGGAGAAGGAAATGGCAACCCACTCCAGTGTTCTTGCCTGGAGAATCCCAAGGACGGGGGAGCCTGGTGGACTGTTGTCTATGGGGTCGCACAGAGTTGGACACGACTGAAGCGACTTAGGAGCAGCAACAGGTTAAACTTAAGGGTTATTCCAAGCTCAGTGTCTGTAACTAATTAGTTATTAGTAAGTTATTAAATCGAAATCTTGATAAATATTCTCAAAACTAACCCCTCTATGCCTTTGCCACTTTGAAGGCTTTTTTTAATCTTATGATAAGACACTGTGACCTAAATGTGTTTTTAAATTTCTTCCACTGTAGCCATCCTTCACTTTATTGCTAATGTGATCTTTAAAAAAATGTCTATTTGATCATGTTTCTCCTCAAGTTAAAGAACTTCACTCCTTCCCTCTAGCTTTGGTATAAATATAAGGCCCTTTTTGATCTGATTTCTTTCTTACCTCCTGCTACTGCCCTAATCATACTTATGGATGATGTATCAAATACCTAGCATCATGCAGTTTTTAGCCTCCCGTCTTTGCATCTACTATTCTCTTCTTCTTGGGCCAAACTGCTCACCACTTGTCCTCTTGGCAAACTCATGCATGTCCAATAGATGTCTATCTGATGTGTTCAGCAAGCCTGCTGTACCTGGAAGACTTAGTTACACATTGATACTGATACAGCCTTTTGTTGCACTTACCACAACTCTAGTTATTGGGTTGGCTTGAAGCTTCTTTCAAGTTTTTCCTGAACGGTTTTTCCATATATATATATATATATATATATATATATATATGTTTTACATTTTGATTTAGACTCTTGTCTTCTTCGTAAAAGTGAAAGTTACTCAGTCATGTCCAACTCTTTGCAACCCCATGGACCATACAGTCCATGGAATTCTCCAGGCCAGAATACTGGAGTGGGTAGCCTTTCCCTTCTTCAGGGGGTCTTCTCAACCCAGAGATCGAACTCAGGTCTCTTGCATTGCAGGCAGATTCTTTACTGGCTGAACCACAAGTAAAGTCCAAGAATACTGGCGTGGGTAGCCTATCTGTTCTCCAGCAGATCTTCCTGACCCAGAAATTGAACCAGGGTCTCCTGCATTGCAGGCACATTCTTTACTAACTGAGCTATCAAGGAAGACTTATCTTCTTAAGGGGACAGCCTATTAACAGCAGGCCAGTAAATGTCAGTGCAGTAAATTTATTGTTCATCTCTCTTCTAGCTTACTCTGAAAGTTTGTATGCTATCAGAAGGTGTAGAAATTTGAAAAATAGTGCATTCTAACACACAATGATGGTTAAAGGGGAAAGATGGTGGGAAAATGGGTTACAAAATTAGAGAAGAATGTGTTTTTTTTTAAAAAAAAGGTGAAGGAGGAATCAGTCTTTATTTGAGCTGAAGCTACTTTCTCTTCTTATTTTCAAGATTTTACTTTCAATACATTAATATCTGATTCATTAATGTTCTACCTGGGGCTATCCTGACTTGACATTCTACTATGGAATGTCATTTGGTATATATGTTTACACTCTTTTGTGTTCCCAATAGTTAAGCCTAGCAGTGTCAACAGTAATTCAGTTGGGTCTCTTTCATCAGAAATTTCAGAGATGGCTTTGATTGCCCCTCAAATTTTGACTGTGCTCCTCCGCATTTTACTATTTGTCACCCAGGAAAGTTCCTATTATCTGGCAGATAGAATTAATTTTGTACATTTAACATGTTAAAAAAAAAAAAGGTAAAACTGGAGATATACAGACCTTCTCTAAGAGGTATTTATGTTTTCCTTAAAGACTATTTTTTTTAAATTGGCCAATGACTATCATGTTTTCATAACTAAATCCTTACAGCTGGGTCTAGCAAAGAAATGGCTTTAACTTTGTTGAGCAAAATGCTGTGATTACAAATATATAGGCAATTTATAGATTATCCTATGATTTATCATACAAATGCTTAACTGCATTTCATAGATTTCAAAGCTGGATTTGGGGTGAGGTTTAAGAATGTTCATGTTGAGAATCTGAATCATAATGTATTTCTTAGATTTTAGGAATATCATATCTAAACTATTGGTTGAAATAGTGTAAGAAAATTTCATTACATTAACGTTAAGTTAAAGCAACAGGTTGTTTTATTTCAATCTTGTGACTCCCATTAACATGTTTCAAGGAGTTTTAGAAAAAGAAAGGGGAGAGAAATTCCCCCAAATGGAAGAAATTATTTTCTTAATAATTATGTTCTATATAATTTTATTTGCTTGAGTTATTAACATTTGTTTAACATTTACCCTGATTGCTTAGACACAATTAATGATGATTATATTTTATTTTAATATTTTCTCTTTCATTTATTATTGCAAAAAAATCATGCCAACACTTGGTGACTTAAACTACAATCATTCCTTTCTCTCATAAACCTTCAATCTGTTCAGTGTACAGTAGGACAGATAATCTCTGATCTACAACCTCTGGGATGACTACAATACCTACAGTGGGGTTGAGCAAGCAGCCCTCCCTCCCTTTATAGCTATAATTTCTGAAGTATATTTTCTTCTGTGTTTGTCCACAATGGTGGTTTCAAGATAGTCAGACTTCCTGCAATGCAGTTCAGGGGGCTCTGTGAATGAATATTCCTAGAAAGCAAGATATTTTTTGACTTTATCTCGAAAAGCTTGCAACTATGTAATACCCTCTACTGACCTAAAGTACAACTAGGGTGGCCTTGGCAATATGACTGGACTACCAGGTATTTTGAAGCTGCTATCTCTGTACTGGTACTGGAGCCAGTGTGCTTGTACATCAGCCCTTTAAGTGTGGAGTCTTAGTTTCCTTCAACCCTCAGGCTCTCCCAGATAAAAGCCTTGCTGGCTTTCAAAACCAGATAGTATGAGGATGACTTTTCTTGGTGCTATTACCCAGGGCGGGAGTGCCAAATGCATGGCTGAGACCTCTCACTCCTTAGGAAAGACCTCTTAGGAAAGACAGTGCCCTGCCTCTGAGTCACTGTGGCAGGGGTATGGGTCCTGAATAGATTGCATCTCTATCCCTTCTACCTGTTTCAATGTCTTTTTTCTTTATATTTTTAATTGCAGAACTTCTGTTTTGCTAATTATTGGGTCTTTTTCAGATATATATATATTTTTTTCTATATGTAGTTGTCTTTTAGATTTGTCCATGGGAGTAGTCCTTGGAAGAAAACTTATGACCAACCTAGATAGCATATTCAAAAGGAGAGACACTACTTTGCCAGCAAAGGTCTGTCTAGTCAAAGCTATGGTTTTTCCAGTGGTCATGTATGGATGTGAAAATTGGACTGTGAAGAAAGCTGAATGCCAAAGAATTGATGCTTTTGAACTGTGGTATTGAAGAAGACTCTTAAAAGTCCATTGGACTGCAAGGAGATTTAACCAGTCCATTCTAAAGGAAATCACCCCTAGGTGTTCTTTGGAAGGAATGATGCTAAAGCTGAAACTCCAATACTTTGGCCACCTCATGCGAAGAGTTGACTCATTGGAAAAGACTCTGATGCTGGGAGGGATTGGTGGCAGGAGGAGAAGGGGACGACAGAGGATGAGATGGCTGGATGGCATCACCGACTCGATGGATGTGAGTTTGAGTGAACTCCGAGGGATGGTAATGGACAGGGAGGCCTGGCGTGCTGCGATTGATTGGTTGCAAAGAGGCGGACATGACTGAGCGACTGAAATGAACTGAACTGAACTGAACTGAACTGAACTGATGGGAGCAGTAAGCTTAGAATCTTGCTGCTCTACCATATTGATTCCATCCTTGGATACATTTTTTTTTTTTTTAATTCATTCATTCACTAGTTGAAGAACATGTGGATATTTTCCAGATGTTGGTGATTGTGAAAAACATTTCTGAAAGAGTGTTACTTTAACACGTATCTAAAAATATGGAAGTTGCTTTGGAACTGGATGTTGGGTAGAGATGGGAGAAGTTGAAGGTGCATGGTAGAAATAGCCAAGATTGTCTTGAAGAGAATGTTAGTAGAAATATGGATGTTAAAGGTGATTCTGATGACAGCTTAAAAAGGAAATATGAGCTATGGAGAAAACCTTAAACCTTTATTATTCTTATATCATCAGCAATGGAATTTTGTAGCAATATGGGTAGGAATACTAAAGGCTATTCTGGCGAAGCCTCAGAGAAATATTAGAAACATATTCAAAAACAGAAGGAAAGGTATCCTTTGTTATAGTGACAAGGATCTTGTGTTCCAGTGTTTTTTGGAAGTTAGAAATTACATACAGTGAAACTGAATATCTAGAAACTTAGATTTCTAAGCACTGTGTTGAAAGAGTGGCTTTGCTTCTCCTTAACTCTTTTGTACAAGGAGTGAGGACAGGATGAACTGTCCTCTTAACTCTTTTGTAAACTCTCCTTAACCTTTTTTTAATAAGACGAGAGAAGTAACTTGAAAGAATTGTTAAAACAAGAAACGAGAACTTGAAAAACTAGGATATTCTCAGCCTATCCACACTGCAAAAAATGAGATAGCATGTTCTGAAGAGAAGACTAAGAGTGTGACTGAACAGTCATTGATTAGGAAATTGTGAGTGTGATTCATGGATTTGATCAACCACCTTAACCAAAGCCATGAAGGGAAATAGGATTATACTAGCAGAGACAAGGTCAATTTGAATTAAAGGGGATAGATAAAAGGAAATAAAATTAAGGAAATCTGTCAGCTGTCAGACTTTTGGATTCTTCAGGGCAGGTCAATGGGTACATTTAGCTGCAAGAACACTCTATCCTTCAAGAAAAGAGAGTAATGACCCCAAAGTTGATTCATAGATCATTAGGACTGCCACTCTCTCCACTGATATGGGAAACAAGGTTACAGCTGACTGGGAAGCTATCACAGAGGTCTAATGGGTGAATTTACCACAGACAGTCATTGGAGTGGAGATGCTTTAGTGAATCAAAGGAGTTGTTGGAGTAACACTGTTAAACTCTGTCCTGTAGGGCAGAACATCAAACCAAAAAGGATTATTCTTAAGATCTTAAGAGCTGATGGAATTTGACTTGCCAGGTTTAACTTTCTTGGAAAGCACCATTCCTTCTCCTTCTGATTTCTTTCATGTGGAATTTAAATGTCCATCTTATGCCTGTCCAACCACTGTATTTTGGAAGCATGTAGCTTGTCTGGTTTTACATGTCTACAGCTTGAGTACAATTTTGCTTCAGGATGAGCTGTCCTCTTCCTATCCATGTCTGATTTAGATGAGACTATGGATTTTAATCTTTAGAATGGATGTGGAAATGAATTAACACACTAGGGATATTGTGCTGCAATAAGTGTATTTTCAAGAAGGACATAAATTAGTATATTTCACAAGATAATAAAAGTTAGGTTATTTAGCATATGAATGTTCAGTATTTCATGCATTACTGTTGAAATTACTAACTTCTTCCATTGGATTATCTTTGTATCTTTGTTGGAGATCATTTTTTCTTACATGTGCTTCTATTTCTGGATTTTGTTCTACTTAATTGACTTTTATATTTGTTGATTTGTCAATTCAACACATTATTTTAGCTCTATAGTATGCTTTAAATTAGGAGATGTGAATCCTTCAGGTTAGTTCTAAGTTTTCCAAAGTGTTTATGCATGTTGTCATTTATTTTTCTATATAATTTTTAGATTCCTATTGTTTATTAAGCAAAATAAAATAGAACACAAACAAAACAGACTTCTGAAATTTCTGATGGGATAACATTCACTCTCTATATCTATTTGGGGCCTCCCTGGTGGCTCAGCTGGTAAAGAATCCGTCTGCAGTGTGGGAGACCTGGGTTTGATCCCTGGGTTGTGAAGATCCCCTGGAGGAGGGAACAGCTACCCACTCCAGTATTCTGGCCTGGAGATAAAAGTCCTATTAAAAATATTAACTTTTCATATCCATGTACATGGTATATCTCTTCATTTATTTTGGTTCATTGATTTATCTCATCAATGTTTTTCAGCATATAGATAATTCAAATAATTTGATAGATTTATTTCTAAGAATTTTATATATTTAGTATTATTTCAGATGGTAATGATTATTTCAATTAGTTTTTCATTTATAGCTTAAAGATACAAATAATTTTACTTATTGATTCTAGTAGCTTCCCCCCCACCACCCCCACCCCCCTGCCCTGGAGACTTTGGAATGTTCTATGAAGAAAACATTTTTATTTACAAAAAAGTTTATTTTTTCCTTTTAATCTCTTTACCATTCATTTCCTTTTCTTGTATAGTTGTATTGGTATGATTTTGAATACAATGATAAATTGCAATAATGACACTGAATAGCTTTGTTTTATTATGCAGAAGCCACAGGAGACCAGGGTTCGATCAGTGGGTTGGGAAAATCCTTTGGAGAAGGGCATGACAATCCACTCCAGTGTTCTTGCTTGGAGAAACCTCATGGACAGAGACTGGTGGGCTACAGTCTATGGGGTCTCAAAAAGTTGGACATGACTGAACGGCTTAGAACACACACCTGCATTACTCATTCTCTGCTCATGTTCTGCCCCAAATCTTTCTTATCTCAATTGGTAGAGACCTATGAGAAAGTTTTGCAGATGAGTGGAGACTTCCTTTTTGTCCAAGATTCAGCTATTTCAAACTGATAAACTTGTCTAGACTAGGACTATGACAGTTAAATTAAATTTTGGCTGTTTTTTCTTATTTGTTTAAATGGTGGGTTGGTGTCTCTTTATTCTGTGCTCTGTCACAGATAGGACATTTTCGTACCTTGTTTCTCATTGCAGAAGCTTGTTTCTTTGAAAGTTACCTGGTTGACAGTCCCTTATGAGTTTTACTCTCCGATTGTGATTCAAGAAATTGTGATTAAAAAAAAAAAAAAGAAATTGTGATTTTGTGTTTTTTCAGCTTTTATTCATTGTGGATGTGGAAGCAACATTCTTTGCACTGTTTTCATCTAAGCAGAGGAGTTAGCTTCATATCTGTTCTTTCTTGACCTGTTTTTGGGTGCAGATTCAGTGGCTAGAAGCTAAACCACATAACAAAATTATGGAACTGTTTAAAGAATCATTTCCTAAACTGTTTTCTAATGAGATATAATAAAAAATTTTATTTAAAGGGAGTGTGTAATATACAGGTAAAATCATTTTTATAATTCTTATACTATCTATTATAGCAATTAGGTAAGTGTTATAAGCTATATATTGTAGATAATTTCATATACAGAATGGCTGAATATTTTCTAAAGCCAGTCGATGTTGGATCTTAAATTTGAATCCAGCCACAAAATTGAAATTTCAACTTATATCTTTATAACTTGGACTTGTATTCTTGCAGTAAGGCCAATAAATTTCTAGAAATGGACTAAGTTTGTGGGGTATAAATATGTACTCATTTTCAATACAGAACAAGGAGAAAAACATATAAGCAAGTAAATATAATGAGTACCATATTAGCGACATGAATAAAGTGCTATGGGGATGCATTTTAGAGTGATATTAATGATTCTACTTGGAAGAGTCATGGATGAATTTACACTGAAGGTAATTTTTAATGTATATCTTGAAGGACTAATGAGATTTTGCATGGATAAAATGCTAACATGCGCTTATTTAGGCCAAAACATATGCATGTACAAAATAAATGCTTTATCCCAAAGGAAGTGGAAATTACAGTGTGGCAGCAAGCAGTGTATATAGTATAGTTTGGTGGATATAATATAAGACTGAAGATGAGGAATGCGGCCAGATCGTGAAGAGCTTTGATGCTAAAGTAAGGTTATAATAGGAAAACATTGGAATGTTTTAAGTCAATGGGGGACAAAATCAATTTCATGTTCAGCGGTTTTTTGATGGCATTCAGTTCAGTTCAGATCAGTCGCTCAGTCGTGTCCGACTATTTGTGACC
This sequence comes from Budorcas taxicolor, assembly GCF_023091745.1. Lineage (NCBI taxonomy): Eukaryota > Metazoa > Chordata > Mammalia > Artiodactyla > Bovidae > Budorcas > Budorcas taxicolor. Next base: position 114,412,792 of record NC_068910.1, on the reverse strand, counting down.
CCATGAATCACAGCACGCCAGGCAGCCCTGTCCATCACCAACTCCTGAGTTGACTCAGGCTCACGTCCATCGAGTCAGTGATACCATCCAGCCATCTCATCCTGTTGTCCCCTTCTCCTCCTGCCCCCAATCCCTCCCAGCATCAGAGTCTTTTCCAATGAGTCAACTCTTCACATGAGGTGGCCAAAGTAATGGAGTTTCAGCTTTAACATCATTCCTTCCAAAGAACACCCAGGGCTGATCTCCTTCAGAATGGACTGGTTGGATCTCCTTGCAGTCCAAGGGACTCGCAAGAGTCTTCTCCAACACCACAATTCAAAAGCATCAATTCTTCGGCTCTCAGATTACTTTACAGTCCAACTCTCACATCCATACATGACTCCTGGAAAAACCATAGCCATGAATAGACAGACCTTTGTTGGCAAAGTAATGTCTCTGCTTTTCAACATGCTATCTAGGTTGGTCATAACTTTTCTTCCAAGGAGTAAGCGTCTTTTAATTTCATGGCTGCAGTCACCATCTGCAGTGATTTTGGAGCCCAACAAAATAAAGTCTGACACTGTTTCCACTGTTTCCCCATCTATTTCCCATGAAGTGATGGGACCAGATGCCATGGTCTTCATTTTTTGAATGTTGAGCTTTAAGCCAACTTTTTCACTCTCCTCTTTCACTTTCATCAAGAGGCTTTTTAGTTCCCCTTCACTTTCTGCCATAAGGGTGGTGTCATCTGCATATCTGAGGTTATTGATATTTCTCCCGGCAATCTTGATTCCAGCTTGTGCTTCTTCCAGCCCTGCATTTCTCATGATGTACTCTGCATAGAAGTTAAATAAGCAGTGTGACAATATACAGCCTTGACATACTCCTTTTCCTATTTGGAACCAGTCTGTTGTTCCATGTCCAGTTCTAACTTTTGCTTCCTGACCTGCATACAGGTTGCTCAAGAGGCAGGTCAGGTGGTCTGGTATTAACATCTCTTTCAGAAGTTTCCAGAGTTTATTGTGATTCACACAGTCAAAGGCTTTGGCATAGTTAATAAAGCAGAAATAGATGTTTCTCAGGAACTCTCTTGCTTTTTCCATGATACAGCGGATGTTGACAATTTGATCTCTGGTTCCTCTGCCTTTTCTAAAACCCGCTTGAACATCTGGAAGTTCACAGATCACGGATTGCTGAAGCCTGGCTTGGAGAATTTTGAGCATTACTTTACTAGCTTGTGAGATGAGTGCGATTGTGTGGTAGCCTGAGCATTCTTTGACATTGCCTTTCTTTGGGATTGGAATGAAAACTGACCTTTTCCAGTCCTGTGGCCACTGTTGAGTTTTCTAAATTTGCTGGCATATTGAGTGCAGCACTTTGACAGCATCATCTTTCAGGATTTGAAATAGCTCAACTGGAATTCCGTCACCTCCACTAACTTTGTTCGTGGTGATGCTTTCTAAGGCCCACTTGACTTCACATTACAGGATGTCTGGCTCTAGGTGAGTGATCACACCATCATGATTATCTGGGTCATGAAGATCTTTTTTGTACAGTTCTTCCATGTATTCTTACCACCTCTTCTTAATATCTTCTGTTTCTGTTAGGTCCATATCATTTCTGTCCTTTATCGAGCCCATCTTTGCATGAAATGTTCCCTTGGTCTCTCTAATTTTCTTGAAGAGATCTTTAGAGTTTCCCATTCTGTTGTTTTCCTCTATTTCTTTGCACTGATCGCTGAGGAAGGCTTTCTTATCTCTCCTTGCTATTCTTTGGAACTCTGCATTCAGATGCTTATATCTTTCCTTTTCTCCTTTGCTTTTCACCTCTCTTCTTTTCACAGCTATTTGTAGGGCTTCCCCAGACAGCCATTTTGCTTTTCTGCATTTCTTTTCCATGGGGATGGACTTGGTCCCTGTCTCCTGTACAAAGTCATGAACCTCCATCCATGTTTCATCAGGCACTCTGTCTATCAGATCTAGTCCCTTAAATCTACTTCTCACTTCTACTATATAATCATAAGGGATTTGATTTAGGTCATACTTGAATGGTCTAGTGATTTTCCCTACTTTCTTCAATTTCAGTCTAAATTTGACAATAAGGAATTCATGATCTGAGCCACTATCAGCTCCCAGTCTTGTTTTTGTTGACTGTGTAGAGCTTCTCCATTTTTGGCTGCAAAGAACATAATCAGTCTCATTTCGGTGTTGACCATCTGGTGATGTCCATGTGTAGCGTCTTCTCTTGTGTTGTTGGAAGAGGGTGTTTGCTATGACCAGTGCATTTTCTTGGCAAAACTCTATTAGTCTTTGCCCTGCTTCATTCCTTATTCCAAGGCCAAATTTGCCTGTCACTCCAGGTGTTTCTTGACTTCCTACTTTTGCATTCCAGTCCCCTCTAATGAAAAGGATATCTTTTTTGGATGTTAGTTCTAAAAGGTCTTGTAGGTCTTCATAGTACTGCTCGATTTCAGTTTCTTCAGCATTATTGGTTGGGACATAGACTTGGATTACTTTGATATTGAATGGTACTCATTGGAAACAAACAGAGATCATTCTGTCATTTTTGAGATTGCATCCAAGTACTGCGTTTCAGACTCTTTTATTGACCATGACGGCTACTCAATTTCTTCTAAGGGATTCCTGCCGGTAGTAGTAGATATAATGGTCATCTGAGTAAATTCTCCCATTCCAGTCCATTTTAGTTCGCTGATTCTTAGAATGTTGACATTCACTCTTGCCATCTCCTGTTTGACCACTTCCAATTTGCCTTGATTCGTGGACCTGACATTCCAGGTTCCTATGCAATATTGCTCTTTACAGCAGCAGACCTTGCTTCTATCACCAGTCACATCCACAACTAGGTATTGTTTTTGCTTTGGCTCCATCCCTTCATTCTTTCTGGAGTTATTTCTCCACTGATCTCCAGTAGCATATTGGGCGCCTATTGACCTGGGGAGTTCCTCTTTCAGTATCCTATCATTTTGCCTTTTCATACTGTTCATGGGGTTCTCAAGGCAAGGATACTGAAGTGGCTTGCCATTCCTTTCTCCAGTGGACCACATTCTGTCAGAGGTCTCCACCATGACCCGTCCGTCTTGGGTGGCCCCATGGGCATGGCTTAGTTTCATTGAGTTAGACAAGGCTGTGGTCCTAGTGTGATTAGATTGACTAGTTTTCTGTGAGTATGGTTTCAGTGTCTGCCCTCTGATGCCCTCTTGCAACACCTACCATCTTACTTAGGTTTCTCTTACCTTGGGCGTGGGATATCTCTTCACGGCTGCTCCAGCAAAGCACAGCTGCTGCTCCTTACCTTGGACGAGGGGTATCTCCTCACTGCCACCCCTCCTGACCTTGAACGTGGAATGGCTTCTCTAGGCCCTCTTGTGCCCTTGCAACCACTGCTCCTCCTATGCAGGGTAGCTCCTCCTGGCCACCGTCCCTGACCTCAGACTTGGGGTAACTCCTCTTGGCCACTGCCCCTCAGGCATGGGGTCTTCCCAGCTTCTGCCCCTGACTTTGGAGGTGATTAACAGTCATGTTAATTGACTGAAGGTATGAGGAATTACTAGCAGTCCTTAGAATATTCCAGGTGAGTCCTAAGCTAAGGGAAATACAAGGGGAATTTAAGACAGAGATAAAGTTACATAGGCTTTTCTCAGCTGAAATTTTAGATAAATTGTTGGATAATTCACAGAGACAATAAGGAAAGAGTGACCTATTAAAACTTGGGCTCACAACTTAGGAGATAGGTAACAGCTTTAACTGAGATAGCATGCTTAATATTCAGTGATACTAAAATTACGATAACTTATAGAGGACATGATAGAGTTAATAAAAGACTCTAGAGACTGTATTATTCTGAATGTATTCATAGAATAGAATCAGCATGTATTTATTGGTTATCAGCGTAGTGCAGAGAAACATTTCAAGGTGGTTTGAAAGACACAAATCTGTCCCCATTCCACAATTGTACCCTCCAAGTATACAATTGAGATGGGGAGTTGACTGTAACGTGTAATTAAAAGCAGTACTGGGAAACAATAGAGATGATTTTCCAAGGCAGTGAATGATTAATTGCTTAATGATTTACAAGATTTAAAAGGAAAGAGGTTAATTAGCATTGGCCAGAAAGAGACGTAATAGAAGTTCGAGGAAATACACAGTATGTCAGCTTTCCTCAGGGGAAAAGCAAATCGAGTTACTGACTATTAGGTTTTTGGGAATGTGTGTGTGTGTGTGTGTGTGACTGAATAATGAAAATTTAATTTTAAAATGTTTAAAGTTTCAGACTGACACTTTTGAGTTTGTTGGCATTTCCAGTGATTGGGGCTAAAAACTGGACTTTGTATATCTTTACATTGACTAGAGAACTTGCTACTTTGGTTTGCTATTTTACTCATGCATATATAAAGCAAATCTCCTTATAGTGTAACCTTGAAAAAGAGAAGTAATCAAAATGCAGCTGCTTCCAACGAAATGTGTTCTGTTTAATGACAGAAGTTAGGTTTATCTTATGCAAAACTGTTTCCCTGCTGAGATAGAGAAATCATTTTTTTTTCTTTGAATCTGGATGTATGCTACCCCATGACTGGAAACTATTATTTGTGCTTAGGAGATAGTGTTCTTTTACATCTGAACATTTACTTGCATTTATTAGAAGAACAGATCACTCCAGGAGAGATGTGTAAATCTGATAGTGTCTTCACTCCATACAAGAAAGGCTATTAACTGGATGGAGACTGTCACAGCCCAACTTGTGGTACTTTATTAAAATCCTACATGCAGTGCTATGTCATATTTTAAAAGCCAGATACATATGATTATCTTGATTCCCGGATCCTATTTTGTAGGTGGAAATGGAAATTTCCCTATGAAACAATAATAATAATAATAATAACTCCCTCTCATGAAAAGGGTAAAACTCTGGGGTAAGAAATGTTGGAAGTCTTGGGTGGGAGCAGAATTTCTTTTTGTTCCAGAATGGAAGCAGAGTTGTACTGAGACACTAAACTTTAGTGGAGTCTGAGTTGACTTTCCCCATGACAGTTTGCCAAGAGCTAGGCTGGGATACTGGCTATTGTCTCCTCACTTTTCTTGTCCCTTTAGTGAAAATGTTTTTAAAATATTATGTCTTAATCCAGGGCATGATTTGAGAAATGAAAAAAGCAACTCGTTAACAACGCTTGCAAAGTGTGAGGGACAGGAGCTTTATTTAGGAAGCTACTTGCTAGTAGCAGGTTTAGGGAGCATCTGTGGTCCAAAATGAAAGTGATGAGCAGGAGGGATGTGAAGAGCACATGTACATGTTTTGTTAGTCTCAAAAATTTTAAGTTTCTCAGAAGTGGAGTGGAGAACTTTGTATAAGAATGGACTTCTATAGTGTGATGTGACCTCTGTGATTGAGCACTGAAAGAAAACTAAAAGTCAAAAAGTCTAGGATATAGTTACAGAAAAATATAGAACTCCATTACAATCAGCTCAAGGTTTGGGGAACTCTTTTTTCCATTGAAGGTGCATTCATACATAAAACACTATTTCAGTCAGTTTTTCTTACTCAAAAGCATCTCTTAAAATGGAGTGTGCTCAACAACCCATATGAGATTTTTGTAATTATTAAGTTCATGCAACCAAGCAACTAATTTCAACTTATTCCCATTTAAAAAATGAAAAGCAACACATAAACAGAATGTGGAAATAAAACAAAATACTTGAATAAATTGAAATGTCAGAACCCAGTATTTTTTCAAAACTAAAAGTATGTATTCTTCAGGTATTCTGGGGATTTTGTAGATGAACCTGATATTAACATCAGTCTCAGTGAGATTACTTCAAGTGTTTGCTTTAGCACTTCAAGAGACTATATCTGTATGGAACTTATTTAATTAATATTCCACATCAGAGTAAATAGCATTGGAAATGAAAGATTAGTGGTGGGTGTGGTAAATCACTGAATAGCTCTAATCCTCTAAATGGCACAAGTATATGGTAGGATTATTAATGTCCTTGAAAAATGTTCTTCTCAGCCTTCCTGTTTAGTTATCCTCAAGGCTACAATGTTTTGATATGTATTATTGAAACCCTTTTGTATGTATGTATTCATCCTGACTCACAGCCTACTATCTGCCGGTGTCTAATCTAGAGATCTTGTTGGTTAAGCAACCTCTTTGTAACTCAATTTTCCTTGATTCAAAATGGTGCAAATACTGCTTTATGATGGTCTTAAGAAATAATGAAGTAGGGTGCTCTTTCTATGCCATGAACTTGCTTAAATAACAGGGAACTTCTGAGTACAAAATTCACATAGCTTATTTCTCTTAATCAGTTAATCAAACTATATGAAAACAAACAAAATCAAAAACAATGTTTAATATTTTTGTTCTTCAATAACATTAGCAGATGTATAGAAATGTATCTAAATTAAATGAATGTTTAAAAACCAAATGCAATATTAATTAATTAGCTAGTCAGTAAGTAAATAAGTAAGTAATAATATTGAGTCTACTATACTCCAAGCATTGGGTTTAGCCTTCAGGATATAATGGTGAACAAATGGTGATTGATCTTATAGTTTAATGGAAAGGACAAACACTGACCTAGAAATTGGAAATGTAATATGTTTAAAAAGTTGAAGTAAAGAATACAATGGAACCTTAAAACAATAGTGTGAACCTAGTGTGAGAGCTCATTTATAGCTCCTGTGGCAAAATGTAGAGGATTAGTAAAATAGAGTAAACATTATGGATAAAATACTTAACAGGAGAGGAGTGGGGAGTGGAGTAATTTCAAGAAACTGAAATAAAATAAAATATAATTTATATATTGCATTTTAATAAAATATATAGCATATACATATATATATATATATATTACATATATAGAGAGAGACTGAATGGAGAAACACAAAATCTATACATGAAGAATCATGTATATGAGGATAGGATGGCTTTGGTCTTTATGTTATTTATTCATAGGAAAACATTGGAAGATTTTTAAAATGTGAGTGACGTGATCAAATTTATATTTCACAATATCTTTCTGGATGCAATGAAAGAAGGAGATTAGAAAGAGTAAGAGAATTGAACTCATTAGGAGAAATGATGGTGACTCGGACTAATACAAAGGAATGGGAAAAGAGAGAAGTGGAACATTTTGAGAAATAATTGGCAGGTCAAATTGAAAGGACTTGGTGATTCATTAGATGGCAAATGTGGGAAAAGGGAGATTCTATGAGGACTCCTAGATTTATTGTCTGCATAACTTGGCAGATAGTGGTGTTAACTACTACTGTGGGAAACACTGACATGGGCTCAGAGCTCATCATTATGGGATTAAAAAAAAAATATTTTTGAGAGGATAATAAGTTTACTTCTGGTCATGTGTTTGAAGGGGCTTTTAGTTATGCATATGGAGATAATAATTTAGAGTTTGTACATATAGCTCTGGAATAGAGTAGAGGGAAATGTATTTCAGATACAGATTTATAGGTTATTAGCTTATTAAATTAGGCCAAGAAAAATGTATAGGCTGATAAGATGTCTAAGAGTGAATCTAAGGTACACTAATTTTTAGGTCACCTGGGAAAGAAAATCTAGCAGAGGAGACTAAGAAAGAGAAGCTAGGAAGAATACCAGAATTTTTAGAAGTTCAAGTAGTGAATATTGTGGAACTCTGACAAAATAATACCATATACAAATGCATACATTTCTAGTAAACTCATACTAGAAACTAACTCACACTAATTAGTTAGAACTGATTATTGGGTGTCAAGATTAAATGAACAGCTAATCACTCTTCTTTTCCATATTTATCCAAAATTTTGTATCTGTATTTTGAAAGCATCCAATCAATTGCCATATCTCCTTCAACAATATGTATTGCATTTCTGCTCTTACAGTTACTTCACCATCTCCACACTAATCCAGTATTTTACTATGACTTTCTAAGGATTTCTCACCTAGTTCATTCATGTCTCATCACTCCCTGCTTTAATGCACCTTATGAACTAAACAGTTAGTTTTCCAAATTTATAATTCTAATTTTACCAGTGTCCTCAGAAATCTTCAATAGCTCATTTTTTGCTCAATCTATGATGAATTTCTATGTGACAGGAGTATGGGATATATAATAAATTACACAGTTTTAATTGCACTACAAGTGACTATTTAAAGTGGTAAGTTAGACCTTATTAAGAATTTGAGATTTGAGCAAATACTTGAAGCAGATGGGGTAGGTAGTGCAGTGAAGAGTCAGGAGAAATGTATTCAAGGAACCACTCATAGGCAAGAGTGAGTCTAGAACACATGAGGATTAGTAAGATGGCTATTTGGCTGGCAGGAGGAATGTAGTAGGATTTCAAGAACGGTAAGAAGTGGGGTAGATTATGAGGGCATTGTAAGCCATTGTAAGAATTTAACTTTGCTCTAAATGAGATGGAAAACTATTGGAGAAAAGTGTGGTGAGAAGTAAGATGATTTACCCTCCCGATAAGCACTAAGGTCTTCCCTGGTGGCTCAGATGGTAAAGAATGTGCCTATAATGTGGGAGACCTGGGTTTGATCCCTGGGTTGGGAAGATCCCTTGAAGAAGGGAAGGGCTACCCGCTCCAGTATTCTTGCCTGGGAAATCTCATGGGCAGAGGAGCCTGGTGGGCTAGAGTCCACGGGATCACAAAGACAGACACAACTGAGTGACTTTCACTCACTCACTCACTTATAAGCACTAAAAGAATCACTCTTGCTGCTAGTGTTGAGTATAGATAATAAAAACATGAAGACAGGAGTCCTTAGGAGCTTAGTCCTTAGAAGCTTTAGAGTTGCCCAACAAAGTGATTCATACTAGGTTGGTAGCAATGAATATGGTTGGTAGTAGTCAGATTTCAGATATGTTTTGAAGGATTAGCTAAAAACAGTTGCTGGTGGATTTTATGTGTTATGTCACAGAAGATCTTTTCCCTCTCTCTTTCTTTCTCTCTCCCTTCCCACTGCCCCCTCACCCCTTATTTTTTGGCTTGAATAACTTAAAATTTGGAAACATCAGCTGTGGTAAAGGCTGAAATAGAGCAGTCTCTGGCGTGGAGCTGGGAGATTATGAGTGCGATTTTTGATCTTCTGAGTTTAGAGTGTTTCAGATTTTAAAGTGGAGATCATTAGTAGGCAAATGGGTTGAGGAATTAGAATTGGGAATGGGATATCTAAATAAAATATATCATTTAAGAAGTTTTCAGCGTACAAATGGTATTTAAAGCCCCAGACCAGATGAGATTACCAAAGAAGTGAGCATGATAGAGAAGACAACCCAGAAGTGAGCCCTGTCTCATTACTACAACATTAAGTAATCTGGGAGACAAGGGAGAACCTAATCAAAATAGAGGAAAGGAGTAACCCATTAAGCAAAAAGTGAAAAAGGGAAGAGCCAAGTTGGGGGGGGGTGGGAATCATCAAAGATTAGGAAACATCAGCTGTATGAGATGCTGCAGAATGGTCAGATGAGATTGGGAATGAAAATTGACTTTAGGGAATGTACGTATGAGGAAGTCATTAGTGGCCCTAACATGCAGTTTCACTGGGGTGACGGAGGTGAAAAAGTTCTCAAAGTGGGCTTAAAGATAATAATAGGAGATGAAGTGGGGACCTTAATATGGCAACACTTTCAGAATGTTGCTGCAAATGGGAGCAAGAAATGGGAGAGCAGCTTGCTGGAAATAGTGAGCTCAACATGTTTGTATGGTGTTAGGAATGATCTGGCAGAAAGAACAAATTTGATGTGAAAGGAGTTGAGTAATGCTGGAATTTGAAGGGCTGCATTCTAGCACCTAGATTTCCAAGTATTCTGAGTGCCCTACATGTGTCAGCTTGATTCACTCTCATGCTATCCTATAGGATAGTTATTAACATCCCCATTTTACCCAGGGTCATAACTCATTAGTAAGTGGTAAAGCTAGGGATTGAATTCAAGCATATTAGCTTCAAAGCCTCAGCTGTTAAACCCTGACATCTGATTTCCTGTCCTGTATGAAAGACTTTAGCCCCTGTGTCCTTGAAGGAGCTGAATTCCCATCTGCGACAGCCTTTTTCTGAACTGGAGCCTAGCATGGCTATACGTGGTTCACTTCAACTCAGTAATGTGTAATTTTGTTACAATTCTTGTTTACAGAAATCATTACAGTGGTTTTAAGTTGTATTTTTCTTTTAGAATTTCACTTTTTGTGTTTAATCATCATTGTTATTTGTTTGGTGTAGGAGAATGTTTGAATGTATTGACTTCCTATGCCCCAACCCTATATATTTATGAAGACTCATAATGACATTTACAATTTAGGAAATATTGCAAATTCAATTCTAAATTCTTATTTCATATTTTTAAATTTATTGGCAAACTCTCTCATATTCTCACCTTAGCACTGAACTTGTCATTTTTCTTGTTTTTCTCTTTTGTTTTTCATTCCTAATATTTTGCTCCATGCATTGAAATTTGCTTAAATTTCCTTATGCTTAGTGTCAGATTTTTAATTTTTAGAGAATGCCCTCTGTATTCTGAGCTGATAATCCTTGTTCCAACACCTTATTCAACATTTTATTCAAAAAATAACTTTCTAGAAATTCTCTCTGGATTCACTTCCTATATCACTCAGATCCCATCTTTCATTTTTATAGCAGATTGTTCTCTACTGACTGATAAACTGTAGCTATTCTCTAGATATATTCAGTTTTTTAGATCCCATAAATATGTTTTAGTTTCTTAGAGGGCTGCAATATTGCCATCTGACTTTTTTAAAAAGTACATTCCTTCTTGGCAATGATAACTGTGTTTTGGGTAATAACTTCTACTCAAAACTATATGCTGTGCTAATCGCTTCAGTTGTGTCTGACTGTGTGCGACCTTATAGACTGTAGCCTGCCAGACTCCTCTCTCAGTGGGGATGCTCCAGGCAAGAATACTGGAGTGGGTTGCTGTGCCCTCTTCCAAATCTTTCCAACCCAGGGATTGCACCTGTGTCTACTGAGTCTCCTGCATAAATAAATTAATCCTCATCTTATCTGTAATGGGGACAAACATTATAACAAAAACCATAAAATGAGAGGTGAATTCTTTTCTTTATAAGGAAGTGGCAGATAACATTGAAGAGGAAATTAAATACTTATTCCTGCATAATTTCAATTATTCATTCATTCAACAAGTATTTTTCTTTAACTTCTAGGTTCCAGGCACTGTCCCAGGCACTGTTCTAACTACTTGAACATGAGTATTGAACAAAGCATCATAAAGTCCCTCTCATCATTAAGCTCCATATAGATCCTATAGGATAAGCAGATGATGTAATGTCAAGATTCATCTAAAGAAGTGAATCTGGAATAAATAATTAAATGAAGAAAAATTATTATTTTTTTGATGGACAGTTCTAAGGCCTAAATTTTTGGTGAAGAGTTAAGTGGTCTACTTAAAAACATGAGGCTTACTGTAGGGTGGGGACCTATAAGGGGGGGAAAACAAGAAGTTCAGGGATGACTGTCAGGTATCACTACACATTCACTGACATGTGAGATACCCAAAATGACAACTTTGAGATTAAATGGGAATTCTCTCTGGATTCACTTCCTATATCACTCAGAACCCATCTTTCATTTTTATAGTAGATTGTTCTCTACTGACTGATAAACTGTAGCTATTCTCTAGATATATTCAGTTCTTAACTTTTATTTAGGGTGCTTCAGTTCAGTTCAGTTCAGTCGCTCAGTCGTGTCCGACTCTTTGCGACCCCATAAATCGCAGCACGCCAGGCCTTCCTGTCCATCACCAACTCCCAGAGTTCACCCAAACTCATGTCCATCGAGTTGGTGATGCCATCCAGCCATCTCATCCTCTGTCGTCCCCTTCTCCCCCTGCCCACAATACCTCCCAGCATCAGCGTCTTTTCCAACGAGTCAACTCTTCGCATGAGGTGGCTGAAGTATTGGAGTTTCAGCTTTAGCATCAGTCCTTCCAAAGAACACCCAGGACTGATCTCCTTTAGAATGGACTGGTTGGATATCCTTGCAGTCCAAGAGACTCTCAAGAGTCTTCTCCAACACCACAGTTCAAAAGCATCAATTCTTTGGCACTCAGCTTTCTTCACAGTCCAACTTTCACATCCATACATTACTACTGGAAAAACTATAGCCTTGACTAGACGGACCTTTGTTTGCAAAGTAATGTCTCTGCTTTTGAATATGCTATCTAGGTTGGTCATAATTTTCCTTCCAAGAAGAGCTTAGATGATTAAATTTTATATCTTGTTATTTATTGTCTCTTTAATCCATGTTTCTTTTTTTTTCTTTTCTGCCTCTTTAAAAACTGACCATTTTTGTGATTCAATTTTATCTTCTATATTAGCTTGTGATTACATGCATGATGCTAAGTTGCTTCAGTTGTGTCAGACTCTTTGCAACCCTATGGACTGTAGCCTGCGAGGCTCCTCTGTCCATGGGATTCTCCAGGCAAGAATACTGGAGTGGATAGCCATTCCCTCCTCCAGAGGAACTTCCTGATCCTCGGATCAAACCCACATCTCTTATGTCTCCTGCATTGGCAGGCAGGTTCTTTACCACTGGTGCCACCTGGGAAGCCCAGCTTATGATTGCTGCTGCTGCTGCTAAGTCACTTCAGTCGTGTCCGACTCTGTGCGACCCCACAGATGGCAGTCCATCAGGCTCCCCCGTCCCTGGGATTCTCCAGGCAAGAACACTGGAGTGGGTTGCCATTTCCTTCTCCAATGCATGAAAGTGAAAAGTAAAAGTGAAGTCACTCAGTTGTGTCCAACTCTTCACGACCCCATGGACTGCAGCCTACCAGGCTCCTCCGTCCTCCATGGGATTTTCCAGGCAAGAGTACTGGAGTGGGTTGCCATTGCCTTCTCTGAACTTATGATTAAACCCTAGCTAATGGATCTAGGCCAATAGGTCTCTGGGCTGCCCTGGTAGCTCAGTGGTACAGAACCTGCCTGCAATGCAGGACACCTGGTTCGATCTCTGGACCAGGAAGATCCCTTGGAGGAGGACATGGCAACCCACTCCAGTATTCTTGCCTGGAGAATCCCATGGACAGAGCAACCTGGTGAGTTGCAGTCTATAGAGTTGCCCAGAGTCAGATACAAGTGAAGCGACTAAGCAGCAGCAGCAGTTGGTCTCTATATTTGTGACTACTTGGCAATACTGGAGACCTTTTTGGCTGTTGCAGCTGGGAGATGCTACTGGCATCTAGATGATGGAGGTAAGAAATCCTCCTAAACATACTGGAATGCAAGGGCAGGCCTACAAAACAAAAATTACTGGACTCAAAATGTCAATAACTTCAAGATTGAGAAAGTATGCTCTCAAGTGTTTACAACATAGATTTTTTAAATCATTTTTTAAAATTACGTATTTGTTCACTTTAAATTTATTTGTCTTAATTGGAGGATAATTACTTTGGATGAAGAAGGAAATGGCAGCCCACTCCAGTATTCTTGCCTGGAGAATCTTATAGACAGAGGAGCCTGGTGAGCTACAGTCTGTGGGGTTGCAAAGGGTCAGAAGAAATGGAAGTGACTTAGCACAATTGCTTTACAATATTGTGATGGTTTTTGCCATACATCCTAAAGAAATTATTTATTTCTTTTGAAACTGAAGTATAGTTGAATTACAATATTTTAAGTATGCAGCACAGTGATTCAGTTTTATATGTATATATATACTTTTTCAATTATTTTCCCTTATAGGTTATTACAAGATATTGAATATAGTTTCTGTGCTATATAGTATGTCCTTGTCATATGTATATGTTAATCCTAACCTCCTAATTTATCCCGCCTCCACTTTTCCCCTTTGCTAACCACTAGTTTATTTTATTTTTTATTTATTTAAATTTTACTTTACAATACTGTATTGGTTTTGCCATACATTGACATGAATCCGCCACGGGTGTACAGGAATTCCCAATCCTGAACCTCCCTCCCACCTCTCTCCCCATATCATCTCTCTGGGTCATCCCAGTGCGCCAGCCCCAAGCATCCTGTATCCTGTATCGAACCTAGAATGGCGATTAGTTTCTTACATGATAGTATACAGGTCTCAATGCCATTCTCCCAAATCATCCCATCCTCTCCCTCTCCCACAGAGTCCAAGAGTCTGTTCTATACATCTGTATCTCTTTTGCTTATTTCTGAGTCTATTTCTGCTTTGTAAATAAGCTCATTTGTATCTTTTTTTTTTTTTTTTTTTTTAGGTTCCATATATAAGGGATGTCATATGATTTGTCTTTCTCTGTCTGACTTCACTTTGTATGATAGTCTTTGGGTCCATCCATATTGCTGCAAATGGCATTATTTCATTCATTTTATGGGTGAGTAATATTCTGTTTTTAGACTATTACATCTTGTTCATCCATTCATCTGTTGATGGACACTTGCATTGTTTCCAGGTTTTGGCTATTCTAAATCTTGCTGCCATGAACATTGGGGTGCACATATCTTTTCAAATTAAGTTTCCTCTTTTCCAGATATATGCCCAGGAATGGGATTGCTGGATCATATGGTAACTGTTAAGAAACCTTATATAATAGATTGTTAATATATTATATTAATATATATAATATATTGTTAATATAATAATATATTAAGAAACAATATAGATCTCTAATTTACAAGCATCTTTTAAATATTATTATAACATTTCAAGTAAAGTGTAGTGTTGAGACTTTCTCAGTATTCCTGCTCCTCTTAGGTTACAGGCCTAACCCAGGGGTAATACATCTTGCCAAGTGCCACAGCAAGTCTTGGCAAATATGAGGTCTTCTACTCATTCCTTAACAGCAGACTTATCTTATGCAAGAGAAGGTTCCAAGAAGATAGCAGATTCTGTGCCTGTCCTGAAGCATGAATGGTGCCTCCAGGTACTGCTACTCAAACCGCAAACCTACACCGACCCTTGATGCCCACACCACCCAGATGGCATTCACAGATCTTCTGCTTTGCCCCGAATTTGGGGGGAGGATTTCTTGGAGGTCTGTGAAATAGACTGGAGAGTGGATGAAAATTCCCTTTGTATCTGAGGTGCCCAAGTATTCTAAACTGTTGCACTAGTTCACACTGAATCATAATTAATTTATTAAATTTCAGTTGGTTCCTTCTTACATAGTTATATAAAGGCTACCTTCTTTTCCTCTCTTCCTATTTTATGATGCAACTAATTGGAACCATGCAATCTACTTCTTGAAGGGGCTTGTTTCCATTTGAAATATAGTTAATCAGGTTTCTTTGTGGTTTCAACTTTGTAAAGGTCTCCAAAAATTATGATTTCTTAAGTTATCAAGCTTTTTCTTGTTAGAGTTTTGGATTCTCACTTAGCACCAAGTAACATAGCATTGAAATACACAAAGCAGACAGGGCACAGGACAGTACAGTCTACTCAGCCAATAACCAGAGTCTATGGCAAAGTAGCAGCATGCTTGGGGCTGACCAATGGTCCATTATTTAAAGGTAAAACCTTACAGTGTGAGTATTCATCACAATTCATACATGTGCAGATATATGCACATATACATACATTAGAACTTTCCCAATACAGTTCTCATCTTATGATTTCTACATCTTGTGAACTTTGTATTTTCTTGTTTGATTCTATTATAACTCTATTCTATGTAAAATGTTGATTTCTACCTGATAAATTGCTTTCCCCACCCATTAATTAATAAAATTATAGTTTACAAAATATTGATTTAAGTTGTATTTCTATAAGTGAAATAATTGTTTCAAAAGTACACATTTGTATTATCTCTTTTAGTTAAGAAATTTAATAAAATTTGTTAAATTTTATTAAAAGAGAGATACTGTGAAAAAACTTTGCTTACCTAACAAAAATGATGACAGGATTACTTGAGAAAAAGAAGTAAATGCATCAGAAAGTGCTGAGATCAATGCAAAAACATGAAATGTCTATCTGTCTACCTAATCCATGAATATAACCAAGACAAATAGAAATGTTTAATATAAATAGTAAAGTTCTCTCTTCTCTCTCCTCTTTCCCTATACCACTAACCAAATTAATTACTGTAATGGCTTTAGTGTTTTCTTGTGTACCCTTCTTAAAATTTTGTATGTAAGTTCAAGAAAAGGCCATATGCACCTTTTATACAGAAAGTAGCAACAGCTCATTTCATTCTGTATCATTTTATAACATACATTTTTCCCTCAATATATCCATCTTAGAGATATTAAGTACCTTTTAATTCATTGTAAACTTCTGCCAAATAAGGATTTTAAAAATAAATCATTTTCTTATTTATGAATATTTAGATTTTATTTTTCAGTTTTTAACTCTCACACACAGTGCCACAATCAATCATCTATCTTGTATGTATTGGGGCCATATTTTCATTTCAAACTTCCCTTCAGATAAGTACCTAATAATGGAATTAGTTGGCAAGAAAGCGTATGCATGTTAAGTATGTTAAATTTTGATATTGGTATGTTGCCTTCCCAAAGATCATTTCAGATTATTCCCCTTCTCTTTGTATGTGAGAATATCTCATTACCTAGATTTCCATTCTATTCCTAGCATCATACTTATTTGTAGTATTTATTATTCTTTTAATGTTTGACTTAGTTCTATTTTTTAATAAATTTTATATAAATTTCCTTCCCTGGAGAAGGAAATGACAGCCCACTCCAGTATTCTTGCCTGGATAATCCCATTGACAGAGGAGCCTGGCAGGCTACAATCCATGGGGTCTCAAGAGCCAGACATGACTTAGCTACTAAACCACCACCATGAGAGAGAGAATGAGTGTATGTGTGAGCATTGTGTGTGTATGTGTGTTTGTGATTTTTGTCCTTCAGTAATTCATGGCAGACTGAGCTGTAATATAAATTTGGGAGGTCACACTTTATCAATGTGAAAAAATTAAAAAATCTGAACAAACTTCAACATTTTTATTTTCTTTTATGTTGCTTTTAGATATATGTTGCAACATAAAAATCACAGTTCAAACTTAGTAACTTAAAACAGTAGCATTTTTTTTTCCAATAAGTCTGGGCTGACTGGTATCAATAGGATAGTTCTTTTCCTGGTCTTTTTAGAGATTTTCAGTGTTTGGGGGGCAATTTAACTTTGTTGAAAGTAATGTGTACTTTATATTATTAATGTAGAATACTAAAATGGGATGAAAACTGATGTGGAGAAAGGAAATTAATGAATGTGGGTACTTTGGGTACAAAACCAGATGATCAAATAAATATTTAAAAATTATATCTCCCCAAGTGATTGATTTTTTCCTAACATTAATACAATGAGTTATTGAATCTGAGCTTATTGACACCACATACTGTTTAAGGTTCCCTTCGAACAGCCTGATGGCAGCATCTATAAATGGTCCTGTTTCTTCTGTCTCCCACCCTAAGTGCCCCAATATAGTTCTATCTATTTAGTTATTATATATCACCTACTGTCTTTGCTCCAAAGCACTCTGTAGACAGAACACATTCAATCAAAATGTAGGTTAGGAAATGCAGTTCTGTTGACTAAGCTGATTCTAGAATTTCTCTCTAGGGCACAACCTTAAAACACAACCTGAGATAACATTTTGCTATTTAATTCATCAGCAGAAAAGTAGGTCTGCTGAGATGGAATAAAGTTAGGACTGCCTAGCTTAACATGGACATTCGGTATTGATAGTGATCAGAGTCTGGGTTACTCAAATATTGTTTTAAGTAAGGAAACATAGGACTGATGTTGCCAAGTTCAAGAATTATAACTGTAAACATACATTCTTCTCATGTGGGTGGAACTTATGCTTGTGGCTGCAGGGTAGGGAAAAGAAGAAAATCAACATTGATTCAGAAAGTTTCGACACCTCTGAGGAACAAAGGTAGAAACTCAAATCAGGGTGTTCAGTATTTGAATCAACGTGGATCAGTCTTTGGATGCCCAGTCAGTGCTGCTAATATTGCTCTTTGCGATTGCACTATTCCAGCTGGAGATTCTTCCTGTCAGCTTCATTATGAGCCCATTGCCCTGATTTCTACTGTCATCATTTCCAAGTATTTATATAGCTTTGAAAGTATTTACATAGCTCTGCATTTCCCTCACTTGGAGAAGGCCAGGCCAGTTTATTATTATTATTATTAGCTTCTATTGTTTCCAAATGTTCCACACTGAATTCAATTGTGCAAAGGGGATGCTTTTAATACTTGGTACTAACTACTATCAGCACTGTTCTGTAATCTCTTTCTGCTTTTTTGCCCTCTCATGTTCTTTATTAATAAACTCCATACCTTGCAATCATTTAGTCTCCACTTTAGCAGTATGCAGCAAAAAAAAAAAAAAAAAAAAAGAGAAAGCTGGTATTCTGCATTTCAAGAAATAAATCTTGAAATGAAAGTCCTACTGTTCAACTGATATCTTGCTTCTACCCCCTGCCTTTGTATCAATACTTTGTTATAGATAAGTGGCTTGGCCTTCTATGATTCTTCATCCCTAGACCATGTAAGCCTGCCATAAGTAGAAGCCCACAAAAATAGTGTGATGGCAACTTCAAAGAGAAGATTGTATCCTGCTTCTGCTGAGACATAATATAAAAGAAACAAATGTTTATATGTGTGTATATATATATATACGCATATATACAAAGAGAGAGAGAACAATGTGAGAGAGTTCACGTTGGTAAGATGATAAGATTTTGCATTCTTCTTTCTAAGGGTCTACTGAGTATAACAGGAACCCTTTAAAACCTAATGCAAGTCCATTGATTTTTTTGTTGTTGTCGAATGCGAGACTGCATGCTTATCATCATTTCTGGCTCTAATTCTTATCAGTTGTTTACAATAGTTTCCAGTTCAAGGGCTAGGATAAATCAAAGAGTACAAAACAGGCCCTTTTAAAGTCTTCAGGTTTTAAGAGAGAAATCTGGATATGAACTAAAAACACGTATGATGGACAATTTCTGTGTCAGCCTTACCCTCTGTTTATTGCTGTCATTTAATTATCTTATTTTTCATCTGTCTCCAATACATACCCCTATGTACATGACTGAATTACACCATTTTGTTCATTCAATAACTGTGTTATACCTATGGCAAAATGCTTCATTCTAGATACCTTATTCACTAGACCTTCTATTTTGATTCTGTATAATATTAGTTCCACTTTTTAATTAAATTCCATGATAAATAACTATCTCTATGGGTTAGTTGAGAATAACAAAAATATGATATATAATACAATTTTGAAATTTAATAATTAAAACATCTGGAAATGCTTTTTTTTTTTTTTTTATTCAGAAGAATCTAAAACCCCATTAGGAAGCTTTCTTTTGTCTGACTAATGATGTATAAGAACAGTGAGAGTCATGGGTGATGGTTTCTCTTGGAAGAAATCAATTACTGTCTCATCTACTCTTTCCCTGTGGGAATAGAATGAATGTCAATACAATTCCAGTTGGCACAAAACCTTGCAAAATGTTTCCCTTTCCTGGCTAACATTTGAAAATGTTTCAAGTGAAAGATAGCACTAACTCTGATGTTTGTGTAATTTCTTTCTCCCTTCTTGCCTTTCTTTCACTGGATCACAGAAGCAATGCAAATTATACTAGATTAATATGATTCAGTTATTGTACTCTGAAATGTTTAATTTACCCTCATTGTAAGAATTTGAGAAATATTTAAACTTATTTTCTTTTCTAACCTGATTTTAAATCCAATAAGATAACTTTGAAGTAAAATTAGCATTTTTAATTTGTGTGAAAAACTTGTCTCTTGCAGATGGGGTTGGTGATGAAAAAGAAATAACAAATTAATGTCTCTTATTTTTTAATTATTTAAACAGCCAGCATCTTGTCTTCCTCAAGCTTGGTCATAGGCTAAAGCTGTAACCCTCTTGAATGTTAAAATCATAAATAATCTAGGGATCCTGTCTTTTGGGACAAAAAATTCTAAGACAATTGTAAAGGAGGGCACTAACTATTCTCTTACCTCCCACAATCATTTGGTATAGATCCAACTCAAGCAAGCTATTACCTGCTTCTCCCTGGCCAAAAATACCCATTCATTCTGAATAAATTATGCTCCTCAAAGACCATGAAGCTTCCCACTAAAGTCCATGTGATATTTAACACAATCCAAGTGGAAAAAAAAAAACAAAACTGAAAGAACTCTACATGTTAGACAGATGAATGAGTAAAAGAGATTTCTAATGCAAACAGAAGTACTATGAGTAGGTAAATTGCAGACTAGCTAACTTGCTGAATAAAGTCATGCAAACTCAATTGAAATAAATGAGACTGGGTCTGGGTCACAAGTTTGCAACCTTTGCAAAACAGATCAATATTTTTAAGTTTCCTTTTAAGAAACAGTCATCCTAAAAAACTCCTGGAGAAGAGGAAATACTTCTGTTGTTACAAGTGTTAGAGAAACTGCACATCGTACATCTCCCTTTGCAGATTTGTAATGTGATCAAACACATTAAAACAGTGGTCTCCAAATGGAGTACATCAATATCAGAGGGTGCACAAGATAATTCAGTAAGAGGTAGGAAGGAAACTTGAGAACAATATTTTTTTAATTTTAATTTTTAATTGGAGGATATTGCTTTACAATGTTGTGTTGGTTTCTGTTAAACAACAGGGCGAATCGGTTATAAGTATACATATATCCTCTCCCATTTAAACCTCCCTCCCACAGCCCCCCCACCCCACGCCACCTCACCCATGTCATCTTACCCCTCGAAATTATCACAGAGCACCAGGCTGACCAGGCTGAATTCCCTGTGTTATATAACAACTTTTCACTAGCTATCTTCCTAAGTGGCACTGGTGGTAAAGAACCCGCCTGGTAACACAGGAGACATAAGAGATACGGGTTTGACCCCTGGGTCAGGAAGATTCCCTGGAGGAGGGCATGGCAACCCACTCCAGTATTCTTGCCTGGAGAATCCCATGGACAGAGGAGCCTGGTGGGCTACAGTAAAGAGTCAGACATGACTGAAGCAACAAGACATGCATGTACTAGCTATCTCTTTTACATATGGTGATGTGTATAAATCAATGCTACTCTATTTTCATGATATTTTTATTTTATTTTGTGCATTTTATAAAGTACATATTATTATCATGAGTAAGTTATTCAGTTTACATGTGAACACACACACTTCTATTGGGAATATGTGCTCAAATGTTATTGATGAAGTGTATGAAGAAAAAATTTGCACACTTATTCATTACAGCATCTGAGAACTTTTGTAGTAAAGCAACATTACTTTGAAGTTGTATCACAATAGGCTACTTTATGTGTGCAGATGCATCTTTGATTATGATCCAGTGAAACATACTCTGTGAATCACAGTTTTAGCAGCCAGAAGGTTTTTTTTTTTTTTTCCCATTAACTGTATCTTCTAACAGGCAAATGATAATGACCTGGATTTTAGAGTGTTTTGTAAATGCAGTTATTCCTGAAAAGTCTTGATCAGAGAGAACATAGTAAGGCAAAAGTATCAGGAAGAATTTTTACCTTCTTGGCAGCTGAGAAGTTAGCCTATCAAACTTTAATGGATGCTATTAAAAGACATGAGATTCCTGGGTCACCGATGAATGATGGCCTAACTGGTAGCCAGAGCATCAGCATTTTGGGGTGGGATTGGGGACCATTCTCTAAGACTCACTTCCCACAGGTAGACATGAGGAAGACTGGCTAACAGCTGCATAGATCACAAGCTGCTTTCAGGTGGGAAATCCTGAGTTTTAGGGAGTTTGGGTCTTTTATAATGGGATAAAGCATGCTTCCACTTCAGATAAAGACACTATATCTGTCTTTCAAGGCTGTTCACTATTGTCCTTGAAAAAAATTGTCATGAATCAAAGGCAGTTGATGCCTTTGCCTTCAAAACATGTAGAAACATGCAAAATCTTGGAGAATTGTCTCTCATTTAAGCTGTGATAATGGATTTGGCTTTACAAAGAGTAAGCCAGCATACCTGCACCTAACCAATAATCTCTTTCAAATTCTTCCACACAGGATCATGTTCGTGGATACACAACCAGTGCAAACATGCAAAGCCCATGCTCAGAAGCCACATCTTGAACTATGGTTTAATGATCTATGATTGTTCCTGGTTATTGTCTTGAAACTCTTAATAATGTTATCTTCAGTTAGTTCAGTTCAGTTGCTCAGTCGTGTCCGACTCTTTGTGACTCCATGAATCGCAGCACACCAGGCCTCCCTGTTCACCAACTCTCGGAGTTCACCTAAACTCATGTGCATTGAGTTGGTGATGCCATCCAGCCATCTCATCCTCTGTCCACTTCTCCTCCTGCCCCCAATCCCTTCCAGCATCAGGGTCTTTTCCAATGAGTCAACTCTTTGCGTGAGGTGGCCAAAGTATTGGAGTTTCAGCCTCAGCATCAGTCCTTCCAATGAACACCCAGGACTGGTCTCCTTTAGGATGGACTGGTTGGATCTCCCTGCTGTCCAAGGGACTCTCAAGAGTCTTCTCCAACACCACAGTTCAAAAGCATCAATTCTTTGGCACTCAGCTTTCTTCACAGTCCAACTTTCACATCCATACATGATCATTGGAAAAACCATAGCCTTGACTAAACAGACCTTTGTTTGCAAAGTAATATCTCTGCTTTTTAATATGCTATCTAGGTTGGTCATGACTTTCCTTCCAAGGAGTAAGTGTCTTTTAATTTCATGGCTGCAGTCACCATCTACAGTGATTTTGGAGCCCCCCCAAAATAAAGTCTGATACTGTTTCCACTGTTTCCCCATCTATTTCCCATGAAGTGATGGGACTGGATGCCATGATCTTAGTTTTCTGAATGTTGAGCTTTAAGCCAACTTTTCCCCTCTCCTCTTTCACTTTCAGGTTATCTTAGATCTTATGTTTTTTAAATGATGTCCTATGCGACAATAGAGCAGTTGCCAGGCCCTTGGGGTCCTGGTTTATGCATAATCCCATCTCTTGCTGCCTCCCTGCCTCCTGAGAATCAATTCTATGCCATTTACTGTCCCTGACACCCCATACTCTGCCCAGCCTCCCCACCAGAGGAAGCCTGTTTTTCTCTAGGGCAGTGACTGGGTTATGTTAATTGGAGGAGGCATTTGTTGCCCTTCTCCCCACATGAAGGCCTTGGATGATTGTAAGAGCAACAGTCACACATGCATCCAGAAGGTAGTCAGGCTGAGACCATGGAAGAAGGCTCCTAGCCTCACCTTGATCCAGTGCACTGTAAGTACTGAGGATGCATCCATGTGTGCATAGGAGCTTAAAGACCCTGGATACTTCCTGTTCTCCATGGTTTGTGCAGCAAGCCTGTGGAAAGAGGAAGTGCTTAGTTTTACTTTTCCAGGTTAGCCTTGCCCCCTTCAGGGTCCAACACATCCATCTAACAGCAGGAAGGAATAGTTGCCCAGCATGACCTGAGCCCACAGCAGGGCCCCCATTCACGCTAGTGTTTGCACTAGCCCAGTGAGTATCCAGATGCCCAGAGGAGCAGTCCTCTTGCTGACTCCACTCCTGGCAGGCCATTTTTTCTGCCTTCCAACCTTCCTGAGTCTAGTTTTCATTGTCTTTCCTAGTCATTTTGAGGCATCCTCTGGGGATTAACTCTGGCATAAAAATTGCATAATTTTGGTAATTCTTTAAATGAGTTAGAGCTTTCACATTTCCAGCTAAAACTGGCATTGTAAAATATAAAAAGGAATGCTTAAATTAAATGCCAGTAATTAAATATTTTAACTTTCCTTTATTTAGAGTGATATTATATGACAGAGAAAACACAAAATGGCAAGCTGAGAAAGAGATAGCAGAAGAAAGGGAAAGTTTATATATAGTATTTTTTGGTGCTTTCCCCCAACCCTGTTTTTGCAAGAAGGATCCTTGCATTTTCAATTTGCACTTGGCCACTGTGCATCAAGCCCTGCTCACCCAAGATATCCCTGCTTCACCTCACTCATTGCCCTTCACCTCAGAGCTCACTGGATTTGAAAACTGTTGAGGAGGTGGCCAAGCTCTGCATCTGTACCATACTCTTTTTCACTTTTTTTTAAAACAAGAAAAAAGAATCCCTGCTTCTATTGTCAAGGGGACAATCTTACAACATATCCCCTTGCATACTGCACCCTTTACTTTTGTTCTTGTCAGCAATCTCCACTTGAATTTATCCTTTCACTTGAACCATGAAATCTTCACATTTTTCACCTCTCCTGTACAATTTATACAAACTTATCCTGTTAACTTTAACATGTACAAATAACATCACATTCAAAACAGGAAAATCTCTTAACCCTTCAACCCTGCTTTTAGTTGCCTTTTCGTTTTTCTCCTTTCATTTGCAGCAAAAATTCTTAAGACTTGTGCACGTCCATTGTCTCCCTGTCCTTGCTTCAAATTCAGTTATCTTCCCACGCCACTCCTGCTACTGTCTGTATATCTCCACTGAATTTGCTCATTAAATTACCAAATAATCTCTTAATACCAAATTCACTGCTTGCTTATCCAGTCCCCATCTTACATGACTCTTCAGCAGCATTCAGCATAGTTAATGACTCCTTCCTTCTCGGAATTCCTGGTCTCTGTGACTTCTCACTCATCTCACTATTCATCCACCTTGTTGGCTACTTACCAGTTTTCTGCTGACTCCTTCTCTTTCACCAAAACTTTAAATGTTGGAATGCATCCAAAACCATATGCTAGGAGAACAAGATGGCAGAGAGGTAGGTGGATATGTAGTACATCTCTCTTCACGGATATATCATGAATACACCTTCAGACACAGAAGTGCGTGCAGAACACCAACTGAAAATGGACAAGAGTACCTGACCAGAGGAAAAGAATATACAGAACAATGAAAAACTCAGGATCAAGCCCTGAGCCTTTGCAGTGGGAGCACTGACTCCAAAACCCTGGACTACCAGAGAACTAATCCTAGGGAGTATCAAATAGTGGGAACTCTTACACAGGAAACCACTTAAATACAAGACCCAACATCACCCTACCACCAGTAGCACCTTGTTCAGGATGCCACATCTAAACAACAAACAAAACAAATATACAAACCAATCATTAGCAGACAGGAGTACCACCTCATTCAGCCTTTCCCATCAGAGGAAATGCTTAGCACAAATATCAGCCTATAGGAAGCTTACACAAACCACTGGACCAAACTTAGGAGGGCAGAAACCAAAAGGAAGAAAGAATTCAACCTTGAAGTCTGGGAAAAGGAGACCTCCAACACAATAAGTTAAAAAAAAATAATGAAAAGACAGAGAAATACAACACAAATGAAGGAACAAACTAGAGACACAGAAGTCCAAATAAATGAAGAGGAAATGGGCAAACTACCTGAAAAAGAATTCAGAATAGTGATAGTAAAGATGATAAAAAACCTTGAAAACAAATGGAGAAAATGCAAGAATCAATTAATGAAAACATAGAGGAATTAAAGAATAAACATACAGAGACAAACAATTACTGAAATTAAAAACACTCTAGAAAGAATCAATAGCAGGATATCTGATGCAGAAGAACAAATCAGTGAACTGGAAGATAAAATGGTGGAAATAACTTCTGAAGAGCAGAATAAAGTAAAAAGAATGAGAAGAACTGAGAATAGTCTCGGAGACCTCTGGAACCATATCAAACACACCAACATTCGAATTATAGGGGTCTCAGAAGAAGAGAAAAAGAAAGGGTATGAGAAAATTATAGTTGAAAATTTCCCCAACATGGAAAAGGAAATCGCTAAGAGTCCCATACAGGATAAACCTAAGGAGAAACATGTCAAGACACATACTAATCAAACTAACAGAGAATATTAAAAGCAGCAAGGGAGAAGCCAGAAGTAACATAGACGGGACTTCAGATTATACTACAAAGCTACAGTCATCAAGACAGTGTGGTACTGGCACCAAAACAGAAACATAGACCAATGGAACAAGATAGAAAGCCCAGAAATAAACCCAAGCCCCTATGGGTACCTTATTTTTGACAAAAGGGGCAAGAATACACAATGGCGCAAAGACAGCCTCTTCAATAAATGGTGCTGGGAAAACTGGATAGCTACATGTAAAAGAATGGAACTAGAATACTTCCTAACACCAAACACAAAGATAAACTCCACAAGGATTAAAGATCCTAAATGTAAGACCATAAACTATAAAACTCTTAGAGGACAACATAGGCAGAACAATTGACGACATAAATCAAAGCAAGATCCTCTATGACCCACCTCCTAGAGTAATGGAAATAAAAGCAAAAGTAAACAAGTGGGACCTGATTAAACTTAAAAGCTTCTGCACAGCAAAGGAAACTATAAGCAAGGTGAAAAGACAGACTTCAGAATGGGAGAAAATAATAGCAAATGAAACCACTGACAAAGAATTAATTTCCAAAATATACAAGCAGCTCATACAACTCAATGCTACAGAAACTAACAACCCAATCAAAAAGTGGGAAAAAGGCTTAAACAGACATTTCTCCAAAGAAGACATACAGATGGCTAACAAATACATGAAAAGATGCTCAACATCACTCGTTATTAGAGAAATGCAAATCAAAACTTCAATGAGATATCACCTCACATCGGTTGGAACGGCCATCATCAAAAAGTCTACAAACAAATGCTGGAGAGGGTGTGGGGAAAAGGGAATGCTCTTGTTCTGTTGGTGGGAGTGAAAATTGATACAGCCACTATGGAAGATGGTATGGAGATTCATTGAAAAACCAGGAATGAAACCACCATATGAGCCAGCAATCCCAATCCTAGGCATATACCCTGAGGAAACCAAAATTGAAAACAACACATGTATCCCATTATTCACTACAACACTATTTACAATAGATAGAACATGGAAGCAACCTAGATGTCCATCCACAGATGAATGGATAAGAAGTGATGGTATATATACACAATGGAATATTACTCAGCCATAAAAAGGAACACATTTGAGTCAGTTCTGATGAGGTGGTTGAACCTAGAACCTATTATACAGAATGAAGTGACTCAGAAAGAGAAAGGTAAATATCATATTCTAATGCATATATACAGAATCTAGAAAAATGGTACTGAAGAATTTATTTACAGGGCAGCAATGGAGAAACAGAGAATATACTTATGGACATGGGGAGAGAGGAGGAGAGGATGAGATGTATGGAAAGAGTAACATGGAAACTTACATTACCATATGTAAAACAAATACAACAGGAATTTGCTGTATGCCCCAGGAAACTCAAACAGGATCTCTGTATCAATCTAGAGGGGTGGGATGGGGCAGGAGATGGGAGGGAGATTCAAAAGGGAGTGGATATACATATACCTATGGCTGATTCATATTGAGGTTTGACAGAAAACAACAAAATTCTGTAAAGAAATTATCCTTTTGTGTTGGATGGAATCAAGATTGTCAGGAGAAATATCAATAACCTCAGATATGCAGATGACAGAAAAAATACAGCAGAAAGCAAAGAGAAACTAAAGAGCCTCTTGATGAAAGAGGAGAGTGAAAAAGTTGGCTTAAAGCTCAACATTCATAAAACTAAGATCATGGCATCTGGTCCCATCACTTCATGGCAAATAGATGGGGAAACAATGGAAGCAGTGGCAGACTTCATTTTTATGGGCTCCAAAATCACTGCAGATGGTGATTACAGCCATGAAATTAAAAGATGCTTACTCCTTGGGAGAAAAGCTATGACCAACCTAGACAGCATATTAAAAAACAGCTATATTACTTTGCTCACAAAGGTCCGTCTAGTCAAGGCTCTGGTTTTTCCAGTAGTCATGTATGAATGCGAGAGTTGGACTGTGAAGAAAGCTGAGCACCAAAGAATTGATGCTTTTGAACTGTGGTGTTGGAGAAGACTCTTGAGAGTCCCTTGGACAGCAGGGAGATCTAACTAGTCCATCCTAAAGGAAATCGGTCCTGAATATTCATTGGAAGGACTGATGTTGAAGCTGAAACTCCAATACTTTGGCCACCCAATGCTAAGAACTGACTCATTGAAAAAGACCCTGATGCTGGGAGGGATTGAGGGCAGGAGGAGAAGGGGACGATGAGGATGAGATGGTTGGATGGCATCACCGACTCAATGGACATGAGTTTGAGTGAACTCCGGGAGTTGGTGATGGACAGGGAGGCCTGCCATACTGCAGTCCATGGGGTCACAAAAAGTCGGATATGACTGAGCAACTGAACTGAACTAACTGAATTATCCTTCAATAAAAAAATAAATGAAAAAGAGAAAGAAAAAAAACAAACATATGCTACATGTCTCTCTAACCTCTTTTCTCTCTCTCTCTCATTTTATCCAGCTTGCATCTCCAAATTATATGTCCAACATCCTCATCTTAGATGCCTAACAGGCATTTCAGAGTTAAGATGCCTAAAATGGAACCT
Organism: Budorcas taxicolor; assembly: GCF_023091745.1. NCBI lineage: Eukaryota > Metazoa > Chordata > Mammalia > Artiodactyla > Bovidae > Budorcas > Budorcas taxicolor. The sequence goes on along the minus strand of NC_068910.1, from coordinate 114,384,412 downwards.
TTGATTTTCCCCAACTGTGCTGTGCTCTGGGTTGCTTTTTTTTTTTTTTTTTTTTTTTGAGCTCAGTAAATGATATCATCATCCATTCAGTTATTCAAACCCTTTCACTTCCACATGCTGTTCATCAGCAAAGACCATTTTCAAACCTTTAAGCCCAGTTGAAGTCAGTTCTCTTTTCTGTCTGCTTAGATACCACCATAGCCTGAATCACCAATACTTCCTACTACAAGACCCTTGACTAGTTTCCATACTTGCTGTCTGCAAACCTGACAGTAAGTTGAGTGATTTTTTAAAAACATAAATTATGTTAGTGTTTAACTCTTAAAATGGGTCCCTTGGCTTTACAAGATCACACACTAAACTTGGTACCCACTTAGGTTTCTACACTCACCCTATATTATTTTCCCCAGCATGTTCCAGGTGCACTGCCTCCCCGCCCCATTCCTTTCACATCCCACAGAGCTTATTTTCTGGACAGCAGACACCTTAGAGGACTGGCTCATATCTCAAACAGTACTGGGAAGATAGTATCCAATACATGTTAAATAAATAAATGCATTATTTATCTTTCAGTTTATCCATCTTTTCTAGTATGGATTTATTATGTACCCCATATATTATTATCCAAAAATAAATTTAATATTTTTGCATTTAGAAAATACCCCCAGAATCTCTGTGAAACACATACTTTCATTTATAATAGTCTCCGTTTTTAAAGTTGTTCATTTCATTCCTTAAAACAGAAACACTTATTTGTTACTTTAATGTTGTGGTTTGGTTGTTTCCTTTAGACTATTAGAGTAATTGATTGGTAGAATCATGGTTGTGGGAAACCATATAGCTTAATGGAATTCTTGAGAACTAGGAATTAAAATCCATCCTGACTTTATGCCTCTATTATTCTTGACCCTGTGCACATCCTTATCTAGAGAATGGTATTAGTATAATATCTTTATTGGTGATGAACTACTTTATGAAACAGAGTATTAAGTAAGTCTGTCCTACTTCTGGTAACATAAGGGTGAAAAGCAAATATGAATAGCCTGGAAGCCCCAGAGAACTCACATTTACATCTGATCTTTTACATTTTGGAGATTCTGATAATAAAACATTTTCTCTGTGTAAATTTGGATGCTCTGTAGAGAAATATTTAGATCAGTTAATAAGGTTACTTAATTGTCTACTGATTTATATATATATAATTTATTTAGTTTTAATTGAAGGATACTTACTTTACAATAGTGTGTTGGTTTCTGCTGTAAATTAACATGAATCAGCCACAGGTATACATATGTCCCTTCTTGATTATATAATCATTCAGTTCAGTTCAGTTCAGTTCTAGGACCACCAAATGAATAGGTAGAAGGCAGGTAAGGGTGGAGTTTTGGAATACTTCAAAAGTTGACTGAGTTAAGTTATGACTAACAGTGAGGCACAGAGGAGAGGACATTTTTTTTTTTCTGCCAAGACTAAACACACTCATCTTCAAGACTGTTTTCTCTGGGAATCCTCTCACATTGTTTAAGTCTCAAATTCTCTTATCACAAGGCTTCTTGTGCTGCACCAGCTTTTCATTCTATGATGTCTCAATTAAGCTATAGACTCTGTGAAGACAAGATCTGTAAATGTCCTCACTATGGCTATTCCCCTACTGAATTAAATGATTAAATGAATGGATAAATAGAGCTAAATAATGAATGAATAGAATGCTAATACAATAGCTCATTATCATCTGAAAGAATAGCATGAAGGTATATAGAAACCTATGACAGATCTTCTTTCATGTTTGATGTCTCTTATTTGAATCAGGTAAAGGGAATTAAAAAAAATAACCCTGGAATGATTTTTTTAAATTATTATTTGCACCCTATGTGAGACTGTTTGCTAGGTTTGACAATGATAAAAAAGAGAAAAAGGAATTCCATGGACAGAGGAGCCTGGCAGGCTACAGTCTATGGGGTCGCAAAGAGTCGGACATGACTGGGCACCTTCACTTTCTTTCACTTTCATGACGAAATTCTGACTCTGTTTCTTGCTGTGGTTTATTGGTTATGGTTTATAAAATTAAGAAAATGCCTGTCTTGAAACACATCTTTGTTGTTGCTCAGTGACTCAGTCATGTCCAACTCTTTGTGACCCCATGGACTGCAGCACGCCAGGCTTCCCTGTCCTCCACCATCTCCTAGAGCTTGCTCAAACTCATGTCCTTTGAGTCAGTGATGCCATCCAACCATCTCATCCTCTGTCATCCCCTTCTCTCCTGCCTTCAATCTTTCCAAGCATCAGGGTCTTTTCCACTATTTGGCTCTTCACGTAAGGCACCCAAACTATTGTAGCTTCAGCTTCAGCATCAGTCCTTTCAATGCACTGAATATTCAGGATTAATTTCCTATAGGACTGACTGGTTTGATCTCCTTCTAGTCCAAGGGATTCTAGAGGCTTTTCCAACACCACAGTTCAAAATGATTAATTCTTTGGCACTCAGCCTTCTTTATGGTCCAGCTCTCACGTACATGATGATTACTGGAAAAACCATAGACTATATGGACTTTTTCAGCAAAGTGATGTCTCTGCTTTTTAGTTCACTATCCAGGCTTGTCACAACTTCTCTTCCAAAGAGCAAGCATCTTTTAATTTCATGGCTGCAGTCACCATCAGCAGTGATTTTGGAGCCCAAGAAAATAAAGTCTGTCACTGTTTCCATTGTTCCTCATTGTTCCACTTCTATTTGCCATGAAGTGATGGGACGAGATGCCATGATCTTAGTTTTTTTAATGTCGAGTTTTAAGTCAGCTTTTCTACTCTCCTCTTTCACTTTCAACAAGAGGTTTTTTTATTCCTCTTCACTTTCTACAGTAAGGGTGGTGTCAGCTGCATATCTAAGCTTATTGATATTTTTCTCTGCAGTATTGGTTCCAGCTTGTGCTTCATCCAGACCAGCATTTCAAATGATGTATTCTGCATATAAGTTAAATAAGCAGGGTGACAATATATAGCCTTGACCTGCTCCTTTCCCAATTTGGAACTAGTCCATTGTTTCATGTTCAATTCTAATTGTTGCTTTTTGACCTGAATACAAGTTATTCAGGAGGCAGGTAAGGTGGTTTGAAATTCCCATTTCTTGAAGAATTTTCCACAGTTTGTTGGGATGCACACAGTCAAAGGCTTTAGTGTAGTCAATGAATGAAACAGAAGTAGATATTTTTCTGGAATTCTTTTGCTTTTCCAGTGATCCAGCAGATGTTGCCAATTTGATCTCTGGTTCCTCTGCCTTCCCCCAATTCAGCTTAAACATCTGGGAGTTCTTGGCTCATGAATTGTTGAAGCCTAGCTTGGAGAATTTTGAGCATTACTTTGCTAGCATATGATATGAGTGCTATTGTGCAGTAGTTTGAACATTCTTTGGCATTGCCTTTCTTTGGGATTGGAATGAAAACTGACTTTTTCCAGTCCTGTGGCCACTGCTGAGTTTTCAAAATTTGCTGGCATACTGAATGCAGCACTTTCACAGCATCATCTTTTAGAATTTGAAATAACTCAGCTGGAATTCCATCACCTCCACTAGTTTTGTTCATAGTAATGTTTCCTAAGGCTCATTTGACTTCACACTCAAGGCTGTCTGACTCTAGGTGAGTGATCACACCATCGTGGTTATCTGGGTCATGAAGATATTTTTTGTATAGTTCTTCTATGTATTCTTGCCACCTCTTCTTGACATTCTCTGCTTCTGTTATTTTCCTTTGCCTTTTGCTTCTCTTCTTTTCTCAGCTATTTGTAAGAACTCCTCAGACAACCATTTTGCCTTTTTGCATTTCTTTTTCTTGAAGATCGTTTGGATCACTGCCTACTGTACAATGTTATAAACCTCTGTCCATATTTCTTCAGGTACTTTTGTCTATGAGATCTAATCTTTTGAGTCTAGTTCTCACTTCCACTGTATAATTATAAGGGATTTGATTTAGGTCATACCTGAATGGCCTAGTGGTTTTCCCTACTTTCTTCAATTTAGGCCTGAGTTTTACAGTAAGAAGTTCACAATCTGAACCACAGTCAGCTCTGGGTCCTGTTTTGCTGATTGTATACTGCTTCTCCATCTTCAGCTGCAAAGAATGTAGTCAATCTGATTTCAGTATTGAGCACTTGGTGAGGTCTGTGTATAGATTGTCTCTTGTGTTGTTGGAAGAGAGTGTTTGCTATGACCAATGTGTTCTCTTGTCAAAACTCTGTTAGGCTTTGCCTTGCTTTGTGTTGTACTCCAAGGCCAAACTTGCCTGTTACTGCAGCTATCTTTTGACTTTTTCTCACTTTTGCATTCCAGTACCCTATGATGAAAAGGACATCATTTGTTGCTGTTAGTTATAGAAGATCTTGTAGGTCTTATTAGAATCATTCAAATCTCAGCTTCACCTAGGCTTAATGTTAGTAAAATTAGCAAAATATTAGCCACTAAATTAAATAGTTGGTGGCTCAGCTGGTAAAGAATCCACCTGCAATGTGGGAGACCTTGATTCGATCCGTTGGTTGGGAAAATCCCCTGGAGAAGGGAAAGGCTACCCACTCCAATATTCTAACCTGGAGAATTCCACAGACTGTATAGTTCCTGGAAGAAAAGCTGTGACAACCCTAGACAGCACATTAAAAAACAGAGACATCACTTGGCTGAAAAAGTGCATATAATTAAAGCTATGGTTCTTTCAGTAGTCATGTATGGATGTGACAGTTGGACTAAAAAGAAAGTTGAGCATTGAAGAACTGATGCTTAACTGTTGTGTTGGAGAAGCTTCTTGAGAGTCTCTTGGACTGGAAGGAGATCAAACCAGTCAGTCCTACAGGAAATCAATCCTGAATATTCATTGCATTGCTGATGCTGATGCTATTCATTGCATTGATTGACTGATGCTGAAGCTGAAATTCCAATACTTTGGCCACCTGATGTGAAGAATTGACTCATTGGAAAAGACCCTGGTGCTGGGAAAGATTGAAGGCAGGAGGAGAAGGAGATGACAGAGAATGAGATGGTGGATGGCGTCACCAGCTCGATGGAAATGAGTTTGAGCAAGCTCCGGGAGTTGATGTATAGGAAGCCTGGCATGCTGCAGTCCATGGGGTCACAAAGGGTTGTACATGACTGAGCGACTGAACTGAACTGATTATCATTTGCTTGTACATCTTGGATAACTATAAAAACTTTTTTTACATATTTTACAGCAGTATTAAATTTTGAGACTTTTTTGTCTTTTTTTTCTTTTCCCCCTGTGAGTTAATTCATGCTTAAGATAAGACAATGATTTTTAGAACATATAGAATAAAGCATTGCTCTTTAGAATAATTCCAATAAGTTATTAATTACTAAGCATTTGCATATTCAAATATCCTTTAGTAGGAGAATTATTTCTTTTTTAAATATCAGACTTCTAAGTTTAAGTTCCAGGGACCGGAAGTTAGAATTTTTAGTTTCAAAAGTAGTTGATATCCCACCTTTGAAAATAGAATTAAGTTGGTAATATTTCTTCTAAAAATAATTAAGTTGTTCAAGTAACTTTTATTCTAGACAATGTTCATTGTAACACCCGTGTGCCTCTGGACTATATACTTGTAAATATTATCTGCCATACTGATTACGTCTTTTTCTAATCTCCTCTCATTTCTTCACCTCCTCAATTTGCAGATAAAGATTATGGTACATGAGTTAATCTGTTTTGAAAAAAACAAAAAGCCATTGCACTCGACTCATATGCACATTATTTCCCCCCTTATTTGTACTTACTTGAAATAATCATATGTATTAGTATAAACAGTAGATTTAAAAAGAGATTAGGCTCTTGTTTTGTGAATGGTTAAATGGTACTGTAATTTTTAAAAATGGCTTTTCAGAGGTGAATTACTGGTTCAAACGTGGGTAAGGTAGAAACGATCAGAAGTTATTACCCTCTGAAAGTTTATAGGTAATTTTTGTCCAGTTTATAGCTTTCCCATGGAGTGGTGCCCAGCCTTAACTATTACAGGTATTTTAAGACTGCTGATAGGAGCTTTCCCTGAGAAGGGACATATGACTGGTCCCTGGAGTCTGGTATTAGAGAGCTATCCTAACTCAGGAATAAAACACAGTAGAAAAGTTTTCTTGTAACCTTTTAATAATTCCATATAATACATAACTTTCAATTCAATCCAGTTAGATGAAATGAATACTTCTGTATCAATAACATTCAAGGTACACAGAGATTAGTGAATGCTAAGAAGTACTATTCAGAAGACAGTAAAAATCAAGCTCACTTCGGTTTTTTTGGTGTTGTTTTTAGGATACTATAGTTTTCAATTGATATATATATATATATATATATATATATATATATAACCACCTTTCTCCTGATTTCTCTCCACACACGAAAGTTTGAGTTTCAGTTGAATATAATCAGGGAAAACTGATTTTTAATGGGACACTTGTGTGTTAATGAAGGTTCTTAAAATCTGCCAGGGCAAGTATTTCTTTGGTAAACCATACCAATTCATATTTATCAAATTTGACTAAAGATAATTGAGAATAACTCAATAATAGCACATTTCAGGGGAAATAAGAGTCAAGCATAATTTAAAGAGTTAACCTCTTTCTTTAAGAATGGGTATTATTATTACTAAACGTTATCAGGAATATCTGACACCACTCTCACTTTCTCTTTAAATAGTTGGTAATCATTTGTCAATCTCTGTCCCAGCCCATCCATGCTTCATGGTCTGGATTCATGATTTATGGCCCTATGTGTTTGTGTGTGTGTGTATTTATATATGTGTGTATGTGTTTACGTGTGTTTGTGCTTCAGTTTTTTGTTGATCCTAATGGCTGAATTGATAATAATTTCTTGTATTGTCTTTGTTCAGATTGTGTGTCTATTGGAATTCTTCAGACACCTTCAACAATACCTCAAACTACAGTCACTCCTGAGCTTGCTGACTTAATTACAAATATCTAACAAATATCTCTGCTTATCCATTTATCTGCTTTGTTCTGCTGCATTTTTCACTTTCTAACACTTCCCTAGTTTTTCTCCAGTGTTTATATCTGTATTTGGGCAGAAAACTCTTCATGCTTGAGATTTGTTCTTTCCCATTTTCTGAATAAGTTGGAGATATTCCAGATTTGAGGATAACCCAATTTGAGGTAGGAACGTTTTGGTTTTATGCATTATTACTAGGAGCAGTTATTTGGTATAAAACAAAAGAGAGATTGTTTTCTGATACATTTTCTTGCCTGCTGTCTTATTCTTTCTCCTTCATTTAAAAAGCAGTATATATTAATTGTAGAAAAAATTGAACATAAATATAAAAGAAAAAATGAAAATTCCCCATATACTCAACTCCTTGAAAGAACCAGCTGTATGCTATACTGCCTTCTGGCCATTTCTCAGTAAATATGAGTGCTGTGCATATGTTTTAATACATTTAAATAAAATGCATTTGTATATACATGTACTTATACATGGGAGAAGGCAATGGCACCCCACTCCAGTACTCTTGCCTGGAAAATCCCATGGACAGAGGAGCCTGGTAAGCTGCAGTCCATGGGGTCGTTGAGTTGGACATGAGTGAGCGACTTCACTTTCAGTTTTTACTTTCATGCATTGGAGAAGTAAATGGCAACCCACTCCAGTGTTCTTGCCTGGAGAATCCCAGGGATGGGGGAGCCTGGTGGGCTGCTGTCTATGGGGTCGCACAGAGCTGTACACAACTGAAGCGACTTAGCATCAAGCAGCAGCAGCAGTATTCATACATGGGCTTCCCAGGTGGCTCAGTGGTAAAGAATCCACCTGCTGGATGCAGGAGATACAGGAAACGTGGATTCACTTCCTGGGTTGGGAAGATCTCCTGGAGGAGGAAATGGCAACCCACTCCAGTATTTTTACCTGGAGACTCCCAAGGCAGTGGAGGCTGTTGGGCTCCATAGGGTTGCAAAGAGTCAGACACGACTGAAGCAACTTAGCACCAACACCACACATATACTTATATCCTGGGATCATAGTTTATATAAAATATTTTAGCCTATTTCTTTTCTATTATATTGTGAAAATTTTCCATGTCATTAAACTTCTTTAAAAAATTTATTTTCAAAACTTCTTTACTATAAAGTGAAACATATAGTTGTAGAAGCATGATAACTTAAAGAAAGAAACTCAACAGTCACAACACCTAGAGATATCCTTCACTGTTAACATTTTCTTCTCTTTCCTCCTAGACTATACATATGCAGAATAATTTAAAGATAAACACTAGTATTATATGGTACAACCCATTCTATAACAATCTTTCGAATTTATTTTGACTATTTTTCTGTCATAATTTTAGTGTAAATATCATTTAAAATAACTGCATAATAATCTAATTTTTCATGTTTAAAGTATTTTGCTAGCCAAGTCAAGGCAACAGTGATTGAATTCTATTCAATCAGCTATTCACTCACTGGCAAAACCATCTTGCAAATCTTAACTATTTGCTGCTTATTGTGAATTTTATAAGGGCAAGAAGAAAAAGAGGAAGAAGAATTAATAAGTCTTTGCATATCTTGCCCTTCTCTCTTTGGAGTTGAGTGTTATAAAATCTTACTGTCATTATTTGTATTACAATATTTCTTCAGCCATAAGAGTATTAAATCGATTATGGATTAGCTGGTGATATCTATTCTGTGTTATAATTTATTCTTTTCCTTATTTAAAAAAAAAAGTCCTTTTTATAGAGATTTAAAGACAATATTACAAACAACATTAGATTTAAATGACAAATTGTTAGCAAAATGTGGATTATGTGTTTGGAGGAAAAAGACCTGATTATGAATTTGAAGTTTAGATTCAAATCCTTATTTGAAGTTCAGGTTCAAGTGTTTCAAATGGAATTAATCCATGAATGCAATAGGGAAGTAGTGGAGAAGAGTGGCCTCTAGGAATGAGGTGAGAACAACACAAAAATGTTGCAGTATCATTGTAATGTAAAGATGGGACATTGTTACCCACTGTAAGATCTGAACCCTGAAAGGAGTTGAAGGAAGGCCAGATCCCAGTTTCATGAAGATTAAATCTCATATCATTTTACTTGTCCTCAAGAAAAGTGATGACAAAATTATGATGATAAATTTGGGTAGGAAAATAAAGGAAGTATTTTGTATGAGAAATCATAACAAATTACAAATTATAAAATGTTAAAACATACCACAATCATCACAAAATCTAGAATAATATCCTAATATATTCATTAATGAAATTTCTGACAGACATCTATAATCATTTTTCTACATTTCTGGCAGCAAACTCTTTGTTTGCTTTTTCATATGATAGATATTTTGTTATATCATGTGCTATGGAGAATAGAAAGATAATTAAGTCTTTCCTCTAGCAAGGTTCATGTGAAATTTTTCTTTGTTATTGATAGTTTAGAGAAGTTTCTTTCTGCTTCATAATTCATTAGTGATAATGTCATACTGTATTTCAGGATTGTTGTCAAATTTGAGAAAGCCACTCTGAATTTATCAAATGTGAATAGGGAACTTAAAATTTCTCTTGTGCAATGGCTAACTTTAAATACTCTTTGTAATCACAACATTCATAAACCACTCTGCCTGAAGTGTCATTATGTCCTTGTTAGGGCATATTATTATGTGACCTTCTTCGATATGTTTTCATGTCAAGTCAGCAAGAAATTCAAATCATTTTCCAGTGATTCATTCTTTACTTAGATTATTTGTAAAAATCCTCAAATCTATTTATTGTTTCTATTTGAAATGCCTCTTTCACTTAATAAGTACTTTGGTTTTTTTTTTTTTTTTTGGTTATTATAATTCATTTCCCAGAGTTAGAATAATTTTTTTTTCACATTTCACTGAGAAGGAATATCTACATACAGTAAAATGCAGATATTAAGTGGACAATCCAAGGTTTTGACAAACATATGTGCGTCACTTCAGTCACTCAGTCGTGTCCGACTCTTTGGACTGCAGCACACCAGGCTTCCCTGTCCTTCACCATGTCCCAGAGTTTGCTCAAAATCATGTCCATCGAGTTGCTGATGCCATCCAACCATCTCATCCTCTGTCATCCCCTTCACCTGGCTTCAGACTTTCTCAGCATCAGGGTCTTTTTCAGTGAGTCAGCATTTCACATCAGATGGCCAAAGGATTGGAGTTTCAGCTTCAGCATCAGTCCTTCCAGTGAAAATTCAGGGCTGATTTCCTTTAGGACTGACTGGTTTGATCTCCTTGCAGTCCAAGGACTCTCAAGAGTCTTCTCCAATACCACAGTTCAAAAGCATCAATTCTTTGGTGCTCAACTTTATTTATAATCCAACTCTCACTTCCATGCATGACTACTGGAAAACCATAGCTTTGACTAGCTATCAGGGAAGCCCTGTAAAGAATCTACCTGCAATGTGGGAGACCCCAGTTTGATTCCTGGGTAGGGAAGATCCACTGGAGAAGGGATAAGTTACTCCCTCTAGTATTCTTGGACTTCCCTTGTGGCTCAGCTGGTAAAGAATCCACCTGCAAAGCAGGAGACCTGGGATCCATCCCTGGGTTAGGAAGATCCTCTGGAGAAGGGAAAGGCTACCCACTCCAGTATTCTTGCCTGGAGAATTCCATGGACTATATAGTCCGTGGGATCACAAAGAGTCAGACACGACATCCATGTCACCAATATCTTAACTGAGATGTAGATGATTTCCATGAGTGCAAGAACATTCTTTTTGTGCCTTTTCAGTCAATCCCCACCCTCACACCCTTGTAGGCAAGTATTCTTAGTTCTAAGATGATTTATTTGTTTTGCTTATTTTTGTATTTCATATGATGCTGTTCAGTTGTGTCCAACTCTTTGTGATCCCATGGACTGAAGCACAGGCTTCCCTGTCCTTCACTCTTTCACAGAGTTTGCTCAAACTCTTGTCAATTGAGTCAATGATCCCATCCAACCATGTCATCCTCTGTCATCCCCTGCTCCTCCTGCCTTCAATCTTTCCCAAATTCAGGGTCTTTTTTAATTGGTCAGCTCTTCAAAACAGATGGCCAAAATATTGGAATTTCAGCTTCAGCATCAGTCCTCCCAATGAATATAAATATTCCAATGAATATAATTAAAATATTTATATTTATATTTCATATAAATGTCATTCAATATTTTCTCTTTTGGTCATGGTTTCTTTTATTTGATGTTTTTAAGAATCATTCATACTCTTACATGTAACAACAATTTATTCTTCTTTTTAAATTGGTAAGTAGAATTTCATTGTATATGATTACTTGTCTACTTTTGTTAGGAATTTGAGTCATTTTCATGTTCAAGCTATTATGAGTATATTTATCAAATTGTTTTAACACTATTTGTTGAGAAGTCTCTGTATTGAATGGTTATCTTTTAGATAATCAACTGACTATTCATTGAATTATTTGTTTATGCTTACACTAAATCCAGATGCAGTTGATTATGGCAGAGTAGAAGGACATGTGCTCATCTTCTCCTGTGAGAACTCCAAAACTACAACTCGCTGCTGAACAACCATTGACTAGAGAATGTTGGATCCCACCAAAAAAGATAACCCATGTCCAAGGGCAAAGGAGAATCCCCAGAAAGATGGTAGGAGGGGTGAAATCATGTTTAGAATTAAGCCCCATATCCACCAGAGATGCTCAGAGAGCTCTAACAAACCTTGTACACACCAGGACCCAGAGACCCCCCAGAGACTGAGCCAGAACTGTGTTTGAGTGTCTCCTGCAAAGATATGGGTCAGCAGTGGCCTGCTGCAGGGGCAGGGGCTCTGGGTGCAGTAGACCTGGGTATGGCATAAGCCCTTTTAAAGGAGGTCACCATTAACCCCACCATAGAGCCACCAGAACTGACACAGGACTGGGGAAACAGATTCTTGGAGGGAACAAACAAAACCTTGTGTGCACCAGGACCCAGGGAAAAGGAGCAGTGACCTCATAAGAGACTGACCCAAGTGAGTGTCCAGGAGTCTCCAACAGAGGTGTGGGTCAAGTGTGGCCTGCTACAGGATTGGGGGCACTGAGTGTAACAGTGCTTGCATGGGACCTTTTGAAGGAGGTCATTATTATCTTCATTACCTCCACCATAGTTTGGCCTCAGATCAAATAACAGAGGGAACACAGCCCTGCCCTTCAACAGAAAATTGGATTAAAGATTTACTGAGCATGGCCTTGTGCATCAAAACAAAACCCAGTTTCCCCCTCAGTCTCTCCCATCAGGAAACTTCCATAAGCCTCTTATCCTTCTCCATCAGAGGGCAGACAGAATGAAGCCACAATCACAGAAAACTAACCAAACTGATTGCATGGACCACAGCCTTGCCTAATTCAATGAAACTATGAGCCATGCCATGTAGGTCACCCAAGATGGACAGGTCATGGCAGAGAGTTCTAGCAAAACGTGGTCCACTAGAGAAGGGAATGGCAAACCACTTCAGTCTTCTTGCCTTGAGAACCCCATGAATATCATGAAAAGGCAAAAAGATAAGACACTGAAAGGTGGAACTCCCCAGGTCAGTAGGTGTCCAATATGCTACTGGAGATCAGTGGAGAAATAACTCCAGAAAGAATGAGAAGATGGAGCAAAAGCAACAACACCACACAATTATGAATGTGACTGGTGATGGACGTAAAGTCCGATGCTGTAAAGAGCAATATTGCATAGGAACATGAAATGTTAGGTCCATGAATCAAAGAAAATTGGAAGTGATCAAATGAGATGGCAAGAGTGAACATCAACATTTTAGAAATCAATGAACTAAAACAGACTGCAATGGATGAATTTAACTCAGATGACCATGATATCTACTACTGTGGGCAAGACTCCCTTAGAAGAAATGGAGTAGCCATTATAGTAAATGAGAGTCTGAAATGCAATAAGTAAGGGAGTATGTGTTAGTAGCTCAGTCATGCCAGACTCTTTGTAACCCCATGGACAGCAGCTCACCAGGCTCCTCTGTCCATGAGATTTTCCAGGCAAGGATACTGGATTGGGTTGCCATTTACTTCTCTAGGGGATCTTCCAAACCCAGGGATTGAACTCGGGTCTCTTACTGACTGAGCTACAAGGGAAGACCGGAAATGCAGTACTTGGATGCAATCTAAAAAAATGACAGAATGATCTCCATTCATTTTCCAGGCAAACCACTCAATATCACAGTAATCCAACTCTATGCCCCAGCTAGTAATGCTGAAGAAGCTGAACAGTTCTATGAAGACCTACAAGACCTTCTAGAACTAACACCCCCAAAAGATGTCCTTTTCATTATAGGGGACTGGAATGCAAAAGTAGGAAGTCAAGAAATACCTGGAGTAATGGGAAAATTTGGCATTGAAGTACAGAATCAAGCAGGGCAATGGCTGATAGAGTTTTCTCAAGAGAACACACTGGTCATAGCAAACACCCTCTTCCAACAACACAAGAGAAGACTGTACACATGAACATCACCAGAGGGTCAATACCTGATTCAGACTGATGATATTCTTTCTAGTTAAAGATGAAGAAGCTCTATACAGTCAGCAAAGACAAGACTTGGAGGTGACTGTGGCTCAGATCATGAACTCCTTATTGCCAATTTAGACATAAATTGAAGAAAGTAGGGAAAACCACTAGACCATTCACGTATGACCTAAATCAAATCCCTTATATATATACAGTAAAAGTGAGAAATAAATTCAAGGGATTAGATCTGACAGACAGAGTGCCTGAAGAACTCTGGATGGAAGTTTGTGACATTGTACAAGAGGCAGTGATCAAGACCATCCCCAAGAAAATGAAATGCAAAAGGCAAAATGGTTGTCTCAGGAATTCTTAGAAATAACTGAAAAAAAAAAAAAAAAAAGAGAGAAGTGAAAGGCAAAGGAGAAAAGGAAAGATATAATACCCATTTGAATGCAGAGTTCCAAAGAATAGCAACGAGAGATAAGAAAGCCTTCTTCAGTGATCAATGCAAAGATAGAGAGGAAAACAATAGACTGGGGAAAACTAGAAATTTCTTCAAGAAAATTAGAGATACCAACGGAACACTTCATGCAAAGATGGGCACAATAAAGGACAGAAATTGTATAGACCTAACAAAAGCAGAAGACATTGAGAAGAGGTGAAGACATTAAAAAGATCTTCGTAACCTAGATAACAATAATGGTGTGATCACCTGCCCACAGTCAGTCATCTTGAAATGCGAGGTCAATTGAGCCTTAGGAAACATCACTATGAACAAAGCTCATGAAGGTGATGGAATTCCTATTGAACTATTTCAAGTCCTAAAAGATAATGCTGTGAGAGTGCTGAACAAAATATGCCAGCACATTTGGAAAACTCAGCAGTGGCCACAGGACTGGAAAAGTTCAGTTTTTTTTTTCATACCGAAGAAAGGCAATGCCAAACAATGTTCAAACTATCACACAATTGTGCTCTTCTCACATGCTAGCAAAGTAATGCTCAAAATTCTCCAAGCCAGGCTTCAACAGTGTGTGAACTGTGAACTTCCAAATGTTCAAGCTGGATTTTAAAAAGCCAGAGGAACCAGAGGTCAACTTGCCAATATCCTTTGGGTCATCGAAAAAGTTCCAGAAAAATATCTACTTCTGCTTTATTGACTACGCCAAAGCCTTTGACTATGTGGATCACAACAAACCGTGGAAAATTCTTCAAGAGATGGGAATACCAGACCACCTGACCTGCCTCCTGAGAAATCTGTATGCAGGTCAAGAAGCAACAGTTAGAACTGGTCATGGAACAACAGACTGGTTCCAAATCAGGAAAGAAGTATGTCAAGGTTGTATATTGTCACCCTGCTTATTTAACTTATATGCAGAGTATATCACGTGACATGCTGGGCTGGATGAAGCACAGCTGGAATTAAGATTGCTGAGAGAAATATCAACCTCAGATATGCAGATGACACTACCCTTAAGGCAGAAAGCATAGAAGAACTTAAGAGGCTCCTGATGAAAGTGAAAGAGGAGAGTGAAAAAGTTGGCTTAAAACTCAATGTTCAGAAAATGAAGATCATGGCATCTGGTCCCATCACTTCATGGGAAACAGATGGGGAAACAGTGGAAACAGTGACAGACTTTATTTTCTTGTGCTCCAAAATCACTGCAGATGATGACTGCAGTCAAAAAATTAAAAGATGCTTGCTCCTTGGAAGAAAAGCTGTGACCAACCTAGATAGCATATTAAAAAGCATTGTCAACAAGGGTCCATCTAGTCAAAGTTATGGTTTTTCCAGTAGTCATGTATTTATATGAGAGTTGGCCTATAAAGAAAGCTGAGTGCTGAAGAATTGATGCTTTTGAGCTGTGGTGTTGGAGAAGACTCTTGAGAGTCTCTTGGACTGCAAGGAGATCAAACCAGTCCGTTCTAAAGGAAATCAGTCCTGAATATACATTAGAAGGACTGATGTTGAAGGTGAAACTCCAGTAAGTGAGCCCACTGATGCGAAGAACTCGACTCATTGGAAAGACCCTGATGCTGGGAAAGATTGCATACAGGAGGATGCACATAAGATGATGACAGAAGATGAGATGCTTCGATGGCATCACTGACTGGTGTCATGAGTGTGAGTATGCTCTGGTTGTCGCTGATGGCAGGGAAGCCTGGCGTCCTGCAGTCCATGAGGTCGCAAAGAGTTGGACACAATGAGTGACTGAACTGAACCGAACACTAAATCCACGTGGTCTTGATTACCGTAGAGTTAAATAGAACTGCTATAAACATTCTTGTGTAAGTCTTTTTTAGATATATTTTTAGTTTTTGGTTTTGTAAATAGTGAAATTCCTTTTTCATAAGGTAGGTTTATGCTGAACTTTTATGAGAAAATACCAAACAATATTTCAATATTGTTGAAATTATTATATCAACTTCACTCTTTATCTTAATTTGCTGCTGTCGTTGCATGTCGTGTTGCTGTAGCATATTCAGTTTTGCCCTACTCTTTGCAACCCTATGGACTGTAGCCTGCCACACTCTCTGTGTAGGGGATTCTCTGGGCAAGAATACTGGAGTGTGTAGTCATTCTCTTTCCCAGGGTATCGTCTTGAACCAGGGATCTCTTATGTCTCCTGCATTACAGGTGGATTCTTTACCTCTGAGCCTCTAGGGAAGCCCTTTTTGTTGTTAGTCTTATTTATTTTTCCAGTCTGGTGGATGAATCTCCTTGTGTTTTAATTTCCATTTACTATGTTCAGTCATTAGCACTGTTAGTGTTTTGTAGATCTCTTATGATTTTCTGTAGAATGGTGAGGGTGCCTGTTAATAAAGGGATTTTACTTCTTCCTTTTAAACAATGCTAATAGTAAGTGAAATTAACATTTTTGCTTTGTTCCTTGTTTTAGAGAAAAAGTATGTAATATGTCATTATTAAAACGATGATTGTTGGAAGTTTTATATAGCTGCTATTTATCATGTCAAAGTAGTTCCCTTCCATTTCTAAGTAACTAATATTTTTTTCTTTTCATTAATGAATGTTGAATTTATCAAATAATTTTTCTGTATTGATTAAGATTGTTATATAGTTTCTCTCCTTTATTCAGTTGCAGTTTACACCTAAAAGCCCATTTGGAATTTCAGCATGTGACCTTAATTGGAAACGGGGTCTTCACAGATACAGTGGAATTAAAGCAATGCAAAAGTAGGAAGTCAAGAAAAACCCAGAGTAACAAGCAAATTTGGCCGTGGAATGCGGAATGAAGAGGGCAAAGACTAATAGAGTTTTGCCAAGAAAATGCACTGTTCATAGCAAACACCCTCTTCCAACAACACAAGAGAAGACTCTACACATGGACATCACCAGATGGTCAACACCGAAATCAGATTGATTATATTCTTTGCAACTAAAGATGGAAAAAGCTCAATACAGTCAACAAAAACAAGACCAGCAGCTGATTGTGGCTCAGATTATGAACTCCTTATTATCAAATTCAGACTTAAATTGAAGAAAGTAGGGAAAACCGCTAGACCATTCAGGTATGACCTAATTCAAATCCCTTATGATTATACCATGGAAGTGAGAAATAGATTTAAGGGCCTAGATCTGATAGATAGAGTGCCTGATGAACTATGGATGGAGGTTCATGACATTGTACAGGAGACAGGGATCAAGACCATCTCCATGGAAAAGAAATGCAACAAAGCAAAATGGCTGTCTGGGGAGGCCTTACAAATAGCTGTGAAAAGAAGAGAGGTGAAAGGCAAAGGAGAAAAGGAAAGATATAAGCATCTGAATGCAGAGTTCCAAAGAATAGCAAGAAGAGATAAGAAAGCCTTCTTCAGCGATCAATGCAAAGAAATAGAGGAAAACAACAGAATGGGAAAGACTAGAGATCCCTTCAAGAAAATTAGGGTTACCAAGGGAACATTTCATGCAAAGATGGGCTTGATAAAGGATAGAAATGGTATGGACCTAACAGAAGCAGAAGATATTAAGAAGAGGTGGCAAGAATACACAGAAGAACTGTACAAAAATGATCTTCATGATCCAGTTAATCACGATGGTGGGATCACTAATCTAGAGCCAGACATCCTGGAATGTGAAGTCAAGTGGGCCTTAGAAAGCATCGCTATGAACAAAGCTAGTGGAGGTGATGGCATTCCAGTGGAGCTGTTTCAAATCCTGAAAGATGATGCTGTGAAAGTGCTGCACTCAATATGTCAGCAAATTTGGAAAACTCATCAGTGGCCACAGGACTGGAAAAGGTCAGTTTCCATTCCAATTCCAAAGAAAGGCAATACCAAGAATGCTCAAACTACCGCACAATTGCACTCATCTCACATGCTAGTGAAGTAATGCTCAAAATTCTCCAAGCCAGGCTTCAGCAATACGTGAACCGTGAACTTGCTGATGTTCAATCTGGTTTTGGAAAAGGCAGAAGAACCAGAGATCAAATTGCCAACATCTGCTGGATCCAAAAGCAAGAGAGTTCCAGAAAAACATCTATTTCTGTTATATTGACTATGCCAAAGCCTTTGACTGTGTCGATCACAAAAACTGGAAAATTCTGAGAGAGATGGGAATACCAGACCACCTGACCTGCCTCTTTAGAAATCTATATGCAGGCCAGGAAGCAACAGTTAGAACAGGACATGGAACAACAGACTGGTTCCAAATAGGAAAAGGAGTACGTCAAGGCTGTATATTATCACCCTGCTTATTTAACTTCTATGCAGAGTACATCATGAGAAACGCTGGACTGGAGGAAACACAAGCTGGAATCAAGATTGCCGGGAGAAATATCAATCACCTCAGATATGCAGATGACACCACCCTTATGGCAGAAAGTGAAGAGGAGTTAAAAAGCCTCTTGATGAAAGTGAAAGAGGAGAGTGAAAAAGCTGGCGTAAAGCTCAACATTCAGAAAACGAAGATCATGGCATGTGGTCCCATCACTTCATGGGAAATAGATGGGGAAACAGTGGAAACAGGGTCAGACTTTTATTTTTGGGGGCTGCGAAATCACTGCAGATGGTGATTGCAGCCATGAAATAAAAAGACGCTTACTCCTTGGAGAAAAGTTATGACAAACCTAGATAGCATATTCGAAAGCAGAGACATTACTTTGCCGACTAAGGTCCGTCTAGTCAAGGCTATGGTTTTTCCTGTGGTCATATATGGATGTGAGAGTTGGACTGTGAAGAAGACTGAGCACCAAAGTATTGATGCTTTTGAACTGTGGTGTTGGTGAAGACTCTTGAGAGTCCCTTGGGCTGCAAGGAGATCCCACCAGTCCGTTCTGAAGGAGATCAACCCTGGGATTTCTTTGGAAGGAATGATGCTGAAGCTGAAACTCCAGTACTTTTGCCACCTCATGCGAAGAGTTGACACATTGGAAAAGACTTTGATGCTGGGAGGGATTGGGGGCAGGAGGAGAAGGGGACAACAGAGGATGAGATGGCTGGATGGCAGATAGCATCACTGACTCAATGGATGTGTATCTGAGTGAACTCCAGAAGTTTGTGGTGGACAGAGAGGCCTGGCGTGCTGTGATTTATGGGGTCACAAATAGTCGGACATGACTGAGTGACTGAACTGCACTGAACTATACTGGATTAGGTAAGCCTTAATACAAAGAATAATGTCATTTATAACTTTTTTGCTACTTCCATCTTGGATATTCCTTTGGAAAAGTGTATGGATTCATTACATATTCTAATGTATTATCTATAGATTATAAGATAAAGTCAAGCATGTATCTGCTGATACTTTTTATGTTGACCTGTCTTTATACTTAGAAATGTCTCTTAATAGTAGGCTTCCCTGGTGACTCTGATGGTTAAGAATCATCCTGCAATGCAGGAGACCCATGTAGGAAAGATTCCCTGGAGAAGGAAATGGCAACCTGCTTCTGTCTTCTTGCCTGGAGACTTCCATTGACAGAGGAGCCTGGCAGGCTGTAGTCCTTGGTGTCGCAAAGAGTTGGAGACGACTGTGTGTGAATATCCCTCACTCACTCCAATACAAAGATTGACATCTTTAGAAGAGAGAAATTTAAGCACAAAAACATAAAGGAGAAGCCATGTGAATCTTAAGCCAGAAATTAGACTATTATATGTGCAAGCCAAAGAATGTCAAGAATTGCCAACAATCACCAGAGGCTAGGAAAGAAGTGTGGGCAGATTCTTTCTTAGAATCTTCAGTTGTAACTGACCTGACTAACATTTTGATTTGGGATTTATAACATCTGGAAGAATTGTAAGAGGTTAAATTTCTTTTAAGTCATTCAGTTTGTGGTACACTGTTACAACTCTAGGAAAGTAATACAGATTTTGATATTAGTTTCCCACAATATTATTTCCCATTTCCTGGAAAGCAGAGTCAGATGGATATCTGTGTACAGGATTTTTTTTTTTTTTTTTCTGAATCAATGCTTGAGTCAGACCAAAGGAGTCAGAGGTGATCAGAGGAAGAAACTGGACTTTGATGCAATCACAACAAAAGCCTCACCTGAATCCACATGTACTTTGAGAGTAGAATGACATTTGACCTGTCCCACATTAGAGAATAGCGACTGGGATTTTACTCCCACATCAGTCACTCACTTCTAGCACTCAAGGAGAATGAAGGTTTCAACCCAGAAGAGGTTGGGGAATCTGAACAGTACTGCAGCCTCTACTGTAGTCATTCCTTGTACTATTTGTATCTATAGTTTTTGTACTGTTTCTGGGAGCAGTTCCTTCAGAATTCTGATGAGAGTTCAGTGACATAAATTAAAGCCTCTGCAGTTGCAGGTAATATAAGACTAAAGTTGATATTCATAGTTCATGATTTATTTACTCTACTCTCCATCTTAGTTTTCCCTCATTCATGATTTGATTATTCAGATCATAATCCATGAGTGATACACTGGTCACTGCTTTTTTTCTCAGATTATAGCTATTGTGGTTGTTCAAATATGATTTTGGGGGAAGGAAATGGCAACCCATTTCAGTATTCTTGCCTGGGAAATCCCATGGACAGATAAGCTTGGTGGCCTACAGTCTGTGGAGTCGCAAAGAGTCAGACACAACTGACCACTCACACATATATGATTTAAGAGGGGCAAAGAAATAAAAAAGACATCCAGTTGGATCTCTCTGAGCTGTAAAATATACTCTTTCCATCACCTATTGTGTATCCTCAGCCCTATCTGCTCCTAATAGACAGGGTAAATTATATTTGCTATGTAGTAACTTCGTTTTTTGCATGCTTGTCTCAGCACACAGCCTAAAGTACTCAGGTGATAGCCATAGCTTGAAATTTGATGAAACTACTATTATATTTTCCTAATGGACCCATTCTTCTTCTGGATATCAAGACCTCTCTGCTCATAAAATCTAGAATTGTAGAATGGCTGTGCAAAGAGTCGCTGAAGGTGATGTTAAGTGAGGCCATTTCTGATTCCACATTTTCTTCCCTAAACCCTGTCTTATTGGGGATACCACACTATAAAAGGGTCATTTTTTTAGAATACATACTACATCCTGGAGGATGGTACCAATCCTTACAACATATCATCTTCAAGCTTAAATCCCAGCTGTGCCTTTAAATTCTGTTCTCCAGCTTAATAGGCTCATAGCTTTGGGTGTTAAGATATATGATAGGATGAATGGACACCATAGTCTTATAGCAACTTCCAAACCTTCTTTGCTGTAAAATTTATCTCTTAATTTTTAAAAACCTTTTATTTTGTATTGGGGTATAAACAATTAATAATGTTGTGACAGTTTCAGGTGAACAGTGAAGGGACCCAGCCAGAAATGTATCTCTTATAGATGCAGTCTTATGTTGTGTGAGATCCCATGATGCTGCACCCAAGACTCTGATAGCTTTCACAGAGTGGTTCTTTGGGCTGGGTAGGCAAATGAATGTGCGATATATATGCTGATTCTAGTCAAAATAAACCTCTGACTTTTCCAGGATTGATGGTGTCCAAAAAAGTCAACTTACAATGAATTGGGTTAGTTTGGCTATTTTGAGGGATAGTAGTGTATCAGTGACTCAGCAATGGTCTCTGTTACTAGCAGGTTGAAAATTAAGTAGCAGTGGTGTGTAGCTCAGATGTGGTGACTATGTGCTCACAATTTTGGGCTCATACATAGCTTCCATACCTGTTGCCATATAATCACTGTGCCAGGAATAGTCAAAGACAAAAACTAACTGATGTTAACTGATTACATACAACTGTTTAGCTGTCTTTGACTCATTAGTAAAGAATGTTCTTCAGTGGGAATTAAAATGGCACACAGATCACACTTTGTGCCTATTTCAATGAGTTTTGTTTTTTTTTTTACAAAGATTTTATTATTTTTTTTTAATTTTTATTTTTACTTTATTTTGCTTTACAATACTGTATTGGTTTTACCATACATTGGCATGAATCAGCCATGGGTGTACATGAGTTCCCAATCCTGAAACCCCCTCCCACCTCCCACCCCATATCATCTCTCTGGATCATCCCTGTGCACCAGCCCCAAGCATCCTGTATCCTGTATTGAACATAGACTGGCGATTCATTTCTTACATGATAGTATACATGTTTCAATGCTATTCTCCAAAATCATCCCACCCTCTCCCTCTCCCACAGAGTCCAAAATTTCATTCTATACATCTGTGTCTCTTTTACTGTCTCGCATACAGGGTGATCATTACCATCTTTCTAAATTCCATATATATGCATTAGTATACTGTATTGGTGTTTTTCTTTCTGGCTTACTTCACTCTGTATAATAGGCTCCAGTTTCATCCACCTCATTAGAACTGATTCAAATGTATTCTTTTTAATGGCTGAGTAATACTCCATTGTGTATATGTACCACAGCTTTCTTATCCATTCATCTGCTGATGGACATCTAGGTTGTTTCCATGTCCTGGCTATTATAAACAGTGCTGCGATGAACATTGGGGTACACGTGTCTCTTTCAATTCTGGTTTCCTCGGTGTGTATGCCCAGCAGTGGGATTGCTGGGTCATAAAGCAGTTCTATTTGCAATTTTTTAAGGAATCTCCACACTGTTCTCCATAGTGGCTGTACTAGTTTGCATTCCCACCAACAGTGGGAAAAACTCCAATGAGTTTTACATAATTCTATGGTAAAAGGATTATCTATTTGATGGTAAGTGGCTTACATTATTCCCAGGTGGCTCTAGTGGTAAAGAATCCACCTGCAACGAAAAATGAGTTCCATCACTGAGTCAGAAAGATCCTCTGGAGGAGGGCATAGTAATTCAATCTAATATTCTTGGGCAGAGGAACCTGGCAGGCCACAGTCTATAGGGTCTCAAAGAGTCAGACACCTGAAGAAATACACAACTGAAGCTTACATCCTACAGTCTCCTATGCTCTAGAAATGCAAATTTTGTATTAAAAGAGCTTATGGTTGAAAAGAGCATCTGTGGGTTGGATATTGAGGTATAAATGAGGAATATTGGATGAGGCTGTGGTACTAGCATTACGAATGACGTATAACCACTACCCCATTATCTTCTACTTTGTCTTTTGGAGACAGATCAATTTATGTTTAAGTCTCACTTTCTACCTGGGACATAAACAGGAAGAACCTAATTTATAGTGTTGCTTTGTTTTCCCATTTTATAAACAATAATAACTATACATGGAGGGGAATAAAACTTTCCAAAGACTTCAAGTTTCATTTTATGCTCTTTGTTTTTAAGCTTAGTGTCAGACTGATTAGCAAGCAGAAAAAAGTAGTTCTTCAGCTTGTGAACTGGGGAGCAATTATCACTAAATGTAGAGAGTATAAATATTATAAGTTCAACACCAAGCTACTTTCTGTGAGAGGAGTAGTGGGTGTCCTTGTTGTGTTCATGTGTATGTCTACAGGAACAAAGAGCAGAATGTTTCATTCATATAAATTGGAAGGGATATTAAAAATAACTTTGAAGTTATGTAATATCTTGCTCCTGAACTCACACCTTGAGTATTTCAGAGATTAAGGACTGAATAATGTGTTTAATCTACCTATGACACAATTGCCCTCATCTCACTGGCTAGCAAAGTAATGCTCAAAATTCTCCAAGCCAGACTTCAACAGTATGTGAACCATGAACTTCCAGATGTTCAAGCTGGTTTTAGAAAAGGCAGAGGAACCAGAGATCAAATTGCCAACATCCACTAGATCATCAAAAAAGAAAGAGGGTTCCAGAAAACATCTACTTCTGCTTTACTGACTACGCCAAAGCATTTGACTGTGTGGATCACAACAAACTGGAAAACTCTTCAAGAGATGGGACCACCAGGCCACCTGACCTGCCTCCTGAAAAATCTGTGTGCAGGTCAAGAAGCAACAGTGAAGATTGGACATGGAACAACAGACTGATTCCAGATTGGGAAAGGAGATCATCAAGGCTGTAAAAATTGTCACCCTGCTTATTTAACTTATATGCAGAGTACATCTTGTGAAATACCAGACTGGATGTAGCACAAGCTGGAATCAAGATTGCTGGGAGAAATATCAATAACCTTAGATATGCAGGTGACACCACCATTATGGCAGAAAGTGAAGAACTAAAAAGCCTCTTGATGAAAGTGAAAGAGGTGAGTGAAAAAGTTGGCTGAAAACTCAACATTCAAGAAAATAAGATCATGGCTTCCAGTCCCATCACTTCATGGCAAATAGATGGGGAAACAATGGAAACAGCAACAGACTTTATTTTGAGGGGCTCCAAAATCACTGCGGATGGTGACTGCAGCCATGGAATTGAAAGGCATTTTCTCTGTGGAAGAAAAGCTATGACCAACCTAGACAGTATATTAAAAAGCAGAGACATTACTTTGCCATCAAAGGTTCATCTAGTCGAAGCTGTGGTTTTTCCAATAGTCACATATGAATGTGTGCACTGGATTATAAAAAGGAACTGAGTGTTGACAAATTGATGCTTTTGAACTGTGGTGTTGGAGAAGACTCTTGAGAGTCCCTTGGACTGCAAGGAGATCCAACCAGTCCATCCTAAAGGAGATTAGTCCTGAATATTCGTTGGAAGGACTGATGCTGATGTTGAAGTTCCAATACTTTGGCCACCTGATGAGAAGAGCTGACTTATTGGAAAAGACCCTGATTCTGGGAAAGATTGAAGGTGGGAGGAGAAGGGGACAACATAGGATAAGATGGTTGGATGGCATCACCGACTTGGTGGAAATGAGTTTGAGCAAGATCCAGGAGTTGGTGATGGACAGGGAAGCCTGGCCATGCTGCAGTCCATGGCATTGCAAAAGGTTGGACACAACTAAGTAACTGAACTGAACTGAATGTTCAGAAAGTAGGCAAAGAAACTTATTTGTGTAAATGCTATTTCATCAGAGGTAGACTTTCCAACTGATCACTTTATTCACATGCTCAAGTCTTCAGGAGACCTGATCAAGTTTTTGTCTGAGCATGCCTAGAGTGATTCTTTTAAGGCTGAGCTTCAGGTATGACATACTATATTATATCCAGAACCTTTTTACTATGTTATCATCTCTCCCACTGGTTTAATTTATGTATTTAATTTTAGCTTCCAGGGTGCAATGTAGCTAATTACTTGAGAACTACAGAACCTTACAAATGAAATTTTTGCTTCTATAATTTGTGGTATATTAAGTATAATAATGTACATTTAATTTCCTCAAAAAAGATGATTATGCTAATAGAAATATTTGAATAAAAATTGCACTTTGTGCTGGATTATGTTCTTTACCTACTAATTTATATTAATACAAGTCAGTAAGGAATTTCTAATAAGCCACTTCAACCCTAGGCAGGCAAGTCTGCGAACACCATAGAAGCCCCACCCTCGCCTTTGATATGTTGAGGAAAAGTGGCTATCTCACGGTCCAGGAAAGCCAGAATTCCTATTAGATAAAAGTTCATGGGGAATATTATCTAGTTCTAATGTGTAAAAGAGACAATTTGGGTATATGGAATTCAGCAGAAGAAATAAACTTATAGGTGGATATCTGAGAACAAAGTCATCTTCTTTGATAATTATTTTGTATTCATTATAAAAACCAATCAAGAATTGTGTGAGCATTTTGTGGAAAGAGGTCTTATCTTTATTTTTATGTTTAAGGAAATATGATTTTTAAACTCAAATTCAGACTTCTGATAAGTTCTCCATAACCATGGTAGAGTATGGAGTTTGAGGGAGGGTAGAAATTAAAACTATGAACCAAGTACTTTGGTTTTATTGTGGCCATTTTTATTCATGTATTCTACATGAGAATTAGTATTTTTTTTTAAGTTTCATTGCCTTTGTTTTGAAAATATAAGTACTCATTTAGGAAAACACAGACTTCTAACTCATCATTAGATGTGAAGTATGCAATTAATATGCTTGACTGGAAGACCAGTACTGGTCACTACTTATTGGAACACTCAATCTCAACAGGTAAATTTGGTTGGATATTGTTGTTGAGTTACTAAATGGATTTGGTTTGTGCTTAGAAACTTACACCTCTTTGTTCACTTACATGAAAGACAAAATTAGAGAATATGTAAATTTTCTGATACTTTTATTTTTTGTTGTCATTAATGCATTAAAACTCATTAATTCAACAAACGTGCATATTATGTGCCCATTATCAGTCAGTTCACTTCATTTCAGTCTCTCAGTCATGTCCAACACTTTGCAACCCCATGGACTGCAGCACAAAAGGCTTCCTTGTCTATCACCAACACCTGGGGCTTGCTCAAACTCATGTCCATCGAGTCGGTAATGCCATCAAACCATCTCATCCTCTGTCGTCCCCTTCTCCTCCTGCCTTCAATCTTTCCCAGCATCAGGATCTTTTCTAATGAGTCAGTTCTTCTCATCAGGTAGCCAAAGTATTGGATCTTCAGCTTCAGCATCAGTCCTCCAGTGAATATTCAGGACTGATTTCCCTTAGTCCTGATTGGCTTGATCTCCTTGTAGTCCAAAGGACTCTCAAGAGTCTTCTCCAACACCACAGTTCAAAAGCATAAATTTCTTAGTGCTCAGCTGTTTTTTTATAGTCCAACTGTTACATCCATACATGACCACTGGAAAAACCACAGCTTTGACTAGATGGACTTTTTCTGGCAAAGTAATGTCTCTGCTTTTTAATATACTGTCTAGGTTGGTCATAGCTTTTCTTCCAAAGAGCAAACACCTTTCAATTCCATGGCTGCAGTCACCATCTGCAGTGATTTTGAAGCCCCCCAAAATAAAGTTTGTCACTGTTTTCATTGTTTCTCCATCTATTTGCCATGAAGTGATGGGACAAGATGCCATGATCTTAGCTTCCTGAAAGTTGAGTTTTAAACCAACTTTTTCACTCATCTCTTTCACTTTCATCAAGAGGCTCTTTAATTCCTCTTTGTTTTCTGCCATAATGGTGATGTCATTTGCCTATCTGAAGATATTGATATTTCTCCCAGCAATTTTCATTCCAGCTTGTGCTTCGTCCAGCCTGGCATTTTGCATGATGTACTCTGCTTAGAAGTTAAATAAGCAGGTGACAATATTCAGCTTTGATGTACTCCTTTTTCAATTTGGAATCAGTCTGTTGTTCCATGACCATTTCTAACTGTTACTTCTTGACGAGGATACAGGTTTCTAAGGAGGCAGGTAAGGTGGTCTTGTACTCTCATCCCTTGAAGAATTTTGCAGTCTGTTGTGATCCACACAGTCAAAGGTTTTGGCATAGTCAGTAAAGCAGAAGTAGATGTTTTTCTGGAACTGTCTTGCTTTTCTAGTGATCCAGCAGATGTTTCCAATTTGCTCTCTGGTTCTTCTGCCTTTTGTAAATCCAGCTTGAATATCTGGAAGTTCACAGTTCACATACTGTTGAAGACTGGCTTGGAGAATTTTGAGCATTACTTTGGCCCCTTATGTGCTGAAGAAACACAAGCTGGAATAAAGATTGCTGGGAGAAATATCAATAACCTCAGATATGCAGGTGAAACCACCCTTATGGCAGAAAGTGAAAAGGAGTTAAAAAGCCTCTTGATGAAAGTGAAAGAGAGGAGTGAAAAAGTTGGCTTAAAGCTCAACATTCAGAAAACAAAGATCATGGCATCTGGTCCCATCATTTCATGGGAAATAGATGGGAAAACAGTGTCAGACTTTATTTTTGGGGGCTCCAAAATCACTGCAGATGGTGACTGCAGTCATGAAATTAAAAGACGCTTACTCCTTGGAAGAAAAGTTATGACCAACCTAGATAGCATAGTCAAAAGCAGAGACATTACTTTGCTGACTAAGGTCCATCTAGTCAAGGCTATGGTTTTTCCTGTGGTCATGTATGGATGTGAGAGTTGGACTGTGAAGAAGGCTGAGCACCGAAGAATTGATGCTTTCGAACTGTGGTGTTGGAGAAGACTCTTGAGAGTCCCTTGGACTGCAAGGAGATCCAACCAGTCCATAATGAAGGAGATCAACCCTGGGATTTCTTTGGAAGGAATGATGCTGAAGCTGAAACTCCAGTACTTTTGCCACCTCATGCGAAGAGTTGACTCATTGGAAAAGACTCTGATGCTGGGAGGGATTGGGGGCAGGAGGAGAAGTGGATGACCGAGGATGAGATGGCTGAATGGCATCACTGACTCAATGGACCTGTGTCTGAGTGAACTCTGGGAGATGGTGATGGACAGAGAGGCCTGGCGTGCTGCGATTCATGGGGTCTCAAAGAGTCGGACACGACTGAGCAACTGAACTGAACTGTATGTCAGTTGTTTGTTACTTGTGATGGTTTCTATTGTGGTAAAACCAGACTAATATCTGCCTGCACAGAGTTATTAGACATGTATTATCACAGATTTAAGGGGCTTGAAGTTGGACTTATCCATTACTTTTTCTGACTATAAATGTAATAAGCTATTAGGGCAATATCCAAACAATATAGAACAATAAAGAATGAAAGCTTTCTATTAAGGCTACATTGGAAGGTCATGACTAAGAGCAGGGGTCTGATGTGTAGAATCAAAAAGGTTCAGCTACAAATCCTGCCTTGAACATGTATTAGTTCAGAGTATTTCAGTAAGTCATTTTCATTCTCTAAGTCTTAGTTTCATTGTCTTGTAACAGAGACAGTTATAATAGCTACCTAATAAGCAATACCTTGCACATAGTAAGCACTCAGTAGTTAGTAGCTATCCATAATACAACAGTTGATGAGTCACCTTAGTAACTCAACTAGCAAATGTAACATACAGATGCATCCTGGCATTTTTAAACAAATTATCTACTTTAACTCAATAGAAATGTGTTACCCAATTTGTGGATAAATCTCAAAGCACTGCAAAAATGAAAGAAGAAATTCTGCCACTGTAGTTCAGTTAATCTATAATGGAGAAGGTGCCACTCTGGTTCGTCAAAAGCAGACAATGTGACTGTTGACATTAAAAGTCTCAATTTTCTATAAATGTAAATAAAATTTTAGAATCAGAATGGTGATCAGAGACCTTATTTTCCAGATGAGAAAACAGACAGAGAAATAAGAAATGAAGGATATTAAGACTTATTTTGCTTTTTTCCCCAATTATCTTTCTGTAATTTGAAATTTGGAAGAAAAATGTATTTTCTTCAAATAATCCTTTAGACATTTACTTGATTTCATACAATGCTCTTTAAATGCATGAAAGGTAAAACTAGGAAGAGGCGAGGCAAATCTTTGAAAACAACACTGTGAATTCTAGTGACATTCTCATGCCACTTTCTTGGGCTAGTAAGATGTTTGAAGTTTGGTCTCTTGTTCATAAGAAAACTCTTCCTTTTGTCTGTTTGATGGCATTTTTTTTTTTTTTACACAAATTTTCCTGTAAAAATCAGTGGTGGCAACAAGCCAAGATTTGAAAGTAAGACTCATGGATGCATTCTCAAAGAATTTAGTCAAAGTCATAGTTCTCTGATGAGGGATTTGGTGCTTTTATGTCAGCACCATTGGCCTTTTATCCTGCAATGTCAATAATCTTTTTCATCAATTTTAGCTTATGTACCTGAGGATTGTCTGACTGTAAATTACATCATAATATTAAGACTATATTAATGTTGAAGACAATTGTTCTTGTGCTTCTGAGCTTTTGCACTACAGTGGAAGCTAGTTATAGTCTAGCTTACGGGAAATTCTAGGCTTTTAATATTTTCTTTGTCTAATGAGCTCACAAGCGATGTTACCTGTACTCTGAAAAAATGTGGGTGTTTTATTAATTATTCTTCTAAATTAGCCTGTCTGAGGTTACTTTGCCCTTGGACAGTTAATTGTTCCTTTCTCTGTGTTCCCGTAACACTCTGTTCACACCATTATTGTAGCACAGAACACATTGTCTTATAATTATCTATTTACATTTATTTGTCTTTCCCACTAGACTTGGAACCAGTTGAGAGAGAGAGATCTAGCAACCTTTATTGTTAATAGACCAACATCTAACTTGGGGAGGATCCGGACTAGACTTAATATATGGTAGCAGCATGTACACTTATACATATTTGCAGAGGTTTGCTGTATTAGACATTTCTCATGAATTGGGTTAAGGTTTTCGTGGTGATAGTCTATGTAAGGATGATAGCAAGTAGACAATTAGTATTTATTGAATGTTTACTGTTTACACTGTTTGTACACTGTGCTGTGCTTAGTAGCTCAGTCGTGTCTGACTCTTTGCAACCCCATGGATTATAACCCACCAGGCTCCTCTGTCCATGGCGATTCTCCAGGCAAGAATACCAGAGTGGGTTGCCATGCACTCCTCCAGGGGATCTTTCCAACCCAGAGATTGCAGGCAGATTCTTTTACCAACTGAGCCACCAGGGAAGCCCAAGACTATCTCATTTAATTGTCACAGTAACACCTGCATAGTGATAGCATCTACAATTTGTTTTAATATTAATATTAGGAAGATTTTACTCAATACATTTAGAAATCTTTCCAATTTCATCAGGTCTTAAAGAATTAGGGCTAGAAAGCATTACTTTAGACCTCCAAAGACATTGTGTTATCATTCAATCTTCTGGCCAGACAGAAAGGATCAGATCAAGGATTAGGAGAGAATAAAACAGTTAAAAACAGCCAGGTAATTTTCTAAAAGGACAAGGCCACTGCACATATCCAGGATATGTTCTTTATTCAGTTCAGTTCAGTCACTCAGTCGTGTCCCACTCTTTGCGACCCCATGAATCGCAGCACGCCAGGCCTCCCTGTCTATCACCAACTCCCGGAGTTCACTCAGACTCATGTCCGTCGAGTCAGTGATGCCATCCAGCCATCTCATCCTCAGTCGTCCCCTTCTCCTCCTGCCCCCAATCCCTCCTAGCATCAGAGTCTTTTCCAATGAGTCAACTCTTCACATGAGGTGGCCAACATACTGGAGCTTCAGCTTCAGCATCATTCCTTCCAAAGAAATCCCAGGGTTGATATCCTTCAGAATGGACTGGTTGGATCTCCTTGCAGTCCAAGGGACTCTCAAGAGTCTTCTCCAACACCACAGTTCAAAAGCATCAATACTTCGGTGCTCAGTCTTCTTCACAGTCCAACTCTCACATCCATATATTACCACAGGAAAAACCATAGCCTTGACTAGACGGACCTTAGTCGGCAAAGTACTGTCTCTGCTTTTGAATATGCTATCTAGGTTGGTCACAACTTTTCTTCCAAGGAGTAAGCGTCTTTTAATTTCATGGCTGCAGTCACCATCTGCAATGATTTTGGAGCCCCAAAAAATAAAGTCTGACCCTGTTTCCACTGTTTCCCCATCTATTTCCCATGAAGTGATGGGACTGGATGCCATGATCTTCGTTTTCTGAATGTTGAGCTTTAAGCCAACTTTTTCATTCTCCTCTTTCACTTTCATCAAGAGGCTTTTTAGTTCCTCTTCACTTTCTGCCATAAGGGTGGTGTCATCTGCATATCTGAGGTGATTGATATTTCTCCTGGCAATCTTGATTCCAGCTTGTGTTTCCTCCAGTCCAGCATTTCTCATGATGTACTCTGCATAGAAGTTAAATAAGCAGGGTGACAATATACAGCCTTGATGTACCCCTTTTCCTATTTGGAACCAGTCTGTTGTTCCATGTCCAGTTCTAACTGTTGCTTCCTGACCTGCATACAGATTTCTCAAGAGGCAGGTTAGATGGTCTGGTATTCCCATCTCTCTCAGAATTTTCCACAGTTTATTGTGATCCACACAGTTAAAGGCTTTGGCATAGTCAATAAAACAGAAATAGATGTTTTTCTGGAAATTTCTTGCTTTTTCCATGATCCAGCAGATGTTGGTAATTTGATCTCTGGTTCCTCTGCCTTTTCTAAAACCAGCTTGAACATCAGGAAGTTCACGGTTCACGTATTGCTGAAGCCTGGCTTGGAGAATTTTGAGCATTACTTTACTAGCATGTGAGATGAGTGCAATTGTGTGGTAGCCTGAGCATTCTTTGGCATTGCCTTTCTTTGGGATTGGAATGAAAACTGACCTTTTCCAGTCCTGTGGCCACTGATGAGTTTTCCAAATTTACTGACATGTTGAGTGAAGCACTTGACAGCATCATCTTTCAGGATTTGAAACAGCTCCACTGGAATGCCATCACCTTCACTAGCTTTGTTCATAGTGATGCTTTCTAAGGCCCCCTTGACTTCACATTCCAGGATGTCTGGCTCTAGATGAGTGATCACACCATCGTGATTATCTGGGTCGTGAAGATCTTTCTTTGTACAGTTCTTAGTATATTCTTGCCACCTCTTCTTAATATCTTCTGCTTCTGTTAGGTCCATACCATTTCTGTCCTTTATCGAGCCCATCTTTGCATGAAATGTTCCCTTGGTCTCTCTAATTTTCTTGAGATCACTAGTCTTTGCCATTCTGTTGTTTTCCTCTATTTCTTTGCATTGATCTCTGAAGAAGGCTTTCTTATCTTATTGCTTACTGTGAGTCAAATATTATCCTGGTAAACTCCCCAAAGCATTTGACTGTGTGGATCACAATAAACTGTGGAAAATTCTAAAAGAGATGGGAATTCCAGACCACCTAACCTGCCTCTTGAGAAATCTGTATGCAGGTCAGGAAGCAACAGTTAGAACAGGACATGGAACAACAGACTGGTTCCAAATAGGAAAAGGGGTACATCAAGGCTGTATATTGTCACCCTGCTTATTTAACTTCTATGCAAAGTACATCATGAGAAATGCTGGGCTGGAAGAAACACAAGCTGGAATCAAGATTGCCGGGAGAAATATCAATAACCTCAGATATGCAGATGACACCACCCTTATGGCAGAAAGTGAAGAGGAACTAAAAAGCCTCTTGATGAAAGTGAAAGAGGAGAATGAAAAAGTTGGCTTAAAGCTCAACATTCAGAAAACGAAGATCATGGCATCCAGTCCCATCACTTCATGGGAAATAGATGGGGAAACTGTGTCAGACTTTATATTTTTGGGCTCCAAAATCACCGCAGACGGTGACTGCAGCCATGAAATTAAAAGACACTTACTCCTTGGACAAAAAGTTATGACCAACCTAGATAGCATATTCAAAAGCAGGGACATTACTTTGCCAACTAAGGTCCATCTAGTCAAGGCTATGGTTTTTCCTGTGGTCATATATGGATATGAGAGTTGGACTGTGAAGAAGGCTGAGCACTGAAGAATTGATGCTTTTGAACTGTGGTGTTGGAGAAGACTCTTGAGAGTCCCTTGGACTGCAAGGAGATCCAACCAGTCCATTCTGAAGGATATCAACCCTGGGATTTCTTTGGAGAGAATGATGCTAAAGCTGAAACTCCAGTACTTTGGCCACCTGATGTGAAGAGTTGACTCATTGGAAAAGACTCTGATGCTAGGAGGGATTGGGGGCAGTAGGAGAAAAGGATGACAGAGGATGAGATGGCTGGATGGCATCAAGGACTCGATGGACATGAGTCTGAGTGAACTCCCAGAGATGGTGATGAACAGGAAGGCTTGGCGTGCTGCGATTCATGGGATCGCAAAGAGTTGGACATGACTGAGCGACTGAACTGAACTGAACTGAAACTCCGGGAGCTGGTGATGGACAGGGAGGCCTGGCATGTTGCAGTCCATGGGGTCACAAAGAGTCAAATGCAATTGAGCGACTGAACTGAATGGAACTGAACTGATCCTGGTATATGGAGATTTTCATACTGTTCATGGGGTTTTCAAGGCAAGAAGACTTAAATGGTTTGCCATTCCCTTCTCCAGTGGACCACGTTTTGTCAAAAATCTCCACCGTGACCAGTCTGTCTGGGTGGCCCTACACGGCATAGCTCATAGTTTCATTGAATTCGGCAAGGCTGTGGTCCATGTGATCAGATTGGTTAGTTTTCTGTGATTGTGTTTTTCATTCTGTCTGCCCTCTAATGGAGAAGGATAGAGGCTTATGGAAGCTAGCTGATGGGAGAGACTGACTGAGGGGAGAACTGGGTCTTGTTCTGATGGGTGGGGTCATGCTCAGTAAATCTTTAATCCAGTTTTCTGTTGAAGGGGGTGGGGGTGGGGGGGGCTGTGTTCCCTCCCTGTTATTTGACCTGAGGTCAAACTATGGTGGAGGTAATGAAGATAATGGTGACCTCAGACTGCAAGGAGATCCAATCAGTCCATCCTAAAGGAAATCAGTCCTGAATTTTCATTGGAAGGACTGATGCTAAAGCTGAAACTCCAATACTTTGGCCATCTGATTTGAAGCACTGACTCATTTGAAAAGACCCTGATGCTGGGAAAGATTGAAAGCAGGAGGAGAAGGGGACAACAGATGATGAGATGGTTGGATGGGATTATCGACTTGATGGACATGAGTTTGAACAAGCTCTGGGAGTTGGTGATGGAGAGGGAAGCCTGGTGTGCTGCAGTCCATGGGGTCACAAAGAGTCAGACACAAGTGAGCAACTGAACTGAACTGATATGGAGATTAATAAGCAATTGCCCCTTATTTCAAA
This sequence comes from Budorcas taxicolor, assembly GCF_023091745.1. Lineage (NCBI taxonomy): Eukaryota > Metazoa > Chordata > Mammalia > Artiodactyla > Bovidae > Budorcas > Budorcas taxicolor. The sequence goes on along the minus strand of NC_068910.1, from coordinate 114,350,030 downwards.
AGGAGTTAACTACCATAGTAGTAGGAAATGGATATTTAATCAAACATATTTCTTGTTATAGAGATTATAAGTATCTATGACACCATGTGAAGCAATGAAAAGTAAAAGTGTTAGTCAATCAGTTCAGTTCAGTCTCTCAGTTATATGTGACTCTTTGTGACCCCATGAATCACAGCACACCAGGCCTCCCTGTCCTTCACCAACTCCCAGAGTCTACCCAGACTCATGTGCATTGAGTCAATGAGGCCATTCAGCCATCTCATCCTTTGTCATCCCCCTCTCCTCCTGCCCCCAATCCCTCCCAGCATCAGAGTCTTTTCCAATGAGTCAACTCTTCACATCAGGTGGCCAAAGTATTGGAGTTTCAGCTTCAGCATCAGTCCTTCCAATGAACACCCAGGACTGATCTCCTTCAGGATGGACTGGTTGGATCTCCTTGCAGTCCAAGGGACTCTCAAGAGTCTTCTCCAACACCACAGTTCAAAAGCATCAATTCTTCACCACTCAGCTTTCTTCACAGTCCACTCTCACATCCATACATGGCCACTGAAAAAACCATAGCCTTGACTAGATGCACCTTTGTTGGCAAAGTAATGTCTCTGCTTTTGAATATGCCATCTAGGTTGGTCATAACTTTCCTTCCAAGGAGTAAGCATCTTTTAATTTCATGGCTGCATTCACCATCTGCAGTGATTTTGGAGCCCCTCAAAATAAAGTCTGACATGGTTTCCACTGTTTCTCCATCTATTTCCCATGAAGTGATGGGACCAGTTGTGCTCACTATTATTAATTATTAGTACCTACAGGCTATCATTATTCAAGGTAAACAAAGTTAAGTAGGCACTTACTAGGTAGACAAAACAAAGAACTTTCAAAAGCTACAGCTTATGAGAAAGGGAGGAGGTGACTTTGTTTTTATTAAGTTTTAAAAAGCAAATTAAAGATTCAGAAATGACCTAAATCAAATCCCTTATGATTGTACATTGGAGGTAATGAATAGATTCAAGGGATTAGAAGTGCTTGAAGAACTATTGATAGAGGTTTGTAACTTCGTTCAGGAGGCTGTGAACAAAATCATCTCAAAGAAAAAGAAATGCAACAAGGCATAGTGGTTGTCTGAGGAGGCCTTACAAATAGCTGAGAAAAGAAAGAAGTGAAAGGCAAAGGAGAAAAGGAAAGATATACCCAATTGAATGCAGAGTTCCAGAGAACAGCAAGGAATGATAAGAAACCCTTCTTAAATGATCAATGGGAAGAAATAAAGGAAAGGACTAGAACAGGAAACACTAGACTTGAGATCTCTTCAAGAAAAATAGAGATTCCAAAGAAATATCTTATCCAAGAATGGGCATGATAAAGGACAGAAATGGCAAGGACCTAACAGAAGCAGAAAAGATTAAGAAGAGGTGGCAAAAACACACAGAACTATACAAAAAAGGTCTTAAAGACCTGGATAACCCTGATTACGTAGTCACTCACATAGAGCCAGACAACCTGAATGAGAAGTCAAGTAGGCCTTACGAAGCATTACTATGAACAAAGCTAATGGAGGTGATAGAATTCCAGCTGAGCTTTTTCAAATCCTAAAAGATGATGCTGGAAAAGTGTTGTATGTCAACAAATTTTGAAAACTCCACAGTGGCCACAGGACTGGAAAGATTCAGTTTTCATTTGAATCCCAAAGAAAGGCAAAGCAAAAGGATGTTCAATTTACTGTACAGTTGTGTTCATTTCACATGCTAACACAGTTTCCATGGTGGCTCAGTTTGTAAAGAATCTCCCTGCAATGCATTGAAATCCTAGGTTCAGAAGATTCCCTGGAAAAGAGATAGGTTACCCACTCCAGTATTCCTGGGATTTCCAGAATTCCTAAGTTGATAAAGAACAATGAGGGAAACCTGAGTTCAATCCATGCGTTGTGACGATTCTCTGGAGGAGGGCGTGGCAACCCACTCTAGTATTCTTGCCTGGAGAACTCCCATGGACAGAGGAGCCTGGTGGGCTACAGTTCATGGGGTTGCAGAGAGTTGGACACAACTGATTTACTAAGCTCAGCAGAGCACTTCTAGTTGTGCAAACTAGATTTAGAAAAGTCAGAGGAACCAGAGATCAAATCGCCATAGAAATTCATATCAAATTGATTATAGAAAAAGCAAAGGAATTTCAAAAAGCATCTGGTTCTGCTACATTGACTATGATAAAGCCTGTGTGTGGATCACAACAAACTGTGAAAAATTCTTAAACAAATGGGAATACTAGACAACCTTATCTGCCTCCTGAGAAACCTATATGCAGGACAAGAAGCAACAGTTAGAACCAAACATGAAACAATGGACTGGCTTAAAATGGAGAAAGGAGTACCGCAAGGCTGCATATTGTCACCCTACTTATTTAACTTGTATGCAGAGTACATCATGTGAAATGCCAGACTGGATGAATCCCAAGCTGGAATCAACATTGCCAGGAGAAATATCAACAACTTCAGATATGCAGATGATACCACCCTAATGGCAGAAAGCAAAGGGGAACTAAACAGAGTCTTGATGAGAGTGAAAGAGGAGGGTGAAAAAGCTGGCTTAAAACTCAGCATTCAAAAAACTAAGATCATAGCATCTGGTCCCATCATTTCATGGCAAATTGATGGGGGCAAAGTGGAAACAGTGACTTTATTTTCTTGGTCTTCACAATCATTGAAGTCAGCGACTGCAGACACAAAATTAAAAGCCACTTCCTCCTTGGAAGAAAAGCTATGACAAAGCTAGACAGCATATTAAAAAGCAGAGATATCACTTTGCCAACAAATGTCCAAATAGTCAAATCTATGGTTTTTCTTGCAGTCATGCATAGATGTGAGAATTGGACTATAAAGAAAGCTGAGCACTGAAGAATTGATGCTTTTGAACTGTGGTATTGGAGAAGACTCTTGAGAGCCCTTGGATAGCAAAGATATCAATACAGTCAATCCTAAAGGAAATCAACTCTGAATATTCATTGGAAGGACTGATGCTGAAGCTGAAGCTCCAATACTTTAGACACCTGATACAAAGAGCCAACTGGGTTGGAAAAGGTCCTGAAGGTGGAAAAGATTGAGGATTGGTGGAGAAGAGAATGACATAGGATGAGGTGGTTGGATGACATCACTGACATAATGGACATGAATTTTTAGCAAATGCTGGGAGATAGTGAAGGACAGGGAAGCCTGGCATGCTGCAGTCCATGGGATCATATGAAAAGAGTCTCATATGCATACATTTAGTTTGAGGATGACAAAACAAATGAAAGACATTTCCAGTTCACACATTTCTAGTTAAAATATTTGTAATCTCCCATGCATATAGAGGGGATTTCCAGGTGTGCTAGTGGTAAAGAACCTACCTACCAATGCAGGAGATGTAAAAGACTTGGGTTCAATCCCTGGGTTGAGAAGATTCCCTGGAGGAGGGCTTGGCAACCCACTCCAGCATTTTTATCTGGAGAATTCAATGGAAAGAAGAGCCTGATGGGTGGCAGGGAGTTGAACATAATTGAAGTGACTTCGCTTATGTACAGGTCAGAAGTGGACTGCTTCATGGGCAGGGGCGCTGGGTGCAGTAGACCTGGGTATGGCATATGTCCCCTTGGAGGAGGTCACCATTAACCCACTATATAACCACCAGAACTTACACAGGACTGGGGAAACAGACTCTGGGAGGGCACAAACAGAACCTTATGCACACCAAGACACAGAAGAAAGGAGCAGTGACTCCGCAAGAGACTGACTCAGACTTGCCAGTGAGTGTCCAGGAGCCTCTGGCAGAGGCATGGGTGAGTAGAGGCCTGCTGCTGACCTGGGGGCACTGAGTGTAGCAGTGCCTGCATGGGACCTTTTGAAGGAGGTCACCATTATCTTCATTACCTCCACCATAGTTTGGCCTCAGGTCAAATAACACAGCTCTGCCCTTGAACAGAATATTGGGTTAAAGATTTACTGAGCATGAGCAATATTGCATAGGGACCTGGAATGTTAGGTTCATGAATCAAGGCAAATTGGAAGTGGTCAAAGAGGAGATGGCAAGAGTGAACATTGATATTTTAGGAATCAGCGAACTAAAATGGACTGGAATGGGTGAATTTAACTCAGATGACCATTACAGGTACTACTGTGGGTGCTGCTGCTGCTGCTAAGTCGCTTCAGTCGTGTCCGACTCTGTGTAACCCCATAGACGGCAGCCCACCAGGCTCCCCCATCCCTGGGATTCTCCAGGCAAGAACACTGGAGTGGGTTGCCATTTCCTTCTCCAATGCATGAAAGTGAAAAGTGAAAGTGAAGTCACTCAGTCTTGTTCAACTCCTAGCGACCACATAGACTGCAGCCCACCAGGCTCCTCTGTCCATGGGATTTTCCAGGCAAGAGTACTGTGGGCAGGAATCCCTTAAAAGAAATGGAGTAGCCATCATGGTCGACAAAAGAGTCTGAAATATAGTACTTGTATGCAATCTCAAAAACGACAGAATGATCTCTGTTTGTTTGCAAGAAAACCACTCAATATCATGGTCATACAAGTCTATGCCCCAACCAGTAATGGTGAAGAAGCTGAAGTTGAACGGTTCTATGAAGACCTACAAGACCTTGTAGAACTAACATCCAAAAAAGATGTCCTTTTCCTTTCAGGGGATTGGAATGCAAAAGTAGGAAGTCAAAAAACACCTGAAGTAACAGGCAAATTTGGCCTTGGAGTACAGAATGAAACAGGGCAAAGCCTAATAGAGTTCTATCAAGAGAATGCACTGGTCATAGCAAACACCCTCTCCAACAACACAAGAGAAGACTCTACACATGGACATCACCAGATGGTCAACACCAAAATCAGATTGATTATGTTATTTGCAGCCAAAGATGGAGAAGCTCTATACAGTCAGCAAAAACAAGACTGGGAGCTGACTGTGACTCAAATAATGAACATCTTACTGCTGAATTCAGACTTAAATTGAAGAAAGTAGGGAAAACCACTGGACTACTCAGGTAATACCCTTATGATCCCTTATGACTATACAGTTGGAGTGACAAATAAATTCAAGGGATTAGATCTGATAGACAGAGTGCCTGAAGAACTATGGGCAAAGGTTCATGGTGTTATACAGGAGGCTATGATCAAGACCATCCCCAGGAAAAAGAAATGCAAAAGTGCAAAATGGTTGTCTGAGGAGGCATTACAAATAGCTGTGAAAAGAAGACAAGCAAAAAGCAAAGAGAAAAGGAAAGATATATCCATTGGAGTGCAAAGTTCCAAAGAATAGCAAGGAGAGATAAGAAAGCCTTCCTCAGTGATCAGTGCAAAGAAAGAGAGGAAAACAATAGATGGGGAAAGACTAGAGATCTCTTCAAGAAAATTAGAGATACCAGGGGAATATTTCATGCAAAGATGGGTACAATAAAGGTCAGAAATGGTATAGACCTAACAGAAGCAGAAGATGTTAAGAAGATGTGACAAGAATACATAGAAGAACTATACTGAAAAGATCTTCATGATCCAGATAATCATGATGCTGTGATCACTCACCTAGAGCCAGACATCCTGGAATGTGGAGTCAAGTGGGCCTTAGGAAGCATCACTACAAACAAAACTAGTGGGAGTGATGGAATTCCAGTTGAGCTATTTCACATCCCGAAAGATGATGCTGTGGAAGTGCTGCTGTCAATATGCAAACAAATTTAGAAAACTCTGCAGTGGCCAAAGGACTAGAAAGCGTCAATTTTCATTCCAATGCCAATGAATGCTCAAATTACCAAGTACTTATCTCACTCACTAGCAAAGTAATGCTCAAAGTTCTCTAAGCCAGGCTACCACAGTACATGATCCATGAACTTCCCGATGTTCAAGCTGGACTTAAAAAAGAGGAAAAAGAGATGAACTTGCCAACATCCGTTGGATCATCGAAAAAGCAAGAGAGTTTCAGATAAACATCTACTTCTGTTGTTGTTGTTGTTTTGACAATGCCAAAGCCTTTGATTGTGTGGATCACAACAGACTCTGGTAAATTCTTCAAGAGATGGGAATACCAGACCACCTGACCCACCTCCTAAAAAATCTTCATACTGGTCAAGAAGCAACAGTTAAAATTGGACATGGAACAACAGACTGGTTCCAAGTTGGGAAAGGAGTATTTCACGATTGTACATTGTAACCCCGCTTATTTAACTTATATGCAGAGTACATCATGAGAATTCCTGGACTGGATGAAGCACAAGCTGGAATCAAGTTTGCCAGGAAAAATATCAATAACCTCAGATATACAGATGACACCACCCTTATGGCAGACAGCGAAGAAGAACTAAAAAGCCTCTTGATGAAAATGAAAGAGGAGAGTGAAAAAGTTGGCTTAAAACTCAACATTCAGAAAATGAAGATCATGGCATCTGGTCCCATCACTTCATGGCAAATAGATGGGGAAACAATGGAAACAGTGACAGATTATTATTATTATTATTTGGCTCTAAAATCACTGCAAATGAGGACTGCAGCCATGAAATTAAAAGATGTTTGCTCCTTGGAAGAAAAGTTATGACCCACCTTGACAGCATATTAAAAAGCAGAGACATCACTTTGCAAAAAGAGGTCCATCTAGTCAAAGTTTGCTTTTATAGTAGTCATGTATGGACATGAGAGTTGGACTATAAAGAAAGCTGAGTACCAAAGAATTGATGTTTTGAACTGTGGTGTTATAAAAGACTCTTGCAAGTCCCTTGGATTTCAAGGAGTTCCAACCAGTCCTTCCTAAAGGAAATCAGTCCTTAATATTCATTAGAAGGACTGATGCTGATGCTGAAATCCCAATATTCGGCCACCTGATGTGAAGAACTGACTCACTGGAAAAGACTCTGATGCTAGGAAAGATTAAAGATGGGAGAAGGGATCGACAGAGGTTGAGATGGTAGGATGCCATCACTGACTCAACATACATGAATTAAGTAAACTCTGGGGGTTGGTGATGGACAGGGAAGCCTGGTATGCTGCAGTCCATGCGATCACAAAGAGTTAGACATCACTGAGCCACTGAACTGAACCGAACTCAGGCGACTTAGCACATGCTTGTAGATTTTAAGTAAAATTGTTAGCAACTGTATTGACAAGTAGTATTCTGAAGAATTGTTTGTTTTTACCTAGGAACGTATCAGTCAGTCTGTCAGTCAGTTCAGTCACTCAGTCGTGTCCAACTCTTTGCGACCCCTTGAACTGCAGCATGCTAGTCCTCCCTGTCAATCACTGTCTCCGGGAGTCCACCCAAACCCATGTCCATTGAGTTGGTGATGCCATCCAACCATCTCATCCTCTGTCATCCCCTTCTCCTCCTGCTCTCAATCTTTCCCAGCATCAGGGTCTTTTCCAGTGAGTCAGCTCTTCGCATCAGGTGGCCAAGTATTGAAATTTCAGCTTCAACATCAGTCCTTCCAATGAACACCCAGGACTAATCTCTTTTAGGATGGACTAAAAGTATTGATCTCCTTGCAATCCAAGGGACTCTCAAGAGTCTTCTCCAACACCACAGTTCAAAAGCATCAATTCTTCAGCGCTCAGCCTTCTTCACAGTCCAACTCTCATATCCATACATGACCGCTGGAAAAACCATAGCCTTGACTAAATGGACCTTTGTTGACAATGTCTCTGCTTTTGAATATGCTATCTATGTTGGTCATTACTTTCCTTCAAAGGATTAAGTGTCTTTTAATTTCATGGCTGCAGTCACCATCTGCATGATTTTGGAGCCCAGAAAAATAAATTCAGCCACTGTTTCCACTGTTTCCCCGTCTATTTGTCATGAAGTGATGGGACAAGATGCCGTGATCTTAGTTTTCTGAATGTTGAACTTTAAGCCAACTTTTTCACTCTCCTCTTTTACTTTCCTCAAGAGGCTCTTTAGTTCTTCTTCACTTTCTGCCATAAGGGTGGTGTCATCTGCATATCTGAGGTTATTGATATTTCTCCTGGCAATCTTGATTCCAGCTTGTACTTTTTCCAGCCCAGCGTTTCTCATGATGTACTCTGCATAGAAGTTAAATAAGTAGGGTGACAATATACAGCCTTGATTTACGTACTCCTTTTCCTATTTGGAACCAGTCTGTTGTTCCATGTCCAGTTCTAACTGTTGTTTCCTGACCTACATACAGATTTTTCAAGAGGCAAGTCAGGTGGTCTGGTAGTCCCATCTCTCTCAGAATTTTCCACAGTTTATTGTGATCCACACAGTCAAAGGCTTTGGTATAGTCAATAAAGTAGAAATAGATATTACTGGAACTCTCTTGCTTTTCGGATGATCCAGCAGATGTTGGCAATGTGATCTCTGTTTCCTCTGCCTTTTCTAAAACCAGCATGATCATCTGGAAGTTCAGAGTTCATGTATTGCTGAAGCCTGGCTTGGAGAATTTTAAGCATCACTTTACTAGCATTGTGAGATGAGTGTAATTGTGCAGTAGTCTGAGCATTCTTTGGCATTGCCTTTCTTTGTGATTGGAATGAAAACTGACCTTTTCCAGTCCTGTGGCCACTGCTGAGTTTTCCAAATTTGCTGGCATATTGAGTGCAGCACTTTCACAGCATCATCTTTCAGGATTTGAAATAGCTCCACTGGAATGCCATCACCTCCACTGGCTTTGTTCATAGTGGTGCTTTCTAAGGCCCACTTGAGTTCATATTTCAGGATGTCTGGTTCTAGGTGAGTAATCACACCATCCAGATTATCTGGGTCATGATCTTTTTTGTACAGTTCTTCTCTGTATTCTTGCCATCACTTCTTAATATCTCTGCTTCTGTTAGGTCCATATCATTCCTGTCCTTTATTGAGCCCATCTCTGCATGAAATATTCCCTTGGTATCTGTAATTTTCTTGAAGAGATCTCTAGTCTTTCCCAGTTTATTGTTTTCCTCTATTTCTTTGCATTGATCGCTAAGGAAGGCTTTCTTATCTCTCCTTGCTATTCTTTGGAACTTTGCATTCAAATGAGTATAACTTTCCTTTTCTCTTTCGCTTTTCACTTCCTGTATTTTCACAGCTTTTTGTAAGACTTCCTCAGACAGCCATTTTGCTTTTTTACATTTCTTTTTCTTGGGGATGGTCTTGATTCCTGTCTCCTGTACAATGTCGTGAATCTCTTTCCATAGTTCATCAGGCACTCTGTCTATCAGATCTAGTCCCTTAAATCTATTTGTCACTTCCACTGTATAGTCATAAGAGATTTGATTTAGGTCATACCCGAATGGTCTAGTGGTTTTCTCCACATTCTTCATTTTCAGTCTGAATTTGGCAATAAAGAATTCATGATCTGAGCCACAGTAAGCTCCTGGTCTTGTCTTTGCTGATTGTATAGAGCCCCTCCATCTTTGGCTGCAAAGAATATAATCAATCTGATTTCAGTTTTGACCATCTGATGACATCCATGTGTAGAGTCTTCTTTTGTGTTGTTGATAAATAGTGAGTAGCTGGTAGTATGTCTGTTATGTCATATCATGACTTTGATGTGAATGATTAGCATGTATTGAAATAGTTATGATCAATGAAATACATGCTTACTGTATACATAGACTGTCTGCACTAAACATTCCATTTTGTAGAATCCTCTAGATATGTATTTATTACCCAAGCCTGATCACATATTTTCACTAATTTAAAGTTAAACTTGCATTGTGACCTAGTTCTCTTTAAGAGCATTACTGTGTTTGATCAAGCCAAGTAAATATTTGAAGTTCTTTTTAAAAAGTCTTTGTTTATGAAACAAGACGATCTAAACCACTTCTACCACTTCGATAGCAACTTGGTTCTTGAATCTGGCTGATTACTTCTCTGACCTTTCATAAGGTATCTGTCAGAAGATCAATTCATGGACTTCCCTTAGGAGTTAAGCCTATTGTCCAATTGTTCAAAGTATTAAAAAAAACCTTTCCCCCACAAATGTAAGTTCAAAGTACCTTTTCTTTAGCTCTAGGGAACTGATCTTTTCCCTATTTTATTCGGAGACTGTGAATAACTCCGTAACTTCATTTATATTTTTAACTTGAAGTTACAGACTGTGATCAAGTGTCGACTAGTCATTTTTTATGGCCTCCTAGAGAGATATGGTACCCCCTCAGTATTTCTCTACTTTTTATCAATCAACCTTTTTGTCAGTTCTGCTATCTTTTTGCCTTCAGGTTTTTCCCTCTCTTTCATTTACCTGCAGGAGTTTGGTCTGTACCACAATATCCCTTCTGATTGTCACGCTAGGACTAGGTAGCTCTTGCTGTTCATCGGCCATGCAGCCTCTTTGTCACGTAGCCCTTGTATTGTATTTGTCCCAGTTGCGTGTTTTTCTTTCTTTGTAATGCTAGTTATACTCAGGAGTTGGTTTAAGTGCCCACAGTCACATTCCAAAGCTACTAAGAACTGCATCTTTTCCTCAGTCTGAAACTCCATTTGACCTGAGTAGAATATAGGTGATTTCATGCTTCTAAACTTGTTCCTTAGGTTTTATCAGAGCTGAGTTTGCAGGGCCAGCAGGTTTTATTCAATATTATTTGAAGGGGAAGATTTTTAAAGAAATAATAAATTATTTTTTTCTGAATTGTGTCTTAGATTGCCATACACTCTGAATTTAATAAATATTTGTGCAAAAATAATGTAAAAAAAGTATGTGTAAGGCATGGGTTAAATGCTTCAAGAATTAAAATTATTCATAGGAAAATTGTTCTTTCATTTATTAACTGTTTTTGTAGGCATGGAAATGTATTTGGGCTCATGGAGCCACTATGTTTCTAATGCTACAGCTGTTTGAGAGTGGTATATAAAATGGATAATAGTCCCACTTATGGAACCATAGCTGTTCAGGTCCTGAATTTCCCACTTATTTGACTTGCTTAAATCTTTTGCTTCTCCTCTGTAAAACTGAATATAATAATATTACCTATCTCATGATATTGTTAAAGATTTTAAATGGGGTCACCTATGTAAAATACTTAGTGCTTCCAAGCACTCAATAGAGGTTGCTATGTTTATTTTGTGCTTGTAGAGGACACTTCATCTTTTGGCTGCCTTGAAATCACATATTTTCATTATTTGGAGGAGATCTCTAAATAAAAACTGAAATAAGGGCCAAAAAATCTGGACTAAGTGGAAAGAAAGGGGAAATAATTGCTTTGTCTGCCTCTAGAAGTTACAACATTATCTCCTGAGCTTGAAATAAAAGCTCATACTGTGTTGAAAATTGGTATTTGTAATCATCATGGGGATTATTGGGCAGCAAAGTGAAACACCAGTCCCAGTGATGGGTACTGTAAGGTTATACCTTTGTAGGCAGATAATTTCTTGGCTTCCCCAGGCTTGACTGCCTTTTCGATTCAGAAAGAGCTCCTGGTTCTGTCTGAGTTTCTCATACCTGCATGGACACTCTCAATAGGCAGTAACTGGTGCAATGATAGACTCATCTCATTGTTTTGTCTCTAAGGAATTGTTGTCTTTTTTTGCCTACTGTCTAGTATCTTGAGTGTCTTTATTTTTCCCCATGTATTTTATCCATTTGTTTTAGATATTTCATGTGGGAGGGTGAATCTGTTCTCTCTTACTTTCTTTTGACTAGAAGTGGAGTCTGTAATCTAGTTTGTGTCAAGCACCCAGATCCAAATCAGGGAACGTTGGTGAGACAGGTTGTATACTGATGCCCTTTGTTCCTATCTATGATCTGCTATATGCACCTATTCAGTTCAGTTCAGTCACTCAGTCTTGTCCGACTCTTTGTGACCTCATGAATTGCAGCACGCCAGGCCTCCCTGTCCATCACCAACTCCTGGAGTTCACTCAAACTCACATCCATTGAGTCGGTGATGCCATCCAGCCATCTCGTCCTCGGTCGTCCCCTTCTCCTCCTGCCCCCAATTCCTCCCAGCATCAGAGTCTTTTCCAATGAGTCAACTCTTCGCATGAGGTGGCCAAAATATTGGAGTTTCAGCTTTAGCATCATTCCTTCCAAAAAAATTCGAGGACTGATCTCCTTTAGAATGGACTGGTTGGTTCTCCTTGCAGTCCAAGGGACTCTCAAGAGTCTTCTCCAACACCACAGTTCAAAAGCATCAATTTTTTCGTGCTCAGCTTTCTTCACAGTCCAACTCTCACATGCATACATGATTACTGGAAAAACTATAGTCTTGACTAGACGGACCTTTGTTGGCAAAGTAATGTCTCTGCTTTTGAATATGCTATCTAGGTTGGTCACAACTTTCCTTCCAAGGAGTAAGCGTCTTTTCATTTCATGGCTGCAATCACCACCTGCAGTGATTTTGGAGCCCAAAAAAATAAAGTCTGACATGGTTTCCACTGTTCCCTCATCTATTTCCCATGAAGTGATGGGACCAGATGCCATGATCTTCGTTTTCTGAATGTTGAGCTTTAAGCCAACTTTTCACTCTCCTCTTTCACTTTCATCAAGAGGCTTTTTAGTTCCTTTTTCACTTTCTGCCATAAGAGTGGTGTCATCTGCATATCTGAGGTTATTGATATTTCTCCTGGCAATCTTGTTTGTGTTTCTTCCAGCCCAGCGTGTCTCATGATGTACTCTGCATAGAAGTTAAATAAGCAGGGTGACAATATACAACCTTGACATACTCCTTTTCCTATTTCGAACAAGTGTGTTGTTCCATGTCCAGTTGTAACTGTTGCTTCCTGACCTGCATATAGGTTTCTCAAGAGGCAGGTCAGGTGGTCTGGTATTCCCATCTCTCTCAGAATTTTCCACAGTTTATTATGATCCACACAGTCAAAGGCTTTGGCATAGTCAATCAAGCAGAAATATATGTTTTTCTGGAACTCTCTTGCTTTTTCCATGATCCAGCAGATGTTGGTAATTTGATCTCTGGTTCCTCTGCCTTTTCTAGAACCAGCTTGAACATCAGGAAGTTCACAGTTCACGTATTGCTGAAGGCTGGCTTGGAGAATTTTGAGCATCACTTTACTAACATTGTGAGATGAGTGCAATTGTGCAATAGTTGAGCATTCTTTGGCATTGCCTTTCTTAGGGATCGGAATGAAAACTGACCTTTTCCAGTCCTCTGGCCACTGCTGAGTTTTCCAAGTTTGCTTGCATATTGAGTGCAGCACTTTCACAGCATCATCTTTCAGGACGTGAAATAGCTCAATTGGAATTCCATCACCTCCACTGGCTTTGTTTATAGTAATGTTTTCTAAGGCTCACTTGATTTCATATTCTAGGATGTCTGGCTCTAGATGAGTGATCACACCATCGTGATTATCTTGGTCGTGAAGATGTTTTTTTGTACAGTTCTTCTGTGTATTCTTGCCACCTCTTTTTAATATCTTCTGCTTCTGTTAGGTCCATACCATTTCTGTCCTTTATCGAGCCCATCTCTGCATAAAATATGCCCTTGGTATCTCTAATTTTCTTGAAGGGATCTCTAGTCTTTCCTATTCTGTTGTTTTCCTCTATTTCTTTGCATTGATCGCTGAGGGAGGCATTCTTATCTCTCCTTGTTATTCTTTGGAACTCTGCATTCAGATGCTTATATCTTTCCTTTTCTCCTTTGCTTTTTGCTGCTCTTCTTTTCACAGCTATTTGTAAGGCCTCCCCAGACAGCCATTTTGCTTTGTTGCCTTTCTTTTCCATGGGAATAGTCTTGATTCCTGTCTCCTGTACAGTGTCACAAACCTTCATCCATAGTTTATCAGGCACTCTATCTATGAGATCTAGTCCCTTAAATCTACTTCTCACTTCTACTATATAATCATAAGGGATTTGATTTAGGTCATACTTGAATGGTCTAGTGGTTTTCCCTACTTTCCTCAATTTAAGTCTCAATTTGACAATAAAGAATTCATGATCTGAGCCACAATAAGCTCCTGGTCTTGTTTTCGCTGATTGTGTAGAGCTTCTCCATCTTCAGCTGCAAAGAACATAATCAATCTGATTTTGGTGTTGACCATCTGGTGATGTCCATGTGTAGAGTCTTCTCTTGTGTTGTTGGAAGAGGGTGTTTGCTATGACCAGTGCATTTTCTTGGCAAAAGTCTATTAGTCTTTGCCCTGCTTCATTCCGTATTCCAGGGCCAAATTTACCTGTTACTCCAGGTGTTTCTTGACTTCCTACCTTTGCATTCCAGTCCCCTATAATGAAAAGGACATCTTTTTTGGGTGTTGGTTCTACAAAGTCTTGTAGGTCTTCATAGAACTGTTCAACTTCAGCTTGTTCAGCATTTCTGGTTGAGGCATTGATTTGGATTACTTGATATTGAATGGTTTGCATTGGAAACGAACAGAGATCATTCTGTCATTTTTGAGATTGCATCTAAGTACTGCATTTCAGACTTTTTTGTTGACCATGATGGCTACTCCATTTCTCCTAAGGTATTCCTGCCCACTTTAGTATATATAACGGTCATCTGAGTTAAAATCACCCACTCCAGTCTATTTTAGTTCGCTCATTCCTAGATGTTGATGTTCACTCTTGCCATCTCCTCTTTGACCACTTCCAATTTGCCTTGATTCATAGACCTAACGTTCCAGGTTGCTATGCAATATTTCTCTTTACAGCATCAAATCTTGCTTCTATCACCAGTCACATCCACAACTGGGTATTGTTTTTGCTTTGGCTCCATCCCTTCATTCTTTCTGGAGTTATTTCTCCACTGATCTCCAGTAGCATATTGGGCACCTACCGACCTGGGGAGTTCCTCTTTCAGTATCCTATCATTTTGCCTTTTCATACTGTTTCATATCTATAATATACTCACAAAAAATGACATTTTTGCATAAGCAGAATTGATTTCTATTGGTTAACTCCAGAAACAGGAGGTTTTAAGACTGTCGAGTATGGCTTCAGTTGTAATTGTGGGAGTATATTCCCCACTTAACTCTTGGGGCTTGAGTTTTGTAGTTGATTTAATAAATATTTCTTCCCAAATATTCATCTGGCATTCTGCTCTCCTTTGTTCACTGAAGAGAATAGGTAGGTGATAATTCTGATATATTTATTATTAAACATTCTATTTATGCCTTTTCATAGTGATACGTTGACTCTATAAAATTGTGACACTATATTGCACTATTGATAATGGACATGAAGGGGGAACTTAGCCAATATCATGGGTGCCATTAGAATTTTCAATGAATATGCCTCCACCTGAAGTAGAATCATCAAGATGCTGATCGTGGTGTCATGCCTGGTGTAGCAGTCTTACTCTTCCATTTTCAGACAATGAAGATTTTGTTAATCATTCTACCCTTCATGTTCCTTATCAGTTAAATGGAGGTCATGGATTATGAAGATTATATAGAATAAACTCAGTCAATGGTATTTATTATTTTTAACTCATATTCCATTCTTAATTAAGAAAAAGTTTTAAAAAATTCCAAAATGTCACTCCATTGTATATTAAAAATTATGGGTTGAAAATTCCTTACAAAAGCTTTGAGATATTATTACAGTGTCAAGATTATACTGCAAAATAAAACCATGGTCTTGATATTCATCAGTTCTTTCTTTTTCTATTTCTTACATAGAATTTCTGCCATATTCAAAAATATTTCCTCTGCACTGTCTTTTTTATTTATCACATGCCTATTTCAAAGAATCTTCAAACTTCATTTTTCTCTAGCAGATACTCTTTCCTCATAGCTCACCAAAATATATCTCTTCTTTCATTTGGTCGCAAAGAGTGGGACACAACTGAGCGACCGAACTGAACTGAAAATTGTTTATTTCACAAAACTCTCCACTTATCACTGAAGTTTAAGTTTGGCAACCTCTGCAATAGTGAGGCTTAGTAAATAATAAAATTATCTTATACTTCAGCACTTTTAATAATATGGACTTTGCTGATTTTTATTTGCTTACCATTTGGTCTCCATATTTTAGTATTTCACTTAATTATTTGTTTTGTTTTATTTTATTTAGTTTTTACTGGAGTATAGCTGATTTACAATGTTTGTTACTTTCTGCTGTGCAGCAAAGTGAATCAGTTATATATATATATATATACACACACACACACACACACACACACACACACATACATATATCTAGCCTTTTAAAAATTCTTTTCTGATATAGATCCTTACAAGAGTATTGAGTAGACTTCCCTGTGCTATACATACATCATTGTTGGTTATCTATTTTGTATATGTGTGTTCTTAGTTGCTCAGTCGTGTCTGACTCTGAGACCTCATGAACTATGGCCTTTCAGGCTCCATTGTCCATGGAATTTCCAGGCTAGAATATTGGAGTGAGTTGCCATTTCCTGCTCCAGGGGATCGTCTCAACCCAGGGATCAAACCCACGTTTTGCATCTCCTGCAATGACAGGTGGATTCTTTACCATTGCATCACTTGGGAAACCCCATTTTAAAGTGTGTATATGTCAGTCCCAATCTCCTAATTTATATCCATGCCCTTTCCCTCCAGTAATCATAAGATTGTTTTCTACAGCATAACTCTACTTCTGTTTCGTAAATAAGTTCATTTGTACCACTTGTTTAATTTCCACATATAAGCAATATCGTATGATATTTGTCCTTCTCTGTCTAACTTACTCACTCAGTATGACAATCTATAGATCCATCCATATTGCTGCTCAGCCATAAAAAAGAATGAAATAACACTATTTGGTTTATTGTAAATAATGAATTACTAAATATGAATATCTGTATGTAGTGTACTTTTAAAATACGGTTACTGCCCTTGCTAATTTTATTTTATTTAATAGAAGTATTCTAGTTTAAAAATTCCATTATGATTTTTTTCTGTGTCTACCACAATATCAGAAGATGAGTAACACGAAAAAATTGCTGGAGCAATTTTTTAAATTGCTGACTTATTTAATTATGTTTTTGTTCTTCATTTGAAGAAATGATGTTGAAAAGAAATGCATTTTTGTCCAAAAGTAATATTGAACATCTATTGCTTTTTATAATTTCCTGTGTTTTTTGTCTTCAGTCAGATTCTATAGAGTGATAAGTTCTTTGTATATTCATAAAAAAAGGGAAGCCTGGAGTGCTGCAGTCCATGGGGTTGCAAAGAGTCAGACACAACTGCGGCTGAAAACAAATAATAAAATAGTTATATTTTTCTTAGTCCAATCCACCTTTCTCCAAATAAATAAACAGCAACTAGAGCAAGAACAAGAGAACTATCTGTCTAAAGGCTACCAGAAAGAAGAGTCAGTTGGTATACATTCAGCTCAAAACCAATGCATGTTTGAAAATCTGTAACAGTACAAACTTGAAAATACATAAAATTGACATTTAATTGGCTTACATTTATTTCAAGGTAGCAATAGTGGTAAAGAACTGCCTATGTAGGAGAGAGGAGGAGACATAGGTTCCATCCTTGGGTCAGGAAGATCCCCTGGAGGAGGGCATGGCAACCCACTCCAGTATTCTTGCTGGGAGAACCCCACAGACAGAGGAGCTTGGCGGGCTACAGTCCATAGGGTCACAAAGAGTCAGACATGACTGAAGCCACTCAGCATGTATGAGCTTTTGTATTTCCACGTTATGTGAATTAGGGCTTTTTAAAATTACAGTGTTTCCGTACTCTATTTTCTATTATTCAGTGAGGAACCACTTAAAACTATTAACCAATATTCCTGACTAGCTCTCATCATGCATATACAGAAACATGTGTTTATGTACCATCAGCTCTACTACTGAATAATGATCTTTTCTGAAAAGTTGTATTCAAATAGGCATTCTTGGTATTAAAAAGTGCTATAACATAATTCTTTAGAACTGTTTATCAAAAACTAAGTATTGCTGAACATTTTTTATAGTATAAGACATTGGCCTAGGTGCCTGAACAATATAAAATATGACCATTGCCTTCAGGAAATGGAAAGTCTAGTTGCAGAGATATGGAGACACATCTAAACAAGTGAAAAATTATTTTTAAATTATTGATATCTTATATGTGCTATTCCAAGTATATAAGAGATATATATATATATATATATATATATATATATATATATTCTAAGAATATAAGAATGTAAGATATATGTATCTTATATACTTCTGTCACTTATATTGACATACTTATATCACTGTTTCAGTATATAAGATGTAATTATAATTATAAGACAGAGTCCATAGAAGTATATGGAATGGAAGATAGTAATATCCCTAAGAAGAATTTGCCTGATTATTTGGAAGTGAATTATATGAAAATCAACACAATTGTATAATTAAGAAATGCAAAATATGGATATACATGTATTCAAAAATATAGTAAAATACAATCCTAGGACATGTACAATTTAAAATCTGAGATTTAGTTATCTATTGTAACTATTTTGACTATGTGTGATTTTCAAGTTAAACAGAACTTAAATTTAGATAAAAGGAAACTAAGTTGATATTAAAAAAAAAACAGTAGATAATTTTCTTTAAAATAAAGCTATTGGCTTTTGAATATTTAGTTTAATTGTTTAAAAAATATATATCTGTTCAGAGATTCTCTGGGTCCAGGAGCTTTTCCCAGTAAGTAGAGTGTATCAGACTTGAGACTAAAACTGATGCTGGAAAATCATTTGATCTAACAAAAATTGACTTCCTTCATTTTTAAAATGGAGATAATAAAGGTACCTTCCATGTAAAGTCATTGGAAGATATTCAATGAGATAATGTAATTTCTCAGCTTTATATTGTATTAGATATTATGAGTTCTAATGTATATATAAAATACCTATTAATATTATTAGATTATACATAACTGCCTTGTAAATGGAAGGTCTTAGGATCATTTTTATATAATGCTGTTCAAATCCATTACAGGTCACATGATTCTGTACCCTTTCTTTTAAGAGATAAGTTGTTCTTGTGACCCCTTGAACTGCAGCACGCCAGGCCTCCCTGTCAATCACTGACTCTGGGAGTCTACCCAAACCCATGTCCATTGAGTTGGTGATGCCATCCAACCATCTCATCCTCTCTCGTCCCCTTCTCCTCCTGCCCCCAATCTTTCCCAGCATCAGGGTCTTTTCCAGTGAGTCAGCTCTTCACATCAGATGGTCAAGTATTGGAGTTTCAGCTTCAACATCAGTCCTTCCAATGAACACCCAGGACTGATCTCTTTTAGGATTGACTGGTTGGACCTCCTTGCAGGCCAAGGGACTCGCAAGAGTCTTCTCCAACACCACAGTTCAAAAGCTTTAATTTTTTGGTGCTCAGCCTTCTTTATGGCCCAATTCTCACATCCAAACATGACTACTGGAAAAACCATAGTTTGACTATACAGATCTTCATTGGAAAGTGATGTCTCTGCTTTTTAATACACTGTGTCTAAGTTTGTCATAGCTTTTCTTCCAAGGAGCAAACATCTTTTAATTTCATGACTGTAGTCACCACCTGCAGTGATTTTGGAGCCCAAGAAAATAAAGTCTCTCACTGTTACCATTTTCCCCCTATTTGCAGTGATGTGATGAGACCAGATGCCATAACCTTCATTTATTGAATGTTGAGTTTTAAGCCAGCTTTTCCACTCTCCTCTTTCACCTTCAACAAAAGACTCTTTAGATCCTCTTCGCTTTCTGCCATTAGAGGTTATCTGCATATCTGAGGTTATTGATATTCCTCCCAGCAATCTTGATTTCAGCTTGTGATTCATCCAGCCCAGAATTTGCATGATGTACTCTGCATATAAGTTAAATATGCAGGATGACAATATGCAGACTTAAGGTACTCCTTTCCCAATTTTGAGCCAGTCTGTTGTTTCAAGTCTGGTTCTAACTGTTGCTTCTTGTCCTGCATACAGGTTTTTCAGGAGACAGATAAGGTCATCTGGTATTTCCATTTCTTTAAGAATTTTCCACAGTTTGTTGTGATCCACACAGTCAAAGGCTTTATTGTAGTCAATAAAGCAGAACTAGATGTTTTTCTGGAATTACCTTGTTTTTTCTGTGAGCCAGTGGATGTTGGCAATTTGACCTCTGGTTCCTCTGCCTTTTCTAAATCCAGCTTTTATATTTGAAATTTTTTGGTTTACAGACTGTTAAAACCTAGCTTGAAGAATTTTGAGAATAACCTTGCTAGCATGTTAAATGAGTGCAATTGTACAGTAATTTGAACATTTGGCATTGCCCTTCTTTGGGGTTGGAATGAAAACTGACATTTTCCAGTCCTGTGGCCACTGCTGAGTTTTCCAAATTTGCTTGTATATTGAGTGCAGCATTTTAACAGTGTCATCTTTTAGGATTTGAAATAGTTCAGCTGAAATTCCATCACCTCTTCTAGCTTTGTTCGTAGTGATGCTTCTTAAAGCCCACTTGACTTCGCACTCCAGGGAGTCTGGCTCTAGGTGATTGATTACACCATTGTGGTTATCCAGGTGTTAAATACTTTTTCTTTCTTTCTTTTTTTTTTTTTTTTTAAATAAATTTCTTATGTATAGCCTATCCCCTTCTTCTTAATATCTTCTGCTTCTGTTAGATCCATACTTCCTGTTCTTTATTGTGCCCCTCTTTGCATGAAATTTCCCTTGATAGCTCTAATTTTCTTGAAGAGATCTCTAGCCTTCCACATTCAATTTTTTCCCTCTATTGCTTTTCATTGTTCACTTAAGAAGGCTTTTTTTGCCTCCTTGATCTTCTTTGAAACTCTGCACTCAGGTGGATATGTCTTTCCCTTTCTCCTTTGCTTTTCACTTATCTTCTTTTCTCAGCTCTTTGTAAGGCTTCCTCAGACAACCATATTGCCTTTTTGTATTTCTTTTTCTTTGGGATGGTTTTGATCACCACCTCCTGTTCAGTGTCCTCCCCCATCTATAATTGTTCAGGCCCTCTGTCTATCATTTCTAATCCCTTAAATCTATTTGCCACTTCCACTGTATAATCATACCTGAATGGCCTAGTGGTTTTCCTTACTTTCTTCCTAATACTCAAGAGATGAGTATTAGGAAGAAATTGTTATTTTTCACATACAAAGTAAGAGAAACAGAATCTCATCTGTTAAAGAGTAATTATTAGTTCACATAACTAGTAGATAATATTAATTAACCATCTTTTATGCACTAAGCATTTTCTTGTTGTTCAGTCACTAAGTCATGTCTGACTCCTTGCGACCCATGGAATGCAACATTCCAGGGTTCTCTGTCCTTCACCACCTCTTGGAGCTTGCTCAAATTCATGTCCATTGAGTTGATGATGCCATCCAGCCATCTCATCCTCTATCACCCCCTTCTCCTGCTGCCTCCAATCTTTCCCTGCATCAGTCTTTTCCAGTGAGTCAGCTCATCACAGGTGGCCAAAGGATTGGAGATTTACCTTCAGGACCTGTCCTTCCAATGAATATTCAGGACTGATTTCCTTTGGGACTGACTGGTTTGATCTTCTTGCTGTCCAAGAGATTCTCAAGAGTCTTCCCGAGCACCGCAGTTGAAAGCATCAGCTCTTTGGTGCTCATCCTCCTTTATGGTCCAGCTCTCACCTCTCTACACGACTACTGGAAAAACCATAGCTTTGGCAATACGGATCTTTGTCACCAGCGTTATGCCTCTGCTTTTTAACATGCTGTGTAGTTTGGTCATAGCTTCTCTTTCAAGGAGCGAGCATCTTTTAATTTCATGGCTGCATTCACTCTCCACAGTAATTTTCGAGCCCAAGAAAATAAAATCTGTTACTACTTCTACTTTCCCCCCATCTATTTGCCGTGAAGTAATGGGACCAGATGCCAGATATCAGTTTTTTGAATGTTGTGTTTTATGCCAGCTCTTTCACTCTCCTCTTTCTCCATCTCAAGAGGGTGTTTAGTCCCTCTTCATTTTCTGCCATTAGTGTGGTATCATCTGCACATCTGAAGGTGTTGATATTTGTGCTTAAGTAATTCTCTGTGGTAAATACTGTTGACCTTGGTTTATACATAAAGAGACAGGTTCAGAGTGCCCAGATGAATTGTCCAAAGTCACATAGGTGATAGTGAGAAAGCAGATATGTCAACATCTAGTTTTAACTATCTTCAAAGATTAAGCATAATTCTGAACTGTGATGGATATGGAGATGCACTGCCTTAGTTCTTCTAATGTGCAATATCATGTATCAGCTGCTCCCTAAAGGATCCCAAAGGATCCTCAGTGAGTTTCCAGGGTGGCCAACACTCAGTGACTGATACAGCAAACCTAATTCACTGTTTTGACTCAGCTTACAACTCTGATGGACCATTTTGATTCCAAAGCCTCTTATGTGCTTGGTTGAGGTTTTCAGCCTGCTTATATTACAAAGTTAAGTTTTTCTCAGCCTGATCTTGATCCCTGGACCTTCTTGCACCAGTGTTGATTCCAAGAGTACTCTCTAAAATATCCTAAACACTAAAGTCAATCTCAGTTTTGTTTCCTGGAGAACACAACTTACAACACAGGTCAGTTAGAGAATGGTCTATTGAATCCCTTCAGCTATCTCTTAGTATCCCAGTTAATTTTAATTTTTTTTAAGGGATGTTTTAATGCTAACTATGGAATAACATTATAAATCCTTTCTGGCTACTTTATTTATATAGAATTTTACCTGATGAAATAAGAGACAAAATTGATAGTTTTAAAATTTATGGTTGAATGTAAGATATCTCTGGAATAGATATCTTACAATATGTCTTGGGGATACATATTTGTAAAATGAAAAATAACTGTCTGGTTTTGGTAAAAAGATGGACTTTTAAACTGTGGGTTGGAAAGACTGAATTTTTGCTTTGCCCATTCACATAACTAGCTGGATTACATACTGCAGCTCTATCTTCTTTTAGTGTCTTATCTCCAAAAATAAAATGTTTCTGCTTGACTCTATACAGTTCCAAGAATGCGTTGTTTTTTTGTTTCTGGTTGATCTTCAGAATTTTTTTTAGCATTAAGCCTCTCTGTTTCCTCTAATCTTTCTATGAAGTAGTTAATGAACTAGAAACAATTGCTTCAAAACACTAGTAGAGTTTTAAAGGAACCCTGAAGTGAATCATTTACAGTGTAAATAATCACCACCTAATTTATGTGAGTTGTAAATTCAGATTTGGAGTTCATTGGAGTATGTTACTTATTCTAAGAAAATCTGACCTTTGACAGTGTGGTAGAGGTAGCTTCTAAAAACGGTCACACTTTGGAATGTAGTTTCAAAGGTGAAAAAGGGCAATACTGAGACCACATTTTTAACATTTTAACATCCTCACCAATAAGAATTCTCCAGTTTTTGTGACTAAGAACATTATTTCTTAGTTGACTAAAATCTTTAGAGCTTCTGAACTGTATTCAACAGCAGTTAGTTGTACATGTCCTTAAAAATAACCTTGACATCCTTAATACCCTCTGAGAACACAGAAGTACACAGAGATTTTATTTTCACTGCTTTGGGAATAAAGTACATTCTGCTTCATTTCTCTAAATAAGACTATGTTAAAGTTATTTATTTTGCCTAGTTATGTTCAAGGGGAATATTATCCTAACTACTAATCTAGGCTCATGCTAAAATATCAAAACTGATGATGCATTATGAAACATAAAATTTTAACCAAACAAAGAATGAACAGATAGTGCAAAAGAGATGCCTCCAAAGGAAATGTGCTATATATTAAGGATCATGAATAAATTAAAAATCTTAAAAATAATAATGTTCAGGATGTCTCTTGAGCACAGTGATAGATTTTAAAAATCATTTCAAGTTTTAGGTCATATATCTAGATAGTCTCAAAAATAAACTCTAATAATAATCCATAAACCTGGCTACCTCATCTTTCTGAAGTTCCTAGATTGTCATTATTGAAAATCGTTGCTTCTCTTCTTCTCTCTCATGGAACTTTGTTTTCACATCTCTTGTACTCAATTCCTTCTCCTTCTATTACATGTAGTTGTTTACATATTCTCTCCTCTTATTAGATTATAAACTTTTGTGTATAGAAGTTTATTCTCCTCTAAATCTTTGAAAATCTGATTGAACTATGATGAGAGTAATCGCAAAATAGTATTGGATGAAAATGGGTTAAATCTAGTCTGAAAAACATTTCTGTATTCTGCATTAACTTTTTATTTTTAACTGTAATCTTATATAAACAAACAATCAGATGAAACATAATACAATTTTGGCAATGGTGCATTTATAGCAATGAATGTTGTTCTAAGGAATGGAGAATGTTTTAAAAGTTAGAATCCAAACTAAATATGAACATGATGTTGAAGAAGAAGTAAGAGGCATAATTATTTTATGGCAACTGTTGTTATTATACTGCAGATGATTTAATTCTTTATAAATTTTAGAAATCTCTTAAAAATGAAAGAAAAATTTCGAAATCCTGACAGATCTCTTTGGAATTTGCTATCTTGATTTCTTGATTTATATTTTTCAGTATGAACAGACAGAAATAAAACATAAATGTAATTTTTCCTGTTCATTAAAGAAGCTAAATATGAAGGATACAATTAGGATTATCTCCTTTCCCAGTGGTTTCAATAGCTTGTGCTGTATTTTCCTTTTCCATCCTGTAGCAAAATATCTTGTAGATCTCTTCATCATCAATTTCAGAACTGAAACTATCTCATTTATATATAGTAAAATACCTAGTCTTATATGAGTCAGAACTTTCACTCCTTTCACCTGTTTCACCAAGTCTTACTCTACTTCCCCTCAGAATGATGAAAATGGTATTATCCGCTTTCCTTCTGTCCACCCTTGCTAGGCTGCTTCTGACTCCTCTAGGACTGGGAAACAATAGGAGCATTAGCAGAAAAAGGCAGTATTACAATGGGTAGCATTTGTCACGGATGCCCATACAACATATGTGAGGTATTTTTGTTGACTCTTCTGAGGGTCCCTTTATTAGGGATCCCAATAGTGCATCCTTTACTTGAGTGATAGATTTTTAATTTATTTATTTTTAATTGAAGGATAATTACTTTATAATATTGTGTTGAACCTCCTTCCCACCTCCCACTCCATCCCACCCCTCTAGGTCATCACAGAGCCCCAGTTTGAGTTCCGTGAATCATACAGCAAATTTCCACTGGCTATCTATTTTACATACGGTAGTGTATATGTTTCCATGCTACTCTTTTCATTCTTCCCACCCACTCCTTCTCCCTGCCCTCACCTGGGATTCGTAAGTCTGTTCTCTGTGTCTACATCAAATTGCTTAAGTTTCTGTTACAGCCCTCAGCTCCTGCACTCAGACCATATGCCCTGAAGAAACTCTTCCTGGGGTCTTCTTGACTCATCAGTCAGCCTCCTTTAGTAGGGTTATTGCCACATTGCTTATATCTTATTATTTTTTATAGTATCTATGGCATAAAACTACATATTTTGTTATGAAATAGAATGACATTTATTATAATATGACTTATTACATGAAAAATATGCCCAGTATGACTTTCAACTTGTTAAAATGCCATATGGGTATTTGTACAAACTGGTAAAATCATGTCCTTAAATATATTAAGAATCTTTAACTCTGAGATTTCAAGTGGTTTTTATTTTCTTCCTTGTAGTTTTCCCCATTTTCCAAATTTTCCATGATGAACACTGATTGTTTTTGTAAAAAGAACAAGAATAAATGCCTTTTTAAAAATAGCATTTTAGAGGATTTTAATGTGAAAAAGAAAAGCTATTTTGAAAGTTAACATTATTGCAGTGTCCAATGGAGGCAGCAACAGCCCCAGAAGGAAATAGACCAGGGGATGCTAAGTCACAGTTTAGAGGCAGTTTATATTGTGAGTGTGGTGGGTTGAACACTGTCTCCCCCAGATTCATGTCCCTTGAGAGACTCAGAATGTGATACTTGGAATAAAGGTCTTTGTATATATAATTAAGATAAATATCTTGAAGTGATATCATCCTGGAGATTCAAGCGGGCCTTCAATTCAGTGACTGAGGTCCTTATAAAAGAGAGGCAAATCTGAAATTCATCAATTCACAGGAAGAAGTCATGTGAAGATGGAGGCCAACTTTGGAGGTATCCAGTCATAAGCCAAGAAACACCAAAGGTTGCCCTCAATCACCAAAAACTGGGACATAGGCAGGGAACAGAATCTCTCTCAGATCCCCCAGAGGGAACCAACCCCACTGAGAGCTTGATTTTGGCTGCTGGTCTCCAAAACTGTGAGACAATAAATTTCTACTGTTCTAAAACTTTAAATTTATGAAGATTTTTTGCAGCAGCCTCAGGAAACAAATATAGTAAGAATCAGGAACACATACATTGGTTGATCAGTTTCTACTTGAGTTTTATCAATACTTCACAACATTTAAGGTAATATTCAAGAACATGAATATGAATATGATAGAAATCAAAATGGTGATTGAAAAATTATGACTAAAAGAGAGTTATACAAAGGTTTGCTTTATGTTCTTGTGTAATATATGAAGGATAGTTCAAGAAGCTATTTTCTGCTCTCTTACTGTGCTCACACATATTGTGTTATGGGAGGAGTGGGTGGATGCTTTTGATTTGGGTTTTTTTTTTCTCATTTAATTTTTATTTTTTAATTTTCTTAAATCCCAAATGGCAAGTTATATTTTTTCTACTGTTTCCTAAAAATGTGAATTGGACTGTATATGAAATATTTGGGGGCTTCTCTGATGGTTGAAATGGTATAGAACCTGCCTGCAATGAGTGGGTCAGGAAGATCCCCTGGAGAAGGAAATGGCAACCCACTCCAGTATTCTTGCCCAGAAAATCCCATGCACAGAGGAGCCTGGCAGGCTACAGTCTGTGGGGTCGCAAAGAGTCAGACACGACTGAGTGACTAACACACACTAACACATGAAATATTTAAATCAGAGAGCTGCTTTAAAAAATATTCACTGCTTGCCACAACACTTCCAATTGAGAAGCAGAAGGTGCTAGTACCTGTAACTTCAGATATTTTCAGTGCATTGGATGGAATAACAAAACATGTTATGAGCTGTGATGATTATTTCAAGAAGATTGTTCTCCACATCTAATTTTTCAGTTTATATCAAGCATTGGTTTTCTAAATCTGGGCCCTGGGAAATGATTCTTAGGGTCAATCCAAATCTAGGTGAACAGTGAATAATCAAGAAATCCAGGCTGCATTGTGTGGCACAATCAGAGTTCTACAGCTTGAGATAAGACTTGTGTTGCATGAGGAGTGTGAAGAGATGTAATATTGATATTTAGGATGTAGTTTATGAAATCCTGGATCTCTGTTTATTTCTTTGCCCTATCTTTGGTCACTCTTAACTGAAAAAGAAGGAAAGGAAAAATAGTATAAATGAAACTTTAATTTACTAATGTGATATGAGTGTAATGAGACCCTAATAATAATTAATATTATTTATTTGTGTATTTCATATGATATTATTTATTGTAATGTATTTTATATTAATATCTTTATTTTATTAATGTTGAAATTATTTTAATTTGTAATTTAAACTTTATTTTTTTACTAAAGAATTCTAAATAACTTTATAAGATTAAAATCAGTATTGTGAAGTTAAAAAAAATCAGAAACCCTTTAAAAGAGTTTTTAACCTAATGTTCATAGTTATAATCTGTGAAATTTCTGAGTGTATATGTTTAATTTTACTGTATGTGTTCATTAATTGGGGGTGGCTTCATAACTTGATCATGTTGTCCAAGTATTAGTAGGTCCAGAAGTGTTAGGTATCACTACTTTGGAAAGAGAAGAAATATCATTGTACATAATTCAGAAGTTAGTTACATTTATTGAATATTGAATTTCACTTTCAGAATTCTTGTAGACAAAGTAAAGCACACACACAAGCACAGAAGCTATATATAGCTCTTGTATAATAAAGAAGTACAATTTCATTTGCAGGGATAGAATATTTTAAATACTGAGTTTCCAGGGAAATCAATCATATAGCTGGTTCAATAATAAACATAACACAATTTAATTTCTAAGTATCTTTGATAGCAGGATTGCAGAAGATATGAATGCTTTAAATTTATGTTTCCGGTGAAATAGAGTGAAAGAAAAGCTGAAGACATACCTTTACATCTTAACTGTGAAGGCATGACTATGTGTTGGGGATAAGTAATACAGACCAGATGTAATAATACATCTGCTCCAGCCTAGAGAAATGGAAGTTTAGCATATCTTTCAGATGAGCTCCTTCAAATATCAGAGAGAGAATGTGGTGAATGTCAGTCATTCCATTGTTGAATTCTTTGGTACTGGCCTAAAAAGAAATTGGTTGAAGAAGGATCATTTATTCTAAGAACTTGATATTAAAATGACAACTTTTATTGATTTATGTCATGATGAAGAGACCATCTAAATATGCATAGGTGTGGATAATAGAAGTGACCCAAAACATGATCAAACTTTTCTCAAAAGTGAATATTTTATCCCAAATACTTAGAGAGTTACTCATGTAGAAGTTACGCAGTTAGAGTTACTCAGATGTTGGAATTTAAATTCAGGACTTACTAAGCTGCTTTAAACCACTTGAATCATAATTATGGGTCTATAGGATATTTACTTTTCCCAGAACAAAATATTGATGAATCCACTAGTATATTTTTGATAATTTTATTTATATTATCTATTTAGACAATTACAAATGTTTAACAAAGTTGATTATAATCTTTGCAGCCAAACATGGAGAAGCTCTATACAGTCAGCAAAAACAAGACCGGGAGCTGACTTTGGCTCAGATCATGAACTCCTTATTGCCAATTCAGACATAAATTGAAGAAAGTAGGGAAAACCACTAGACCATTCAGGTATGACCTAAATCAAATACCTTATGATTATGCAGTGGAAGTGAGAAATAGATTTAAGGGCCTAGATCTGATAGATAGAGTGCCTGATGAACTATGGACGGACATTCGTGACAATGTACAGGAGACAGGAATCAAGACCATCCCTCAAAAAGAAATGCAAAAAAGCAAAATGGCTGTCTGGGGAAGTCTTACAAATAGCTGTAAAAAGAACAGAAGTGAAAAGCAAAGGAGAAAAGGAAACATATGAATATCTGAATGAAGAGTTCCAAAGAATAACAAGAAGAGATAAGAAAGTTTCCTCAGGAATCAATGCAAAGAAAAGAGGAACACAACAGAATGGGAAAGACTAGAGATCTCTTCCAGAAAATTAGAGATACCAAGAGAATATTTCATGCAAAGATGGGCTCAATAAAGAACAGAAATGGTATAGACCTAAAGAAGCAGAATATATTAAGAAGAGGTGACAAGAATACATAGACGAACTGTACCAAAAAGAGCTTCATGACCCACATAATCATGATGGTGTGATCAATCACCTAGAGCCAGACATCCTGGAATGTGAAGTCAAGTGGGCCTTAGGAAGCATCACTACGAACAAAGCTAGTGGGGGTGATGGAATTCCAGGGGAGCTGAAAGATGATGCTGTGAAAGTGCTGCACTCAATATGCCAGCAAATCTGGAAAACTCAGCAGTGGCCACAGTACTGGAAAAAGTCAGTTTCCATTCCAATCCCAAAGAAAGGCAATGCCAAAGAATGCTCAAACTACTGCACAATTGCACTCATGTCACATGCTAGTAAAGTAATGCTCAAAATTCTCCAAGCCAGGCTTCAACAATACGTGAACCGTGAACTTCCTGATGTTCAAGCTGGTTTTAGAAAAGGCAGAGGAACCAGAGATCAAATTGCCAACATCTGCTGGATCATGGAAAAAGCAAGAGAGTTCCAGAAATACATCTATTTCTGCTTATTGACTATGCCAAAGCTTTTGACTGTGTGGACCACAATAAACTGTGGAAAATTCTGAAAGAGATGGGAATACCAGACCACCTGACCTGTCTCTTGAGAAACCTGTATGCAAGTCAGGAAGCAACAGTTAGAACCGGACATGGAACAACAGACTGGTTCCAAATAGGAAAAGGAGTACGTCAAGGCTGTATATTGTCACTCTGCTTTTTTAACTTCTATGCAGAGTACATCATGAGAAACGCTGGACTGGAGGAAATACAAGCTGGAATCAAGATTGCTGGGAGAAATATCAATAACCTCAGATACGCAGATGGCACCACCATTAGGGAAGAAAGTGAAGAAGAACTAAAGAGCCTCTTGATGAACGTGAAAGAGGAGAGTGAAAAAGTTGGCTTAAAGCTCAACATTCAGAAAATGAAGATCATGGCACCTGGTCCCATCACTTCATGGGAAATAGATGGGGAAACATTGGAAACAGGGTCAGACTTTATTTTTTTGGACTCCAAAATCACTGCAGATGGTGATTCCAGCCATGAAATTAAAAGATGCTTACTCTTTGGAAGGAAAGTTATGGCCAACCTAGATAGCATATTCAAAAGCAGAATCATCACACTGCCCTCCAAGGTCTGCCTAGTCAAGGCTATGGATTTTCCAGTGGTCATGTATGGATATGAGAGTTGGACTGTGAAGAAAGCTGACTGCCGAAAAACTTATGCTTTTGAAGTGTGGTGTTGGAGAAGACTCTTGAGAGTCCCTTGGACTGCAAGGAGATCCAACCAGTCCATTCTAAAGATCAGTCCTGGGTGTTCTTTGGAAGGACTGATGCTAAAGCTGAAACTCCAGTACTTTGGTCACCTCATGTGAAGAGTTGACTCATCGGAAAAGACTCTGATGCTGGGAGGGATTGGGGGCAGGAGGAGAAGGGGACGACTGAGGGTGAGACGGCTGGATGGCATCACCAACTGTATGGACATGAGTTTGAGTGAACTCCGGGAGTTGGTGAAGGACAGGGAGGCCTGGTGTGCTGCAATTCATGTGGTCGCAAAGAGTCGGACACGACTGAGCGACTGAACTGAACTGAACTGAACAACATTAATATAGGTTTAGCATAGTTGTAACAAGTTTTTTTTTTTCTACCCATGTTTTATTAAGGCTACATTTAGTTCTTAATGGGCTTCCCAGGTGGCTCAGTCAGTAAAGAGTCTGACTAACATACAAGAGACCTGGGTTTGATCCCTGGGTTGAGAAGATCCTCTGGAAAAGGAAATGGCAACCCACTTCACTATTCTTGTCTGGAGAATTTGATGGACAGAAGAGCTTGGTGGGCTATAGTCTATGGGGTCACAAAGAGCTGGACATGACTGAGTGACTAACTATCACTTTCTTTCACTTAGTTCTTAATAATAAACATATATTTTCAAAATAAATGTTGTTTGATTCTTTGTTCTTTTAGACATGGATATGTATCCAATCTGTCTGATAATGATAGCAACTATTATATTCCTATACTTATTCACCACTGCTTCATTCCAAAGAGATGTGAGAGTTTAGAAAGAATTCTTTCTGTATTGTTTCAAAAGGTGAGGGAGTGGGGAGTCTCTAATGTGCTATTTTCCCTCTCAAATGATAAAGCCTGAACAACAACAAATTTGAAAGCTATTAGGAGTTTTTAAAATATAACTTTTACTGCTTTTGGCTTTTTTATGTTTAAAATCTGTTTTTTTTTTTTTTTTTTACTCATTAAGATATTATAAAGAAAACATAAGGAAAAACTCCTTGACCTTGGCTTTGTCAATGAATTTTTTTTGGAATGACATCAAAAGCACAGGCAATAAAACCAAAATATATATACACAGGACATCAAACTAAGAGCCTTTTCCACAGCAAAGGAAACAACCAGCACAATGAAATGACAATCTATGGAATGGGAAAAATATTTGTAAACTATATGACTAATAAATATTTAATATCCAAAGTATATTCAAAAACCCATATGATCAACATCAAACAAACCAAGAAACTTGATTTATAAGTGGGAAAAGGATCTGAATAGAATTTTTTCCCCAGAAAATGTACAAATGGAAATCAGGTACATGAAAAGATGCTCAATATCACTAATAAACAGGGAAATGCAAATTAATACTTCAGTGAGATATCACCTTTCATCTGTTAAGATGACTTATCAAAAAATAAGAAATAACAAGTGTTTGCAAGGATGTGGGTAAAAGAAACTCATGTATGCTTTTGGTGGGAACATAATTTGCTACAGCTATTATGGAAAACAGTGTGAAAGTTCTTCAGCAAATTAAAAATTGAACTACCATATGATTCAGCAATCCCATTTCTGGGTGCAGAGCATATCTTGCAAAAGGCCAGGCTGGATGAAGCACAAGCTGGAATCAACATTGCTGGGAGAAATATCAATAAGCTCAGATATGCAGATGACACCACCATTAGAGAAGAAAGTGAAGAAGAACTAAAGAGCCTCTTGATGAAAATGAAAGAGGAGAGTGAAAAAGTTTGCTTAAAACTCAACATTCAGAAAACTAAGATCATGGTTTCTGGTCCCATCACCTCATGGCAAATAGATGGGGAAACAATGGAAACAGTGACAGATTTTATTTCTGGGGTCTCCAAAATCACTGCAGATGGTGACTGCAGCCATGAAATTAAAAGACACTTGCTCCTTGGAAGAAAAGTTATGACCAACCTAGACAGCATATTAAAAAGCAGAGATGTTACTTTGCCAGCAAAGGTCCATCTAGTCAAAGCCATGGTTTTTTCAGTAATCATGTATGGATGTGAGAGTTGGACTATAAAGAAAGCTGAGTGCTGAAGAATTGATGCTTTTGAACCATGGTGTTGGAGAAGACTCTTGAGAGTCCCTTGGACTGCAAAGAGATCCAACCAGTCCATCCTAAAGGAAATCAGTCCTGAAAATTCATTGGAAGGACTGATGCTAAAGCTGAAACTCCAATACTTTGGCCACCAGATGAGAATAATTGACTCATGTGAAAAGACCCTGATGCTGGGAAAGATTGAAGGCAGGAGGAGAATGGGACAACAGGATTAGATGGCATCACTGACTTCGTGGACATGAGTTTGAGTAAGCTCTGGTGTTGGTGATGGACAAGGAAGCCTGATGTGCTGCAGTCCATGGGGTTGCAAAGAATTGGATATGAGTGAGCGACTGATCCAAAGGAAAAGATCACTACCTCAAAGAGGTATCTTCCCTTTCATGTTCATTGTAGCAATTCACAATTGTCAAGACATGGAAACAACCTGTGTTTATCAGCAGTAAAAATATATATGTACATTGGAATACTATTTAACTATAAAAAAGAATAAATCTTGCCATTTGTTACAGTGTGGGTGAGCCTAAAAGACATTATGGTAAGACATAAGCCAGAGAGAGAAAGACAAATACTACTTGGTGTCATTCATATATGGAATCTTAAAAAGTTGAACTTGGAATGAAGGAATAAAATAGTTGTCAGCAGGGACTGAGGAGTGGAGAAAATGAGAAGAGGTTGGTCAGAGGATAAAACTTCAGTTATAAGACTTTTTAAACTTGTTTTTTAAATGGAGTATGATTTCTTTACAATGTTGGGTTAGTTTCTCCTGAACACCATGAATCACCTATAAGTATACATAGATCCCCTCGATCTTGAGCCTCCCTCCCGTACTCACCCCATCCCACCCTTTTAAATCATCACAGAGCACTGAGCTGAGCATCCTGTGGTATATAGCAACTTTCCATTAGCTATCTATTTTACACATAAGGTAAGGTAAGGTAAGGTGAAGTCGCTCAGTCGTGTCCGACTCTTTGCGACCCCATGGACTGTAACCTACTAGGCTTCTCCATCCATGGGATTCTCCAGGCAAGAACACTGGAGTGGATTGCCATTTTTACACGTTAGTGTATGTATGTCAATGCTACTCTCTTAATTTGTCTCATCCTCTCCTTCCCTCCCTGTGTGCACAAGTCTGTTCTTTATATCTGTGTCTCTTTTCCTGCCCTGAAAATGGGTTCATCAGTGCCATTTTCTAGATTCCATATATATGAATTAATATATGATATTTGTTTTTCTTTTTCTGACTTAGTTATAAGTAAAATACTGTATTGTATGTTTGAAATTTGTTGACAGTAAATCTTATGTTGTTACCACATTAAAAAAAAAGCACAAGAAACAAGTAAACAAAAGCACTTCAAACAAGTAACTATGTCAGGTGATGGAAGTGTTAATTAGCTTGATTGTGGCAATCATTTCATAAGGCATATGTATATCAAACCATCAGTTGTATACCTTAAATATATACAAATTTTGTTTGACAATTATCCTAACAATGCTGGAAAAAGATATTAAACAAAATACACAAATATATTCAGTCCAAATAACAATTTAAATGACTACTCACATACTTGGAGTATTCATATATATATATATGTATATATGTATATGTGTAATAATGTGTGTATATGTATACATATATATATGCAAGGGGGTAGGCATTCAGTATATTTATATGGCCATATTGAGCACATATGTTTCATAATCTATATTGAAGTTGTGCTTCACTATGAATGTCGAAGATAGAATTGTAATAAAAAATAATTTTAAAAATCATTACATTAAAGATACCAATATTAATTATAATCTTGTCCCATTTGGTTGGATAATCTTTAATCAATGTTTTACTTCCTTTTATAATATGTCTGTTTTGAAAGCAATAGACTCAAATGTCCATAGGTTAGTTAAATGATCTATAATTAAATTAAAGAAAATTATGTAAAGGCTTTAAAAATGTTTCCAAATGTACAGTTATATGCCATATGAACACACAGAATAAATGGGAATATTATTTATCCCATAACCTGCAAACCTAAGTATCATTACATGAAAATGTCTAAATGTTTTGCAAAGCACCTATAACAGAAATCAGAACACATACAAAGTATTAATACTCAAAAATTTATAAGACTGCAAATGGAAAGTTCTTTTCCATCTTCATCTAACATGCTATACCCTGATAACTCCTAATAGCTGTAGGTAGTGTTTGGAAAACAATGTTTGCATCTCTCAGCTGGCATCTATGAAAATGTGCAGAAGTTCCAACTGCTAATAAGCGTTCTTAATGATTTTGTCACCCACTGGTTACCATGGCATCAGAACCTTAAAGTGCATATGTACACAGTCTCACAGATTACTGCAGTGAGATGAATAGATTCCGCATGAACCCTGGCAGGGCGAAGGTTAAGATGCCAAGCAGCCATAGGCTCCCTGCTGATCCACTAACAAGAGTAAGCAGATCAGCAGGGACCTTATGGAGGAGTGCTGATGAGCCTAATTGGCAACAGATGCTAGATTCATGGACACAGAGGATCGAAGAAAGAGAAGGAAATGAAGACTTGAAAGTACATCTCATCCTAATTACACCTTCATGCTAGTGAACCTCCCCCTACCCCTACAAACAACCCCAAGCACTTGCTGTTGAGGGACCAGGTGATAGTCAAAGGTGTTTTCTTATCCTCATATCTTTTGATCTTTTAATTCTTTGGTCACAAAAAGAGATATATGGATAGTTAATTTCTAAGATTCCTTTCAATTTCACATTCAATGTTCATTCCTAATTTTATGGATTCTTCTTGAAATTGGCTAGAATTTTGAAATTTGGATATTGAAAAACACTTTTGTTTGCTTAGAAGAAAGAATGTTGTAATGTCAATAGAAAAAGCCTGTGTGATGGAATAAGAAAAACAAGGATTTTATTCTTCATTCTATTTCTATGTATCTTGAGCAAGTCTCTTCAGTGTCTTCATTTGGGAAATTAAGACGATAATATCTAACTTGCAAGACAGTGGTGGAATAACTTAATGTTCATTTAATACAGCAGAATTTCAATGAGTATATTTGCAAGTGTAAGAGAAACTTAAATATAAGTCAGAAAATATATTTATGTGTTATACAAAGAAGACTCTTGACTGAGATGACTAAAAGTACTATAATTTCCTTAATTATACCTCACCTCTTAGGATCTTTGATGCTATATTCAGGCTTTCATACCTATACTTTAATTTTGTTCTTTTAATTCACATTTAAATCCACATTTGACAAGCTTAAGTCTTATGACTGTCTGAAGTTTTTTTCACACCTATTGGTTTTCCCATTTGGCATTTCTGAAGATTATAGTCATTATTCCAATTATATTAAGTTTAAGAGATATACCTTTTATCACTAGCACAATGGATTCTTTTCTTTTGTTTTATATTTGCTTGAAAATAATACAGCAACCTGCAAAGATAGTAAATCTTGAAATGTTTGTCTGCTGGCGCAATTCTGAATTCTGTGCGCCGAAGACATAGAGGTATGAGTTAAAACATTGGAAAGCTGAATGGCATAAAAACCAAACAAATATTAAGTGCCTATAAATATACCATATTCCTTACATTGTGAGTCACTTTTTTGATAAATTAATTGTCCAGTTTTTTACTTTGTAATTTTTGAACAAATTTGAAGCATTTTACATCTCTTCATTTGCCAGGCTGTTAAAAATCTCATGAACCACTGAAAAACCTGAAGGGATTTAATATGATTTACCTGTTTCCTGTTTTCTAAAGTATGTATCAAAATCATTAGTTTCTCTTAGGCTATTTAAAATTTGTATTACTGACTTCAGTTTAGAAACAACCAAGAAACAGTAGAGAAAGCGAAGACAATTAACCTAGAAACAATTTCTATTAACATTTTGGTGTGTAATTACCCAGTTTTTCTTTCTCTTTTTTTTCTTTTAACCATGCAGTAACTTATTGGGAAAGTATGTGACTAAACAGTATTGTCACATTTGTGAATTACATGACACAGTGTGTGTATGTGTGTGTGTGCTCAGTCATGTCCAACTCTTTGGACTCCATGGACTATAACCCGCCAGGATCCTCTGTCCACGGGAATCTCCAGGCAAGCATACTGAAGTGGGTTGCCATTTCCTCCTCCAGGGATGACACAGTATATCCAGTGACAAATGCTATTTTTGAATCCTTTAAAAGAAGATGCTGGTAATAGAGGATCACTGATTCAAGATTAGGAACTCATCTTTTGCCTTCATTGATTCTGTTCAATAATGTATATACTCTTTAGGCAATAATAATAATAATAACTTCTGTAACATCATAACAATGTTTCTAAAGCTTCAGAGTTAACAAATTCTTTTGCAATGTTGACCCAACTATCAACTATCAAACTTAGGACATTTTTAAGCACTAAAGATAACCTCAAATATCTTCTGTAGCTCTCAATATGGAATTAAAATTAACTTCATATAGGCAAAAGTATATAGTCATGATTTTTAGAAATAAACAGCAGAATATTTCATGAACAAAAAATGTGTCCCATAATTAGACTTAAATGAGTTAACACTAAATGAATCAGAATCACAGATGGGGGCCTTTATCCCCTTTGAAAGTATGTTTTCATGTTTCATGTTTTAGTTAAAACCTTATGAGTAGAATTATTTGGCAACATATTGGTTGTAATTTTATTGATCCAAATCATACACTCAATTTATGATGCTTGATAAAGGCATAATTCTATCATCTCTAATGAGGTAGAATTTTTAAAAGTGGAGCTTTTGAGGTTGAAAAGGCAGCTGCAATGTGTTTCTTATGAAGCTTTACTGTGAATTCATTATAATGGATTATTATGACATGACTGGATGAAAACAGCAATCTAGTTTGCTGGGAAGCTCCCTCTTACTATAATCATCCTAGGGAATTTAAACCATAGAGGAGAGCTAATGTCATTCAAGTGCAGATTTAAGTACTCCTGAGTGATGGCATTTGGTGACATCTAATGTTGGCAATACCCCAGTATTTAGATTTTTAAAGGGAGTATGAACTGTGCCATTCATTTGCTTTTGCTATGTCCCCTTCTCTTCTCATTATCAACATAGTAAATATTTTGTAGGAGTAAACAAAGCCAAAATCCATAAAATAAAAAGAGCTAGGGATAAGATTTTTAGGTGATACTTGAACTTAAGTATATGCCAGGGTTTAAAATATAGTTATTTTTAATTATGTGAAGTCAACAGGATCATTATTTTAGCCCCTTCACTGACTCTGTAAAGCAGAATAATTTAGTTATTTAGAAAAAAAATGTATGTATATTTTAAACTAAGGACCCTCAAATATCTTAGATACTTTTAAACTTCCCCATTTAATATTCTTTTTCATGGAAAGATTAAAAAGCAAAATGAGAAGGAAAACAAGAGTTTTCATGGTTTTCTAGTTAAATTGACATCTCCCTATTAAAATGTATTACAGAGTGTACAAATGCTGTTGTTCCTTTGTAAAAGTGTAGTAGCATAGGACAGGTACAAAACATCAATTCTTGGTTATTCGCTTCTATGGGGAAAAAAAGAATAGAGAATAGAAAACATTGAAATATATTCTGTAATTTTCTTAAAATGCAACAATCACATTTTTTTCTTTTTAAATTATCTTCCTTATTATTGTCATCTCTATACACATCAGTAGCCTAATGTCTTAAGGAAGTCACTTTGAAGAGGCAGTTCATAACAATACGAAATGTATCTTTACATTTTATTTGCATTTCTAGGAAAACTTTTTAAAATCTATTTGTTCCTCTCAATCTAGGTGAATCAGTCTCTAATCCACTCCCCTAAAATCTCTTTCTGACCTCGGCCCACCCAGCATTAGCTGTTTCTCTCTTCCCCTTTCTTTTGCCCCTACTTCTCTTTTCATCTTTTAATCAGTATCAGCTTTCTAGTGCATTTTCCCAAATCCAAACCAATTTCTAGTGTTCCTTTCCTTCAGGCCACTCTGCCTGATAAAACTTGAGTGTGTATATGTGTGTGCACACATACACATACAGGGGAAGTGGTGGTCATTGCCTATTAAAGATAAAATTTTCCTTAGCAGATATTAAAGGGAATGAGACTCAAATATTCTGATCTTAATCATCTTCTCCATTCCAAGAAGAAAATTGGTAGGCATTTTTCAAAGAAATATAAGTAAGTAGATACCTAGTATTTTGATGCAATCTTTTTTCTCACAGTTATTTTTGTCCCTTTTAAAAAGCCTGGCTTATTTAAGTAGGGTTTAAAATCAAAATATAAACTTGCTAATAAAAAGCAATGCTGAATAAACTATGTAATAGATGCTTCTGTTTGACAATGAAAGAAGTTCCAAAAATTTGTTGAATAAATGAAAAAGTGAATGAACAGATATTCCCTCTCCATTTTTGAGATTAACTCCAATCCCAAACTATTTTTTGATTTTTCCCATTTCTGGCCTAGTTTTCTTTTTACTTTTAGAGATGAGGCCAAGGTGATCATGACTGATTGTTTGCATGCATTTTCAGTGGTTAAAGCAAATATGTTCAAATTTTGATGCTACTGCATAAATAGCTATACAAAGTTATCTAATTATATGACTGTCTCTGTTAGCTTTGCATCTGGCCTTTTAAGTCAGGTCAGTCCACTTATGTACCATGTCTAAATTTACTTTTAAGTAAAAATAAGATGCAGGTTGGAGGAGGCCCTGTTCAGTTCAGTCTCTAGGTCATGTCTGACTCTTTGCCACACCATGAACTGCAGCACACCAGGCCTCCCTGAACATCACCAACTCCCAGAGATTACTCAGACTCATGTCCATTGAGTCAGTGATGCCATCCAATCACCTCATCCTCTGTCATTCCCTTCTCCTTTTGCCTTCAATCTTTCCCAGCATCAGGGTCTTTTCAAATGAGTCAGCTCTTCGCATCAGGTGGCCAAAGTATTGGAGTTTCAGCTTCAGCATTAGTCCTTCCAGTGAATATTCAGGACTGATTTCCTTTAGGATGGACTGCTTGGATCTCCTTGCAGTCCAAGGGACTCTAAACAGTCTTCTCCAACACCACAGTTAAAAAGTGTCAATTCTTTGGCACTCATCTTTCTTTACAGTCCAGCTCTCACATCCATACATGACTACTGGAAAAACCATAGCCTTGACTAGATGGACATTTGTTGGCAAAGTAATGTCTCTTCTTTTTAATATGCTGTCTAGGTTGGCCATAACTTCTCTTCCAAAGAGTAAGCATCTTTAATTTCATGACTGCAGTCACCATCTGCAGTGATTTTGGAGCCCCAAAATATGAAAGTCAGCCACTGTTTCCACTGTTTCTCCATGTATTAGCCATGAATTGGTGGGACTGGATCCATGATCTTAGTTTTCTGAATGTTGAGCTTTAAGTAAACTTTTTCACTCTCGTATTTCACTTGCATCAAGAGGCTCTTTAGTTCTTCACGTTCTGCCATAAGGTTGCTGTTATCTGCATATCTGAGGTTATTAATATTTCTCCCAGCAATTGTGATTCCAGCTTGTGCTTCCTCCAGCCCAGTGCTTCTCACGATGTACCCTGCATATAAGTTAAATAAGCAAGGTGACAATATACAGCATTGATGTACTCTTTTTCCTATTTTGAACCAGTCTGTTGTTCCATGTCCAGCTCTAACTTTTGCTTCCTGACCTGCATACAGACTTCTCAAGAGGTAGGTCAGGTGGTCTGGTATGCCCATCCCTTTCAGAATTTTCCACAGCTTATTCTGATCCACACAGTCAAAGGCTTTGACATAGTCAATGAAGCAGAAATAGATGTTTTTCTGGAACTCTCTTGCTTTTTCCATGATCCAACAGATGTTGGCAACTTGATCTCTGGTTCCTCTGCCTTTTCTAAAACCAGCTTGAACATCAGGAAGTTCATGGTTCACTTATTGCTGAAGCCTGGCTTGGAGAATTTTGAGCATTACTTTACTAGCATGTGAGATGAGAGCAACTCTGCAGTAGTTTGAGCATTCTTTGGAATTGCCTTTCTTTGGGATTGGAATGAAAACTGACCTTTTCCAGTCCTGTGGCCACTGCTGAGTTTTCCAAATTTGCTGACATATTGAGTGCAGCACTTTCACAGCATCTCTTAGGATTTGAAATAGCTCAACTGGAATTCCATCACCTCCACTAGCTTTGTTTGTAGTGATGCTTTCTAAGGCCCACTTGACTTCACATTCCAGGATCTGGCTGTAGGTGAGTGAGCACACCATCATGATTATCTGGGTAATGAAGATCTTTTTTGTACAGTTCTTCTGTGTATTCTTGCCACCTTTTCTTAATATCTTCTGCTTCTGTTACGTCCATGCCATTTCTGTCGTTATTGAGCCCATCTTTGCATGAAATTTTCCCTTGGTATCTCTAATTTCTTGAAGAGATCTCTAGTCTTTCCCATTTTATTGTTTTCCTCTATTTCTGTGCATTGATCATTGAGGAAGGCTTTCTTATCTCTCCTTACTATTCCTTGGAACTCTGTATTCAAATGGATGTATGTTTCCTTTTTCCTTTGCTTTTGGCTTCTCTTCTTTTCAGTTATTTGTAAGGCCTCCTCAGACAGCCATTGTGCTTTTTTACATTTCTCTTTGGAGGCCCTAGCTTTTTGTTTAATGACTGCCAGTCTCTACCATTTTCTCTGAACCTCGTATCTCACTGATTGCAGAGTTTCTATACTGAATGTGAATCTTGAATTCTCATTTCTCACATTTGGTGACTACATTAATTTCCTTTTGGTATTTTAGACTATAGATATGTTGGAATAACTTTTGGATTTACCTAATCATTTGAACT
The DNA here is from genome assembly GCF_023091745.1 of Budorcas taxicolor. Taxonomy (NCBI): domain Eukaryota; kingdom Metazoa; phylum Chordata; class Mammalia; order Artiodactyla; family Bovidae; genus Budorcas; species Budorcas taxicolor. The sequence continues at coordinate 114,308,719 of NC_068910.1, read as the reverse complement.
TGAGGTCGTCTCTTGTCTACACTTGAGTTTTATTACAGTGCCTAATAACTTCAAGTTAACTCTTGAACTCATTTTCCAGAGATTGATTTTATACAGGTATAAATAGACTAGGGATAAACAAGGAAATAAACTCTACATCCCTAGAAATGATAGGGGCTGGCTAAATGGTTGTAATTCATTCCAGATTAAGTTTAATGTAGAGTACCCATACAAGGGCAAATATGAGTTGAGTATACTTAGCTTTGCACTGGCAAACATGCTAACAGTGGCGATATAATTACTGGGATGAAGCTAAATCTATATTGAAGAAAGAGGTAGTAATAATTTTATTTTCCATTCTTTTCACGCCAGCATAACAAACATTGGATTAAATGAGGATTAAATGATTAATCAGAAAACAAATTGAGGACTGTTGCACATAGTGGGATTTGATTTAAGTCATACCTGAATGTGTCTAGTGGTTTTCCCTACTTTTTTCAACTTAAGTCTGAATTTGGCAATAAGGAGTTCATGATCTGAGCCACAGTCAGCTGCCAGTCTTGTTTTTGCTGATTGTATAGAGCTTCTCCATTTTGGCTGCAAAGAATATAATCAGTCTGATTTTGGTGTTGACTATCTGGTAATGCCCATGTGTAGGGTCTTCTCTTGTGTTGTTGAAAGAGGGTGTTTGCTATGACCAGTGTGTTCTCTTGGCAAAATTCTATTAGCCTTTGCCCTGCTTCATTTCATATTCCAAGGCCAAATTTGCCTGTTACCCCAGGTGTTTCCTGACTTCCTACTTTTGCATTCCAGTCCCATATAATGAAAAGGACATCTTTTTTGGATGTTAGTTCTAAAAGGTCTTGTAGGTCTTCATAGAACCGTTCAACTTCAGCTTCTTCAGCGTTACTGGTTGGGGCATAGACTTGGATTACTGTGATGTTGAATGGTTTGCCTTGGAGACGAACAGAGATCATTCTGTCATTTTTGAGATTGCATCCAAGTACTGCATTTTGGACTCTTTTGTTGACCATGAAGGCTACTCCATTTCTTCTAAGGGATTCCTGCCCGCAGTAGTATATATAATGGTCATCTGAGTTAAATTCACCCATTCCAGTCCATTTTAGTTCGCTGATTCCTAGAACATCGATGTTCGCTCTTGCCATCTTCTGTTTCACCATTTCCAATTTGCATTGATTCATGGACCTAACATTCCAGGTTGCTATGCAATATTTCTCTTTACAGCATTGGACCTTGCTTCTATAACCGGTCACATCCACAACTGGATATTGTTTTTGCTTTGGCTCCATCCCTTCATTCTTTCTGGAGTTATTTCTCCACTGACCTCCAGTAGCATATTGGGCATCTACTAACCTGGGGAGTTTCTCTTCCAGTATCCTATCATTTTGCCTTTTCCTACTCTTCATGGGGTTCTCAAGGCAAGAATACTGAAGTGGTTTCCCATTCCTTTCTCCAGTGGACCTCATTCTGTCAGACCTCTCTACCATGACCCACCCGTCTTGGGTGGCCCCAGACGGCATGGCTTAGTTTCATTGAGTTAGACAAGGCTGAGGTCCATGTGATCAGATTGACTAGTTTTCTGTGATTATGGTTTCAGTGTGTCTGCCCTCTGATGCCCTCTTGCAACACCTTCCGTCTTACTTGGGTTTCTCTTACCTTGGATGTGGGGTATCTCTTCATGGCTACTCCTTACCTGAATCAGGGGTATCTCCTCATGGCTGCCCCTCCTGACCTTGAACATGGAGTAGCTCCTTTTGGCCCTCCTGTGCCTGCGCAGCCACTGCTCCTTGGATGTGGGGTTGCTCCTCTTGTCCCCGCCCCTGACCTTGGACATGGGGTAGATCCTCTCAGCCACTCTTGTGCCATCACAGCCTGGCACTCTCAGCCACTGCCCCTCCAAGTCAGGCTTCAGCAATACATGAACCGTGAACTTCCTGATGTTCAAGCTGGTTTTAGAAAAGGCAGAGGAACCAGAGATCAAAACACTAAAATCTGCTGAATCATGGAAAAAGCAAGAGAGTTCCAGAAAAACATCTATTTCTGCTTTATTGACTATGCCAAAGCCTTTATCTGTGTGGATCACAATAAATTGTGGAAAATTCTGAAAGAGATGGGAATACCAGACCACCTGACTTGCCTCTTGAGAAACCTATATGCAGGTCAGGAAGCAACGGTTAGAACTGGACATAGAACAACAGACTGGTTCCAAACAGGAAAAGGAGTACATCAAGGCTGTATATTGTCACCTTGCTTATTTAACTTATATGAAGAATGCATCATGAGAAACACTGGACTGGAAGAAGCATGAGCTGGAATCTCTGGAGATGATGATTGCAGCCATGAAATTAAAGAATGCTTACTCTTTGGAAGGAAAGTTATGACCAACGTAGGCAGTATATTCAAAAGCAGAGACATTACTTTGCCAACCAAGGTCTGTCTAGTCAAGGCTGTGATTTTTCCTGTGGTCATGTATGGATGTGAGAGTTGGACTGTGAAGAAAGCTGAGCCCCAAAGAATTGATGCTTTTGAACTGTGGTGTTGGAGAAGACTCTTGAGAGTCCCTTGGACTGCAAAGAGATCCAACCAATCCATTGCAAAGGAGATCAGTCCTGGGTGATCCTTCTTTGGAAGGACTGATGCTATAGCTGAAACTCCAGTACGTTGGCCACCTCATGCGAAAAATTGACTCATTGGAAAAGACTCTGATGCTGGGAGGGATTGGGGGCAGGAGGAGGAGGGGATGATAGAGGATGAGATGGCTGGATGGCATCACCAACTCGATGGACATGAGTTTGAGTAAACTCTGGGAGTTGGTGATGGACAGGGAGGCCTGGTGTGCTGCGATTCATGTGGTCGCAAAGAGTTGGACTCGACTGAGTGACTTAACTGAACTGAACACATAATGGGATTGTTTAATAGTATGTGAGATAAAGACAATCACTGTAATAATTATGATTAATGAGGAAGACTGTTATGTTACTTGCCTAGAAGCTTAGTTTTCCAACCCCAAATTCCAGAGTAGTTTAGATACTCCTACCACCAGCCTTTATGCCACACCAGGCAACGTTTTACAGCCATTCTTAAGAAAAATAGACAGGTACAGTATATATTTTCCAGTATTAACCTGAAGAGGATAGTCCTCTAAGATAGAGTCTAAAATTTTGCCTCCTTGTGTGTAGTAGAATATCATTACCTGACCATGAGCTGACCTTAGGAACAAAGGATCTGACACCATGGAGTTTTCACTACCTAACCCTATCCCTCCCTTACCTTTCCTAGAAAAGGGTTTTGCTGAAAGCTACCAGGGAGTTTGGGGTTTTTAGTGCATGAGCCACCCATCTCCTTACAGAATTCTGCAGTTAACCTTTCTCTGCTCCAAACTCTAATGTTTTGGTATTGTTTGGCTTCACAGTGCTTTGGATACACAGACTTGCATTTCATTAACAGTCAGATAAGGCTTCCCTGATGGCTCAGTGGTAAAGAATCTGCCTGCTAGTGCAGGCCACTCAGGTTTGATTCATGGGTCACAAAGATCACCTGGAGAAGAAAATGGCAACCCCCTCCAGTATTCTTCCCTGGGAAAATCCCATGGACAGAGGAGCTTGGTGGGCTACAGTCCATGAGGTCACAAAGAGTCAAACACAGTGACTAAACACCAAAAACAAAGTGTACTAGAAAATCAGTCTTGGTAGCAGTTAGGTTACAGGAATTTAGTAAAACTTTAAGTTTAATATATTAACTATAAACATATTAAGAATTGATTCCAGAACATTTACTGTAACTTTATTGTGATTCAAGTGTCTATATTCACCTGTTGGTGGCTACAAATTTGGTCCCCCGATATGAAAATTTCTTTGTCACTTCATGATTGTAGAAATACTGACTTTTTAAAATACAGTTTCTTCTCCATCCCAATTCATTTCAGGAACCCCAAGTGTCCAGAGTTCTCTTCTGATTATTGCTCTTTGTTTTTGAGTGCAGATAGTTATGCCAGAAGTTCCTAACATTTCCACAGCAGTAGTTGTTCAGCTAGACCATTGCTGCCTTCAACATTTCCCATATTGTGAATACATCTTTACCTTGTATAAAGACCTATAGGTGTAACATGAAAGAAGTCATGCCCACTGCCAGTGGAACCAGAAGCAGGTTCTTGTGCTTCAATCACATATATTTGTGATTGGTACAGTTCTGAAGGACAGAGTTGCCTTCCTCATTACTTTTGCCTTGATAACATGCACAGAAGACTATGGAAAGCTCAGTGTGGCCAGTGGTTATGTAACATTCCATAGGCAAAATAGGGTCCATCTCAAAAAGCAAGCATGACTCCAAGGCACAGTGTCATCTTGGAAAGTGAAAGTAGCCAAGGAAAAAACACACTCCACAGACAGAATTTGGGCCATCCAGAAGTTGAGAAATATGATTAGTTTTTATGGGCGGGGTAACTTGATAGGCTGTGTGTGAGGATTATTCCAACTATTTAGGAGAAGTGGTGGGGATTTCTAGAACTGGGCCACCATTCACTTTTTCTCCTTTTATGATTAGCTTCTGAAATGTCATGTCATCTGTGGATGTGTCATTTAGCTTGCTAATGTATTACAATGCACATATAATGAGGCTCATGGTCTACTGAAAGTTGAATCTTCCACCATCTTGAACCTAGTTGGTTCCAATCAGTTTATGTCATATCCTCAAGGGCTGTGCCATTCTTTTAGAGATTTTGCACTGCCCTCTTCCCTTCTGTTTCATTCCTCCTTCAGAGATTTTATTCCCATATTCTTTTGGGAGGCAGAGGGACAACAGCCCATCTTCCATAATTGCTTCAAAGCTGACAGACATTGACCCTGCCTGTCAGGGACTAAAAATCTCTGGATGCCTGATTTTGGGCCCTCAGGGGCTGGACAGTGCCTTGTTTTAAGTTGGTATGGGCTAGAATCCTCACATAGTCACCATCTTGATGTGGAACTGTTGTAACTGCTTCTATAGCCTTCCTGTGAATCTTTTCCATGCAGCACTTTGTAACAGCATCAGAGTTCAACAATAACCTTCTATAAATGACGAAAGGCTTAAAAGGCATGGTTAAACTTCTGATTATAGTGTAATCAGATAACAAAACTTGGTTACAAAAACCAGAATTACAAATGATTACATTTAACTTAAAACACAAATAATCTTAGCTAAATATTTCTTTAGCTAAATATTTCTTTTTGAGATACCTCAGGGGCCATCTAACGCACCCCAAACTTAACTAGAAATCAAAAGAAATTAAAATAAAATGCGATATTTGGGAAGCTTATCAGAAAATTGTAAAATAGTAAAATAAGATGATAGGTCACTTTGAAACAATACTTACTCCTTCACTTGCAGCTAATTTTTAATATCAATAAAACTTCATTAAAATGAACATTTCAAGTTTCCTTATTCATCCTTAATATTTGGGACTATAAACTGTTACTTCATACTTTCATGATAGCTATCCAATACATCTGAGTAGTATTAGGCAAAAGGACATTAATTTTTATAAAATATGGTGTGTAATTTGCATTAACAGTTTAGTATTCAAACAAATCAAATATACACTGTAGAAATCTCTGAGTAAAATTTTCCTTCTCAAATTTAAAATTACTTTCTGTTATAATAAGGCATTTTATTTTTCAGGAATAATTTTAAAGTAATTTTGGGTAATTAAAATATTAAAAGGTAATTTTGAAAATTGATATGAAAGAAATCTGTGTGTGTATGTGTGTGCATGTGCTCTTATTACAGTAATTTATCTTTGCCTTTTATAGCTTTAACTTAATGGAGCTAAATATAAAATCTTTAAATTCTGAGGGAACAAATAATTTAGAAAGAAACAAATTGCAAAACTGGCTTCAAGTATTTTCACATCAGAGTTTTATAATCTCTCCTACTCAGGAAATTAAGATGATAGAAAAATTCATATTACTACCAAACGTTGCAAGTAAGAAATTATATTTGATATTTTTCCCCCAAGAACTTTAAACTATAAACTTCACATCTAAATGTTCAACTATTTGTTTATGTCCATGTAGTGAATATTTGGTGCTACTTTTATGACTATCCAGAAATTCAATTTCATTCTTTATGAAATATAAACTGTATTACCTGAAGCAAAATAATTGACCCCATGAGAGTCTTCTGATGATATTGATTTTTTCATGATTGGGTTGTTAATTTTTGGAAATTTATTTAGCAAGAATAGTTTTGTAATTAAAGAAAACTCTCTCTGGAGTAATAAGTATACCCCAACATCTTAGAGGAAGAAAAGAATAACATTTTGTTTCTTATTTAAATACCAAAGTAGTTGTTAATGATGATTGTATGAGAAGCTCTCTTCTAGTAACTGTTTTCACTGAGCTAGTCTTTTTCCTTGTATCTATGCCATCTTTCCTCATGCTTGTCTCTTAAGCTGGTGAATAAATAAAAACTATGGAGGACTTCCTATGAGAGGTTTATCTGGGCCAGACGGAGAAAATGAGCATGTCAATACTTTTCTTTCCATAACTGGTCAGAACTCATTTGTATGGTCACAAATAATGACAATTTTGTTTTTTGTCCAAAAGTAAAAGGAAATAAGCCTGGTAAACAGCCAGTAGTCTCATCATGATTATAAAGGAGATACACATTGCTTTTAGTTTTGAGTGCATATGTAAGAGTGGAAATACTAGATGGTATAGTAACTTCATATTTAACTTTTAAAGCTTTATGGAAAACTCCAAACTGTATCCCATAACTGTTGTAACATTTTGCATTCCCATCACCAATGTACAAGGGTTCCAATTTTTCCTTATTCTTGTCAAAACTTGTTATCATTCATCTTTATGGAGTTAGATATCCCAGAGGGTATAAAGGAGTATCTTATTATGGTGGTTTTTTAAAACATTTTCCTAATTACTAGTGGTATTCTGCATATTTCCATATGCTTAGTAGCCATTTATATATCCTCTTTTAAGAAATGTCTGAATCTTCCTTATATTTTAAAGTTATCTATTTTTTTTTAACTACTGAGCTTTAACCATTTTAAAAAAATATTCTAAATATGTCTCTTATCAGACATGATTTGTAAATATCTTCATCCATTTTGTGGGTTTTCATTATATTTTCTTTATTTAATTTATGAAAATTTTAAAGTTTGCACTCCACTTACCATTATTAAAAAATATTGGCTATTTAAAAAATATTGGCTATTAATATATTCCCTGTGTTGAACAATATATCCTGGTAGCCTGTTCTATACCCAATAGTTTGTATTTCCCACTCCTCCAGGTCAATATTGCCTCCCGCACTACTAGTAACCTCTAACTTGTTCTCTATATCTCTGTTTGTTTCTTTTTTGTTATATTCACTAGATTCCACATTTAAGTGATATCATTCAGTATTTGTCTTTCTCAATCCGACTTCTTTCCTTCTATTTTATTGATGAGATATTTTGAACCACAAAAGTTTTTAGTTTTGATAATGTCCAACTTACATAATTTTCTTTTCCCCACTTGTGATTTTTATGTCCTAAGAAACCATTTCCTTGTCCAAGGTCAAGAAAATTTAATCCAATATCTTCTAAGAATTATATATTTTTGGCTCTTACATTTAGATATTGAATCTATTTTAAGTTAATGTTTATATTTAGTCTGAGGTCAGATCAGCTTCATTCTTTTGCATGTGGATATTCATTTGTCTTAGCATCATTTGTTGAAAAGATTATTCTTTCTACATTGGATGGCTTAGCACTCTTGTTGAAAATTGACTGAACATAAATTTAAGGGTGATTTCTAGAATATTAATTCTACCTCATTTGTCAATATATCTATATTTATGCCAGTACCATACAGTATTGATTACTGTAGTTTTGTTAGAAGTTTTGAGATCATGAAGTGTGACTTCTCTAAATTTATTGTTCTTTAAGATTGTTTTAGGTATGTGGGACCCCTTGAATTTTTATATGAAGTTTAACATTGTCTGGTCAATCTGCAAAATATCAGCTGGTATTTTATAGTAATTTTATTGAATCTATAGATCAATTTGAAAAGTAGTGCCATCTGAACAATATTAAGTATTGTTACTCATGAACATCAGATGTGTTTTCATTGATTTTAGCTCTCTTTAATTGCTTTCTGCTTCCCTTATGGCTCAGATAGTAAAGAATCCACCTGCAATGTGGGAGACCTCAGTTCAATCCCTGGGTTGGGAAGATCCCCTGGAGGAGGGCATGGCGACCCACTCCAGTATTCTTGCCCTGTGAATCCCCATGGACAGAAGAGCCTGGTGGGCTACAGTCCATGTGGTCACAGAATCGGAGATGACTGAGTGACTAAGCACAGTAGTATAGTTTTGTATTTTTGTAAAATTTATTTTAAAGAACTTCTTTGATGATATTGTAAATGAAATTATTCTTTTAATTTTATTTTCAGGGCATTGCCTGGTAGAATATAAAAATATAATTGAAATTTGTGTATCGATTCTGTATTCTTCAACTCTGCCAATCTCATTATTAATTCTAATTGTGTGTGTGTGTGTGTGTGTATATATATATATATATATATATATATATATATATGTATTCCTTATGATTTTCTATCTACAAGATTATGTGATTTGGAAATAGAGATCATTTTACTTCTACTTTTGCAATCTGCCTTTTATTTATTTTTCTTGCATAATTTCCTTGGTTGAAACCACCACTGCAATGTTGAACAGAAGTGGTGAGAGGAAGCACCCTTGTCATGATCCCAATTTTAGGGGAACTTGTGTGGTTATTCATAGTCAAATATGTTAGCTGTAGGCTTTCCATAGATGACATTTATCTGGTTGGGGAAGTTTCCTTCTATTCCTAGTTTGATGAAATTTTTCTGTTTTTCTATTTTATTTGTTTTGGTTGAAGATGTTAAAAAAATTCAGTGAAAGCCACAGTTTGCTAAGCTCTAAAAGGAAGTTAAACACTGGGTTCACTTTTTAAAAAAAATGAATTTTAATATACAGCACTTTGTCAGCTGTGTGGTTCAGTCAACATTCCTATGGCAACAATGACTTCCCCAGTTATTCTGCCAACTTCTGTGCTTCATTCACAATGTCACAACATGCTAAGTACTGTGCTTTTAAGAAAATTCTACATGATACATAAAAAATATTCACTAGAAAGACAAAGGTTCAAGATAATGGCATAGGAAAACCCTGAACTCACCATACCCCTTACCCTCAACATGGTAATGTGCATTAGGGAGGCATACCACAGAGGCCCCCACCTTTGTGGATTTGCCTACCTCAGGCAACAGCAAACAAACAATGGTTTAAAAGGAACCTAGACTATATGTGAAAGAAATCTATTTACTAACCCTAGAGCATTTGCCAAATGGACAAGGAACTACTATTAATAGTACTCTCTCTCTGAGGTTGGAGGTGCTGAAAAGTGCCATTTCTGTGTGTGTATGTGTCTCCATCTTGATAGCAAGAGTGGGAACATGGTCCAAGCCCTCTACCTGGCCTGGCAAGGCTGCCAGCATGCACCCCAATTCCCTGGTCCACAGCAGCCTCAGCTCTCCCCCTAGGGTGGCCCTGGTGTAGCATGCCCCCATACCCCTAGCCTGTACCCACTCCAGCTCCCCTTGGCCAGCCAAAGCTGCCTGGCACGTGCAGACTACACAGGAGACATTTCTAAACAAAGTCATGCCTTCAATACCAGGTGAGGTAGAGGTAGCTATTTTATCTAATTAATAGAAACAAACACAAACTTGTCAAACCAAATGAGGAGACAGAGGGATATATAAAAACAACAACAAAAAATAAAACCCTGGGTTAAAAAACCCTGATGCAATGGAAATAAGTAATTTATCTGATGAAGAGTTCAAAATAATACTTATAATAATACTCCAAACTCAGGAGAAGAATAGAGAAAAACAATTAGAACATCAACAAAGAGTTAAAACATATAAGAAAGGACCAATCAGAGCTGAAAAATATCATAACTGAGACAATGAAAAATACACTAGAAGGAATCAACAGATCAGATGATACAGAAGAACAGATCAGCCATCTGAAAGACAGAATAGTGGAAATCATTCAATCAGAACAGCAAGAAAAAAAATAATATTTAAGGCACCACTGGGACAATATCAAGCAAACTAGCGTTTGAATTGTATGTGTCCCAGAAGGAGGCAAGAGATAGAAAGGGGAAGAAAACTTATTTGAAGAAATAATGGCTGAAAACTTCCTTAACCTGGGAAAGAAAACAAATATTAAGGTTCATGAAGCACAGAGATTCCAAGCAAGACATATAAAAATTGAAATATTGATAGTTAAAGAAAATTTTAAGGCAAAAGAAAAACAAATAAGCACATATAAGGAAACTCCATAATACTGTCAGATGACTTTCCATCAGTAACTTATATTGAGGAAATGAACAGGGCTTCAAGAACCTGATAGCTGATACCAAATGATTAAATGAATGTGTAATTCAAGTACTAGAAAAAAAAGGGAGGCTGGGACAGGAAACATATTTTAAAAATAATGGTTGAAATCTTTCATTTTTTTAAAAGTTAGATATTTGAAGACATAAGGTTCTAAACATTAAACAGAATGAACTATTAAAAAATCCCATGCGAAGGTATATATATCATGGTAAAGAGCCAAAGATAAAAAGCAAATCTTGAAAGCAGCAGGAAAAAACAAAACAAAACATATATTCTGTGCAGCAGAAGAATGATTCAAATTTGGCTAACTACAATGCCCATTCACTCACCCACAAAAAAAATAACAGAAAAATATCTTTAGAGTGTTGACTTTAAAAAATCTGTTCACCTAGAATTTTATATCTAAATTTTTTTCAAGAATGAAACTAAATTGAATTTTTTTCAGAGAAAATAAAGTAAAATTTTGTTACCAGGAGACTTATAAGAATTGTGATAGGAAGTCATCTCAAGGTAAAAGGAAACGATAATAGATGAACACTTATGTCTTTAGAGGGAATGGAGAAATGATAAACGAAGGGCATTTTCCCCTTTTTAATCCTAACTTTGTTAGAAAGCTTATAAATTGTTAAAATAAAGGTATAGCATTACTTTATGGAATTTGTTACATATAATTGTATTACATAAGAGCTATAACAAGTGAGGGAATAGACAGAGATATATGTTTAAATATTTTAGTATTTTACAACTTTACATGTAGTAATTAAGCTGTGTTAAAGATTATATACTTATGTATATATGTATATAGTCTTCTATATATAATATTAACAGGACAACCACTATGAAAATAATGCAAAAAAGAATAGGCAAAAATAAAGCTGTAGGAAATTAAAAATTAAAGAGAATTCTGAAAAAGTTTCAGTAATCTTGTTAAAAGTTAGTAAAGGAAAAATAGAATGGAAAAAAAGTTGAGATAAGTAGAAAACAAAAACCAAAATGTGTACCTCTATTATATTAAAATTTTAATGAGCTAAACAGTCCAGTTGAAAGAGACTATCCAATTGGGGAAAAAAAAGCAAAAATAAGATGTAACTATATTTTTTCTCCAAGAAAGACATTTGAATATAAAAACAAGATGAAAATAAAGGAACAAGAAAAATTTATTGTGCAAGCAGTAATGTTGTGAAGGCTGGAGAGACTACATTTATACCAGAAAAAAAAGGCAGTAATTTATTAGTGGACATAGGAGAAACAATTTATAATGACAAAAGCTCAATACAATGACAATATAATAATAATAAATGTGTACTATTCAATGACAAAGCTTCAAAATAACATGGAGCAAGTTTTGAGAGAATTAACAGGAGAAAAACAATTCCACAATCATAATTCCTCTCTCAGCAATTGAAAGATCTAGTCAAAATATCAGAAAAAAGCTAAGATCTCAACAGTACTATCAACTCCAGTGATTTAATTGATATTTATATTTCAAAAAATATGCTATACAACAAGAGAATACAGATCTTCTTTAAGTGCACATTATCTGTTACCAGGATACAAACATGGATCACAAGACTTTTCTGAAGTTTGAAATTATACAGAAAAATTTTATTTACCACACAACTAGAAACAGTAATAACAAGAAAAATGCCAAATATTTTGAAGCTAAACATATATGTTAATTATAGAGTCAACAAAGAATTCATAATTTACATTTAGAAACATCAGAAGTAGAAAGTATAAATTAGAATACTGTGAAATGTATGATAATGAGAACAAATTGTCCAAATTAGTGGGAAAGAGATAGAACAGTGCTTTGGGAGAAGTTGATACTTTCATTTTTAAAATTACTTTTATTAGAGTACAGCTTATCTATAATGCTGTGTTAGTTTCTTCTATACAGCAAAATGAATCAGTTACACATGTACTTGTATCTACTCTTTTTAATCTTTCACCATATGGGTCATTATAGCATATTGAGTAGAGTTTCCTGTGCTATACAGTAGATTCTTATTATTTATCTATCTTATGTATAAGGTGTGTATGTCAATTTCAATCTCCCAACTTATTCCTGCTCCTTGTCCTGGTAACAGACCTCCTAGGTCTGTTTTCTATATCTGTGACTCTTGTAAATACGTTCATTTGTAGCATTTGCATATTATGCAATATTTGTGTTTCTCTGATTTATTTCACCCAATATGACAATCTCTGTGTCCATCCATGTTGCTTCAAATATAATTTCATTCTCTTTAATGGCTGAGTAATATTTCATTATACATATGTACCACATCTTCTTTATCCGTTCATCTGTCAGTGGACTTTTTGATTGCTTCTATGCACTGACTAATATAAATAGTGCTGCAATGAAAATTGGGGTGCATACATCTTTTCAAATTAATTACTTTCTCTGGATATCAGAGAAAATATCTGATAGCCCAGGAGTGGGATTGGTGGATCATATTAAGCTTAATTTTTGAGGAACCTCTATACTGTTCTCCTTAGTGGCTTCATCAATTTATATTTTTACCAGTAGTGTAAAGGGCTTCCTTTTCTCCCCACCCTTTCTAGCCTTTATTGTTTGTAGATATTTTTGATGATGAAATTAATGCTTTTAAATGCCATTCATAGAAAGAACTATCTCACATCAGTGATTTAATCTTCTATTAATACCTTAAGAAACTGGAAACAAAATAGCAAATGAAACCCAAATGATGAAAGTAAATAATAGCCAAAAAGCAGAAATCAATGAAATAGAAAAAGAAAATAGAAGAAAATTCATGAAACTAAATCTCGTTCTTTAAAAACTTAATATAATTCATAGGTCTCTAGCTAAGTTGATTAAAAGGATAGAGAAGGAAGACAAAAATTACTAATACCAGGAAAGAAAGATGGGACATCAATGTAACCTCTTCAAACTTTGAAATGATAAGAAAATATTATGAGTAACTTTATGCTAATAAATTTGAAAACCCATAATAAACATGAATTTCTGAAAGATATAAATTAATACTGACAAGAATATATAGTAACTCAAAATGAATCTTAAAGGTAAAAGTTAATATAAACTTTTACTAGAAAACACAGAAAAATATTTATAATATTGAGTTAGGCAGATTTCTTTAATAGAACCTTGGAACAATAATAATAAACCCCAGAATACAAGGAAGAAAAGAAAGAGAAACAAATAAAAGATAGGACAAATTGAAAGAAAATTGTAATACAGAAGATATAAACCCAAATATATCAGTAATCAGGGTATATCAATGTGATTAAAGTTTTAAATATTAGCAAGGTAAACATTCTGAGAATGCATAAATAATATGATTGTATGCATAGAAAATATCCAGAAGAATGTATGGATATATTATTAGAATTAATAATAGTTTTATTAGGCTGCTGGATACTGTCAATATATAAAAATCAGCTAGTATATTTCTATAAGCAGCAGTAAACAGAAAATAAGATGCAAATATGTCACCTAGCAGCACAAAATACGACACACCTGTAAATTATCCTAGCCAAAGATAAGCAAGGTCTTTATATGGAAAAACTAATTATTTTATTATGTTTCTGTAACCTTACAGAGAATAATGAAATAAAAACCTAATCAAATGGAGATATATACTTTATTTATAGATTTGAGGCATCAATCCTATAAAGAAGTCAATTATTCCAAACTTGATCTATAGTTTCAAAGCAGTCCTAATTGCTGTGTGTGTGTGTAAGTGTGTGCACATATCTGTAGAATTATTCAAGCTAATACAAAAATTCAAAAAATAAGCAAACCATTCTTAAGGGAAAATAATCAATTGGTTCAGTTCAGTTCAGTTCAGTTCAGTCTTTCAGTAGTGTCTGACTCTTTGTGACCCCATGAATCGCAGCACACCAGGCCTCCCTGTCCATCGCCAACTCCTGGAGTTCACCCAAACTCACGTCCATCGAGTCAGTGATGCCATCCAGCCATCTCATCTTCTGTCGTCCCCTTCTCCTCCTGCCCTCAATCCCTCTCAGCATCAGGGTCTTTTCCAATGAGTCAACACTTCGCATGAGGTGGTCAAAGTATTGGAGTTTCAGCTTTACCATCAGTCCTTCCAATGAACACCCAGGACTCATCTCCTTTAGGATAGACTCGTTGGACCTCCTTGCAGGCCAAGGGACTCTCAAGAGTCTTCTCCAACACCACAGTTCAAAAGCATCAATTCTTCGACACTCAGCTTTCTTCATAGTTCAACTCTCACATCTATAAATGACCGCTGGAAAAATCATAGCGTTGACTAGATGGACCTTTTATGGAAAAGTAATGTCTCTGCTTTTCAATATGCTATCTAGGTTGGTAATATCATTCCTTCCAAGGAGTAAGCGTCTTTTAATTTCATGGCTGCAATCGCCATCTGCAGTGATTTTGGAGCCCCCAAAAATGAAGTTTGACACTGTTTTCACTGTTTCTCCATCTATTTCCTGGTCATGTCTTCAGGATAAAGTTATTTCTTCAACAGGTGACATAAGGAAATGATTGGCAAAATTAATTTATTTAGATTTCTTTTTGTTAAATGCTTTGGTATAGGAGATGATATTGGAAACATATATGTATAAATGACAAAAATTTCATATAAAGAACTCTAACAAACTATAAGGGAAAATTCACAGACAACCTAGTAAAGAAATGTGCAAAAGACTTGAACAAACCCTTAACAAAAGATAATTTATAAATGAAATATATGAAAAAGTATTCAACACAGTAAGAGATGTGGGTTCGATCCCTGCATTGGGAAGATCCCCTGGAGGAGGGCATACCAACCCACTCCAGTATCCTTGCTTGGAGAATCCCCAAAGACAGAGGAGCCTGGCAGACTGCAACCCATGGGGTCACAAAGAGTCAGATACAACTGAGCACCTAAGCACAGCACAAACTACAAAATGGGGAACTTTATAAAGGCAAAACAAAAATATGGCAAGATTAACATAAATTGCTTGTTAAGAATTAGGATTGGAGATGGCAAGAAGTAAAGGTGCTTGTTAAGCAGGAATTGGTTGGGGGTTTGGAATGATTGCAGTTGCAATGGGGTGACAGAGACTTTGGAACTACAGAGATGCTGCCAGCAGCTGGTAGCAGAAATTGTTTTAAAAATGGCTGGTGATGCCCTTGAGTTTGATATGGTTCAGAGAAAATTCAAGTTCTCACTAATGCAGGAACATGTCTGAAAACATATCCACACTGGTTACCTGGCTTCATTTTGGACCATTATTACTCCATTTTGATTTTTTAACGATCTTGAAAGTCATCAGCTTCAACAATTTCATCAACTTCAGACGTCTATATTTTAAATGAGTCTGGATATATATGGTAATTCTTTAAATCTGCCAAGGTATGTGGCAGTATGACAAGAGGATGTTTAAAGCCAAATAATACATGTGGTACCACTTTTACTTGAATTCTGGAAATGGAACAGGAGAATTTTCATTGCTAAAGATAAAACGATTTTATATTAAAATGATCACAAATATAGTAGAGAATGCAATGTTGCATGACTTTGAAAGCTAACTTTAAGTTTTAAATATTTTTCACTTTTAAAACAAATCTTATTTTCCTTATGCTGCTGCTACTGCTAAGTCGCTTCAGTCGTGCCCGATCTTATGAGACCCCATAGACGGCAGCCCACCAGGCTCCCTCGTCTCTGGGATTCTCCAGGCAAGAACACTGGAGTGGGTTGCCATTTCCTTCTCCAATGCATGAAAGTGAAAAGTGAAAGTGAAGTCGCTCAGTCGTGTCTGACTCTTAGCGACCCCATGGACTGCAGCCTACCAGGCTCCTCCGCCCATGGGATTTTCCAGGCAAGAGTACTGGATTGGGTTGCCATTGCCTTCTCCTTCCTTATGATACTTCAAGCTATATTCCTCCAAACCCACCCATCCAGCAAGATTTCCACAAAGAAAATACAAGCACAAATACACACAAACACTCACACAGTTTGCCTGGAAATTTTTGGAGTTCACTACTGAAAGTCACTACTGAAAAATCCTCCAGTTCAGTTCAGTTCAGTCACTCAGTCATGTTGACTCCTTGTGACTCCATGGACTATAGCATACCAGACTTTCCTATCCATCACCAACTCCTGAAGCTTACTCAAATTCATGTTCATTGAGTTGGTGATGCCATCTAACCATCTCTTCCTGCATACAATCATTCCCAGCATTCAGGTCTTTTCAAATGAGTCAATTCTTCTTATCAGGTGGCCAAAGTATTAGAGTTTCAGCTTCAGCATCAGTTCTTCCAATGAATATTTAGGACTGATTTCCTTTAGGATGGACTGGTTGGATCTCCTTCCTGTCTAAGAGACTCTCTAGAGTCTTCTCCTAGAGAAGGAAATGACAACTGACTCCAGTGTTCTTGCCTAGAGAATCCCGTGGACAGAGGGGCCTGGAGGGCTGCTGTCCATAGGGTTGCACAGAGTCTGAGACGAATGAACCAACATAGTATGCATGCATGCTTTCGAGAAGGAAATGGCAAACCATTCCAGTATTCTTGCCTGGAGAAACACAAGGACAGAGGAGGCTGGTGGGCTGCCATCTATGGGGTTGCACAGAGTCAGACACAACTACAGCGACTTAGCAGCAGCAGCAGCAGCAGCAGCAGAGACTTCTTCAACACCACAGTTCAAAATCATCAATTCTTCAGTGCTTAGCTTTCTTTATAGTCCAACTCTCACATCCATACATGACTACTGGAAAAAAAAAATAGCTTTGACTAGACAGACATTTGTTGGTAAAGTAATGTTTCTCCTTTTTAAAATGCTGTCTAGATTGGTCATAGATTTTCTTCCAAGGAGCAAGCATATTTCAATTTTGTGGCTTCCGTCACCATCTGCAGTGATTTTGGACCCCTCCCCCCAAATAAAATCTGCCATTGTTGCCATTGTTTCCCCATTATTTGCCATGAAGTGATGGGACCAGATACCATGATCTTAGTTTTCTGAATATTGAGTTTCAAGGCAACATTTTCACTCTACTCTTTCACTTTCATCAAGAGGCTCTTTAGTTTCTCTTTGCTTTCTGCCATAAGGAAGGTGTCATCTGCATATCTGAGGTCATTGATATTTCTCCAGGTAATCCCGTGCTTCGCCCAGCGTGGCATTTTGCATGATGTACTCTGCATATAAGTTAAATAAACAGGGTGATAATATACAGCCTTGACATACTTCTTTCCTGATTTGGAACCAGTCTGTTGTTCCATGTCCAGTTCTAACTGTTGATTCTTGACCTGCATACAGATTTTTCAGGAGGCAGGTCAGGTGGTCTGGTATTCCCATCTTTTGAAGAATTCTCCACAGTCTGCTGAATCCACACAGTCAAAGGCTTTGGCATAGTCAATAAAGCAGAAGTAGATATTTTTCAGGAACTCTCTTGCTTTTTTGATGATCCAACAGATTTTGGCAATGTGATCTCTGGTTCCTCTGCCTTTCTAAATCCAGCTTGAACATCAGGAAGTTCACGGTTCACATATTGCTGAAGCCTGACTTGGAGAATTTTAAGGATTACTTTGCTGGCATGTGAGATGAGTGCAATTATGCGGTAGTTTGAGCATTCTCTGGCATTGACTTTCTTAGTGATTGGAATGAAGACTGACCTTCTCCAGTCCTGTGGCCACTGCTGAGTTTTCCAAATTTGCTGGCATATTGAGTGAAGCATTTTTACAGCATCTTCTTTTTTGATTTGAAACAACTCAACTGGAATTCCATTATCTCCACTATCTTTGTTCATAGTGATGCTTCCTAAGGCCCACTTGACTTCACATTCCAGGCTGTCTGGCTCTAGGTGATTGATCACACCATCGTGATTATCTGGGTTATGAAGAACTTTTTTGTGTAGTTCTTCTGTGTATTCTTGCCACCTTGTCTTAATATCTTTTGCTTCTGTTTGGTCCATACCATTTCTGTCTTTTATTGTGCTCATTTCTGTTTGAAAATTTCTCTTGGTATCTTTAATTTTCTTGAAGAGATCTCTAGTCTTTCCCATTTAATTGTTTTCCTCTATTTCTTTGCACTGATCATGGCAGAAGGCTTTCTTATCTTTCCTTGCTATTCTTTGGAATTCTGAATTCAAAAGGGTATATCTTCCCTTTTTTACTTTGCCTTTTGCTTCTCTTCTTTTCGTAGCTGTTTGTAAGGCCTCCTCAGACAACCATTTTGCATTTTTACATTGCTTTTTCTTGGGGATGGTCTTGAACACTGCCTCCTATACAATGTCACCAACCTATGTCCATAGTTCTTCAGGCACTCTGTCTATCAGATCTAACCTTGAATATATTTCTCACTTCCACTGTATAATTGTAAGGGATATGATTTAGGTCATACTTGAATGGTCTAGTGGTTTTCCCTCTTTTCTTTGATTGAAGTCTGAATTTGGCCATAAGAGGTTCATGCAATGAGCCATTGTCAGCTCTGGTTTTGTTTTTGCTTACTTGTGGAGCTTCTTCATCTTTGGCTGCAAAGAATATAATCAATCTGATTTTGGTATTGACCATCTGGTGATGTCCATATGTAGATTCTTGTGTTGTTGGAAGAACCTGTTTGCTATGACCAGTGTGTTCTCTTGGCAAGATTCTGTTAGACTTTGCCCTGCTTCATTCTGTACTCCAAGGTCAAATTTTCCTGTTACCTCAGGTAATTTTTGACTTACTACTTTTGCATTCCAGTCCCCTACAATGAAAAGGACACCATTTGGGGTATTAGTTCTAGGAGGTCATATAGGTCTTCATAGAACTGTTCAACTTCAGCTTCGTCATCATTATTGGTGAGGGCATCAACTTGGATTGCTGTGATATTGAATCGTTTGCTTTGGAAACGACAGAGATCATTCTGCAGTATTTGAGACTTCATCTAAGTACTGCGTTTCAGATTCTCTTGTTGACTATGATGGCTACTCCATTTCTTCTAAGGGATTCTTGCCCACAGTAATGAATATAGAGGTCATCCGAGTTAAATTCACTAACTCAAGTCCATTTTAGTTTGCTGATTCCTAAAATGTTGGTGTTCACTCTTGCCATCTCCTGTTTGACCACTTCCAATTTGCCTTGATTCATGAATCTAAAATTTCAGATTCCTGTGCAATATTGCTCTTTACAGCATTGGACTTTACTTCCATCAATAGTCACATCCATAACTGGGTGTTGTTTGCTTTGGTTCCATATCTTCATTATTTCTGGAGTTAGTTCTCCATTGATCTCCAGTAGCATATTGGGCACCTACCAACCTGGGGAGTTCATCTTTCAGTGTCCTATATTTTTGCCTTTTCATGATGTTCATGGGGTTCTCAAGGCAAGAATACTGAAGTGGCTTGCCATTCCCTTCTCAAGCAGACCACTCTGTCAGAACTCTCCGCCATGACCTGTATGTCTTGGGTGGCCCTACACTGCATGGCTCATAGTTTCATTGAGTTCGACAGGACTGTGGTCCATGTAATCAGATAGTTAGTTTTCTGTGATTGTGGTTTCCTCCAGTCCTAGACAACCTGTGAAGTATAGTAAGAGGCACTTTAGAAGACAAGCTTTAAAATCTTTTTCTTACACTACTTTTTAATACTTTGGACACTAACAATTATTTATTTATTTATTTTAATTGAAGGCTATTTGTCTAGTCAAGACGATGTTTTTTTTCCATGGTCATGTATGGATGTGAGAGTTGGACTGTGAAGAAAGCTGAGCATTGAAGAACTGATGCTTTTGAACTGTGGTGTTGGAGAAGACTCTTGAGAGTCCCTTGGACTGCAAGAAGGTCCAACCAGTCCATCCTAAAGGAGATCAGTCCTGGGTGTTCATTGTAAGGACTGATGCTGAAGCTGAAACTCCAATACTTTGGCCACCTGATATGAAGAGCTGACTCATCTGAAAAGACTCCAATACTGGGAAAGATTGAGGGCAGGAGGAGAAGGGGACGACAGAGGATGAGATGGTAGGATGGTTTCATCAACTCAATGGACATGTGTTTGTGTGGACTCCGGGGGTTGGTGATGGACAGGGAGGCCTGGTGTTCTGCAGTTCATGTGGTCACAGGGTCAGACACGACTGAGTGACTAAATGAGTGACTTTACAATATTGTGGCGGTTTTTGCCATACATTCACATGAATCATCCATGTGTATACATGTGTTTCCCATCCTAAACCTCCCTCCCCATCCCATCCCTCAGGGTCATCCCAGTGCACCAGCCCTGAGCACCCTGTCTCATGTATTGAACCTGGACTGGTGATCTATTTCACATATGATAATATCCATGTTTCAGTGCTATTCTCTCAAATCATCTCACCCTCACCTTCTCCCACAGAATCCAAAACTCTGTTCTTTACATATGTGTCTCTTTCACTGTCTCACATATTGTTACCATCTTTCTAAATTCCATACACATGCATTAATATACTGTATTAGTGTTTTTCTTTATGACTTACTTCACTCTGTATAATAGGCTCTAGTTTCATCCATCTCATTAGAAATTATTCAAATGCATTCATTTTAATAGCTGAGTAATATTCCATTGTGTATATGTACCACAGCTTTCTTATCCATTCATCTGTTGATGGACATATAGGTGGCTTCCATGTCCTGGCTATTGTAAACAGTGCTGCAGTGAACATTGGGGTACATGTGTCTCTTTCAATTCTGGTTTCCATGGTGTGTATGCCCAGCAGTGGGGTTGCTAGGTCATATAGCAGTTCTATTTCCAGTTTTTTAAGGAATCTCTACACTGTTCTACATAGTGGCTTACTAGTTTGCATTACCATCAACAGTGTAAGTGGGTTCCCTTTTCTCCACACCCTCTCCAGCATTTATTTTTTGTAGACTTTTTGATAGCAGCCATTCTGACCAGCTTGAGATGATACCTCATTATGGTTTTGACTTGCATTTCTCTGATAATGTATGTCTTCTTTGGAGAAATGTCTGTTTAGTTCTTTGGCCCATTTTTTGATTGGGTTGCTTATATTTCTGGAATTGAGCTGCAGGAGTTGCTTATATATTTTTTAAGATTAGTTCTTTGTCAGTTGCTTCATTTGTTATTATTTTCTCCCATTCTGAAACCTGTCCTTTTACCTTGCTTATAGCTTCCTTTGCTGTGCAAAAGCTTTTAAGTTTAATTAGGTCCTATTTGTTTGTTTTTGCTTTTATTTCCATTACTCTGGGAGGTGGATTTACATCAGAGAGTGTTTTGCCTATGTTTTCCACTAGTTTTATAGTTTCTTGTCTTACATTTAGATCTTTAATCCATGTTGAGTTTATTTTTGTGTATGGTGTTAGAAAGTGTTCTAGCTTCATTCTTTTACCAGTGGTTGGCCAGTTTTCCCCTCACCACTAGTTAAAGAGATTGCCTTTTCTCCATTGTATATTGTTGCCTGCTTTATCAGAGATAAGGTGTCCATAGGTTCGTGGATTTATTGCTGGGCTTTCTATTTTGTTCCACTGATCTATATTTCTGTCTTTGTGCCAGTACCATACTGTCTTGATGACTGTAGCTTTGTAGTAGAGCCTGAAGTCAGGCAGGTTGATTCCTCCAGT
This sequence comes from Budorcas taxicolor, assembly GCF_023091745.1. NCBI lineage: Eukaryota > Metazoa > Chordata > Mammalia > Artiodactyla > Bovidae > Budorcas > Budorcas taxicolor. Next base: position 114,286,761 of record NC_068910.1, on the reverse strand, counting down.
TCCATTCTTCTTTCTCAAGATTGCTTTGGTTATTCGAGGTTTTTTGTATTTCCATACAAATTGTGAAGTCATTTGTTCTAGTTCTCTGAAAAGCATCATTGTTAGCTTGATAGGGATTGCATTGAATCTATAGATTGCTTTGGGTAGCATACTTATTTTCACTATATTGATTCTTCCAATCCATGAACATGGTATATTACTCCATCTATTTATGTCATCTTTGATTTCTTTCATCCGTGTTTTATAGTTTTCTATATATAGGTCTTTTGTTTCTTTAGGTAGATTTATTCCCAAGTATTTTATTCTTTTCATTAAAATGGTGAGTGGAATTGTTTCCTTAATTTCTCTGTTTTTTTTCATTGTTAGTGTATAGGAATTCAAGGGATTTCTCTGTGTTAATTTTATATCCTGCAACTTTGCTATATTCATTGATTAGCTCTAGTAATTTTCTGGTGGAGTCTTTAGGTTTTTCTATGTAGAGGATCATGTCATCTGCAAACAGTGAGAGTTTTTCCTCTTTTCCAATCTGGACTCCTCTTATTTCTTTTTCTGCTCTGTTTGCTGTTGCTAAAACTTCCAAAAGTATATTGAATAGTAGTGGTGAGGGTGGGCATCCTTGTCTTGTTCTTGATTTTAGGGGAAATGCTTTCAATTTTTCACCATTGAGGATAATATTTGCTGTGGGTTTATCATATATGGCTTTTATTATGTTGAGGTATGTTCTGTCTATGCCTGCTTTCTGGAGGGTTTTTTTTAAATCATAAATGGATGTTGAATTTTGTCAAAGGCTTTCTTTGCATCTATTGAGATAATCATATGGTTTTTATCTTTCAATTTGTTACTGTGGCATATCACATTGATTGATTTGTGAATATTGAAGAATCCTTGCATCCCTGGGATAAAGCCCACTGGTCATGATGTATGAACACTAAGAATTTTAAAACAAAGCAAATTATAATTTCAGAATTTAGAAATATACTAAAACTGAAAACTATTTTGAGGTTAAATTATGTTATTTGATAAATATGACTGCTTTATGCTATTTTGCCCAAATGAAGTTTATCCTCCTGCTCAGAAGTATAGGCAAACCTTACTTACCCAGGCTTCCTTTACCTGATCTGAGGTGAGACACGACTGAGCTAATTTTAGCCAGAGGCAGACCTGAGCCAAGGTTAAGAACTGACTGGATTTTAAAGGATATATAACCATAACATAAGAAAGAAGAACAAGACATCTGAGAAAGAAAGACAGAATAAGTTGTTGGAAGAAAATTATGTGATTTATGGCCAAAATGTAGGACTAGAATTAATGACTGTAGCATTAAAACTTTTAATCTATAACATTTTTATGAGATGAGAAAATTCAGTGTTAATGCATTACATTTTGAATCACTGACTTATGTGAAGATATTGATATTTTATTCTTTATTTCTAGATACTTTAAAATTTATTTTGTCATACTCATGTCTCTACTTTTGACATATACTAATATGACCACTAAGAAAGTCATTCTGATTTAGAAGACTTGACTCTATTTCCTGCTTTCCTAATTTGAACAGTCATAATTTAGTGTTCCTTTTTTTTTTACTGTATTGAAGCATTAAGACATGAATTCCCCAGAGACAGAAATGACTATGAAATCAGTAAGCCACACAATTTAGCAGAAATTGTTTTTATTTTAATATTAAATTGCTATTTAAGGAGGCTGTATCTCCTGAAAATATCAATTCCCATGAACTATACCCTTGCAACTTGCATACATGTGCAAAGTTCAGTTTGCCTTTTGGTGAAATAAAACCAAACACATTGTGTTCAGTTAAATGATAGAGTCTGTTATCTGTTATTGTCTGGTGAACAAGTTTATTTTGGAAGCTAGCAGTGTGCAGGAGAGGTAGCTAGAGTTTCTACAGACTGCTTTGGAGTATGCTTAAAATCCTTGAGAGAGTGAAGTCGCTCAGTCATGTCCCAGTTTTTGCGACCCCATGAACTATAGCCTACCAGGTTCCTCCATCCATGGGATTTTCCAGGCAAGCATACCACAGTGGGCTGCCATTTCCTTCTCCAGGAGATCTTCCCCAGCTAGGGATTGAACCCAGGTCTCTTGCATTGTAGGCAGATGCTTTACCATTTGAGCCACCAGGGAAGTCCTTGAAGACTTATTTTATTCTCTTACCTTTATGAGAAAGATTTCCATGAAGTTTGGAAGTTTTATGCTATTAACTCTTACCTTTTTCTACAGTGTCACTTTCAACCCCATCCCTAAGAATGTCATTTTAAATAGCAAGGATTTTATGAGCCACCTTGTATTTTTTGTGAGTAACTTTGGGAGCTTCCAAGATAGACAGTCCTCTCTGTTTTCAACTCAAAGGGGCAGAAAGGTAGAAATATGTTTTATAACACTCTCAGTTCTTTTTAACTTGAGGCATGCTTTCTGGCCTTGTGACCATGGAAAGAGAGAAATGAAATGAAGCCTACTCTTATGCCTGTTACTAAGGTTCTCCCATCTAAAAATGACAAGAAAGTAAACTGTCTTGTAGGAAAGAGACCTTACTTCCTTCATCAAGTCAGGAGTTTAAAGGAAAATAATTGTATGCAGCCATGAAATTAAAAGACGCTTACTCCTTGGAAGGAAAGTTATGACCAACCTAGATAGCCTATTCAAAAGCAGAGATATTACTTTGCCAGCAAAAGTCTGTCTAGTCAAGGCTATGGTTTTTCCTGTGGTCATGTATGGATGTGAGTGTTGGACTGTGAAGAAAGCTGAGTGCCAAAGAATTGATGCTTTTGAACTGTGGTGTTGGAGAAGACTCTTGAGAGTCCCTTGGACTGCAAAGAGATCCAACCAGTCCATTGTAAAGGAGATCAGTCCTGGGTGTTCTTTGGAAGGACTGATGCTAAAGCTGAAACTCCAGTACTTTGGCCACCTCATGCGAAGAGTTGACACATTGGAAAAGACTCTGATGTTAGGAGGGATTGGGGGCAAGAGGAGAAGGGGACGACAGAGGATGAGATGGCTGGATGGCATCACCAACTCAATGCATGTGAGTTTGAGTAAACTCCGAGAGTTGGTGATGGATAGGGAGGCCTGGTGTGCTGCAATTCATGGGGTCGCAAAGAGTCGGACACGACTGAGTGACTGAACTGAGCTGAATACTTATAGCTGTTATTTTCTATTATGAAGAAATAATCTGTTTTATAAAATGATTGTATTTTACTTGCAATAAGGACCTAAGTGAAGTGAAACTAAGTGACATAACAGTTAAGAACATGTCTTATTGAAGTATAATTGGCAGATTTCAAAACTGGAAAAAATTAGTAAGAACACGCATCGGGAACTAGAATGCGTGTACATGCTAAGTCGCTTCAGTCCTGTTGGACTGTTTGAGACCTCATGGACTGTAGCCCGCCCAGTTCCTCTGTCATGGGATACTTCAGGCAAGAATATTGGAGTGTGTTGTCATGCCCTTCTCCATGGGATCTTCCCCGTCCAGGTATCAAACCCGCATCATTTACATCTCCTGCATTGGAAGGTGAGTTCTTTACCACTAGTGGCACCTGAATGTAAATCCTGGATTCATTACTTCTATCTGTGTACATTGGCATGAATTACGGACCTCTGAGATCCACTTCCCTTAAATGTAAATGTAAAATATGGCTAATAAGCTCTTCTTCACAGAATAGAGATTAGAGCTGAGAGACAGGAGTCTTCTCTAACTCATCAGAATTACTCTACACATATTTAGTTAACAAAATCTTTACGAAAGTGGACTTTTCTAAAATAAAATCAGTAAACAATAGAGAAAAATGGCATTCTTAGAGATTTATAATGATTTTCCTTAGTTTGGGAAGATCCCCTGGAGAAAGAAATGGCAACCCATTCCAGTACTCTTGCCTGGAAAATCCCATGGACGAAGAACCTGATAGGCTACAGGCCATGGGGTCGCAAAGATCAGACACGATTGAGTGAATTCACAAGCAAATATCATAACATAGATAATTCGATTTTACTTTAAATAATATACAGCTATAATTGCATTGCCAATGATTTGATAGGCCATTAAAATTATTCATTTGCTTCATGGCTTTTCCAATATAGTACTTCTAGTTTTGCTATCTGTTAGTAGACAAACATAAAATAACTAGTAACCTTGCTCTTGAAATTTGGATAGATTAAATGATGAAAAAAAATGATGAACAATAATCACATCCTCTAATCAACTACCAAAGACCAGAGCTGTCATGTTGGCTCTCAGCATATCAAGAAACTGAAAAAAAATTTTTTAAAAACTTCCAATTTGATCAAGTGTGTTTTTTTCATATGAAAACTGTGATAATAAACACTTCTTCACATAATTTTTAAGACAGTGACATTATCCTTACAAAAATCTGATTACAAAAATACTTTTAGAATTTATCATTTAAAAAGACAACAAAATATAAAAGATAATCTATTTTCCTGGCACATCTTTGCATATGCCAATTATACCAAGACTTCTAAGTTCCTCCTGTTAATCATAAAACTAAATGGGGTAATAAATGCATGAGAGCTGTTATTTGAAAAATAATTTCAGATTTCTGCAATTTAAATTTGAGAAGAAGAGTGATTTCTTGAGACAATATGTTAATATTCCATCTCTCTATTTTTCTCTCTCTTCCTCTCTGACTCTATTTCTTGCTCTCTCTGTGTGTATATGTAAGTAACTTGCTGTTTAAAATGCTTAGCTAATTACAGGTTTGAAGGATTGCCTCATAAATTATTGAGCAATTAATTGTATTATTTAATTTTTCTGGGTCATTTGAATAGAGTTTAGATACATTCAACTATCATGAGTCTTATCTGTTCTACTTGTAATGGAGGCTCAGGACCAAATTAAATGATGTTATAATTTCATAAAGTTTTAGCCCAGTTTTTAGGAAACTTGAGTCAAAGATTACTTTTATACTCCCTCAATTCTATTTCTTCACTTATGAACATAGTTGTCTTACTAGTTTTTCAGTAATTTTGAAACTTTCACATTATCTGTGCTTCAGTACAACCACATGACTTCTACCTGTTTACCCTGCCCATTGCACTGAGTTCTTTTGAAATGAATGTTAGATAACAATAGATAAGTCTCAAAGAATTAATCTTTTGCAAAAACTGGAGGCTTAGGGTAGGTTCATTATCAACTAGCTGGATTGTTGGCCTAAAACTTTTGGATGAAGACACCAAAAATAATTTAGAAAAAAATAATTATTATTGAAATAATATAATATTATTTAGAAAATAATAATTTTCTCTAGAAACCTTTTCCCCATGCATTAAGATGACATATATATATATATATATAGTTATGTGTAAAAATAGTCATTTATTAAGGAAATGGATTTAGAAAGAATAGTATAATAAATATAAAAATGTGTTTCTTTGAAGGATAGGACTGTTAGGAAATTTATTCATGATTATTATACATATTTCAAAAATCATGCAAAAGCTCAGCCACTTCAAAAACTCATCAAAAATAACATATATGGAAAGAGTGAAAATTGTTTATAATTTTGAGTCTTCCATTTAAGATCCAAACATTTGGAAGTCAGTGGATTTTTATTACTTAGTTTATTTTTAAAAAATTTTATTGAAGTACAGTTGATTTACAATGTTGTATTAGTTTCAGATGTACAGCAAAGTGAATTAATTATTTATACATATATCTATATCTTCTCTTTTTTAGATTATTTTCCCATATGTCATTGCAGAGTATAAAGTAGAGTTTCCTGTGCTATGCAATAGGTCCTTATTAGTTATTTATTTTAGATATCAGTTCAGTTCAGTTCAGTTGCTCAGTTGTGTCCCACTCTTTGCGACCCCATGAGTCACAGCACGCCAGGCCTCCCTGTCCATCACCAACTCCCAGAGTTCACTCAGACTCACGTCCATTGAGTCAGTGATGCCATCCAGCTATCTCATCCTCTGTCGTCCCCTTCTCCTCCTGCCCCCAATCCCTCCCAGCATCAGAGTCTTTTCCAATGAGTCAACTCTTGACATGAGGTGGCCAAAGTACTGGAGTTTCAGCTTTAGCATCATTCCTTCCAAAGAAATCCCAGGGTTGATCTCCTTCAGAATGGACTGGTTGGATCTCCTTGCAGTCCAAGGGACTCTCAAGAGTCTTCTCCAACACCACAGTTCAAAAGCATCAGTTTTTCAGCACTCAGCCTTCTTCACAGTCCAACTCTCACATCCATACATGACCACTGGAAAACCATAGCCTTGACTAGGCGGACCTTAGTCGGCAAAGTAATATCTCTGCTTTTGAATATACTATCTAGGTTGGTCATAACTTTTCTTCCAAAGAGTAAGCGTCTCTTAATTTCATGGCTGCAATCACCACCTGCAGTGATTTTGGAGCCCCCCAAAAAATACAGTCTGACACTGTTTCCACTGTTTCCCCACCTATTTCCCATGAAGTGATGGGACCGGATGCCATGATCTTCGTTTTCTGAATGTTGAGCTTTAAGCCAACTTTTTCACTCTCCTCTTTCACTTTCATCAAGAGGCTTTTTAGGTCCTATTCACTTTCTGCCATAAGGGTGGTGTCATAGTGTGTATATAGGGGCTTCTCTGGTGGCTCAGTCAATAAAGAGTCTGCCTATAATGTGGGAGACCTGGGTTTGATCCCTGGATGGGGAAGATCCCCTGGATAAGGAAATGGCAACCCACTCCAGTATTCTTGCCTGGAGAATTCCATGAACAGAGGAGCCTGATGACTATCGTCCATGGGGTCACAAGTGTTGGACATGACTGAGTGACTAATTTTCATTTCACTTTTAATGTGTATATGTCAATCCCAATCTCCCAATTTCTTCCTTTATCCCCTGGTAACAACAAATTTGTTTGCTACATCTGTGACTTTATTTCTGTTTTGTAAATAATTTCATTTGTACTCTTTTATTTTTAGGTTCCGTGTATAAGCAATATTGTTTGATATTTGTCTTTGTGTATCTGACTTACTTCATTCAATATGACAATCTCTAGGTCTATCCCATGCAGTTACAAGTGGCATTATTTTATTTTTTATGGCTGAGTAATATTCCATTGTACATGTAACACAGTACAGTGATTTAGAGATGGTATTTATCATGGAATAATATATCAGATAAACACAATATTCATCTTGGTTATGTCTTCTTTGAAGTTATAACAGTATGGAATTACTGAAGGTAAACAAACAGTTATGATAGCATAGTGTATCAGTTAAGCATAGTGTATCAGTTACTATGTATTATTATATAAGTCACTAGTATGTGTATGCTCTTTGTATTTGTGTGTGTTTATATATGTCACACAGAGATAGAGGTAGAGAACTCCAGAGAAAGGGACAGAGAAAGGTAAGGTTAACAAGAAAAGATTCTTCTGAGTATTTTTTACTTTTTTTACAATATTGATACATTGTTATATGCTAGATACCACACTCCCTTTTTTAGCCTATTCTTTTTTTTTTAGAGTATCACATTCCAGGTACCATATTACATTTAATTATCATGTCTCCTTAGCTTTCTTTTGGCTGTGACATTTTCTCAGAATTTTTTGTATGTTTGTTTTTGATAATCTTGTTTGTGATGAGTATTGATAAATAATTTTGCAAAATAATTGCCCCTCAATTGGGTTTTGTCTTATTATTCCCTTATGATTATTGTGGGGTTATGTGTTTTGTGGAGAAAAGTCACAGAACTAAAAAGTCATTGTCATCACATTATGTATTATCTATATGACTTACCTATTAATTTTAACTTTGATCACCTAGATGTAGTTATCTTGCCTCATTTTCCCATATTCTTAGGAAGGAAGTCATTGTGTGTAGCTCATATTTTTAAGATATTAGTTTTTCTTTACTTCCTTATAGATGAGATATGTATATAAATTATTTTGGAATTTTTCTATTGTGAAATTTGTTTATTCTCTCCTATATTTTAATTTAGTCATTTATTTACATTGGCATGAACTCAAGAAAATTTATTTTATATGTCAGGTTATAAGCTAATACTACATTTTATTGCTTAAATTGCTTCAATGTTGGACACTGGGAGCTCATCCATTTGGATCCTTATGACATACACTGTAGTTTTCTTTTCTTTTTTTTTCTTCTTTTTCTTTCTTTTCTTCTTTCTTCTTTTCTTTCTTCTTCTTTTTTTATTACTCTCTTATTTTCTAGCAATATAAGATGTTCCAGGCTCATCTTATACATTCCCTGTCCCAGTTGTCAAGTCAGTCCTTTCTCTGAGGATCACTAGTTTATTTCATTGAAGAATGGTATTAGAAACCAAGATCTGAGCTCAAGGTGTGCTCTTTGTTACTGGGGTGTCATTAACTTTAGACCTTCTCAGCTGTCAAAACAATGACATGTGTGTATACTAATCCACATGTTTATACACACACACACACATATTTTCTGGATATAACAACCTGTGCCTATATTAAATGATACACATGCATTTATATTGATGCTTCTGAGTCTCTTCCATTGCCACATTCTAGCCTTCTCTTCCTTATTTGTAACCTCCTACTTCAACAGTGAGAAACCTGCTACTCATCACTGACTATTCATTTACTTAATTTTCAATTCCAGTATACATATGCACTTGTTTAAAATTAATCTGTATTCCTTTGAGAAACAACTTTCTGTACCACAGTATAGTAGTTGTGGGCAGTTTCTTTGTCTTTAGTATCATAGTTTCCACTCATTCTTATAGTTAAAAATTAGGTAAACATTTTTTTTTATCTCCTCCATTGAGTTTCTTTCATACATATGTAGTTTAACTTTGATTTTTCTGGAAGATTCTGCCTGATATTTCAGTTTCCTGAAAACCACTGCTCTATTTATTGCTTCTGTAATGTTGTATTTTCCAAGATATCACATAAGTACAATCATATAGTGTGTTGCCTTTTCAGATTGGCTTCTTTATCTTAGCAATATGCTTTTAAAATATATTCATCCAGGTGTGCCTTGATATATCATTGGTTTTTATCACTGAATTATACCTCATTGTGTAAATGTACCACAGTCGGTCTACCCATTCACTTATTGAAGGCATATTGCTTTCAGCTTTGGGGAATTATGGATAAAGTTGTTACAAACATGTATGTGCAGGTTTGTGTGTACATAAGCTTTCAAAATTTTTTTCTTATGATAAAAAGAAAATAACTATTTGACTAAATGAGATAAATACTCACTATTTGAATTAATTGCAATGCCAGTATTTCTAATGCATGATCATTTCATAAGTGAAGTGGCTTATTAATGACTTCTAAAGCACTCCAGTGTCTCTACAGTGTCTAATTGTAAAACTGCTAAGTGATATATACAGTAATGTTTCCTAAGGAATTATTCTCTTCTTTGATCACCAATAGAAAAGTATGTATATTTAAATAATTTGGGGCTTGATAATTATTTCAGAAACTTGAACTGACACTAAGAAATATTCTTGGCAAGATAATTATAAGTATTAATCAGAAGAAAGATTTAAAATAGTTCCCTTTACCAATAAGCTTTTGAATATAAAATATATCTAGAAAAGTTCTTACTGATGAACTGTGAAAAAATATCCAAACATATATCATTCAATCATTTTTACCACTTCAAACACATCAAAAATTTTGTTTTTCAGTATGGTGTATAGTATTACAAATACTGAAATGAACAAAATAAGATCCCCACTGCATACAGATTGCATACTATCACAGACATGTCATCAGTCACTTAATCATGTGGCATAGATTATAATAAAGGTATGTAGAATACGTTGCAGAAGAATATATAGGGAAGAACTTGCCCTGGAAAGGACATTCAAATATTTTTGGATTATGTGGAAGTATATTGGGTGGGCAGGGAAATAAAAGAGATGTGTAAGGGGGTGAGTGGCAAAGAAATTCTTTTTTTTAAGAAATTCTAAACAGAAGGAACAATATTTTGAATGATTTATTTGGAGATTAATCACTTGATATGACTGCAGCAGTGTGGTGGGATTAGAAATAATAGAATGAAAGGAGAAATGATAGAATGAAAGGCCTTATATAATTTTTTCAAGGGATTTATTTTGACTTTATCTGGTGGGCTGTGGTAAAAAAAATAAATGAGATTTGTTCTAAAAGTACCTAATGTTTCACTATTTGGAATTCTTTGATGTACTATAAATAATTCATTTGCCATATTGGATCATATTCTTGTTGGAAATCATGTTTTTATCATTCTACTTAGTATTTTTGTGTATACACTTATTTTGTTATATTTTATTTTGCTTTGCCTCACTTTCGTTTTACCAATACATAATCCCTGGCATCTTTGTCTCTGTTCAAGCTATGTCCAAGTTAAATTTTACATGGAAAGAACACTCTTTACACATTAGGAAACAATCTTTGTTGTTAGACAGCTCCACATGTGTCATTCTTTCAGGTACCAATCAATACCTTAGTAAAGGAAGTATCTTGTGTCTCGAGTCCAGAAGCTTTCTTTTCATGGATCTCACTCATGGGATCACCACATTCTTGCGGTACCTGACAACTCACTTGACTCTTCTCAGTTATTTTTGGACTAGTTATACTCAGTCACGAAGCCTATCTTTGTTACTATAGATTCAGATCTGTAAAATCACAGTGACTTTCTTATTTTATAGGGAACACAGAAAGAGAGGTGAAAGAGACCCAGTCACCAAATAAATGATTCACCTGTATTTGTTGTCTCAAGAGATTGCAGTTCCTTTAGTTTATTTATACCCTAAGCTGATGGTTCCCAAGGGAAGGAGTGGCTGCTTCCTCACTGAGGAAACATTCCCGGGGCTTGGCCTGAGGTGAATAGTGGTCTGAGGAACTGTTCCAGGAACTCTCTTTATTTTGTTAATTAAAAAAATACAGAGCAAACAGAGAACAACAGCTATAAGCTCTACACTTTTTTCAAAAATGTACTGATCATATAAGAGAGGGAAGAGAGAGGTGAACGGAATAGTAACTGACAGTGAAGATAATGTGGTTTTGATAAAGATTACTAGATTAGGAACACATTTATATCTGATGAAATATGCTTTGTTTAGAAGATTACTTTGTTTTTGGGGGGGTTAAATGTTTTTCACCTTTGAATTATGAGTATTAAATATGACTTCTGAAACTGCTTAGTTTTACATTTTGGACAATTTAAACTTAACAAATGAGGGTTTTTTGTTTTTTGTTTTTTTGAAAAGAGTAATAAAACATGCATGCCCCAAACCCAAAAGTATGTGGGTAGCAACTGAGAACATAAATAATCTAACTTCAAAAAGTAAATTCCTTCTCACTCAGGACATTATTATTAATAATTGAAACTATGCAACTCCCCATGGGTATTATTATAACTAACTTAGAAAGTACAAGTGAAATAGATGTTTGCACTCTACAAGCAAGAAACAATAACTAAGAGTAAAGATTAAATTGATACCTGTAGGGGTCAATGAGCAATATGTTCACTTCTGAGAGTCAGTGAACAATGAACAGTGGTACAAACAAGAAAACATTTTTTTCTGACCCGTGAACTGACTACAACAGATACTCTGGAAAGACAGATGGTTTAACTTTAACAGCCTTCACCTATAAGACTGAGCAGTTAAGGATTCACTGACAGGGTAGAATTACAAGGATAATATTTTCTCAATAACAAATTGCAGTTGAACAAAGTAAATGACATAAATAGACCCTTCAGGAGGTTGTAGCTTTGTTCCTGAGCAGAAATGTTTGTATGCAGTCAGTTTGTGGAAACAAACCCTACTGGTATTTGAATTTCTTTCTGCTTGTCAGAAACGTCCAAGGATACTGGGGACAGGATCTTATTTCTTTCCCGCTAGGCTTATTGGGTACATAGTGAAATACTTTCAACATTCCATTGTGGGTGGCAGTTGGGAGTGATCTCCTCCATAGTCTGCTTTCACAATTAGAATGGAAAGTGGTTTTAAGCTTGAGTGTCAAAAAATGTATGTTTTATGATAATACTTAAGAGAAAAAAGAGCAGAGTATACATATGCTACAACAAGGAAGGAAAGTCACTCTGGTTCTTGAATACTAAACAGAAATCATATTTGCTGAATAAGATCAATTGCAAAGTTAACGTCAACCAACCACTTACCAGCTGCTTGAATTTTCTAGTCTTCTGAGCTGCTATGACACTGATGGTTTAAACTAAAATCTATGTCTTAAGTTTGGTGCTATTTGCAAAGGGTTAAATACATTTTTTAAAAAAATTTTCTTTTCCTTTATGTTTGCAAAAACACTATAATTATTATAAAGAAAAGCTTAGAAAAAAATTGACAAATCTATAATTTCACTACTCTAACCCAACAATCTTCATAGACATTTATCTTTTATATCTTAAAACCTCACAAGATTGATTTGTTTTCCTTTTACCTTGCCTGTGGTTCTCATATGGGCATAAAAACACACTGGTATTTTTAATAAAATTGCTTCTTTAGATTCAAAAATACTTCAGTATTCATCATACAAAATTGCCTTTGTACATATCATTTTAAATGCAGATTTTTAATAGGAATTTAAGTACCTGAATTGGCTCTTCATTTGCTAAAGTAAGTCTATCATTTTACTTATAAAACTGCACTTAACTAACTAAATAAAATAAATTATCATGACAGATGAAATCCTTTCCAAAACTAAGACTGAAAGTAAAATTCTAATTCTCTTTGTATAGAATAATGACTCTAAAATTAATGACTGCATAATTACATCCAATTTGTCCAAAGGGCAATGTTACTCTGCTGCTGTTGCTAAGTCACTTCACTCCTGTCCAATTGTGCGACCCCATGGACTGCAGCCCACCAGGCTCTCCTGTCCCTGGGATTCTCCAGGCAAGAACACTGGAGTGAGTAGCCATTTCCTTCTCCAATACAAGAAAGTGAAAAGTGAAAGTGAAGTCGCCCAGTCGTGTCCGACCCTCAGCGACCCCATGGACTGCAGCCTTCCAGGCTCCTCTGTCCATGGGATTTTCCAGGCAAGAGTACTGGAGTGGGGTGCCATTGCCTTCTCCGAATGTTACTCTATGAAAGCTAAAAACATCAAGGTAATTTCTCCTTTTAAATTTATCAAAATTCTAAATGTGTTTCAAATAATTTTATAGCTTTTAAAAATTGCATGAGAGAATTTGCTGTCTAAGATACCTAAGACATTTTTTTAAATTGCAAAGCATTTCAAATGCCATGTTTACCAAAAGCCAAGTGCACAGAATGAGGAAAATAGAACATTTTTTGATTTTTTTAATGTTTAGAATGATATGCACAATATTCATGAAGTATCACTGTTTTATGTACTCTAAGCACACAATCTAAAGAATCTTTAGTGACTGTAATGCAATCATAATCCAATTTTGATAGTACATTTAAAAAGGCCAAAAGAAATCTCAAAACTAAATGCTTCATTTGTACTGTCTCCTATTCTAAGATATTCACATAGAGATTGGTGTCTATATTATTTATATGATTTTGTTTATTATTATATTTTCCCTCTCCATTTTTCTCATCTTCTTCCTTTCCTTCACGAGTTGCTTTTAGTTGCTTTTTTAGAACATTTGAAACTTACTTTAAACATCAATTGCAACACCTTTCATACAATTCTTAATTGCCTGCCTTGCTATTTACAGAGTGCTTCTAATTATTAAATTGTTAACAGTTGAACACTTCTCCTTCTTCTCATAGATATGTCTGCATGTATAGCATTGTGGTGAGACAAAGATTTTGAAGCAAATGGGAAAGACCTAAAATAGTTTGAGACAATAGATCCCTTTTCTTTAGCTCTCTTTTAGCTGTTTCATAATATTCCCTATTCTGTCATGTCAAAATTTATCAGCCTTTGCCATTTTATCAGCCCCTCTGTTTTTGTTGTTCTTGATGAAGTTTGTCTTACTGCTGAAAATTGCTTAGAAATTTTTGTAAAGCTAAAGGGAATTTTGGATTCCTTTTTTATTTCTCTCATGTACTATCTTTACATAAAAAGTATTTGCATACATCCATTTAGGTCTTTTCTAGAATATCTCTTTGACATGGGTTTCTTACGGTGTTCTCTATTTTCTGTTTGATGTGTATATTCTTTTAACATTTGCATAAGTAGTTTGGGTATACTTACCTTTTTCTATCGGAGAAGGCAATGGCACCCCACTCCAGCACTCTTGCCTGGAAAATCCCATGGACGGGGAGGAGCCTGGTGGGCCGCAGTCCATCGGGTCGCTAAGAGTCAGACACGACTGAGCAACTTCACTTTCACTTTTCACTTTCATGCATTGGAGAAGGAAGTGTCAACCCACTCCAGTGTTCTTGCCTGGAGAATCCCAGGGATGGGGGAGCCTGGTGGGCTGCCGTCTCTGGGGTCGCACAGAGTCGGACACGATTGAAGCGACTTAGCAGCAGCAGCAGCAGCTTTTTCTATGCGTATTTGTACGTTTCTCTCTCTCTCTCTCATACACACACATGAACACACACACACACACACACACAGAGGTTGTGAACATATGGCCCACCTCTCCATTGATATCCAGTGTTTTAGTGGTGTGGGGAAATAGAACATTTGAGGAGACTAATGAGTTTGTTTAGTTTTAAGGAACGTAATATTGGATTTTGTAGCAGGACATTAAAGAATATATCATTAAAAAAAGAATATATCATGCCTACCAATCTATTTTGTGTAACTGTTGCCTGAATTATTGTTTAATGGTAAAATTTGTGTATCTTATTCTCTTCTTGTATTCCCATCTTGTGATAGAATATAGGAATAATCATTAACACCTAAAATTTTTCTATTTTTTCTCATTTATCTTTTTATTATTTGCTAGTTGGTAACACTAATATGCTATTTGATCATTTTGAATCCATTAAGACCATTTTGACCAAAGAATAAGGGTTTTCTTTAAAAATTGCAGATAATCTTTACTTGTATTGCATTTTTGCTTGTTACAGAAAAATAGCTTAAACCTTTTGTCTAACTCATACTGGATACCTATCATATTTTAAAGTTTTGACTAAAATTGTTCATAAACATTTAATAAAATTTCTTTATAATGTTAAAGTAACCAGCATGTTAGAATCAGAATAATTAAAACAGCTGAGAGGGTGAAGACCATGAGATTATCCTCATTTTGAGATTAAAATAAACCATGTACATTCTCGACAATGTTAATTGACAGATGTGCATGAAACACTGGTGATCAACTCTGAACTCTCTTTTTCTGAATTAAAAATCACTCATTTTAGGTCTATGGTCATTTATGTCACAGCCTTCCTCCTTCCCTCTTCTTACAGCAAACCCAAACCTCATTATTAAATTTTCTGATGTAGTGATAGAATAAATTATAAATACCAATATACTTTTTTATCTACAGATTTACTCAGTGTCTCTCATTAAGTTAACATATCAACTCACACTATAAAAATATTAAAATATTAAATTTTTTCTATAAAAATATTAAATTCTTATTTTATACTTTAATTATAGTTATAAATTTTTAAATATGCCTTAACAAATATGTCTAATGCTGCTGCTGCTGCTGCTGCTAAGTCACTTCAGTCATGTCAGACTCTGTGTGACTGCATAGATGGCAGCCCACCAGGCCCCGCCATCCCTGGGATTCTCCAGTGGGTTGCCATTTCCTTCTCCAATGAATGAAAGTGAAAAGTGAAAGTGAAGTCGCTCAGTCCTGTCTGACTCTTTGCGACCCCATGGACTGCAGCCTACCAGGCTCTTCTGTCCATGGGACTTTCCAGGCAAGAGTACTGGAGTGGGTTGCCATTGCCATCTCTGAAATATGTCTAATACTAAAATGTAATTTCTGTTAATATTTTTACTGACTTCATTATTGTAACAGTTTTATATACCAAAAAATTATATTTATATCATATATAAAAATATCAATGGTGCTATCTAGTTCTAATCACATTATAACTGCTAGTTTGTAATACAGTCCTTGGAACTTTTATCTAGCTCTGAGATATTTTGTCATTCACTTAGCATAGATATATCACTTATATCCATAAGAAACATAGAACTCCTAACTCTCCTTCAGTGAATCTGATGTCAAGCCACATTCTTGTCATTTAAAGGCAAGGATGCAATTGCCTCAACTAAAAAAAGAGATCCTGCATACAGCAACAAAGAACCAGTGCAGCCAGACAAATAAATGAAAGACTTAATAAAGGCAAAGCTCATTTTATGTATAACTCAAGAATAACAACTTCAAAATTTGTTGATCAATCAAATAATGTTACTGTTAACTCTATTATAAAGTTTACAATGTATATTAGTTTTGCAATAATGTCTTGCAAATATTATTAATCTTAAGAACTGAAGGATTTGATGTGACCCTGGCATTTCTTGCTAATGCATTATTATTCTTTCTTGCTAAATGTTCTTTGCTCTCCTCAGTTTATCTTCATCACTAATTTGTCTGATAGGTTATATGTTTGTTACAGTTTATGATACCAAAACTTTAGTTTTTAATATGAATATATATATATGTGTGTGTGTGTGTGTGTGTGTATAGTTATGGTTTCCCAGGTGGTGCTAGTGGTAAAGAACCTGCCTGCCAATGCAGAAGACATAAGAGACATAAGTTTCAACTCCTGCTTCGGGAAGATCCCCTGGAGGAGGGCATGGCAACCCACTCCAGAATTCTTGCCTAGAGAATCCCATGGACAGAGGAGTCTGGCAGGCTAACTGTCCATAGGGTCTCAAAGAGTCAAACACAACTGAAGTGACTTAGCACTCACACCCGCATATATATGTAGTCACCTTGGAAACGAAAGTTTTGTATTTATATACATATGTATGTATAGGGATTGAATCCAGGTCTCTTGCATTGCAGGTGAATTCTTTACCATTTAAGCCACCAGGGAAGCCCATATATATATATATTACATAAACTAAAAACTAGAGTTTTTGTATACACACACACACACTCTGAAGAATGGGTTTTAGCACACATCATCATCTCTTCCAATTTACTACCACCTTTTTCCCTGTGAGATCTGAGGATAGAGCTCTTGACATGCCTGCCTCCAACTACCTCTGCCACTTATTTTTTGAGAGTCTCCATTTTGAAAACTTTTGAAAATTTGATCTTGGTGTCTATAAGTAAATAGAATTGTTGGAAATAGTTTTTGAGTCTAAAGAACTTAGTATTACTGAGTCAAATCTATTTAAACTCCACTTCCAAGAAGGGTTTGAAGGCCCAGCCCTCCAGGTGATGTCCAAACTGTCCAAACAAACACCTCTGTGATAACAGATGAGCAATAGAGAGATCTGCTTGGTCTATGGAGAGGAAATAATTTTGACAAGAAACACAATTTAGGGAGAAATCTATAAAAGATAAGATACATATTCTGGTTTTATAAAAGTGCAGCTGAATGGGTTAACGGAGAATTTTTAAAAAAATCTTATTAAAGTAGAATGAAAAAGAAATGACTAAAACTAGCTATTGTAATACCAATCAATTTGCTGTTATATGTTCACATTTCTTTGGAATATAGTAGAATTGTGATGGATATTTATGCATTAACTATTGGAAAAAAAACACTAAATTGAAATGTTGATTAAATGTAACCTGAATTAATGTGAGCAAGTTACTAAATCTTGGGGCATGTTACTTTTTTTTAATAGCATAAATTGGTTTATCCATAAATTTCAAAAGTTGGAATGTAAGAACTAATACTCTTTAAAACTTTTTGAATATGTATTTGGAGGTTTGGGAATTCTTTCTTCCAATTTTATGCTGTCTCCTTTCATCCACAACTTGTAACACAGTGATGTTTAATTTCTTTCTCAATATTTCTAAGTTTGGTACCAGTAAAATATGCATAATTATGATTTTTTTAAATTCTCCATATAGGAAAATTTAGTTTTCTTGCAGTTAGTTTTCTCATGCACTGTATACTCCTTTTTTGTTTGTTTTGAAATGCGAGAGAGATATATATGTAGGAAATAGGAAGGACAGCCTGCAATTTCATCGTTAGTGGTTCATTCCCTCATGTTGACATTACATATCCATTAAGACCTATGGGAAATATTGAACATGAAATGATTAAAGTCTACAATAAATTAATTTACTATAGTAATAAGCAAGTTCCTAAAGACATGACTATGGGATACATAGAGTTCATGGTTTCTACCTGGAGGCTAGAGTTGGCTATACACCTCTAGAAGCCAAAGCAGCCAAAACATACACTCATCAACAAACTGGAAGCTTGCATCGAGGAGAAATTGGTCAACATTTCCTGATATCTGTACTTCTTTTTATTTCTGTATATGCCTTTCTATTACAACTATCACTTCTCTCATGAGCTCACATTTGTATTATTACCAGAGGACCTTAACTTGTTATGCTGTTCTTTGTCTTGCCTCCCTTCAATACTACCTCTGTGCAATTTCCAGAATGCTCTTTCTAACACACAGATCTTATCATATTACTACAGAGAGTATGTGAATTTCTTATTTTGACAGAAGATCTTCCTTGTCCAGCCTATGTCTGTTCTCTGTCTTACCACTTTTTCCTTCCATGGCACCTGTCTTGAATTTCTTGAATTTCCTCAAACAAAATGTCCTCCTTACTGCTTCTGTGCCTTTGTACCTGATATTATAATTGCCCATATTCCTCTTGTCCTCTTTCCTTTTCTAACTCATGAACTCTTTATTAGTTTTTGTTGTCACAGCTAATATATCCTTTCCTATATAAGGATCCCTTGGATTTACCAAAACAGAATAATCACTCTTCCTTTGTTTCATTTCTTTATTTGATTAGGACTTCAAATTTCTCACTTTATCATTTTGATATTCTGATATTTAAAATGTTATTAAAAATTCAGATACCTTAGAGTATTCATAAGTTTTTCAAGTTGACAATTAGACAATGTTAAATTAGTCCAAGTGTGTGCCACAGACTATATTCTCTGGAAAACACACTCTGAGGTTGGAATTCGTATGCAAAATATTTATTGGAGTATTCTGTTGGGAAAAATTGCTGGAAGAAATGAGAGAACAAGATTGTGCAGAGATAGAACTTGAATTATTCAATTGTACAAAGGCCTTAACCAGTTCTAGAGCTTGTCAGAGATGTCTCAAACAGAGTCCAAGGAGCCAAGCCTCCCCATAAAGTTCTTTGAAAACAGATGTTTCTGAACAGGAGTGTAGTCCTGGGTGAGGTTCACACTTTCTCTAAGGGTAGGTCCTAAAGATGTCTACTTGTGACCTGTCTGCAGCCAGCACCCCCAGAAGCCACAAGAATGAGGGCCTTAGTTGTGGAAGGCAGGTCTGGGTAGCACATCACAGTGTCCCCTACTCTGCACTTTTAGTCTTTTACTTGGGTCTCACTCAGTCTCCAATTAAACTGATGATTTGCTAGGTAGGAGTAACGGGTATCTAAAGTTCTTTCCATTCTTCTTACAATGAAATTCTATTCTCCTCTTAATGTACTGTTCACCTCTTCGCTGCTGTAGCCACAGGCTTTTATATTCTTTTTATGAGCAGCAGCTTCACAAAAATAATTAGAAAAGGTAATCATTTAGAACCACACCAAAACAGATAGCTCACAAATAAATACAATTAAGCTATTGTGTTTATTTACAGGGCTGCTGTTAAGATAATTATAGAGAGAAAGTAATATTGTGTTCAGACAGAAGCAGTGGGAGGAAGAGGTTAGGCCTGTAGAACAAATTAAGCCATAAGAATATGCTTTACTGAAAAATATGACTCTTATCAACATATGTTTTTACTTAACTGCACTGACTAAAGCAATTTTCAATGATAGTGACTGCTGGCTCTTTATATCCATCACTATCTTGTTCTTACTGAAACATTTTTAATAAACAGACTCTGTTGGATAATGACTTTAGGAAAACATCATGTGGAAGCCAAGGAGAACAACAAATTGAGGTGAAAGAAATCATCCTAAAGTGGGTAAAATTATGAGCTTTGGATTATGATTTATTGTAAATGGTACATTTGGGGCCTCAGGATTTTTTCACATGAAGGGTCATATTGGTAGCCAGGGAGACATAAAAAGGAAAATTTCCCATATGAACATTCCCTCTTTCAAAAGAAGGAGAAATAAGATTAAAGACAAGTTTTATGATATTGTCATAGGAGCTGGGCTTTTTTATGATTTGGTTTATTTATTTTGCTCTAGGTATTATTTGTTCCATTTAATCCTTCCTTTTTATTAGAAACACTATTCTAACTGCCCTGGACTGTCAGTGCTGAACTCTGATTGGAGATCATAGCAGATCTCAGTGGACTTAAAGTATATAGTGCCTCTAAACTTGCTGTTTCAAATATAGGTCTGCTTTTCTTTTCCCCAAAATCAAAACTTTCCACCACTGCTAAATTTTGTGTGTGTGTATGGTAGTAATATAACCTTAATATCTCAATATAGATAACTCTACGTTCAGTCACCTTCATTGCTTCACAACCTATCTCACAGAGTGTAATCTGTAAAAGAAAATGCAAGTCAAACATTAAAAATAAAAAGCTTGAAAGGAAAAGTATGCCTATGCTAAAGAGCGAAAATAGAGAAATGCTTTACATGACACATGGCAAAATATCCTGATTTCTCCTTTCTCCTCTGAGTCCCCAAAACCTCATTTATCCCTGGACTTGCTGTTCAAGTAACTGTCAATCCCCTTTTCCAATTACTTCCCCATCCCCGTCTCTGCTGGGTCTTCTGTCTCTTCCCACTTCTCCCTCCTAATTGTGGGATCTTTTCTGTTCTGATATACACACACCAAGCAATTCAACTCAGTCTCTTTTTCTTTCAAGTCTTGCATCAAACATTACACTTAAAAGACAAAGAAGCTCATTAATGAAATCTACATGTCTACCACAAATGGCTTTAAACAGTGTTTTGAATACCCTAATACCATCATTTCAGTATCAATTACATATAAATTTGCCTATCATTATCATTCTACAATTTTAACTGATTAGATGTTCAGTATAAAGGCCAATACAGGATAAAGGCCAATATAATATAAAAATCAATACTTCAAGAACATATGCTAACAAAAAGATGATGTGTTAAAACATCTGCTTGGCTATAAAAGATAATGTGATTTGTTTCTAGAAGGAACCCATATGAAAGGATTGCCAAAGATTCTGGATGGGCTTAGTTAATATGGAGAGATGACCACAGTACTTTTTTTGGTCTAGGAAGATGGTCCTCATAATTGATTCTACTTCCTTTGAAACTGACTTTCCTGTGCTTATTATTTGAGATGTATATATTTAAAATTCACAGTGTACTTATGTATACTTTATATAGTTCTTTTGACAATACTGGAATAAAATTCTGATTTTTTTGTCTTCAGTTCAGTTCAGTTCAGTCGCTCAGTCGTGTCCGACTCTTTGTGACCCTATGAAACACAGCACGCCAGGCCTCCCTGTCCATCACCAACTCCTGGAGTTCACTCAGACTCATGTGCATTGAGTTGGTGATGCCATCCAGCCATCTCATCCTCTGTCGTCCCCTTCTCCTCCTGCCCTCAATTCCTCCCAGCATCAGGGCTTTTTCCAATGAGTCAACTCTTCACATGAGGTGGCCAAAGTATTGGAGTTTCTTAACTGACTCTATATTTTGTTCTGTTTAAATATGTATAAATTGTCTCTTCTCTCTATCATAAAATTCATTTAATTTGTTTCTACCTCAGTGTCCCTTGTACAGTTATTCTTTCTCAAAGGTGGGAACAGTGAGGCTCAAATAAGTTAAAGGGCACAGAGATGAATACACATTAGAAAGCTAAGTGAAGATACTAAATCCCTCTTTTATCTTTAAATCTAGTACTTTATTCATTACATCTCAGAATCCCATTCAAAAGGGCATAACTGGGACATAGGTTGTGAGAATAAGCTGGGTCTAAATGTTCCATATAAAGAGAGCATAACATTTGATAGAATGAGTATGAGAGGTGGGGATGCTGAATAAGGAATCTTATCAAAGCAGCAAAGTACATACATTACATTTCTCCAAGGAACAGGGATAGTCTTTGAGGTGTGGACTGCCTTTAGCATAACAGAAAAAGAAGGCTTATGTAATAGATTCATTTCTAATGCATCAGACTCTTTACATAAGGAAAACTGGGTGGAAGGAAAGGGCTCATTTAATTCAATACTGCTGGTTTAGTTATGACTATGAAATAAATATATTTCCATATTTCCTGCTTTGAGAATTGTGTCTAGTTGCATGTAGAAATTTTGGAACCATATACATATATTAATATTATCAGATGCTTCTTATATCTCAAAAATTTTGTATACCTAACATTTTAAAATTTTATATCTGCTTGTAGCCAGGAAATATAATTCAAGAAATATTTGTCTCCATCTTATCCCATTCCCTCAGTTCTCTGACACTAATTCTCCCTTCTTTCCATGGTGCTTTTCCACGAGATAGGATCAAAGCCTTTTCCTTTATTGCACTTGGCATCTGGAAGAAAATTCTTGCATTTTTCTGCATCACTGATGCTATCTCTTTTCTTTTTTGTCATAGAGTTTTTGAAAGTCTCTTCTCTCTTGCCTAAAAGCTTTGTTAATTTGCTTCTCTCTTTATGGTTATTTAACTGTGTAATTGTATTATTTAACTTTATAAATCATTTTGAGATTCTGAGAATGTAAGTTGCAGTGTGAGTAAAGTATTCCTTGAATTGGATTTGTGAGTTCAATGGAAAGTTTCACTTAAACAGCATTTGCACAAAGTTGGATTCTTTATTGATCTTTACTTTTTCCCATTTAAACCAGCATGATACAGGACAGGAAAAACAGATTAAAAATTATCAACTTAAGATTTTTTAATTATTCATATATAATTGATTCTGTATTAAATGTGTTATCCTTCCCTGCTCCCTATTTCCCTGATGACTCAGATGGTAAAGAATCTGCCTGTAATGCAGGAGACCTGGGTTTGATCCTGGGTTTGATCCTGGGTTGGGAAGATCCCCTGGAGAAGGGAATGGCAACATAGTCCAGTATTCTTGCCTGGAGAATTCCATGGACAGAGGAGCCTGGAGGCTTGCAGTCCATGGGGTTGCAAAGAGTTGGACATGACTGAGCGGCTAAGCACAGTACAAATACTACAGTAGGTTTTATTTTAATTGGAAACTGGCTGATATTATATTATACAAATAAGCAAGATAACATTGGTAAGTTTCAAACTTACTAAGCCACATATACTCCATAGTAACAATGATAACTATTGTTGTTGTTTATTTTGGTTTTGTTTGTATGTAATTTTCTATTGTAAATGTGATGAGTTCAGTTCAGCTCAGTTCAGTTACTCTGTCAAGTCCGACTCTTTGCAACCCCATGGACTGCAGCACACCAGGCTTCCTTGTCCTTTACCATCTCCCAGAGCTTACTCAAACTCATGTCCATTGAGTGATGCCATCCAACCATCTCATCCTCTGTCATCCCCTTCTCCTCTCACCTTCAATTTTTCCCAGCGTCAGGGTCTTTTCAAATGAGTCAGTTCTTTGCATCAGGTGGCCAAAGTATTGGAGTTTCAGCTTCAGCATCAGTCCTTCCAATAAATATTCAGGACTGATTTCTTTTAGGATGGACTGGTTGGATCTATTTGCAGTCCAAGGTACTCTCAAGAGTCTTCTCCAACACCACAGTTCAAAACCATCAATTCTTAAGCACTTTCTTTATAGTACAACTCTCACTTCCATACATGGCTACTGTTAGAGCCATAGCTTTGACTATATGGATCTTTGTTGGCAAATTAATGTCTCTACTTTTGAATATGCTGTCTAGGTTTGTCACAGCTTTTATTCCAAGCAGCAAGCATCTTTTAATTTCATGTTTGCATTAACTGTTTGCAGTGATTTCGGAGACCAAGAAAATAAAGTCTTTCACTGTTTCCATTGTTTCCCCATCTATATGCCATGAAGTGATGGGACTAGATGCCATGATCTTAAGTTTTTGAATGTAGAGTTTTAAGCCAGGTTTTTCATTCTCTTCTTTCACCTTCATCAAGAAGCTGTTTAGTTCCTCTTCACTTTCTGCCATAAGGGTGGTATCATGCTCATATCTGGGGTTATTGATATTTCTCTGGCCATCTTGATTCTAGCCTGTGATTCTTTCAGCCGGCATTTTAAATGATGTACTCTGCATATAAGTTAATAAACAGGGTATCAATATACAGCCTGATGCACTCCTCTCCCAATTTTGAATCAGTCAATTGTTCCATGTCTTGTTCTAACTGTTGCTTCTTGAGCTGTAAACATGTTTCTCAGGAGGCAAATAAGGTGGACTAGTATTCCCATCTCCTGAAGAATTTTCCACAGTTTGTTGTGATCCACATAGTCAAAAGTTTTAGCATAGTCAGTAAAGCAGAGGTAGATGTCTTTCTGGAATTCTCTTGCTTTCTCTGTGATCCAACGGATGTTAGCCATTTGATTTCTGGTTCTTCTGCCTTTCCTAAATCCAGTTGTACATCTGGATGTTCTTGGTGCATGTACTGTTGAAGCCTAGCTTGGAGGATTTTGACCCTTACTTCACTAGCGTGTGAGGTGAGTGCAATTGTGCAGTAGTTTGAACATTATTTGGCACTGTCTCTCTTTGTGTTTGGAATGAAAACTGACCATTTCCAGTCCTGTGGTTACTGCTGAGTTTTCCAAATTTCCTGGCATATTGAGTGCAGCACTTTCACAGCATCATTTTTAGGATTTAAATTAGCTCAGCTGGAATTCCATCACCTCCACTAGCTTTGTTTGTAGTGATGCTTCCTAAGGCCCACTTGACTTTGCATTCCAGGATATCTGGCTCTAGATGAGTTATCACACCATCTTGGTTATCTGGGTCATGAAAATCTCTTTTGTATAGCTCTTCTGTGTATTCTTGCTATCTCTTCTTAATATCTTCTGCTTCTCTTAGTTAGGTCCATATCACTTCTGCTCTTTATTGTACCTATTTACATGAAATGTTCCCTTAGTATCTCAAATGTTCTTGAAGAGATCTCTAGACTTTCCCATTCTATTTTTTTCCTCTATTGCTTTGCATTGATAACTTAGAAAGGTTTTTTTAATCTCTCCTTGCTATTCTTTGAAACTTGGTATTCAGATGGGTCTACCTTTTCTATTCTCTTGCCTTTTGCTTCTCTTTTCTCAGCTATTTGTAAGGCCTCCTCAGACAACCATTTTGCCTTTTTCCATTTCTTTTTCTTGGGTATGGTTTTGATCACCATCTCCTGTTCAATGTTACGAACCTCTGTCTATAGTTCTTCAGGCCCTCTGTCTATCAGGTCTAATCCTTTGAATCTATTTGTTACTTCTACTGGATAGTCATACCTGAATGGCCTAGTGGTTTACCCTATCTTCTTCAATTTACAGCTGAATTTTGGAACAAGGAGTTCATGATCTGAGCTGCAGTCAGCACCCAGTCTTGTTTTTGCTGACTGTATAGAACTTCTCGATCTTCAGCTGCAAAAAACATAATCTATCTGATTTCAGTATTGACCATCTGTTGACGTCTATGTGAAGACTCATCTTTTGTGTTGTCAGAAGGTGTTTACTATGACCAGTGAGTTCTCTTGGCAAAACCTTGTCAGACTTTGCCCTTCTTTTTTTCTTCAAGGTCAAATTTGTCTGTTACTTCAGGTGTCTCTTGCCTTCCTACTTTTGTATGCCAGTCCCCTATAATGAAAAAGGCATGTTTTTTTGGTATTAGTTCTAGAAGATCTTGTAGAGATCATTCGACTTCAGCTTCTTTGGCATCAGTGGTTGAGAGATAGGCTTGGATTACTGTGAAGTTGAATTGTTTGCCTTGAAAACAAATCAAGATCATTCTGTGGTTTGTGATTGCACCCAAGTACTGATTTTGGACTCTTTTGATCACTATGAGGGCTACCCCATTTCTTCTAAGGGATTCTTGCTACAGTAGTAGATAATAATGGTCATCTGAATTAAATTTGCCCATTCCCATTCATTTTAGTTCTCTGATTCCTAAAACATTAATGATTACTCTTGCCATCTCCTGTTTGACCACTTCCAATTTACCTTGATTTGTGAACCTAATATTCCAGGTTCCTATGCAGTATTGTTCTTTACAGCATCGGACTTGACTTTCACTGCCAGACACATCCACAACTGGGTGTTGTTTCCGCTTTGGCTTAGCCTTTCAATTCCTTCTGGAGTGATTTATCCCCTCTTCTGCAGTATGTTGGGCCCCTACCGACCTGGGGAGTTCAGTGTCATATCTTTTTGCCTTTTCATACTGTTCATGGGGTTCTC
The DNA here is from genome assembly GCF_023091745.1 of Budorcas taxicolor. Lineage (NCBI taxonomy): Eukaryota > Metazoa > Chordata > Mammalia > Artiodactyla > Bovidae > Budorcas > Budorcas taxicolor. The sequence continues at coordinate 114,260,500 of NC_068910.1, read as the reverse complement.
AAGGCAAGAATGCTGAAGTGGTTGGCCAGTCCCTTCTCCAATGGGCCACACTTTCTCAGAACTCTCCACCATGACCCATATGTCTTGGGTCACCCTGAACAGTGTGACTTATAGTTTCATTGAGCTAGACAAAGCTGTGATTCATGTGATCAGTTTGGTTAGGGAAAATATTTTAAAGGGGTTAAAATCATTTGACTTTTGCTTGTTGCAATTTGCCCTTTGACTTTCTACATTCTTAATCTTTCTCTTTCTTCCTGTGAAGAAATAAAAACAAAGCCTATACATTTAGCAATTAACACTGTGAGCCTAAGGAAAACAGTCACACCTATGAATATGGTAAAGATGAAATAGAGGAAAGGTCTGGGTCACTGGTGAAATTATGGATCTGCCATATGAACTTTGTACTAACTATCTGAAAACTTCTTGATAGATAACAAAAAATAATCCCTTATTAAGTGAACATAGTTACATATATCTGCATGTAAAACTTGATGATTGTAGTATCAGAATGGCAGTGATACAGAGATTTACTTGTAGATGTATATAGTAGAAATGAAAACAATGTCTATACATTTAGCAATTATGCTGTGAGCCTAAGAAAACAGTCACACATACAAATATGGTAGAGCTGAAATAGAGGAAAAATCTGGGTCACTGGTGAAATTTGCCATATGAACTTTGTTCCGTCTGAAAACTTCTTGCCAGATGACAAAAAAATAATCTCTTCTTCTTTTAAGTGAATATAATTTTAGTTGCATATATCTGCATGTAAAACAATGATTGTATTATCAGAATTGGAGTGGGTTTGGGGCTCCATTCTAGTTGCGCAACATGAAAGACAGATAATTTTATTTTACAAGGGAGGCTGTCCTTACCTCTCCTCTTTGCATCTCTGCAAACCATCAGGTCCAGGCTGAATGCTCTTACTATGCTTCAGTGGCCCTGTTGCTTACTTCTGTCATATCTTTTATTGTACAGATTTATAGTTGTTTGTTTGACTTTCATCACTTCAGAGATCAGGTTGCCTGGGAAACAAACAATGAGAGAGAGATTTACTTGTAGATGTTTAGTGTAGTGTATCTTCCAGATCAGCTCTTAGGGGGGATTAAAATAAGAGGGAATAGGAAGTGGGACGATTCAGTCTGTGATATGGTCACAACAAAGGCCTCAGACAAAACGAGGGGATAGGGTGCTTATGCTGCTGGGATAGTGCTTCATAATGGACAATTCTGAGGCAAGAGGACTGGAATATTACACTCACTCCTTTCCCCTATACAACTAGTCTTTGGAACTGGGCTTTGCTCAGAGAGGGAACATAAATTTTAGCAAGGAGGCTTTGGTTGAGGGCAGTTCTCAAAGGGACTTCCAGAACATGGCCATCAGTACTCATGCTTTAGCTCCTATGAGGAGTGAGTAGTACAGTCCTGAAAAGTGGATGCACACTGTAGTAGACATGGAGAAATTATGACCAAACTTCCTCTACAAAAGTATTTGTTCTTCAGCTTCTGGAAATGTAGTCATCGGTCATCATTGAACAGTCCCTTTAAGGTCTGGTTCAGTTGCAAAAAGCTGCCTTTGGTCTGAGTTCTAGGAAACCCCATGCAGTGACTGATCAAGGTGGAGTGTGAAGTCCTATCCATTTTTGCCAAAGCATGGAAAGCCCAAAGAGGTATTTCAGTTCCAGAGTTCCCCCTGGGGTGGACAGTTTGACTTCTGCAACTACCTAGTGCTACTTCCTCCTTCTACCTTCCACCAATGTTGATGATATATTCTAGAGTTCCAATGCTTTGACTGTATCCTCTTAGATATGCTCAATTCCAAATTTCAGAGTTCCACTATTTCCCACCAGGGCCATGATCCTAACCTAGCGTGCTTGCTGGGGCAGGGAATTTAACTTTCCCCAGAGCTAAGAACTCTTGTAATTAAGTCCTCAGCTTTTTTAGCCCATGGTTGTAGGAGATGAGTTTTATTATGCTCCCAAATAACATTAAATTCTATTTGATTTTCACACTTTATCTTCATTTGCTGATTCAATAACCTAAACTTTTCAGTCTTTGTCAATATACCTATGCCACCCAACAGGACCACCATGTTCCTATTAACTTTATAATTAATATTTTTTATATCCTCTTAAAAGCCTGAACTATTGTGCATGCTTATGCTTGCTCAGTGTCTTAGTCATATCCAACTCTCTGCAACCCCAAAGACTATAGCCTGCCAGGCTCTTCTGTCTGTGAGATTATCCTGGCAAGAAAACTGGAGGGGTCACCATTTCCTTCTCCAGGAGATCTTCTCAACTCAGGCATGGAAGCCGAATATCCTGTGGCTCCTGCATTGGCAAGCAGATTCTTTACCACTAATTCTTACCTATATATTCCCTACTACTAGTATCCCACTCCAGTTTAACACTTGTAATTCTGACGATTGCACTTCTCTAGAAGAGCGTAGTTATTGCCTCATTTTACACTTGTGATGGCATCTTCATTGCCCTACAACTGGCTCCAAAATCCCATTTCTTCAGTCCTAAATACCCGCTGGCATCTTAGTTTGTATTTTCCATGAACAGACTCAAAGATGCAGATTTTTGTTCAGAAATGGTATCTAAGGAGGCCTAAGGAACAATTCCCACTGGGAATGAGACAGTTGGGTTTTGGCAAAGGGAGGAGTCACAGTGCAAATCAGTTGGAACACGGGCTTCAACCAAACCCCCAGAAAACTATGGAATTCCTGGTACGCTGTTTCATGGTTATTCTCCTTGAGGTAAGTGAGCCAGGATTTTATTCATTCATTGTCATTGAATGTGGATTGCTTCTGGGGAAGAAGTGTGATATTATATCAGATAGATCTCTTCAGCTAAGGGAAATGCTCAGAGAGGGACCCAGCTGAGAGTCATCAACCCTCCCAGGAGCTAGGGGAATGAGTGCCTTGTGCATGAAGGGAGGGTCTGGGATTACATGTATTACACTCAGTCTGGACTCTGAGTTTCTTTCAGAGGAATTTAACTTATTGATATTCACATACTCAGCATCTAAGATGATCCCAGCATAGAAAATTGAGAATTTCTTACTGAATAAATATAATACTAGCTATTTACTAACAGACCAGTACAGTTGTTTGTTAATAAAAGATTCAAAATAATTATTTACCATTTTTATTTAAATAGAAGAAAACAGGAAGAGTTGTTAACTTTTTAAGTATGAGGTTATTAACAGCAAAACCTGTTCATTTATTTTTCATCTCAACACTTATTTGTTGAATGCTTTAACATGTGCTAGGCGTTATGTAACACAATAAGGCAAATGATTTCTCTTAATGGAAGATATGTTAGAGAAAACAGCTAGCTTCCCTTATCTTTTTTTTTTTTTTTAATAGACTTGTTTGAAAGGGCAGCATGGAAACTGATGCTTTCTTATGTTCTTTGAGCCTCCACCAGCCATTGTAATGATCATCTCCCCTGCTCTAGAATGGCTGACATTTGCTGACTGGGAGAAAATAATGATAATTGCTGTATCAGCCACTCCCATTACACCTGTGTGTTTAGAGCCTTTATTCTGTTTGGAGCTGAATACAGGCTAGAAATGGGAACAAGAGCAATCTAAAAGAGACAGTCATCTAAATTAAAACACTTTGATTGTATCCTCAACTTGGTGTGTACTGATATAAATATATAAGAAGTGTGTTCCTACCTAGAAATGAAACTCCTCTTCATAATCCTTTTTCCACAAGTAGCAACAAAACTACTGCGATAGTGGATATTTGTTTACCTGCATCTGCTACAAAGGTCAGTGGCACATCATTGTCTTAACTGACAATTGGCCAGAAATTATATGACTTTCATTAATCACCTTAGTACTTCTCACTGGTTTATCAAACAGACTACCTAGATTGAAAAGACATGCCATGCAACTACTCAAATATAGAGATTGTTTAAAAATATGCTCTTTTTTTCACAATGGATTTTTGCTTCAGTAAACAATGTGTTAACACCCTAAAGTAGATGTTTCCTAGAGCAAATTCAGTTAAAAATAAGCAAAGCTGTGACTAACTGCACACATCTCTTTCACTACATTTCCCTATCGTTCTCAGTCATGCTGAAAAAAGAATTGCTACTTTGATCCATTATAAATAGCCAATAAAATTAGAAAAAAACATATTTTAAGGGACATCAATATGGTAAAATGAAAAATGGGTATTTCCTTTGACTAACATGTCCTAGGTTGTGTTGACAAAAACGACTAGAGGTGGCATGAGCTCCAGGAGTCGGGGGTATTCAGGTCTACACTATACTCTACTTGTGAGATAATAGCATATGTATTTATTTTCTTGGGCATCCAAGGTGGCTTACAGGTAAAGAATCTGCCTGCCAATGTAGGAGGCCCAGATTCAGTTCTCAGGTCAGAAAGATCCCGTGGAGAAGGGAATGGCAACCCACTGCAGTATTCTTGCTTGGAAAAATCCAATGGACAGAGAAACCTGTTGGGCTATAGTCTAGGGAATCACAAAGATTTGGACATGACTGAGCAGATTTATTACCTTATGAATAATTTTCAAAAACTTTTTTCTTATATTTCAGTTTCCTGCACTCTTTTGTTCCACTTCTCATCTATGATCTTATCCTAGAGTTGCCATTTTTCATTCTTGCAGTAATTTAAATATTTAAAGAGAATCTTTATAATATTTTTGAGAATCTATATAATAGTTGGGTCCAGTATTTTTGAGCTTCCCTTGTGGCTCAGCTGGTAAAGAATCCGCCTCCAAGGCAGGAGACCTCAGTTTGATCCCTGGTTTGGGAAAATCTACTGGAGAAGGGAAAGGCTACCCACTCCAGTATTTTAGGCTGGAGAATTCCATGGACTGTATAGTCTATGGTGTTGCAAAGAATTGGGCACGACTGAGTGACTTTCACTTTCAAAGTATAAAACCTATGTTGTTAAGACAAATAACCCCACTTTAGAGAAGTTTAGAGTTTTGTTTTGCCTAAATTAATAACAGAAGCAACTATTTAAACTTTTTGAGAGTCCAATCCATTTGTATCTGATAGCCCAGGTTTAGCCATCCTTTTTAAAATTTTATTATTATTTTTTAACCAAAAATTAGCCATAAAAGAGAGTCTTATTCTGGATTTTTAGAGTAGTTTTGTATTGGTTTCTATATAGATTATCGATCTAGTTCAGTGATTGTCCGACATTGATGTGCATAGGAGTCACTGAGGGATCTTATTAAAATGCAGATTCTGGTTCAGGAAGTCTGGGACAGGACCTGAAGATCTACATTTCAAACACGTTTCAGATGTTTTCAGTGCAGCACATCTATGGTAGCAAAGGTTTAGTTAATATGTTCTCTCACTGATGAATTATAATTCTAAAAATATAAGCAACTTTCTTGTGAGAAACCATTATAAAAATACTTATGCCTAATAAAGACAAAAGAAACTAGGAAAATTGTCTCAGATGATTGGATACAAAATATTATTGAAAAAAATGTGTAATTTAAAGTAGTATATGGGGAAAAATAACTCCAAGACAAAGTAAGAGTTCAACATTGTGAGCTCTGTCTTGAAACTGTTTTTATTTCCTAGAAATGGTGAGCATCTTTACTGGTATCATTTTGACATTCTTTCTGTGATGCTTGGTGATAACTGGAAGTATATCATAGAAACAGTGGGAGGTTAAATAGAAGGAGAGGGAGCAAAGCTTTCTGTTTTGAGTTTAAAAAAGAGATACTTGATATTTCTTATATTTGGATGAAGTTGGATGAAATTCTTATTCAAAGTTCATTACAAGAATACTTATCCCTGGGGAAATCACTGCATTTCTATGTCTATCATTTTTAATATGATATATGAAAGTGTTATATTAAATATTCTCAAAAATTCCTCCCAGCTTTAATAGCCTATGATGTTATGATTCTGATATATATTCATGGAAAGATTTTATAGACTACTTCCTGAACACTCACAAAATTTTTTTAGAGCTGTTGAAATTGATGCCAGCCAAAACCAGCATATGGCAAAACATCTCATATTCCTCTTTCCAATCTCTTTTCAAACTCTAAAGCTACATTTCAGTTCTTTAATAAATAACCAGTTCTATTTATCCATATTTTTCCTTCCAACATAGCTCACCTAATGAATTCCAAATTGCTTGTTCTGACATGCTTAGGTAGATATTAGTATTTAAGGTCAACCTTAATTCAAACTTCTCAAGTACACTCCTGAACTTCTGGATATAGTCATAAAACACAGACTATGTATTAAGGTTTCTTATAATTAATCAGGGTAATGAATATTTTAGGTTTGTAACACATGCAACAATGATAGTAATCATAAGCTAGTGAAAGTTGAAAGTGCAGATATAATTGAAAGTCCCTGAAATTCATTACAAACCAGTACATTAATAAACTTACAAAATGATGATTCAACTCAAATACACAACTACTTCTGATTAATGCTTTTAAACTATGGAATTTGTGTATTTAAAATATAATTGAGGGCTTCCCCAGTGGCTCAGTGGTAAGAGTCCACCCGCCAGTGCAGTAGATAGATGGGGGTTCAATCCCTGATCTGGGAAAATCCCACATGCCTCAGAGCAAATAAACTATTGACTGTGCTCTAGAGCCCCTGAACTGTAACTACGGAGCCCATGCACCACAGCTACTGAAGCCCGTGTGCCCTAGAGCCCATCCTCCACAAGAGAAATCACTGCGGTAAGAAGCCCAAGCACCACAACTAGAGAGTAGCACCCACTCATCGCAACTAGAGTAAAGCCCACTCATCAACAAAGACCCAGCACGGCCATAAAAAATAAATAAAATTATTTTAAAAAGTAAAATTGAATCTTAAAAAACTGGCCTATACCTGAAATTTCAGAAATCCATCATTACATAAAGTAAAGCAACATCTGTATAGTAAAAAATGTTGTCTTCCTGAGAGGTATTGATAATTAATAGACATTCAAGGGAATACATTCAAGCTTAAGCAGTTAAGGATTAAATGAGTAAGAATGATGTTGTTGCTAATGCAATATACTAAGAATTAGCTCTCAAATAAGCTGATCAATAAATTTTTACTGTAATTTAAATTTTTAGAATAACTTAAAGTAAAAAAAAATACTTAATGCATTGTAATATGATAATTATAAAAGGCTATAAATCCTACTCAAATATTTTCTCTTATATCTGATAAAGCAAAAGCTGTGCATGCATGCTAAGTTGCTTCAATCATGTCAGACTTTTTGCAGTCTTATGGACTGAGGCCTCCAGGCTCCTCTGTTCATGGGATTCTCCAGGCAAGAATACTGAAGAGGATTGCATTTCCTCCTCTAGAGGATCTTCCTGACCCAGGGATCAAACCTGGGTCTCATATGTCTCTTGCATTGGCAAGACAGTTCTTTACTGCTAGTGCCACCTGGGAAGTGAAAGCTGATGCACTGACAACTATTGCCGTGCTTATAGAAGTTTTCTTATTTATAAACTTTTTCATTCCAAAAAGCATTTGGGTTGTCTTTTATCAAAATATCTTGATATTTAAAATAAAGATGAAAACCTAAAAATATAAGCCATGTAAAGAAAGCAGTGATATATAGAAACAGTCTAAATGTATATTAATGATTCAATGGATAAAGAAAATGTGAAATATATGCACATATATATACAGGTATTCATACAAAGAAATAAATCATGTCATTTGTGACAACGTAGATGAACCAGAAACTGGGAGGTCATTATGCTAAGTGAAATAAACAGAGGAAAATAAACACTGCATATTGCACTTGTATATGAAGTAAAAAAATAGTTAAAGTTATAGAAAAAGAGAGTAGAAAAGGTTTGCCAGGCTCTGTGGAGGGGAGAACATGGGGAGAGATTGGTAAATGGGTACAAGCTTTTAGTTATAATAAGTCTGAGTATATAATGTGTATGTGTCTATAGCTGATAATACCATATTGTGTAATTAAAATTTGCTAAGAGAACAGAACTTAAATACACTCACATATATTTATATAAAAATAAATATAAGTGAAGTTACTCAGTCATGTCCGACTCTTTGTGACCCCATGAAATGTAGCCTATCAGGCTCCCCAGTCCATGGCATTTTCCAGGCAAGAGTACTGGAGTGGGTTGCCATTTCCTCTCCATGGATCTTCCTGACCCAGGGATCGAACCCGGGTCTCCCTCATTGCAGGCAGATGCTTTACTGTCGGAGCCACCAGGGAAGCTCAAATATAAATACATATCATATATAAATATACATCATCTATATCACATATGTATCACATATATATGTATATGTATACATGTATATAAATATAAAATATCATATATATATCATATATAAATATGTGAGGTGATAGGTTGTTAATTGACTCATTGAGGGTACATTCTTTCACAGTGTATATGTATATCAAATCATCATATTGTACACTTTAAATATCTCACAATTTTATATGTCAATTATACCTGAATAAGTTGAAAAAAACTGGAAATCTGTGTCCAAGATAAATACACAACAAAGAAGTTATTTTTTAAATTTGCAATGATTTAGAGATGATACAGAAGAAGTCATTAATTATACCAGAGATAAAGAATAAACAGAGCTTGCTTAAAGTATAGTATAAACCTGTCTTGATAGTCAGAGAATAAATATATTTTTATTTCATTAAAAATGTGAAAGAAAGAGGAGATACAAAAGTGACTTAAAACATGAAATAATTATGCAATCATTTCAGCCCTAAGCTTCCTGTCAATTAATGCACAAAAAGATGATATAGGTTGTAAGATGTCCCCTGAGCACAGAAAGAATACTGGTACTTCAAGAGACGTAAATGTTTTCCTGACAATAAAAAATGAACATTTACCATATAGTTTTTGTCTATGATGGTTATTGAGTTCTGATGTAGTTCTGACATAGCCAGAAAACCTCTTTCTCATAGCCATTTTTTATACCTATATTTTCCCTTCATGGATCACAGTTTTGTCAGGGAAAAGGGGCTTGCATAACTCAATGAAACTGTGAGCCTTGCTGTTCAGAGCCAACTAAGATGGACAGGTCATAGTGGAGAGTTCTGACAAAATGTGATCCACTGGAGAAGGAAATGACAATCCACTCCAATATTCTTGCCTGGAGAATCCCACAGACAGTATGAAAAGGCAAAGAGACATAATACTGGAAGATGATCGTCCCTCCACCTTCAGGTAGGAAGGTGTCCAATATGCTACTGGGGAGGAGTGGAGGGCAATTAGAACCAGCTCGAAGAAGAATAAAGTGGCTGGGTCAAAATGGATATGACACTTAGCTGTGGATGGATGCATCTGGTGGTGAAAGTAAAGTCCGATGCTGTAAGAAAAATATTGCACAAGAACCTGGAATGTTAGGTCCATGAATCAAGGTTCAGTTCAGTTCAGTCACTCAGTCGTGTCTGACTCTTTGTGATCCCATGAACCACAGCATGCCAGACCTCCCTGTCCATCACCAACTCGAAGTTTACCCAAACTCATGTCCATTGAGTCTGTAATGCCTTCCAACCATCTCATCCTGTCGTCTCCTTATCCTCCTGCCTTCAATCTTTCCCAACATCAGGGTCTTTTCAAATGAGTCAGCTCTTCACATCAGGTGGCAAAAGTATTGGAGTTTCAGCTTCAACATCAGTCGTTCCAAATGAATATTCAGGACTGATATCCTTTAGGATGAACTGGTTGTATCTTCTCGCAGTCCAAGGGTCTCTCAAGAGTCTTCTCCAATACCACAGTTCAAAACATCAATCCTTCTGTGCTCAGCTTTTTGTATAGAACAGCTCTCACATCCATACATGACTACTGGAAAAACCATAGCCTTGACTAGACAAACCTTTGTTGACAAAGTAATGTCTCTGCTTTTTAATATGCTGTCTAGGTTGGTCATAACTTTCCTTCCACGGAGTAAGCGTCTTTTAATTTCATGGCTGCAGTCACCATCTGCAGTGATTTTGGAGCCCCCCAAAATAAAGTCAGCCACTGTTTCCACTGTTTCCCCATCTATTTCCCATGAAGTGATGGGACCAGGTGCCATGATCTTAGTTTTGGAAATAGTCAGGTAGGAGATGGCAAGATTGAACACTGACATCTTAGGAAGCAGTGAATTGAAAAGGACAGAAATGGTCAAATTTAGTTAACCAGGCCATTATATCTACTACTATGCCAAGAATCCCTTAGAATAAATGGAGTAGACCTCATAGTCAACAAAAGAGTCTGAAATGCAATATTTGAGTGCAGTCTCAAAAATGAGAGAATGATCTGGGTTCTTTTCCAAGGTAAACCATTCAACATCACAGTAATTTAAGTTTATATCCCAACCACTGATGCCAAAGAAGTTGAAGTCAAATGGTTCTATGAAGACTAAGAATAACTTCTAGCACTTAACACCAATAAAAGATGTCATTTTCATCATAGGGGATTGGAATGCAAGTGTGTGGTCTGGAAAATGTGTGTCCACAAGGACATAAAGTGAAAAGAGAAACTGCAAAAGTAAAAATAGCTATCTTACTTGTTACTGGGTTAGTTTGACACCATTGGCACTAGTTCAGAAGCAGACCTAATAGAACCGTGCCCTATCACCAGGAGATTTCCAGGCTAAAGATACATTATACAGGTGTCATCCAGTTGGACCTGCCTTGTTTTAGTGATGCCAGCAAGGGGAAATACTACATCTGATCATATGGTACATTTCCTTCTACTTCCTCACAGAAGACAGTCAAAGATTTGTTATATACAATGCTGTCATTACAGACATTGATGCATAAAGCTGCTAAGAACCCTCTCCTGACACTTGTAACCTTAGAACCCCTATAACTAACTGAATGGTTTGTCCTGTCAAGTGCTGCTTCCCATTTAATGATTTTGTAGTTAAAAGATTCTGATCGTTACCAGGTTAATATGTGATTGCTGCTGCTGCTGCTGCTGCTAAGTCGCTTCAGTTGTGTCTGACTCTGTGCAACCCCATAGATGGCAGCCCACCAGGCTTTGCCATCCCTGGGATTCTCTAGGCAAGAACACTGGAGTGGGTTGGGAGTTAATCAAAGGTTTTTAGAAAAACACCCTTGTCATTTAGTTCAGGTCCAGTTCTAGGTAAGGTATTAACTATCCACATGAATCTTAGCTTACCGAGGAAAACATATTCTTATTTAGAATGACTTTTTAAATTGTCAGAAGAAGTTACTAATTTGGTTTCTGTAGATTAGGGAAAATTTTTCAGTTGAATTCCAGCCACATAACTGTCTTTAATATGTCTGTAAGATTGTTTATGTAGTTTGTTTTTTTTTTTCAAAATGAAAACATAATTTTTTGAGAATATTTAACTTGTACTACTGGATGGTAAATTCAGATTTTACTGAACAATGAAATGAGTTTGGTTACAAATAACATAGTAAAAATAGCACTGAGAACTAGGATGCTCTTTTTTAATGCTTCTACTCCAATGAATTGAAAGTTTTAATCTGATGAGGCTGAGGGGAATAATTGTCTTTACAAGAGCCATATTCTCTTCTTTGCCTAGTCATCTGTACTTTCTCAGGTTAATGATTTCCTATTATCCATGTTCATACCTGTTAAAGAAATTATCAGATCTTTGTTCTAAATGGCTCAAAATCCACACTTCAGTACAGCTGTATTCTAACATTTATTGTTGATTTTACTGTTGCTACTTGTTAGGTACTAACTTTTCATTATTAGAGATTTGCTTTCTTTCTGTGTTTTCCCACAGAAATGCTTGCTCTAAGTGCTCATGGTCTTAAAAATGGAAGCAGATATCAGTCCTGTTTTCTCATGGCTTGATGGGTTCTGTCCTTTACCTTCTGCTTTGAATCTGTGGTCATTGTTTTAATGATGGAAAAGCAAGAGATTTCCAGAAAAACATCTATTTCTGCTTTATTGACTATGCCAAAGCCTTTGACTGTGTGGATCACAATAAACTGTGGAAAATTCTGAAAGAAATGGGAATACTAGACCACCTGACCTGTCTCTTGAGAAACCTGTATGCAGGTCAGGAAGCAACAGTTAGAACTGGTATGGAACAACAGACTGGTTCCAAATAGGAAAAGGAGTACGTCAAGGCTGTATATTGTCACCCTGCTTATTTAACTTATATGCAGAATACATCATAAAAAACGCTGGGCTGGAAGAAACACAAGTTGGAATCAAGATTGCCAGGAGAAATATCAATAACCTCAGATATGCAGATGAAACCACCCTTATGGCAGAAAGTGAAGAGGAGCTAAAAAGCCTCTTGATGAAAGTGACAGTGCAGAGTGAAAAAGTTGGCTTGAAGCTCAACATTCAGAAAATGAAGATCATGGCATGTGGTCCCATCACTTCATGGGAAATTGATGGGAAACAGTGGAAACAGTGTCAGACTTTATTTTGGGGGCTCCAAAATCACTGCAGATGGAAACTGCAGCCATGAAATTAAAAGACACTTACTCCTTGGAAGAAAAGTTATGACCAACCTAGATAGCATATTCAAAAGCAGAGACATTACTTTGCCAGCCAAGGTCCATCTAGTCAAGGCTTTGGTTTTTCCAGTGGTCATGTATGGATGTGAGAGTTGGACAGTGAAAAAGGCTGAGCGCTGAAGAATTGATGCTTTTGAACAGTGGTGTTGGAGAAGACTCTTGAGAGTCCCTTGGACTGCAAGGAGATCCAACCAGTCCATTCTAAAGGAGATCAGTCTTGGGTGTTCTTTGGAAAGAATGATGCTAAAGCTGAAACTCCAGTACTTTGGCCACCTCATGTGAAGAGTTGACTCATTGGAGAAGATCTGATGCTGGGAGGGATTGGGGGCAGGAGGAAGAGGGGACGACAGAGAATGGGATGGCTGGATGGCATCACCGACTCAATGAACGTGAGTTTGCGTGGCCTCCGGGAGATGGTGATGGACAGGGAGGCCTGGCGTGCTGCGATTCATGGGGTCACAAACAGTCGGACACAACTGAGCTACTGAACTGAACTGAGCTGAACACTGCCCGTCAGACGTTCAGGCTGAAAATTAGAAGTCATTCCAGAAAGCTTCTTTCTCTCTCCACCACCAAATTATTTTTGAGTCTTATTTCTTCTACTTCCTATATTCGTCTAATGTTTTCTATATTTTAATCCAATTCAGGTTCTCATTAGTGCTCAGTTGAAATTTTGTAATATTATTTTGTTTTAATTCAAAGTGTCAACAGAGTGACCTTTCCAATAAGCAAATCTGATAGTGCTATTCCCTTGCTCTAAATAATCTGTAGTTCCCCATTGCCTCTTTGTTTATATTACGTCTGTCGTGCATCTTAGATTCCAGCCATGTTAAATTCCTTGATGGCTCCATGCTCTCTCACACCTTTTCACCTTTGCTTGGTTTTCATTGCCTGAAGTTCACAGCTCAGATTTATACAGTTAGCGAATTCCTACACGTTATTTAGAATTTAGCTCAATTTACCTCTTCTGAGAAGGCTTCTCCAAATCCCTTAGGCAAACTATGATGCTTCTTTTTCTGTGGTACCACTTCTACCTTCAAAGCAGTCATTATGTTTATTATGGGTTTGTTCCTTTTCTGATTCCCTAGCAGCATCTGAAATTTACATTGACAATTGGAGAGATTAAGTAATTTGCCTAAGGCCACCTAGCTTGGTAGTAAAGGGCAAAAAATTGGAATACAGATGGTTGGACTTCAGAAATCCGGGGTTTACCCCACTAGTTATCCCAGCTACTGTCATTTATTATGGAAATGATTGGTTACAGAATGCCCTTTGATCTGCTGTCAGGGCAGGTAAGCTAGTTTTTTTTTTTTTTTTCCTTTTCTTTTCTTTTCTGTTTTTGTCAATATGAACTGAGATTTTGGATTGAAAAAGGCTTTGCATCAGGCTGAAATTATTTAACCATTAAGGACATTTCTTGAGTCTTCCCTACTAACTGATTTTTCTGACCAAAACTTTTTAGTATTTTCTGTTTGATGAATATTCTCTACGTTCAGGTAAAAAATAATGACATCAAACTCTTTTTTCTACCAAAGATCCCCTCTCACTCTTCTTACTCAAAAAGTATTCTGAGCTTCACTTCTATCAGTTTTATTCAAACCATGCTGTCAACTAATTAGGAAGAGAATTTAGTAACCTGCAGTTAGTTAGCTACAATTTGCATTATTTTGGGATATTCCTGGTAATAAAAACTTTTAAGATCCAGAAGTATGGGTCTCATAGAAGGGCAGGTTGTGGGTTTTGAAAGGATATATTGTCTAGAACTTAAATCACAATGATTGGATAAATTTCTCTCTGAATGGAGCTGGTGATCTTGCTTAGAAATTACCTTTTAATCTCGAAAAACTTACTACCAACATTTAGTGATGAAAGCTTAAGACTTTCTCCCAATATTTTATTCCTCCTAACTATAGCTAATAGGCATATGAATGACTCCCAATCTTAAATTTTCTAGCAAGTTGCTTTTGCTTCAGAGAAAAGTGGAAATAGAGACACTGCTGATCCAAACTACGCAGTAGGATCTCCTAAAGTCACTTCACTGTTCTACAATTAATATCACTTTATTTCATTACATTGATTTAAAATTATCTGTTATGATCTCATCCTCCATTAAACACACAGAACTAATGAAAAATTAATTATGTACTGCCTTCTTGTGTTTCTTGTAAAGTTCAACACCATGTACTATAAACTAGCAGTTATTTGTAAATGCCAAATTAACACAATATTCTATCAATCTTTTGATTAATAGGAAATATTTACTTCATTTGCCCATTACACAGGTTTAAGATAGTAAAACAAAGAGAAGAAAAATTATCTTTTCGCTCTACTCAGGAATCTAGCACTTATAACACAACTTCTTCTCAAACTGTGAAGCATGGTACAAGCTTACAACAAAACAAACATTCTGGAGTTATGAAATGTTTCCTTGTTCACCATGGTTTTTGAGGACACCATTCAGAGAAAGCACAGATGATGTTCTAATACTTTTTAGTAGCTTACTTGAGAAAATATAAAATATGGGTAACCTGATTTTTAAAATGAAAATTGGAAAAAGTAAGCATAAGTTATTGTTGGAGTTTAGGAGCATTGCATTGTTTGATTTACATCAAATGGAGCTGAGAATATGTGAATAAGGGGGACAAGACACATAGAACAAAAGAGCAATCATAAAAGCAAGTCTCTTCCCCCATGGGCTACTTGAAATGGGTTGAAATTTTCTATGTAATCTTGCTCTACCCATTAAGTTGAAACCTTAGCTTCCCTCTGGGAGATTAGAGAATGGAACCAAATGGCCATATTTCATGATGCGTTTATTGAGCTAGGAGAGATATGACAGAAGAGAATGGCATTTCCTTTCAAGTGTAAGGTAGGATTCAGAAATCAGGCTGCTACTGAAAGATTAGTCTTAATACCATCCGGAGACCACCTACAACGCCTTTATTTGTGTACAACTACTCACTTTCACTCAAGTAAACACCATCATTTTATATCTCTTTAAATTATACTTTTCCCTTTCTCTAGGATGAGATGTATCTGCTATCTTCCTTCATTAATCCTCTTAGATTCATCCTTTAAAATTTTGTTTGAAAAAATACATCTGCAAAGATTTTTATTGATGTATTTCTCATTACATTGTGTGTGTTATCTCCTTTGTATAACAAAGCATAGGGTATTTGAGGGTTATGACTATTTTTTCCCATCTTTGTATCTGAAGAATCTATTTAATAAATATTTATCAAATGAATACATTCTAAGAACTTGATCATATTTTTGGTTCACTAAAAATTAGTTTCACCACATCTAACAAAATGTTCAAGTTATTGTTCTATGATTTTGATCTAACTAATCTGAACAAGTTCTCTTGAAGAAAATATTCTATATTTATACTAAATTCTACTTAAACAAATATAGCTTTGCCTTATTTCTTTCCTTTTTTCTTTACTCTGCTTTCTTAATTTTTTCTTTGTTTTGTTTAAATATATTAGCAAAGGACCTACTCAGTTCCAACATCTTATCAAAATCACTTTATGTAATGTTGCTAGAAACTGTTTTTCTGCTTAACTTTCCATCATTCTAGGAATTAAAATTTTAAGGAACTGCTTGTATTGCATAGGCATGAGAGCATCTGTGTATGGTTTTTTATTTTGTTTTGTGAGGGTTTTTTGTTTGTTTCATTAGTCCCAGCTTCTAAATGCTACATTTATACTTTATTTTGTAATTTACAGCCTATAGTGTTGAAGTTTAACCATGACTCTTATGTACATAAGAAAAAAATCTATTCTGTTCAGTAAAACCTTTCCTAAAGTTTACTCTGCTTGTTGAGCTGTTGTAAAATGCTGACATGGAAATTTTTAATGAGAGAGACAGAGACAGAAAGACAGTGACTTTGAGGACAACAGTGATTCATACCCTAAATTTCTTTCTCAGTCTCCATATTTCTTCTTGTATGCTGGTGCCTGATGTGTGAGAAACTCAAATCTTAAATTTGTACTTAGCAGCAGCAAGAGAATGTGGTCACTTATTTATGAACATCATGCTCTGAAATGGTTCTATATCCACAAAGTAGCAATAAATTTAAAAATGGGGCACATTACCTTCATTTAACCAACTTAGGGCATGTAATATAAGCCTAGCTTGGTAATGTTACATAGTAATTCACTACTGTCAAGGCATTAGTCCAATATTTTTACTCTCCTGAAAAACTCCACATCTAGAACTTTTCTGAAGGGTTGACCTTTATAATGATAGAATCCATGTCTAAAATGTGAAATGCTCTCTATGATTATGGGTTTTCTGGTTTGATATATTGTTTTCAGTTCTTTGGTTGGTCAGCTGATTGAATGAAAGTATATGAAGGTTTTATGCCAGAGATTCTAAGGCAACTGGAGTGACTTTTTCTTTAAAGTCTAATTCATAAAAATCATAGGTTCTGTAGGGGTAGAGATCATTTGCTTATTAGTCAATATATTATTTTTAGTATTTAGTACAATATGTTAAAACATAAAAATGAAGGTAAAGTATTTCTTTTATTTAATTGAAGAATTTCCTCAAATAGGAAATGTTTCACATATTCTTTTGTCTAACTTAATGCTTGGAACAATTCCATAAATTAGCTTTTATCATTCTTATATTATAGGTGGGCATAATAGGCTTATGAAGATTGAGCAATTTCCTAATGTTATATTGAAAGTAACTGTCTGATGAAGGTTTTGAATCCAGATTTCTTTGACTTCAAAGGCTATTAAACCAGTTTTCTATAGTATCTCCAATATTTTTCCACTGACTCTGAAAATTGTATGGCCAAAAGCAATGAACTTTCCTTTTTATCTGTTTCTTCTACTGCTTCTTCCCTTTTTTCATTGAATTTTATAGATTTTTTAATGAAAAAATTGATATATATATATATATATATAATTGACATACAACATTATATTAATTTCAGGTGTTTGACAACAATATTCATACATAGTATGAAATGATCATCACAATAAGTTTAGTTAACATCCATCTGCACATATAGCTACAAATTATTTTCTTGTGATGAGAACTTTTAAGATCAATTTTCATAACAACTTTCAAAAATATATAGTACACTGCTGCTGCTATTGCTAAGTCGCTTCAGTCGTATCCCACTCTGTGCGACCCCATAGAGGGCAACCCACCAGGCTCCACCATCCCTGGGATTCTCCAGGCAAGAACACTGGAGTTGGTTGCCATTTCCTTCTCCAATGCATGAAAGGAAAAGTGACAGTGAAGTCGCTCAGTCGTGTTTGACTCTTTGCCACACCATGGACTGCAGCCTATGAAGCTCCTCCATCCATGGGATTTTCCAGGCAAGAGTACTGGAATGGGTTGCCATTGCCTTCTCCATATGTAATATACGTGTTGATGCAAATAGCTTTGTTTATTTTACCAGCTCTACAGGAGTACAGTATGAAATATACCAGTTTGCATTCAGAGAGTCATGTTGGTGAATGTTTACATTGTTTACATTTTATTTGCTAGTAAAATTTAATGATTCAATAGATAATCTTCTACACATTTTCTTGTGTGCTGATGAGAATTTCACAAAAATATATACCTATACACGAAATTTACTGTCTTATGTATGTACAGCTACTAGGTAACACAGCATTACTCTCTCTCTAAAGTAATTTAAAAAATTTGTATTCCAACTAATGATACTTAAAAGTTTATATTTTTCTAGTCTTTGTCAATATTTTAAATTATCAGATATTATTTATCTTGCAAATCTGGTCAGAGCTAGAGTATTTTATTTATTGTTTCAATTTACATTTCCTTCAGGAATGTTGACCATACTTTCATATATTTATTGGTCATTAGAGGTTTTTTTTTTTTCTATAATTTGAAAATTTGCCTATTTTTTCTATTCATCTTTAAAAATTTAAATTGTATTCTTCATATATTCTAATTACTAATATTTTCCTGTTATATATTATGGAAGTATCTCTTCCAGCTTGTGTCTTTAATTTTTAGTAGTTCTTAGGAATGGCTGGAATAAAATCACCTGGAGAGTTTTTTCTAAATTTTCACTGACTCAGTATCACCCACCAGATTAGACCATCAATATTAATGGTTTATTAATGGTTTGTAAATGGTTATTAATGGTTTATTAAACCAAAAATAAACCACTCAATATTCTCCCACCCACCCAAATTGAACCATGGGGTAAGGGAAGGAAGGGTATGAAGTTTAAGGTTTACTTATTTTTTTTTTTAAATTTAGTCAGTTAATTCTGAGGCAAAGAGAATAAAAGCAATAATTTATTAAGTTCTGATTTTATGGGCTATGTGTTGGTTTTCTGAAAAATTCAATTCAGTTCAGTCGCTCAGTCGTGTCTAGCTCTTTGTGACCCCATGGACTGCAGCACACCAGGCCTCCCTGTCCATCACCAACTCCCAGAGTTTACTCACACTCATGTTCATTGAGTCGGTGATGCCATCCAACCATCTCATCCTCTATTGTCTCCTTCTCTTCCCACCTTCAGTCTTTCCCAGCATCTGAGTCTTTTCAAATGATTCAGTTCTTCTCATGAGGTGGCCAAAGTATTGGAGATTCAGCTTCAAAATCAGTTCTACCAATGAACACCCAGGACTGATTTCCTTTAGGATGGACTGACTGGATCTCTTATAGTTCAAAGGACTCTCAAGAGTTGGCACGCAGCTTTCTTTATAGTCCAACTCTCACATCCATACATGACTAATGGAAAAACCATAGCCTTGACTAGATGTACCTTTGTTGGCAAAGTAATGTCTCTGCTTTTCAATATGCTGTCTAGGTTGTTCGTAACTTTTCTCCCAAGGAGTAAGTGTCTTTTAATTTCATGGCTGCAGCTACCATCTGCAGTGATTTTGGAGCCCCCCAAAATAAAGTCTGTCATGGTTTCCAATGTTTATCCATCTATTTGCTATTAAGAGATGGGATCAGATGCTGTGACATTTGTTTTTGATGTTGAGCTTTGAGCCAACCTTTTCACTCTTCTCTTTCACTTGCATCAAGAGGCTCTTTAGTTCTTCTTCACTTTCTGCCATAAGTGTCATCTGCATATCTGAGGTTATTGATATTTCTCCCAGCAATCTTGATTCCAGGTTGTGCTTCATCCAGCCCAGCATTTCTCATTGTGTCCTCTGCATATAAGTTAAATAAGCAGGGTGACAATATACAGCCTTGACATACTCCTTTTCCGATTTGGAACCAGTCTGTTGTTCCATGTCCAGTTCTAACTGTTGCTTCCTGACCTGCATATAGATTTCTCAAGAGGCAGGTCAGGTGGTCTGGTATTCCCATCTCTCAGAATTTCCCACAGTTAATTCTGAACCACACAGTCAAAGGCTTTGGCATAGTCAATAAAACAGAAATTAATGTTTTTCTGGAACTCTCTTGCTTTTTCAATGATCCAGAAGATGTTGGCAATTTGATATCTGGTTTCTCTGCCTTTTCTAAAACCAGCTTGAACATCTGGAAGTTCATGGTTCATGTATTGTTGAAGCCAAGCTTGGAGAATTTTGACCAGTACTTTACTAATGTGTGAGATGAGTGCAATTGTGTGGTAGTTTGAGCATTCTTTGGCATTGCCTTTCTTAGGGATTGGAATGAAAACTGAGGTTTTCCAGTCCTGTGGCCATTGCTGGGTTTTCCACATTTGCTGGCATATTGAGTGGAACACTTTTATAGCATCATCTTTCAAGATTTGAAATCGCTCGACTGGAATTCCATCACCTCCACTAGCTTTGTTCGTAGTGATGCTTCCTAAGGCCCACCTGACTTCGCATTCCAGAATGTCTGGTTCTAAGTGAGTGATCACACCATCATGATTATCTGGGTCATGAAGATCTTTTTTTGTACAGTTCTTCTGTGTATTCTTGCCACCTCTTCTTAATACCTTCTGCTTCTGTTAGGTCCATAACATTTCTGTGCTTTATTGAGCCCAACTTTGCATGAAATATTTACTTGTTATCTCTAATTTTCTTGGAAAGATCTCTGGTATTTCCCAGTCTCTTGTTTTCCTCTATTTCTTTGCATTGATCACTGAAGAAGGCTTTCTTATCTCTCATTGCTATTCTTTGGAACTCTGCATTCAAACGGATAAATTTTTCCTTTTCTCCTTTGCTTTTCCCTTTTCTTTTCACAGCTATTTGTAAGGCCTCCTCAGATAGCCATTTTTGCTTTTTTGCATTTCTTTTTCTTGGGGATGGTCTTGCTGCTTGTGTCCTGTACAATGTCATGAACCTCTGACCATGGTTCATCAGGCACTCTGTCTATCAGATCTAGTCCCTGGAGTCTGTTTCTCACTTTTACTGTATAATCATTAGGGATTTGATTGAGGTCATGCTTGAATGGTCTAGTGGTTTTTCTACTTTATTCAATTTAAGTGAATTTGGCAATAAGGATTTCATGATCTGAGCCACAGTCAGCTCCCTTTTTTTTTTTTTTTTTTTTTTTGCTGACTGTATAGAGCTTCTCCATCTTTGGCCTCAAAGAATAGAATCAATTTGATTTAGGTATTGACCATCTGGTGATGTCCATGTGTAGAGTCTTCTCTTGTGCTGTTGAAACAGAGTGTTTGTTATAACCAGTGCCTTCTCTTGGCAGAACTCTATTAGGCTTTGCCCTGCTTCATTCTGTACTCCAAAGCCAAATTTTCCTGTTACTCCAGGTGTTTCTTGACTTCCTACTTTTGCATTCGAGTCCTCTATAATGAAAAGGACATCTTTTTGCATGTTAATTTTAGGGTGTCTTGTAGGTCTTCATAGAACCATTCAACTTCAGCTTCTTCAGCATTACTGGTTGGGGCATAGACTTGGATTACTGTAATAATGAATGATTTGGCTTGTAAATGAACAGAGCTCATTCTGTCGTTTTTGAGACTGCATCCAAGTACTGCATTTCGAACTCTTTTGTTGACTATGATGGCTACTCCATTTCTTCTAAGGGATTCTTGCCCACAGTAGTAGATATAATGGTTATCTGATATAAATCCTCCCATTCCAGTCCATTTTAGTCCTCTGATCCCTAAAATGTCAATGTTCACTCTTGCTATCGCTGGTTTGATCACTTCCAATTTGCCTTGATTCATGGATCTAACATTCCAGGTTCCTTTGCAATATTGTTCTTTACAGCATCGGACCTTGTTTCAATCACCAGTCACATCTACATCTGGGTGTTGTTTTTGCTTTGGCTACATCTCTTCATTCTTTCTGGAGTTATTTCTCCATTGATCTCCAGTAGCATATTGGGCACCTACCAACCTGGTGAGTTCATCTTTCAGTGTCCTATCTTTTTGCCTTTTCATGCTTTTCATGGGGTTCTCAAGGCAGGAATACCATTCTCCAGTGGACCACATTCCATTCTCCAGTGGACCACATTTTGTCAGAACTCACCACCATGACCTGTTCATCTTGGGTGGCCCTACATGGCCTGGCTCATAGTTTCATTGAAAAATTGAAACATTAGAAAATATAAAGATGCTGAGCCAATTTGCAGCATGAATCTTTTTCCCCCAGAATGATTCACAGTTTATGAATCACCATATTTGGCTCAGAAACTGTTTTCTGTGCATTTACACTAAATAGTCTAATTCTACGTTTCTGTCTCTTCTGTTCCTCCTTGCTATTATCTTTCATGTCTCCTGTTGATCCAATACAACCCTTTCTTTGAATTTTCCCTCAAAAAAGAAAGACTTTGGATTTATATACTGTTTACTTACTCCAAAAGAAAATGTTTGAATGTTTTCATACTATAGGGGAGGAAAAATTATTTTCCCTCTTATCTGTGTTCTTAGCTGAAACTCCTGTGATTAAAAAAACAGGTAAATAAGCTCTGAGCCCACCCATGTGTGTATCTGCAGGTAATCTTTTCCCTCCTAGTAAACACTTTACTTGTTTCCCTACGCCCCCTGCTGCAAAAAAAAAAAAAAAAAAAAAAAAAAGGATAGAAAGAGAGGCTAATCAGAAGAAAACAAAAAATGTTATATTTACATAGGAGACACTCAGGGTAAAATGAGTAACTCCCAGAGGTGGTTTGGATTTCAGGGTTAAATGCCAGCTTCCCTGATGGTCAGATGGTAAAGAATCTGCCTGCAGTGCAGAAGACCCAGCTTCCATGCAGGGATTGGGAATGTCCCCTGGAGAAGGGAATGGCTATCCATTCTGGTATTCTTGCCTGGGTAATTCCGTGGACAGGGAAGCCTGGCAGACTGTAGTCCATGGGGTCGGACAGGACTGAGTGACTAACACTTTCACTTTAATAGGAAAAGGTGAGGAGGTGGGGATGTAGGTCTCTTAAGGAGGAGGAAATGATTCCCAGGAAAGATGAATGGGCGCTTAGAAGAATGATGGGAGGTATGATAGTTTGTGACACAGTTTGTCCAGAGTTGATGGCAACTTCTAGTCTCCTCCCTTGTAATAGTAGTCAATCTTCCTTGCTTGATGAAGCTTCCTGGTGAGACGATTTATGACAAATAAGTTCCTTTTAGAGATCTGTATTTAGGCAGATAAGGGAAGCCCAGAAGAAACCTCTCCTGCATTTTCTATCTTTCAAGAGCCAATAGCTTGGAATAATCAACGTAACAGAGCAGCATATTTTGGGGTGGCCTTCAATACAAATGACTTCAATACAAATGTTAGCCTTCAATACAAATGGTCCACATACTCTGGTCTACACTTTGGAAACACCACTTTTTAACATGCCAAGCTTCCATATTCAAACTCTTCCATTTTATAAAATACTCTACATAAATATGATATTCCTATTCTCTTAAATGTTCCAAGTGATTTTTAGTTTTCTTGAGGAATACTTAGAGGAAATAATTATTTTCAAAAATCAAATTTGGCATAGATTGGAAAGGAGAGATTGCAAGGGAGACCACTTGTTTTTCTCTTCATCAGTTTTCTGCCTTATCCTTTATAGTTCAAGAGGCTGTCCTCCCAAGACAGATGAAGAGTTTACATTGTAACCAAGCATCAGAAGAATCTGAGCATAATGTTAAAGTCCTGAGTGCTTCTGAGGTCACAGGAAATGGCGAAAATGCCCAAGGACAGAGCTGAGAGAGGAGCAGAAGCCTCAGCAGAGTGAGGAAACAGGTTAAATTCTTGAGGGAGGTTAAATTCATTCCCATATCCAAGGTGAGAATTATTTATTATTTATTTATTTTTTTATATTTCTACTTCAGATCAGATGGAAACCTCATTGTTTGGTGCAGTGGAGCATGGTCTGCCATGTTTGTTCATCTGGCTCTCTCTGGTAAGAGTAATGAGGCAGGAAATGATTTTACAACTCCTGATCTTTAAGCCTAATTCCTGAGTCATCAATGGCTCTTTGTTTCACTCTCTTTTGTTTGAAACTAGCCAGAAACAATGCCTAAGGAAAAATCTGGAAAAGGACAGAGGGTTTACAGGTTGGATGAGGCACCTTCTTAGTGGGTTTGAGTGTCCTCCTTTCCCCCATTGCTCCTCCACCAAAAACTTGGCAGGTGGTTAGGGGCTCCTCATCTTGTGTTCTGCCTCACAACAGACTGTCTATTCGGCTCTTCCTTCTGCTCAGTCAGACATATCAGCAGAGACAATGGCCTAACAGATGCTGATACAGCCAGGATCAGCCTATGTTGATTTTATGCTTATTAGTCTGAGCTAGTCACAGCCAGCTGGTTGCTGTTTGCCTTGAATGAGCAATAGAAATACACACAACTGCAGTGGTCCCTTGGGTACATAG
This sequence comes from Budorcas taxicolor, assembly GCF_023091745.1. Taxonomy (NCBI): domain Eukaryota; kingdom Metazoa; phylum Chordata; class Mammalia; order Artiodactyla; family Bovidae; genus Budorcas; species Budorcas taxicolor. The sequence goes on along the minus strand of NC_068910.1, from coordinate 114,236,288 downwards.
ACACCCAGGTGCTGGTTGCCATAATCCCTCCCATTGCATGAGGAATATTTTTGGATTATTTAATGTTTTGTTTTGTTTTTAGCCTTAGAACAAGCACAGAGAGGGAATAAGAAGGACCAAGTTTATAAGACCGGTATACTAAAGAGAATCCCTGATGTTTGACACTGTGGTAACTAGAGAAATAACCTAAAGTTTAAAGCTTGCCTATTAGTTTCCTCCTAATAACACTGAGAAGCTAGTACAGACTTTAAAAGACCCATAAGCAAGCTTCCTTTAAGGCATAGCAGGTGAAATGTTGCTTGGGCAGCCAGGTGTCATGCTGACTGGTGCTTTAGTATTCACAACTTACTCCTTTATTGGTCCCAGGAGTGAAATGTTTTGAACTGGCCATAAGCACTGGGGCTTGCTGTGACCTGCTTCACTTCAGAACTAGAAGTGTCCTGAATGCTTCAGGCATTGTCCTATCCCATAATGAAGGAAAGTGGGAAGTCCTTATCAGGGTTGAAATTTAGCTTTTCTGGTCTAGCTGATATTCTTGCCTTGATTTATAAAATACTTAAACTATTTTTTATTTAAGTTTTTAAATAGTCTACCTAACTAGTAATATAATCCCCCCCCCCCACCACTGTCCACCATTAGTAACGTTTTACTCCTTCCCCTAAAATGCTTACTCATCCTTCCTTTTATCCCATTTGATTAGCTAAATAATAGTATCTTGAATGATATATGTGGGCTTCCCTTGTGGCTCAGCTGGTAAAGAATCCACGTGCAGTGTGGGAGACCTGGGTTTGATCTCTGGGTTGGGAAGATCCCTTGAAGAAAGGAAAGGCTACCCACTTCAGTATTCTGGCCTGGAGAATTTCATGGACTGTATAGACCAAGGGGTCGCAAAGAGTCGGACACGACTCACTGACTTTCGCTCACAAAATATATGTATATATACGTGTATAATTAATTATTCTTTTCTCACTCATATTCCTGAGAAATCATATTAAAGAGGAAATTGGAGTGGCTGAACATGACTTATACCCTGCTGCTGCTGCTAAGTTGCTTCAGTCATGTCCAACTTCGTGTGACCCCAGAGATGGCAGCCCACCAGGCTCCCCCATCCCTGGGATTCTCCAGGCAAGAGAATGGCAACTGGAGTGGGTTGCCATTTCCTTCTCCAATGCATGAAAGTGAAAAGTGAAAGTGAAGTCGGTCAGTCATGTCCCACTCTTCAGGACCCTATGGACTGCAGCCTATCAGGCTCTTCCATCCATGGGATTCTCCAAGCAAGAGTAATGGAGTGGGGTGCCAGTGCCTTCTCTGGACTTATACCCTAAGCAGATGAAATATTTGCTTTCAGTTCCAGTTTAGGAAAATGTGAGATAGATGTTATTAAAATATTGAAAATACCCTTGCTCTACATTTTAATGAATGATTTGGATAAGGATATAGTGGTCTTAGCAAATTTGTGTGTGTCCCATAAATATAAAGAATAAATATATTTGATGGCAGAATAAAGTTTTGAAAATAGGTCAACAGACTAGAATAAAGGGCTCAAAATAATACTTAATAATATGATAAATGTTAAGTATGAAATTTAGAAAAATCAATTTCAGTATTGGAACAGTCTGGATTAAGAAGATTTTAGGTTTAAAAATAGCAAATATATAGTAAGAGTGTACCATTTTCCATTATTTTGCCCAAGGCAGACATTACTAATAGTGCTCTTTCCCTTGGAGCCAGGATAAAATTTTAAATTTTGCTCAGGAAAATGACTAACAATTGATAACACTCAGCACCAGAGTTAAAACCTATTGGTTTTGGATTTGTAATCTGGTCCTGGTTCCATCAATACTAGGAAAATAAGCCATGTAACCTTAGTAAAATAGTTTCCCCTCCCTAGTCTTCAGTTATTATTTCTTCATTTGTAAAAATGAGATTATTCTATCATTTTATCAGTAAATCAAAATTCAAAAATATAATGTTCTAGATTTAAAATAATAAACTGAATTAGATCAAAGGAAACAATGTTATAATGTGAAACGATAATAATCATGTTTACAATTGGACTTTCATATAATTTCCTAAGTATTGCTTTTAAAAATGATATGAATGAGTTTGAGTTATACAGAAGAGGGAATGTGGATGGTAAATAGTTTGGAAAAATTGTATATGGAGGAACTAGGTAAGTTTCATCCACACCAAGACAAAGACAAAAATGAGTAAAAGAAAAAAGTGAACATGACCAGTGCTTTGTAATTATGAATAACTAAAGAGGCACTAAGTTGCCTTGTTTGAAAACATAAATGGGACCAAGGTTCCAGGAAGGTAGGTTTGATTCAATATAGGAAATAATTTTCTGTATTAAAGACTATCAAACAAAGAATTGGATGAACTTTTGAGCTCAAAAGATATACTTCTAATAAAGGCTAGAAATTTTGGAGACTCAACTGTAAGTCAGTCTGTCTGACTTTAAGCACTGTCCAAAGTGCTCTACTCATTTTAATACACTTATTGACACACTGAGGTAGGTACTATGATCTCTTTTTTTAAATGAGGAAATGGTGGCTCAGAGAAACTTAGAAATGTGTCCAATATTGCAAAAGCAGATTTAGTAAACTTTCCAAAGTTGTCCAAGGTGACAAAGGCAGGACTTGCTACAAAGACTGTTCAAAAACTAGATTGTAGCATTATTCTGTGCCATCTAAACTAAGAGTATCAGTTTTATCCTCATACTCCAGAGATATTGAAGAAGAAAATGGGAAACTGAAATGGATAATGTTTAAGGCCCCCTCCCACTCTATGATTAATACTGAAATGGAATTGCCTACATTATACTTTTTTGGTTTATCCAAATATAGAAATTTGAAAGACTTTTAAACATATTTTACTCTAGCTTTCTGCTGTTACTCTTTAGTTTTATTAGTAGAGTTGCAGAAAATATTCTAAAAATATAAATAATGACAATGTTTATATATGGGTAAAATTATCTAAAATTTTTAATGTATTTTCTCCAGTTTGGTAGTCTTAACTAGAAGATTCAAGCTTAGGAAGGTATTAAGTTTAGATATATGAAATATATTTTTCTTAAAAAGCCACTGCCTTTCTGACATCTAACATACAATATCCCTTTCCAGAAAGATATGCATCTATATTAGTGGCATTTATGTCACTATATCATAAATGGCACTCATGTCATTTATTGTAAACACAATAAATGTTACTAAAATGTATTCTGGCTTATTCATTGCTGTACTCGGTAACAGTAACTAAAGCACTTGTGAGTGACCCATAAAGCTCATGGGAAAGCAAAGTAATGAAGACATGAAGAATCTGGAGAAAATAAAAACCTGGGCCTACTGTTTTCCCATTTGAAAGTAGAGCTCATCATTCTCTTTGGGTGCACAGTCCTCCACAAGTTCCTCCGAGCCATCTGGGACATTAATAACTGAGCAGTGCAAGACTTGGAAAATCTTCCTGGGAGCTTCTGGCTTTTGTACATGCTCTGTTTAAGGAAACAAAATCATATTTACTGATCCCCTCCTCTAGGTCTTTCTAGGCATTTTTGTTTATTGTTATTTCATATACAATTAAATTTATAACTCAGTGATATTAAGTAAGGTCATTATAACTCCAACTCAGTAAGCTATCATAGAGACTTAGATTCTGTAATCAGATTGAGTCTATCACTACTGATGCTATGATTCTTTCTCCCAATGCTTTTATCCCTCCTGGATTATCAGTAAGCTTCAGTGACCTCTGTAGTTGAAGCTAGGGCCCAGAGCATCATCATTCATCAAGCTGCTTCTTCTGTTGCTACTCAGACACAAGAGTAGTTCTCTGGCATCTTTCCAATAGAATTTCGGCCTAAGTTATACTATGTTATTTATTTATTTTTTAATATTGCCCTTGCTCTGTGGTTGTCTTTTATTCTTTGTTCTTTTTTTTCCCCCTAATCTTGATAAGTGACTTAGCAGCAGCAGCAGCTACCTGTTTTATATACTTTTTATTTTACATGTCTATCCAAGTGTCTTTGCTCACAAATTAAAATGTATTATTTGTTATTTTTTGTTATGTGCACCTTACCAACATTTCCTCTCTTAATGACTGATCAATAAAAAGTGAAGGATATGTGGTTTCTCCTCAGTCAAAATAACATTAAGCTTGGTTGATATATGTGCTTTGATGATAACACTGGCCTCTAAGATTGCTGAGAGAAATGAGTGGTATAAATATTATATAATATATATGCTGTTCAAGTGGAAGTAGTATCATTACTTCTATTGTTTATAAGGAAATAAATTTATTATTAGAAAAAATAGCTAAAATGATTGAATTTTCTCTAAGAGATTCATATTTTATGTACCAAAGTTAGTTCCATACAAGGATTGCATTTTGTGTGGTTGAGCCCCAGACTGTGCCTTGCATAATTACTGTCACCTAGTAAGTCAGTTGAATGGATAAATAAATATGGTTTATAAATAGGATATGAAAAATAGAGTTTAGCTATTATTATACCTAGTTGGTGTGCTATATAAATTATTGTACCTGAAGAATAATAGAACCCATTAGGGAAAAGACATATGTGATTTTAATCAGCTTGCCTGATGCCATATTATATATTTTCCTATAATTTAAAATAAAAATGAATATATTTACCATTCTTGTTAGACAAGTATATTTACACAGCAAGAAAACCCAAAAGAACCCTTAGTTGAGTATATCATTTGATTTACTCATTCTTATTCATAAGTGTCTCATAAGTGTCATGGAATACAGTAGATTAAATGATCTTCGATTTGAGCATTAAAGTTTTGGTAATTTTGCAGTGTAAGTTCTTTCAATGGAAAGAATAAAAGCAATGTTTATGAAAGGTTTGAGAATCCTAGTCATATAGAATTATGGGAATTTAGATCTTTCTGAATCTCAGTATCTAGCATGTCTAAGCCCTTCAACTGTTAGATGAATTAAGTGAGGTTTCTATGGATTCAGTACAATGCTTGGGAGCTACAGAGTGAAACTAGTACAACTTTATTTTCCTGGAACTGAGGTTGTTTTCACTATTCTTTAATAGTTTTGTTCTTCCCAACAGAAATTCCACTCTTCGTTACAAGTTCATGTCAAAAGATTTTCCTAGGTTTTTTTCCCCAAATCTGTTTGTTTGTTTTATTGGTTGGCTGTTTATTCATGTGTTTATTTGTTTTCACATCTGCCAGGAAGACCTTGCATTGATCCAAAGTAACCAGTAAGTTTGAGTTTAATAACTCCTCACTTAGGTGATAGACAGTAGCATGTCAAGACCATGATGTAGTAAATATACTACGATTTTGGCATCTCTACCACTCCTTTGAAGTTCCTTTTACTAGCATCCAATTTCCTGTTAACATCAAGGTTTCCCCCTAATCCATGGTTGCATGAAGGTGCTAATTACTCTTTACTGTTTTATACTGAATTTTCAGCAGCTAATTGGGAGATGTTAGAATAGAAGTTAATTTGTGGCCCCAGACTGGCAGATATGTTAATTGCCCATTAGCTATTCTCTTTCACTCTTTTCACTGCATTAGGCAACCAACACCAGTCACTGATACCTGCTCTAAGTTTGTTCTGGAGGTTTCAGAGCCTTAAACAAAAGTGGAAAAGATGAGTTGTTGCAAAGAAGGGAGAATTCATAGAAACTATTTGAAGTGTTGCTATTTTACTTCCCTAGTGTGAGAAAGACTGAATACGTAAGTATGTTAAATCTCATTACTCCCTAATATTTTCTTAAAATTAGGGGGTTGCAATGCTCAGCTACTTAAAAATCATTCTATGGCTCCTGTCTTTACATTGTGTCTTTCCAAGGTTTTGGCTTGTTTGTTTGCCTTTTGTTTTTAGCCTTTTAAGATTTTTAAGAAATCTTAATCTCATTTCTTGAGATTTCTTCTCTCAGTTTTAGAATTATTTCTACTATCTTAGCCTAACTTTTTAAATTTTCAGTTATTTGATGGTATAGATTAAGTATGCTTCATTTTCTGTCATGTATTCATTTTAATTATAGAATTGGTGTCTATCATTTCTTGATACTATATCCTCTATGATCCAAGAGCTAGAATTTCAATATTAGGATCTAATTTGAAATCTGTTGTAAGAGACCACTGGAGTTGCCAAAATAGGTAATATTTTTGACTGGAAAACAGTGACATATTTATTTTAGGTTTGCAGTGGCATTCTAATTAACATTTTTTGAGAAATTTAGGAAAGATTATGAAAATGAAACATATATATGGGGCTTGCATCAGAATGTTCCAGACAGACCTAGGCTCACTAGATCTCTCCTGCAGAAGAAATACGATCAAACAGACATTTGGATGTTGCTTTGACTTTCCCCTTTATCTGAAGATAAAGAATTGAGTCCTAGTAATTGGAAAGTGCACACACACACACATTTTCTTGACTTCAAAAGATTTCCTAAGATATATATTTCTTTTCTACATCCATTCCACTTTATTTCTTTTTGGAACTTATTCAATTCTATTCTAATTCTCTGAATCTTGTCTCCACCCAACTCCAGGTATATGGGAGTAGAATCACCTTCATAATTGTTGAAGGAAAGATAAAATAAAATGCAGAATTTTTTAGAAAAAACGTATTCAAGGCTGTGCTAAGTTGCCCCAGTCATGTCTGACTCTGTGTGACCCTATGGACTATAGCCAGCCAGGCTCCTCAGTCCATGGGATTCTCCCAGCAAGAATACTGGAGTGGGTTGCCATGCCCTCTTCGAGGGGATCTTCCTGACCCTCCTAATCAAACCCACATCTCCTATGTCTCCTGCAGTGGTAGGCAAGTTTTTTTTACCACAAGCATCACCTGAGAAGCCCCATTCCAGGCTACTGGAAATTTTATCAGGCACTAGAATAGTACAAATTCAACCTGAAAACTTGGAGCTCTGAGGAATTTTTTTGGACATGAAGTGAAAAAATACTGAAAAATGAAAAAATTTAGAAAAAAGAAGTCTTATGAATATTGTCAAAGAAGTCATCAGCAAGTAAGTCAGAAATCAATTCAGCTTAAACCCAGAATTTTGCTAAATGCAGGTTAGTCAAACGTGTAGTAAGTCTTTTGATTCTTCAAAGAAAACATGTGAATAATGTTAATTAATATATAGTCACTTGACATAAACATTTCTGAGGGGAAAAAAAATGAAAACCATACATACCAGTGAAGTTAGTACAATTTCACCTTCACTAATTAATACCTCAAAATAAATTTGGATATTGTCAAGATGAATCCAACTTTTAGATCAAGAGAATGAGGAAATAAAATTTTAATATTACTCTTCTGGCTGTGGGATTTGAGGTGTATGTGGAATTCACCAGGTGCAGAGAAACAGGTTTTGCTGCTCTTGATTTTCTAGTTAGCCAAGTCATTGGAACTAGTGCAAGAATATTTCTCTTTGTTTATTGTTTCCTTTTTTAACTTTTTCTTTGGCTTTTTTTCAGCTTCTTCATATCTATTTGATATACTTTAGCCTCCGCTCCTCCTTTTGAAATATTTTAACTAATTTGAGAGGTGTTCTGGAACCAAAGTAGAAAGCAAAGCAAAAAGTATGTTTGTAAGCTCAGTGTTGATTTTGGCACTGACTTGCCATGTGAACTTTAATGAGTTACTCCATCTTCTATTCATAAAAAAGATTGGAAAAGTCCTCAAACAAAATAGCAGTAATAGCTGTTGTATATATACATACTGCATATAAGTTGACTATAAAAATATTTGATCCTTGCTTGATTTTTCTTCAGGTCATTTCAGTACATATACTACTCTACATTTTACTAACATTTTTCAAGCATCAGGACATTACTTGCCTTTGCCCAATCCTATCCAATTTGAGAAGCTATATAGTTTGCGGCTTTACCATTACTTCCCTTCCCAATCTTTTAACCATTTTTGCTACATTATCTCAATGCCTTTATTCATTTAAATGTACATTCCTATTAGAATGCATTTTATTACTAGGAGTCTTCATGTACCATCACCCTGCATAAAAGAGCCTATTACTGTCATCTATGTGGCTAAAGATGCTAAAGAAGTAGACCAGAATGCTGCCCATTTGATGTGTTTTGAACAGTGCCATAAAAATCCAGCTGCCTTTCAAAATGTCATCCAGTGCCTGCATTGCCATGGTCAAAGACGTTTAAAGCCATTGAGAAGCTCATATAAATTAGCACAAAAAATTAAATGATACAAAAAATAAGAAGTAAATACAACATGCATCAAACATTAAAAAATAGATGCCTTTAAATACAAAGTACATATTCAAAGTTATGATAGCATCATGATACCATTACATAACTGGACCTATAACGAGTGGCTAATTAATTTTAAAAAATTCCAGGTAGAAAACAAACATCTGGTAGCATGAAAAAGTTCTCTACTAATTAAAGACTTGCAAATTAAAACATTGAAAAGGTACATTTAGAACCTATTACATTAACGAACATAATACCTGAGGCTAATGAGATAGAGGTAAAACTGGTACATTTATACATTAACTAATAGCAATGTAAATTGGTACAAAGCTCTTGAAAGGCAATATCACCATTCTGAGGACCTTGAAATTTGTTTCTACACATTGATTTCTTAAACCATATCAAAATTATTTTTTAAAATGCAAAAGCAAAATGAATCTTTTCATCTCTGTTATTTACAGCATTTCAAAAAATTACTGAAACACTAAAAATGGTTTAATAATCCCAAATCTTAAATTTTAACATTAAGGAAAAATAAGCCAAATTCAACATTATATGAACATTTTGTGTGTATATGGTCAAAGACTAAAAGCGTAGTACAAATTTCAAGAACAACTGTTGACCTATTTTGTTGAGATTACTATTTAATTGGTTTTATTTTCAAATTTATCCTTTATTATACTGTTTTAATAATAACTTTTGTAAAGAGGACACAACTTTTTATAATATAAAATCTTATTAAAATTGCAACTTGGCTAGGAGACTAATAGGGCTTCGTAAGTGGTGGCACAAGTGGTAAAGAACCTGCCTGCCAATGCAGGAGGCTTGAGAGACTTGGGTTTGATCCCTGGGTTGGGAAGATCCCCTGGAGTCGGGCATAGCAACTCACTCCAGTATTCTTGCCTGGAGAATCTCATGGACAAAGGGGCCTCATGGGCTACAGTCCATGGGGTCGCAAAGAGCTGGACACGACTGAAATGACTGAGCAGACATGCACACATGAGAATAATAAGCTTAGCAAGAGTATGTCAACAACAAATAGCATCAATTAACCAACCAGCTTTTGGGATAACGAAAGGAGAATTGTTTAGGAAAAGAATACATTTTATAAAGAGATAAAACAATTGATAAATTCTGTTAGTGAACCAAATTCAGACCTTTTCTACATTGAAATTTGACCTAAGACTGTCAAGGTACTAATGATCTTCACTGCAGTCTAAACATGAGTGAAAATTACCTTGTTGGTAGTTATCGAGTTGGCTATATTTCACCTATTAAATGTTGATGTTTTCATATATGTCCTCTTTTATCTGTATTTTTTTGTATCTTTTCCCTCCAAGTCACTCTTTCAGGTTATTTCAATATTAAAGAATGAAAAAATATAAATTCTGTGTATATAAGTAAATCATTTTATCATTTTAAGCATGCTACTGTATATTTTAGATATCTTTTTATGATTTCATATATACTTCTTTTATTTCTTCACTTACTGAATATCTTGTGGTAAATCTATTTTAGTTGCCATTTTAATTTCTAGCCTTCCTTTCCAATGTGAATTAGATTTTCTTTCCATTTACCTCTTTGTATCACTTTAAATCATGAGCAAGTCAACCAAGGTGACAGTTTGGATTAATTTCAGATCTTTCAGGAAATGCATTGTTTATAGTTTTTGTTAATATCTTTAACATTAGAAAACATTTTTGGTATTCTTAAATTGCTAAATTATGATTGGCCCATAAGAGAATATAAATAACTCAATAATCTCAAGTAAATTATTGACTGAAATAAAGGTTTAAGAATGTTCTCATGGAAGGTAAAAGTCCTTCCTCCATAGTTATGACCATTACAATCACCATGGAAAATTTTACCAACATACCTGTGAAATATTTCCATGCATATGCAGCCTTTCTCAGATGGTTTCTAAGCACAAAATATTTTAAGCATTAACCTTTGCTTCCTAAGTATGTGCTTGAAAACTTTCTCTATAGCAGTAAATATGTCAAGATCATAAATGAAAGCACAAGTTGTATTATTATCAGACACATATTTTTACAATAAATATAAAACATAGAATCCCAGCAAAGCCAGAAGGTTATTCTTCTTAGGACAGGGGAGCTTAGTACTATTAAAAATGAGGTTTTATCCATTATTTAACAAATGGCAACATGGGCTAAAGAATGTTTGAATATTTACATATATTATCTTCATGTTAAAGCTCATAAGCAAAATTTAAATGACTAAATGAGGATACAAGAAAGAAGGAAATAAATATGCTCTAGAATTCCATCATCTGCACAGCAGTTCATTTAATTCTTACTCCAAATATAATAAAACAATGTCTGTCATGTCTGACTCTCTGCAACCTCATGGACTATAGCCCACCAAGCTCTTCTGTCCATGGAATTCTCCAGTCAAGAATACTGGAGTGGGTAGCCATTCCCTTCTCCAGGGAATCGTCCTGACCCAGATATCAAACCTGGGTCTCCTGCGTCTCCTACATTACAGGAGGATTATTTAAGTTCTCATCAACCAGGGAAGCCTCAAATATAATAAAAGAACATACTATTTTACCCATCAGAATGCTAGACCAGAGATACAATTTAGCCTCATTTTAAGGGGAAAAAGGAACCCTCGTCAGTGGCCAATGAAGAAAACCTTTTAGGAAAACAGATAATCCTGTACGTATCCTCCCTCGCCCCCAACTGTGTACATGGTAACTCTATGTTATTGTATAAAATCTGTCTTTCTTTGCCTTTATCTGTCTGTTTGTCTGTCTTTCTGTCTTTTTCTCTCTCTCTTAAGTGTTCTTGCCTGAAGAATCCCAGGGATGGAGGAGCCTGGTGGGCTGCCGTCTCTGGGGTCGCACAGAGTCAGACACGACTGACGTGAATTAGCAGTAGCAGTATGGGGTCTGAACTTCAATTTAAAAATTGGCCTACCTGTTTGCTTTGATTAAAAAGCTTAACATTTCCATGCCTCAGTTGCTCATATGAGATGATAATAGATTCTATCTCATAGAATTTTGAGGAATATAAGTGAGTTATTTTATGAGATGTGCTTAGATTAGAGCCTGGCACATTGTAAACTACCCACGAAGTGATGTATTTGTATTGAATGCTCAGTAAATTACCTATTCAGATTGGGAATTATTTTCAGTTGCTGTTCAGTTGCCAATTTGTGTCCAACTCTTCCTGACCCCATGGACTGAAGCACGCTACGCCTCCTTGTCCCTCACCATCTCCTGAAGTTTGCCCAAGTCCATGTTCATTGCACCAATGATGCTGTCAAGCCAATCTCATCCTCTGATGCCCTCCCTCCTCTTTTTCAATTCTACTTACATAAATATTTTACAAAATTTGTGCTAGTAAAACTTTTTAACTACAGACTGCTTGAAGCAATATTGCCTCCACTTCAAATTCAAACTGTTCTTATCCTTTATTTTAACTCAGAAAACCATCTGCCTGTCTCCTGTGGACTTTCTGTCATACTTGATGCAGTGACTGTTCTAATGCTTTCTGAGATGTCTCACATTATCCAAACACATCACCATCTTCTTTACTCTCAGAGAATGACCTTGCTTCCCACTTGTCTGTGATTAAATTCACCTTTGTCTTTGAGTTTTTTCCTATATTAAGATTTTTCTTACCTATTCATTTCCTTCTTATTTCATAAGAAAAATTTCCTCCGCTCTTATATGTCCAACTACTCTGTGCCTTAAGTCTCTCTAACCTCTCTCTTTCCATCTCCTCCAGTCCTTGAGACATTTGTGATACTTGCTCTCTTGACTGGGTTTTTCTTGTTTATTCACGAGTTTCCATATTCTCCTTGTCCTGAGCTTACTGTTTCTTCTTTACTATTCTTCTTTTATCGTTTTATTTCTTAAGGCTATCTTTTCCTGCTCCTACTGATACTGCTCCTACTGATCAGTATCCTACTGATACTACTCTCTCAGAATTAATGTCAATTGGCAAATCTCTTAGTTCCTACGTTTCTTACTGTTAATAGCACACTATTTTAATCTTCTTTTTTCTTCTTAATTCTTTTATTTTTAATTCAAAAGCCATTTTTTGAAAAACAGCTAGATACCAATTTCCAGGAAGTTACAAATACCTGTTATAAAAGATCTCCGCTATTCAGAAATTCCCTCTAAAATAGGAAAGATATGTGATGATTCTCACTGTAATATAAGGGAAAAGTGATCATTGAAAGAGATGCAAGCAAGATTGATTTATTTCCTTGATGCAATGAACTTTATAACTTTATTTTTAGGATTTTTATTTGGGAGTTGTAGTAGATAACTATCCTTTTCTTTTGGCAGTGGTTGCAGTATTATGATGGTATACTATCTTAGAATGTTTTGGTCTGCTCTGCACAGTGACTGTTGATTGCATAATACTCTGAGGTAAGAATACCTTTGGGAATCCACATACCTGTATATATTCAAAGCTACATGGATGTCTTAGACTTTCTTTAGTCTTGTTGTTAATATGTGTTCACACAGGACACATATATTTACATTTAACCCAAGACAGAGACAAGTTTTTTGGAAAGAATGTAGGATGGAGATTAAAGAGATTGTGTTTCTAATCCTGGACCTGGAGATTATTAGCTGAGCTGAAGGAAATCTCTTAATTAGTCTGGGCTTCAGTGTACTCATCAAAATAAATGGCCTCAGTTCCTTTCTGTGTTTACATTTGTTCTAGATGGTCTCATCTAGTCATATGTCTTTAAAGATCATAAATGCACTGACAATTTTCAAATGTATAATTCTAACCCAGAACTGTTTTTCCCCTGAAATCCAGTTTTGTGTATTTAGCCTACTCTTAATCATTGCCACCAACTAAAGAACTATTAGAATTTCAACCTTCTAATATCCAAAAGTGACCTCTTGATTACACTGAAGTCTCCACTATTTTAGTAAATGGCAAGTCTAGACTGTCTGAAGTAAGGCATGTCTACTCCAAACCTGACTCTTTCTTTATATGAACTCAGAAAAGCATTTTGCTTGAATTTAATTTCCCAAATTCTCCTTAACAGACTTCCTCCAGTTTTTACTTGGTGGAGACTTGTCCTAAATGACCATTGTAAGAAAGATTGTCTCTATAAGAGAGAGTTCAGGTCAAACTCAAATCTTTATTTGAAAATAGTAAAGGCAACATGAGAGAATTTAAATCATGTGAAAAGGGCATGGTAAGAAAGGATAACACTGTGAGGTTATCTTTCCATTTGACATAAAGGTCAGTGGTAGTACAAGAATTCTTTCTTTATCCCAGCCAGGAAAGACCATTTCGATACTGTGGCATGTGGAAGTTAATGGATTTTTAGATGTGAACTGGATTCAGGCTGAAGGGATAGGAGACAGAGAAAGGAGATAGGAGACAGAGAAAGAGCAGAGGGACATATTAAAAATTCAGCATTTTAAATGGACAAATGGAACTTCATTTGCTGTAAGAGAGAACTAAGATCCTATAAAATGATCCTTTAGATATCAGATTTTCTCTAATTTAGACACTGTAGATAAACAAAACTTCTTTATGTGTAAAACATTATTGAAAAAGTACACAGTCATTTCAAGTGTAATTTTGGAGGTTGATAAGTAATATTTTTCATTTTTGATAAATACATGAAAGTTTAAGAGTCAAATTTATAGCCATTGTCAGCATTTTTAAAATTAGAAAGTGTTTTCCATATGAAGTTAGATTTTTTAAAAAATAATTAAAACTTTACTCTCTATACTCTGTTTTTTAGTTATGATTTTAAGACCGCTTTATGTTTTTTTAATATAAATTTATTTATTTTAATTGGAGGTTAATTACTTTAGAATATTGTATTGGTTTTGCCATATATCAACATGAATCCACCACAGGTATACATGTGTTCCCCATCCTGAACCCCTTTCCCTCCTCCCTCTGCATACCATCCCTCTGGGTCATCCCAGTGCACCAGCCCCAAGCATCCAGTATCATGCATTGAACCTGGACTGGTGATTCATTTCATATATGATATTATACATGTTTCAATGCCATTCTCCCAAATCATCCCACCCTCTCCCTCTCCCACAGAGTCCAAAAGACTGTTCTATACATCTGTGTCTCTTTTGCTGTCTGATTTTCTATTTTTAGCTGGATAATTTCCTCTTCTGTTTTCAGTAGAATTTGCTCAGTTGATATGTAGATATATCTAGGAGATCACTTCACTGATTAGAGAAGGTGAAACTCCAGGCCCTATGTGTGGTTCATTAGGCTACTTTCCTAACCAAACCACTGACAGACTGAATGTCCATGGTTTATTTTCTTCAGAGTTCATAAATTACTAAATTATTGTTGTAACCACTTGAGTCTGGATTTACATTCCATGCTCTAAAGAAGATGATTACAGAATAGTGCTTTGCCAGTGAATAATTACTGTTGAAAGGCTTTTTGAGATTTCAAAAGATTCAGAAAATGTGTTTTTAAAATTAAGATGAAGGTTTTCAGACCTTTAAAAAATGTGGACTCTCAGTTCTTGAATGTGAGTAAGATAAAGTTAAATGCTATCTATGAAAAACGGCAGACCAAATTATAGATACTCTGGCTTTGTGAGAGGAATTACATTTCAGAAGAATTTGTTTGAAAGAGAATCCTTTATTATATATTTCTAAAGAATCAGAAATTGGATAAAAAGGAAATCATCAACCACCTTTTATTTAAAAATCATAACAAGTTTATTGTATTTTTCTGTTTCTCTCTGAATTACAATTAAGGACCAAACCTGAAGACTGAAGGTACTAAGCACACAACATTCTAAGTTCACAGTGGGGGCAAACACTCCTTTGTTCCCATTTAGACTTAAGGGACTTCAGAAATGGCCTTACAACCCTTAACATCACCCTAAATGCAAATAAATAGGAAAGGAGGATTGGAGAGATAGGAAACTAAAGCCTTTGAGGCCAGCAGAATTCAAGGTGATAGAACAAAGAAGACAACATCGAGACTTACCTGTTTAGCCAGCAGAGTTGCTGACCTGCTCTGTATTAGTTAAACAAAGGGCAAGGACTGGAAAGGAGTTGCTGGAGTCAAGAGTGAAGGAAGTTATGTTCCTCCTCACAGTTCCCGTTTCAAATTGGATAGATAGGAAGTTTGCTTGAATCAAGTAAACACTAAGAAAGGCAGCTGGGCTCTGTCTTCTTAATTTTTCACTCAAGATGAATATCCATTGCCTGAAGGTAGTCCGGCAACAAGAAGTGGTGGAGTGGAGGTCTTCCACCTCAGGAAACTGCAGTAGGAAGGCCCTTTTTCATCCTCTCCAAAGAACCCACATGTATATTCTAGGGGAGAGTTAAGGCTCGGATGGCTGCCACACATAGTCATTTCCCTTTGCGCGAATGTCCTGAAGTGTACTGCCAGTTCCAAAAAGTGAATTTTATTTTGTGATATAAATTGGCATCATGTCAATATAAGTCAAAGGAGCAGAAGCATTAGAGAAGAGATATTTGCTGTCTCAGTGGTCATCACACCAAGAGAGCCACAGCATAATGGATTACAGCTGGAAGAACTGCAAGACAAAATAATTTTCTAAGAGATACTTCAGGATAACTGAAACTTATCAAGAGGGGAGGCAAAAGCTAGGATACTAGAGGAATTGTAAGTCTTTGCAAGGCAGTTATACTCACCACTCTAGCAGCAATGATGCAAGTTATTTGAAGACATGTACCTGTACTTGTGCTCGGTTGCTCAGTCCTATCTGACTCTTTGCAATACTATGGACTGTAGCCCACTAATCTGTCCATGGGGTTTTCCAGGCAAGAATCTGGAGTCGGTTGCTATTTCCTACTCCAGGGGATCTTCCCCACACAGAGATTCAACCCGCATCTCTTGAAACTCCTGCACTGGCAGCTGAATTGTTTCTTATGAACACACCGTGGGAAGCCCTATACGTAGAGCAAACACTAAAAGCAGTCCAGCTTCTAGCCAGATTAATATAAATCTTTACACTGTAGGCCTATTTACCTCAGTTTTCATTACTGAAAACAAAATCTTGGTTTTCATGAAAAAAAAAAAAATATATGGTATTGATGAGTCTGGGTCAAAGTCAAAACCATATGTATGATATTTTGGGACAAGACATAGGCAATTACAAGTTTTCCCTGGCAGGTTGTGGGGAGAGAAAGAGGCTACATTCCCCATCCTAGACTTGATAAAAAGTCAGCCAGTTGTGCTTCTTTGGAAGAATTGTAGGCAAGCACTTAGACACTCCTTTTAGTCATATCTGCCTTTCTAGCCCAGAGACCTCCATTTGGATGCTTTCTTATTGAGAAGAACACAACTACATCCAGTTGATTAACATCAATATTGATAAATATTAAAATATGTACACACAACTCCAGTTAAACATGAAACACCATACAAATTCCTACTGCAATACATCCTACAAAATACCTGAACATTCTTTCTCAAAACTATAAAAGTCATCAAAAATAAGTCTCTCACAGCCAAAAAGTAAATGAGATATGAATAGTAAATGTAATGTGGTATCCATGATGGAATTTTGGAAAAGGAAAAGAACTTTAGTTAAATTGAAGATATGTGAACAAAGTAGAGTCTTTAAGTTCAGTTCAGTTCAGTCCCTAAGTAATATCCAGCTCTTTGACTACAGCATGTCAGGCTTCCATGGCCATCACCAAGTCCTGAAGCTTGCTCAAACTCATGTCCATTGAGTTGCTGATGCCATCAAGCCATCTCATCCTCTGGCATATTTCCCAGGATCAAGTTCTTTTATTAGTCAACTCTTCTCATCAGGTGGCAAAACTATTGGAGCTTCAGCTTCAGCATCAGTCTTCCCAGTAAATATTCAGGACTGATTTCCTTCAGGACTGACAGATTTGATCTCCTTATAGTCCAAAGGACTCTGAAGAGCCTTCCCCAACACCACAGTTCAAATGCATAAGTTCTTTGGTGCTCAGATATTTTATAGTCCAACACTCACATCTATATATGACTTACTGGAAAAACCATAGCTATGACTAGATGGACCTTCATTGGCAAAGTAATGTCTCTGCTTTTTAATATGCTGTCTATGTACAGTACAGTTCAGTTGCTCAGTTGTGTCCGACTCTTTATGACCCCATAGACTGCAACATGCCAGGCCTCCGTGTCCATCACCAGCTCCCAGAATTTACTCAAACTTATCCCCATTGAGTCAGTGATGCCATCCAAACATCTCATCCTCTGTTGTCTCCTTCTCTTCTTGCCTTCAATCTTTGCCAGCATCAGGGTCTTTTCAAATGAGTCAGCTCTTTGCATCAAGTGGCCAAAGTATTGGAGTTTCAGCTTCAGCATCAGTCCTTTCAAGGAATATTCAGGACTGATTTCCTTTAGGATGGACTGGTTGGATCTCCTTGCAGTCCAAGGGACTGTCAAGAGTCTTCTCCAAAACCACAGTTCAAAAGCATCAATTCTTTGACAGGCAGCTTTCTTTATAGTCCAACTCTCACATCCATACATGACTACTGGAAAAACCATAGCCTTGACTAGATGAACCTTTGTTGGCAAAGTAATGTCTCTGCTTTCTAATATGCTGTCTAGTTTGGTCATAACTTTCCTTCCAAGGAGTAAGTGTCTTTTTATTTCATGGCTGTAGTCACCATCTGCACTGATTTTGGTGCCCCCCAAAATAAAGTCAGCCACTCTTTCCACTGATTCCCCATCTATTTGCCATGAAGTGATGAGACAAGATGCCATGATCTTAGTTTTCTGAATGTTGAGCTTTAAGCCAACTTTTTCACTCTCCTCTTTCACTTTCATCAAGAGCCTCTTTAGTTCTTCAGTTTCTGCCATAAGGGTGGTATCATTTGCATATCTGAGGTTATTGATATTTCTCCCCCCAATCTTGATTCCAGCTTGTGCTTCCTTCAGCCCAGCGTTTCTCAAGATGTACTCTGCATATAAGTTAAAAAAGCAGGGTGACAGTATACAGCTTTGACATACTCCTTTTCCTATTTGGAACTAGTCTGTTATTCCATGTCCAGTTCCAACTGTTGCTTCTTGACCTGCATACAGGTTTCTCAAGAGGGAGGTCAGGTGGTCTGGTATGCCTATCTCTTTCAGAATTTTCCACAATTTATTGTGATCCACACAGTCAAAGGCTTTGGCATAGTCAATAAAGCAGAAATAAATGTTTTTCTGGAACTCTCTTGCTTTTTCAATGATCCAGCAGATGTTGGCAAGATTCTGAGGTCCTTATTTCAGCTGTGATCCACACAAAGCCTTTAGCATAGTCAATGAAGCAGAAGTAGATATTTTTCTGGAATTCTGTTGCTTTTTCTGTGATCCAACTGATGTTGGCAAGTTGTCTCTGGTTCCTCTGCCTTTTCTGAATCCAGCTTGCACATCTGGAAGTTCTTGGGTCACATTCTGTTGAAGCCTAGCTTGCAGAATTTGAGCATTAATTTCCTAGATTGTGAAATGTGTGCAATTGTGTAGTAGTTTGAACATTCTTTTGCATTGCCTTTGTTTGGGACTGGAATGAAAACTGACCTCTTCCAGTCCTGTGGCCACTGCTGAGCTTTCCAATTGTTGGCATATTGAGTATAGCACTTTCACAGCATCATCCTTTAGGATTTGAAATAGCTCACCTCGAATTTCATTACCTTCGCTAACTTTGTTGGCAGTGATGTTTCCTAAGGCCCACATGATTGCCCTCCAGAATTTCTGGCTCTAGGTGAGTGATCACACCATGTGGTTGTCTGGGTCATGAAAATCTTTTTTTGTGTACTTGTTCTGTGTATTCTTGTCACCTTTTCTTAAATCTTCTTCTTCTGTCAGGTCCATACTGTTTCTGTCCTTTATTGAACCCATCTTTGCATGAAATGCCCCCTTGATATCTCTAATTTTCTCAAAGAGATCTCTAGTCTTTCCCTTTCTGTTGTATTTCTATTTCTTTGCATTGGTCACTTCATCAGGCTTTCCTATCTCTCCTTGCTATTCTTTGGAACTGTGCATTCAGATAAACATATCTTTCCTTTACTCTTTTGCCTTTTTCTTCTCTTCTTTTCTCAAGTATGTGTAAGACCTCCTCAGACAACCATTTTGCCTTTTTTGCATTCCTTTTCCTTGGGGATGATTTTGATCACCACATCCTGTACAATGTTAGGAACCTCCATCCATTGTTCTTCAAGCACTCTGTCTATCAGATCTGATCCCTTGAGTCTGTTTGTCACTTCCACTGTATAATCAAAACTGAAAATGCATGAACAAAGTATAGTCTTTAGTTAATAATAATATGTCAATATTGGTTAATAAATTGGAATAAATGTGCCATAATGATATAAGATTTTAATAATAGTGGAATTTGTATGATAGATTTTGTACTATTTTTATAATTTCCTCCAAATCTCCAACTGTTCTAAAATCTAAAGATTAATTTTAAAAAAGGTTTTAAAAAATCAGTAAAAAAACGAAAAATAAAAATGATGTGAAATGCATGCCACATCCCTTTAGCAGCAAGATCCAGTTGTTCGTGTTATTTCAGCTCATATTTCATCTAACAGATTTTGGCTATTTAGTCTTACCTAATTGCAAATTCAGGATATGAGCCTACTTGAAAATGTTTCATTGCTAATAAAGAAAGAAAATAAAGTAAAGAAAATGGATTTTGGAGAAATTCTAATTTTATCCCACAATTCCGTGAGAGTATTATTCTATTAGCATAAATGCATATAATACAGAGAAAAATCCACAATGAAGAATTTTAAAAGCTCCTGAAGAATACTCTCATTAAGAAGGCTGAGTTCCAAAGAACTGATACTTTTGAACTGTGGTGCTGGTGAAGACTCTTGAGAGTCCCTTGGTCTGCAAGGAGAGCAAACCAGTCAATCCTAAAGGAAAATCAACCCTGATTATTCATTTGAAGAACTGTTGATGAAGCTGAAGCTCCAATACTTTGGCTACCTGATGCAAAGAGCTGACTCATTGTCAAAGATTCTGATGCTGGAAATGTTTGAATGCTAAAGGAGAAGAGGGCAGCAGAGGATGAGTTGGTTAGATAGCGTCACCAATTCAGCGGATATGAATTTGAGTAGACTCCAGGAAATAGTAGAGGACAGAGGAGCCTGGCATGCTGTAGTCCATGAGGTCAGAAATAGGTGCACACAACTTAGCCAATGAACAACAACAAAAGAACATGATATTTAGTTACCTAGATTAAAAACTAGGTAATGCCTGTCATGTTTCAGAATAAGAACTCTAGGTAATAAAACAGGATTATTTTCAAATTTAAATCGGAATAATAGGGAATATGAGCTCTGAGTAGCTCAAACTGTTCTATAAGGAAAATGATGCTAAACATGATATTACAGGAGAGGGTGGTGAGAAGGAAATTGTCAAGGTGCTGACTGCTTGATAATGTCAAAACAAAATACAGATTGCTAAAGAGTGCCGCCAGAAGACCCAATGAAAAGCCAAACAGAAGAGGCAGAAAGGGTGGTCATGCCTGGGAAGTTTCAAGAGCTTGTTGACAAGGTGGTGTTGAGTTACCCACATAGAATATGAGTCTTGTTTTATAGCATTATAAGTCAGAGGAAGGCTGTGAACCAAAGTCAGGCTGACTACCGGAGAACAAATCTTTTGAAGAAGAAATTTGTTATTACATGAGAGACCATTTAGGCAAAAAAATGAATAGGCTCTAACTGGAAAGGCACATAAACAGTGAGGTCAATAGGGAAGAATTTTAAGCGATAGAGAAACATGCAGCCCTGATTTTGTGTTTTGTGGTCTTTTTTCTCATAGTTAGAGATTCGAGAGGAATTTCCTGTAGTACTTTTGTAATGTCCTTGGTTCTGTCTCATCACAACAAAAATTTGAAGTGACAGATGAACCAATGTTACAGCCCTCGGACTGACCAGTGTTACAGCTCTCTGTTACAGCTCAGTTTTATTTAGAAAGTAAAGGAAAAAACATCCTCAAGGTGTGAGGGCATGCCGACCCAAAAGACTAGAAGAGAGCCCTCTCCCCCAGCCCAATATTGGCCCCTCTTTTTATATGCTTTTTTCTTCTCCCCCTGGGCCTGCCCTATGTAAATTGGACTAGCCAGGAGTGCTGTTTGTTTTACCTGAGGTCCTCACCCCAGTCCTCAGACCTTCCTTTGTTCTATTTTTGTGGGTTTTTTCCTTCTTGGTCTTTTTGCCACCGCCAGTCTAATCTCCTTTTTTCTATTCTAACTACCTAACACAAATCATGGGACAAAATTATTGCTTGGAGACCATGTGAGCAACCAGTTGGCTGAAGGCAGTGATATTATCACATCTTCTGGCATTAATTTGGCTAAAATGACTTCCCACTGTGACCTCAGGCTTGTAGCTTCCTATTGTCTTGAAAGAACAAAAAGTGGCCCCAAACTATGCAGAAAAATTTCTGGAATCTTCAATCAAAAAGGAGTGGGTGAGGATGAACTTGAAGTGAAAAAGATTAGCCAAGGAATTTAAGAGATATTTGTTTCAGGGCTCTCATTTCATAAATAATAGTTTTCTTTGATCTTGGACAAAGTATAAAATTCTGTCCCTTTGCATCTGTTTCCATCCAAAGTAGGAATTTTGAGCAAAATAACATCCATAAAAGGAAATTAGGCTCTATGGACAGATAATCACTATGCAAATCTAGGTTTTAATAGCTCTAATATAGCTTCTATTATTGGGGACTATGTAGAATTCAGTGAGATTATAATAGCGTTATTGATAGTAGCAGCCTAAGTACAATTTAATATTCTTGGTCATTTTGAATTTTAGTTTAACTGTTTCAGAAATGATTGCAGGAATTTACTTTGATTTACTTTTCTTGAGCCAAAAATACAGCTGGAATATTATTAAAAGACATCATCAAACATTATTATTATGAGATGTGTATCCCATCATTGTATGCTGCTGTACATCCTAATACAGTAAATCGATTTTTGTAAAGACTTAACTTGCATTAAATATATAATGTATTGAAATATATTATATCCTTTTATCTTCCATTCTTGCACATACTGCTTGATAAAGATTGGGTATTTCATGACTCCTCTTATCCCAAATTTTATAATTTGTACTCTCTGGCTGGAGAGATTGAATCTGTTTGAGGTAAACCTATTTAGTCGAGGTTTTAAGTGTGAGTCTAGATTCAGTCTTATTCTTGGCATAAACTACATAGCTGCAGGCCTGTCAGTGGGAGTGTGTCTGTTTAATTACCAACTCAGTTGTACTTTCAGACTAGATGTAGTGACAATCACTCTCTAAGTCCAGTGTCTTTTAACTTTCTTTTCCTTTGTATATTGTCTTGCAATTTTCTTTATGTATGCTTATGTATACACACATATATTTATTTGTGTACATAAATAGGTACATAAGTATGTGCACATATGTGTGTGTGTGTGTGTGTGTGTGTAGAAGAGACTAAAGTTGATTGACTAGAGTAACTGATCAAAATGTAATATGATATTACCTATTCTAATTATTATTAATTTTGGTAATTTGGATTTAAGAAGATACTTGTTTTTTAAAATAAGTAACACTATGAAAAATGATGATTAAGTGGACTAGAGAAAATGAATTCTAAGAAATATAAAAGTTGCTTCTTATGCCCTTAAAAAGAGATTTGAATTTACAAGATACCTTAAGATAATTATCTTATGCTGATCTTCAAGAAGATTTCTTTTTTGTCCCAGCTTTTGAGATATACTTCACAGATACAGTTGTAAGATATTTAAAGACTACAATAAGATCCCTGGAACAGGACATGGCAACCTACTCCAGTATTTTTGCCTGGGAAATCCCATGCAGAGAGAAGCCGGGTGGCCTACAGTCCAAAAGTTTTCAAAGAGTCCTCAGGCATGACTGAGAGACTAAGCACACACACATACACAGACACACACACATATCCATCACCTCACATGTTTACCTTTTTTTGCTTCTATTTTTCCCCTTTTTTTCTTTTGATGTGATTATTTAAGTTCTTATTTCTTAGTAAATTTTAATTATGCAATACAGTGTTATCAACCACAGTCACTGTGTTATATATTAAATCTTCAGACCTTATTCATCTTATAACTGAAAGTTTGTACACTTTTACCAAATTCTCCCTTTTCTCAACCCCCAAGCTTCAGCAACCCCAATTTTCTACTATATTTCTGAGCTCAATTTTTTTTTAAGTTTCCAAATATAAGTGCAATACCATATGGTATTTGTCTTTGTCTGCCTTATTTCACTTAGCATAATGTCCTCTAGATTTACATATCTTGTTACAAATGACAGGATTTTCTCCTGTTTATAAGGTTGAGTAATATTTCCTTATATATATGTATGTACATATAACAAGAAACTTCCCTAAAACACAAAACAGATCATTTGCTTCAATTCTATACAGCAAGTCCTTAATAATCCCTAAACTAGATGTAGTTTTAAAGAAACAAATAGCACAGAGATAATCCAGAGAGATGATATGGGGTGAGAGGTGGGAGGGGGGTTCAGGATTGGGAACTCATGTACACCCACGGCGGATTCATGTCAATGTATGGTAAAACCAATACAGTATTGTAAAGTAAAATAAAGTAAAAATAAAATTTTTTTTTTTAAAAATTAAGAAGCAAATAGAAGTAACTGTAATTTACTAATGTAATCTGTGTATATACAAATATATTTGACATTTCTGATCTCTTACAAGTTTATGGTTTTATTTCTTTTTTAAATATTCTCTCAGGTTATAGAAAAATCTTCTTTAATCATCTCCATATTCTGTACTTTTATTGCAAAGTAGAAGAAGGAATTTTTATATTAGAATGAAAAATCTTATTTTCATTGAAAAATAGAAGTGTAAAACAATGTCCCATTGTTCTTCCATTCTAAAGTCAAGGCAAATGTCTAGAAGAAGAAATGAAGAGATTATATAGCATAAAAATATTCAGTCATAGTACACTATCACTTTTGTCTCTATTAATCATATAGTTACTTCCAATAGTAATAATAACTAACAAAATATCTGACTTATCTTGAATTGGTATAGAATAATATATATTCCCTGATGGCTCAACATTAAAGAAACTGCTGTCAATGCAGGAGACATAGATTCATCCCAGGGTGGGGAAGATCCCCTACAGAAGGAAATAGCAATACACTCCAGAGTTTTTTGCCTGGGAAATCCATTGCAGAGGCGCTTGGTGGTCTATAGTCCATGGAGTCTCAGAGTCAAACACAGCTTAGCCACTGAGCACTCATGCATGCAATACGTATTTATATCTATGCTGTATCTTCCAGTCTTCTTTATAGTAATTCTTAACTACAAAGACTATACTTTTATTTTAAGAATTACAGTAAAATAAAAAATGTAAAAGAAAGTATAAAGGGGATAGGAGAAAAATATTATTATAGGTGACTTAGAGGCAAATTATCCAGTTGGCAGATGGCCACTAGCAATCCCTTTGATCTCTCATCAAGATTTGGATGCTATTTTCTCTCTCTTGAATCGTTGGTAGTCCTATGACTTGTTTTGACCAGGAGAAAGAGGCAAAAGTCATGTTGTGCAAGTTCTGGTGCATGGCTGTTCTTTACCAGGCATAGCACCTTTCATTTTCACTCTCTTGGGATCCAGTCATGAAGTGAAAAAGCTATGGGCAAGATCACTGTGACAAAAGAGAAAAGGCCCAACACAGTCTACAGAGGCGTTCCAGTTACCGCAAAAGAGGTGCCATGAGTGTGAAAGAAGCCATTTTGAATATGCTATCCCAGCCACATTCCACAGAAGGTAGCCAAAGAAGGGCTTTGTATTTTTAGCCAACACCCCGTGGCAAAGAAAGAAAGCTAAGTCAGCTAACTGGACTTGATTGCCATTCCTTTCTCCAGGGAATCTTCCCGACCCAGGAATCAAGCCCTGGTTTCCTGCATTGCAGGCAGATTCTTTACCATCTGACCACCAGACGAAAATTGGTGTACATGTATCTTTTCAAATTAGAGTTTTCTCCAGATATATGTCCAAGTGTGGGATTACAGGATCATATAGTAATAATACTTTTAGTTTTTTAAGGAACCTCCATGCTGTTGACCCTAGTGGCTGTACCAATTTACATTATTATCAACAGTGTCACAAGTGTTTTTACTTTCCATATCCACTGCAGCATTTTTTTGGGGGGGGGGTAGATTTTTTAATGATCATCATTCTGACTGGTGTGAGGTAATACCTCACTGTAGTTTTGACTTGCATTTCTCTAATAATTTATGATACTGGACATTTTTTCATGTGCTTTTTAGCCATCTGTATGTCTTATTTGGAGAAAAGTATTTTTAGGTATTCTGCACATTTTTAATAAGATATTTTATATTAGATGTTTTTTCTGGAACTCTCTTGCTTTTTCCATGATCCAGCAGATGTTGGCAATTTGATCTCTGGTTCCTCTGCCTTTTCTAAAACCAGCTTGAACATCAGGAAGTTCACGGTTCACGTATTGCTGAAGCCGGGCTTGGAGAATTTTGAGCATTGCTTTACTAGCATGTGAGATGAGTGCAATTGTGCGGTAGTTTGAGCATTCTTTGGCATTGCCTTTCTTTGGGATTGGAATGAAAACTGACCTTTTCCAGTCCTGTGGCCATTGCTGAGTTTTCCAAATTTGCTGACATATTGAGTGCAGCACTTTCACAGCATCATCTTTCAGGATTTGAAATAACTCCACTGGAATTCCATCACCTCCACTAGCTTTGTTGTTAGTGATGCTTTCTAAGGCCCACTTGACTTCACATTGCAGGATCTCTGGCTCTAGGTGAGTGATCACACCATCATGTTTATCTTGGTCATGAAGATCATTTGTGTATAGTTCTGTGTATTCTTGCCACCTCTTCTTAATATCTTCTGCTTCTGTTAGGTCCATAACATTTCTGTCCTTTATTGAGCCCATCTTTGCATGGAATGTTCCCTTGGTGTCTCTAATTTTCTTAAAGAGATCTTTATTTCTGCATTATTGACTATGCCAAAGCCTTTGACTGTGTGGATCACAATACACTGTGGAAAATTCTGAAAGAGATGGGAAAACTAGACCATCTGACCTGCCTTTTGAGAAACCTATATGCAGGTCAGGAAGCAACAGTTAGAACTGGACATGGAACAACAGACTGGTTCCAAATAGGAAAAGGAGTACATCAAGACTGTATATTGTCGCCCTGCTTATTTAACTTCTATGCAGAGTACCTCATGAGAAACGCTGGGCTGGAAGAATCACAAGCTGGAATCAAGATTGCCGGGAGAAATATCAATCACCTCAGATATGCAGATGACACCACCCTTATGGAAGAAAGTGAAGAGGAACTAAAAAGCCTCTTGATGAAAGTGAAAGAGGAGAGTGAAAAAGTTGGCTTAAAGCTTAACATTAAGAAAACGAAGATTATGGCATCTGGTCCCATCGCTTCATGGGAAATAGGTGGGGAAACAGTGGAAACAGTGTCAAACTTTATTTTGGGGGGTCCAAAATCACTGCAGATGGTGACTGCAGCCATGAAATTATAAGAAGCTTACTCCTTGGAAGAAAAGTTATGACCAACCTAGATAGCATATGGAAAAGCAGAGACATTACTTTGCCAACCAAGGTCCATCTAGTCAAGGCTATGGTTTTTCCTGTGGTCATGTATGGATGTGAGAGTTGGACTGTGAAGAAGGCTGAGTGCCGAAGAGTTGATGCTTTTGAACTGTGGTGTTGGAGAAGACTCTTGAGAGTCCCTTGGACTGCAAGGAGATCCAACCAGTCCATTCTGAAGGAGATCAGCCCTGGGATTTCTTTGGAAGGAATGATACTAAAGCTGAAACTCCAATACTTTG
This sequence comes from Budorcas taxicolor, assembly GCF_023091745.1. Lineage (NCBI taxonomy): Eukaryota > Metazoa > Chordata > Mammalia > Artiodactyla > Bovidae > Budorcas > Budorcas taxicolor. Next base: position 114,209,269 of record NC_068910.1, on the reverse strand, counting down.
GCCACCTCATGTGAAGAGTTGACTCATTGGAAAAGACTCTGATGCTGGGAGGGATTGGGGGCAGGAGGAGAAGGGGACGACAGAGCATGAGATGGCTAGATGGCACCACTGACTTGATGGACTCTGAGTGAACTCTGGGAGCTGGTGAGACAGGGAGGCCTGGCGTGCTGTGATTCATGGGGTTGCAAAGAGTCGGACACAACTGAGTGACTGAACTGAACTGATTTTATATTAAGCTTTATGAGCTATTTGTGTGTTTTAGAAATTAATTATTTGTTTATAGTATCACTTGAAACTATTTTCCCCGAAATCATAGTTTCCTTTTGCTTTGTTCATGGTTTTCCTTTGCAATGCAAAAGCTTTTAATTTTAATTAGGTTCTGTTTGTTTATTTTTTATTTTATTTTCATTACCCTAGAAAATGTATCCAAAAAATTATCACTACAAGTTATGTCAAGGACTGTTTTGCCTGTTTTCAATAAGAGTTTTATAGTATCCAGTCTTACATTTAGGTTTTTAATCCATTTTGAGTTTATTTTTCTGTATGGTGTTAGAGACGTTCTAATTTCATTTTTTTTATTTACATGTAACTATCAAGTTTTCCCCTCACCACTAATTAAAGATGCTCTCTTTTCTCCATTGTATATTCTTGTTGCCTTTGTCATAGATTGACTGACCATGGGCACATGGTTTTGTTACAGAGTTTTTTATCCTGTTCCATTGATCTATAAATCTATTTTTGTGCCAGTACCATAATGTTTTGATTTCTATAGTTTTGTGGTCTGAAGTCAGAGAGAGTGGTTCCTCCAGCTTTGTTGTTGTTGTTGTTTTTTTTTTTCTCAATACTGTTTTGGCCATTTGGAGTCTTTTGTGTTTCCATACAAATTTTAAACATTTTTGTTAAGTGTAAGATTTTTGAACTAAATACTTTATGTTACAAATAAAAAGGGCCAAGATACCCCATCTATATTCTCATGAATTGGAAATAAATATAGTTTAATTATAAGAGAACTTGGGTTGATCAGTAACTACTGATCAGTTTAGAGTACTTTTAGCTGCAAGTAAAAAGTTTCTTACTTACACTTGCTTAAAGTATAAGGACATAAATCATCCCGAAGGCTAGACAAACAATACAGTATTGATAGACAAACTTAACATCTGCAAGCAACTATGTTCTTTTCATCATTCTGTGTTTCATCCTCAACAAGTTACACACTGTGTCATGGGTATAAGATGACTTATCTGAGATTCAGACATTACATTCATATTTAAGGCAACAAAGACACTGTTATATACAGGCTTCTTTTTGATGGAAATTAACTTTTTCTAGAAGCAGTTCTAATCAAATAGTAGCCATGTGCTGTGTTCCATTCATCAGAACAGGGTCACATGGGCATAACTGGCTACAAAGGAAGCTAGTAAATTCCACATCTGGCAAAGGAATAAGAATTATCATGACAACTTAGACCGGTTTTGCTTTATCATAAGTGGAAGGACATCCATATTATTCTGAACAAAGCTATATTCTGTTAATAGTAACAAGAAATAGATGATGGTGGACAAGCAACCAAAAAGATATGGCATATTCAGTGAATTCATACTGGTACCCTATCATTCTGAGTTTGGAGGAAAATGCTTTATTTGCTTTGTTTTTAAATCAGTGACAGATATTGCTTAAAAATCCCTAGCAACAGTTAAAAGTCAATAAAAGAAAATTCCTGCTTATTCTCAATCTGTTGAGAGATATTTTTTAAAAATATATAAATTATATTGAAATTTGTCTAAATCTTTTTCTTTACCTAGATGAATCACATTAATTTTTTATTGATACTTAGAAAGTAATTTTGCAATATTGGGATAAATCTGGTTCTGTCATGATATCCTTTTCATTTTTAAAAATATTTACTTTGCTCACATTTGTTTAGAATTTATGTATTCATATTCATGAATGAGATAAACCTCTAATTCTGTGACATTTTTATCTCCTTTTCAGATTTTGGGATTAAGATTACTCTAACATCATAAAATAATTTGAGGAGTATGCTCATTTCATTTTCCCCAGAAATATTTGTATGTGATTATACTTATTTTTTCCTTGTATATTATTTCTGGTTTGCATTGAAGGAGTGATCTTTTTTAATCAGGCTTCTTGTGATGTAATTTATGTGCTATAAAACTGACCCATTCAAGATATAGCTTGACGATTTAGATAAATGTATACTAACTACATGTTTTAGATAATTACAACCACAATCAAGATGCAGATACTTTTATTAACCTCAAAGTACCACTTTTTGGCAATTGTCTATTATCCCACCCTTAGCTCCTGGCAGAAAATGATCTGATTTCTCTTCTTATAATTTTGCTTTCTCAGGATATCAAGAAGTATGCCTGGAATTCTAAGATTTACCCTTTCCTCTTACTCTCACCTATCCTTGAGCTAAGAAAAAATAACTTTTCTTCAGTGTTTCTATTTCTTCATAACATCTATGCCTGTATGGTAGAAAGCCTCGAACATGGCCCACAAATATCCCCATCTCCTCTTACTCATGCCCTTGTGCAATATGCTCCCCTCGAACACAGGATGGAATCATTGACTCACTTCTAACTAACAGAATAAGGCACATGTGGTAGGATTTCACTTCCAATATTAAGCTAGAAAAAGACTGTGGCTTCCATCTTGGTGCCTTCTTTTGCTTGCAGATTGCTCACTGTGGGGAAGTGAGCTGCTATGAACTAGTGCATCTATGTGGAAAGTACTGTGTAAATGAGCTTGGAAGCAGATCATCTGAGATCACTCAAACTATATGAATGAACTTGGAGAGAGATCGCCCTCAGTTGAGCCTAGAGATGATCACAGAGGCTTTGATCATGGATTTGTAAGAGATCTTAAGCCAGGGAAATCCAGTTGAGTCAATTGTATATCCCTGACCCTGGGAAACAGTGAGAAAATAAATGTTCATTGTTTATAGCTGCTAAAGGTGCATTAGTTTCCTATGGCTGCTGTAACAGATAGTCACACACTTGGTATCTTCAAACAATAGAAATGTATTCTTTAACAATTCTGGAGTGTAGAGGTCTGAAAACAGTTTCACTGAGTACATATTAAGTTGTTTCAACCAAGACACACATCCTCTGGAGGCTATAGGGGAAAAATCTCTTCCGTGATTCTCCTAGCTTTTGAAGTCTGCTATTGAGTGGCCTGTCACTGCATCACTCCAGTTTGTGTCTAATTTCCCTTTCATTTATTTTCTTTTTTTTTTTCTTTTTTCTTTATTTTCATTCATTTATTTTATAAGGACACTTGTGATAGGATTTAGGGCCAACCTGAATAATTCAGAATAAGCTCCTTATTGCAAAGATTTTAATTTAATCCCACCCAAAACTTTTATCATATAAAGCAACATCCATAAGCTCTAGAGATTTTGACTTGATGTCTTTGGCTCTACTAACTACACGGGATAATTTGTTATGTAGTAATAGGTAACTAATGAGGCTTCCAGGATGGCTCAGCAGTAAAGAATCCGCCTGCAATGCAGGAAACGCAGGTTGTATCCCTGAGTCAGGAAGATCCTCTGGAGAAAGAAGTGGCAACCCACTCTAGTACTCTTACCTGGGAAATCCCATGGTGGGCTACAGTCCACATGTGTGCATGTATGCTAAGTCACTTCAGTCACGTCCAACTCTTTGGGAACTTTGGATTGTAGCTTGCCAAACTCCTCTGTCCGTTGGATCTGGAGGCAAGAATACTGGAGTAGGCTGCCATTTCCTTCTCCATGGGATCTTTCCAACCCAGGGATCCAACCTGCATCTCTTACGTCTTTCTGCATTGGCAGGCAAGTTCCTTACCACTAGCCTCACCTGAAAAGTCCAAGGGCTATAGTCCATGGGGTGGCAAAGAGTCAGACATGCCTGAGCAACTGAACACAGTAGATAACTAGTGTACTACTCAGGGTAATTTCTTGTGCAATAATAGATAATTAACACACTGAGTTTTATTGCAGAGTTAAATCATTTAGGCTTCCCTGGTAGCTCAGCTCTAAATAATCCGACTGCAATGCAGGAGACGCCGATTGATTCCTTGTTGGTGAAAATCCCCTGGAGAAGGGATAGGCTACCCACTCCAATATTCTTTGGCTTCCCTGATGGCTCAGGTGTTAAAGAATCTGCCTGCAATGTGGGAGACCTAGGTTAGATCCCTGTGTTGGGAAGATTCCCTGGCAAAGGGAAGGGCTGCCCACTCCAGTATTCTAGTATTCTGACCTGGAGAATTCCATGGACTGTGTATTCCATGGGGTCGAAAAGATCATAGGTGTTTTATTTATTTTTTCCTCTGCATTTTAAAATTTTAATTTTAATTAATTAGTTAATTTTTTGTCAATAGCTTTTTGACTCTCAAAGTCCTTCTCAGTCTTATGTCTTACTGCTTGGGGTCTAGGAACAATCGTATTTTCCGATTTTTCTCTGCTACATTTTGTTAAAAAGTCAATTTTCTTTTATTTTGACTGGCAAAGTAAAGCATTCTTATTTGAGGTTATATCTATCTTGTGATACCTTACCAAAATCAGAATTCTACATATACTAATACACTAATTCTTTCCTATTTTACTAAAAGCAGCAGATGCAGAAAACATATGGTTTGCCTTTCAAATTACAGCTCATGTATCTTTAAGTGTTTTGCCAACTATTTCATATTTATCCATTTGTTTTTAGTCATTAATAAGAATTCATGGCAACCTAATGTGGATATATGTTTGTAAGCTGATATATTGTATACTTATGTTTGTATATATAAAATGATATACTGTAGTATACCACTTCTGATATCAATTTCTGTATCAGATATAACACTAGCATTTGTAACAGATAACCTCTGAAATCTCAGTGAGTTAACAAAATATAATTCCATTTCTTTTTCATGTAAAGCTTCCAACAAATATGTTCTTGATTAAGAAAAGGATTTTCTCTAAGCAGTGATTAAAGATTCCAGGCATTTTTTAATATCTTGGGTATAGTATCTTTGTACAAGGCTTCAATTTCTTTATATTTAATACCATGAATGAGATAAGGGAATGAGCGTGAAGAATTATTATGAGAGGTGTTTATAGTACATGCTTGAAGAAACATACATCATTTCTGCTCACATTCCATTGAATAAAATAACATTTATGACTATATATGATGCATGTACATTCTTGTCTCAACCGGAATTAAGTCTGGGGAGTGGAATTCAACTACTTTCTTAAAAAAAAAAAAAAAAAAGATAGGGGTTTGGTAGACTTAACAGTCTCTACAACACTCTATGAATATCCCCTTTATAACTTTGTTGTAACTTGTTTTATGGCTCTTAACATAGTCAATTTTCATGAAAATTACAGGTATGCTAGAAAATATTGCATTTATGACAGTTTTTATTTGATCATTCTTGTTAATTATGTTAATTTAAACTGCCATGTCTTTAGTGAAATACTCTTCTATGTATCTAAAATTTAATGATCAAAAGTGTAATAAAATCTCTTATAATAATGCCATATTTATAAATTTTTAATTTTAATTGTATGTTTGAATTTGTTGTAGATTTTGAAGTTATTTTATTGTGTATTTATAAATTTCAATTTTTTAATTTTGTCCTTATGAATTAAACATTTTATTAACATGCAAAAGTCTATCTATAGTAAATTTTTTCCCTTAATCCATATTAACATACCCACATCAGTTTTCTTTTGGTTTATATATGCCTGATATATCTTTCTCTTTGTCTTATCCTCATTTTATATTCTTAAACACTGAGTACAACTAGCTTTTTTTAAAATATGCTTAGGTAATCTTCTCCTTTTAAGTAGAAGTTTTAAGTAGAATCTTATAGTACTACTATCCAATTTTAAGTAGAAATATTTTTCTTTTTACGTTTAATATTATCACAGATAGATTTGGATTTATTTCCATTACTAATCTTGTTTTTTCCCATTTATTTTTTGTATATTGTGTAGATTTTTCTTTCTTATTCCCTTATTTTACTCTGAGTTTTTTCATCCATTACACCCACTCTTTATCTGTCTCCTAGTTTGAAAACTATGTATTCTAAGTTTTTCTTTTATTAGTCTCCCTATAATTTACTATAACTATTTAGCATGTTAAAGATTGAATTAATATTTACTTTACTTTTCCCATGAACAAGTAATTTAAAATGTTCTGACATATTAGCCTCTTCCCAGATCATATTATTGACTATAATTCCAGTTTTATGTCTCTTGATTCTCTTAACAACACAATTGTTTTATACATTTTAATATTTATACAAAATTTATTCTTATCTTTGCACTTCATTCCTTCTTAAATTATATCCTATAGACCTGCTGTCTAATACATAGCCACTTGCCATCTGTGACTATTTAAATTTAAATTAATTAAAATTCAGTTTCTCAGTCATAGTAGCCACATTTCAAGTGCTTAAAGTTACATGTGGCTTGCCATATTGGACAGCACAGATGTGACTATTTCCATCATTGAAGAAAGTTCTGTTGGATAGTACTACGTTATTAAGTCTTCAGTGATATATTTTGATCATGAACAAAACTTTGTTATTTTAAACGTATGTTTATTTTGACCACTTTTAAAAGATAGAATTTTAGTTCAGTGGTTATTTTCTCTAATTACTATGAGTATATTATCCAATATATTTGTATTTCTATTATACTGAGAAGGCAGCTGTTGGACTCTTATCGTTGAGTGGTACGCAACCCATTCTAACTCTAAAAGCTTATAAAATTTTTCTTTCACTTTGGTGTTCTGCCATTTCACTGCACTCCATCCAAGGGACAGTTTTTACTTATCCTCTTTGGACTTTCTTTAAGTATCTGAATCTATGATTTTAATTTTTCTATATTCTGGAAAACTATTAATCTACTTCTCTTTAATAATTGTCTGTCTCCACTTTTCTTTTATATGCTTCTAGATATTTAATTTGCAGTCTGTCTTTTTCTGTATATTTTCTTCTAGTGCTTTTATGCCTTTTTTTTACATAATTTCTTTATATATACATTTTCCACTTCACCAAATCCTTCTTTATATAAGCCTAGTCTGCAGTTTGATATGACCATTTTTTATGATTTTAATTATTTTATTTTTTAATTACTAAAAATTATATTTAGTTGTTTCCCTATATAAGGTTGGTCTGCATTCTATTTTAAATATTATCATATTTATATTTTTTAAACATACAAAATTCTTTTATACTTTATAGCTTATAATTTCAACATATGAAATCTTCAAGGATTAACTGTCAAATTTGTGTGTATCTGTTTTCTGCTGATTCTTATTGATGGTGGTTGATTTCTTCATTTGTATGTTGATTTTGTTAAATTGTGAGCTCTTGTAACTATGAACACTATTTGTTGGACTCATCTGAGAATTGCATTAAGATTCAGTGTTCTAGAAATAATTTCTGCTTGCTTCAATCAACTGCCCTAAAATTGGACCAACTTAACACCCTTTAAATTTTTGACTTGGAGTTTTTGTTCCCATGCTGATAGAAATGCTGACTCTAAAACCACTAAAACAAGGATTTACTAGATAGTTATTTATATCTAGTAAATTTTACTTGTTTTTGTTTTTCCTTATCCAATGATGTGTTAAATTATATTCAGATTGTATGTGGGTGGGGAGTTCTCCTCCTGTGCTTATACCCTATGATTTGCTTCTATTCTCCTTGCCAAGAGGCCATGAAAACCCTTGATGTCTTTGGGCTGCCAGAGTTGAGCAGATGTCCTCAGTGATAATGTATTTCCAGGGCTCACTAATTCACTGGGCACTTATATTCCAGCATTTACTAGAATAGGTTATTTGTTTCCTTCACCACTAGCTTGGCTGTTTCTATAAAGAGGTTTGTATGCTGACATCATTTACCATTTTCAGAGTTTGATGTTTCATGAACTTACTGTAAACTGAGATATTTGAAAAGCTTAAATGTTTTCATCTATGATATTTTTGTTTTCCAGAAATATTCCATACTGAATTATAGTTTCAGTATGTAGAGAAGACACTACACATGGGCATCACCAATGGTCCACACCGAAATCAGATTGATTATATTCTTTGCAGCCAAAGATGGAAAAGCTCTATACAGTCAGCAAAAACAAGACCAGGAGCTGACTGTGGCTCAGATCATGAATTTCAAATTGCCATATTCAGAATTAACTTGAAGAAAGTAGGGAAAACCACTAAACCACTCAGGTATGACCTTAATCAAATCCCTTATGATTATACAGTGGAAGTAAGAAATAGATTTAAGGGACTGGATCTGCTAGATAGAGTGCTTGATATGGACGGAGGTTCGTGACATTGTACAGGAGATAGGGATCAAGACCATCTCCAAGAAAAAGAAATGCAAAAAGGCAAAGTGGCTGTTTGAAGAGGCCTTACAAATAGCTGTGAAAAGAGGAGAAGCAAAAAGCAAAGGAGAGAAAGAAAGATATACCCATTTGAATGCAGAGTTTCAAAGAGTAGCAAAAAGAGATAAGAAAGCCTTTCTCAGTGATCAGTGCAAAGAAATAGAGGAAAACAATAGAATAGAAAAGACTAGAGATCTCTTCATTAAAATTAGAGATACCAAGGGAACATTTCATGCAAAGATGAGCTCAATAAAGGACAGAAATGGTATGGACCTAACAGAACCAGAAGATATTAAGAAGAGGTGGCAAGAGTACACAGTAGGACTGTACAAAAAAAGATCTTCATGATGCAGATAATCATAATGGGGTGATTACTCACCTAGAGCCAGACATCCTGGAATGTGTAATCAAGTGTGCCTTAGGAAGGAAGCATCATTATGAACAAAGCTAGTGGAGGTGATGGAATTCCAGTTGAGTTATTTCAAATCCTAAAAGATGATGCTGTTACCATGCTGTACTCAATATGCCAGGAAATTTTGGAAAATGAGGCAGTGGCCACAGAACTGGAAATGATCAGTTTTCATTCAAATCCCAAAGAAGGGCAATGCCAATGGATGCTCAAACTACTGCACAATTGCACTCATCTCACATGCTAGCAAAATAATGCTCAAGATTCTCCAAGCCAGGTTTCAACAATATGTGAACTGTAAACTTCCAACCATGAGCTGATTTTAGAAAAGGCAGAGGAACCAGAGATCAAATTGCCAACATCCTCTGGATCATCAAAAAAGCAAGAGAGTTCCGGAAAAACATCTACTTCTGCTTTATGGACCATGGCTGACCATGCCAGCTTTTCACTGTGTGGATCACAATAAATGGTGGAAAGTTCTGAAAGAGATGGGAATACCACCTGACCTGCCTCTTGAGAAATCTGTTTGCAGGTCAGGAAACAACAGTTAGAAGTGGACCTGGAACAACATACTGCTTCCAAATAGGTAAAGGAGTATGTCAAGGCTGTATATTGTCAATGTGTTTATTTAACTTATATGCAGAGGGCATCATGAATAATGCTGGGCTGGGTGAAGCACAAGCTGGAATCAAGATTGCTGGGAGAAATATCAATAACCTAGGATATGCAGATGATACCACCCTTATGGCAGAAAGTGAAGAAGAACTAAAGAGCCTCTTGATGAGTGAAAGAGGAGAGTGTAAAAGTTGGCTTAAAACTCAACATTCAGAAAACTAAGATCTTGGCATCCAGTACCATCACTTCATGGCAAATAGATGAGGAAACAGAGGAAACAGTGGCTGACTTTAATGTTTGGGGGTCCAAAATCACTGTAGATGGTTACTGCAGCCATGAAATTAAAAGACACTTACTCCTTGTAAGAAAAGTTATGACCAACCCAGGCAGCATATTAAAAAACAGAGACATTACTTTGCCAACAAAGCTCCATCTGGTCAATGCTATGGTTTTTCCAGTAGACATGTATGGATGTGAGAGTTGGACTATAAAAAAAGCTGAGCACCATATTATTGACGCTTTTGAACTCAGGTGTTGGAGAAAACTCTTGAGTCCCCTTGGACTTCAAGGAGATCCAACCAGTCTATCCTAAAGGATATCAGTCCTGAATATTCATTGGAACGACTGATGTTGAAGCTGAAATTCCAATACTTTGACCACTTGATACAAAGAACTGACTCATTAAAAAAGACCCTGATGCTGGGAAAGATTGAAGGTGGGAGGAGAAGGGGACGACAGAGGATAAGATGTTTGGATGGCAACACCGACTCAACAAGCATGAGTTTGAGTAAATTCCAGGAGTTGGTGATGGACAGGGAGGCCAGGCGGGCTGTGGTCCATGGGGTCGCAGAGTTGGACAGGACTGAGTGACTGAACTGAACTGAACTGAACTGAATTATTGTTCAGGATCGAATGTAAAACACATTTTAAGTTTAAGTAATACATACTGCCTTAGTTTATTCAAGTTGGATGTGATATAAACAATATGCAAACCATGGTAATCAGAAATAATCAATTTTTCCCATAAGATACAACTTTTAAAACTATAATCTATAGTTCTCAAAGAGTTCAGAGAAAGTGAATCATGTCTCAAAGTGAGATAGTAAGGACAAAAATAGGGGCATGACTACCCATCGTATCCTGTCTTCACCCAAGTAGTTCAACAAACTGGAATTCTAAGAAGTGTTTTATTGGACTAAAGGTCTATATCAGTTTAAAAATGGTTTGATAATTGCTGCTGAAAATTCCCATATTTTTTCTAATGTTCTGGGCACTGACTCAGCTACAGAAGGGAACCATGGTATCTTCTTGAGATCAATTGGTTTGTCTGGTTAATTAAATTTCTTCTGGAAAAACATTTATCCATTCATCCATCTCAATGGTAAATAATTAGGTGCTAATTCAAAGAGTCTATAATATAATTTATTATATAATAAATAAGTATGAATATATGATAACTATAAATATATATTTGTATATATATTATATATGATTTATAGGTAAGAAGTTCTGTTCATATACTTTAAATTATAAGACTGAGAAGCTCCTGAATGTAGCATTAAGGTATAGACAATCTAGGAAGTAGAGAATCCACAAAATTTCTTATTACTTGAAACATTTATGGCGACTAAGAATCTTCGTTAGCCTGTATGTGTAGTGTACAATACTTACATAGATTTGAGAGTTTTTACTAAAGGAGAGAACAAGAAGGTGGACAGAAAATCAGCGACATCTGAAAGAGAACTGAATCTTTTGGATATTAATGAAATTGATATAAGATAATAATGGAACTTAAAGCAGAAATTGCAGTTTGAAACATGGTTATTGAATAACTTTGGGATGATTTATGCCTACATTAATGGAGAAGGCAATGGCACCCCACTCCAGTACTCTTGCCTGGAAAATCACATGGATGGAGGAGCCTGGTAGGCTGCAGTCCATGGGGTTGCAAAGAGTCGGACACGACTGAGCAACTTCACTTTCATGCATTGGAGAAGGCAACGGCAACCCACTCCAGTGTTCTTGCCCGGAGAATCCCAGGGACGGAGGAGCCTGATGGGCTGCCATCTATGGGGTCACACAGAGTTGGACATGACTGAAGCAACTTAGCAGCAGCAGCAGCAGCAGCATGCCTACATTAATGACTAATTCCTGACGACATATTGGACATCTCTGAGAACAGAAATAGTAACATAGTTGGAAAGATGATATCTTAACAGAGATCATGGGGTAGGAACATTTATTAAAAATATATAAAATTTCCACTAAAATGAGAGAAAACATTTTTCTGCAAATATTTCTTGTGGTCACTGAAATGCACCAGAATTTCACAAACTGTCTGTTTTTTACCTGCTGCAGATGGCAGAGTGTTTGGTTGCCAAAGGGGTAATCTCTTCAGAGGGTTGAAAATAAATGACCTATTCTAAGATGACAGAGACCTGTTTTCTTACCAGCTCTCCAGTTTAGATATGGAATTCTAGGGAGCACTCCCAGAAGCAATTTTGTGTCTGTTACAAGTTTATTAGAGAGAGGCATGATATGTCTTATGGTCATTTCTGAAGAGAACGGTAACAATACTTAACTTTGCAGATCTGATTGATTAAAAATTAAGTGATTCTCTGTGCAAAGAGTTAGCTGACTGACTCCAGATTGGCAGTTTTCTTAAAGAAAGAAACAATTTTAGATATAAGGATATTTTATACATACAAACACTAATATATGAGAGATGATTTCCATCATTCTATAGATTTGACAAGTCTATTTCTATAATTAGATCATAATTTATGTCATCAAGTTCGGAAATCTTAGGCAATTAAGATCAGATTTTATACTTCTTTTAATATTACTAAAAATGTTGTTTATGAGAATTAAAATCTATTTGCTCTCTAATGGAAAAATACAGATTATGGCAGATCTCAGTTGCCACTGACAAATGAGAGGATAGGAAATATATTATCCACTAGCAAATATACCAAGGAAAAGTTACCATTCAGAATGAGCTCTTTGATTAGTCTGTTCTCTATGTCTTCATGCTGTATGACACAGGGAGCTCAGCCCAGTGCTCTGTGACTACCTAGAGGGGAAGGATGGGGAGGGAGATGGGAGGGGGTTTCAGGAGGGAGGGGACATATGTATATCTGTGGCTGATTCATGTTGATATATGTCAGAAACCAACACAATATTATAAAGCAATTATCCTCCAATTACAAAAAATTAAAAATCATTCCATTACATAATTAATTACATATTTCTAGCTCCTAATGGAAAAGTAAGGACATCTCTCTCCCAGTTTTTCAAATTCATTTTAAAATAGAAATTACACAGAAATGGTGCTAATTAATAATCATAATTTTTTTAAAACTATAACAGTGTTAGAGTATAACAAAGTTTGCCATAGGAAATTTTGAGTTATTTCAGCAATACTGACAGCAGAAAGCATGTGAATGGGGAAGAAATCAGAGCAAATAATGACCCAAATCACTAGGAATATTTGAGCCTTTTCTCAAAGAAGCCTCCATGAACTTCTAAGTCAAGAACCAAAACAGCATCATATGGAGGGTGAATGGGAGAGGGAAGCATTAGGTTAATTCATGAAAGAGCTATATTAAATTCACTTGGCTCTTAGGGTAACTTTTCTTTTACTCTCTATAAATTGAGCATCAATTCTTGCCCACGGTACAAATCTTGAGAACTCCTATAATGAATTTATAAATGAATTTATAGATCAATTAATATATTTAGAAGAAATTAGAAAGTGTTTGTCCTAATAGTGTAGTGAACAGAGTGAGGTGTCAGGTGAACCTCTTCAACAGACAAGGAAAAAAATATGGAGAGATAAGAAGACAATTTGGTAGAGCAGTAAAATATACTGAACTGCCTCGCCTTTTCAGAGTAAAGCCCTAATTGGCAGTTGGTATCTGTTCATTTTGTCTGCTTTCTTTGCTTTTCATTCCTACTTGTGAGCCCTGCCTATTAAAGTATCTGTTTTAGTTATAAACAAATAATCCACATTCCCATTCAAGAGGCAGATTTGTTTGTTGCCTATCTAATATCATCCTTTGCCAGATATCTATTCTAACATCGTACTTCATTAATAGTGTAAACAACAAGAAAAATAGTGTTAGTCGCTCTATCGTGTCTAGCCCTTTGCGACCCCGTCAGCTGTAGACCATCAGATTCTTCTGTCCGTGAAATTCTCCGGGCAAGAATACTGGAGTGAGAGTAGCCATTCCTTTCTCCAGGGCCGTTCCCTGACCTAGGGATAGAATCCAGGTCTTCTGCATTGCAGGCAGATTCTTTACCTTCTGAGCCATCGGGAAGCATTAATAAATACAACTAAACAACTGAGGCAGCTTACCTGGTAGTTCAGCTGTTAAAGAAGTCACCTGCACTGTGGGATACCTGGGTTTGGTCCCTGGGTTGGGAAGAACCCCTAGAAAAAAGAATGGCTACACGTTCTATTATTCTGGCCTGGAGAATCCCATGGACTCTATAGTCCATGGGATCGCAAAGAGTCAGACACAACTAAGTGACTTCACTTTTTACTTTAAATAACCAGGACCCAGCCTCTCAGTAAAACCATTAGCATGAAAGAGAAGACCCAAAGGGATGACAGAGGACAAGATGGTTGGATGGCATCACTGACTCAATGGACATGGGTTTGAGCATGCTCCTGGAGATGGTGAAAGACAGGGAAGCCACATGTGCTGCAGTCCATGGGGTCACGAAGAGTTGGACACAATTGAATGACTGAAAACAACAACAAGATGGACAAAATGACTGATTCTAGGGAAAAGATAATGTAGCCATAAACATAGAAAACAATTTCAATTAGTATCCTCAGAATCACTGAATGAGTATTTCCTGCATGAAACTAAAACTATTTAATGTGGAAAGGAATGTGAGAGACATGTAGGTCATCCCAGTTGTTCCCATCAAAGACCACCCTGCGAGAGATAAAATCCAGCCAACCTCCAGTGATAAACACATCAGATGACTTAAACAAGAACAAAAAGACAACTTCCTCAACTTTTGACTGATTGCAGACAGATGAATGAGTTTAATGAAGGGTAGAATAATGGCTCATCTAAACTGTATTTTCATGAACAATAGTAAATGATCATAGATTTCAGTTTTGTTTTTTTTAAAGTCTTTTAATTGAAGGTCATTTGCTAAGCAGCATTGTTGGAGCAAATGATAACAAACTAATAACATGATTTTTAATAGCAAATTACTAAAATTGACCATCATGACCTTAATTTATCCAGCTAAGTTTAAAAAAAACTTCCTTGATCAATTAAAATTATGATTAAATTATAGTGCAAACAATGATATACACTGTAGTTGTAAATTCATGTTTTATTATGAAACAACAGGCTTCCCAAGTAGTGTAGTGGTAAAGAATCTGCCTGCCAATGCAGGAGACATAGAACACGTGGGTTCGATTCCTGGGTTGGGAAGATCCCCTGGAGAAGGAAATGGTAACCCACTCCAGTATTTGTGCCTGGAAAATTCCATGGACAGAGGAGCCTGGTAGGCTACAGGCCATGGGATCAAAAAGAATCAAACATGACTGAGCTACTGAGCACAAGACATGGAACAATTTCTAAGATGTTTGGTTAGAAAAGGCAGACAGAATGTTGAATACAACCATTTAAGTTTTGTAAATGGCTATTCATATTCATAACATTTATATCTACATATACATGGGTTTGTATGTGTATATAAAATTTCTAAAGGTACATTCATAAAACTGTAAGATTGCATTTTAGGAAAAGGTGGAAGGACTTAGGCAGAGAGGAATAATTATGTTATAGATTATACAAATTATATTTTTAATATTTTGAATTTTTATTATTAGCTGAGCATGCATTCTTTTTTCAATCAAAAACAATAGAACTGTAACATAAATGGTATTCATAGAGTTTAAAATTAATTGTAATTGAATGCATAAGCATAAAAACTATAATGTATAAATAAATTTAACAACTTCTTGAATTATTTCTATGTAAAGGCAACATATGTGAACAGCTTGACAGAAAATGAGGTAGAGGGAACTCCCAAGGCTTAATTCCTTTATTTTAAAAATGGATTCAGTAGAATTTCTTTTGCAGTGGAACACTCTCTATAAATACAACATTATGGAAATGCCAAATACAAAGTGAATAAAATCGACTGAAAACACTGGAGTGATAAGCTCTTATAAATGAATCCCCTTGGTCTCTCCTTTGACCCCCTCACACCTCAATCCTCTCCTCCAAAGGACCTTTTGAAACAGTTGTTATGTCAGCTGTCTTCTTCACTCTTACATATCCCTCAGTTCTTTCTAAAGTTTTCTTGTGAGGTTATTCAAGTCACATTATTTACAAAATAACCCATTTTCATATTTTGTAAAAGAAACCATCCATTGTGGGAATGAGATTCAACTGTGTGTAATTGGTAAAGAGGAAGAATTTTCTTTGAAACCTGGAATGGTTACTATTCCAGTTTCATCCTCACCTATATCACAAGGGGCTTTAATTCTCAGCCATAACTCTCTCCACAGGATAAAGCATTCATAAGAGTGAGTTAATCATCTATTCCAAGTGCCAATTAATGCTCCAGCAGCAGTGGGGAAAAATCTGCCAGAAGCAAGTTTTGAACAACTCCAAGATATTCATTTAGAAACTTTCTCCTCATTAATGCACAGCTTCTTAAGAATATGTCACTTAACTGGCAGTCATAATTACAGATTTTATATTAAAACTGATTATATAGGTAATGAATCTGCTATAAAACAATTTACACTGCACAGAGGTATACAAAAGAAAAAGTACAAGATTCATGATTTCTCATGTAGCTTCCAAAATCTGATCTGACATCCTCAGATGCAGTCATTATTAACAGGCAAAATATTTTCTATTATACACAAATACACCCACCTATTTAATCTGTCAGGATCATTATGTGTGTCAGTTCAGTTCAGTTGCTCAGTCATGTCCAACTGTTTGTGACACCATGAATCGCAGCACGCCAGGCATCCCTGTCCATCACCAACTCCTGGAGTTCACTCAGACTCATGTCCATCGAGTCAGTGATGCCATCCAGCCATCTCATCCTCTGTCGCCCCCTTCTCCTCCTGCCTTCAATCTTTCCCAGCATCAGAGTCTTTTCCAATAAGTCAACTCTTTGCATGAGGTGGCCAAAGTATTGGAGTTTCAGATTCAGCATCATTCCCTCCAAAGAAATCCCAGGGTTGATCTCCTTCAGAATGGACTGGTTGGATCTCCTTGCAGTCCAAGGGACTCTCAAGAGTCTTCTCCAACACCACAGTTCAAAAGCATCAATTCTTCGGAGCTCAGCTTTCTTCACAGTCCAACTCTCACATCAATACATGACTACTGAAAAAACCATAGCCTTGACTAGACGGACCTTTGTTGGCAAAGTAATGTCTCTGCTTTTGAATATGCTATGTAGGTTTGTCATAACTCTTCTTCTAAGGAGTAAGCGTCTTTTAGTTTCATGGCTGCAGTCACCATCTGCAGTGATTTTGGAGCCCCCCCAAAATAAAGTCTGACACTGTTTCCACTGTTTAGGTACACATATATCTATATACCTATAGCTGTATGTTATATGAACATACATATATATGAGATTCTGGAAATTGCCTTTTTCACTTATCAATATAATGTGGGCATGCTGAATGATGAAATATGCAATTGGGGAATAAATGCTTTACTGCATTTAATGCAATGCATTTTTCTTTGTTCCCTTATCTATTGAAATGAAGAAAAGCAATCACCAATTTTAGAATTTTGGACGAGCCCTGCATTCCTGGGATTAACCCTATCTGATCATCATATATTTACCATTTTCTTTATGTTGTTAGATTTGATTTGCTAATGTTTTATTGAGGGCTTTGGCATTTTTATTTCATGGGAATCTTGGATTGTAGTTTTCTTTTCTCACAGTCTTCATCTTAGTATTTGGTTTTGATGTCAGCACAATTTTTGCTTCTTTAGATGAGTTGAAATATGTTCCATTTTTAGTTTTCTGAAACTGTTTGTATAAGATTGGTACTATTTCATCTTTAAATATTTGTTAGAGTTTTCCAGAGAAGTCACATAGGCCTAGAGTTTGCTGCTGCTTCTGTAATTTTTTAATACAAATTTGATATCTTTACATGTGTAAAACTATTGAGATTACACACACGCTTATCTCATCAAAGTTATATAAGTTTTTGGTAACATTCTCCTATTAAGTTTTGTAAAATTCCTCTGCTAAATTAAGAGAAAGTAGACAGTGAAGTTGCTCAGTCGTGTCCGACTCTTTGCGACCCCATGGACTGTAGCTTACCAGGCTCCTCCATCCACCGGATTTTCCAGGCAAGAATGCTGGAGTGGGTAGCCATTTCCTACAGCCAAAGATGGAGAAGCACTATACAGTCAACAAAAACAAGACCAAGAGCTGATTGTGGCTCAGATCATGAACTCCTTATTGCCAAATTCAGACTCAAATTGAAGAAAGTAAGGAAAACCACTAGACCATTCAGGTATGACCTAAATCAAATCCCTTATGATTATACAGTGGAAGTGAGAAATAGATTTAAGGGCCTAGATCTGATAGATAGAGTGCCTGATGAACTATGGAATGAGGTTCATGACATTGTACAGGAGACAGGGATCAAGACCATCTCCATGGAAAAGAAATGCAAAAAAGCAAAATGGCTGTCTGAGGAGGCCTTACAAATAGCTGTGAAAAGAAGAGAGGCAAAAAACAAAGGAGAAAGGGAAAGATATAAGCATCTGAATGCAGAGTTCCAAAGAATAGCAAGAAGAGATAAGATAGCCTTCTTCAGCAATCAATGCAAAGAAATAGAGGAAAACAACATAATGGGAAAGACCAGAGATCTCTTCAAGAAAATTAGACATACCAAGGGAATATTTCACGCAGACATGGGCTCAATAAAGGACAGAAATGGTATGGACCTAACAGAAGCAGAAGATATTAAGAAGAGGTGGCAAGAATACACAGAAGAACTGTACAAAAAAGATCTTCACAACCCAGATAATCATGATGGTGTGATCACTAATCTAGAGCCAGACATCTTGGAATGTGAAGTCAAGTGGGCCTTAGAAAGCATCACTACAAACAAAGCTAGTGGAGATGATGAAATTCCAGTGGAGCTATTTCACTTCATGAAAGATGATGCTGTGAAAGTGCTGCACTCAATATGCCAGCCAATTTGGAAAACTCATCAGTGGCCACAGGACTGGAAAAGTTCAGTTTTCAATTCAATCCCAAAGAAAGGCAATGCCAAAGAATGCTCAAACTACTGCACGACTGAACTCATTTCACATGCTAGTAAAGTAATCCTCAAAATTCTCCAAGCCAGGCTTCAGCAATACGTGAACCATGAACTTCCAGATGTTCAAGCTGGTTTTAGAAAAGGCAGAGGAACCAGAGATCAAATTGCCAACATCTGCTGGATCATGGAAAAAGCAAGAGAGTTGCAGAAAAACATCTATTTCTGCTTTATTGACTATGCCAAAGCCTTGACTGTGTGGATCACAATAAACTGTGGAAAATTCTTCAAGAGATGGGAATGGCACACCACCTGACCTGCCTCTTGAGAAATCTGTATGCAGGTCAGGAAGCAACAGTTAGAACTGGACATGGAATAACAGACTGGTTTCAAACAGGAAAAGGAGTACATCAAGGCTGTATATTGTCATCCTGCTTATTTAACTTCTATGCAGTGTACATCATGAGAAACCCTGGACTGGAAGAAACACAAGCTGGAATCAAGATTGCAGGGAGAAACATCAATAACCTCAGATATGCAAATGACACCACCCTTATGGCAGAATATAAAGAGGAACTAAAAAGCCTCTTGATGAAAGTGAAAGTGGAGAGTGAAAAAGTCGGCTTAAAGCTCAACATTCAGAAAATGAAGACCATGGCATCTGGTCCCATTACTTCATGGGAAATAGATGGGGAAACAGTGGAAACAGTATCAGACTTTTTTTGGGGGGGGCTCCAAAATCACTGCAGATAGTGACTGCAGCCATGGAATTAAAAGACACTTACTCCTTGGAAGGAAACTTATGACCAACCTAGATAGCATATCTCAGTTGATATGCAGAGACATTACTTTGCTGACTAAGTCAAGGCTATGGTTTTTCCAGCGGTCATGTATGGATGTGAGAGTTGGACTGTGAAGAAGTCTGAGCACCAAAGAATTGATGCTTTTGAACTGTGGTGTCGGAGAAGACTCTTGAGAGTCCCTTGGACTGCAAGGAGATCCAACCAGTCCATTCTGAAGGAGATCAACCCTGGGATTTCTTTGGAAGGAATGATGCCGAAGCTGAAACTCCAGTACTTTGGCCACCTCATGCGAAGAGTTGGCTCATTGGAAAAGACTGATGCTGGGAGGGATTGTGGGCAGGAGGAGAAGGGGGCGACAGAGGATGAGATGGCTGGATGGCATCACTGACTCAATGGATGTGAGTCTGGGTGAACTCTGGGAGTTGGTGATGGACAGGGAGGCCTGGCGTGCTGAGATTCATGGGGTCGCAAAGAGTTGGACACGACTGAGCGACTGAAGTGAACTGAACTGAGCCATTTCCTTCTCCAGAGGATGTTCCTGACCCAGGGATTGAACCTGAGTCTCCTGCACTGCAGGCAGGCTAAATTAAATGTCTATTGATATATTGTTATGTTCTTTGTTTCCTGACTGTTGGTAATTTGTGTCTACTCTCTTTTTTCTTGCCTAGAATGTTGTCAGTGTCCCCATTCTTTATCTTTGGTTTCTAGATGTTTGCATAGGAGGATTTTAGGTTCCTTTTTAGGGGGCAGAGTATTTACTCTTAAGGTTCTCTGAGAATTTTAGATCTGTTGTTTTATTTTGTTCATCACTGTTAGAAATTCCAATTGATTGTTTTCTATAGTTTCCATCTTTTTGCTAAAATTTTCCACTTGTTCATGTGTGTTGTCCATCGTTTTCTACCAGGACCTTTAACATATTAATCATATTGTTTCAGTATATGGGCTGTATCTAAGCTCTAAATACTAGCTGATGCTAAATCTTCAGAAGTTTATTAATAAAAAGTCTCAAACTCCCTTTTATGACAGTTTCGTATTTTGTCTCTGGTTCTGCCCCAGCAATCTGAAATATGTGACTACATCTCTCCTTGATAGTGTGTACTTCTCTTTAGATTTCAGGCTAGTTGATTGCCCTGTGACCTCAGCTATGTGCTAGGTTCAAGAAAAGATATGAATTTGTAAATCACCTTGCTTTTTTTCTGGTTGCTAAGATGTGAACAGCACTCTTGCCTGTTTTCTACATTCTTTAAACAAACTGGAATTCTTTGTTACCAATCTTTATCAATTTTTATAACTTTGTTGCTTGACTTAACAACTTTAAGGAGTAACTAGAAATATTCATTGAGTAAATGAATCTATTTACACTATATTTCACCACTTCTGTCCTTCTGACACCTTCCAATTAGAATAAATCTCTCTAGTTATTCTGATGATTGTCATTACCTTAAGTACAACATTTAAATTTGTATTTCTTATTTTATAAATTACAGACATGTTCTACTTCTTACTATGAATGTTGAGAATTTAGAGCACTTTCACCCTCCCATGAACTATAGGTTCATAATACTCTTTTTAAAATGGACTTATAACATTGTATTGATTTTAGATGTAAAACATAATGACTTGATTTATATAAATATTGCAAAATTATCACCACAATAGGTGTAGTTAACATCCACACCCACCCATGGTTGCAAATATTTTTGTGTGTGTGTTACTGACTTTCAATACACAATACATTATTGTTAACTATAGTCACCCAGGCTATATATTGCATCCCCAGGATTTTTTGTCTTTTAACTGGAAGTTTGTACCTTTTGAGCTTATTTTGCCTACCCTCTACCCTCCACCTCTGGCAAGAACCAATCTATTCTCTGTGTCTATGAGTTCTTTTTGTTTAAAATTCCACATATAAGTTAAATCATATAGTATTTGTTTTTCTATATTTGACTTCTTTCACTTAGCCTAATGCCCTTGAAGCCCACTCAAGTTGTAGCAAATGGCAAGATTTATATCACACTTCTTTATACATTCATCCTTGATGGATACTTTTCTTTCATTTCTTGGCTTTTGTATAATAATTCTGCAATGAACATGGGGGTTGCAGATATCTTTTTGAGATAGTGGGATTTTTTTCACTCAAAAAATACCCAGAAGTAAAATTGTTGGATGATATGGTAGTTCTATTTTTAATTTTGTGAGGAGCCTCCATATTAGTTTCCGTAGTGGTTGTACGAAATTTCCATATTTGTAATATTCTAATTTTTGCTTTTGTGAGTAGTTATCTTTATGATTTAAGAAAATTTACTGGGCATAGATTGAATCTACAGAACTATAAAAGAGAAAAAAATTATGTATTTATTATATTCTGCTCTCTCCTCCAAGATAGTGATAGCTAATTTTAAATTTGCAAGCTTTTTAATACTTATGCTCAATTTGTCCACATTCTTCTCAATGTAGTTCTCAAATATATAATCTAATGAATCAATTCTATGATAGTAATTTGTTAATACCACTGAACCAAGAAATAATACTGAGCCTAATTTATGCAAACTTGATTGTGTACACAATAAAGATGTACACAAAGACCAATTATTGTTCAGACTACCAAGTGGAACTTTCACCTGAGTGTCTATTTTCACACATCCATGTCAGTCTGAGTTGCAATTAAGGAAAAATTTACCCATCTGTATATAAAACACTAAACATTTAAAGAGTATTCAAGAAGTTGAAATGTACAATGCTTATGTCTTTTCTCTGTGTAGCCAACTATTGCTGAAAACAGCTACTGATTGATGGAGCTCAAATGCTTTTTTTTTTTAATATATAAATATGTACAGATCAAATAATTCTAGTAGAAATAACATGACATGTATAACATTAATTTTACATGTCACAAAGCACCTGAGTATCTCATATTTGTAAACTGTTTATTTTTGCTTTAAGTTGTGAAAAAAGTGAAAGTGTTAGTTGCTCAGTCGTGTCCAACTCTTTGCCACCCCATGGACTGTAGCCTGCCAGGCTCCTCTCTCTGTCCATGGGACTCTCCAGGCAAGAATACTGGAGTGGGTTGCCATTCTTTTATCCTGGGGATCTTCCTGATCCAGGGATTGAACCAAGGTATGCTGCATTGCAGGCAAATTCTTTACAGCTGAGCCACCAGGGAAGATTTAGGTTGTAAATTCTTTTAATTCAGTTTTATGATTTATATGAATCCAGGTTTAGTTCCTATGGCTATCTGAATGTAAAGTGTGCCTTGCTTAGTTGCTCAGTTGTGTCCAACTCATTGCGACCCCATGAATTGTTGACCCGCAGGCTCCTCTGTTATGGAGATTCTCCAGGCAAGAATACTGGAGTGGGTTGCCATGACCTCCTCCAGGGGCTCTTCCCAACCCAGTGATTGAACACCCGTCTCCCACACTGCAGGCGGATTCTTTACTGACTGAGCCACCAGGAAAGCCTCCTGAATGTAATAAAGATACACAATTCCCCATACAATGCCTCTGCATTTACTCATTGTAGACCTGATTGAAAATGTTTTGTAAGAGACTCACTCCAAAGTTTTAAAATTCTTAGGCATAAATGATATATTCTAAAATTCAAAGTCCAAAATAAATTGCAATATCTAAACTAACATCTAAAACTGAGTTGCCTTGGGTGAGTATGGATTGCTACCAGCTTCATAACTAGTGAATGGGTACACATTCTGGGGGAGTTAATAATTTGTCAAATTTATCATGGAGCAAATTGGTCTTATGATGAATGGCTATTGCTGAACTAACATTCTGGAAGTTGATCTAGCAGCATTTAGTTCATGGCCCCAAAGTGATGATTTGGGAAGACATCCTCACCACGTTGACAAACTACTGAAGGCACCTTGCAACAGATGTACTTGAATGGACGGTCTTGGGCATGCCATGTCATGCCTCTCCGGGTTTGTATTGTTGCTGTGAAGAGTATTTTCTAAAATTTTAAAAATGATTACAGATTGCTTTTGGAATTATGTCAAATAAATGAATGAAAAAACATATGAATTAGTGATATTTATAATATTAAATCTGATTTTTACTATTTTTCTCCCTAGGTCACTTTCAGTCCACTCATTGTTTTTTATCAATATTTCTACTTTGGATTGCCTCCCAATTCATATATCTTATAAATGTACACAAAATTTATCTATTCTAACAAATAGAATTTATTTTTTCTTTAGTATTAGTTTTAAGTCAAATATAGATTGAGAAAAACTAAATATGATTAATTTTAAGCATACTCATTCTAATAGAGTCACATAGTGGGATCAATTAAAGAAACAGTTGTAAAATATCATATTCCCTCTTTTTTTATGCTTGTGTTTCCCTTTATTAATCATTATGAAGAACTCCAAAACTGGTTCATTCTTTCATAGTATTTTCTTTTCATATGATTTTTTTTCTTTTACTGGCATTGTATTTTTTCTTTTCTCAAAGAACAGTAAATCACATTTTTATGCCTTCTTTTTGGTGATGCTGCTTAGGTTACACAATCCTGCTTCAAGAACTACTTGATCCATAGCTATGTGATTTTGTGTAGTTTATTTAAGGCTTTTTCTTTTCTACCTTCAGCTCTCCAAAAGTGGCTCTTTTCTGTTACTTGATTTCTGAGTTATATTTCTTATTTTGAATAAAAAACTTAGTTTCAGTCTCTAGTTAACTTCCATTTTATTCCCCTTTAGCTTAATCTCCTTTATTTGTAGTGATGTCTTCCTTTTTCATTCCCCTTTTCCCCTTCATAGTTAGATTTCACACAAAGCTGTATGTTCAAAAATAAACTTGCTGTGTCTCACTCACTCTGTAAGAGCTGTCTTCCTCCTGCTGTTTTCTCATTGTACTTCTTATTTATCTCCAACTACTTTACATTGTGCCTCTCATCTTTTCTCATCACAACATGAAATTCATCTTTCTTATTTTTCATTTCTATCCTTAAAATCTGTATTACTCACTTTCTCTTTTAGAGCCCCAAAAGACTCCCCTTCGGGTGATTTGAACTGGAAGACTTATCTATGCATCTATTTATAGATCTATCACTGACCATGGACATGAGTTTGAGCAAGCTTCGGGAGTTGGTCATGGACAGGGAGGCCTGGCATGCTGCAGTCTGTGAGGTCGCAAAGAGTTGGACACAACTGAGTGGCTGAACTGAACTGATCTATCTATTTATTTTTACCCCCTTGAGCCAATGAAACAGGTCACACTTTGCTATTCAGCTTTATTAAGGAATGTTTTGGGGGAAGCTTGAATAGCTATGTTCTTTTAATCACAAAGGTTATATCCATTTCCAACTTTAGAGGAAGAACTCAGAGTTTTAAGTATTAAGAACAGTGGCTTTGGACTCAAACTTCATTTGGACTCCTAGTTCTACAGCTCACAGGTTTTGGTTCTTAAGCGAATTCATTTATCCATTCTTAGCTTGCATTTTTTCATTTGTAACAATATTAGTACATATGATAACTTTTAGTCTGTATATGTGAATTAAATAATATTTACAACACTTTCTTGAATGCCTGGCACATCAACACTTCATAAAAAATATATACTATATGTATATGTAAAGCAGAGAGCCAGTGGGAATTTTCTGTGTGACTCAGGGAACTCAAACTGGGGCTCTATGACAACCTTAAAAAGTGGGATGGGGGGGAGGTGGGAGGGATGTTCAAGAGGAAGGGGACTATATATACTTATGGCTGATGCATGTTGATATATAGCAGAAACCAACACAGTACGGTAAAACAATTATCCTTTTTAAAAAGAAAAGAAGTGCTATAGTTAGCAATTATTCTGATATGTATTTATTCTTTGTATCATAGACCCTTCCAGGTTAAACATCACATTAAGTTGATGTTCTAGACCTTTTATTAAGAATTACTGGGGAAAAATTTTGTAGTTATTATTCTCTCCCTCACTCATTGCAAAGTTACCCATAAAGTAGATAACTTACTCTCCTATTGTCATAGCTCTATTTTATAATTTAATTACCTAGACCAAGTCGCAAAATTGTGTGCTATTTTAACCATATCTGTTCATTTATCCCAATTTACTCCAACTAGTTCCCAATCTCTCCTATGTCCACTGTGTTACTTTAGAAAAGAGACCACAAGGTTTGGTTTTTCACCTATTAAGTTGAATCTCATCAATATCAAACTAGTTTTTTATTCAATGATAAAATTTTTATTTGAATTTTGTTGTCTGTAATTTAGATCATTCACTAGACCCCTAAGCAATTGAACTATTTTAGTAGCAATTTCAGATTTCTTAAAATTGAATATTTATGACCCAGGATGTTGTTTATTTCTGAGAAGATAAGCTAATAGTTATTAAAGTGACCCGGATAACTTCTTCCTGTACAGAAAATTTTATGGTATGAACAGGTTTAATGCTTCTAGAACTGGAATTATGATTCCACCAAGGTTAGTACAAATTAGTATATACACACACACACTCACACACGGGCTTCCTTGGTGGCTCAGCAATAAAAATCTCTGGATCAGGAAGGTCCTCTGGAGAAGGGCTTGGCAACCCTCTTCAGTATTCTTGCCAGGAAAATTTCATGGACTGAGGAGCCTTGTGGGGTATGGCCCATGGGGTCACGAAGGGTTGGGCAAGCTGAAGTGACTGGGCATGTATGCATATGTGCACACACACACACACACATGTTGTATGCATGTTGTTGTTAAATTGCTAGATTGTGTCTGACTCTTTGCAGCCCCATGGAATGTAGACCTCTGGGCTCCTCTGTCCATGGGATTTTCCAGGCAAGAATGCTGGAGTTGGTTGCCATTTCTTAAGTCACTTCAGTCGTGCCCAACCCTCAGTGACCCCATGGACTGCAGCCTTCCAGGCTCCTCCATCCATGGGATTTTGCAGGCAAGAGTACTGGCGTTGGGTGCCATTGCCTTCTCTGAAATATATATATATATATATTTTAAATATTATATGTATAATATTTAATAATAGGAACAGAATAGGTTGTGTTGATGTCATTGTAAGAATACTTATAAAAAGGACAGTCTTAGATTTTCATGCATCAAAATCTTATTAAAAGATGTTTATGAATGTTATAGGTTTAAGCAACTCTAGCAAAGCTTTTCAACTCAGTAGCACAGATTTCACAGACTACTTTTCCCTATTAGTTTCACACAGAGATAGCATTGTATTGAAGAAAATCTTCATAGTGCTTCTTTTCTTTGATTTAAAGGCTGATCATATACTTCCATAGGCTTTCTCTAGATAAATTGTACAGAATCCATAAAGATGTGGCTTGTAACAACTTTTCAGGAGTGCATGGTGTGTCATCACTACACACACAAAGCTGATAGCTGAGAACTGATTCACGAAACAGCATGGGAATGCACAAGCCTTTCAAAGAGTCTCAACGTACTTTTGCAATGTGGCAAATTGCAATCCGCAGGAGATGATGGCAGTCAAACGAGAATCTCTCCTTTGCAAGATTTAGGAGAGAAAGTCAAGGGCTTTATGAAGCAGAATTTATTTTTTTTTTCCTTCACAGTAAAAAAAAAAGAAAAAAATCCATAGTGAGAATTTCCACAGTCATTGCGGAGCCGTGGCGGAAAGAGCCAGATTGGCAGGTCTGAAGGATATTTCACGTCCAAAAATTCTAGGAAGATGGATTCCCTGAGTTTTTCACCTCATTGCTTTTACTGGATGCCAGATGTGGAGGCTGTATGCTGACAATCAGATGATACAGCTTGGGTATGAGAGAAAGGGTGTGTGTTTAATCCACATGCAAATGAGCAGAGAACAGTTTAACAACAAACTCCTGGAGTACATCAAACAACAAACTCCTGGAGTACATCAAACAGTAACTGCTTTGATGGAACAAAGCTGGAGTTTCCTAATAATTGAAAGAGGAAATAGTTCTCAAAGGAAGGGAGGATGAGAAATATAGGCAATTTTTGCAAGTAACATTTCACATCCAAGATACTATTTTCCCTATATCATGTTTTTGATAGTATTGAAGAATGAAGGAGATGAATAAAATCATTCTCATCACAGATGAAGCAGACAGTCTGCAAAGAGCACTTTGTGGAAGGTTGCAAAGGGCTTCTGAACAAACATTAACAGATTTCCTCTCCCTACATTTTCTATTTCACAAGTGCAGGTAATATAAACTGTGGTATATGTAACTAGAAGAAGAGATATTACTGATGAAATCTATATAGTCACCTGTTCCTCTTGCTTTAAATACTGAATTTTAAGCAGTTTCAGACAGAAAGATAATTTTCTTTAATTAATATCCTGGCACTAAATAAAGAGAGTAAGCTGCCTGCTATTGTCTACCATGAATCAATGTGTAAAGAAGCAGATAAAAAACAATCTTGACAGTAAGAAAAAAGAACATCTTGACAGGGTAAGGAGGGAGATTTTTCTCAGATAGTCATGACTAATGATTTCCACTAAAGCCCAAAGATAAGTGACTTATAGTTTACATAAGAATCACACTCTAGTGATGTGTAATTTTTTTCATTTTTTTCTATATATATTTAGGCTTATATTCAATGTTTATAAAACACTGCTCATTTCTCTCTGTGTTAAATTATTTAGAAGTAAATTTAAAATTATTTTTATAAAATTGTTAGTTAGATAATATGATGGTAGACACCTGAGCATGAAGAATCTAGTAGACAATTTTATTCAATGTATTTTTGAGGCAGATAATCTCAGTTCCACTTTTCATATGGTATATGAAAGATATAATTTCCATTTTGACAAGCCAACCAATGTACATTATATTTCCAGAGATTTTGTGTTCAAGGGTTAGAATAATTTGCTACTGGATTGTATTGAATATTTATTGAGAAAAAATAAAAAATGCCACTAACCACAATTGCCCGTTTGTAACCTGGACAATTTTGTGCTTTCCAGTTAACTTTTTTTTTGCAAATCAACATTTAATTATTTTCTATTATATATTTTTCAAATGTTTCCATTTTAAGTTTTGTTACCCAGTAGTGGGGATTATCAGCTCAGTTCAGTTAAGTCGCTCAGTCATGTCCAACTTTTTGCAACCCCATGGACTGCAGCACACCAGGCCTCCCTGTCCATCACCAACTCCCAGAGCTTACCCAAACTCATGTTCCTCAAGTCGCTGATGCCATCCAACCATCTCATCACTGTTGTCCCCTTTTCCTCCTGCCTTCAGTCGTTCCCAGCATCAAGGTCTTTCCCAATGAGTCAGTTCTTCGCATCAGGTAGCCAAAATATTGGAGTTTCAGCTTCAACATCAGTCCTTCCAATGAATATTCAGGACTGATTTCCTTTAGGATGGACTAGTTGGATCTCTTTGCAATCCAAGGGACTCTCAAGAGTCTTTTCCAACACCACAGTTCAAAAGCATCAATTCTTTGGTGCTCAGCTTTCTTTAGAGTCCAGTTCTCACATCCATACATGACTACTGGAAAAACCATAGCCTTGACTAGACGGACCTTTGTTGATGAAGTAATGTCTCTGCTTTTTAATATGATATCTAGGTTGGTGATAGCTTTTCTTCCAAGAAGCAAGTGTCTCTTTATTTCATGGCTGCAGCCACCATCTGCAGTGATTTTGGAGCCCCCCAAATTAAAAGTCTCTCACTGTTTCCATTGTTTCCCTGTCTACTTGCCATGAAGTGATGGGACCAGATGCCAATATCTTAGTTTTCTGAATGTTGAGTTTTAAGCCAACTTTTTCACTTTCCTCTTTCATTTGCATCAGGAGGCTCTTTAGTTCCTCTTCTCTTTCCGCCATAAAGGTGGTGTCATCTACCTATCTGAGGTTATTGATATTTCTCCCAGTAATCTAAATTCCAGCTTGTGATTCATCCTGCCCAGCATTTAGCATGATGTACTCTGTATATAAGTTAAATAAGCAGGGTGACAATATACAGCTTTGACATACTCCTTTCCTGATTTGGAACTAGTCTGTTGTTCCATGTCCAGTTCTAACTGTTACTCCTTGACCTGCATACAGATTTCTCAGGAGGCAGGACAGGTGGTCTGGTATTCCCATCTCTTAAAGAATTTTCCACAGTCTGTTGTGATCCACACAGTCAAAGACTTTGGTGTAGTCATAATGCAGAAATAGATGTTTTTCTGGAACTGTCTTGATTTTTTGATGACCCAACAGATGTTGGCAATTTGATCTCTCGTTCCTCTGCCTTTTCTTATAAAAAATTTTAAAAAGGGCTTCCTTTGTGGCTCAGCTGGTAAAAAATCCACCTGCAGTGTGGGAGACCTGGGTTCCATCCCTGGGTTGGGAAGATCCCCTGGAGAAGGGAACAGCTACCCACTCCAGTATCCTGGCCTGGAGAATTTCATAGACTGTTTAGTCCATGGGGTTTCAAAGAGTCAGACATGACTGTGAGCATCTTTAACTTCAGTTGGGATTATAACAAGTTTTAAAAAAATTCTTTCCCTATCAGTGAAGCATCTCTAATAATTTAAGTCATAGTCCTTTTCCATCTGTGCCTAAAGAGAGGCTGGGCTTACAACTACGCTTTAAATTGAGGTGGGGCTCCATTAAACATGTAAGGCCATTAGTATGTGAGTGGAAATGATGAATGTCATATCCAGATCTGGCCCCTAAACCTCTATTACAGCCCTCCATGGTTTCATTTCCCTTATCTGCCAGCTGGATACAGAGACTTTATTTGAGGGTACCAAGGATCTAGAGCTGCGATTGGGAATTTTGTTTTTCCTGAAAAGTCCAGAGAGTAAATGATTTGCTTGTCATATTCTCTCTCTCTTTTTTTTTTTAATAGCTGTTAAAAATGCAAAAATCATTCTTTGCCCAGATGACATACAAAATTAGGTTTGGGCCAAAATTTTTCCGTGGATCCTAGTTTTCTAACTTTTGCTCAAGATGATGGTAGATAAACTTCAAGGCAGAAGTCTGAATTCCTGAATGACTTCATGGAGTAGCTCCCTGCTTGTCCTTTTCTTCCGCCCCCAGTGGACAAGGATGCAAGTGTAAAGCTTCAGAGATCTGAGAACTGCTTGTTTTATCTGTTTCTTCAGTCTAATATATAATCTTTTATCTAATGCTTCATCAGTCGTGTCCAACTCTTTGTGACCCCATGGACTGTAGCTCGGCAAGCTGCTCTGTCCATGGGATTTTCCAGGCAGGCATACTGTAGTGGGTTGCCGTTTCCTCCTCCAGTAGATGGTCCCAACCCAGGGATCCAGCCAACGTCTCTTCTGTGTCCTGCGTTCGCAGGCAAGTTCTTTACCACTAGTGCCACTTTGACACTATCCTTGGAAGCTGCTGGACATCCATTGCATCTAGTTCTCCTCCTGAGACTGACTGGGAGGTTTTGGAGTATAATCCCAGATGACTAGCAATGGCAACTGCGGTCTCCTGTGAGACTTCAGTAATCAATGTTATTGACACTCCCGAGATAATGAGTGCTGTAAAAGCTTCTTTCACACCAGTTCTAGGAGGATCAATGATTCCCACCAGGCCAAGGAATGTCAGTTGTCCTGTTTCAGGACCAGAAGCCAAAGCAAGAACTTTGAACTCTGCAGAGCACATCTGGGCCTTCTCTTGTTGGTATAGATCTCTCTGATGCTGGATGAATGTCAAGGTCTGCCTTTCACTGTGATATGTAGCACAATAATCACCTGTTCATAAGCACTCTTCATAATACTTGATCCTATTAAGATCTAATTTAAATGTGTATTTTTCTTACTTTAAGAATCTACAGACCTGAATTTATGCTTGTTTTAACTATTAATATTTATTTATTTTTATTTATGGAAATTGCTGAAGTTTTCCCAAATTATGATATGTCCTCAAGTACACACATACACAAATATATAAAACTCTATATTTTCAATCATTTTTATTATTATTAATATTGAACAGAACTTAATCTCCTCAGAAATTATGTTAGTATCTATGACAAATTATGTTACTATTTATAACAAATTATGTATCAATCTGTAGATATTGAAGCATATGCATATATATATATACACATATATATATATACACCAATAGGCACACATATATAGTTTAGAAAGTTTGCTAAGGCAAATGTTAAAGCAGTTAGGACTCTTCATATCAGTAGTCTAAGAATTACAGTCCCCTGATAAGGAACAAAATAGTATAAACTGTGATGTTAGTGTGGATTTTTCTTTTTTTATGAGAGTGAAGTTAAATACATGCTTTACCTAAGCCAGCTTTAAAATTCTGAACCCATGAGAATTAAAATACAATTAGTCAGAAAAACAAAACATGAAAAGGATAAACTAAATCTTGATCAGCCAATGTTTCTCCAAGAATGTCAGCTTGATATAATGATTAATCTATTAAGATTATATGAAATACATATATGCAAATATTTAAATTAGCTACATGACTTTTTATTTTAGAATGGTTAATATGTTGGATGATTAGTATGTTCTCTAACACAAGACTGGAAATACGAAACAAAGAAAACAAAATATGACATTAATTTCTATTTCAAACTATGATTCTATTTTCTACCAAGGCTTTTGCAATGTTTCCTTAATATCACACTATCCAAGTCATGTTTGCTATTTTAATGCTGTCACTGGATTGTAAAATACATATTTATACATGCATATATTTAAATCTTTCAGTCTTAAGCTGACAATATAACCAAAAGAAGTCTTTTTATATACTTGTGACTCTTTATTATGAAATGACTTTAATTTTACAGTTTCATGCTCTAATCTAGATGGTGGTCTAAAATATATTTTATTCAAGCCTTCTCAGTTTTAACCCTACTGAATTTTTTCTTCATACCAGCAAAATCCTGTAGTGCAACTGCTAATGCAATAAGTATGCAGAGGGTGTGAATTATTTATTCACACAGATGACTTTTAAGTTGAGGTTAATATTAATTTGACTAGGTCACTGGCTTTGGAGAGCTGAAAGCCATGTAAATAGCTGGGAAGCCAATGGCTTTTAATTAGCACACTAAAGCCTACTATTTCTGAATAACATATATTCACTACAAAAAATTATTTGTTGTTGATAAAAATTATCTTTGTTATATATCTTCATTAGTCAGATTCTTTCATGCTTAATAACATTACTTCATATAATTTTCTTATCAGTTACTGTTAAATGTCAAAACTCTTTGTATGCTAAATTATGCTAAATACTTATTGTTGGTTCATCTTTTGCTGTTTTATAGATGAAGGTGAGCCTTTGCAAGAATCATAAATCAACCCAACCTTCTTTCCCGTTCATCACTATATACAGCTTGCAAATCTGAGCTAATTTCATAAACTCTGGATGGATTTTTCATTGATTTTTCAAGATCCACATCCTCAAAATGAGACTCCTTGTGTTTAACTAAGATATGGATTCAAGTTTTAGCCCATCTGAGGTCTCTGCACAGGGAATACTTTCCATTATTGACAATTTCAGGTTGCCTCTCAGATTTCACTTCACTTTGCAAGATGGATTTAATGGTAGAATTAGAGTAATGCCTTTTGTTAAATAACACACTGATCTCTTTGTTAAAACAGCTCACCTGCTTTGGGTATTTAAATTCTCTTCTTTTTCCTGCATGCAAATGTACTCATTTGTAAGTCTTTTCTTATTTATTTTTTCTGCTCATGCTGGCACTTTTGTGCTATGAGTACTGTTTTCTCTCTAAACGACAGATTTTTTTCTTTTCCTGCAATTAATGAAACATATGCATTATGTAGGAGTTCCAGTTTTCTTTGGGCCCAGGAAACAGTTTAGGCAACAACTTGATTTGTTTCAACTCTGTTTATTAGTGGACAAAAGCCAACACATTTCTCACACTTCATAGACTTGCTTGGCGTTTTATGCAGCATTCAGTTTAATCAAACAGTCCTAGTGTATGCTTTGAAAACATCAAAATCTTGCTGGTTCAGTTAGAAGACACAGGACTTAAACTCTCTGGGGAGCTGCTCATTTTCCTACCCTTGCCCTTTGAAGGGGTTGGGAACAAGTGTCCCCAAAATGTGCCACTTTGGCATGTGGACTAAATCGAATTGAAGGCGATCAAGACTCAGCAGGTTCAAGAAAAACATTTACCTCTCCTTTAACTGCCTGAAACAAATTGGATAGAGGGGCTGGTCTAGGAAGAAATAACAAGGAAAGCTTTGACATGGGTATGGTATGCTGGAGAGAGCTTAGCTGGGCTTAGAGATCACATTCCTTTCTGAGCTCCATGGTTTCCTCATGGCACAGTCAACATTTATTTACCAAACATTTATTCTTCCCATCTTCCTGTGAACTTTCTCCTCTGAAGTCCCAAACCCTCCTCCTTTTTTCTTAGCTCAGGATAGCATGTAACTCTTACTGAGTCCAAGCTCACTCTGCTCACTGTATGATAGACCAATGAATACGAGGCAAGAAAGGGACTTTATTTGGAAAGTAGCTGACTGAGAAGATGGCAGGCTGCCTCAGAGTAAACAATATTGGGGTCTGGATGCCAGACTCTTTTATAGATCAGAGGGAAAGAAGCAGTGAGAAACTAAAGTCAAAAGGAACAGTAGAGAGGGAGATGCACCGGGGAAGTACAGTAAAAGGGTATTCAGCCTTGCAAAACATCTCCAAGGGAATGGACAGCTTTCAGAAGAGGTGTGTTAATCCCTTCTGTTCACAGGTGGGCAGGGAAAAACTATCTCTCCCTAAGCTAAACAAAGGCACTTTAGTTTACAGTCAAGCAGAGGTGCAAGGTCCTCCAGGCAACCCATTGAGTATGATTATAATAATAAAAGCAAGTCAAAGAAACAGTTTCCAACATGGAGTCAGAATTGACTTCCTTCCTGAAACATAATCCTCAATTGTCCTACTGCTTGTGTTATCAAAGTCTTCTGGGGGCCCATACGTACATAGTTAGATTTTATTTTCTCTTATTAATCTGCCCTGTGTTGTTTTGATTATTAGACCAAAGATCCAAGGAAGGTAGAGAAAAAAAAAAAAAAAATTCCTCCTCTGTGTTTCAGAAAAGCAGAGTATTGATTCCATGCAATAGGCAATTAACTAGTTATGGTAATTTATTCATTTCATATTGTCTTTGCTTAACTACTCTAAAACATGAATCTAAATTTGACCCTGCCAGGGCGTTTGGCTTCCCTTTTGGGTTCAGTGGTAAAGAATCCTGAAATGCAAGACACACAGCAGGAGAAGCAGGTTTGATAGTTGGGTCGAGAAGATCCCCTGGAGAAGGAAATGGCAATTCACTTCAGTGTTCTTGCCTGGGAAATCCCATGGACAGAGGAGCCTGGCGGGTTACAGTTCATGGGGTCGCAAAGAATCGGACACGACTGGGCAACTGAGTGCATGTTGCAGGTCTTTATATAAAATATACATCTCATTTATTTTTCCACACCTCTATTTTATTGGTCAAAGGAGAAATCTAGGTTTCTCCTGCTAACTCCTAAGTAACTCAAGGAACCTGATCAACCTGTACATGATAAACTGTTCCACAGTGCCAACTACAAAGTCTGTACCTGTCTGACAAGTCAGAATAACCTTCGGTAAACTTTCCAATAAATAACTCTCCAGGTTAGAGAAAAACAAGTGCTTGACAAATTTAAGACATTCTTCTCACTGTATACTCTTGTAGTAGAGGAATGATTAAACTTCTTTATAAATAAAGTTGTCAGCCTAGCTTAAAAGCTTTTTCTTTCAAAAATTATAAATACATACAGCCAGATTCAGGTCTATCTCATGGTGAGTTCTGCTGTTGAGTGAACACAGTTATAATGAAATTACACTGGATTATTATGCAGATGCACGCATATATTGATGTGTTTTGTCTTTCATTTTTAGATTGAAATCCATTCTACTTCAGTGTCAGTACATTCTGGATAGAAGGGATATCCTACTGTGATTTCAGGATAATACAGTCTGATTGAAGTGTCAATGATTCAGCTGTGTTTTGTATTACAAAGTTAAACACGAGCTTTTCATTTAAACAAAGTGGTTCAGAATAGATGGGGGTGTCAGGATGATAGGGTACCATGGAACAATTTAAGTATGTGGCATACTCCATCTGAAAATAAAGAGGAATTTATTAACTTGACCCTGACTGTGATTGGAGCTGTACCTCCCCTCTCTCACTTCAAGAACAAGATCTTCACAAGCAGCACAACCTTCTGAGCACACATTATTTTTGTTTTCTTGGATGTTATTGCTGTGTAAGACCATTTGAATTATTTAAAATTTTGAGAAAAAGGAAGATGCTAAATATTGGAAAAAACCTAGAGATTTTATTATTCGTATATTTAGAATAATTTTCTTTTTGGGGGGATGGAGGCAGGTGTGGAATAGCTTTCAAATACAATGGCAGCACTCTTGAAAGTGAAGTGGGAGATCTATGCAAAGTGTGGATAGCTTCATTCAGGTTCTGATTATGGCTCTGGATTTAAAAATTACAGCAACAAAATAATTTTGAGATTATAATAGGAATTCAGACCACACCCTTCTTTTAAAACTATATATATATGAATTTATGTATATATATGAATTTTTATATATTCATTTATATTCACTGCCAGCTTATATATGAATATATATATGAATATAAATTGGCAGTGAATATTAATAATTGAGTCAGGAAGTGAAAATATAATCTTATTCTGCAGCTAACTGGTGAACCAAACTTAGTCAAAATTTGGCATTCTTTACACTTATCTGCTAAAACAAAGAGTTGGGCCAGATCTGTAGTCCTCTGCTTCTGTGCTGTACCCTCTTCTGATTAAAAAATCAACTGTCTAAACTTGATTTTTCTCACTTCTAAAAGTGGGATAACAATACCTTTACATCTTCTGTAAGATTATGTACATAAAACGTGAAGCAGAATGGCCACATGGGGTAAGTGCACTATGTACGCTAGTTGCTTCTATGATTATAATCACAATTACCATCGTTGTTGTCACTATCAATCATCATCATTGTTGTCGTCATCATCTTCAAGTGTCAATATTATGGGTGATTGTCAATGTCTCCTTTATAATTTTTCTATATGTCTCAGAATTTTGTTTACTTTTTATTTATGTATTATTTATTATTGTTATCATGCTTACTATAGGCTCATGGAAGAGGTATTGATTTTTGTCATCTGATTTAAAACATAAATTTTGGTGTTACTGAA
Source organism: Budorcas taxicolor (assembly GCF_023091745.1). NCBI lineage: Eukaryota > Metazoa > Chordata > Mammalia > Artiodactyla > Bovidae > Budorcas > Budorcas taxicolor. Next base: position 114,172,634 of record NC_068910.1, on the reverse strand, counting down.
CTAAACTTGGGTCACTCACCTGCACGCAGTCTATCAACACTGGGTTGTGGTGAAGGAACGTGCAGCGTTTATAGTAAGGCACCCAGACAAGGAGTACAGGACAGCTAGTGCTCAAAAACCCTAAACTGCACCATGGATTTCAGAGAAGCATTTTTAAAGGCAATGTGAAGGAGAGGATTACAGTGTATTGGATCAGTTCATGCAGAATTTCCCTGATTAGTGGATGATGTGGTAACAGGTTAATGTCATGGGAGTTTATGTATCAGGCTCCCAGAGGCCTGGGGACTCAGTGCTTATCATCATCAAGTACTTAATATCTTCCATTTGGTGGGGGTTTTCACATCAGAAAAAGTGCATCAGATGCTATGATCTTGGTACTCCAAAGAGGAGTTGAAGGAGAAGATATGGAATCTGTCTGGGGAAGGCCCTATAGCGTCTTATTTACCTTGGCAGAATACACTAGACCAGACCAAGTTATCCTACCCTTCTTTCCTTTAAAGAAATGTTACTTATTAGACTCTAAGTAGAGATAGAATGTAGTTACAATTCAAGGACAACAATTTGTCTTCCTCATGAAATATATCCACTAGAAAAGGTAATACACAGTGCGTTTTGATCTTTCCCTCCACAAAAGTTTGACAAAATCTACCAGCACCTCTCCAAGGGGCCATCTCTCTCTGTGTCAGCAAGGGCACTGTCAGGGAGGAAAAGTTTTTCCATTCCTCTCTTTGGTAATGTATGGGGTCCTGCAAATTAAACTGACAAAAGACAGATTAACAGAAGAAAACCTAAATGTAATCAAGTATTTTTATTAATGTAGGTATGGAAGTTCACAGAAAAATGTGACTCCAGGAAGTCATTAGAAATTGAGGCTTATATACCATATGGGAAGGAAATGGGGAGAAGGGCCCTTCCAGGAAAGTGAATGATGTCTTAACATGGAAAGGGGTAAAGCAACTAATTTATTGGAAAACAAATGACTTTTAGGAAAGATAATTGATGGTTCCTTAAGATAATAGATGAGCAATTTGAGAGTTCTGTGGCAATGTCTGTTTACATGTGGTGTGGACTTTTCCCTTCCACTGGGTAAGAATCATCTTCCCTGATTGGGAAACTCCAGGGAAGCAGATTTATGAGAATTGAGCTCTTTTGGAAGGCTCTGCTTTTAGGAAAATAAGAGGGTTCAGGAAAAAAAAAAAAAACTATTCTCAAATGCCTTCAGCTCAAAATAATTTTTATGCCACAGTGACCTATCTGGACCCCTTCAGTACTGTATAAGACTAGCTTTAAAACATGTTGGATACTCTCTCTGAATAAACAACTTACTGGGATCAATATATTTTTTACCTTACTAGATGGCATTCCTTTAAAAATACATCCAATGTAGCAATGGATATTATAACTCTACAGAGTATAGAAAGTTGCTGTTGGCTGATAGTGACAGAGAGAACCTGCTTAGTAGAGGATCCTCAGATCTTAACCTTTCTGGAGCCTCCCTGTGTTTCACAGAGGCAACATTTGTGTGATTCTGCCATTGACAAAATAATAAACAGTATATTACTTTATTTCACATTTGAAGAAATTGAAATTTTCAACACCGTTCCTCACTTGATTTACACTGTTCAGATCAATTTAATCATGCATATCGACTAGATATACATTCAGTTAAAGTGTTAATGCTTTTATATCCATAACTCAATTTAAATCTTAGATGACTCAGTGCTACACTGACATTTTCTTTCCAGCAGCTGTGATATCAAGAATGGATTTCAGAATTTTTAATGTGATTAACTCAAGTTCACTGGGAAAATTATAATATAAAATTCATATAAGTAAAAAGAAAAATGAAAAACTTTATATAAATATATGGATAAGAGATAACATTGTTTTTCCAGATATGCAATATAAATGTAGATAAATTATTTTTATGAAACTGGGCCTATTGTCCATACTGTTTTATAATCTGCTTTTCTCCCTAAGAAAGGTATTGTGAATATTCTTCCATGTTAATAGGATAAAATTCTTTTTAAAATATTGCCTTTGCCCTTTTATAAAATTTACACACTTTACAAGCTGTAACTTATAAATGGATATTCAGATTGTATTACTATTTCAGTAACAAAAGCATTTTACTTTGAAGACTCTTTTCATATACATTTATAGATATGTCCCGTTATTTCAGATATACATCTTCATTCATCAGAATTTTATTGTTGCTGTAGTTTAGTCTCTGAGTCATGTCCAACTCTTTTGCAACCCTGTGGACTGTAGACCACCAAGCTTCTCTGTCCATGGGATTTCTCAGGCAAGAATACTGAAGTGGATTGCCATTTCCTTCTGCAGAGGATTTTCCTGACCCAGGGATCAAACTTGTGTCACCTACACTGGCAGGCAGATTCTTTACCACTGAGCCACCAGGGAAGCTGAATTGTCAGAATACATCCTTAGAAATATAATGATTCAAAGCTTACACATATTTTTAAGTAGCCACAATTTTGCAAATTGTAATCTTTTTATGGTTTTCTTTCTATTTGTTATTGATAAATAACCCTCCTCTGCCCTCTTCTTTGCCCCTATGGTAGTCCAATGTTCTTGCTTCTCTGATTTCAATATTTTTGGTGTTTTCCTTTTTCCTCTATTTAGTCCTTTAAATTTATGTTTCTTACTGCCTATTAAATTGGCAAACAATGGATCAAAGATAAAAATTAAAATAAATTACTGTGTAATATTACTTAAATGCAAATACATAATATTGCATTTCAACTTAATACTACAAACTTACATAAATGATGACTGGCAAGTAACTTGAGAATAAAAGTATAGACCTAAGGAACTATGAAGAGACACAGATATTTAAGATAATAAAGAAATAAAGACTTTCCTTTTTTTAATACTCCATTTTCTTATTCTCACATCACCTTATGAAAACCACTTAGCCTCAGTCCTACATTTGATGGTCTGTTAAGTATCTCCTATGTTCATATCTACTGTTGCCAAGGAATTTATGTAAAAAAGACTTTCAAAACTTTATGAACAGTGAATACAGTAAGAAAGTATTTTACCATTTTGAAAAGTAAACATACAAAAATGACTTGTCAATTATTAACATTAGTTCACTTTGGGCTGGTAGCTTATAGAATGAAAGTTATTGCTAAGAATAGAGAAAGTAGAGGTACAGATTTGTGGAATCTTGGATAGATTAAATGAAGGATCCAAGTTTCAGTATTCAGGTGGGTGGTTGTAATGCAATGATGTGAGGTTTGTCACTCTGATAAAGTTGTTGAGAAGATTACCGAAAGATTACATAATCAAAAGTATACTTCTCTTAAAACAAGTAACATTGTTTAATATATGTAATATATAGATTATTCAACTTTATTAACCTCTTACATTTGAAAATCCTTCTTTACTCAAGGTCCACAAATCTATTACATACACCTGAAATGTACTTGAAGCTTCCCTGATATCATCAGGATTCTGCTTTCATTGCATTTTCCTCTGTTAAATCCCTTGACCTTGAATGTCATTGATCATTTAAAATACATTTCTTCTCTTCTAACTTTCGAGTGGCATAACTCTCTTATTCATTCTTATGTCCTTAGCATCCAGCTTAGGGATTAGGACATTGAAAAGTGTCCAGATCAGGTACTGCTTTGTCACCCCATAAACTTACCTAGGTAGTACCTGGTGGCTTTACCTCAGTGGGATGCTGTACACATCACCTAGGTGAAGCCAATAGCGAAGTTGACATGCAAATTTGTAGACACAGTGGAAATGTGTTTTCTTTGTCAACTCATTAATATGGTATAGGGATATCCTGACAATTTAAAAATTGAAGTTTTTCCTCTACAGTAGATACATTTTTATGAAAATAGAAGTTGTATTAGAAAAACAAAATTTGCTTGTAAAACTAAATAACTTATAAAAACCAGAATTAGACATAAATCCCTCAGTGTCAAATTTGCATCTTACACATTACATTTGTTTTTGTTTTGTTTTGATTTTGGCTACACCCGGCAACATGTGGGATCTTAGTTCTCCAATCAAGGGTTGAACCCATGCCCACTGTGTGGAAGCATGGAGCCCCAAATGCTAGACTGCTGGGGAAGTCCACATTTGTTTTTGTTGATAAAGTAGTGGGATAACTATGAATGGGCTTTGGTGGGAAAATTTTTCAAGGCTGTGTGTGAAAAATAAGATTACTATTTGTTAATAACCGTTATTACGTAGTAATGAAGTGCTTAGCATGTACAGACTCTCTTTTCTGGCCTCTTATTTTTCTTTTTTTTTTGGTTTGTTTTACCTCCCATATTATCACAGTTCCCTGAATAGCTGCTGTGGCTGAGATTAGCTGTCCTAGTTTAGGTATCTGAGCCTAGATAGAAATAATTGTCTTCCCATGATACTTCTCATTTCCACTGGTCACTCTTATTGGAAAGAACATAGAAGGAATAATGAATAATAAGTGAGTAACTTTAATTTGCTTATTTCTAAAGATTGAAAATATTATTTTTACTTCCATGTTTCATCTTTTCTATCAATAAAAATTAGAACATATTGTCTTCTTTTATTTTAATTTAAAATGTGTGCGTTTGTTTTTTAACATGAATCATTATTACTATCTTTATAGCTCTTCATGGGGGTCAGAACGATTGCTGAAATTACATTCTAAAAAGATATTTCTGATATTTTAAATGATTGTTACTGAAGTTAATTTAGCTTGAAAAAGATAAATCTGCTGACAGTCTAATGTACTCAGAGCCTTTGTTCTCCTGTCATTCTCCCGGCATGTGACCTACACTTGATTATAATTGAGAAGTAAGTTTTTTGCTGTCACATAGGCTGAACTAAAATAACATTTCTTTTCCTTAAGATATGCATACCCTGGAGATGATTGGTTAATTAGAATGTGAAGCCAGAGGTGGAATCGTGTGACACATGAAAAGCAAGCACTGTTACATGTCCATGATTTCAAAAGGCTCATGTATGTTTCTGGAAGACCATGGAGAAGCTTTGTAGAGATAAGTATGTAGAAGTCTGATCCAGAGAGATGATCACCTGACCAAGAGAAACTGCATGCTGTTAACTTTCCAAGAGTGTCTAGCCATATTCCATGGGAAACAAATTTAACAAAGTGGTTATTTCTGGGAACAAGTGTGGGGAATAGGTTTCAGAAGAGTACAAGACATGTAAACTGATTCTATACTATTGACTCCCTAAAAAACGAATCTGACAAAATTTTAACATTTTAAAAATCTTGATGGTGCATAAGTATCATGAACATTGGTCTCTTTGCTTCTGGATATTTCTGAATTTATACAATATAAATTAAAATAAGCAATATGTTAAATGGAGAAATGCAAAGGTAATTCCTCGTTATATCATCCTGAAATTTTAAGAAGGCAAGAATCTTTTAGATAACTAAAGTATTGAAAAATATGACCTGAAAATAAAAGTAAATAAAATAAATTATTAATCTATTACCATAGGCTAGAAAATAGCCTTGACAAAATTTTGAATGCATTTATAAGTGGCAGATCATTTTTTGTATGAGGAAATAGTGAAAATGAGAAAACAATTTATATTATAATTATCAACTCTAAGGTATCACTTAAGACCTCAGTCTTAATGATAAAAGCTTAAAATTTGACTTGATCAAGAATACAACTAAAATATCAATCATTGGCATATGTCTTATTCAAAAGAACATATAAGATATTATATCAAACTTTGAAACTATTTTTATGTTTTGCCATCTGGAAAAATGTTTACAGCTTTATTGTCACAGCATGAGATAGCTAAAATTGAAATAGACAAAGTCTAAGAAAGGTTGCAAAAACAAAGCAGGGAAAAAAAAGGGGCAAGATGTTATGAGAGGATTTTTCCATTGCGAAAGGCAAACTCTGGGAGAAGGTGTGCAGTTACTATCAGGAAAAGTATGAACACTATACATAGGACTCATACCCATGCTTACATTGCCTCACAGGACAGGTAACACCTCCTAAGAGTAGGGGGAGATAAATCTACAGATAGACTGAAAGAAATCCAGGAAGAAAAAAATAAAATCATTAATCATTTATCCATAATTTTTCCCTCAGCAAACTGAGGGAAATGGACATGTCTAGGGAAAGAAAACCATTGTTTCTCTCCTATCCTATCTCTACCATGTGACAAAGACTCTCTTTGACCAAATTTTAGACATGTTCCTCTAAGTCTTCTTTTCAACTCAGTTTCATCCTTGCATCCTGCTTTTGGTCTACCTAGTATCGTTGTAACAGGAATCCTGCTAAGTCAGTTTAGTGAGGATTCACAGACCTTGATCTCTGATAACCCTGGTCTACCTTAAGTAAGAATCCTGTTAGGTCAGTGTAGCAAGACTCTACTCCTGATGTCTTCTGTTAGTAATTTTCCATGCACTGACCCCCCTCATTCTTCTGGTTGCCTATAAATCCACAGCTGTCTGCTGTATCTCTCTCTCCCATTGCAGGAATCTTGACACCTACTACAATAGTCTGGATAAAATTTTTCTTACTGTTTTAACAAGTGTCAGAATAAATTTGGTTTAATACATATTTGTTCTTTCTTCCACTAAAGATAGAATCCTGGGGTCAAACCAGCATCAGAATTCTCATGATCTTTTAAACATTGTATAGATAGAAATAAGATATGTTAAATTAACATTGGTGTCTTGAGTGGTTCAGAAATGAAAGGTCCTGCTTGTACTAAGCACTTGGGAATATGTACAATTTCAAAAGCTTTTGGGCAAATGATAAAAGTACACACACAAAAAACAAGAATAAAAAGCACAAGGGAGAGATCACACAGAATCAATATCAATAGATTTCATGAAGAATTAGAGGAATATATAGGATAACAAAAGGCAGAGATGGAGTCAATTTCTCAAATAAATAACATTACCGTGATTCAAATTTGAGACCTCAAAGAGGTCTCAAATAAACAACATTATCATGATTCAAATTTAAGACCTTATGTTAAGTCATAAGTTAAGGGGCAGTGATGATAACATGCAAGGTCAAAGAGGTACAACAGGCCCTCCCAATGGAAGGCACTGAATGGCTAAATGAGAAAAGTTCCTCTGTCTCAAAGAAGAGTGGATTTGAGTACACTTGATATGGTGTAAATCTTTATCACTAACCATATAAGCCTATCCAAAAATTCCACATCTGGGCATTTCAGTTTCCTCATTCATTATAAAAGCTAGAATATTTTATAAGTCTACTTCTGTGATAAAAAATATGATAATGGAGGCAAAGCGCTTCGTTAATTGTAAAACATTATTATGCAACTGAAGGATTATTACTTAGCTCTCAGTGCATTGGGGGAACACTGAAGAATTTTGAGATGCTAAAATTATAATCATAATCTCAGTTTTGAAATATTTACTGGGCAAAATTACAGACAGATAGCATGGAAAGCAACAAATCTATTACAGTGATTCCAATGAGAGACAAAGAGAATTAAAACACAGCCATATGCGATTAAGAAACAAATTGTATTGAATTTTAACAACTTGCCAGAAATGAAAAAAAAAGGGAGAGGGGAGGCACAAAGATAACTCTATGGCTCCAACTTTGATGAGGATAATGTCAGTAACAGAAAGAAAAATTCAAGAAAGAGTTTAGAAGAAACAAAATGAGTTTGACTTTGAAAATATAGATTTAAGAATTCCAATGAGATAAACATGCAAAAAGGCCCAACAGGGACTGAAAACAAAGCTTAGCTGAGGGACCTGGGATTATATATAAAGATTTGGGAATCAATTATTAGTCATTCATTAATCACTGGTTAGTATCAGATGATACAATAGACATGAATATAAATGATGATGAAATACATGAGGCTGTACAAATGAAGCAAAGGTGATGTTGATAAAGCTCTCATTAGTAGCATCCACCTTTGAGATTAAAAAGTAAAGACCTCTATTGAGAGTGAGAGTTTATAAATAGTATTGAGACCTTGCAGATTATCTACAGAGAATGCCAGGTCATGTCAGTCAAGTAAAGACTGATAAGAATAGTAGAAAACAGTTGTGTGAGGCCATCTGAGATTCTTCTGGAAATCTATCTCTTCTTTCAGGAAAGTGTTCTATCCTGCAAGTTCAGGCTGCTGTAACAAATATCAGAGACTAAGTGGCTTAAACAACAGAAATTGATTTCTCGTAGGTCTGGAGGTGGTAAATCGAAGATCAAGGTACCAGCATAGTCAGGTTCTGGTAAGAATTCATTCCTGGTTTGCAGGTGGCTGTCTTTGTGCTGCTTCCTCACATGGCAGAGAGCAGAAGGAGCTCTTGTCTCTCTTTTCCTATAAGCCCACTAATTCCATTTTAGGGGCTCCACCATCATTGCTGCTGCTACTGCTAAGTCGCTTCAGTCGTGTCTGACCCTGTGCGACCCCATAGACGGCAGCCCACCAGGCTCCCCCGTCCCTGAGATTCTCCAGGCAAGAACATTACTTCACCTAAATCTAATTACATCTCAAAGGCCACTATGCTAATACCTTCTCTTGTGGATTAGAGTTTCAACATATGAATTTGGGGAGAGGGAACACAAACCTATCCCCATTTGCAGGGTTACTGCTCAAACAGCATTGCTGTACCACTCATAGCTTACAGCGAATGGTGTCGGATTCATGATCTCCAAAGAAGAAGACTTAGCTTCAGGACCGGGGAACAGGCTTGATCACTCAAGAGCTTTTGTGTAGCAGAGTTTTATTAAAGTATGACAAGGGACAGAGAATGCTTCTGACATAGACATCAGAAAGGGGATGGAGAGTGCCCCCTTGCTAGTCTTAGCAAGGGAGCTACATACTTTTTTAACTGGTTATTACAATAAATCAAAAGAATGTCTCAAGATTGTAAGATCTTACTAGACCCACTCCCTCAATTTACATTTTTAGATGACAGGATTAGAACTAACAGTAGAAATATCTTACCAGACCCACTCCCATAATACGTATTTTAAGATAACAGAATAGTAGTGTTCTTGTCTGGAGAATCCCAGGGACAGGGGAGCCTGGTGGGCTGCCGTCTATGGGAGCCTAGTATTCCTATCTCTTCCAGGATTTTGCACAGTTTATTGTGATCCACACAGTCAAAGGCTTTGGCATAGTTACTAAAGCAGAAATAGATGTTTTCCTGGAACTCTTTTTTGATGATCCAGAGGATGTTGGCAATTTGATCTCTGGTTCCTCTGCCTTTTCAGAGGAACAGGATAAGTAAGAGATTTTCAAGAAGGAGAAACTGTCCTCAAGCAAGATACATTGTTGCTATATGATCCTTATACAGAGTTTAAGCTGAGTTCTTTTGTCTACTAATCATCAGTTTGGCCTTAAAGAAGAAGAAGAAGGAGAAAAAAAATGTTTTATATGACTAAGACTAAGGAATGTAGAGGGGGGAAAAAAAAATTTGTCTTTCCCTCCTCCTTGAGAATTCCAGATGCCTGTCTCCTCCTTGAGAGCCCTAGACCCCTTTCTCCTCCTCAGGAACCTGGGACTTCTTATTGTCAGCTAAAAACAGATGTTCAACTTGAGAGCTGTGAGTTAAGTTTTATTTGGGGCAAAATGAGGACTGCAGCCTGAGAGGCAGCATCTCAGATAGCAGTTAGTGAAAGACTGCTGAGAGACTTCTCCAAAGTAGCAGTGGGTGAAAGTCAATATATAACGTTTTGGTGAAGGGGGAGTTCAACACCATGGAGCACTATTTTACGAAAGGTTTTTGTTAGTCATGAGGATCTGATGTCACCATGAAGAGATTTAGTGCTTCTCTAGATATGAGGAGATACAAGGATTGAGATCATAGAATCTGCTCCTAAAAGCATTCAACTATCTAAAGACTTGAAGATCTGAAGGTGCTGTAGCAGCTGCTGTGTGGCACTGGAACCACTGGGAGGAGATACCCCACATCCAAGGGCAAAGGAAAAGGCCTAGCAAGAAGGTAGGAGGGAAAAATTTGTATTTAGAATTCAACCCCATTCCTGCCAGAGACGCTCAGATGGCTCAAACAAACCTTGTGCACACCAGGACCCAGGGACCCCACAGAGACTGAGACAGAACTGTGTTTGAGCATCTCCTGTGGAGGTTTGGGTCAGCAGTGGATTGCAGCAGCGGCAGGGGCTCTGGGTGCAGTAAATCTGGGTATGGCATAAGCCCTCTTGGAGGAGGTCGCCATTAACCTCACCACAGAGCTGCCAGAACTTACATAGGACTGGGAAATAGACTCTTGGAGGGCACAAACAGAACTTTGTATGCACCAACACCCAGGATAAAGGAGCACTAACCCCAAGAGACTGAAACAGACTTGCCCGTAGGTGTCCAGGGGTCTCCAGCAGAGGCATGGGGCAGTGATGGTCTGCTGCAGGGTTGGGGTCACTGAGTGTAGCAGTACATATATGGGATTTTTTGAAGGAGGTTGCCATTATCTTCATTACCTCCATGATAGTTTCAGTTCAGTTCAATTCATTCATTCAGTCATGCCTGACTCTTTGCAACCTCATTAACCACAGTACACCAGGCCTCCCTGTTCATCAGCAACTCCCAGAGGTTACCCAAACTCACGTCCATCAAGTCAGTGATGCCATCCAGCCATCTCATCCTCTGTCATACACTTCTCCTTCTACCCCCAATCCCTCCCAGCATCAGGGTCTTTTCCAATGAGTCAACTCTTCGCATGAGGTGGCCAAAGTATTGGAGTTTCAGCTTCAGCATCAGTCCTTCCAATGAACACCCAGGACTGATCTCTCTTGGAATGGACTGGTTGGATCTCCTTGCAGTCAAAAGGACTCTCAAGAGTCTTCTCCAACACCACAGTTCAAAAGCATCAATTCTTCAGCTCTCAGCTTTGTTCACAGTCCAACTCTCACATCCAGATATGACGAATGGAAAAACCATAGCCTTGACTAGAAACACCTTTGTTGGCAAAGTAATGTCTCTGCTTCTTAATATGCCGTCTAGGTTGGTCATAACTTTCCTTCCAAGGAGTAAGCATCTTTTAACTTCATGGCTGCAATAACCATCTGCAGTGATTCTGGAGTCCAAAATAATAAAGTCTGACACTGTTTCCACTGTTTCCCCATCTATTTCCCATGAAGTGATGGGACCAGATGCTATGATATTCATTTTCTGAATGTTTATCTTTAAGCCAACTCTTTCACTGTCCTCCTTTACTTTCATCAAGAGGCTTTTTAGTTCCTCTTCACTTTCTGCCATAAGGGTGGTGTCATATGCATATCTGAAGTTATTGATATTTCTCCCAGCAATCTTGATTCCAGATTGTACTTCTTCCAGCCCAGCGTTTCTCATGATGCATTCTGCATATAAGTTAAATAAGCAGGGTGTCAATATACAGCCTTGATGTACTCCTTTTCATATTTGGAACCAGTCTGTTGTTCCATGTCCAGTTCTAACTGATGCTTCCTGACATGCATATAGGTTTCTCAAGAGCCAGGTCAGGTGGTCTGGTATTCCCATCTCTTGAAGAATTTTCCACAGTTTATTATGATCCACACAGTCAAAGTCTTTGGCATAGTCAATCAAGCAGAAATAGATGTTTTTCTGCAACTCTCTTGCTTTTTCCATGATCCAGCAGATGTTGGCAATTTGATCTCTGGTTCCTCTGCCTTTTCTAAAACCAGCTTGAACATCTGGAAGTTCATGGTTCGTGTGTTGCTGAAGCCTGGCTTGAAGAATATTGAGCATTACTTTACTAGCATGTGAGATGAGTGCAACTGTGAGGTTTGAGCATTCTTTGGCATTGCCTTTATTTGGGATTGGAATGAAAACTGACATTTTCCAGTCCTGTGGCCACTGCTGAGTTTTCCAAATTTGCTGAAATATTGAGAGCAGCATTTTCACAGCATCATCTTTCAGGATTTGAAATAGCTCCACTGGAATTCCATCACCTCCTCTAGCTTTGCTTTGTCATGGTGCTTTCTAAGGCCCACTTAACTTCACATTCCAGGATGTCTGGCTCTAGGTGAGTGATCACACCATCGTGATTATCTGGGCCATGAAGACCTTTTTAATGGAGTTCTTCTGTGTATTCTTGCCACCTCTTCTTAATATCTTCTGCGTCTGTTAGGTGCATATCATTTCTGTCCTTTATTGAGCCCATCTTTGCATGAAACGTTCCCTTGGTACCTCAAATTTTCTTGCAGAGATCTCTAGACTTCCCCATTCTATTGTTTTCCTCTATTTCTTTGCACTGGTCACTGAGGAAGGCTTTCTTATCTCTCCTTGCTATTCTTTGGAACTCTGCATTCAGATGCTTATATCTTTCTTTTTCTCCTTTGCTTTTCACTTCCCTTCTTTTCACAGCTATTTGTAAGACCTGCTCAGAGAGTCATTGTGCTTTATTGCATTTCTTTTCCATGAGGATGGTCTTGATCCCTGTCTCCTGTACAATGTCACAAACCTCTGTCCATAGTTCATCAGGTACTCTGTCTTTCAGATTTAGTCCCTTAAATCTATTTCTCACTTACACTGTATATTCATAAGGGATTTGATTAAGGTCATACCTGAGTGATCTAGTTGTTTTCCCTACTTTCTTCAATTTAAGTCTGAACTTGGCAATAAGGAGTTCATGATCTGAGCCACAGTCAGCTCCCAGTCTTGTTTTTGCTGACTGTATAGAGCTTCTCCATCTTTGGCTGCAAAGAATATAATTGATCTGATTTTGGTGTTGACCATCTGGTGATGTCCATGTGTAGAGTCTTCTCTTGTGTTGTTGGAAGAGGGTGTTTGCTATGACCAGTGCATTCTCTTGGCAGAACTCATTTAGCCTTTGCCCTGCTTCATTCTGTACTCCAAGGCCAAATTTGCCTATTAATCCAGGTGTTTCTTTACTTCCTACTTTCGCATTCCAGTCCCCTGTAATGAAAAGGACATCTTTTTTGGGTGTTAGTTCTAAAAGGTCTTTTAGGTCTTCATAGAACCGTTCAATGTCAGCTTCTTCAGCATTACTGGTTGGGGCTTAGGCTTGGTATGAAACAGTATGAAAAGGCAAAATGATAGGATATTGAAAGAGGAACTCCCCAGGTCAGTAAGTGCCCAGTATGTTATTGGAGATCAGTGGAGAAATAACTCCAGAAAGAATGAAAGGATGGAGCCAAACAAAAACAATACCCAGTTGTGGATGTGACTGGTGATAGAAGAAGGTCCAATGTTGTAAAGAGCAATATTGCATAGGAACCTGGAATGTTAAGTCCATGAATCAAGGCAAATTGGAAGTGGTCAAACAGGAGATGGCAAGAGTGACATCGACATTCTAGGAATCAGCAAACTAAAATGAACTGGAATGGGCGAATTTAACTCAGATGACCATTATATCTACTACTGTGGGCAGGAATCCCTTAGAAGAAATGGAGTAGCCATCATGGTCAATAAAAGAGTCCAAAATGCAGTACTTGGATGCAATCTCAAAAACGACAGAATGATCTCTGTTCGTTTCCAAGGCAAATCATTCAATGCCATCATATTTTGGCCACAGGTACATAGCAGGAATGTAAGACAGATCCACCCATCAACAGAAAATTGGATTAAAGATTTACTGAGCATGGCCCTGCCATAATTACAAGACCCACTTTTCCCCTCAGTCAGTCTCTCCCATCAGGAAGCCTCTTATCTTTCTCCATCATAGGGCAGACAGACTAAAATCCACAGTCACAGTAAACTAACCAATCTGATTACAGGGACCATAGCCTTGTCTAACCAATGACATTATGAGCCATGCCATGTAGGGCCACCTAAGATGGATGGGTCATAGTGGAGAGTTCTGACAGACCGTGGCCCACTGGCAAAGGGAATGGCAAACCACTTCAGTCTTCTTGCCTTGAGAACCCCATTAACAGTATGAAAAGGCAAAAAGACGGGACACTGAAAAATGAACTCCTAGGTCGGTAGGTGCCCAATATGCTATTGGAGATCAGTGGAGAAATAACTCCAGAAAGAATGAAGAGATGGAGCCAAAGCAAGAATAACACCCAGTTGTGGATGTGACTGGTGATGGAAGCAAGGTCTGATGCTGTAAAGAGCAATATTGCACAGGATTCTGGGATGTTAGGTGCATGAATCAAGGAAAATTGGAAGTGATTAAATAGGAGATGGCAAGAGTGAACATTGACATTTTAGGAATCAGGGAACTAAAATGGAATGGAACGGGTGAATTTAACTCAGATGACCATTATATCTTCTCCTATGGCAAGAATCCCTTAGAAGAAATAGAGTAGCCATCATCATCATAAAAGAGTCTGAAATGTAGTACTTGGATGCAACCTAAAAAATGACAGAATGATCTGTGTTCATTTCCAAGGTAAACCATTCAATATCACACTAATCAAGGTCTATGCCCTGACCAGTAATGCTGAAGAAGCTGAAGTTGAATGGTTCTGAGAAGACCTACAGGACCTTTTGGAACTAACATCCAGAAAAGATATCCTTTTCACTGGAATGCAAAAGTAGGAAGTCAAGAAACACCTGGAGTAATAGGCAAATTTGGCCTTGGAGTACAGAATGAAGCAGGGCAAAGGCTAATAGAGTTTTCTCAAGAGAACACACTGGTCATAGCAAACACCCTCTTCCAACAACATAAGAGAAGACTCTACACATGGACATCACCAGATGGTCAACACTGATATCAGATTGATTATATTCTTTGCAGCCAAAGATGGAGAAGCTCTATACAGTCAGCAAAAATAAGACTGGGAGCTGATTGTGGCTCAGATCATGAACTCTTTATTGCCAAATTCAGACTTAAATTGAAGAAAGTAGCGAAAACCACTAGACCACTCAGGTATGACCTAACTCAAATCCCTTATGATTATACAGTGGAAATAACAAATACAGATCTCATAGACAGAGTGCTTGATGAACTATGGACAGAAGTTCGTGACATTGAACAGGAGACAGATCATCCCCAAGAAAAATAAATGCAAAAAGGCAAAATGGCTATCTGAGGAGGCCTTGCAAATACTTGTGAAAAGAAGATAAGCCAAAAGCAAAGGAGAAAAGGACAGATATAAGCATCTGAATGCAGAGTTCCAAAGAATAGCAAGGAGAGATAAGAAAGCCTTCCTCAGTGACCAGTGCAAAGAAATAGAGGAAAACAATAGAATGGGAAAGACTAGAGATTTCTGCAAGAAAATTTGAGGTACCAAGGGAACGTTTCATGCAAAGATGGGCTCAATAAAGGACAGAAATGATATGCACCTAACAGACGCAGAAGATATTAAGAAGAGGTGGCAAGAATACACAGAAGAACTCCATTAAAAAGGTCTTCATGGCCCAGATAATCACGATGGTGTGATCACTCACCTAGAGCCAGACATCCTGGAATGTGAAGTTAAGTGGGCCTTAGAAAGCACCATGACAAAGCAAAGCTAGAGGAGGTGATGGAATTCCAGTGGAGCTATTTCAAATCCTGAAAGATGATGCTGTGAAAGTGCTTCAGTCAATATACCACCAAATTTGGAAAACTTAGCAGTGGCCACAGGACTGAAAAAGTTCAGTTTTCATTCCAATCCCAAATAAAGGCAATGCCAAAGAATGCTCCAACTACCACACAATTGCACACATCTCACATGCTAGTAAAGTAATGCTCAAAATTCTCCAAGCTAGGCTTCAGTAATAGGTGAACAATGAACTTCCAGATGTTCCAGCTGGTTTTAGAAAATGCAGAGGAACCAGAAGTCAAATTGCCAACATCCGCTGGATCATCAAAAAACAAGAGAGTTCCAGAAAAACATCTATTTCTGCTTTATTGACTATGCCAAAACCTTTGACTGTGTGGATCAGAATAAACTCTGGAAAATTCTGAAAGAGATGGGAATACCAGACCACCTGACTTGCCTCCTGAGGAACCTGTATGGAGGTCAGGAAGCAACAGTTAGACTGGACATGGAACAACAGACTGGTTCCAATCGGGAAAGGAGTACATCAAGGCTGTATATTATCACTCTGCTTATTTAACATATATGCAGAATACATCATGAGAAATGCTGGGCTGGAAGAAGCACAAGCTGGAATCAAGATTGCTAGGAGAAATATCTATAGCTTCAGATATGCAGACGACATCACTCTTTGGCAGTAAGCGAAGAAGAACTAAGGAGCCGCTTGATTAAAGTGAAAGAGGAGAGTGAAAAAGTTGGCTTAAAGCTCCACATTCAGATAACTAAGATCATGGCATCTGGTCCCATCACTTCATGGCAAATAGATGGGGAAACAGTGGAAACAGTGGCAGATTTTATTTTTGGGTGCTCCCAAATCACTGCAGATGGTGACTGCAGTTATGAAATTAAAAGACGTTTATTCCTTGGAAGAAAAGCTATGACCAACCTAGACAGCATATTAAAAAACAGAAATATTATTTTGCCAACAGACGTCTGTCTAGTCAAGGCTATGGTTTTTCCAGTAGTTATGTATCGATGTGAGAGTTGGACTATAAAGAATGCTGAGCGCTGAAGAATTGATGTTTTTGAACTGTGGTGTTGGAGAAAACTCTTGAGAGACCCTTGGACTGTAACGGTCTCAAACCACTCCATCCTAAAAGAAATTAGTCTTGAATATGCTTTGGAAGGACTAATGTTGAAGTGAAACTCCAAAACTTTGGCCCTCTGATGCGAAGAACTGACTCGTTTGAAAAGTCCGTGATTCTGGGAAAGTTTGGAGGCAGGAGGAGAAGGGCATGACAGAGGATTAGATGGTTGGATGGCATCACCAACTTAATGGGCGTGAGTTTGAGTGAACCCTGAGAGTTGGTGATGGACAGGAAGGCTTGGCTTGCTGCTGTCCATGAGTTCACAATGAATTGGACAGGACTGAGTGTGAACTGAACTGATCTAAAGACCTGTGAGATTCCCTGTCCCACCAGATTCCCTGATTCCCTGGAGCACAGAGTGCCTCACTCCACCCTGAACTCCCTGAGGGGTTGTTGAAAGTCAATGGCTATAGCAGCATGGGGTTCAGTCTCTGCAGAAGCAGATAGCAAATGCCTTTATTGTTCAGTCATTGGCTATTCTTTTGGTAAGTGAAAATGTCATTATCAACCTGCCTAGGAACTGACTCTCTCACCACTGTGAGGGGAGTGGTGTTTCTTGGAGTGCTCATGGTAGTAGGCAGAAAAATGGCTCCTCAAGGATGTCCATGTTATTATCCATAGACCCTAAGAATCTATTGCTTTACAGAACAAAGGGGATATTCCTTGCATGTGTGATTATGTTAAGGACCTTGAGATGGAGAAGTTATCTTGCATCATAGTTCAGTTCAGATCAGTGGCTCAGTCATGTCCGACTCTTTGTGACCCCATGAACCGCAGCACTCCAGGCCTCCTTGTCCATCATCAACTCCCGGAGTCCACCCAAACCCATGTCTATTGAGTTGGTGATCCCATCCAACCATCTCATCCTCTGTCATCCCCTTCTCCTCCTGTCTTCAGTCTTTCCCAGCATCAGGGTCTTTTCAAATGAGTCAGCACTCCGCATCAGGTGGCCAAGGTATTGGAGCTTCAGCTTCAGCATCAGTCCTTCCAATGAACACCCAAAACCGATTTCCTTTAGGATAGACTTGTTGGATCTCCTTGCAGTCCAAGGGACTCTCAAGAGTCTTCTCCAACACCAGAGTTCAAAAGCATCAATTCTTTGGTGCTTAGCTTTCTTTATAGTCCAACTCTCACATCCATAAATGCCCACTGGAAAAACCATAGCCTTGACTAGACGGATCTTTGTTGGCAAAGTAACGTCTCTGGTTTTCAATATGCTGTCTAGGTTGGTCATAACTTTCCTTCCAAGGAGTAAGCATTTTTTTTTAATTCCATGGCTACAATCACCATCCACAGTGATTTTGGAGCCCAGAAAAATAAAGTCACCCAGTTTCCACTGTTTCCCCATCAATGTGCCATGAAGTGATGGGACCAGATGCCATGATCTTAGTTTTCTGAATGTTGAACTTTAGTCCAACTCTTTCATTCTCTTCTTTCACTTTCATTAAGAGGCTCTTTAGTTCTTCTACACTTTCTGCCATAAGGGTGATGTCATCTGCATATCTCAGCTTGCTGATGTTTCTCTTGGCAATCTTGATTCCAGCGTGTGCTTCCTCCAGCCCAGCATTTCTTGCATCATAAGAGTGGGTCCATTGTGGTCACAATGCCTATTATAAGCAGGAGCAAAGAAAGTCAGAGAAGGAGATGTTTCAAACAAAGGCCAGAAAGGAAATAGATTTGAAGATGCTGTGCTGTTATCTTTGGAGATGAAGAAGGAGCCAGGAGCCAAAGAAAGCAAGCAGGTCTAGACAGTGGAAAAGGGAAAAGAATAGATTCTCCCTTGTAGTTTCTAAGAGAAATGCTGGCCTGTCCACATATTGATCATAGTCCAGGAATACGGTTTCAGACTTCTGACATCCAGAATTATAGGAGAAAATTTTGTATTGTTTTAAACTGGTAATTGGGTTTTCCAAGAGACTCTGGGAAGAATATGCCTACCAAGGTGGAGGCCATGAAGAGACATGCAACTGATTACAAACACCATGAAGACCATGCTTGAAAGTATAGACTCTCTCTTCAAGGTAAGAAAGACTTAGTGAAGGATTTCAAGTTGGTGAAAGACACGATCATATCTGTGGTTTACATAGAGCACCTATCAGCAGTGTGGGAGAAAGGCTGGTCTGCCAAGCAGGAGACCCAGGTTTGATTCCTGAGTCAGAAAGATCCCCTGGAGGAGGGCAAGGCAATCCACTCTAGCATTCTTGCCTGGAGAATCCCATGTACAGAGGAAGCCTGGCAGGCTACAGTCCATGAAGATTCAAAGAGTGGACACCACTTAGGGACAGCACTTTCCAGTTTCCTTTTCCAACCATATATTACTTCTCTTGTTTGGTAACCATATTTAGTGATTCAAACAAGGACAATAGATTTTTTTCATTTATTGATATAAATGCTGGAAGATAGATGATTGGTGATTGATAGATGATTGATGCTTGGTAGAACTCATTTTCAGAGAAGGCAATGGCACCCCACTCCAGTACTCTCACCTGGAAAATCCCATGGATGGAGGAGCTTGGTAGGCTGCAGTCCATGAGGTTGCTCAGAATCAGACATGACTGAGTGACTTCACTTTCACTTTTCACTTTCATGCATTGGATAAGGAAATGGCAACCCACTCCAGTGTTCTTGCCTGGAGAATCCCAGGGACGGGGGAGCCTAGTGAGCTGCCATCTATGGGGTCACACAGAGTCGGACAGGACTGAAGTGACTTAGCAGTAGCAGCAGCAGAACTCATTTTGAGTATTAACTACAAAGGACCCATAAAACTGGATAAAAAGAGATCATTCTGTTATTATATGGAGATATATTTTATCTTCACAAGTAAATAATATATTTATTATGTTAAAAATAGCACAGACCAAAGCATAATCAATAAATTGAGAAAAACAAAACACAAAAATAGATTCCTGATGTCCTTGGCTGACCAAGGATCCAACCATAAAAATGTCACAATTCCATGCATTATTATTCAATCTGAGTTGAATTTATGTCAATCATGTCTGACAAAAGTTCTGGAACAATACACAAGATAAAAGACATAAAATGATTCAAAGGGGAAAAGAGTAGAGCTGGCATTAGTTGAAGCAAAGCATGTTAAGAAACTAAGATTTGCAGGCGTATAAACTTCTTGAAATCGATGTTATGGAATAAGAGTTAGGAAAATATAGAAAAAGGTGTTAAATGATTGACCTGGAAAGAAATGAGCTTAAAGATTGATAGATGGTAGAGCAAGGTAGAAGAAAACATTAGAAAAATTGGTATGACTTTCAAAGGGAGTTCTATAATGAAGAAATAATGAGAGACATCTAGAAACAATATTATGGACAGACATAGGTGTGACCTCCTTAACTCACAGTAACATTGGAGGAAGCGCATAAGAATAAGTCTGCATTAGAAGAGTCAGTGTTGCCAAAGAAGAGATGTAGAAGCAAAGTAATGGAATTAAAAATTGTAAACAACCTACACATTTCAGAAATTTTAGCTTTGGGATTTTTAATGTTTTTTAGTTCCTTGGCCAAAATTTAAAATATAACCAGTAAGAGAAAATTTCACCTGAATGTATTCTATGGTATCCAGCTGAACCAGTCTTCTAATGCACAGGAAGTTATTTTCTTAACTCTTAGTTTATGATGGACAAAGGAGAAGAAGCAAGAGGAGGAGACAGAAGAAAAGAGAGGTAGAGAAGGAATGGGAGGAGAAAGAGAAGGAAAGACTTTAGAAGGATCTAAAGCACAGTTAAGAATAGTGGTCACGATGTCTTCTGCTACTACCGCCTTCATTTTATTCCCTCCACTTCGCTCCTTTTCCAGCAGGAGCAAATTAATTTTCACAGAACATAGAGTCTGTACAACAATGTTTAGTATAATATAAAGGCATTACTCCCATAGCACTCAAAACATTTGTTGATGAAAATGTTTTTCTTCCAATTATTATCATCACTCTAATAAGCAGTGACATGCATCAAAGGTGAGAAAAAAAGAGGTTCTGGGCTACTCACATGGAGATAACTGGGTATTGAATAAAAAGTAGAGCAAAGAATTGATATATATTCTCCCTTTCTTACTCTGAAGTGGAGGTAGATGCCAGAGGATGTAGTGAAGTGTGTTAGTCAAGCATAAACCTGGTTCCTTCTCAAGCCTAATTCCAGAGTCACTTCTCTGAACGTGACTTAAGAAGTACAAACATTCAACCGTGTTAGGGCAGGACTTCATCCAAGATAATCCTGTAATAAGCTTTAAAAATGGTCATGAAAAGCAGTGGTAACCACACTTCTTGTGTGTGAAATATTTAAATACCTTTCACTGTTGTTGGGACTGCAGACTTGAAATTTGGCAGAGACCCCTGTGTTCAGTGCTAATCTGTTTTGGGGTTTCTTCCAACTTGAGCACAACAAGAAAAATGTCGCCACTTTCATCTGGATTAAAGATGAGGAAACATACTAACAGGATGCAGTTGTGGTTCTTTTGCTAAGCCTTTTGAAAGAATTATTTGTACAAAAATTGTTTCCCATTGTTAAAAAAAAAAAAAAAAACTAACTTTACCTCTTAATGTTTTTCATTTTTCTGCCTAATGAGAATTTTAAGTTTCTAGTAGCAATTTCATCTAAAGGTTTCTAGCTGACTTTGCCTTTTATAAAATGGAATGCTTAATAAGTCAGGAAGAGAGAGAAAGGGCTACGATTTCATCAACTTGTTGACACATCTACAGGTACAGGTCTGTAGATGTTCACACAGCTACAGACACATCTACAACCAGAAGCTTCCCAAGTGGCTTGATGGTAAAGAAACAGCCTGCAATGGAGGAGACACTGGTTCGATCCTTGGCTCAGGAAGATCCCCTGGAGGAGGGCATGGCAACCCACTCCAGTATTCTTGCCAGGAGGACCCCATGGACAGAGGAGCCATGGGGTCACAAAGAGCCAGACATGACTAAAGAAACTGACCACACATGCATGCAGACAGAGAAATGTATGCAGAAATCTTAAACGTAAGGGAAAAGCAGAAAGGTTGTTTGCATTTTAATACACATACCACTGAACATTTGTCCTCTTTCTTTACGAAACCTCCAACCCATCCCTCAGAGCTAAAGTCTACTTCCTCCACCTTCCTGTTACCTTTTTTGTCCTATGAAATTTTCGAACATAAGTTAACCTTACTTTAATTATTCCTTCAGGTGGACAATCTAATTGCAAAGGATTAGATAAATCACAAATCAGGGAAAATTGTGTCATTTTTTTTCCAATGGAAATTAAATATGTTGTCTAATGATAAAGAATGAGCCTCAGAAGGTCGTGCTTTTCTAATCTGCTCTCAGGCTGGCTGGGGCTCACAGCTTACTCCTGGGCCATCAATATGCAGAACTGGCACTCTTTCCACTTTATGCACTGGTTTTTTGAGTTTCCTCCAGTCTGCTACATGCTAATGAAGAAGGTTGGCAGTGTCATCTGCCAGTGGCAAATCCCAGGATATATCTACAAGCATCCAGAAGGGGAGGGTTAACTTGTCTTTAGTTAGGGACCCTCTAATTAGGAGAACAAAACTAAAAGCTTGTCAAAATATATTCCTTTGAGTTGAAGCAAGTAAATTGTGATGTCTTGAAAGTGTATATATAATAGATAATTTGCTGGGGTCAGTTACTAGTCTATTTTGCATTTGATCATCAGTGATTTCTTACTATATAAAAAGACTAGCATTATTATCACATAATCATTTATACTATTAGTTTAATTATAATGATAATAATGATATGGTAATTCAAGGGTGGTACATTATATAATATATATTTATTTAAAAACTAGTCACAATTATTTCAAATTGAAAAACAATGATATTTCTTAGTGATTTCCCCCAAAGGTGTACTTCAAGTAAAATATGCTTTTCAGTGACAAAGTGTTTAAAGGAAAACTTTTAAAAATTGAGGTATAAATGACATGTAACTCCATATTTGTTTCAGGTGTATAATGTAATGAGTTGATATTTGTGTGTACTATGAAATGATCACAAGACTATTTAATATGCATCACCGTACATAGCTACAAAATTTTTCTTGAGATAAGAACTTTTAAGATCTATGTTCTCATAACTTTTCAAATAAACAATATAAAATTATTAACTATAATCACTATGCTGTTCATTAGATCTCCATGGCATTTATTTACAACTGGAAGTTTGTGCATTTTGACACCCTTTTCTCAGTTTTGCCCACCCACTACCCCCTGCCTCTGGCAACCACCAGTCTCTTCAGTGTAATCATAATGTAGATTTTAAAAATTACAAGCTTACTTGTTTAAGGTATTATGCACACATATTTTATATGCAAATTTATTGCCTGTCCTCATAAGGAGCTATGTAGTCTGGAAATTCTTGGTTTAGTTCAGTTGCTCAGTTGTGTCTGACTCTTTGCGACCACATGAACCGCAACACGCCAGGCCTCCCTGTTCATCACCAACTCCTTAAGTTTACCCAAACTCATGTCCATCAAGTCAGTGATGCCATCTAGCCATCTCATCCTCTGTTGTCCCCTATTCCTCCTGCCCCCAGTCCCTCTCAGCATCAGTCTTTTCTAATGAGTCAACACTTCGCATGAGGTGGCCAAAGTATTGGAGTCTCAGCTTTAGCATCAGTCCT
Organism: Budorcas taxicolor; assembly: GCF_023091745.1. Classification (NCBI taxonomy): domain Eukaryota; kingdom Metazoa; phylum Chordata; class Mammalia; order Artiodactyla; family Bovidae; genus Budorcas; species Budorcas taxicolor. The sequence continues at coordinate 114,149,462 of NC_068910.1, read as the reverse complement.
TCCAAAGAACACACAGGACTGATCTCCTTTAGGATGGACTGGTTGGATCTCCTTGCAGTCCAAGGGACTCTCAAGAGTCTTCACACCAGAGTTCACAAGCATCAATTCTTCAGTGCTCAGCTTTCTTCACAGTCCAACCCTCACATACATGACCACTGGAAAAACCATAGCCTTGACTAGACGGACCTTTGTTGGCAAACTAATGTCTCTGCTTTTCAATATGCTATCTAGGTTGATCATAACTTTCCTTCCAAGGAGTAAGTGTCTTTTAATTTCATGGCTGCAGTCACCATCTGCAGTGATTTTGGAGCCCCCCAAATAAAGTCTGACACTGTTTCCACTGTTTCCCCATCTATTTCCCATGAAGTGATGGGACCAGATGCCATGATCTTCGTTTTCTGAATGTTGAGCTTTAAGCCAACTTTTTCACTGTCCTCTTTCACTTTCATCAAGAGGCTTTGTAGTTCCTCTTCACTTTCTGCCATAAGGGTGGTTGTCATCTGTATATCTGTGGTTATTGATATTTCTCCCGGCAATCTAGATTACAGCTTGTGATTTTTCCACCCCAGCATTTCTCATGATGTACTCTGCATATAAGTTAAATAAGCAGGGTGACAATATACAGCCTTGACGTACTCCTTTTCCTATTTGGAACCAATCTGTTATTCCATGTCCAGTTCTAAGTGTTGCTTCCTGACCTGCATATAGGTTTCTCAAGAGGCAAGTCAGGTGGTCTGGTATTCCCATCTCTTTCAGAATTTTCCACAGTGTATTGTGATCCACACAGTCAACGGCTTTGACATAGTCAATAAAGCATAAATAGATGTTTTTCTGGAACTCTCTTGCTTTTTCCATGATCTAGCAGATGTTGGCAATTTGATCTCTGGTTCCTCTGCCTTTTCTAAAACCAGCTTGAACATCAGGAAGTTTACGGTTCACGTGTTGCTGAAGCCGGGCTTGGAGAATTTGGAGCATTACTTTACTAGCATGAGGTGAGTACAACTGTGCTGTAGTTGGAGCATTCTCTGGCATTGCCTTTCTTTGGGATTGGAATGAAAACTGACCTTTTCCAGTCCTGTGGCCACTGCTGAGATTTCCAAACTTGCTGGCATATTGAGTGCAGCACTTTCACAGCATTATCTTTCAGAATTTGAAACAGCTCAACTGGAATTCCATCACCTCCACTAGCTTTGTTCGTAGTGATGCTTTCTAAGGCGCACTTGACTTCACATTCCAGGATGTCTGGCTCTAGGTGAGTGATCACACCATCGTGATTATCTTAAAATAAAACCTGTTAGGTTTTTTTTTTCCCCATTTCCATCTTTGCTATTTTTTATACTTGCTCTTTTCTACTTTTGATTCTTTCTTTGACAGCAGATTGCAGGATAACTTTTATGTAATCATTTTAGTTTTAGCTTTATTTAAGATAGAATAAAATATATAAGTAATGATTTAGCTTAGAAGTGGAACACAGCTTCAACAAAAGGAAGACCTATGACTTTTCTTTCCAAATTTTGTGGTATATTTTTCATGTGTTGTTCACAAAGGCAGTACAACCTGTAAAATACTAGATATTTATTGAGCATCTAACATGTGTTAGACAATATATAGACAATGAATTTATAAGTATAATATGATACAATGAAAAACAGACCTTGTTCCCTTTCAGTGAAACATTCTTTTCAATATCTGAGGCATTTGCAAAGCATAGTATGCTTATTAGAATAAAAGATATTATTTTAAGAAGAAATGTTCTGACTAAAGAAGCACATAATATACCTAATGCAAAAGACTGATACACTGGAAGTTATTGATGGTGCAGCAGCTAACAAAAGAGATAATAAAAATCACTGACAAAAGATAAATTCAGATGCCAAAATCAAATTGATTATGGCTCATAAGAAGGAAAAATTTAATAAGTTTCATTATGGTTTAAATTCCCCCAAAAAATGATGCCCCATGTGATTTACCAGTGAACCAAAGGAAGGATAAGAATATTATCTGTCATTACATAAAAGAATGAAAAGAAATTAGATTGGGCTGTTCTGTCCAACATCAGGCCTGGTATACACATGAGTCTATTTAGGTGGGGTATTAAGGAAATTCATGAGTGATAGATATAGGCTTTGATTTTATAATTTAAACTAAAATTGAGACCAATCTGAACCTATCTTAGAATAAGAACAGGAAATTTTAGCACAATTTTCCTATTAGCTATCTAGTTGGTGAACTTTTTTACTACTTTCAGATGTTCAAACTTCAGGTCCCATGTCTGCACTCACAAATATTTCCATGCACATAAAAAAGGTAATTTCATGCCTAAAAGGAAAATTCTGCCTGCGTTTTGCATATAGAATATTCATTTACATAAACAAATTCATGTTTTGAGGAAACACACTTTGTGAGTTCAACTTATGTATCAATGGATGAAATATTTCATGAATATCAGGTCTGGTTGGACGACTTTAGACAAATCTTTTGCTAGTTAGCCAGCGCCTCCTCCCCCAACCTGTTAAATGCTATTAATTTTAGGTTTTACGATCTCCCTGAATTCCATCTATGAATGGTTCAATTAATATATTGTAGCACTGTCTTTTGTAAAGTAAGACTAACTAAAGACAAATTGACAACAAAAAAGGAATGCTGCTGTGATATTATGAACTGAAGATCATGTCCTTTAGGCAAAAATCTTGTCCTGAAGGTTGGGAATTCCCATGTTAAAGAGAAATAAGTTGTTGAAATACAAAGTTAAGAAAATGAATCAGAGTATTAGATCTGTATGACACCTTGGCCTTTATGTTTCTAATCCTTTTGACTTCTAAGATTGGTTGATCTTCAGTTCAGTTCAGTCGCTCAGTCATGTCCGACTCTTTGCGACCCCATGAATTGCAGCATGCCAGGCCTCCCTGTCCATCACTAACTCCCGGAGTCACTCAGACTCATGTCCAACGAGTCAGTGATGCCATCCAGCCATCTCATCCTCGGTCGTCCCCTTCTCCTCCTGCCCCCAATCCCTCCCAGCATCAGAGTCTTTTCCAATGAGTCAACTCTTCACATGAGGTGGCCAAAGTACTGGAGTTTCAGCTTTAGCATCATTCCTTCCAAAGTAATCCCAGGGCTGATCTCCTTCAGAATGGACTGGTTGGATCTCGTTGCAGTCCAAGGGACTCTCAAGAGTCTTCTCCAACACCACAGTTCAAAAGCATCAATTCTTTGGCGCTCAGCTTTCTTCACAGTCCAACTCTCACCACCCTTATGGCAGAAAGTGAAGAGAAACTAAATAGCCTCTTGATGAAAGTGAAAGAAGAGAGTGAAAAAGTTGGCTTAAAGCTCAACATTCAGAAAACGAAGGTCATGGCATCTAGTCCCATCATTTCATGGGAAATAGATGGGGAAACAGTGGAAACAGTGTCAGACTTTATTTTGGGGGGCTCCGAAATTACTGCATATGGTGACTGCAGCCATAAAATTAAAAGATGCTTACTCTTTGGAAGAAAAGTTATGACCAACCTAGACAGCATATTGAAAAGCAGAGACATCGCTTTGCCAACAAAGGTCTATCTAGTCAAGGCTATGGTTTTTCCAGTGGTTGATCTTAGGCCACAAATTTTTTCCATGTATTTCCCCTCATTGCATTCTCTGCATGGAAGATAAAATCCTCAGAGGAGGAAACAACTTCCCTCAACCTTTTAAGGTCCCTGGATGGATCTGAAAATTAAACTGACAAAGACAAATTCATAGAAAAAAGCATACAGATTTATTTAATATAAATTTTATGTGACATAGGAGCCCTCATAAGGTAATGGAGACCCAAATAAACAGCTAGACTTGAGTCTTTTGTGCTAATTTGATGAGGAGTGCACAGTTGGGCGTTCCAGGTGGCACAGTAGTAAAGAATCTGCTGATGCAAGAGATGCAAGAGACATGGGTTCAATGCTTGGGTTGAGAAGATCCCCTGGAGGAGGAAATGGCAAACCACTCCAGTATTCTTTCCTGGTAAATCCCATGGACAGAGGAGCCTGGTGGCCTACAGTCCATGGGGTCACAAAGAGATGGACAGGAGTGAGCATGCACACACAGTTGTGGAGAAACATGGTAGGCTGAGGCATATGAGGCAATCATAATAAACTAGGTGAAACTTAACCAAGCCTGTTTGTTAGGATTCTTCTTAGTGTCCCTTTGTTTTAATGCTTTTTTTTTCTGGATATAGGGAAGACATCTCTTTGGAGGAGTTTGCAGAGGGGGAGGTTCTGTTATTTTCTCAAACTCTTTCAGCTTAAGATACTCAATATGCCAAGATGTCATATTTTGTGGTAGTGTGTCTTAAAGCCCATAAAATTGAAAAGATTCTGCTAAAGTGAAATAGCTGTTTATTGTATTACCAAATGTGATGGGTAGATTAAATTACCTGAGGCAAGTGGGAGATCAAAGAAATTGGAAGGAGGACACATCTTAGAATCAAGAAAACTTGGTGATATATATTTGGGTATTTATTATATATATATATATATACACATACATACATATATATTTAAAGGCCATCTTGGACTCCTTTTGTTGGCACTATTTGCTTTAAAATTATATTTGTCTTTTCAACCATATCCTTAGTATTGTTATGACAATTATTTTTGTAATTTGCACAATTTCAGACTTGGAAAAATATAATACCCTAAACTTTAATTCAGAAGATTATGAAAATGTTCACATGCCTTCACGGCCTTAAAACCCCCCAAATCCATGAAATAAAATATGACCCATTTATACTTTCCTTTGTCAGATGACCTTGGTGTTCTCAGCCAGAGCTGTCTGCTATCTACCAATATTTTCCTACCTGTAGCAAACATATCCTTCCCCAAGGTGGTGCATGTTTTATGCCCCAATGAACGCCTGTCCTCCCGTCCTCCATTTGACATCCTGACTCTCTCAGGTCATGTGGCTCAGTGGTAAAGAGTCTACTTGCCAGTGCAGGAGATGCAGAAGACTCAGGTTCAATCTCTGGGGCAGGAAGATCACTGGGAGGAGGAAATGGCAACCCACTCCAGTATTCTTACCTGGAGAATTCCAGGGACAGAGAAGCCTGGTGGGTTACAGTCCAAAGAGTTACAAAAAGTTGTACATAACTGAGCATGAGGCTTCCCTCTCACCTCAAATGCCCTTAATAGTAACATGTTATGAGTAAGTAAATTGTTATTTTTCATAACAACACTCATTTTTTATGTATTTGTAGATAAAAGTTTCGTTGTTACCATTACTAGTTCAGGAGACCTCAAGATACATGTTTTTAACTTTCTTAAAATACAGGTGCAGGACTTTTAAAAATCTCTTTTGGGGGGTTTCTTGGCAATTGCTGTGAATGATAATATCTAAATGGCATAAGTTAGACAGGAATCAGACACCCCTTTTGCAAAACAATGAGCTGAATCTGGTTTCTGATCAAGTAAAAGATAGTCTGCTGCAGTCTAAACAGGGAGTAGTGTTCGAAAGATCAACTAGCCTTTAGGCATGGGCTCAGCCCACTCCAAATTCCAAAGCACATCAGTAGTTACCCCCATCAGGTCCATCCATTGCAACTTTGATGCAAAGCTTGGATTGGGTGAATCAAGACACAATAAGCATCTTTTTTTTTTTTTTCAAAGAGTGATGGTTTGGAGAACTTTCCGCTTCCTTTCTTCACTCCTTTTGATCTGCATGTACTGGTTGATGCCTAACTCAGAACATTTTCAAGTACATTTTCTTTCATCATATCTTCATCATGGAAGCCAGGTGCATCCAACAAAAGATTCTATTATAGTGAAAAGCTTTATTTAAAGGGATTAAAACACCTGAGACTAGTGAGTGTTCAAAGAGTTGGGAAGGAGGGCACTTCTCAGGACCAAGAACTCTTGAGACAATTACTCCATCTTATTGGCCCCATGGTTTGATAAGTTTTTTGTTAGGATTGAAATTCATTTTGAAGACCTTGCTATAGCAAGAACAATAGTTTACCAATAAGCACCTTCTTTCTCTTTCCTTTTATAAGAATTCATGGTGTTTAGGGGACTTCCCTGGTGGCTCAGACGGTAAAAGCGTCTGTCTACAATGCGGAAGACCGGGTTCGATCACTGGGTCAGGAAGATCCGCTGGAGAAGGAAACAGCAATCCACTCCAGTCCTATTGCCTGGAAAATCGCATGTACAGAGGAGCCTAATAGGCTACAGTCCATGGGGTCGCAAAGAGTCAGACATGACTGAGTGACTTCACTTCTTCATGGTGTTTAGGAAGGTTGCATTAGATAAGTGGCAGATAATCTAATTCCTCTCCTCCTCTCCCCCCTACTCTCATCTTGTATTCTTTCTTCTTTCATTACATTCCTGATGGATCTTTCTAGTCAAAGGAAATGATCTTTCTGAGCTATTAAGCTAAGATTGAATATTTCTTTCCTTTTACTTCCTCTGCAAAACACTCTTCACTTTTTTCCTTCACAAAATACTTAATGGCTCATTAGTTTCTGGCTCTAAACAACAAAATCATCTTATTCCTTTAGAAGTTTTATATCCCTTCTCTAGAGGACAAAACGGAGAAGGCAATGGCACCCCACTCCAGTACTCTAGCCTGGAACATCCCATGGACAGAGGAGCCTGGTAGGCTGCAGTCCATGGGGTCGCTAAGAGTCGGACATGACTGAGCCACTTCCCTTTCACTTTTCACTTTCATGCACTGGAGAAGGCAATGGCAACCCACTCCAGTGTTCTTGCCTGGAGAATCCCAGGGACGGGGTTGCCTGGTGGCTGCTGTCTATGGGGTCACACATAGTCAGACACGACTGAAATGACTTAGCAGCAAAGGACAAAAAGAGCTTCCTTGAATATTTGTAACACAGCACAAAAGAAGAGAAAAGGAAAAGAAAAGAAACGAAAAAAAAAAAAAAATGGGAAGGAAGGGAAAAATCTTCATTCAGGAAACCCAAAAAACTGAACTGAACTGAACTGAAAGAGTCACCTCCTTCTATCCTCAGAGAGGAGGTATCTTGCTCTCAGAATTTAAACATATGCTAGCTCTTTGGAAATTTTCTTTTATTTAAAAGTTAAGAGTGCCACTCTGGCCTCTCACTAGTAATTGGCATATTATTTTTCCAGCCTGTATACTCTGTTCAGCCCTGTTTATGAAGTTCTTTTACCTGAAGGGATCTTAGTGACCGTCTTGCCCTTGTTACTCCTTCTTTTACAATAAAAATAATCTTTTTTTTTTTTTAGGAGACTGAACCATCCAGCCTTTATACCTCCTAGTTAAGACATTGCTATTGTGATGTAGTGACCTGTCACCTCTTTCATTGTTGACCAAGGACAGAAAGCTTGTTAAGGGCGTCATGTTGCCCTATACTGTATGATTAGACATTAACTATTGCACTATATCATTTTAAAGTATAATTCATCAAAAAATATATGCTGTCCTCACTTCCAAAACTTCTCACTTCCTCGTCTCCCTCCTCTGCTACCCCACACGTGCAAATACAGACTCAGAGATACACGTGTTCCATTTGTACTCACTTCAGTTCTATAACCATAGAGATACCCTTTATCTGGTGACAAAAAGAAAGACAGAGCCTCTTGAGGCCCGAGTTTGCAAACCTAAACTTAACAGGTGACATTCATGCCATAAAAATGAATATACTTTCTTATAGAAGGATCAGAGTGCAAGATATATCATCAAACGAAATTGGGCCCTCGAGGGCCCTTCATAGCTCATACTTATTGATTGGAATGGCAAATGGAGTAATTTGTAGGCAGCTAGCTTGTGACACATTGTAATGAAGGAGACATATGTAAAAGTATGTGGAATTAACAGGAGCAATGTTATTCCTTCAGCATTTTAGATGAAAAACACATGCAATTTTGAAACTTCAGCTTTACTGTTTCAAAGACCCTAAGAGCATCTGTTAGGTATTGTATGATCTCATCTCTAACACAGCACATGCAGTCAGCTTTTCAGCATGTCACACCATGACTAAGTAAGGAGCCAGAAAATGAGCAGGCAGGTCACTTTTCACCTCATTAGCACAGCAGGAGGGGGCTCTGGAAAACAAGATGCTAGCAGAAGCCGAGGGGCTTGCTGATATTTTTTTGAATAACAGAGGAAGGACCCAGCTGTGTACTCCTTCTAACTCTGTACTTCTGTTCTTTCTCACGTAACCCCTTCCTTTTTCTTCTGACCTTTAATCACTTTGACCCCTGAAGTGTTCATAAACCACCACAAATTTGTTTCTCTGGAATATATAATTTGTCTCTATTTTTCCTCATGGTAGATCTTGGTTTTAGCACAATTCTATTGCAATATGATATGGATACGCAGTCTTTAATGTCCTTGAAAAGATTGAACTTCAGGGTCCTTTGGACACAGAGAAAATAGAGTAGATAATGGGAAATCAGCTATCATTTCATTCTCTGAACTGCTTCTTGCATTTATAAAGTTATCAAATAAAGGTTTACTTTCTGTTCTGAAATTTGTTTTCTATTTATTCATCTTTCCATCATCAATCTTATTATCACGATGGTGACTCCTTTATTAGTCTTAATTTCTGGGTTGCTACAGTGATCAGATCCCTTCTGCCAACCCACGATGCACAAAATATATATAATTTTCTTCTTTTAAGCCATTAAAGTTTGGGATTATTTGTTACATAACATATTGTAACTGATCCTGAGCAATCAAAAGAGCTAAAATGTATTGGGCAACCACACTGTACCAGGCAGTGTGCTAACTATTTTATGCACCCATGCTAAGTCACTTTAGTCGTGTCTGACTCTTTGACCCCATGGACTCTAACCCACTGGGCTCCTCTGTCCATGGCTCCAGGAGAAGATGCTGGAGTGGGTTACCATTTCTTCTTCTGGGTGATCTTTCTGATCCAGGGATTGAACTCGTGGATTTCCATTTCCTCTTCCGGGGATCTTCCCAACCCAGGGATCAAACCTGCATTGCTTATATCTCCTGCATTGGCAGGTGTGTTCTTTACCACTAGCACTACCTGGGAAGTCCCCTCCTCCCACAAAAGCTTTTAACTACTATCTTAATTTCATAAAAGTGGTATGTGGATGGAAGGTACTACTCTCATCCTCATTTCAGAATGAGAAAGCTAGAACTTGTAGGTATTGTTTTCACACCTTTTCTGCATCTTTACAAAACTCTTTTGCATCATCTCCTCTTCTAGCCACTGCCACAGAAACTAATCCCAAGTGTATTTCTTACTTCATGACTCTAGGCTTTTCCTGCTCCACTGTGTGCGGCATCCACAACTTTGCTTTGTGAAAACACAACCCAGACCCACATAACCAGGATGTGGACCAGTGAAAATTAGTTGTATTAACACCTGACCCAGGCAGGAGACAATGAGAAGTACACTCTCGGCCTCCTTTTTCCAACTGCAGGTAGTTCTGACACACATTTCGTAGGATTCCTCATAAAGGTCTTAAAGTCAGTGTTCAATTTGATAAGACATTTTTTGAACCGACCTTTTATTTTTCTCCATTCCCTTTTACTCCCATTGTCCTGCATTCTTTTCCCCTCAGATCAGTAATGAGGCAAAGTACTGGCCTGGAAGCCTTTGTCTCAGACTCTACTTTGAAGTAGAACCAAGAGTAAGGCACTAACTAGCCCAGAACACAAGAAAGAAAGTGAAAGTGAAGTCGCTCAGTCGTGTCCAACTCTTTGAGACCCCATGGACTGTAGCCTACCAGGCTCCTCCGTCCATGAGATTTTCCAGGCAAGAGTACAGGAGTGGGTTGCCATTTCCTTCTCCACGGGATCTTTCTGACACTGAGATAGAACCCAGGTCTCCCCCATTGTAGGCAGACGCTTTACTATCTAAGCCACCAGGGAAGTCCAGAACACAAGGCTTCCATGCAAATCTAGGATCAATGAAGGGTAAAAATTTCATCTAGTAAAGACTTTTTTTTTTTTTTTTTCAATATGTAGGAGGCAGTAGTCCAAACTCATTGGAATAGACACTTAAGCAGTTTGTCTTTCTTTACCTGCCATACTCTGCTTTTGTTTTGGTTTTGTTAGTTTAGTGACTGCCTTATACATCATGATGGTACTTCTGCAAAATACTGAAAAGGAGCTTACTTTTTTACATGTAAACTTAATTTTTTAGAGCAGTTTGAGAGTCACAGAAAAATTAAGCAGAAAGTACAAGAATTTCCTGTTTGCCTCTGCTTCCGCTCTGTGCATAGCCACTGTGCATAACCTCCCCAGTCATCAGCAACCCCACCAGCATGATACATTTGTTACAACTAATGAATCAATAGAAATGCAGCATTATCACTAAAAGACCATAGTTCACAGTAACGTTCACTATTGTATGTGTTAGAGACATTTTAATCTCATATTCAGTAATTACTTCTGTTTCTTTCATTAGCTTAAAATAAAGTAACAATAAAGGTAAGATTTTTATTTCAAATGCTTTACATATGAACTAATTTTTATAAAATAGTTTATTCTTCCTTCTTTTTACATATATTAGTAGAAAAGTGTTCAGCTAACGTTAACAGTGGTTGCTTTGAGGGGTGGAATCTGAAGCAATTACATTTTCTCTATTGCCTGAATGTCCTATAATAAGTGTGTTTCATTTCACCAAAATAAAATATCATTATTAAAGAAAGAACTAAAAAGAAAATTATATACTCTAGGAACCACTGATAAATATTTCCACAATAAATATTAATCTGATTTATAACATATTTGGCAGAATTGACTCAGGCACTGCCTTAGTATATATTGTTACAGTTTTCATTTTTTGGTACCACAACAAGTCCATTAAGTAGTTGGCTTCTCTTTAGCACTCAGTGTTTTCCCATATAATGATGAGTTTTTCTGTGTTCTACTAATATGTAAAATTCTTTCTTTTTTTTTTTTTGAGTGAGAATTTTTTATTTCTTTACAAGAAGTCTTCCATGTTCTGCCTTGAAAAAACAAACTTTAGTGTATATTTTAGGCTTTAAATTACCATTTTTAATATTACCTATATAGCAATAGATTACTCATATGCTCTTCTAAAGCATCCCTATCTTGGGACTTTCACACAAAAATGTTTATAATTATCTATAAGGCATGCATGCTAAGTCACTTCAGCTGTGTCTGACTCTTTCCGACCCTATGGATTGTAGTCCACCAGGCCCCTCTGTCTGTGGGATTCTCCAGGCAAGACTGGAGTGGTTTGCCACACCCTTCTCCAGGGGATCTTCCTGACCCAGGGAAAGAACTCTCGACTGTTGCATCTGCTGCATCAATAGGCAGGGTCTTTTCTGCTAGTGCCACCTGGGAAGCCCTCTACCTATAGAGACTAACATATTATAGTTTATAGAAAATAGGATTGAGAATTTGTGTCATCACTCGATTTTAGAGTAAGAGAGGCCCATATGCAATTTAAAATTTTCTGATCATCATATAAAAAGCAGTAAATTATAATAATTCTTTTTATATTTTATTTAATCCAATGTATCTAACATATCAAACGTATTTCAGTGAATAATCAAAATGATTATTATTGAGATATTTTGCCTTTTTTAATACTAAGTCTGTGAAATCAGGTGTGAACTTTACACTTACAAGACACCTCTGTTTGATCCAGCTGTATCTCAAGTCCTCAGTAGCTGTGAGTGGACAGTGACCACCACATGGGACAGTGCAGCCAGCTCTAGAGCTTGCTGTTTTGTTTATAACTTAGCAATTCTTCCAGTCATGGTTTATTTCCTCTATTATATAGAGGGCTTCCTGGTGGCTCAGACAGTAAGGACTTTTCTAATTCCCTGAATATTTTTAATCATTTAGAAAAACATTTTTTTTAGATCAGTTTTCTAGAGTTTGATTTTCTCTGCTTCATTTATTGCAAAGTGCCTCATGAAAACCTGTAGTTTACTTTTTATCAGCTGTATATTCAACAATTATACAATTTCAGGGCCAAGTCATAAGCCGGATGTGTGAAACAATGCATTTTCAGGGTTTAATCTTAGAATGGCTTGATTTATACCATATTCCAGAAATATATTATGTTCATAAGCTGAAATTATTTATATTATATAATGCTCCAAGCATTAACTCACTAAGACAGCCTAATGTCTAGAAAGAGGTACTAATAGAGCCCATACAGTGTTTACTTCACAGAACAGTTCAATTTGAGGAATTACTCTATCAATTTCTTTCAAGCTTCTCTGCATCACAGATTATTTATCTGTAAAATGGGGATAATACAGAACCTACCTCATGGGAACATTGTAATAATTAACTAGCTAATACATAGGACCACTTAAAAGAATGACTGGTACCTAAATAAATGTTGTTTCAGTAAATATTAGCTGTAATTATTATTTCAATCACAGTTTTATCAGATTTTTTCCCTAATGTAAAAGTAAGTCTAAATCCAAGTATTTTGAGTAGTACAATAATTATTACTAATGGCTTTACCTTTTTGAGTATTGATTATTACAGGCATAATCTGTACATATAAAAAGACTATGTATAGAATCAAATATGTAAATACATATATTCTTGAGTACAAATTATATTTTTTCTTTATCAGAAAAATAGTAGGTGAAATTATAAATTTGCAAGAATTAAATAATTCACAATTTTCCATCTTTTCCCATTTCTCTGTAAAGGAAAATATTTCCAACATTCTGATTTGTTTAATTTATATTTCAATATATTATCACTTCCCTGTCAAACTTGAATATATTTGGGTTATTTCAACTACTTACCTACCCTTGACAAGTTTGGCAGAGAATGTTTATGTTCTGGCAACTTTTCAGATTCGGGGATGATCACTGAGTTAATGCTATAATGGAATTTATCAAGTTAGATAAATAGATCACATGTGATTTTATGTGTTCATAAATATTAGTGTGTCTTTTAAGGTAGTGGTGAATGGAGGGCAAAAGAATATTAGAACTGCCATCTGTATGAACTACAGATTACAGGCACTCACAAGAAAAGTAGTAACTTTTCTTAAAAGGCAGTAAAGACCTAGACCTTGACACACTATTTGATAGAATAGTTCAGCAATTTGTTGGCCCCACATTTTTCACTATTTCTGATTGCATAGTTGGTAGATAGGATAAAAGTTGGCAAGCTGGGAAAATGAAGCTTTTACAGTGTGTAGGAAAGAGGGTTTAATGCCACTGTAAGTAAAGGACAGTGCTCTTATGCAGTTTAGGTACCACAAAGAAAGCAATCATTCTGAGTGGAAGATAGCTTAAACTGGGAAGTTACTCATAGCATCCATTATTCAATATTTTTTAGTGATGCATCCTTTTGTACAAACCAATGAATGTTCTTGTAATTATTCTAAGTGCTGTGCAAACTTCTCCTAGAATCAACTCACTGTGAAACATCACCTTGAATCAATAAGAAGAGCAGAATTCCCTGGAGTTTGGAGAGTTCTGGCTCCTCTCCAAGAGTTTTAAGCTAAGAAGTTCTGAAATAGGACTTTCCCCTTTTTTAAGATTTCTCCTGTGGTACTTCGAGCTCTTTCTTATGCCCCTCACCCCACTTATCTCCTGTAGCCTGGGCTGAATGACAATATTCCCTTTTATCTGGCTCTCATTAGGAAAGCACTAAGTTCCAGTATACAGATCTGATATAGTATGGAGAATAGAGCACTTAAAAAAAAAAAAAAATCAAGCAAACCTTACTTCTTTTAAGTCAGCCGCCAAGATTATAAACATGATCTATCAAGAAAGGTAGTATAGAAAATGTCTAAATGTATCTTTTTTTCTAATTTTAAGAAGCATTCCTGAATACCTAATAAATTGTATAGTTATTTGAACTAATATGTGCTAGCCTCTCAGTTGCATCTGACTCTTTGCAACCGCATGGACTGTGGCCTGCCAGGTTTCTCTGCCCATGGAATTCTCCAGGCAAGAACTTTGCAGTGGGTAATCATTCATTCTCCAAGGGATCTTCCCAAACCCAGGGACTGAACCCAGGTCTCCTGCAATGCAAACATATTCTTTACCATCTGAGCCACTAAACGTCTGAGCTAATAGGTCACAACAATTTGTTGAAATGGATACTACCTCCTTTGGCTATGCACTTCACAGTCAAGTGTAATGGTTCACTGAATATTTTTATTGGAAAGAAGAGACCTAATTACTGCTATTGACTGAAAATCTCCTGACACACTGTCTTATGAGAGAATCTACAACAGTTGAAAATTAATCACATAGCCTGCATATCAGCAGGTTTATTAGTTTACAATCAATTTGATTTTGCAGCAGTGTCAGGTAATGATATGAAATGTTTTCAACAGAGGACCCAGATGTACATAGGGCACCAAAAGTATATTGTCAATTTGAACCAAATGTACCAAGAAAGTCATTTGCCGAGTGAAGGGTAGACTAATAATTGGGGTCTTGATTCCAACTCACTTTTCTCCCTAGTAATCTTTATTTGGAATACTTTATTTCCCAATGTCACCCCACTTTTCTTTTTGTAAGTCAAAAGAAATATAACAGAGCACCAAGTTATGTTACACAGTAGAGCTTGAGTAACAGAGCCACCCCCAAAACAAAAGTGAGAGAGGGAGAAAGAAAAAAAAGGTGTGTGGGGGGGAAACTAAGCAAATTGAAATAAAGCTTTTGTCAACTGCTAGGATAAATTAAATCATCTTACACTTTGCACCAAATATAATTACCCTTGAACTACAGCACATAACTAGAGGAAGATAGAGGGTATGAAGCTTTAGTAATCAATGAAGAAATTTAAATACATTATCCTCTCTATCATCTGAGATGATGGCATACGGGAAAGAGAAGTACTTGTACTGAATCTCACAGATGATTCAAATTGCCTTTGGCAAAACATAATGTGACACAGACTATGGATTTAATTACCTTTTTGCTTCTGTTTATTATTTGGTTGATTTTGTTTTACTATAGGATTTCATCTTGCTTTTGTTTTTGGTTTATATGATGGGTTGAAGATCTTCAAAATCCTATGAATAATTCCCCACATGAAGTAGGAATCTGAAGGATCCCAGGTGGTGATGGTACTAAGTCGTGTCCAACTCTTTTCCACCTTATGGACTGTAGCCCACCAGGCTCCTCCATCCATGGGATTTTCCAGGCAAGAATACTGAAGTGGGTTGCCATTCCCTTCTCCAAGGAATCTTTCCAACTCAAGGATCCAACCGGAGTCTCCCACACTGTGGGCAGGCTCTTTACTGTCTCAGCCACTATGGAAGACTAGAATACTGGGGTGCGTTGCCATGCCCTCTTCTAGGGGTCTTCCCAATCCAGGGATCAAACCCAGGTCTCTGGCATTGCAGGTGGATTCTTTACCATTGGAACCACCAGGGAAGCCCAAGAATACTGGAGTAGGTAGCCTATCCCTTCTCCAGGGGATCTTCCCAACCCAGGGACTATCTCTCTCCTGCACCGGCAGACAGGTTCTTTACCACTAGCGTCACCTGGGAAGCCCAGCACACAGAATGAGTGTGATGAGCTCTTTCTAATCATGTATAAAGAAAAGTCTGAATTATCTATTAACTCATGAAAAGCTACCACTAAAAATATTTTATCTATAATATTTAGGAAGGAAAATTCATCTGAAACTGACTTACTGTTGCTGCTGCTGCTAAATTGCTTCAGCCGTGTCCCACTCTGTGCGACCCCATAGACAGCAGCCCAACAAGGCTCCCCTGTCCCTGGGATTCTCCAGGCGAGAACACTGGAGTGGGTTGCCATTTCCTTCTCCAATGCATGAAAGTGAAAAGTGAAAGTGAAGACGCTCAGTCATATCCGACTCTTAGTGACCCCATGGACTGCAGCCTATCAGGTTCCTCTGTCCACGGGATTTTCGAGGCAAGAGTACTGGAGTGGGTTATCATTGCCTTCTCCGGACACTGACTTACATTTATCTATAAATATTGCATCTCTGAGTAGTCAAGTTCCTACATCCCTGCATTTTTCTTTGTGTGTGTGTGTGTAAAGTCACTCAGTCGTGTCCGACTCTTTGCGACCCTATGGACTGTAGCCCACCAGGCTCCTCTGTCCATGGGATTCTCCAGGCAGGAATACTGGAGTGGGTTGCCATTTCCTTCTCCAGGGGGTCTTCCCAATCCAGGGATCGAACCCAGGTCTCCTGCATTGCAGGCAGATGCTTTATCCTCTGGGCCACCAGAGACTTATTAAATTAGATGACTTCTGGGAAATATTCTTATTTAATACTTACAAATGTAAGAGTCTTTTCTTTTTTTTTTGTAAAGCTAGTTTATCATGTTCTGTGTTCATAGAAAGCCAATATTCTATATAGCAGGGAAAATAAGTAAATATATTCTAAATGCTCAGAATATGATCCTAAATTTGAGACTGTCCCTGAGCGCCAAAGAATTGATGCTTTTGAACTGTGGTGTTGGAGAAGACTCGTGAGAGTCCCTTGGACTGCAAGGAGATCCAACCAGTCCATTCTAAAGGAGATCAGACCTGGGATTTCTTTGGAAGGAATGATGCTAAAGCTAAAACTCCAGTACTTTGGCCACCTCATGTGAAGAGTTGACTCATTGGAAAAGACTCTGATGCTGGGAGGGATTGGGGGCAGGAGGAGAAGGGGACGACAGAGGATGAGATGGGTGGATGGCATCACTGACTCGATGGATGTGAGTCTGGGTGAACTCTGGGAGTTGGTGATGGACAGGGAGGCCTTGTGTGCTGCGATTCATGGGGTCGTAAAGAGTTGGACACGACTGAGTGACTGAACTGGACTGAACTGAGGGCAAGCTACTGTAGATTGAGTCAATTAAATGCTAGAAGCATATCATGTTTATATTGTATCTTAAAATCACCACAGTACCTAGCATGTAACTGGGAATCTACATGAGATTGTTTACTTGCAGTAGTATCAGTTCAGTTCTAGTCAACAATAAAACACTCCCTGTGCCGCTGGAATACCAGACCAAGGAGCAGAGAACAGTACTGAATGATCTGGAGCAGAAAATGTTTAAAAATATAGACACAAGTTGAAATTTGAGTCTGTGAAGTCTCAAGGCTTCTACTGGATCTTGGTTTCTGGGTTAAGATTCAGGTCCTGGAATCCAGCCTAGAGCAGAGATGGGTTTGCTAATAGGAGCAAAAATAATATATGTCCTAAATGTTTGAAAAAAGAAAGTGAACTTGAAGTCCTTAGTCGTGTACAACTCTTTTCGATCCCATAGACTGTCCGTGGGATTTTCCAGGCAAGAGTACTGGAGTGGGTTGCCATTTCCTTCTCGAGGTGATCTTCCCAACACAGGGATCGAACCCAGGCCTCCCACTATGAAGGCAGATGCTTTACCATCTGAGCCACAAGGAAAGTCCTAAATGTTTGAGACTGGTTAACAAAATGGAGCGGGTGCATGCTAAGTTGCTTCAGTCATATCTGACTCTGTAACACTATGGACTATAGCCCAGCAGGCTCCTGTGTACATGGGATTCTCCAGGCAAGAATACTGGAGTGGGTTGTCATGCCCTCCTCCAGGGGATAGTCCAGACTCAGGGATTGAATCCAAGCCTCTTATGTCTCCTGCATTGGCAGCTGGGCTCTTTACCACTAGCGCCACTGGAGAGATGAAGCAAATGCCTTATTATCACCATCAGAGACCAAATCTCAACTTGAATTCCTGGCAAGACAGTTGAAGGTGAATCTCACAGCAATGTTGGTTATTGCTTCTGGACATGGCTTATCCTCCACAACAGGAGTGCAGGACAGAAATGCAGAATAAACACAAAACAGCTTTCTAAGATGGTATGGAAACTTGGTACCAATTTTCAAAGACATTTTGATGTATGTCTATATCTGTTCTGACTGGATTAATTAATTTATAGGTTTTTAAAATCTGTAAAATGGAGAACCTTACTGATGCTGTTGCTGTAAGAATTCAATGATGTAAATAAAGCATACCTCCTGAGCATCTGTTACAAAATAAGCACTCAGTAAATACTATGAATAATTGCAAGGTAGTATTCGTTTGGACTTCCCAGGTGGCACAGTGATAAAGAATTTGCTTGCCAATGCAGGAGACCCAAGAAATATGGGTTTAATCCCTGGGTCAGGAACATCCCCTGGAGTAGGAAATGGCAACTCACTCCAGTATTCTTGTCTGGAAAATTCCATGGACAGAACTAGAGGCTACAGAGCCTGGCAGGCTATATAGTCCATGTGGTAACAAAGAATCGGACACCACTGAGAAACAACATCATCACCACCAGTATACATTATATATTTACCTTGTATTATTATATCTAGTAATTCATAATGTATTGGTAATATGTTAGCAATTACTCATGATTTATTTGCTGATTATTCTTGTTTTAATAAATGATCTTCCTGTGAAGACCTGAAAGAGAGAAGGCCAGATTACTTGAAAATCAATTCATTACACCACTAGCTTCTTAAACTATAGAGAACTTTTTTGAAGATATGGTCTATGTATTGAGTTCCTTTCTTTCTTTGTAGCTATTTAAGGCAGCTCCTTTGTAAAACAGCTAGATTTAATATCCCAAAGGTCCTGTATTCCAGAATTCCCATTATAGTTCTCACCAATGGTGGGCTTTCCCTGCAATCCATCTCCTCTCTTTATTTTTGCCAAGCTGTTTCTGCCATCCCTGTTTCCCCTCCCTTGTCCCTGCCAGGACCAACCACCTCTGCCCGCTGTATTGCATGTCTTTCTTTCTAAACTCCTGCTCCTGCCTCCCTAGCCCACTCTTCCCGAGTCCTTCTGCCTCATTTTCTGGTGAGTAGTCAGCTGCAACAGATTGTCCTATATAATGTGGAAAGTGTTTGCTAAACAGTTTTCATAAATTGACTGTTCTGCACATCAAGCTTTTGGTAAATTCACTTTTGTAAATTAGCAAATTGAGAGACACCTTGAAAATTTTCATACTAAAGAATCACATAATTCCCTTTTTATTGAGAGCGTGTAGTTACCTGACTCAGTTTCTCAACAAATTTTCCATTCTACACAGGTCTCTAACTACTATCAATCTTCAAATGCTATCAGTTTTTTCTTACCTTACAGAATTTTCCTCAAAGTTATATATACTTTTTTCTCTTTTTAGTTCCTTGAGGAATTATCTTCCCCCCCACCCCCCGCCCCCGCCCCTGCCCCCGGGCCAAGTAAACAAACATGATTAGAGAGTTAATGTGATTTCTTAGTCTTTTTTTTTTTTTTTTTAACCAGTTGGGGATGCTGATGCCCTCTTAGCAGTTTGTTTCTGCCCTTAATAATCTAAAGATCACTTTTCCTGAAAGTAAAAATACCATAAGGGGATCTTACTCTTCACCTTTCCCTTTTCCTTTTCTTCTCCTTCTCTAGCTCTTCTCCTCCTTTCTCTTTCTGCCCTAAACAGGAAAGCATGATCCCCTTTCATTGTTCATATTTCCTATTACTCTAAACTCATCATGACCTTGATTCTCTGATGCTGCCCTTAATATGACCTAGTGATACTTTTGAAGGACTTTTTTGCTCCTTTAGCTGGTAAAGAATCCTCTTGCAGTGCAGGAGTCCCTGGTTGGATTCCTGGGTCGAAAGATCCACTAGAGAAAGGGTAGGCTACCCTCTCCAGTATTTTTGGGCTTTCCTGGAGGCTCAGATGGTCAAGAATCTGCCTGCTACCCAAGATCTGGGTTCGATTCCTGGATTGGGAAGATCCCCTGGATAAGGTAAGGACTACCCACTCCATTTCACTTGAGTAGTTTTTAAAAAATCTAAGTTATTTTTAGAGTTCATTTTTCAGCCATCTTAACCTCTCTTTTTTCATATCTTTAAAACAATATGCACCGTTGTTGTTTTGTCTCTAGGTCCTGTCTGACTCTTTGGGACCCCGTGGACTGCAGTATGGCCAGACTTGCCTGTCCTTCACCATCTCCCAGGACTTTGCTCAAACTCAAGTCCATTCATTCAGTGATGCTATCCGATTATCTTATCCTCTGTAGCCCCCTTCTTTTAGATAAAAATTTACAAAATTCAAAAACATGAAATGACGAAAACTTCTCAATCTCATTGAAGATAGCTACACAAACACATTATTAAATTTCCTTCTGTTTGTTTACATGCACATATATATTCATAATATGCTTTATATTTATATAAAACACATATTTACTTTTTAAAAATATACTGATTTATAAACTTCTTTTGTTCTTTTATATCACATTTTTCATATTAATAAACATAATTGTACTACATATATTTAAATGACCACATGGTATTTATTTCCTGGAAATAGCATGAATTACTTACCCAAGTCTTTACTTTTTGAACTTAGGCTAATTCCAATTTGTCATAATTTTAAGCAAAGATGTCATGAATATCTTTGTGCTTACCTCTTAAAGATATCCTTAATTCATTATTCTTAAAATGGGATTTCCATGTTCACATATAAACTGAAAAAAGAAAAATTGTACATTCTTAAGGCTTTACACAAATGTTTGCCAAGTTTTCTTCCAGGAAGATTTTGTAGGGGTAGTAATGCAGCCATGAAATTAAAAGATGCTTATTCCTTGGAAGGAAAGTTATGACCAAAGGAAATGGAAACCCACTCCAGTGTTCTTGCCTGGAGAATCCCAGATAAGGGGCAGCCTGGTGGGCTGTCGTCTATGGGGTTGCACAGAGTCGGACATGACTGAAGCGACTTAGTAGTAGTAGTAGAGCGCATATTAAAAAGCAGAGACATTACTTTGCCAACAAAGGTCCGTCTAGTCAAGGCTATGGTTTTTCCAGTGGTCATGTATGGATGTGAGAGTGGGACTGTAAAGAAAGCTGAGTGCTGAAGAATTGATGCTTTTGAACTCTGGTATTGGAGAAGACTCTTGCGAGTCCCTTGAACTGCAAGGAGATCCAACCAGTCCATTCTAAAGGAGATCAGTCCTGGGTGTTCTTTGGAGGGAATGATGCTAAAGCTGAAACTCCAGTACTTTGGCCACCTCATGCAAAGAGTTGACTCTTTGGAAAAGACTCTGATGCTGGGAGGGATTGGGGGCAGCAGGAGAAGGGGGTGACAGAAGATGAGATGGCTGGATGGCATCACCAATTTGATGGGCATACGTTTGAGTGAACTCTGGGAGCTGGTGATGGACAGGGAGGCCTGGCATGCTGCAATTCATGGGGTCGCAAAGAGTCGGACATGACTGAGCAACTGAACCGAACTGAATTTTATGAAAGCTCCTTACTAGTGGGTAAGATAAATGCATTAACTACTGCTTTTTATATTACTGATAGGGAGTTGATTTCTTCCTATGTCAAATGAAAAATTATATTGGTTTTCAAATTAAATTTCTATTTATTTTCATAGGCTATTTTTAGGGGGATGCTTATCTTTCAGATTGATTAGTAAGGGCCTTTAAATATATTTAAGTTGCTTTTTGTCACACCCTTTGTTTTTCTTTTGTTTTACAATTTTGTGCGTGATGATTTAAATTTGAGTGGAGTAAAAATATTAATTTTTCTTTTTGATTACCTGTTTACATTTTCTGCTGGTTTCAGAAGTTATTTTCTTCCAAATATTTTTGAATATTAAGTTAACTAACAATACAATGAAAACATAAATACTTTTTACCTAGACTCATCAATTTTAACATTTGCTGCATTTATTTTCTTTCTTTCTCTTTCTGTCTTTACCTGCCTCTACACACACAAACACACACACACACACACACACACACACACACATACACACAAGAAGCTTTCGTGTTTTCAACTCTAAATATTTTAGCATATGTCTAAGAACAAGGGCATTCTTTTACATAACAGAATATCATTATCATATTCAAGATTTAACACTGATATAGAAATAGATTTAAGGAAATAGATCTGATAGACAGAGTGCCTGATGAACTATGGATGGAGGTTCATGACATTGTACAGGAGACAGGAATCAAGACCATCCCCAGGAAAAAGACATGCAAAAAAGCAAAAGGCTGTCTGAGGAGGCCTTACAAATAGCTGTGAAAAGAAGAGAAGTAAAAAGCAAAGGAGAAAAGGAAAGATATACCCATTTGAATGCAGAGTTCCAAAAAATAGCAAGGAGAGATAAGAAAGCCTTCCTCAGCTATCAATGCAATGAAATAGAGGAAAAAATAGAATGGGAAAGACTAGAGATCTCAGAGAAAATTAGAGATATCAAGGGAATATTTCATGCAAACATGGGTGCAATAAAGAACAGAAATGAACTAGGCTTAACAGAAGTAGAAGACATTAAGAAGAAGTGGTAAGAATACACAGAAAAACTATACAAAAAAGATCTTCTTGACCCATAAATTACAACTGTGTGATCACTCACACTCACCTAGAGCCAGACATCCTGGAATGTGAAGTCAAGTGAGCCTTAGAAAGCATCACTATGAACAAAGCGAGTGGAGGTGATGGAATTCCAGTTGAGCTATTTCAAATCCTAAAAGATGATGCTGTGAAAGTGCTGCACTCAATATGTCAGCAAATTTGGGAAACTCAGCAGTGGCCACAGGACTGGAAAAGGTCAGTTTTCATTCCAATTCCAAAGAAAGGCAATGCCAGAGAATGCTCAAGCTACCACACAATTGCACTCATCTCACACGCTAGAAAAGTTATGCTAAAAATTCTCCAAGCCAGGCTTCACCAATACGTGAACCGTGAACTTCCAGATGTTCACGCTGGTTTTAGAAAAGGCAGAGGAACCAGAGATCAAATTGCCAACATCTGCTGAATCATCGAAAAGCAAGAGAGTTCCAGAAAAACATCTATTTCTGTTTTATTGACTGTGCCAAAGGCTTTGACTGTGTGGATCAGAATAAACTGCAGAAAATTCTGAAAGAGATGGGAATACCAGACCACCTGACCTGCCTCTTGAGAAACCTGTATGCAGGTCAGGAAGCAACAGTTAGAACTAGACATGGAACAACAGACTGATTCCAAATAGGAAAAGAAGTGCTTCAAGGTTATATATTGTCACCCTGCTTATTTAACATATATGCAGTGTACATCATGAGAAACGCTGGGCTGGAGGAAGCAAAAGCTGGAATCAAGATTGCTGGGAGAAATGTCAAAAACCTCCGATATGCAGATGACACCACCCTTATGGCAGAAAGTGAAGAAGAACTAAAGAGCCTCTTAATGAAAGTGAAAGAGGAGAGCGAAAAAGCTCAACATTCAAAAAACGAAGATCATGGAATCCGGTCCCATCACTTCATGGGAAATAGATGGGGAAACAGTGGAAACAGTGGCTGACTTCATTTTTCTGTGCTCCAAAATCACTGCAGATGCTGATTGCAGCCATGAAATTAAAAAATGCTTGCTCTTTGGAAGGAAAGTGTTGAGCTACCTCAGCTCAGTTCAGTTCAGTTTCTCAGTTATGTCCGACTCTTTGCAACCCCATGAATCACAGCACGGCAGGCCTCCCTGTCCATCACCAACTCCCGGAGTTCACTCGAACTCATGTCCATTGAGTCAGTGATGCCATCCAGCCATCTCTTCCTCTGTGGTGGCCTTCTCCTCCTGCCCTCAGTCCCTATCAGCATCAGAGTCTTTTCCAATGAGTCAACTCTTTGCATGAGGTGGCCAAAGTACTGGAGTTTCAGCTTTAGCATCAGTCCTTCCAAAGAACACCCAGGACTGATCTCCTTTAGAATGGCCTGGTTGGATCTCTTTGCAGTCCAAGGGACTCTCAAGAGACTTCTCCAACACCACAGTTCAAATGCATCAATTCTTCGGCACTCAGCTTTCTTCACAGTCCAAATCTCACATCCATACATGACCACTGGAAAAACTATAGCCTTGACTAGATGGACCTTTGTTGGCAAAACAATGTCTCTGCTTTTGAATATGCTGTCCTGGTTTGTCATAACTTTTCTTCCAAGGAGTAAGCGTCTTTTAATTTCATGGCTGCAGTCACCATCTGTAGTGATTTTTGAGCCCTGAAAAATAAAGTCTGATACTGTTTCCACTGTTTCATCATCTATTTCCCATGAAGTGATGGGACCAGTTGCCATGATCTTAGTTTTTTGAATGTTGAGCTACCTAGACAGCATATTAAAAAGCAGAGACATTACCTTGTCAACAAGGGTCCATCTAGTCAAGGCTATGGTTTTTCCAGTGGTCATGTATGGATGTGAGTGTTGGACCATAAAGAGAGCTGAGCACTGAAGAATTGAAGCTTTTGAACTGTGATGTTGGAGAAGACTCTTGAGAGTCCCTTGGACTGCAAGGAGATCCAACAAGTCCATCCCAAAGGAGATCAGTCCTGGGTGTCCATTGGAAGGGCTGATGTTGAAGCTGAAACTCCAGCACTTTGGCCACATGATATGAAGAGTTGACTCATTTGAAAAGACCCTGATTATGGGAAAGATTGAGTTTAGGAGGAGAGGGGACAACAGAGGATACGATGGCTGGATGGCATCACCAAATCAATGGACATGGGTTTGGGTGGACTCCGGGAGTTGATGATGGACAGGGAGGCCTGGCTTGCTGCGGTTCATGTGTTTGCAGAGTCGGCCACGACTGAGTGACTGAACTGTACTGAACTGAACTGAATAGAATATAAATGACATTTATTTTATATTCTAATTGTCAGGAAGCATTTAACAGGAGGCTTCCTCTCTGCTCTTTTGGATCTGTCAGGAATTCTCTGTTCCTTATTAATTCCCGAATACTCAGGAATTAAGAGGAGAGGCAAGCCTCTCCTGGAGGCTGAAGAATCCAGGCAATTCCTTCATTAGTTTTTCTATACAGTGATAAGTACCCTCTTCCTTCTTGTGAACCATATGGTAAAAGTGATTGTTTCCAACTCTCTGTCTCTTTAATATGGATCACCTATGTTTTGTAAGTCTAGAATTTTAATTTTTATCTTTGCTGAGAATAACTATCTCGTAAGACAGTATATATGCCCACAACATGTTGACTAAAACATCTTTGCTCCATCAGAGATCTGATCCCCATGTCTTTCTTTCTTTCTCTCTCTCCCTCTCTCTCTTTTTCAGGCTGATCCCCTGGAGTGCAGAGGCTCTCTTTGTTCACTTTCCTGCCTGGGCTTCTAAGATCCTCTTGAGAAGGCTCTCTGCACTTTCACCCCATCGAGAGGGCGCCTGAAGCCTTCGTGAACAGAGCAAACCCAGTGCAGGGGCTTTATTGGCTTTCTTTGTAAACCAAGGAATATCAGCCTCATTCTCTCTCCTTTACTTTCCTATCGGTCGACTCCAGACCACCAGATTCTGGTCCATTAAAGGACCTCAACATCTAATTACTTTACTTACTGGACAAATTTCCTTTATACTTTTTAAGACATTTTCCTCTCCAGGAGGTAATGTACAATCATATACCACATTAAGATGTCTTTGCATTATTTTTTGTTCTTAGACTATATAGCTACTAAATGTGCAGTTTGAATTCTGTTCTCACTAGTTTCTGTTTCATTTTACCCTTCAAGTTTGTCTTTTCTTTTACTTTTAATTTAGTTTTTAAAGTATACAAAACATTTACATGTTTCACAAATCAAAACTCAAAGTGTTTTCTCAGTCCCCTTATTCCCAGACTTATTCCTTCTCCCCATTTTTCCCTTTTGGATACCATTTTTAACAGCTTCTGGTTTATCCTTTTTGAATTTCTTTTTGCAAACCAAAGGGTGCTTATGACCCCATGCATGCGTGTGCACGCACACACACATGCACACATACACACATTCGCCTTAGCCTCACTCTAGATTGATTAAATCAGAATATCTGGAAAAGAGGCCCTTGAATACATTTTTTAAAAAACAACCTTCTCAGATTATTCTTATTTGCTACCAAAGCTGAAGAAAAAATATTTTAAAGATTTTCAATTTGCCTTCTGTAAAGCCTGATACCACTCCTCCCCTTCTTCACAAGATCTTCATAGCTACCACTTCAGCAAATATTCTTCTTCCTTGGCAGAATTCCATTCAGGGCAACAGTTTCCTCATTGCTTCAGAGCCTTACAATGATGAAACTGTCAAAAAAAAGTCAAGAATATATTCAAGTTAGTACTTTTATTGAATAAGACAACCATCTGTGCTGGTTGTGGTTTTCATCAATGTGCATTTATTAAAGAAAAGAATGTTTGAATAAATGTATGAATGAATGCAAACATGAATTAATCAGAGAATAGGCTTGTGGCAGTTTTCTTTTATGCTCCATGAATCAATTGTGTATTTTCTCCAACTCTCCAAGTAACTTTCTGTAAACCACTGCAATGATGTCACTTATGAGGGTAAGTTCATTCTAATACCCTCTCTCATAAGAGTTCAAAGGACATTTTGCTATTAACTGTGTGACACTGGACAGTATCAGTGAAGTTCTTCAATCTTCATCTTCTATAAAGTGGGGCAAAATAATGATACTTCATAGGACTCTTGCGTGTGTATATAAAATGTATATAATGTCCTTTACCAAGCTTAAGGTGATATATCCATAAGTTAACTACTATGATATATGATATAAAGAGCAAGGATATCTGAAAGGCTGCATTTATGTCTTTGTATTAAAACATAGCTGCTCTCCTGTGTAATAATATTCTGTAAATTGGTACATAGAGATCTTAGGCCATTAGTATTTTTTTTTTTTTTTTGGTTATCATTATAATTTTTCCTGGTTTTCCTACTTTAATTCATGATGTTGTGCTATGCAGTATTACAATTGATTTTTCCTGGAAATGATTACAATGTTTCAAGCTGAGCATTATACATTGAAATGATGAACAGTTAAAGATGTCATCTTTTAAAAATATGTTTTTATGTAAAAGCTCCTCCCCAAATAAAAAGAAAGGAGGAGAAAAAAATAAAAATTAAGGATACGCCACAAAAACATATCTTGATCTTTCTGTCACAAGAATCAAAAGAATTAACACAATACATTAGTAAATGTTGTTAGGTAATAAAAGCATATGATTAATTGACAAAAAATTGATGTGATATAAACAGGTGTTAAATAAGTGAATTTGTAGCTCCTCAGACATCATTTTTTATTTCTTTCCTTTTTTTGCTGCTAAATCTTCCTTCCCTCAACCAGGAAACCAGGAGTTCCCTTTCAGAATTGAGATCAAGGTGTCTTAAGTAAGAAGTCTGTGCTCTTTTTTGTATTTTCTTTTTCTAAAATATTCAGGGAAGCTCCTTGAAAAGTCAGAGAAATTCACAGCTTATTTAAAATAAGATATTTACTTTGCAATTTCAAGCTTGTGAAAATATCTATAAATAAGAGCCTATGTCCACATACCAGAAAAATATAACTTTTATTGTTAAGACCTAATGCAAGTACTACAGATAAGTTTTATTTGTTTGAAAGTGAAAGTGTTAGTCACTCAGTCGTGCCTGACTATTTGCAACTCTGTGGACTGTAGTCCATCAGGTTCCTCTTTCCACGGAATTTTCCAGGCAAGAATACTGAAGTGGGTTGCCATTTTCTTCTCCAGGAGATCTTTCCCACCCAGGAATTGAACCTGGGTCTCCCACATTCCAGGGAGATTATTTACCATCTGAGCCACCAAGGAAGCACATCAGTAGTTGGATTCTGAATAAAAATGCCAAACACCTCAAATCAAGGTTGGCCTCACAGTCCTGTGGTCTGGCCTGCACGGAAAATTAACTGTACTTGGTTTAATGCCCTGTTGTTACTGTATTAAAATTCTTAATAATTTTAAAGAAAGAACCCGCATTCTTACTTTTCACTTGGCACCACAAATTACGTAGCTGGTCTTGTCCAAAATCAATTATTCAACATCTTTTAAGCAAGAACAAGTGGAAGATTAAGGAAGTAATGCTAGGCAGGTGCCTGCATAATCAGCTAAAGTCTACTCAGCACCAGCGGATGTAAAACCGAGACTAAAACTACAGTAGAATCAAGTGGGACCATTCCCAGCCACAAATGACAACTCATTCTACGGATTCACAAAGTAGTGGAAAGGAATAAGCCAAAGGGACTCAATTTTTAGAATTCCACATTAATGTAGTTGAGATTTAAATGAGAAAGAGAGAGAGAAAGAGAAATAGAGAGCGAGCCAGAATGCACTTACTTCCCCATAAATATTCAACAAGGACCACAGAAAAATTACACATTTATGTCACTTTAAGGAAAAGCAACTCTTAGAATAACAATTTGCTCTGTTGCATGAGAATAACAATATTAGCTAATATAGCAATGTCTTCTTCCTTGTGCCAAGCATTGTTTTAAGGCTGTACATGTATTCACTCATTTAATCCTCACAAAATCTTATCATGTAGGTACCAGTTATTTTATCCTGATTTAGAGGAAAAAGAAGTAAGGCACAGAAAGGTGAGAAAACTTGGCAAAACCATGGTCAACCTTGGAAGCAGTGTTCGACCCTGAGAATTGATAACAGTATCCTCTTCTTTGCCTCTCTAGCAAAAGCAAGCTTTGGCCAGAAAATTATGAAACTTTTGAGACCCAGGAGTCTAAATCAACATGTTCCAGTAACAGATATCAAACCCTTGATTTTTGACTATTGTGTCTTTAAAAAGATCTTTCTAAGAGAAAATATCTTGGAATAAACACAGATTTTGATTTATTTTATTTTATAACGCCTAGCCCAAAAAGCACATTTGAAGATGGGAATAATCATTGTCTAATGGTTTTCACAGACTTCTTTTTCTCAGCTCACTAGTCTCCAGATTGAGGAAAAACATGCATGGTAAAGGTGATAATATTAGCTTAGACTTTTGGGCTGCCTTGGCCACTCTCCTCTGCCAATAAACAGACTTTAGTCTCGAGGGCTGTCAGATGAGCAGCTTCACAGATGCTAAACTTCTTGCAAATTAAGCACATGTAGGGGGAAAAAAATGACAATAGCAGCAAATGCAATCCTGCCAACAGTTTCAGTAGGGACATTGATAAATTAAATGGGTGCTGAAAACAACATCTCTAAATTTCTCTTTTATCCAAATTGTGTAATTTGTATAGCTTTTTTTAATGTATCACAGTGGACTTTTTTTTTCATCAGTTGACAATATTGTCCTTTGCTTTCTTCTCTAGAATGATATAGATTGTGTGGCTGGCTGGTTGACCACTCAGAGGTGACCTTTGCTCCAGCCAATTCCTGCAATTAGTTGATGGGTAATTCAGCATATTTTTATACCTGTCAAACTAGCTTTATACCAACATCTGCCTTGACAATTCAGAGAGAGCGAGATCAGTGCCTGTTTACTCAAGTTCATGTGAAAATGGAAAATTTAAGCAGAAGAAGTTAATTGTCCAAATAACAGCCAGGTGTAACTGGTTTCTCTGTGTACCCATCACCTGCCACTTTCTCTGGCTGGTGGTTTGTTTTATCCTTTTTTTGTTCCGTGCCGGTTGATGTACAACACCATCACTAATTGTAGAAATTAATTCATCTGTGGCGTGTGAATGAGAACACCATGTAACAATGGGCAAAATAATTGAAATGACGTATCTGAGGTGAAAATGTGGCTCCGTTGGCTATGTTTGCTAAAGAGCATCAGGACATCGGAAATGTTCATCAGAAATTTCTTGTTGTTTGTATGAAGACTTACACTTCCTAGAAAATTGTATTAATCTCATGTGTTTCCAGTACTTGAAATAATTCTAGAGACTCCCTCGTAAGCAAAATACAGGGATATTGAAAATCAATAAATTTCTCTTTGTCCAAAATTCTTCTAGGAAGTTGCTCGAAACTAGTAGTTTCACCCATATGTATGGCATATGAAGTTTCAGTTTTTTAGTGGAAGGGGAATGAGATACTAACATAGTATGATGTGAGGAACTTGGAAGGCCAAGGTGACCAAATATTCGTTCTCCTCTATCTCACTAATGCAATACATGTATGCTTACCATTTTCATTCTGCTTTTTGGGAGAGGTTCAATTATTATTTTTCAGTAGCTCAGTTGTGTCTGTCTCTTCACTATCCCATGGACTGTAGCAAGCCAGACTTTCCTGTCCCTCACCATCTCCCGGAGCTTGCTCAGACTCATGTCCATTAAGTCAGTGATGCCATCCAATCATATCTTCCTCTGTCATCCCCTTCTCCTCCTGCCTTCAATTTTTCCCAGCATCAGGGTCTTTTCCAACAAGTCAGCACTTCACAACAGGTGGCCAAAATATTCAGTTTCAGCATCAACCCTTTCAATGAATATTCAGGACTGATTTCCTTTAGGAATGACTGCTTTGATCTCCTTGCTGTCCAAGGGACTCTTAAGAATCTTCTCCAAAAGCACAGTTCAAAAGTGTCATGTTTAACGCTCAGCCTTCTCTATGGTCCAACTCTCATATCCATACGTGATTACTGGAAAAACCATAGCTGTCACTATACAGACTTTTATTGCAAAGTAATGTCTCTGCTTTTTAATATGATATCTAGGTTGGTCATAGCTTTTCTTCCAAGGAGCAAGTGTCTTTTAATTTCATGGCTGCAGTCACCATCTGCAGTGATTTTGGAGTCCAGGAAAAGAAAGTATGTCACTGTTTCCATTGTTTCCCCATCTATTTGCCATGAAATGAAGGGACCAGATGCCACGATCTTCATTTTTTGAATGTTGAGTTTTAAGCCAGGTTTTTCACTCTCCTCTTTCACCTTCATCAAGAGGCTCTTTAGTTCCTATTCATTTTCTGCCATAAAGGTGGTGTTATCTGCATATCTGAGGTTATTGATATTTCTCCTAGCAATCTTGATTCCAGCTTGTGCTTCGCCCAGCCTGGCATTTTGCATGATGTACTCTGCATATAAGTTAAATAAGCAGGTTGATAATATACAGCCTTGACATATTTCTTTCCCAATTTTGAACCAGTCTGTTGTTCCATGTCAGGTTCTAACTGCTGCTTCTTGACCTAAATACAAGTTTCACAGGAAGCCAGTAAGGTGATCTGAAATTCAACATCTCTTTAAGAATTCTTCACAGTTTGTTGTGATCCACACAAAGGCTTTAGCATAGTCAATGAAGCAGAAGTAGATGTTTTTTTCTGGAATTATCTTGCTTTTTCTATGATCCAATGGATATTGGCAATTTAATCTCTGGCTTCTCTGCCTTATCTAAATCCAACTTGAACATCTCGAAGTTCTCGTTCCTGCTCTGTTGAAGACTAGCTTGGAGAATTTTGAGCATTACTTTGCTAGCATGTGAAATGAGTGCAATATGCAGTAGATTGAACATTCTTTGGCATTGACTTTCTCTGGGATTGGAATGAAAACTGACCTTTCCAGTCTTGTTGCCACTGCTGAGTTTTCCAAATTTGCTGGCCTATTGAGTTCAGAACTTTAACTACATCATCTTTTAGGATTTGAAGTAGCTCAGCTGGAGTTCCATCACCTCTACTAGCTTTGTTTAGAGGTTCAATTACAGAACACTTATGGTTTTTTCTTGTTGTAGAATTCTATGGCTAAGTAGTCAATCAATGAAGCAATGGGTACATATGAATCAAATAAAAATGCATGTTAAAATGTAGATCCTCTGCTATTCCTTCAGATATTGTTTAAAAAGGTTAAAGGAAGAGCCAAGATGTCTGCATTTTCATATATTTCCAGGAGCTATTAATTCAGGTTTTCTGAAAATTTCACTGCCACAAAGTCACTTGGGATGCCTATGGCTTTTCCTTAGTCTTCCGTTGTTCCTTATCATGTTCATAAGGAACTAAGTCTTACGAAACTTCAAGAAATTTTTTGAGCACTGAAGTTGACATTGGATATAGAAACATGCCTGTACATGCATGCATGCTCAGTCACTTCAGTCGTGTCCTACTCTGTGACCTTATGGCCTGTAGCTCTTCAGTTTCCTCTGTTCATGGACTCTCCAGGAAAGAATACTGGAGTGAGCGGCCATGCCCTCCTCCAGGGGATCTTCCCAACCCAAGGATCAAATCCACATCTCCTGTGTCTCCTGCTTTGCAGATGGATTCTTTCCTGCTGAGCCCCTGGGGAAGTCCCAGAAACATGCTTAATACCTGGAAAATCC
Source organism: Budorcas taxicolor (assembly GCF_023091745.1). Taxonomy (NCBI): domain Eukaryota; kingdom Metazoa; phylum Chordata; class Mammalia; order Artiodactyla; family Bovidae; genus Budorcas; species Budorcas taxicolor. Next base: position 114,117,554 of record NC_068910.1, on the reverse strand, counting down.
ATTGAGAGTTTTCAATTAGGTGTGAATGGATGGATGTTCACAGACAAAATTGTGTAAAATTAAGCAGTAAATATAAAGCGCAAAGTGGATAGTATATACAAAAGTGTCACAAGAGTTTAGGGAGAGATTGGTCTCAGGATTTCAGATGCTGGGAAAGGCTTCTCAGAAGTAGTGATATTTCATTTCATGTTTGAAATAACAATGGGATAGAAAGAAAAATGAAGCCCTGAACCAAGAAAAGGCACTAAAGAAAGAGTAGAGATGGAGATGCATATTGAATATTTGGATGAGGGGAAGATAGAACCATATTGTTAGAGGTCTATGGTTATAAGAAGCAAAGATCAATTAAAAATAGAAAAGGAAAACAAAATTTGCAGGTCTTCAGCACCCAAGGTACTTGCTTTCTCTATCTCAGGGGCCATGCAGACAGAAGTGGTTGCTTCATCTGTCAGTGGGCTTTCCTAAAACTGCTATTTCTTTTCTGCTCCTGTCACTACCATGAGGCCACCTTAGTCCCCATCTCATAGCACATCATGCGTATTTGTGGGGTGAAATGGAGCACCCATCCACACCACAGATTCTTGATGAACAAGAAAACTCAGAATTTCTATGTGTGTATATGTCTGTGTATGTGTGTGATGTGTAATTTAACTAAGAACTAGGGCATATATTTTGTTAGTATGACAACAGCAGTGGTAAGTTCTTAAGGATTATGAGGACTTCCAGGTTTCAGTTCTGCATGTAAGGAGCATGGAAGTCACACTGAACAAATTGGACATTTCAACTTGGATCCATGAGAGAGAGAGAGAGAGAAGTACATAGAGCAAAGCTCTGCATCTGAGATTGGAGACACAGGCACACAAATAACTAAGAGAAGACGCTTATTGGACCAGAAGAAGTTCGCAGAGAGGAAACCACTGTAGGAATCAGTGCCTGGGTAGAAAACTTGAACTATAATCGATACATGGAGGCTCGGTGAAGACAATTCTGAGAGTTAATATCCCCAGGGAGACCCAGTCATAGGAAAACACCCATATTACTGTAAATTTACCTTGAAGAACTTGACTAGATTCCCACAGTAAATGTTTGAAAAAAATTCCTACATGATTCAAGCAGGGGTATGGGAAAAAGTATCTTTTTGAAATTAGCGAGAGGATTCTGTTCTTAATAAGGCTCAACAATAAGAGAATTAATAAGAAAAAAAAATTGTTAAAGCCTTAGAGATATCTCACCAAAGAAGATTTTATTAAAAAAATTAATAAACAGAAACCTCAATTAAATAGAGTCAGAAGACCATGGGGGAAGCTTTCATGCCCTGCAGTGATAGCAGAGCACAAGTGCAAGAAGAAAGACTTCTCTTGCTTCCTGGCAGGGATTTAGCCAATGAAAAGCTGTATATGCTGTTTGTTGATGTCCTCTCAACTTCCTCCTACTCACCATGAAAGTTTTTTCTTTCCCTTGTAGTTAAAGGACTTGAATGCCATAGTTGCAGACCCCCCAAATTGCAATTTTCTGCTGATTTTGAATAAAACTATCTTTACTGGGAGAATATCTAGCAGTCTATGTGTTTCCAGTTGACAATAAACAGGTAGCAAATAAGCATATAAAAATAATCCACATCATATGTCATCAAAGAAATGCAAACTGAAAGTACAATGAGATGCTTATACTACACACCTAATAAAATGGCCAAAATATGGAAAACTGGTAACACCAAATACTGGCAGGTATGTGGAGTAACAGACACTTTCATACATTGTTGAAGGGAATGCAAAATGGTATAGGCAATTCAGAAGGCAGTTTGACAGTTTCTTATAAAACCAAGTGTACTCTTACCATATGATTCAGAAATTGTGCTCCTTTGTATTTACCCAGAGGAACTGAAAACTTATGTTCACACAAAAACCTGCATGTGGGTGTTTATAGCTGCTTTATTCATAATTGCCAAATTTTGGAAGCAACCAAGATGTCCTTAAGTAGGTGGATAGATAAATAAATTTTGATACATCCAGACAGTGGAATATTACTCAATGCTAAAAATAAATGAGTTAGTAAGCTATGAAAATACATGGAGGAAACATCTAAGTGAAAAAAGTCAATCTGAGAAGAAAGCATACTGTATGATTCCAACTATATGCTTTTCTGGGAGAGACATAACTGTGGATACAATAGAAGGATCCTTTGGGTGAGGGCAGGAGTAGGGACAGAAGACAAAGAGATTTTAGGGCAATGAAAATACTTATATGACTTCATTATGGCGGATACATTATACATTTGCCCAAACTCATAGAAGAAGGAATTTTAATGTAACCTAGGTATTTTATAGATTAATACTTTTCAAAAATGTATCATTCTTGTGATTGATGTTGACATTGGGGGAAACTATGCATATGTGGGGATATGGGGTTTATGGTAAAACTGTACTTTTAATTTTGTCATAAACCTAAAATTACTCTAAAAACAATATTTAAAAAAACAAAAAAACTGTAACTGATTCCGCCATGTTCCTTTGTTCAAAAAATTCTCCAGGTGAAAATACAGGAGTCGATAGCCATTCCCATCTCCAGGGGATCTTCCCTACCCAGGGATCAAACTTGGGTCTTCCACATTTCAGGCAAATTCTTTACCATCTAAACCACCAGGGAAGCCCCAATAAAAGGATATACACTTTCTAGGTCTTTATTGCTGCATGTAGGCTTTCTCCAGTTGCTGTGAGCACATGGGCTTCGCTGTTCCACAGCATGTGGAATCTTCCTGGACCAGGGATCAAACTGGGGTCCCCTCCATTGGCAAGTAGATTCTTATCTACTGTACCACCAGGGAAGTCCAGAAGGATATATATAGTTTCTTATATTCAGAGTAACACAAATGGTTTTTCAGAAAAAAAAGAAAAATAACCTATCTCAATAATAGATGTATTTGATATGATTTTAAAGATCCTAGGAAGAGTCAGCCACAGCTTGAAGTACCTCCTGTTTCCTCTTCTTTCTTCCTAAAGTCAACTAAGTCACTGATCTCCCCTATTCCCATCCCTTTCAGTCCTCTTTTATAGAGGATCAGTGGTTAGGCTTTTGAGAAAAGTATCCGGAGGCCCCTTGGGATAGTTTCCACAGATGGTTCCACAGCTGGAGTGGGGGCAGGGAAACAGTAAAGAATATGCCTGTTTCACAGTAAAGGCTGTGAGCAAGAGAGTACCCTGAAATGTATGCAGCTAAAGAATATTTATGCAGCAAGAAATAAGAAAGCTCAGTTAAATTTAATTAGGAAACATTTTATCAAATGCATACTATTCGCAAGGCACTGAGGCAATTATTTTGAAACTTGCCAGTGGTTTTATTTTTTCTTATACTCACTCTTCTCCTGCAGTTAGTTTAAATTTTCTTCTTTACAGCACATAAAAGGAAGATAATATCTCAGTGGAGAAAGGCTTTCAGTTCAGTTCAGTTCAGTCGCTCAGTCGTGTCCGACTCTTTGTGACCCCATGAGTCACAGCACGCCAGGCCTCCCTGTCCATCACCAATTCCCAGAATTCACTCAGACTCACGTCCATTGAGTCCGTGATGCTATCCAGCCATCTCATCCTCTGTCATCCCCTTCTCCTCCTGCCTCCAATCCCTCCCAGCATCAGAGTTTTTTCCAATGAGTCAACTCTTTGCATGAGGTGGCCAAAGTACTGGAGTTTCAGCTTTAGCATCATTCCTTCCAAAGAAATCCCAGGGCTGATCTCCTTCAGAATGGACTGGTTGGATCTCCTTCAGTCCAAGATGTTATTAAATAATTTGTGATTATCCTGAAGGCAAAGGTCAGGTATTGAGGGATTCTAAGCACAGAAGACACTGGGAAACAACACCGTGCCATATATATGATCTTACTGATATATGGTGAGAGTCTGGAGGCTGCCCAACCAACTGAATTGGAATTGTCAGGTATGAGGGCTGACTGAGATTTTAAAATGGAAAACAAGAGTAGACCTGATTGGAACTAGGTGCTAAAATGATTTGTTCTTGGTGTCTGGCTGCATGTCAGAGGAAAAGATATCAGATAGAATCATGACTTGAGTGTCTAAGCAATAGGTCTTCTTTTAGAAGTATTTCCACATTATTTTGAGTTCTCTGTTTTTTCTTCATCAGCTGTTATCACAGCATCTATACACTTTCCTTTATCTCTCAAGTCCACAGTCAATATTTTGCTTTGTTTGAACATCTTTCTTAAAGTCTTTTCTACTAAACTGAAAATACATTTCTCTTTGAGGGATTTTTTGTCCTCACAGAAGCACTCTGAAAAAGAGCATGTAAAATTAATATTTTAAAATTTAAATCTTCCTTTTCCAAGAGTCTCTCTGTCACTCGAAATTGGTCAATTTTTCTCTATCTTGCAGTTCAGGTGTTTTTAATAAAACAAGATATTTAAACCAGTTAATTCATTCTCTAACAATGTTAATGTGAAACTGTCTTCAATTCACATTATCATTCATCCGACGATTTTAAGATTTTTTCCACCAAAACTTTGCCCTTTTCTGAAACTGTGAGGATAAATGAGAAATAGACATCCCCTTTAAACCGATAATAAGGACGAGAAAATGGTCACTGTGCTGGTTCAGGGTTGCCTACCTTCTAGTCTTCTGAGCCTTGAAATAACAACCATTCATCCACGGGCCATAAAACGTTGACTGATTTCTTTCCATTAGACTGTTTGACCCTGGAAGTGTTTATTTAAATAAGGAAGGAACCTAAAAAAAAAAAAAAAAAAGTTTAATGACTTGTTTGAAGAAGGAAAAAAAAACCAAAAAGCAGTATTCATGGGTCAAAGATAGAGAGTGTAAGATTTTTGTGACTATAGGGTCAGTTAAGGAGGAGGCAACAAATATTTAAGTGTCTGCCACATGCCAGGACTCACTTCGTGATTTCCTTATGTTACCCATCTATCTCAGAAATACCTTCAAGAAACTTGTTTCCACAACTGCATAAAGGATGAAATTATTTTTCCTTCTGTTAGTGTTAGGATAAAGAAAAGTAGTATTACCTATAAATATTCTATTCCAGTACTTAGTTATTTACTTTATTTCTCTCTTTATATGCCCATAAATCATACATATAAAAATAATTTATTCTAAATAGCTTTCTTATAGTCTCCTTAAAAATTTAACTACTGAAGATTCTTTTTAAAAAATATTTTGGTTAAAAGAGAAAACAAGGCAAATGACAATTGACTGGTGCATCTCAAAGTGTGTCTTCCAGACGCCATGTAAAAAATGAAGTTCTGTGACAAATATTTTTTAAAGTCTACATTAAACAAGGTTAAAAAGGTGAGACTTGGTGCTATAAATGTGATAATGTGCATTGTGAATCTTGAAGAAGGGAGACAGGGTAAAGAATTTTTCAAAGTTAGTTAAGAGAATTTCCACACCATCCAGGAAGTATTTATTAGAATGCAATAAAAGAATACTCACATCATCAACTTTGGTCAATGAATGATTTCTCACATATAAATGTACAATAATTTAGCTAATCTCTTACTGCAGAATATATATTTCATTTCCAAGGTTTGATATTTGACATATCTATATGCATATAGACATTTTCACGTGACTGTATATGAGATCATTCTTCTGTTTGAATGTATCTTTCTTTACTTTTCTGTAATTTCCTTAGCATACATTCCTAAAAGGGATTTCTGGGACAAAAGGCAAGAATTGTTTTAATTTATATTGCAAAACTGACTTCAAGAAAGATTATTGCCATTTACACTTCTACTAGGGAAATGTGAGCAGGCATTCACACATCCATTACCACTTCCTATTCTATTTCTGTGGAGTTTTTACTTTATGTAATTTGTTAATTTAATCAACAAAGATTTTTATTAATAATAACAAAAGTATATATTGTTTTAGGAGAAGGCAATGGCATCCCACTCCAGTACTCTTGCCTGGAAAATCCCATGGGCGGAGGAGCCTAGTAGGCTGCAGTCCATGGGGTCCCAAAGAGTCAGACACGACTGAGTGACTTCACTTTCACTTTCCACTTTCATGCATTGGAGAAGGCAATGGCAACCCACTCCAGCGTTCTTGCCTGGAGAATCCCAGGGATGGGGGAGCCTGGTGGGCTGCCATCTATGGGGTCGCACAAGGTCAGACATGACTGAAGTGACTTAGCATAGCATAGCATATATTGTTTTATATATTTGATTTGATTATATACTTATATATTATATTATTTAATATATGCCTTCTAAGAACATGTATTGGTTATTATCCCTAAAATAAATCTGAATAGCAAATAAATATGGAAAATATTTCCATTTCACTAATCTTAAATTAAATAGTATGTATTTAATAATACTATATCAGTTATATGCACTGATGTATAACATATTTATTATTGATATACTATTATGTGCAAAAATTATATATAAAATAAAATATATACTTTGTACTGTAATCAACATAAAATATAAATATAAATTATATTACATTTTATAATAAAATGAATGTGCTACAATTACTTCATATAAATTATTTTAATTATTTTATTTATAAAATGATTGAGAGGGAAATCTTTTCTGTACTTATTTGCCACTCAGATTTATTCTTGGGATAATAATGTACATATATTCTTATTACATTTTTCTGTTAGAAACCCCACCTTTGAAAAATGATTTGTAAGTATTCTTTATAAATTAAAGCTATATTAATCATAGAAACATCATAATTGTTGCATATATTTTTCAGAGTTTACTGTTTTCCTTCTCAGTTCCATTAAACATAATGTACCAACTCAGGTCAAGACATCAGCTGTGTAATTCTTCAGTAGCAAAAGCTATATTTTTCAATGTGAATATGAAATTTGGTTTAGATCTACCAAAGACATATATTGCAATGAATGGTTTCTCAGTCTACGGGCTCATAAGTTCTCTCTTTCTACATTGCAATCTCAATGTTGCTGGAGTAAAGTTAAACTTCCTTGATTAACACTTCAAATATATCAAATGTATATCTAGGAACTCAGTTTTCAAATATTTAGACAAACATTCTTTCATGCCTTGTAGCAATGATGCATGCATGAAGTAAATGGCCTTTGATAATCTGGCTCTCATCTTCTTCCATCTTTTCCTACATTATGCTCATAATTTTCTATTTTTTGGAAAAAAAAAAAAAAAACAAACAAAAAACACCATAATCCTTCCCATGGTAAAATCAATGTTCCCTCTGTTGGGGACACATGTTATCTTAAAACAGATAAATGTGTCTATGTGTGCATGAGTGCTCAGTTGTATTGGACTCTTTGTGACCCCATGGACATTTGTGAGCTCACCAGGCTCCTTTGTCCATGGGATTTTCCAGGCAAGAGTACTGGAGTGGGTTGCCATTTCCTTCTCCAGGGGATCTTCCCCAACTTGGGATCGAACCCATATCTCCTGCATTAGCAGATGAATTCTTTATCCCGAGCCACCAGGGAAACCATTCACTCCCTTACTCTTTTGTAAATTTCTTGGCTGCTGAAAATTTGACCATATTTGCCTGCCATTGTATCCTGGGGGTGAAACACTGAGCCTTGCACAGGGTAAACATTCAAAAGATATTATGAAAGACTGGATATATGTCATTATTATACTAATTTTACAGATAAGTATTGAGACTCAGGAAAGCAAATGTCTTTGTAGTTAGTTATTATACAGTCAGTAACCAGGATGACCTCAGTCCATAGTTCATAGTTCATCAGGCACTCTATCATATCTAGTCCCTTAAAACTATTTCTCAGTTCCACTGTATAATCATAAGGGACTTGATTTAGGTCATACCTGAATGGTCTAGTGGTTTTCCCTACTTTCTTCAATTTAAGTCTGAATTTGGCAATAAGGTGTTCATGATCTGTAAACCACCCCCCTGCCCCGCCCAATCACTTCATGGGAAATAGATGGAGAAACAGTAGAAACACTGTCAGACTTTATTTTGGGGGGCTCCAAAATCACTGCAGATGGTGATTGCAGCCATGAAATTAAAAGACACTTTTTATGCCAACAAAGGTCCATCTAGTCAAGGCTATGGTTTTTCCAGTGGTCATGTATGAATGTGAGAGTTGGACTGTGAAGAAAGCTGAGCGCTGAAGAACTGATGCTTTTTAACTGTGGTGTTGGAGAAGGCTCTTGAGAGTCCCTTGGACTGCAAGGAGATCCAACCAGTCCATTCTGAAGGAGATCAACCCTGGGTGTTCTTTGGAAGGACTGATGCTAAAGCTGAAACTCCAATACTTTGGCCACCTCATGCAAAGAGTTGACTCATTGGAAAAGACTCTGATGCTGGGAGGGATTGGAGGCAGGAGGAGAAGGGGACGACAGAGGATGAGATGGCTGGATGGCATCACTGACTCAATGGACATGAGTTTGAGTGAACTCCGGGAGTTGGTGATGGACAGGTAGGCCTGGCATGCTGTGATTCATAGGTTCTCAGAGTTGGACATGACTGAGCGACTGAACTGAACTGAACTGAACTGAACCAGGATGACTGAGACTTGAATACCTGCACAATTCTGTGTTTGTCCCATTTTATAAGCTTCCTAGATATTTCCATTACCTACTCTTCTTCTTCTTTTTTTTTTTTTCCTGATCTTTTCTTTCTCTTTGTTGGATTTCAATGTGTTCAGTTTTGGAATGAAGTGTACTCAGGGTCCAAAGACAAACGTGAGGAAAAAATGTTGGAATAAGTCAGAGATCCTTTCAGAAAATCAACGAACTCTTTTTTAGACTGTTTTGTAGCAAACTCCCACACTTAATTAAGCTTTCAATTAGATGTCTCAGGAGCCAATTCTCTATGGTATGACTCTCTCTTTCTTCCTTTCCTGTCTTTATTTCTTTTCGTCTTCAGAGTTAACAATTATTTTATGCATTACCTAAACTTACTTTCTGTATCTCAGTTTTTCCATCTGTAAATGTAAGGGCTAGCATGTCACATTTTGTATATTATTAATGCTGGAAATCTCATAATTGCAATGAACTTCACTGAATGTCCTACTAAGAATGGATTTAGAAGGGCTGGGTGAGATGGTCAGATATGGACAGAAAAACATAGTTTACCAAAATGAAAAAACTGAAGTAAACTTATTTAGGTAGAGTGTCTGATCCCAGTATGGAAACTTTACTTGTCTATCCCTGTCTGTTAGTGAGACCTATACCAGAGTCACTGGCCTGGGACTGTTTTAATCAACAGTGGCATTGTGTTGAAGAGTTCATGATAATGGAAGCCATTTATATGACTCCTGTCTTGTTATGTAAAGCAATGGGGTGGGGGCAAGCATTCAGGTAATGGGAGGTGGCAATAAATAGGAAAGATTCCATACACACACACACACACACACACCACACAAGCTTTATTTTCATCACTAGTAAGACTTCAGATGACTTTCCAGACTGTTAGTTAGTACTACAAATCAGTAATAAGGAAATGAACTTAGAACAGCAACAACAAAAGGGTCAGCACATCACTATGGCTAAAAGAACAATATTGGCTTGTTTATGGTTTCAATAATTTTTTATCACCTTGAGAAGCAAAAGTCACTCACTGGAGTGGGTAGCCTTTCCTTTCTCCAGGGGTTCTTCCCAACCTAGGGATTGAACCCAGGTCTCCAGCATTGCAGGCAGATTCTTTACCAGCTGAGCCACAAGGGAAGCCCTGATAGCCTTATCAGTGATGTAAAATTGATAATTAACATCAAGAATTCTGGGACGTCTCTGGCAGTTCAGTGGGTAAAACTCTATGCTTCCAATGCAGGGGGAGAGGCTTCAATCATCGGTCAGGGAACTGAGATCCCACATGTCATGGGGTGTGGCCAATAAATAAGTAAAACAAAATAAAATTACTTTGTAGAAAAAATTTAAAAACTGAATATAGCAGACAGGTCTCTTCCTCTGAATCCAGAATGAATAATTTCACTCATTTTTTCTAGCTTCAACCTGTGGTTTCAGTCATGGACCAAAGGCAAAGGAAAGCCCCTAAAGCATTTTAAACATCTCATTGAATGCTTCCTTCTTTAAAAACAGGTATTTCCTCTCATCAGAAAGCCCTGAAGTATAATGTCCTTAGAAGCTAAGAGGAGAAAGAAGAAAGGCAGGGGTTTCAAAAGATTAATAAACAGAATCCAGATAGAACTAATGCAGGGAAATATTTATTTAGATATTTATTTAGCTGTTGGTTTTCATTGTTTACAATTGTGACCAGGATGGAAATTGGAAATTGTATTGCAGATGCTCTAATACCTGAACTTCATTGACCTTCACACAGAGAGAACTGTGTTTTTGATGGATGAAAATTTTAACTATGAAGAAGTATGTTTTTCATTTTAAAAATTGATGATTAAACTACCTTATCAATAATAGCAAAAGGTACCATTCCAGAATATTTCTGTCTTCGTTACTCTCCACTGTAAAATTTGCCTCAACTCTAAGTGCATTTTTGTGTTTATGTGAATGATATATTCAGTCACCCAGTCATGTCCGACACTTTGCAACTCCATGGACTGCAGCACTCCAGGCCTCCCTGTTCATCACCAACTCTGGAGCCTACTCAAACTCATATCCATTGCATCGGTGATGCCCTCCAACCATCTCATCCTCTCTTGTCCCCTTCTCCTGATTTCAAACTTTCTCAGTATCAGGGTCTTTTCAAATGAGTCAGTTCTTCACATCAAGTGGCCAAAGTATTGGAGTTTCAGCTTTAACATCAGTCCTTACAATGAACATTCAGGACTGATCTCCTTTAGGATGGACAGGTTGGATCTCTTTGAGGTCCAAGAGACTCTCAAGAGTCTTCTTCAACACCACAGTTCAAAAGCATCCATTCTTCAGCACTCAGCTTTCTATAGTCCAACTCTCACATCCGTAAATGACTACCATAGCCTTGAGTAGATGGACTTTGTTGGCAAAGTAATGTCTCTGCTTTTTAATATGTTGTGTAGGTTGGTCATTACTTTTCTTCCAAGGAGTAGGCATCTTTTAATTTCATGGCTGCAGTCACCATCTGCAGTGACTTTGGAGCCCAAAAAAATAAACTATGCCACTGTTTCTTCATCTATTGGCCATGAAGTGATGGGACCGGATTCCATGATCTTTGTTTCCTGAATGTTGAGCTTTAAGCCAACTTTTTCACTTTCTTCTTTCACTTTCATCAAGAGGCTCTTTAGTTCTTCTTCAACTTTCTGCCATAAGGGTGGTGTCATCTGCATATCTGAGGTTATTTATATTTCTCCTGGGAATCTTGATTCCAGCTTGTGCTTCTTCCAGCCCAGCCTTTCTTTTATGTACTCTGAATATATGTTAAATAAGCAGGGTGACAATATACAGCCTTGACGCACACCTTTTCCGATTTGGAACCAGTCTGTTGTTCCCATGTCCAGTTAACTATTGCTTCCTGACCCGTATACAGATTTCTCAAGAGGCAGGTCAGGTAGTCTGGTATTCCCATCTCTTTCAGAATTTTCCACAGTTTATTCTGATCCATACAGTCAAAGGCTTTGGCATAGTCAATAAAGCAGAAATAGATGTTTTTCTGGAACTTTCTTGCTTTTTTCATGATCCAACAAAGGTTGGCAATTTGATCTCTGGTTCCTCTGCCTTTTCTAAAACCAGCTTGAACATCTGGAAGTTCACGGTTCACGTATTGCTGAAGCCTGGCTTGGAGAATTTTGAGCATTACTTTGCTGGTGTGAGAGATGAGTGCAATTGTGTGGTAGTTTGAGCATGTTTGCCATTGACTTTCTTTGGGATGGAATGAAAACTGACCTTTTCCAGTCGTCTGGCCACTGCTGAGTTTTCCAGATTTGCTGGCATATTGAGCGCAGCACTTTCACAGCATCATCTTTCAGGATTTTAAATAGCACAACTGGAATTCCATCACCTCCACAAGCTTTTTTAGTAGTGTTTCTTCCTAAGGCCCACTTGACTTCACATTCCAGGATATCTGGTTCTAGGTGAGTGACCACACCATTATTATTATCTGGGTCATGAAGATCTTTTTTGTACAGTTCTGTGTATTCTTGCCACCTTGTCTTAATATCTTCTGCTTCTATTAGGTCCATAACATTTCTGTCCTTTTTTGAGCCCATCTGAATGATATATAACTATCTTTAATTTTTCAGTTCAATATTGCTATACATAAGATACACGGCACAATCTTGAAACTGCTTCTTTTCTTTCTTTTTTGTCACTAAGTCTTCAAAATACAGTGTATGTTTTATTACAACATATCTGATTTATTTATTTATTTTTTGGGGGGGCAGGTGCTGGCAGGCCATGTGGCTTGTTGGATCTCAATTCCCTGACCAGGGATTGAATCTGAACCACTGCAGTAGCAGCATGGAATCCTGATCACTGTACCATTAGGATGTAGCACAAGTTGGAATGAAGATTGCCAGGAGAAATATCAATAACCTCAGATATGCAGATGACACCACCTTATGGCAGAAAGTGAAGAAGAACTAAAGAGCCTCTTGATGAAAGTGAAAGAAGAGACTGAAAAAGTTGGCTTAAAAGTCAACATTCAGAAAACTAAGTACATGGTATCTGGCCCCGTCACTTCATGGGAAATAGATGGGGAAACAATGGAAACAGTGTCAGGCTTTATTTTCTTGGGCTCCAAAATCACTGCAGATGGTGACTGCAGCCAAGAAATAAAAGACAGTTGCTCCTTGAAAAAAAAGTTATGACCAACCTAGATAGCGTATTAAAAAGCAGATACTTAACTTTGCCAACAACGGTCCATCTAGTCAAAGCTATGGTTTTTCCAGTAGTCATGTATGGATGTCAAAATTGGAGTTTAAGCTGAGTTGCTGAAGAATTGTTGATTTTGAACTGTGGTATTGGAGAAGACTCTTGAGAGTTCCTTGGACAGCAAGGAGATCCAACCAATCCTTCCTAACAGAAATCAGTCCTGAATATTCATTGAAAGTACTGATGCTGAAGCTGAAACTCCAATTCTTTGGTCACCTGATTTGAAGAGCTAATTCATTTGAGAAGACCCTAATTCTGGGAAAGTTTGAAGGCAGGAGGAGACACAACAACAGAAGATGAGATGGTTGGATGGCATCATTGCCTCAATGGACATAAGTCTGAGTAATTTCTGGGAGTTGGGGATGGACAGGGAAGCCTGGCATGGTGCAGTCTGAGGGTTCGCAAGGAGTCAGACATGACTGAGCGACTGAACTGAACTGATACTACTAGGGAACTCCCCTTGGAACTGCTTCTTAACAAATGCAACAAATGTTATATTGGTAGGGAGAAGTCAGCTAAATCATAACATCCAAGACTTTTCTTCCATTTACTGTATAGTCAGTGACAGTCATATAGAAAAGAAGAATGTTAAAAGTTTATAACTTACAAAATAGAAACACATTCAAGATTTAGGAAAATGAGATGGGGCCCCTGACTATTGAGAATATGGCATATCTGGCTATCAGAATTATGAGGCCAACAGAATTATCCTCTGTGTTTCAGCTTCTTTCTAAAAAGTAAGAGCCCTTAAGAAAAATTTTGGTGAAATATCACAGCTTACTACTAACAGGGTTATGGGAAATTCTAAGAGGAATTGTGACCCACTCTTCAGCAAGAGAGATTAAGGGAGCACAGAGCCATTGATAGCTGTGGCAGATCTAGGCTTGAATACATTCAAATAATTAATAAAGACTCTTAAGAATTTTCCCAGCTGGCCTCCTGTCACTTACTTCTCACTTTCTTTTTCCTTATGTCTCTGCTCAGGATTCTGATCATGCCAACTTCCCTGCCACCAAGATGAGAAGAGAAGAGAGAAATATGTAACATGAAAGTGTCAGTGACCTGAAGTGTTTGCCAGTGAGGGATATTTTCATTTGAAGGAGTGTAACAAGGACTGCTTTAGCCAACAAACTTATGCTTGAGAGATAGAAATGCAGTCACATTGGCACCAAGTGAAAAAGGAACTTCTCAGCAAAGCGTTTTCTCTACTCAGCTCAAATAGCACTATGTAGTATTGATTACTATGACTGACAATGAGGCAGACACTGATATGAATGCAGCTACCATATTAAAAGTAAGCGCATATGTGTTTTGATAATCAATGTGGCATTTTCTAGATAGCAAATAAACTGATCCAACACTTGTGTAAAAAAAACGATCAATTTTTGAAAACACAATCTGATAAACACTTTAAAAATATTTTTTCTTCTGAGGTTTTAACTTTCTGACTTCAGGAGCTATGTGAATCATTGAACTTTGAAATCAGAAGTCAAGCTATAACTTTTAGAGTGCCCTTAGGCTAACATGATAGTAAGCAATTTTATCTTGGCCTTGCTGCAATTTTTCAAGTCAGTAACAGTCTTGCAGCAGGTGGGATTTACCCCTGGGTAATTATTCCCACCAAGGCTGTTAGTCTTTATTATTGGCCAAAATAATTGTTAAAGGAAGACAAGCAATCTAGGACCTGTGTGTCATTGAACTCTTGAAAGTTCTAAATATTCCAGCCTATCCCTCCCTACTTCTATTTACTGCCCGGCAGAGGCACATTAACCTTACATGTTGCCCAAAACAGAATAGTTAGTAGTATGTCTGCTGAGCATAAGAAAAAAAAAATATTTGAAATGAACAACTCTATTAGGTGAAAGGGTAGTGTGGTGATATATTGAGGACTTATGCCCATGGCAGCAATAGCTAAAAACACTTTTTGGCATTCTTAGGGGAGTACAGCCTAATAAATCAGCTCAGCTGGTCAAAACTTCATGCCTTACCAAACTGGTGATATTTGAGTCAAGTCTTAGACTGACTACTTTTCAGCACGTAGTAATGAAAGAATACTATTCAGAGGCAGCATGGAGTAAGCAACCCATAGCTATACATGTCCCAGATGAAGCTTACAGAGAAGGAACAACATCAGATAAATGGTTGTGTATATGATATTTCAGGGCAGACAGTGTGTCGTGAATACCTGGCTTAAACAGAACCATTATCACTGTTTGACAGCTACCTAGTCAATTGATAAAGAGGATACAATTGATTCTTGTCTTACAAACCCATTCATCCCTGTTCACATTAATCAAGTAGAGGAGCATTCTATATTTCATGGACCTAAGGAAATGTACAGATGTGAGAGTTGGACCATGAAGAAGGCTGAGCACCGAAGAATTGATGCTTTTGAACTGTGGTGTTGGAGAAGACTCTTGAGAGTCCCTTGGACAGCAAGGAGAGCAAACCAGTCAATTATAAATGAAAGCAACCCTGAATATTCATTAGAATATTGGACCGATGCTGACGCTGAAGCTCCAATACTTTGGCCACCTGAAGCAAAAGGGCAATTCACTGGAAAAAGCCCCTGATGCTGAGGAAGATTGAGGGCAGGAAGAGAAGGGAGAACAGAAGATGAGATGATTGGATGGCATCACCAACTCAATGGAGTTTGAGCAAACTCCAGGAGATAATGAAGGACAGGGAAACCTGGTGTGCTACAGTCCATGGGGTTGCAAAGAGTCGGACACAACTGGGTGACTGAACAACAATAAAGATATGAACTACATACCTCAGAAAACTTGGAAACAACAGGGACTTAAAGGGAACAACCAAATTAAGGATACCCAGTTCTTCAGCATAGGCAATCCTATTCCCATGATGACATAATTGATTTTTTCCAAGTACTAAACACTGAATATCCAATATAAGGGAAAACTAGTTATCTCAAGTATTCAGTTATCTCTGTATTCTGGATCCAAACATCATTTATCTCCTTATTGCTTGAAAAATTCACCTACTTGCTTGGACCTGGGAAGTAGGGTTCCCTTATGATCAGTATTACACTGTGGACAGTCCCACCCCTTGTCAACCCTTTCCATATAACATGGAGTTTGTGGAGCTGAGAGAACATGCTCACTCGAAAACTGCACCCTTCTTCAAATCACACTCCAGGTTTCTCCTGGAATGTTTTTGTACAAACAGTTCTGTTTAAATTTCTATGACATAAGCATATCCTTCACTAGCTCTGTTTTCCCAAGAATATTATGTTAGTGATGGAGAAAACAAAGGTGAAATATTCAAGCTAATGGGGATTATAGTAAAAGAATGCGAAAAGTATTTACAGAAAGGAGAGGCAGTTTCACAGATGCAGGGAATTTGTTTACAAATGAAGAATTAGAAAGGAAAGAATACAAATAAATTGTACACAATCATGTTTTAAAGACCAAACATTTCTGCACAAACTCAATAAGAAAAAGAACATCATCAACAATAATTTAACTGCAAATAACCAAATATCTGATTAGAGTCAGTCATCTCCTCTATAAGAATAAGTCTGATATGAGAGATAATGCTGTGGAATTATGAAGAGAAACTATTGTGAGTAAATAATACTATTTGGGGGAAAATAGGCAGCCCCAAGAGGTCTATACTCTAAATCCCAGATTCTATGAATATATTAATTTATAGGAAGGGACTTTACAGATGTGATTAAGATAACGGATTTTTAGATAGGAAGATTATCCTGGCCCAAAATAATTAGAGTTCTTAGAAGATGTCAACTTTTCTAGGCTGTGGTCAGAGATGTGACAGTGGAAGAAAGGTCATGGTCAACATTAATGATAGAGGAAAAGGTTGCAAGTTAAAGAGTGTAGCCAGCTTTTAGAAACGAGGAACATAGGAAAATATTCTCCCTTATAACCTCAGAAAGGAACTGGTCCTATAGCTATGACAATGCTAGCCTTCTGGATCTTACAGTAATGAAAAATAATAAATTTTTGCTTTCATACAAAATTGACAAAATGGAGAAAATTTTATTTCATATTTCATATTTTTCTTAATGCCTGTGACCATGTATCATACAAGCCCACTTAAACTTCTTATAAGTAAATAATAAACAAGCTAAATGAAAACCAATTGGCACAGAACTCAGGCATTTGCATTGTTGCAAGCAAATTCACAACAAAGACCTGAATGCTATAAATCATTTCTGGTTGAACAGTATGACACTGAGATACATGAAAATGTACTTCTGACTTTACTAAAATTCTCCTCAGTTCAGTTCAGTTCAGTCGCACAGTCGTGTCCAACTCTTTGCAACCCCATGAATCACAGCACACCAGGCCTCCGTGTCCATCGCCAACTCCCGGAGTCCACCCAAACCCATGTCCATTGAGTCGGTGATGCCATCCAACCATCTTATCCTCTGTCTGCCCCTTCTCCTCCTGCCTTCAATCTTTCCCATCATCAGGGCCTTTTCCAATGACTCAGCTCTTTGCATGAGGTGGCCAAAGTACTGGAGTTTCAGCTTTAGCATCATTCCTTCCAAAGAAATCCCAGGGCTGATCTCCTTCAGAATGAACTGGTTGGATCTCCTTGCAGTCCAAGGGACTCTCAAGAGTCTTCTCCAACACCAGCGTTCAAAAGCATCAATTCTTTGGTGCTCAGCCTTCTTCATAGTCCAACTCTCACATCCATACATGACCACAGGAAAAACCATAGCCTTGACTAGACGGACCTTTGTTGACAAAGTAATGTCTCTGCTTTTTAATATGCTGTCTAGGTTGCTGGGAGAAATATCAATAACGTCAGATATCCAGATGACACCACCCTTATGGCAGAAAGTGAAGAGGAACTAAAGAGCCTCTTGACGAAAGTGAAAGAGGAGAGTGAAAAAGTTGTCTTAAAGCTCAACATTCAGAAAACTAAGATCATGGCTTCCGGTCCTATCATTTCCTGGCAAATAGATGGGAAAACAGAGGAAACATTGTCATACTTTATTTTTCTGGGTTCCAAAATGACTGCAGATGGTGATTGTAGCCATGAAATTAAATGACATTTACTCCTTGGAAGGAAAGCTATGACCAACCTAGATAGCATATAGAAAAGCAGAGACATTACTTTGCCAACAAATGTCCATCTAGTCAAAGCTATGGTTTTTCCAGTAGTCATGTATGGATGTGAGATTTGGACTGTGAAGAAAGCTGAGCATCAAAGAATTGATACTTTTGAACTGTGGTGTTGGAGAAGACTCTTGAGAGTCCCTTGGACTGCAAGGAGATCCAACCAGTCCATTCTAAAGGAGATCAGTCCTGGGTGTTCATTGCAAGGTCTGATGCTAAAGCTGAAACTCCAGTTCTTTGGCCACCTCATGTAAAGAGTTGACTCATTGGAAAAGACCCTGATGCTGGGAGGGACTGGGGGCAGGAGGAGAAGGGGACGACAGAGGATGAGATGGCTGGATGGCATCACCGACTCGATTGGCGTGAGTTTGAGTGAACTCCAGGAGCTGGATGGCATCACCAACTCAATGGGCATGAGTTTGAGTTAACTCCTGGAGGTGGTGATGGACAGGGAGGCGTGGCGTGCAGCGGCAATTCATGGGGTTGCAAAGAGTCGGACAGGACTGAGCGACTGAACTGAACTGAACTGAACTGAACTGAGTTTGGTCATAACTTTATTTCCAAGTAGTAAGCGTGTTTTAATTTCATGGCTGCGATCACCATCCGCAGTGATTTTGGATCCCAGAAAAATAAAATCAGCCACTGTTTCCCCATGTATTTCCCATGAAGTGATGGGACTGGATGCCATGATCTTAGTTTTCTGAATGTTGAACCTTAAGCCAACTTTTTCACTGTCTTCTTTCACTTTCGTCAAGAGGCTCTTTAGTTCTTCTTCACTTTCTGCCATGAGGGTGGTGTTATCTGCATATCTGAGGTTATTGATATTTCTCCCGGCAATCTTGATTCCAGCTTGTGCTTCCTCCTTTCCAGTGTTTCTCATGTACTGTGCATATAATGTAAATAAGCAGGGTGACAATATACAGCTTTGATGTACTCGTTTTCCCATTTGAAACCAGTCTGTTGTTCCATGTCCAGTTCTAACTGTTGCTTCCTGACCTGCATACAGATTTCTCAAGAGTCAGGTCAGGTGGTCTGGTATTCCCATCTCTTTCAGAGTTTTCCACATTTTTTTTGTGATCCACAGAGTCAAAGGCTTTGGCATAGTCAATAAAGCAGAAATTTATGTTTTTCTGGAACTCTCTTGCTTCTTCGATGATCCTGCAGATGTTGGCAATTTGATCTCTGGTTCCTCTGCCTTTTCTAAAACCAGCTTGAACATCTGGAAGTTCATGGTTCATGTACTGCTGAAGCCTGGGTTCGAGAATTTTAAGCATCTCTTTACTAGCCTGTGAGATAAGTGCAATTGTGAGGTAGTCTGAGCATTCTTTGGCATTGCCTTTCTTTGGAATTGGAATGAAAACTGATCTTGTCCAGTCTTGTAGCCACTGGTAAGTTTTCCAAATTTGCTGGCATATTGAATGCAGCACTTTCACAGCATAATCTTTTAGGATTTGAAACAGCTCAACTGGAATTCCATCACCTCCACTATCTTTGTTCGTAGTGATGCTTCTTAAGGCCCACTTGACTTCACATTCCAGGATGTCTGGCTCTAGGTGAGTGATCACACCATCGTGATTATCTGGGTCATGAAGATCTTTTTTGTACTGTTCTGTGTGTTCTTGCCACCTCTTCTTAATATTTTCTGCTTCTGTTATGTTCCTACCATGTCTGTCCTTTATTGCACCCATCTTTACATGAAATATTCCCTTGGTATATCTAATTTTCTTGAAGAGATCTCTAGTCTTTCCCATTCTATTGTTTTCCTCTATTTCTTTGCATTGATCACTGAGGAAGGCTTTCTTATTTCTCCTTGCTATTCTTTGGAAGTCTGCATTCAAATGTTTATATCTTTCCTTTTCTCCTTTGCTTTTCACTTCCCTTCTTTTCACACCTATTTGTAAGGCCTCCTCAGACAGCCATTTTGCTTTTTTGCATTTCTTTTTCTTGGGTATGTTCTTAATTCCTGTCTCCTGTGCAATGTCATAAGCCTTTGTCCATAGTTCATCAGGAACTCTGTCTATCAGACCTAGTCCCTTAAATATATTTCTCACTTCCACCGTATAGTCAAGGGATCTGATTTAGGTCATCCCTGAATGGTCTAATGGTTTGCCCTACTTTCTTCAATTTAAATCTGAATTTTGCGATAAGGATTTCACGATCTGAGCCACAATCAGCTCCCGGTCTTGTTTCTGCTGACTGTATAGAGCTTCTCCATCTTTGGCTGCAAAGAATATAATCAATCTGATTTCAGTGTTGACCATCTTGTGATGTCCATGTGTAGTCCTCTCTTGTGTTGTTGGAAGAGGGTGTTTGCTATGACCTGTGCGTTCTCTTGGCAGAACTCTATCAGCCATTGTCCTGCTTCTTTCTGTACTCCAAGGCCAAATTTGCCTGTTACTCCAGGTGTTTCTTGCTTCCTACTTTTGCATTCCAGTTCCTTATAGTGAAAAGGGCTTCCCTGGTGGCCTAGAGGTTAAAGTGTCTGCCTGCAACACGGGAGACCTGGGATCGATCCCTGGGTCAGGAAGATCTGCTGGAGAAGGAGACGGCAACCCACTCCAATATTCTTGCCTGGAGAATTCCATGGACAGAGGAGCCTGGTGGGCTACTGTCCACGGGGTCGCAAAGAGTCAGACATGACTGAGTGACTTCACACATAATGAAAAGGACATTGTTTTTGGGTGTTAGTTCTAAAAGGTCTTTAGGTCTTCATAGAACTGTTCAATTTCAGCTTCTTCAGCATTACTGGTCAGGGTGTAGACTTGTATTACCATGATATTGAATGGTTTGCCTTGAAAATGAACAGAGATCATTCTGTCATTTTTGAGATTGCATCCAAGTACTGCATTTCAGACTCTTGTTGATTATGATGGCAACTCCATTTCTTCTAAGGGATTCCTGCCCACAGTAGTAGATATAATGGTCATCTGAGTTAAATTCACCCATTCCAGTCAATCTTAGTTTTCTGATTCTAGAATGTTGACATTCACCCTTGTCATCTCCTGTTTGGCCACTTCCAGTTTACCCTGATTCATGGAACTTACACTCCAGGTTCCTATGCAATATTGTTCTTTACAGCATCGAACTTTCCTTCCATCACCAGCCCCATCCACAACTGGGTGTTGTTTTTTCTTTGGCTCCATCCCTTCATTCTTTCTGGAGTTATTTCCCCACTGATCTCCAGTAGCAATTTGGGCACTTACCGACCTGGGGAGTTAATCTTTCAGTGTCCTATCTTTTTACCTTTTCATACTGTTCATGGGGTTCTCAAGGCAAGAATACTGAAGTGGTTTGCCATTCCCTTTTCCAGTGGACCACATTCTGTCAGACCTCTCCACCATGACCCGTCTGTCTTGGGTGGCCCCACACAACACAACTTAGTTTCATTGAGTTAAACAAGGCTGTGGTCTGTGTGATCAGTTTGGCCTGTTCTCAGTGCCTACCATCTTACTTGAGTTTCTTTTACCTTGGATGTGGGGTATCTCTTCATGGCTGCTCCAGCAAAGTGCAGCCACTGCTCCTTACCTCGGATGTTGGGTAGCTCCTCTCGGCAGCACCTGTGTGTCCTCACAGCTGCCGCGCCTGTTTTTTTTAAGGCTAAACATTTTGAAGGCTAAAATTCTCTTAGCCTTACCAGATCAAAAATTTAAGTATCAAAATTAAGGATAGAATGGATGTTAGAATAACTGAAATTATTAATTTGTGTTGAAGACCGATGAAGTTATTACCACAATCATCATATAATAGGTATAAAGAAAATGCAATTAAATCCTGGACAAGAGGCAAAAGAAAACATATAGTTAGATGTTGAAAAATATAAAAAATAGATATAAAATTATCTTTCCATATCTTTCAGAACTGGTGACCAGAAAATAAAATACTGATTTTTAATGTCACTTTTTATTCACATAAATTCTTCTACAGGCTAGAATGTTTCTTGATGTTACATTCTCTTTTTTATTAGAATTTTTGAATAGAATTTTAACAGAATTAAATACATTTTTAGTAGAACCTGTCATATACTTTTTAATTTTTGTTTTCTTTTTTTATTTTGTTTTATATTTGAGTATGGTTGATGGGAGAAGGCAATGGCACCCCACTCCAGTACTCTAGCCTGGGAACTCCCATGGACAGAGGAGCCTGGTAGACTGCAGTCCATGAGGTCGCTAAGAGTCAGACACGACTGAGCGACTTCACTTTCACTTTTCACTTTCATGCATTGGAGAAGGCAATGGCAACCCACTCCAGTGTTTTTGCCTGGAGAATCCCAGGGATGTGGGAGCCTGGTGGGAGGTGGTCTATGGGGTTGCACAGAGTTGGACATGACTGAAATGACTTAGCAGCATCAGCATAGTTGATTAACAGTGTTGTGTTTCAAGTGTACAGCAAAATGATTTGTTATACATATATTTGTATCTAAACTTTTTCAAATTTTTTCCCATTCAGTTTATTATAGAATATTGAACACACTTCCCTGTTCTGCATGGTAATTCTTTGTTGGTTATCTATATTAAATATAGCAGTGAGTACATGTTTGAGATTTACATTACCTTCTTTTGATATTTTTTACTCTTGTTATGATAGCATAGTTTAGTTGTTCAGTCACTGTCATGTCTGATTCTTTGCAACCACATGGATTGCAGCATGCCATGCTTCCCTGTCCTTCACTATTTCCCAGAGTTTGCTTAAATTCTTGTCCATTGAGTGGGTGATGTTATCTAATCATCTCATCCTCTGCCACCCCCTTTCCTTTTGCCTTCAGTCTTTCCCAGCATGAGGGTCTTTTCCAACAAGTTGTCTCTTCCCATTAAGTGGCCAAAGTATTGGAACTTCATCTTCAGCATTAGTCCTTCCAACGAATATTCAGGGTTGATGCTGAGAAGGATTGAGGCAACGAGAAGGGGGTGACAGAGAATAAGATGGGTGGATGTCAAAGCTGACTCAATGGACATGAGTTTGTGTAAGCTCCAGGAGACTGTGAAGGACAGAGAAGCCTGGCAAGCTGCAGTCTATGAGGTTGCAAACAGTTGTACATGACTTGGTGATTAAACAATAACAGCAACTCTTTTTCAAACTTTTTCCCATACAGATCATAAGTGCACATTGAGTAGAGTTCCTTGTCCTATACAGTAGGCCCTTATTAGCTATCTATTTTGTATTTAGTAGGGTGTATATGTCAATCCAAATCCCTCAATTTATCCCTCTCCCATTTCCCCCTGGTAACAATAAGCTTATTATGAATTTAAATGTGTATTACAATGTTTTGAAGGTATTTAAATTTAAATTGTTGTTTTATGGATAATTTCTCCATTATTTGTTTATACCTTTATATTTCATGAAACTTTTTTATAGTAAATATGGATTCTGTTTTGTGCACAAAGAAAATACTTTTTACAAAATTTAATTGAATTCATGTAGTAAGTGCTTTACTGTGACATCAACAATTAGTACAAATGTTTCTTTGTGGCAAATTTTTAACTATGTACAAATTACTTTGACATATATAATTCATTCAAATAAATTGCTCACAAAGTCATTCCTAAAAATATAATTTAAGCCATTTGACCAACATTACAAAAGTTACTTTTAATCTTTGTTTTTAATTTTTGAATTTCAATAAAATTAATAACTGTTACTTCAGTCACATTATTTTCTTAACACTTACTATACACAAAACACTGGCCTTGCTGCTTGAGAGAGTTTAAAATGGTGTAACTCATAGTCTTTATTCTTCAGGATCATACAATGATGTATGAAATTCAAATCAACAAAAATATAAATTAAATCTCTTTTTAAATAATTGGCTACAAATGACCAAGATAGAATACAACTGTTGCTTGTTATCTATTTAATTTCAAAACTCAACTAACTTTTGGAATGAGGTGGAAAACATAATAAAGAAGTTACAATGTTTAAGGGAAAATCCATGTCATATTTAGGAAAAAGTATTTGTTAAAGAGGGCTTCCCTGGTAGCTCAGATGGCAAAAAATCTGCCTGCAAACCTGGAGATCCAAATTCCATTCCTGGGTAGGGAACAGCCCCTGGAGAAGGGAATGGCAACCCACTCTAGTATTCTTGCCTGGAGAATTCCATGGACAGAGGAACCTGGTGGCCTACAGTCCCTGGGGTCACAAAGAGCCAGAAACAGCTGAACCACTAACACTTTTACTTTCTTCATTGGTTGTGCTGTGCTTAGTCACTCAGTCATGTCTGACTCTTTGCAACCCTATTGACTGTAACACGCCAGGCTCTTATGTCCATGATGATACTCGAGGCAAGAATACAGGAGTGGCTTGCTGTTCCTTCCTCCAAGGGATTTTTCCAACCCAGGGATCTAGCCCAGGTTTTGCACATTGCAGGTGGATTCTTTACCAGCTGAGCCAACAGGGAAGAGAAAGATTAAAATCACCAACTCAGCCCAGCTGGTGACATCTTAATGGTTAAGAGCATTAGTTGGAATCTTACTACAGAAATCAAATCCTGACCATGCT
Source organism: Budorcas taxicolor (assembly GCF_023091745.1). Classification (NCBI taxonomy): domain Eukaryota; kingdom Metazoa; phylum Chordata; class Mammalia; order Artiodactyla; family Bovidae; genus Budorcas; species Budorcas taxicolor. The sequence continues at coordinate 114,093,201 of NC_068910.1, read as the reverse complement.
GCTTACTAGCTCTGGCACCTTGAGTAATTGATTTAACTTGTTTATGCTTCACTATCATCATTTGTATAATTGGAATTTGAGGTTAAAACTATTTATCATAAGATTGTTTTTACTGAGTTGCTGCTGCTGCTGCTGCTAAGTTGCTTCAGTCATGTCCGACTCTGTGCGACCCCATAGATGGCAGCCCACCAGGCTCCCCCATCCCTGGGATTCTCCAGGCAAGAACATTGGAGTGGGTTGCCATTTCCTTCTCCAATGCACGGAAGTGAAAAGTGAAAGTGAAGTCACTCAGTCGTGTCCGACTCTTAGTGACCCCATGGACTACAGCCCACCAGGCTCCTCCATCCATGGGATTTTCCAGGCAAGAATACTGGAGTGGGATGGCATTGCCTTCCTTTTTAAATAATTATAATAGTGGTTGGCAAAACTTATATTTGCATTACTATTATTTTTGTTATAATTGTGATGATAGAAGTATTAAGAACTTTGAGTTCTTGAGCAAGATTTTGGAGGCATCCTGAACTCACACTCTGTACAACTTCAGCTCCAGCCTTAAGGTTGAATGGGAACCTGGATAAGGTCAATTGTTTATTGGATATTGCCCCATTAAGACAAACTACACATATCTTGTATTTTTTAGAAGTAGGTTTTTAGAAACAAACAAAAAACTGGATTGTACATGGTCTTGTAAAAGATGGAACAGTTAATAAACCTCAAACCAAATGAATTTTAGATGTGATTCCCGATTCAGCTAGAGCAGATGTTGAAACACTGAGAAAAGTCCACTTGAGAGTCAGTTTTGCACTTAAAAACAAAGAAAATTAACCAGAAAATACAGCCTTGGAGGGAAAATATAGACTGGTTTTATTGTAATTATTTGATAAATTACTAGTTCTAATTATAAATGGAGATATTAGAGGAGATCATTTTAGAAAATGTACACTGCAGTGAACAATAATGATCTTTGATGATTAGACTGTCTTTGAAAATTAACGATTCTTAAAGAAACTGTATCAGTAAATTAGAAAGCATAGAAAAATATTTTTAAATAAAGATCCCAGGGGTTTGTAAACCTCACCCTCAGCATAGTGATTTTGATGGAATAAACCTGGGGTGGAACCAGGGTTTTTGCCATGTCCACAAGCCCCTGAGTATGCTGAGCCAGGAGGTGACAGACTGACCCCACATTGAGAAACACTTCCAGGTAACTGTGTGTGATCCTGTGTTCTGGAAGTGAGAAGATTTTGCTGGAATAGCTGGGCTGATAATGAAGTAGAGAGAAGCAGGAAAAAAAACAAAAAGAGAAATAAAAATATGAAATATAGAAACTATTAATTTCAAGCAGATACTTTGCAATGCAACCTAAAGGAAATCCTTTAAATTTTCTATGACATAATAATTGTGATGAACCAGAAAAACATATGAAAAATGCACCTAAACTGGAAATTGCTTAAATGTCCGATGAAAAAGACATGGTTTAGTGAATTAATGAAAACCAGGTCATTTTTAGAAATTACAAAGAAACATGAGTAGTGTTTATTGTTAGGTTATTTGAAGAACATTTGACAAGAATTTAATTTATATGTATGTATGAAAGGTAATATTTTTATTTTTTAGGACATTACATTTAATTATATATAATTATTTCAAAACCATATCATCATTTTGAGTAATAATCTATTTTAAATGGACACATGTCCTTTATCGTATCTAATAACATGTGTTTACAAACACAATTTTTTTTTAAATACACACAGTCTGAAAAAGTTATCTTTGGGAAACTACAATAGGCAGCCTAAATATTTCTGAGTCAGATAATTATGCAAATGTAAAATTATGAATCAAGTAATGTGATGATATCTACAATATTTATACATATAATACACACACACATGCAGTTTAGAGATTATGCGTGCTAGATATGTTGTTTATTAAATTACCTAAAATGGTGAATACTAGAAGTTTTGTGGTGCTCCTTTGTATATATGTTAGATTAATGACTTATAAAGTAGAAGAGGATATAAATTTTGTGTTTTATGATGCTGTCTTCTCCAAGGCATTTTTCTAAGTAGCAGATAAAACACTTGAAGAATGTTTGAAAACATGTTTTTGAGACTCCATTCAGCAGGCTTTTTCTTTTAGAAACATGAGTCTACATTGTTGTATCTCTGTCTCTTTTAAAAGTTATTCATAGGTGTGTGAAGACCACATTTTGGAATGTACAGGCAAAGGAAATGGGCTGAGAGTTAATGAGCTCAGTTTCAAAAGGTTATAAGTTTCAGTAAAGAACTGTAATTTCAGGGTTAAAAAAACTCTTCATGATCACAAAACATCCATATATTGATCTCTTAAGCCCATTAAATATGATAGTTTAAATTTATGTACCGAACCAATATATTAGAAATCTTGATAACTTAGAAGGATTATGAATCTGAGTGTGGAAGACGTGAAGGAAGAAGTCATTGATCTTAGCAATGTTCCCAGGGAGGAGGCCAAATGATGCATCAGTGCCCGACGATCATGATTACATCTTTATTCTTCATTTCTGGAGAAAGCAACAGTTAGATGGATAGCTTCTGTATGCTACTACTGCGATTGAAGTTATTTTTTGAGAGGGTAGGGAAGAATCAGTCAGTATTGCTTGGTCATTGCTGTTTGTACTTCTTGGAACACAATTCTATGGCTATGGTAAGCAGGTGTTTTTAAATGTCCAGCTCTAATCCCTAGAACCTGAGATATGATATCATGCTTATGACTGTCGTGTTATATGGCATGATTTACCTTAAAGTAAGGAGATTGTCTGGGATTATCCATGCAGGCCCTATGTAATCACATAAGCTTTTTAAACAGAGCTTTCTTTGGCTGGTAGCAGAAGCAAATGTCAGAGAGATATGAAGTCTGAGAAGGACTCAACACATTCTTGCTTGTTAGAGGTGGAGGGAGTCACATGAGAAGACATGTAAGTAGCCTTCAGGAGCCGAGAGAGGCCCCTGACATCCAGCCAGGAACAGAGATCTCAGTTCAGCCACTGTAAAGAACTGGATTCTGTCAAAAGCTTGATTTGGAAGCAGATTCCTTTGAAAACTTCTAGATAAGAGCCATTTCTGGTCCAGCTGAACTTACTTAAAATGACCTACAGAGTTGTGAGGTAATAGATAGCTGTTGTTTTAAGCAAAGTCTGTGGTAGTTTGCCACACAGCAATAGAAAATCAAAGCATAGTTTGAAAGATTTATGTCATTGTGATTAATTTTAATGTCATATGTATGTTATATATTAGAGACATGAAAAGTAGTAAAATCACGTAATTGGTGCTGTTCAAGTGAATTGAGTTTCCATATTTATGACTGGCCAAACCCTATCTCCTCCTTTTAATTCCTTTCTTGTTTCCACAGTTTGCATACATTCCTTCCTATTTGCCCTGTAGATGTGAATACAGTATATTCTGTTACCACTAATATGATATTCACTTCTCCAGAGGGTATTAAAAAATGCTTTAAGTAAATCTCAGTTATTGTATGTGTTTGTGTGTTAGACACTTAGTCATGTCTGACTCTTTATGACCCCATGGATGGTGCCCATAAGTCTCCTCTGTCCATGGAATTCTCCAGGCAAGAATATTGAAGTGGGTTGCCATTTAGTTATCCTTATGTTTGGGCTTCCCATGTGGCGCTAGTGGTAAGAACCTGCCTGCCAATGCAGGAGACATAAGAGATGGAGGTTCGATCCCTGGGTCAGGAAGATCCCCTGAAGGAGGGCATAGCTACCCACTCTAGTATTCTTGCCTGGAGAATCCCATAGACAGAGGAGCCTGGCGGGCTACAATCCATGGGGGCTGTACAGAGTTGGACATGACTGAAGCGACTTAACACGCATGCACACATCTTTATGTTTACAGGTTCAGTTATGCTTTTCTTTACAAAAGAAACTAGTGATATACTTTTGATATGTTTATGTGTAATGTTTTAGTCACAGAAATATCTTTGTGTGGTATCCATGAGCAGTGCTTTTCTCTTTATGTCTTTACTTAATCACATAGTCTATCACTAACACCACCAGCAGACAAACAAAAATCAAAGAGAGAGAGGACTTGGCACAAAATAGATTTTATCTTTGAATTTCTCATAGCACCTAGAATTATGTCTTGTATATAATTGCTGCAATAGATATTTTAAGAACGTATTTATGAATCACTTACTTGGTCTATATATTCAAATTGTCCTCATTTAGGTTTGCATTGATTTGGCTTCAACGTAATTTCAAAAAAATGGGATAGCTTGCTTGAAGATAAAGAAATAACAACTCAGACTTAGGACAAATTCAGAGCATGTAAAATCTGAGTGTCCTTCATTCAACCTCATGATCTTGTATGTTCTAGAAAAGGCTACGTTCACTTCTCTAGCCAACAGCCCTACGAATGAAGTATCCTAGTCCTTACTGCATCTCTTTTCTCAGCAACTGTCTGCAGCTCCTCTTCTTTACTCTTTCTTTGAGACCCTCAGTGTCTGTGGCTCCAGCATGTAACTGCTGTTATTCATTACTACAGCTATTGTTGATGTTTTAGGCTCCATTAAGGCACCGCAGATGGTGGCAATGACTTATCTGTGACCTCAAATGCCTTCAGACACTTGATCCTGACTGCAATGCTTTATTATCCTCTCCTGTTGAACACTGAATCTCCCATTTTTCTCGAAGCGTGTAGGGTCTCTGTGTAGGGGGTTGGAGAAGGGGTTAGTGGAAACACTGAATCTGAGTGGAATCTAATGCATCTGTGCCTTGAACATAGAACAACCACCTCCTTTGACCCAAGACACTCCCTTTGCAATTTGAGCTTACTCTGTTGGATATACTTTTCACTTCTTAAAGCATTTCTTTCAAGCATTACTTTATACTTTAAAAAAAAAATCTGCACTCTGCTGAAATATGTAGCTATGTTGGTGAATTGGTGACAATCCTATTATGGCCATAATACATGGTTAAAGTACATGTACATAAAGTACATGGTTAAAGGCATATGCATTTAGGTATTTCATACATTTTAAAATAGTTGACATTTTATTTCACTAAAAACGCAGAGAAATTTCAGAGAAATCATTAGTTCTTACTCAATTAGGACACCAACATATATATTTGAAATGTTTATAAAAATGTCCTAAGATAATTCTTTAAGACTAACAGAGGTATACTCCCCTTTACATACAATTTATGAACTTGTTAGTATTTTAACAAGTAAGAATTTGCTTTTACAGCAAATTGTCTGATATATTAAAATATAGATCTGATTCAGTACAAGTTTTGAGTTTCTCAAATGACAGCTTTGTCATTATGTGAAAAGTTTTGTTATTTTTGCTATCTATTCTGTTTTTCAACAGAGATGGGGAAATATATTTCATTTCTATTTTGCCATCCCCGTGTGCACTCACATGCAACTTTTTACTGAAGAATGTTTAATTTGCCAAACACTATTTTAATGTAGCATACAATAAATTACTAGAACACTGTACCTTACAACATGTGCCACATTCTAATTAAAGCAATGATTTTTGTTCATCTGGCCACCCAAGAAGATGTCATACATTTTGATTTTTTAATTCATGCTATGTGTCATGAAGCATTTTCATCCTGAGAGCCTTTATTATGAAGAAATTTTTTTTTTCTTGACCAAGTGTGAGGAAAGGCCCTTAAATTCTAGACGTCATAATTCATGTGAATGAAAAGATCTGGACCCTTAAATAGCTAAAAAACAATGTAGACTATCTCTTTATTCAGCATATTAAAAGAAACCTCAGCTTTTCAATGAAAATGAGCAAAAATTTCTTCTTTCTTTTTTATCCTGGCCAGTTTCCAAAGTTGGCTCTCAGTTTTTAATCATATGTCTTCATATCTATAGCCTGTTAAATATGAGTAACAATCACAAGTCCATGATGTGACTGTTGTCCTTTTACGTGGCATGTATGCCAAATGCTAATGTACATAAATTAGTGCCTAATATACATATGCTATTAAATGGGGTTGAATTCATCCACAGGGATTCAATAAAAAATTATTGTCCAATTTTGGTCAACCAATTCCTATGTCATGAGGACAATTCCTCCCTCCGAAACCTTGTATAAAATGACCTTTAATCATATAACTTTTAACATTTGCTCTCAATTTCCTCTTCCTTTAACTGAGGCAGACACAAAAGCTGCTCTGATATGTGGCTAGTGAGAAAGACAGTAGCTGTCATTGTCCCTGCATGAATTGGATATCTGAAAAGGGTAAGGCCGATGTTTGAAACTTCAATGATTCTTTTTGAATTTGGGCCCTGGATACTACTCATTTCACCTTAAAATGATCTGTCAATGCATTTTAAGTATATTGTATGTGTTTCTAGCTTATTTTAGAATTGATAAAATGGAATGATATTATTTTGGCAAATTTCTTGTTTATTTCTTTTAAATTAACTGTCCTATTTTAAAAGTGAGAAAATAATGTTTAGAGCAGATATTTGGTGTATTTATAGCACAGCTCATCACCCTTCCTTTTTAATTTGTTGTTTTGTCTTGGACTCTAAAATCTTCTGTGGTACATGCTAAATGACTGAATCAGATTGGAAGTCAGAGTCCCTAAGGATAATGAAGAATGGAAGAGCAGAACTTCTATCATATATTGGTCTCTACTGGAAGTTTGTTAATTGGTGAATAGAAAGTAAAAATTTGATTTGGCTACTGAAACTTGTGAAGTCCTGGAATTATTTGTCTTTGGTTCCTGAATGTTGTCAAAAATAATGCACAGATAAATAAAATTCATGAATGGCTGAATTTGAGAACTCCTGGTCTTCCAACACCAGTACCCTATCTCTCAGAGAAAAGAGCTCATCTTTAGATATAGCAGTATTTGTGCATGTGTGTGTGTGTGTGTGTGTGTGTGTGTGTGTGTGTGTGTGCTCAGCCATGTTCTACTCTTTGAGACCCCGCTGACTACAGCTTGGCAGTCTCTTCTGTCCTTGGAATTTTCCAACCAAGAATACTGGAATTGGTTGCCATTTCCTACCCTAGTGGATCTTCCCAACACAGGGATCAAACCCGTATTTCCTGTTTTGGCAGGGAGATTGTTTACCACTGTGTCTCCTGGCAAGCCCAATGTCATTTGTACAGTCCATTTATTTTACCTCTTAATATATGCTTGCTAAATTCCATTATCTCTTAGGCTACCTGCCCCCTCTTTCAATTTGCCCCATTGTTTGAATGTCTTTCCTAAACAGAACATTCTTACACACAGAAACACACACACACATGAAACACACACCTTCATATTCACTTAGAATTCATTTTTTTACTCCCTCACATTATAGCATAGTAATTGATTATGCCTGTTTCCCTTATATATTATATTCTTCCCGGGTCTCCCATCCTACAATTTTAGTAGTTTTATTAATCATCATTTTAAGGTTTCAGTTGTAAACTTGTGTGCCAATTTATTAGTTTCTTGAGGCTGACATCACCACAAACTGGATAATTTAAAACAGAAACGTACAATCTGTCAGTTTTAGAGGCCAGAAACCTGAACTCGAGATGTCAGCAGGACCCTGCTCCCTACAGAAGCTCCAGGCTAGATTCCATTCTTCCAGCTTCTGTTGTCTGTTGACTACATGACTGCAATCTCTGTTTCCATAGCCACCCTGCCTCCTCCTCTTCTGTCTGTCAAATCTCCCCTGTGTGCTTCTTATAAGGACACTTGTCCTTGGATTTAAAGCCCATCCTGGTAATCCAGAGTGATCTCATCTCAAAATCCTTAACTTAATTACATCTGAAAAGACCCTTTTCCCTAATAAGGTAATTCTCACTCATTCCAGGGATTTTGTATATCCTTTGGAGGACCATTTTTCTGCCTCCTACATCAATATCGCCCTACAAGATTCTTGAGCTCATGTGTTTCTTTTTTCACATTCCTACCAAGGAAAAAGTAACTGGAAACTGTTTTGTCTTAAAAAGGAGCACATTAAACTTTCAATCATTACACAGGGAGGGATTGCCTGTCTAATGAAAATAGGAAATATTCTTCCTAAGTTTCAGAAGTAGAGGTTGAAAATCTAGGTCAATGCCTATGGAATTAGTTTACAGTGAAGTCCTCTACATTTTGTTGTTCATTGTTCAGCTGCCCAGTCATGTCTGAGTCTTTGTGACTCCATGGATTGCAGCACCCCAGGCCTCCCTGTCTCTTCAGTTCAGTTCAGTTCAGTTCAGTTCAGTTCAGTTAATTTCAGTCACTCAGTCATGTCCGACTCTTTGCGACCCCATGAATCACAGCACACCAGGCCTCCCTGTCCATCACCAAATCCTGGAGTTCACTCAGACTCATGTCCATCGAGTCAGTGATGCCATCCAACCATCTCATCCTCTGTCGTTCCCTTCTCCTCCTGCCCCCAGTCCCTCCCAGCATCAGAGTCTTTTCCAATGAGTCAACTCTTCGCATGAGGTGGCCAAAGTACTGGAGTTTCAGCTTTAGCATCATTCCTTCCAAAGAAATCCCAGGGCTGACCTCCTTTAGAATGGACTGGTTGGATCTCCTTGCAGTCCAGGGACTCAAGAGTCTTCTCCAACACCACCGTTCAAAAGCATCAATTCTTCCGTGCTCAGCCTTCTTCACAGTCCAACTCTCACATCCATACATGACCACAGGAAAAACCATAGCCTTGACTAGACGAACCTTAGTCGGCAAAGTAATGTCTCTGCTTTTGAATATGCGATCGGTTGGTCATAACTTTTCTTCCAAGGAGTAATTGTCTTTTAATTTCATGGCTGCAATCACCACCTGCAGTGATTTTGGAGCCCCCCAAAATAAGGTCTGACACTGTTTCCACTGTTTCCTCATCTATTTCCCATGAAGTGATGGGACCGGATGCCATGATCTTCGTTTTCTGAATGTTGAGCTTTAAGTCAACTTTTTCATCCTCCACTTTCACTTTCATCAAGAGGCTTTTTAGTTCCTCTTTACTTTCTGCCATAAGAGTGGCGTAATCTGCATATCTGAGGTTATTGATATTTCTCCCAGCAATCTTGATTCCAGCTTGTGTTTCTTCCAGTCTAGTGTTTCTCATGATGTACTCTGCATATAAGTTAAATAAGCAGGGTGACAATATACAGCCTTGACGTACTCCTTCCAACTCTTAAGTTTGTCCAAGTTCATGTTCATTGTATCAGTGATGCCATCCAGTTATTTATCCTCTGACACCCTCTTCTCCTTCTGCCTTCAATCTTTCCAAGCATCAGGGATTTTTCCAATGAGTTGACTGTTTGCATCAGGTGATCAAAATATTGGAGCTTCAGCTTCAACATCAGTCCTTCCAATGAGTATTCAGGGTTGATTTCCCTGAAGATTGACTGGTTTGATCTCCTTGCTGTCCAAAAGACTTTAAAGAATCTTCTCCAGCACCACAATTTGAGGGCATCAATTCTTCAGAGGTCTGCCTTATTTATTGTTCAGCTCTCACAGCTGTATGTGACCACTGGGAAGACCATAGCCTTGACTATATGGACCTTAGTTGGTAGAGTAATGTCTCTGCTTTTCAAAGTGCTGTCTAGGTTTGTTATAGCTTTCCTGCCAAGAAGCAATTGTCTTCTGTTTTCATGACTGCGGTCAACATCTGCAGTGATTGTAAAACCCAAGAAGAGGAAATCTGTCACTAACTTCACAATTTCTGCTTCTATTTGCCGTGCAGTAATGGGGCTGGATGCCATGACCTTAGTTTTTTTTTAATGTTTAGTTTTAAGCTAGCTTTTTCACTCTCCTCCTTCACCCTTATCAAGTGGCTCTTTAGTCCTCTTCACTTTCTGCCATTAGAGTGGTGTCATGCACATATTTGAGGTTGTTGATGTTTCTCCCTCTACATATATAGCTTACATCATTTGAAATAAATCAGGAATTATATAACAAGATTTAACCATTGCTCTGAATGCAATAATTTTCAATTTGACTTATTTGAATCCCTAAGTGATATGTAATGCCAAATTAAAGAGTGAGAAAGATAACATGTAAATGGAAACCAGAACAGTCTACAACAAGAAGAGAATGCTGGTTTCACTTGAGAGTCTCAAGTACTTCCCCAAATAAAGATATACTTGCATAATGTAGATATTCTCTGTTCATATGTTGCTAACAGCACATTTCCTGATACTGCCTCAAATTTTATATCTGAATTAAAAATATCGATGACTATTTTACACTTAAGTTTATAGCTCTCAGGACTATGGTGTTCATTAATAGCTGTAACTTTGAGATACAGTTACTGTTTAGGGTAATGTAATATTTCATCCCACTTTAAGCTTACAAGCTCTCAATTATTTAAGCAACTGGCCAGTTCAGTTCAGTCGCTCAGTCATGTCCGACTCTTTGCAACCCCATGAATCACAGCACACCAGGCCTCCCTGTCCATCACCAACTCCTGGAGTTCACTCAGACTCATGTCCATCGAGTCAGTGATGCTATCCAGCCATCCCATCCTCGGTCGTCCCCTTCTTCTCCTGCCCCCTATCCCTCCCAGCATCAAAGTCTTTTCCAATGAGTCAACTCTTCGCATGAGGTGGCCAAAGTACTGGAGTTTCAGCTTTAGCATCATTCCTTCCAAAGAAATCCCAGGGCTGATCTCCCTCAAAATGGACTGGTTGGATCTCCTTCAGTCCAAGGGACTCTCAAGAGTCTTCTCCAACACCACAGTTAAAAGCATCAGTTCTTCAGTGCTCAGCCTTCTTCACAGTCCAACTCTCACATCGATACATAGAAAAACCACAGTGAAGTTTAAATGAGCCCTTATCCTGGAAACAATGTGCACTGGTAATTTTTTGGAAAGTAAGAACATAAGTGATCACTTATAAGTTAATGTGTATTTTTTCCAAAGGGAAAAATTATTAAAAATATTTTTGCCTTATAATTTTTTCTCCAGAGACTGTCATTCTAGTTTGCTAACATGACTTTTTGTTTTCCCGCTTGAACTATACTTGTGTGTGAGAGAGAGAGAGTGTGATGTATATATATCAGGTTTTATTGTTGTTGTTTAGTTGCTGTGGTGTCTGACTTTTTTGAGACACCATAGACTATAGTTCACCAGGCTCCTCTATCCATGGAATTCTCCAGGCAAGAATACTGGAGTGTGTTGCCATGCCCTCCTCCATGGGATCTTTCCCACCTAGGTATCAAACCCACATCTGAATTGCAAGAGGATTCTGTTTATCTCTGAGCCACTCAGGAAGCCCATATGTATTAGGTAGACTTCCTTACATATATTTATTGATTGCATTCATCTATTGTATAACATAACACATAGGGTTTTTTTTTTTTTTTTTAAAGATAATACTTTTAACAACCTTCCCATAAACAAAAATTAATGGTAACTGATTATTCTTATTGGAGTACTAAAACACTATGTTTCTAGAATGCTACCAAAGTGTTCCTTGCTGTTTAGACATGTCTCTCAGTTAACTGGTGGAATAAGAGCAATCTGAATTAAAAGAGTAGTAATAATATGGTTGAATGGGGGAAACAGGAAAGTGACTTCTATATATTTCTGTGAGCCATTCTCACAAATTTTGGAAGCACAAGGAGATATACAGATGACTACTGTGTGAATAAATAATAATTCTATCATTGTCCATCTCTTGTTTCCACAGAGACCTTCTGAGAAAACTGAGACTACATGTGAACTTCTCAGGAAGTGTTATTTTGGATTTTTACTCAATATTCTCAATTAAATAACAGACGATAGTGAGAACAGCACTTCAGTATTCAAATTACTCATCAAATCACTCCTTTAATAAGTAAAGTTCTAGCTGCAAGAAATTGTTTTGTATCTTTGGAGTGATGGACATGTTAATTTTAATGACTGATTTAGGAAACAATTTTCTTGAGTCACTGTGGAGATAATCTCATCAAGGATCATATTAACTCTTATTTGATAAAGACTATTCTCGTCCCTCTGGAAATGACCAATTAAATCAGTGAAATGGTGTCCAGTCTCATGTTTATTTTAAGGAATAATAATGAGGTGAAAAGTGGACTTGAGAATTTAGTTTAAATTTTAAATATTTATTATTCCATTGATTTCCTCAAATCAGATGGTGCCTCTGCTTAAGGACAGCTTGCTTCAGATGTTACTGATCTATACAGATCATTTCTCTGGAGAGCTAGATGATTCTGGTTTTATCATCCTAACTCATGAGCAAATAGTGTTAACAGTGTCTTGATCATGATCAACTTGGCACTCACTCTCTGCATAGTTCAATGTGTTAGTATTATGGTTATATCATAGGCATGATCCATTTATAATCTTTCACTTGAGAAAAACTATAAAGTATGTTTAAGAAGAAAATGCAATATTGAAAATATTAGGTAAATCATCACAGCTGCATAAAGTAATATTTGCATATGTGTCAGTATGTCTCTATGAACCATCAATTTTTACAGAGAAGTTATTAGCAGCTCTATAGCTCTGCTGATTCTCTGATTGAGTTTGGCTTCTGCTGCAGTTCTCATTGATTTCTTAGAGGCATTTTGCATATCTACATTTTCTCAGTATTTGATGAAAATCATACAAGTTTTGCTACCATTACTACAAAAAATCATTCTCTACTATTACTTTTGGGACTGCCTCTATTTCTGCTAGTAAAATGTTCATATTTTTGAAGTTATATGAAATTATATGAGCTTCTTCTTCTTCTTTCTTGTACTCTAAAAGTGTACAGGCATGTGTGGTAAGTCACTTCAGTTGTGTCTTTGTGACCCTATAGACTGTAGCTCATCAGGCTCCTCTGTCCATGAGATTCTCCAGGCAAGAATACTAGAGTGGGTTGCCATGCTGTCCTCCATAGGATCTTCCCAACCTAGGGATCAAACCTACATTTCTCACATCTCCTGCACTGGCAGACTGGTTCTTTACCACTAAAGCCCCTAGGGAGGCCCTCTATAATGGATAAGTTTAGTGAAAAGAAAATTGGATTTCAGAGCTTACTGATTGAAGGAAAGTTACATGGCTCAAAATAGCCTGAAATTAAAACTCTCCTCCAGGTCCTCCCCACCATTCTATGCAAAATGAACTCTCTCACCCAAAGGAAAAAAAAAAAAAAAAAAAGGACATTAAGGTTGATTATCCCCAGTTCCCAGCCAGTCCAGCCTCTGGCCAATCTCCAGAATTCCTTGCCCCAGCCATTTAAGAGATAAATACTCTAAACAACCTTGAAGAAGAACAAGCCCCTTTAAGACAGTAGATTTCCACATACATGCCTATATATACTTACTTTTTTCTTGGGTTAACACAGCAGCTCACTAATCTGACCGCTGCCCCTTCTTGCCTCATTAAAGGTGATCTGTTCCTGCAAAGTGCTAGTCTAGTTCTTTTTCCGAACCTTGCCTTCTCTAACTCTCTTACCCGACACTGATGCTCTCAAGCTTGTCGCATTTCTTACTGAGACTTGGATCTATTAACGCTACTGAGCCCTGGTTTCCTAATCTCTAGGCTGTATTTAATAATATTCACTGTGGAGCTTTATTATTTTTCAGAATTAGACATAACGTATCCAAGAACCTACCAGTTATTGAAACATATTATTAGTGTGACAGGTTATAAATGGACAACCGGTTTTGACAGGAAAAGAACTATTTAGTTCCATTGTGTATTCTGTTGTTCTGATGTGCTTAAAAAATGAAACATAAATACTTCATTTTATCTCCTAGGAACATTTGAAGACAAATATCATCCCTGCTCCTGTTTGAATTGGCAGTCATGTTTAAAGTGAAAAAGAGAAATACTATTTGAAGAAAATAAGATTTGAAGTATTTGTTGGACATTGAGGAAGAGTCGGCTGTGGAGGAATAATAAATTTTTGTGAGAGCAACTGCCGAGCCCTGTACCATGTGTTAGCTCAATGATGTTTCAAGTGAATATATGAGAGCACTTTGCTACCTATGCTCCATGTTACCTGTTAGTTGAACAGCAAAAATGACAGACACCATAGCAACAAGAGTGTTTCTGTGCATCTGTCCTGTGTGGACTATTGAGGAAGAGTGGGATGTGTTAACAGTTTTCTCTTAGATGTCTCTAAGGGACATCTAACAGGGTAACAACAGGTGAAGTCCTCTGTACCTGTACTTGGAGAAACAGCCTAAACAGGGTTAAAATCCCCGAATGAGAGTGAAATTATTGATTAGTGACATTCTAGGGACATTTGTAATATTAGCAACCCGCCTTTTCCACGGATGACTACATTTTCTCTTAATTTCCCAATGATAGAAGTGCTTCTTTATCAGTTCTCTCTCTTGTTACATGGGCACAGTCTTCGTGACTGACTGCTGGTATTCCTGTTTTATCTTTAGATTACTCTCCTGTGGTTACAGAGCAAAGAACTGCTGGCCTCATTGTTTCAACATTTTGACTTTGTTGACTTTTGAGATTTGTTGGAAATTAATCACCAGGCAGTCATAACTTATGTAGAGCGCTAAGCATAGATCAGGACACATAATGTGTAATCAATAAAAATGTGCCTGCACCCTAGTGACCAATTCTGATCTCATCTTGATTTTGTAATTTTGGGTTCTTAATGATGCAATAATTTCCAATTAGCATACCAGGCTGAGTTCAACCTCAGGGTAAGGACATAAAACTCATACTTAATTTTTTTTTTAGCCTGTGATCATTAAACAAAATCATTTAAATTTATTTTCTGTTCACTTCTTGTGAGTGACAGAAATATCCTATTAAATCATGCTTTGGTCTTCCCCCAGTGGATTTACTGCAATAATAAGATACTTGCAGACTCCCCTTATGTGGGTTGATAGAATCAAGGATGCTGTAACTGAAAAGAACCTGGAAAAATGACTTACATTTCTTGTGCAAGACATGGCAGCATCTATTAAATTTTGTAATTGTTCTTTTATGTAGCATTCATGCTGTCAGATTTAGCCCACATGCTGTTATGTGTTTCTACATTTGGATTTTTTTCTTATAAACAAGCTGCTAACACAGTTGTCCTTCTTAGGAAAAATAAAGCCTTAGCTAAGAGAAAGTATTTGTGTGTTTGGAGCTTCAACATCTGTATTCAAACACAGACCACACTTCCTATTTTAAAACTGAAATTGATGTTGACAGCTCATTTTTTTTCCATTGGTAGTGGGTAAAGTGCCTGTCTAGTGGCACTAATTTTAGAGAAATAACTTTGTTTGAAATTAGTTAAACTAGAGACAATAAACTTCAATGAGAGAAAACATATTGTTTGGTTCTTGGAGTTGGATACATTTAGCATTAGTGACAGAGGCCTCACTCAACGGTACTTCAAGGTGAGTTAATACCTTAAGAAACAGAACATTTGAATATAAATTATAAAGTGGTAACACTTTTTGTGTTTGGAGTTGTTTGTTATTAGGGGAATTTTGCCAAAGACCAAAATAGTTTCTTCTTGAAATGCTACTTCATTTTCTTTCATCCCACACTGACTTTTCTCCTTTGGAAAATACTTAAAAATTTTAACCTCTTTGAAAAGAATTGACAAATAAGATAGGGCTCAGGAGAAGTGATCATTAGAGTTATCAGTGCCATCATGCAAAATCTGTATCCAAACCTGACAGGGAGAGGGAAATTTTCAGCTTTCTGACAGTTTTTCTTCTCTCCCCTGTACACTCTGCTCCTAGTTTGCTGCTGCTGCTAAGTCACTTCAGTCGTGTCTGACTCTGTGCTACCCCACAGATAGCAGCCCACCAGGCTCCGTCGTCCCTGGGATTCTCCAGGCAAGAACACTGGAGTGGATTGCCATTTTCTTCTCCAATGCATGAAAGTGAAAAGTGAAAGGGAAGTCGCTCAGTCGTGTCCAACTCTTCGCGCGACCCCATGGATTGCAGCCTACCAGGCTCCTCTGTCCATGGGATTTTCCAGGCAAGAGTACTGGAATGGGGTACCATTGCCTTCTCCTAGTTTATTTGAGTTCAAATTTAATTTCTAATATTTTTTAAAGTTTGTGCCAAAAATGTTCTGGATGCTGAATGGAAAACAAATATACCATTTAATTTACTATAATTTCAACCAGCATTCATTGAGTGTTTGCTGCTTCTGCTGATAGGTCACTTAACAGGCTCCTCTGTCCCTGGGATTCTCCAGGCAAGAATACCGGAGCGGGTTGCCATTTCCTTCTTCAGTGCATGCATGCATGCTAAGTCGCTTCAGTCGTGTCTGACTCTATGCGACCCCATAGATGGCAGCCCACCAGGCTCCTCTGTCCACAGGATTCTCTAGGCAAGAATACTTGAGTGGGTTGCCATTTCCTTCTCCCACTGAATGTCTCCTGGGAGATAATAATGGTCTCTTCTCTTATGTAGTTTAAACTCTTACTGAGTAAGTACTTCATGATAAAATTATTTTCAGTGCCAAAATATATGAATAAAACCTATAGGAAATTATACTATGCATACCAGCTTTTAGACTTGGGGAAATCTTTTTGTAGGAGCTGGGAATGTAGTTGTGTTTTGAAAACAAATATAAGTTAATAGAGTAGAGGAAAAAAGAGGGCATTCCAAGAAAAGTTATTGGTGTGAATAAAAGGGAAATGAAGCAAAATATATTAACAGGACAATAAAAGATATCATCCAGATGTGCACAGTTGACAGAAGATGGAACAATAAATTAGGATTATGAACACAAAAATGACTGCTCATATTCCACATTCTTATAAATATTGCTTTGAGTTTTATTCTGCCTTTTCAAAATTAATTTTATTTACACAAGATGAGTGTACTAATTTAATAAAATTACATACGTATTTATCCATGAATTCTGTATCCACATATATGCACACATACATATGCATACACATTAGATAATATAAATTAGTGTGTAAAGAGAAACAACACCTTCCTGACTCTTCCCTCCATACCATATAAACCTGTTCCCTAGAAGTATATGTTTTAAATTATTTTAACTGTTTTTTTCTGATTAGTGTGTATGTATGATTTTTTATTAATCTAGTTTAAAATCAGCTTTCGAAGAACTAATGCTTTTGAATTGTGGTGCTGCAGAAGACTCTTGTGAGTCCCTTGGACAGCAAGATCAAAACAGTCAATCCTAAAGGAAATCAACTGTGATATTCATTGGAAGGACTGATGCCAAAGCTGAAGTTCCAATACTTCTCTTTGTGTTTTCATTTCAACGGAACAGTTTCCTTAGCTGATATTTAAGAGTATATTTGGTGACATGCTTATTGAGGATTGTTTAAAGTATCACATTCTCATTTGATTGACAGTTTGGCAGGGTACTAATGTTTCTATGGTATTTAGATGTGTAATGACATTTAGCAGCTAATATTGTTCTCAACAGCCCTGATCCTTTGTGGACAGTTAACCCTTTCTATGGGCTTCCCTGGTGGCTCAGAGGTTAAAGCATCTGCCTGGAATGCGGGAGACCTGGGTTCAATCCCTGGGTCAGGAAGATCCCCTGGAGAAGGAAATGGCAACCTACTCCAGCATCTTGCCTGGAGAATCCCATGGAGTGGGGAGCCTGGTGGGCTACAGTCCATGGAGTCACAAAGAGTCAGACACAAGGGCTGTGTTTTTGTTTTGCTTTTTAAATAAATCTCTCAAAGCACGTAGTGCTTCTTTTTCTCATTGGTGTTACAGATTTTACAATGATGGGCTTTTGGTGTGAGCATTTATCATTCATTATAACAGATAATCAGAAAGCCCTTTCTCTTCAGAGGTTTAATTCTTTAACTCAAGGAAATATTTAAGAATATATCTTTAAATTTCCTCCTACTTCATTTTATTTTCTGCAACTCCTTTAAAAATAAACATTGGTCCTATAATTTTCTTGTTCTTTCTACACTTTCATTCATATTTTGAGTTCAACTACTTGATCTTCTTGACTTTATCTTGTAATTACTTTAATAGTATTTTATTTTGGCTGTCTTATTTTACATTTGGCTTTGATTTCTTATTTTGAAATCTAAGTGAGTTTGACCAAGTGTTGCATTTGCCTCATTCAAAAGTCAGAACTCAGGAACTGAAATGATATACACAGATATGTCTTACTTCCCTCCTGCCTTCTCTAGCCTGTTCTCTTTCCCCATCCCATATGTAGTCATCTTTATTATTTTATTGTTACTTCTTGGAAATAAAAACATATGTTTTCATCTCTGTGTATGTAGGTTAAAAAAAAGTATTCTTATTATCCCACATACTATCTAACATTAGTTTTATGTGTAATGTTCTATACTTTAATTTTTCTCCTTACCCTAATCTGTAGATCTTGCTATATTAACACAAGGAAATTTTCTTTTTTCATTCTTCATTATGGATGCATACCTTGTTATTTTGTACCACACCCTTATTTATTATGAGGAGATTCTTTTTTTATCTTTTATTTTATTATTTATTTATTTATTTTTACTTTACAATATTTTATTGGTTTTGCCATACATCAACATGAATCCACCATGGGTGTACAGATTCATATGCAATGGGATAGCTTAGCAACCTGGCTTATACTGACTAAAAACCAGCAGCAACACTTCTCTCTGTCTTGACAAACAAAAAGTTTCAATAACATGGCCAAATGTCCGTTAAGGGGTAAAACCACTCAGGTAGGTTTATCATGATTTTGCTGTTACTGTTTCAATACTTCTCTTATTCAACACCTCCCTTATTATTGGACAATTGATATTATCTTAAGATTTGCTGTTACAAGCAATACCATCAATTTTGAAAAGTAGGTGATTTTATACTTAGGCAAAATAGCTTTTGGAAGTGAATTGTAAGCTAGCTATTAAGATGTTTTTAGTTGTAAGATCTATCCATATCTGTGCTAGGAACCAGTTGGTACAGTCTTAAGTTCTTACTGAATCCAATTCAAATTTAGAATTACTGAATTTTAAAATTTTATTTACTTTAAAAACTTGCTCTCTTCTTTGTATCTCTTTTCTCTTAAAATGAATATCTTGTTTCCTATCCATATTAACACATATAATCATTCATATACACATATATATATATATAAATTCAACTGTATATTTAAAATATAAATTATAAATAATATATCATATATAAATTAATTCATTTATGTAGATACTCATATATAAGGATTCATATATGGAAATCATATATAAATTCATATATACATACATATAAATCTCTTTGTTGTTATAGTACAAGTTTGTTACTCAAGGTTTATGTTTCATTTTGCTTTGATTTTAATATTTTTAAACATTTGTTTTTTATATTTATAGAAAATATTTATGTGGTTCCTAAAGCAAAGCTACAAATTAGGTATATATATCAATAATTTATAGTAGCTTCTTTGTTCATTCTGTTTTCTCTGTCCTCTCTGATAATCATTTTCTGTTAGTTTTGTTTCACTTGTCTATTTTTTAAATAAAATAAATATGTATCAACTGTATTCCTTCCTGTCTTAAGTATCATATTACTCATGTATTTTTTCCTTTGTTTTATATAACTTACTATATCCCAGAAATTATTGCATAGCATTTCATAAAACGTAGCCTTTTTCCCTTTGACAGATGTTTAGCACTCCACTGTGTGGTTACACCACAATTCTTTTCAAAGTTTGAAAGGCAGTAAGAGGAAAACATGTGCTCAGTCTGCCATCTTTATCTGAATGTGTCATATTGGCATCAGCTTAGGTTGCAGTTCTCTATTTGGTAGCTCCTGTAGTATACTGGATAGCCTTGAAATAAAGTTTGAACTTATAGTTCAAACTAATATTTAAAATGAAAGTGAAAGTTGCTCAGTCGTGTCTGACTCTTTGCAACCCTGAGGACTATACAGTTCATGGAATTCTCCAGGCCAGAATACTGGAATGGGCAGCCTTTCCCTTCTCCAGGGGATCTTCCCCAGCCAGGGACTGAACCCAGGTCTCCCACACTGCAGGCAGATTCTTTACCAGATGAGCCATGAGGGAAGCCCCAAACTCATATTAATAAAGATCAATTTAAACAGTACTAACATAATTAAAAATGGCAATAAACTTAATCTGAATTAAAGAGTGAAATAAAAACTGAATGTCTTAATTCAGACTTTTCTAACCTAGGAGTATAAGATTAGGAACAATTGTACAAATATGACCTAAATCAAATCCCTTATGATTATTCGGTGGAAGTGAGAAATAGATTTAAGGGACTAGATCTGATAGAAAGAGTGCCTGATGAACTATGGATGGACGTTCGTGACATTGCACAGGAGACAGGGATCAAGACCATCCCCAAGAAAAAGAAATGGAAGAAAGCAAACTTGGCTGTCTGAGGAGGCCCTACAAATAGCTTGAAAAGAAGAGAAGCCAAAAGCAAAGGAGAAAAGGAAATATATACACATTTGAGTGCAGAGTTCCAAAAAATAGCAAGGAGAGATAAGAAAGCCTTCCTCTGTGATCAATGCAAAGAAATAGAGGAAAACAGAATGGGAAAGACAAAAGATCTCTTCTAGAAAATTAGAGATACCAAGGGAACATTTCATGCAAAGATGGACTCAATGAAGGACAGAAATGGTGGGAACCTAACAGAAGCAGAAGATATTAAGAAAAGGTGGCAAGAATACACAGAAGAACTATACAAAAAAGATCTTCTCAACCCAGATAATCACGATGGTGTGATGACTCACCTAGAGCCAGACATTCTGGAATGTGAAGTCAAGTAGGCCTTAGGAAGAATCACTACGAACAAAGCTAGTGGAAGTAATAGAATTCCAGTTGAGCTATTTAAAATCCTGAAAGATGATGCTGTGAAAGTGCTGCACTCAAAGTGCAGCACAAAGTGCCAGCAAATTTGGAAAACTCAGCAGTGGCCACAGGACTGGAAAAGGTCAGTTTTCATTCCAATCTCATAGAAAGGCAATGCCAAACAATGTTTAAACTACTGCACGATTGCACTCATCTCACACGCTAGTAAAGTAATGATCAAAATTTTCCAAGCCAGGCTTCAGCAATATGTGAACCGTGAACTTCCTGATGTTCAAGCTAGTTTTAGAAAAAGCAGAGGAACAGGAGATCAAATTGCCAACATTCTCTGGATCATGGAAAAAGCAAGAGAGTTCCAGAAAAACATCTATTTATGCTTTCTTGACTATGCCAAAGCCTTTGACTGTGTGGATCACAATAAACTGTGGAAAATTCTGAAAGAGATGGGAATACAAAACCACCTGACCTGCCTCTTGAGAAACCTGTATGCAGGTCAGGAAGCAACAGTTAGAACTGGACATGGAACAGCAGACATTACAAATAGGAAAAGGAGTATGTCAAGGCTATATACTATCACTCTGCTTATTTAACTTATATGCAGAGTATATCATGAGAAATGCTGGGCTAGATGAAGCACAAGCTGGAATCAAGACTGCCAGGAGAAATATCAATAACCTCAGCCATGCAGATGACACCACACTTATGGCAGAAAGTGAAGAAGAACTAAAGAGCCTCTTGATGAAAGTGAAAGAGGAGAGTGAAAAAGTTGGCTTAAAGCTCAACATTCAGAAAACGAAGATCATGGCATCTAGTCCCATCACTTCATGGGAAATAGATGCGGTAACAGTGGAAACAGTGGCTGACTATTTTTTGTGGCTCCAAAATCACTGCAGATGGTGATTGCAGCCATGAAGTTAAAAGATGCTTGCTTCTTGGAGGAAAGTTATGATCAACCTAGACAACATATTCAAAAGCAGAGACATTACTTTGCCAACAAACGTCCGTCTAGTCAAGGCTATGGTTTTTCTAGTGGTCATGTATGGATGTAAGTTGTACTGTAAAGAAAGCTGAGCACTGAAGAATTGATGCTTGTGAACTGTGGTGCTGGAGAAGACTCTTGAGAGTCCCTTGGACTGCAAGGAGATCCAGCCAGTACATCCTAAAGAGATCAGTCCTGGGTGTTCATTGGAAGGACTGACGTTGAAGCTGAAACTCAAAAATTTTGACCACCTGATACGAAGAGCTGACTCATTTGAAAAGACCCCAATATTGGGAAAGATTGGAGGCAGGAGGATAAGGGGATGACCGAGGATGAGATGGTTAGATGGTAACACTGACTCAAGGGACATGAGTTTGGGTAAATTCCAGGAGTTAGTGATGGACAGGGAGGCCTGGCATGCTGCAGTTCATGGGGTTGCAAAGAGTTGGACACAACTGTGTGCCTGAACTAAACTGAACTGATAGTACTTAAACTGTGTCTTGACTAACATTTAAAAAGCAGAGCCTCTCTTCACGTAGTGGGAATAATGAGAAGATTGGCACATGTTTACTAATGTGTTTACAATTATTAAAGGAAAGAGTTGATCAGTTTGGTTAATTACTAATATACCCCATTAATGAAATTCAATTTATGAATCAAATTGGTTAATTAGAACTTTAATTATAAGAATAAATGTTATCCTTCAACATTGTCTAGGATAATTGAGCCAGTATTTGTAACAAGTATAATAGATTGGTGTTCTCATTTAAAGACTTCTTTAAACTGAAATGGGCTTCCCTTGTGGCTCAGATGGTAGAGAATCTGCCTGCAATTTGGGCGACCTGGGTTTGATCCCTGAGTTGGGAAGATCCCCACGAGAAGGGAATGGCTGCCCATTCTAGTATTCTGGCCTGGACAATTCCATGAACTATATAGTGCATGGGGTTGCAAAGAGTTGGACATGACTGAGTGATTTCACTCACTTTCACTTAAACTGAAAAGCATGAAACCACTTCTGGGCATATTCTGCACTGATTCGTAAAGAAACAGGTCTCACACTAGTATCTTTACTAAACAATGTAGATTTGCCATTGTAGACTTTATCTAGAGTGACAATAATAAGGGTATTATTACTGCTCTTTTTTCTTATATCTTTCCAACATTTCATATCATATGGCAGTTGTACAACCACCCTCTCTTTCGATTAATATAAATTCCTCATCTTCAGTCTAGACTTTTTCTCGGTGCAAAGTTCCCTCTCTGAACTCAGCCTTTCTCCTTAGATGGGCACTTGAAAAGTTCTAAAAGCTTCCAGTTCTTCTTTCTTTTTAAAAAATATATATATATATTATTTCACTATGCTGGGTTAGTGGCAGCACACAGAATTGTAGGTCTTTCTTGTGGCAAGTGGGAATATTTATTTATTTATTTATTTATTTAGTTGCAACATGTGGGATCTAGTTCCCTGACCAGTGCTCGTACCTAGGCCACCTATAACAAAGCCTTAGCCAGTGGACCACCAGGGAAGTCCCTGAATGCTTCTAGTTCTGAATGTCTGTTTGTTTGTTTTGTTATTATTATAAGAAACAGTGTCTTGGAATCTTAGTAGGGCTCAAAGAGGAAAATATGAATAATGTTAATATGTAAGGAATAATTTTATTCATTTAAAATGCAAATGAGAAACTTTGTATCAGCATTAACTCTACAAAAATAGAAGAATGTATAATATTATTAATATATCATCAATTCTTTTCAATCAACAATCACTAACCCAATAGGAAAATACAGAAAGAATATGAACAATTCATATTGAAGAAACCCAAAGGGCTCGTAAACATATCAAAAAGCATTCAGTTTCATAAGTTATCAAAGAGATGACAAGTAAAACATGAAATCTTCTTAAGTGATTTAAACTATGGTAATAACTGTGTAAGAGTTTCAGGATATGGAATTTTTTTCTTGTATATCGCTACTGGGATTCTATATTAGCAAAATAATTCTGGTGTGATATTTGGAAGAATGTTTCAGAAGTGTTAAAATTTCTACTCCTTTTCAGCAAATAATTCTCCTTGTCAATATCTATCAAAAGGAAACAATAAGCAATTCCTATGTGTTAGTTGCTCAGTGGTGTTTGGCTCTTTGCAACCCGATAGACTGTAGCCTGCCAGGCAACGCTGTCAATGGACTTCTCCAGGCCAGAATACTGGAGTGGGTTGCCATTCCCTTCTCCAAGGGATCTTCCCAACCCAGGGATTGAATCCAAGTCTCACGCATTGCGGGCAGATCCTTTACTATCTGAGCCACATAAATATATATTTATAAATAAAAGTTTATATAATACAAATATATATTTCTGATTGTATTATATATAAAGTATATATATAATTTTATGATTCTGCTTAACCATTAAAATGGCCCCTAAAATCCCCACCTGCTGGTATTCACACCCTTAGTAACCCTTCTGCTTGATTATGGGCTAGATATAGGGACTTACTTCTAATGAAAAGAATAAAGCAAAAATGATGGTGAGAAATTAGGTGTTGAAAAACTCTGACTTCGATCTTGCTCACAGTCTTCCTTTGAGTCTTCTCACTATATGGCTTGGTGACAAGCTGCCATGTTTTGAGCTGCCTCACGAAGAGACCCACATGCTAAGGAACTGAAAT
Source organism: Budorcas taxicolor (assembly GCF_023091745.1). NCBI lineage: Eukaryota > Metazoa > Chordata > Mammalia > Artiodactyla > Bovidae > Budorcas > Budorcas taxicolor. The sequence goes on along the minus strand of NC_068910.1, from coordinate 114,068,860 downwards.
CAATCAGCCAGCAGCAACAAACTAAAGCCTTATGTGCAACAACTCACAAGGAATGCAGTCCTGCCAACAAGCCCTGAGAGAGCTTAGAATTGAATCTTGCCCAGGAGATTACAGTCTTGTATAGTCTTTTGTCTTGGAGGATTCAGTTAGCTATACCTGGATTCCTCATTCACAGACACCATGAGATAAAAAATGTGGGTTGTCTAAAGTTGGTAAATTCTGGAGTAATTTTATATGCAGCAATAGATAACTAGTAAACATGCAAAACTGATCTTGCTGTATGAATGACTGAGAAAATAGAATCTAATAAAAACATAAGGTATCATCTAGGTTTAGGTATAAATACAACCATCCCGCATATAAAGAGATATGTTAAAAATACTGGGAAAATATAGATAAAATGGTCAATGTTACTTTTCTGAGCTAAGAGGTAATATGAATTTTAAAATTATTTTCCTAGGATGTTACTATATATTTCAAATGTTTTGGTAATGAGTTAATTTTAATTTTGATATCTAAAGGAAAAAAGAAACAAAACAAAGTGACCAGTAGAACAAAATGCCTTTAAAGTCCAGTTTAGTACTTTGCATGGAGTTGAAAATCAGTTAAGTCCTAGGCAGAGTTTCTTTAATAGATGAATTTAATGCAAATTCCCCAAAGTTTCTTAAGGCCAACGAAGCTTTAGATATTTTCTTACAGTACAGACAGTCAAAACACTGGTTTTTATTTCATATTTTTATTTTAAATTTTGTCAACATGCAATAATGCACTAAAGAAACAATTCTGTTTAAATCTGGACAACAGTAACAGAACCTCTAGATAACTCAGAGAGTACCTTACTGTGATTTACATTAACTGTACAGCACATTATTCCAAGAGGGCAATGATCCCTGCAAAAGCTGAAGATGAAACTTTGCAATGGAAACTTGTCAGAGTGAAGACACCAGGGCACCTGCTGAATGGCTGTTGTCTGCAGCGGAAAGGGCACTTACCAAAGCTTATTAGTTTAATATGCCAACCCAATTGCATGTTAAGTTACACTCAGCTTCTCTGAAGGTCTATACTATGAATCATTTGGTGTACTATAGCTTGAGACTGAATAAGAGACAACATACCCTGGAGCACACGCTTAACTTGGACTATCCATCTTTTTAATATGCCTAATAATAGGATAGTCAGACATAATGAATTACATAGTTTTATGTATTTGAGGAACTATAGACTGGTTTGGCTGTGCAGTTTTCTCTCCCTTTCCCCCCGCCCTCCCTTCAGGTCTTATCCCTGGTGAATTTGAATGTGATATTCCTGGAAGATAAGCTTGTCAAAACAAAGGACAATTGTCTGCATATGTGATTAAATAAAAATAGCAATAATTCTTTCTTTTGATACTTCTAACTCAGAATCATTGATTTTAAACTGCCTACCTAAATAATGAGAATAAAGGAAGTTCTAAAGCTTAGTGACTAAGTTGTTGGTTATCAGGAGACTTGGAGTTGCTTTTCAGTTTTAACATAGCCTATCTGGGGAAATTTTGGCAAGTCATTTACTTTCTTGGAGGCTTCATTTCTTCAGCTATAAAATTAGTTTAACAGTCAGGACTTACCTCATGGATTTGCAACAAAACAGTATATTTAAAACCTTTTGCATATTACTAGCACAGACTAAACACCTCAAAATATGTAATAAATATGCACATCTATCTAGTGTCTTATCTATCTCTATATATTCTTATTGTAGTAAATTCAAAATAGCTAAAGCTTATTTAAAAAATATTTATTGAGCACCCACCAAGTGCTCAGCACCAAGTTTAAAATGCCTCTTTATGCCAAATGTTACCTACTTTCTAATTATATAGCATATCTTGTCTCTATAGATTACTATGTTTTAGTTTCCATTTCAAAGCTTCTTTTTATAAGATACATTTCTGAGTTGATTTGTTGGTGGGGGGTCCTTGGCTTTCATTTCACATTCCAGCTATGTTCTCAGGGCATCAATTAAGTTAAACTGTCAAATTTCTTTCCTCAGGAAGAACATAAAGCATTTAAAATATGTATTTTCTATAATGCTTATGTCAAAGCATACTGAGTAAATGATTGTCAACAGCAATTTCTATGGCACCTCAGTTTTTCTTTTAGATCTTCTAACTGAAAAGTACTAAATAAATTAGGATAAAATTCACAAAAATACCTGCCATTCCTCTCTTTCTATTAAGATAGGTACTATTCATTTTGGTACTGGGAAAACCCCTGAAATTCCACATGGCTGCCAGCTCCACAGCATTTGTGCCAGAACACAAAGAAAGCACACCTCCCTGAAGCACTTACTCAGAGATGCTTTACCTGATTAGTCAGTGAGCAGAAGAGAGAATTTTCTGGACAAGTACTATATCTTGTGAAGAGGCTTTGTAAGAACTTTATTCTTTTGATCTAAGCCATGAATAAAACAGAGATCTGAGTTTGATATATCTCACATATATGAGGATAATGGCTATTTTGCACATCAATGCAAACCTTTTCTACTTTTACTATTAAAAAAAAAAAAAGCCAAGTATGTCCTGCAGTATCTCTAAAGCTAAATCAGGCCAAGATAAGGGAGAATTTCTAGAAGTCTTTGCCTTTTTGAACTGGAGGGAGGATAGGATTGTGCGGTAGGCAGACCACTGGATTGGGATTCAGAAAAACAGGCTTCCTAGGTGGCACTAGTGGTAAAGAACTCGCCTGCCAATTCAGGGAGACAAAATAGATGTGGGGCTTGATCTGTAGGTCCGTCTGGAAGATCCCCTGGAGTCGGGCATGGCAACCCACTTCAGTTTCTTGCTTGAAGAATACCCATGAACAGAGGAGCCTGGTGGGTCCATAGGGTCACAAAGAGTCAGACACGACTGAAGTGACAGCATGCTTGCAAATGGGCTTCCAATCTGAGTTCTGCCATTAACTTGCTTTGTAAGTCTTGCTGACTACTTAGACTCTTGTGCTTTATCTGTAAAACAAAGAAGTGGACAGGAAGATGTATGTTTCCACTCTGATGCTGTTCTCTGGTTTCTCCCACCACTCCAACTATTATATCATCTGTCTCAGTTTTGGTTTTGGAAGAGGATATCGGTTACGTTTACAATTTGATCACTCCTTCGCACACACTGGGGAGACTTCTCTTTACTTCCCTGATCCATCAGGGTCCTAGTTGTTGCTAGGACTGCCCACGGTTCCACTCAGTTTCCTCGGAAGATTCTTTTTGGAGTCCTCACATTTTCTTTATTTCTTGATTTACCTCCAGGCTCCTCTCTGTAGTTATGTAAACTCTTAGTGATTTCTTACACAGTAGGTGGGCTCTGCATGCTCCTCAGGGCTGATGGAAGGTCAAATTCTCAGGCCTGTTGCTCAGGTATATTATGCCCCTAGCATGCCCAGGTTTTAGACTGGGCTGTGAGGCCATTTCAGCTATGAATATAGATAAGTCACCTGATCTTATTGAATCTCTTATCTTTTAGATGGAGGTGATAATGACCATCTTTCCTCTCCACCCCACCCCCACCCCCATTTTTTTTCTGTTGTGTGCAACTGAAAAAACTATCTGTTAAATTTTAAGTAGAAAAAAAATGCTCTCTAAACTCTGGGGAAATAGCTCCCTGAGTTTCAGACTGCCTGATAGTAATGACAGACATTACTCTTTGGAAATGGGCATAAGACTTTTGGTACTTATTGCTTTTAGTACTTATTGATGGAGAATGGCAATGCCAGGCTTTGTTAGGAGCACCCCTTGGCCTGGATGCAGAGTTCTCAGATAGCCTGTGTGTTGTTCAGTTGCTAAGCCTTGTCCATTTCTTTGCAATCCCATGGACTGCAGCACGCCAGGTTTCCCTGTCCTTCATTCTCTCCCAGAGTTTGCTCAAGCTCATGTCCATTGAGTCAATAATGCCATCCAACCATCCCATCCTCTGTCCCTTTGGTCCCTTCTTCTCCTGCCCTCAATCTTCCCCAGAATCAGGATCTTTTCCAGTGAGTCAGCTCTTAGCCTCAGGAAGCCAAAAATAATGGAAATTCAGCTTCAGCATCAGTCCTTCCCATGAATATTCAGGGTTGATTTGCTCTAGGATTGACTGGTTTGATTTCCTTGCTATCCAAGTGATACTCAAGAGTCTTCTCCAGAACCACAGTTTGAAAGCGTCAATTCCTTGGCCCTCAACCTTATTTATGGTCCAACTGTCACATCTGTACATGACTACTGGGAAAACAACAACAACAACAACAATAACAACAACAACATAGCTTTGACTATATGGTCCTTTGTTGGCAAAATGATGTCTCTGTTTTTCAGTATTCTGTCTAGGTTGGTCATAGCTTTTCTTCCAAGGAGCAGTAGGTGTGGTGGCTCTTAATCACTAACAAGTGGAAATGCTGGATAATTAGACTTGAAACCAGCAGTTTGTCAATAAACTATTATAATCTACTAATACATATTGCAAGGCTTAGGAAAACTGTTGTCAGGTATTTATAGTGTATGAAATGTGAAGAAGAAAAACTTTAAAAGAAATAGATCTGTATTTCACTTTATACATGGAATAGTTACCTTTTAGTTGTTTTAGTTAAGAGGATTTTTTAATTGACTCCAAAGTGGTGTAAACGTAGATTCGTAGGGCTTGAAAAGTACAAAATTTTAGAGATTTTGGTGTCTTTTGGAGTTCATTGTAGAGCATGTGCCTTCAATACAAGAAACAGACTAAAGAACATCTTCTAGTCCAAAACTTCTTCCTTCTCTTCCCAGTGTACTACATTTCACAAATTAAGTAACTTATTTTGTTAAAGCCGCTTTGTATTATATTCAGTAAGACAAAAAGAAAAAAAAATCAACAACAACACAGGAGTTCCAAGAAAATACAGTCTGTAGTAGGAATGTCTGTAGTGGACATGTGTTAATAATAACAATTATTATTATTATTGCTATGCTTTCTGTGCTGCTTAGATGGTACTTGCCCAAAGCTGTAAACTTTTGGGGTTGAAATAGTGTTTTCTTTTCTGACCCATACAGTGCATTGCTTAGAATTCTAATAATACTCATTATCAGATTGATAATGCTAATGAATATTAATTTCTCATTGACTATTTTTTTGGGCTCCAAAATCACTGCAGATGGTGATTGCAGCCATGAAATTTAAAGACGCTTGCTCCTTGGAAGAAAAGTTATAAGCAACCTAGATAGCATATTCAAAAGCAGAGACATTACTTTGCCAACAAAGGTCCATCTAGTCAAGGCTATGGTTTTTCCAGTAGTCATGTATGGATGTGAGAGTTGGACTGTGAAGAAGGCTGAGCGCCGAAGAATTGATGCTTTTGAACTGTGGTATTGGAGAAGACTCTTGAGAGTCCCTTGGACTGCAAGGAGATCCAACCAGTCCATTCTAAAGGAGATCAGTCCTGGGTGTTCTTTGGAAGGAATGATGCTAAAGCTGAAACTCCAGTACTTTGGCCACCTCATGCGAAGAGTTGACTCATTGGAAAAGACTCTGATGCTGGGAACGATTGAAGGCAGGAGAAGGGGATGACAGAGGATGAGATAGTTGGATGGCATACCAACTCGATGAAGATGAGTTTGAGCAAGGTCCAGGATTTGGTGATGGATAGGGAGGCCTGGTGTGCTGCAATTCATGGGGTCTCAAAGAGTTGGACACGACTGAGCGACTGAACTGAACTGAACTGATGCATGGAAATATATAGTAAAGGAGTTTTAACTTTGTTTTCAAGAAGCTCACAATTAAAGTACTGTCTTCCTAAGTTTTTCCCTGTATTTAATATGTATTTTATTTTCCTATATCTCAATTAGATGTCTGGCATTCTGCAGGAATACACATTTGTGCAATGAATGGATAAATGAATGAAAAAATAATTGAATGAACAAATATATCAATCAGTCAGTCATTGAGTAATAAAACAATTCTCTTCCTTTTCATCTTATACTTCTTAAATTCAGTCATTTTTCCATGACACTTGCTTTTGATTCAGGATGATTTAATGGGGTTAGGACAAACTTTGGCATCAATAATTACACATATAAGTCCAAATTCCACCTCTCCATGTAATCTTGGCTATAATCCACTTCTACTTTTCTATTTTTCCCTCTGTAAATAAGAGATAATTCTAACTTCTCCATGTTCCTCTGAGAGAAAATGAAATATAAAACTGTGAGTACCTAACTGTGTGCTGCTAGCAGCTAAAACTCAATAAATGTATTTTAAAAAAATCACTCCAAGTGTCAAGACATCTAAAAGAAGCAAAATTCTTCAAAGGAAGACAAGAAAAAGAATAGTCAACTTTTATTTGAATTTTCTTTTAAAATGTAACAATTGCCTTGAAATTGTTGGATAGAACTTGGATAGAACTGCTCCGACAGCAATATCCCAATCACACTTAACATGATCAAAGAGCAAGCCCCAGGGACTGCTTGCCAATTCTTCCTTAGTTATTCCTTCAATGCTAACATTAAGAGTCCTTCTTTATACACTGAACATATCTGTGTGGGGAAATATATATTCTTTCCATATTTACTTAATCCTGCCTCCCTTAAAAATAAACACATTAATATTTAGACCTAAGACTTTGAATACTAATTTCGTCAAATAAATGGATGGTTAATAATAAAGTAAACACACATTGGAATATTATGTACTTATATGATAGTAACTGTTGTTGACCTCTGTCTTTCTGACCTAAGCTGGTATTTGATGATGTAGGTTACAGCCTTTCTCTTTAATCCCCTTACAGGTGACTCTTACCAGGTTTCCCCACTACCCCAAGATCTTCTTTCTGACCCTTGTTTTAGTGATGATTTGTATATTCTTCCTTTCAAGTTTGAATCTCTTTCCAGTTTAAAGATTTCAGCAATATAGAAAAACAGTCATTTATGTCAGTTGAATTGGTCCTTTGCTGTCTGAAGCTACCAGAATGGCCAATATTCTATTTTATAAGCATCTTTAGCTCAGAGATGGCCCTTTTGTTGATAATAAAATTTACATAACTTGTTGCTATATAAGCTATCTTTGCATGTAGTGGATGGAAGAACCCAAGCCATCTCAAATAAAAGAAAATAATGAGGATAATAGCAGTGATAATAATTGAGTTAAAAGCTTCCAACTTGTTGGTATGAAGTCCTTAGACTACTGATTCTATAGCTTACTATGGACAAAAAGAAGCTATTTAAATTGTCACTAGAGTAATTAGCTATTAGGAAGGAAAAAAAAACATCTGTATTCTGATTGTAGAAATCACAACTAAATGTTAAATTTAAATAAGTTACAGTTTTTAAAAAATAATTGTTTCCTTGTTGATTTCATCAGCTAGCCAATCAAAGAATAATTTTTATATTTTAGAAATTTTTTATTTCTCATCTTTACAAATAGCTATATTTGCTGATTTATATCATATAAATAAAGAGAAGCTAGTGTGCTTCTAAGTCACATTTTCATCATCATATGCAACTCCCTTTCCAAGCAATTTGTAGCTCTTAGACACCTTTTATGGAAAAACTCTGGAGCCACAACAGTTTCCATGGTATTTATATTTCAAGACTGAAATAGAACTTATGGTGGTTGGCAAACAATAGCCATGGGTAATAGGAGGTATTGTGGGCCCTAGAGCTTTTTCTGCAGACCTTTCTACTCTTAGCATGATGTTAACACAAACAATCTTTCTGCTCTGCAAATATTTTTCAGTGAGTTAGTTTTGCATAACTGTAAATGATTGGAATCTCAGAAGCAGAGTCCAGAGCTATAGTTTTAATGATTATTTGAAAGAATTTCTGGGCACAGCATACCCTGGTACCTTCAAGCTCACATGATCTTTTGACTTTTTTTCAAATGTCATTCAGTTCAGTTCAGTTCAGTCACTCAGTCGTGTCTGACTCTTTGGGACCCCATGAATTGCAGCATGCTAGGCCTCTCTGTTCATCACCAACTCCTGGAGTTCACTCAAGCTCACGTCCATCGAGTCAGTGATGCCATTCAGCCATCTCATCCTTTGTCATCCCCTACTCCTCCTGCCCCAAATCCCTCCCAGCATGAGTCTTTTCCAATGAGTCAACTCTTCGCATGATGTGGCCAAAGTACTGGAGTTTCAGCTTTAGCATCATTCCTTCCAAAGAACACTCAGGACCATTCTCCTTTAGAATGGACTGGTTGGATCTCCTTGCAGTCCAAGGGACTCGCAAGAGTCTTCTCCCACACCACAGTTCAAAAGCATCAAATCTTAGGTTCTTAGCCTTCTTCACAGTCCAACTCTCACATCCATACATAACCACAGGAAAAATCATAGCCTTGACTAGATGAACCTTTGTTGGCAAAGTAATGTCTCTGCTTTTGAATATGCTATCTAGGTTGATCATAACTTTCCTTCTAAGGAGCAAGCGTCTTTAAATTTCATGGCTGCAATCACCATCTGCAGTGATTTTGCTGCTGCTACTGGTGCTAAGTCACTTCAGTCGTGTCCGACTCTGTGCGACCCCATAGACCGTAGCCCACCAGGCTCCCCCATCCCTGGGATTCTCTAGGCAAGAATACTGGAGTGGGTTGCCATTTCCTTCTCCAATGCATGAAAGTTAAAAGTCAAAGTGAAGTTGCTCAGTAGTGTCTGACTCTTTGCAACCCCATGGACTGCAGCCTACCAGGCTTCTCCATCCATGGGATTTTCCAGGCAAGAGTACTGGAGTGGGGTGCCAGTCTGACACTGTTTCCACTGTTTCCCCATCTATTTCCCCTGAAGTGATCGGACCAGATGACATGATCTTCATTTTCTGAATGTTGAGCTTTAAGCCAACCTTTTCACTCTCCTCTTTCACTTTCATCAAGAGGCTTTTCAGTTCCTCTTCACTTTCTGCCATAAGGGTAGTATCATTCTGCATATCTGAGGTTATTGATATATCTCCCGGCAGTCTTGATTCCAGATTGTGCTTCTTCTAGCCCAGCATTTCTCATGATGTACTTTGCATATAAGTTAAATAAGCAGGGTGACAGTATACAGCCTTAACGTACTCCTTTTCCTATTTGGAACCAGTCTGTTTTTCCATGTCCAGTTCTAACTGTTGCTTCCTGACCTGCATATATGTTTCTCAAGAGGCAGGTCAGGTGGTCTGGTATTCCCACCTCTTTCAGAATTTTCCACAGTTTATTGTGATCCACATAGTCAAAGGCTTTGGCATAGACAATAAAGCAGAAATAGATGTTTTTCTGGAACTCTCTTGCTTTTTTAATGATCCAGCGGATGTTGGCAATTTATAACTACTGTACTTTAAACTCTCACCACCATTCCAATTTTTCTCTGCACTGTTTCTTGCTACTGCTGTAAATGCCAAGGGGATTCTGCCACATGTCACCCACTGCACCTCACCCTCACCCCCACCCCCATCCCCGGCAATAACAAAACCAAAACCAAACAAATATCTCATTTGAGCAGAAGCTATCAGAGCACAGACCTGGATGAGGTAATTAAAAATAGATAAGGACTTCCGGTGTTACTGCAGAACCTTCTATGTACACAGTCAGAAGCATTTCCACATGTGGTCATTGGTATATGATAAGGGAAACAGTGGAAACAGTGTCAGACTTTATTTTCTGGGGCTCCAAAATCACTGCAGATGGTGATTGCAGCCATGAAATTAAGACGCTTACTCCTTGGAAGAAAAGTTATGACCAACCTAGATAGCATATTCAAAAGCAGAGACATTACTTTGCCAACAAAGGTCCGTCTAGTCAAGGCTATGGTTTTTCCTGTGGTCATGTATGGATGTGAGAGTTGGACTGTGAAGAAGGCTGAGCGCCGAAGAATTGACGCTTTAGAACTGTGGTGTTGGAGAAGACTCTTGAGAGTCCCTTGGACTGCAAGGAGATCCAACCAGTCCATTCTGAAGGAGATCAGCCCTGGGATATCTTTGGAAGGAATGATGCTAAAGCTGAAACTCCAGTACTTTGGCCACCTCATGCGAAGAGTCAACTCATTGGAAAAGACTCTGATGCTGGGAGGGATTGGGGGCAGGAGGAGAAGGGGACAACAGAGGATGAGATGGCTGGATGGTATCACTGACTCAATAGACGTGAGTCTGAGTGGACTCCAGGAGTTGGTGATGGACAGGGTTGCCTGGCATGCTGCGATTCATGTGGTCGCAAAGAGTTGGACACGACTGAGCGACTGAACTGAATAAAGAACATATCCTGGATATGTGCAGTGGCCTTATACCTAACATTTCCTGGATCATATACTGTTTCTGCCATCAATTTGTTATTTATTTGAGCCTGTCATTTTTCTTTTTCTGTTCACTTTAAGTAGGTGCACCACCACAATCTCATTAAGGATAGAGAAATAGCTTGAGATTCTGAGAAGAAAAATAAGTGGCAAATTATAAGCCCCTTAATTTCTCCATGATAGTGCAATTTATTTTCATATGCTTTGTTCAGTAAACACCTGAGCAACTGCTTTTTCTTCATAAAGTGATTTCTCATTAGGCTCAGAGACTTCATGTGTGGTCAGATAAAAAGAGTGAACTAATTCTTTGAAGTCAGAGGATGCAACCTAGTATCAGACTCAAGATTGAGTCCAAATGTAATATATGCTTTCCATTATCTTTTAAGTAAAGAAGCCAGGCAGATTTCCCTGATATTATAAGCTCCCATCAAAAATTAGTCATTCACTTCAAATTCATCTCTCTTACTTGCCTCCCTCTTTTGCTGTTCAGATATTTTGCAATAAAGTTATGATAGCTGAAAGCAAACTGGGGATTACTAGAGTAGAAAGGGGACTAAAATAAACATTTTACCTTTCTGAAGAAATGGAACTGTAGATTCTTTTCTAGAGAACTCTTCCCTATAAAATTTCCATCAGTAAGTCACTAAATATTTCATTTTATCCTAAAGAATGCTCTTTTTTTCTTAACGGGCTGTGACTTGTCCACAGAGAGGAGTGAAGTGGGATGTGTTTGTGCCTGTGTTTGGCAGTGGGAGGCGGGAGGGACATGGAATACAAAGGTCATTTGATTATCATTCCAGGAAATTAGAATTTTCAGAATATTAGAAGCAATCCACGATAATGATGGGTGTCTTAAGGGACTATCATATAAATAAATAATGTATCAAAGTTAGTTTCCAAATATAGCTGACTCAAAATGTAAAACAAATCGAAAAGAAAAATCTCTCCTTGGAATGTGAAAGGAAAAAAACGTGCGAATATCCAGGAAATACCATCACTAACAAAGAATAGAGTACAAATCTCTTTTCTCTCTAAAGAAGCACAATTCTCTTATTGCCTGTAGCTCCTTACAATACTATTAGTCATTGCAGAAAGTTTTCATAAACCTAGTCTTAAGGGATCCTGCCTGTCACTCTGTTTCTGCTTGCCTCAATATTTTTTCCCCTTTCTTCACATTCCAATAAACTTGCCTTTTACATTTTTTACATATTTGAATGGAACATTACTTTCAGTTGAATCTTAAGCAGAGGTTTCTACTTCTTCAGTCCTGGCATTTATCCCAGGAGGAATACTTCCTGAGGGCTTGTGATTTGCTGAATGGGGGTGGGGAGAGTTTTTCCTTTAAGCCATTATTTTCTCTGGGTAGGTCTACCAGGGCACTTTGCCCATTCCTTTCGTCTACAGAGCAGTGAGCTTGGGTTGCTGCCACTTCGGGTTTCTCCCCAAGAGCCATTTTCCCAGAGGACCCTGAGCCTGGGAAAGAAACAAGGGCAGGATTCCCTTTAGTTCCTAAGTTGTGAGCTTTTCTCTTTTTTTAGTAGAAGAAACACTGCCAACTTGCCACCTTCTTCATTCTTTCTACTCTCATTCTAAAATACTTCTAAGTACAGCGAAGATTCCATTCCTTGGTAAAGAAAAATAAGGGACCTTCAATTCCATAAGAACAAGGCAATGTTGGTGTGAGGATTTTACTGTTATTGTGAAATAATAGCTATTTTCTCTCCAAAATGTTATCTGGAATAGGTTTGCAACTCCAGATAACAAGTAGGGTGAGGAAAGCTAGACAAGGGCAAGCATCACTAACTTAGCACAGTCAACAATTATCTCTGCCTCTTCATTTTCTGAAACTCTTGAATTTCAATATAACTTGAAATTTTATGTAACTTTAACTAATATGCATGTTTTTGTCACATATTTATTCAAACAGAAAACAAAAAATATATATTTAAAGCCATGTCTTCACAGCTTTGCTTTCATGATTCTATTCTTTCCAGGCATATATTATTAAAAGTTTGGGGTATTTTTTTCCAGACTTTTTAAATGCATTGAACACATATGTGCGAAAATGTAGAAACAATTTAAGCAATGATATTATACCATAAACATTATTTTACTTGAGTATTCCTTTTTTAATTTAATAATACACATATGGCATTTTCAAAAGTATTCATACATTCTTTATTCTTTTTAAATCATATGGATAAGGAATATATTGAAATTCCCCATTACCTTGATTTATTTACATTAGAGTGATTTCCATTACTTTCACCCACTGATTAAATTAACCAAATATTTTTTCCAAATAATTGTGGATCACAATAAACTGTGGAAAATTCTTCAAGAGATGGGAACACTAGACCACTTCACCTGCCTCTTGGGACCTATATACAGGTCAGGAAGCAACAGTTAGAACTCGACATGGAAAAACAGACTGGTTCCAAATAGGAAAAGGAGTACCTCAAGGCTGTATATTGTCATGCTGCTTATTTAAATTATATGCAGAGGACATCATGAGAAACGATGGGCTGGAAGAAGCACAAACTGGAAACAAGATGACCAGGAGAAATATCAATTACCTCAGATATGCAGATGACACTACCCTTATGGCAGACAGTGAAGAAGAACTAAAAAGCCTCTTGATGAAAGTGAAAGAGGAGAGTGAAAGGTTGGCTTAAAGCTCAACATTCAGAAAACTAAGATCATGGCATCTGGTCCCATCACTTCATGAGAAATAGATGGGGAAACAGTGGAAACAGTGTCAGACTTTATTTTCTGGGGCTCTAAAATCACTGCAGATGGTGATTGCAGCCATGAAATTAAAAGATGCTTACTCCTTGGAAGGAGAGTTATGACCAACCTAGATAGCATACTAAAAAGCAGAGACATTACTTTGCCAACAAAGGTCCATCTAGTCAAGGCTATGGTTTTTCCTGTGGTCATGTATGGATGTGAGAGATGGACTATGAAGAAAGCTGAGGACCGAAGAATTGATGCTTTTGAACTGTGGTATTGGAGAAGACTCTTGCGAGTCCCTTGGACTGCAAGGAGATCCAACCAGTCCATCCTAAAGGAGACCAGTCCTGGGTGTTTATTGAAAGGACTGATGCTGAAGCTGAAACTCCAGTACTTTGGCCACCTCATGCAAAGAGTTGACTCATTGGAAAAGACCCTGATGCTGGGAAGGATTGGGGGCAGGAGGAGAAGGGGATGACAGAGGATGAGATGGCTGGATGGCATCACCTACTTCATGCACATGAGTTTGGGTGAAATCCAGGAGTTGGTGATGGACAGGGCTGCCTGGAGTGCTGCGATTCATGGGTTTCACAAAGAGCCAGACACGACTGAGCAACTGAACTGACCTGACCTGAACTGAAGTACTTGAAGTGGGAATTGATCTGCATTCTTTACATAAAGGTATGCTTGTTATAGAACAACTTTAGAATATGTCAGTCAATAGCTTAGAAGATGTATTTTCTTTCTTTATTATTTTTTTCTTTTTTACTCTTAGCAACCTTTTCCATATACACATGGATAACTTATGTGTTCAGTAAATATGTATTAAATGCCTAAAAAGGTCTAGTGATAGTGCTAAATGTAGGATATGTAAGACAGTTGAACTCCATTATGAGTTTTAGTCTAATGGACAGACAGATATTTAAAAATTAATCTTGAAAGCTATAGATATAAAATGATAAAAGATGTCCTAGGAAACCTTGTTCAGCACAAATGACAATACAGTCCTAAAGATGCCATGTAACTCACAAAGAATTTGGTGAATTTTAAAGATGTGCTTTACAACTCAAAAATTTATGAGAAACTCATATGGACACACAAGGTGGCAAGATTTGTCACTGTGGGAACTTCATGAACTGAGAGATATACTTACTTAGTTGCTTAGAGTAGTAAATATACAGGTCTGACATAGGGGATGGACAAAGGGAGGTCTTTAAAAAATCATCATCATCATTATTGTCATTATCCCCCATTGACCTTCAATTCACTTCAGTTGCCCAGTCATGTCCGACTCTTCGCAACCCCATGAATCGCAGTACGCCAGGACTCCCTGTCCATCACCAACTCCCAGAGCTCACTCAGACTCACGTCCATCGAGTCAGTAATGCCATCCAGCCATCTCATCCTCTGTCATCCCCTTCTCCTCCTGCCCCCAATCCCTCGAGCATCAGAGTCTTTTCCAATGAGTCAATTCTTCACCTGAGGTGGCCAAAGTACTGGAGTTTCAGCTTTAGCATCATTCCTTCCAAAGAAATCCCAGGGTTGATCTCCTTCAGAATGGACTGGATGGAACTCCTTGCAGTCCAAGGGACTTGCAAGAGTCTTCTCTAACACCACAGTTCAAAAGCATCAATTCTTCGGTGCTCAGCCTTCTTCACAGTCAACTCTCACATCCACACATGACTACTGGAAAAACCATAGCCTTGACTAGATGGACCTTTTTTGGCAAAGTAATGTCTCTGCTTTTGACTATGATATCTAGGTTGGTCATAACGTTTCTTCCAAGGAGTAAGCGTCTTAATTTCATGGCTGCAGTCACCATCTGCAGTGATTTTGGAGCCCCCCAAAATAAAGTCTGAACTGTTTCCACTGTTCAACTCCCCATTTAGTTCCCATGAAGTGATGGGACTGGATGCCATGATCTTCGTTTTTTGAATGTTGAGCTTTAAGCCAACTTTTTCACTCTCCTCTTTCACTTTCATCAAGAGGCTTTTCAGCTCCTCTTCACTTTCTGCCATAATGGATGTCATCTGCATATCTGAGGTTATTGATATTTCTCCTGGCAATCTTGATTCCACCTTGTGTTTCTTCCAGTCCAGCGTTTCTCATGATGTACTCTGCATAGAAGTTAAATAAGCAGAGTGACAATATACAGCCTTGACATACTCCTTTTCCTATTTGGAACCAGTCTGTTGTTCCATGTCCAGTTCTAACTGTTGCTCCCTGACCTGCATACAGACTTCTCAAGAGGCAGGTCAGGTGGTCTGGTATCCCATCTCTTTCAGAATTTTCCAAGGTTTATTGTGATCCACACAGTCAAAGGCTTTGGCATAGTCAATAAAGCAGAAATAGATGTTTTTCTGGAACTCTCTTGCTTTTTCCATGATCCAGCGGATGTTGACAATTTGATCTCTGGTTCCTCTGCCTTTTCTAAAACCAGCTTGAACATCTGGAAGTTCGCAGTTCATGTATTCCTGAAGCCTGGCTTGGAAAATTTTGAGCATTACTTTGCTAGCATGTGAGATGAGTGCAATTGTGCGGTAGTCTGAGCATTCTTTGGCATTACCTTTCTTTGTAATTGGAATGAAAACTGACCTTTTCCAGTCCTGTGGCCACTGCTGAGTTTTCCACATTTGCTGGCATATTGAGTGCAGCACTTTCACAGCATCATCTTTCAGGATTTGAAATAGCTCAACTGGAATGCCATCACCTCCATTAGCTTTGTTCATAGTGATGCTTTCTAAGGCCCACTTGACTTCACATTCCAGGATGTCTGGCTCTAGATTAGTGATCACATCATCGTGATTATCTGGGTCATGAAGATCTTTTTTGTACAGTTCTTCTGTGTATTCTTGCCACCTCTTCTTAATATCTTCTGCTTCTTTTAGGTCCATACAATTTCTGTCCTTTATTGAGCCCATCTTTGCATGAAATGATCCCTTGCTATGTCTAATTTTCTTGAAGGGATCTCTAGTCTTTCCCATTCTGTTCTTTTCCTCTATTTCATTGCATTGATCTCTGAGGAAGGCTTTCTTAGCTCTTCTTGCTATTCTTTGGAACTCTGCATTCAGATGCTTTTATCTTACCTTTTCTCCTTTGCTTTTCACTTCTCTTCTTTTCACAGCTATTTGTAAGGCCTCCCCAGACAGCCATTTTGCTTTTTTGCATTTCTTTTCCATGGGGATGGTCTTGATCCCTGTCTCCTGTACAATGTCACGAACCTCCGTCCATAGTTCATCAGGCACACTATCTATCAGATCTAGGCCCTTGAGTCTATTTCTCACTTCCACTGTATAATCATAAGGGATTTGATTTAGGTCATACCTGAATGGTCTAGCAGTTTTCCCTACTTTCTTCAATTTAATTCTGAATTTGGCAATAGGGAGTTCATGATCTGAGCCACAGTCAGCTCCTGGTCTTGTTTTTGTTCACTGTATAGAGCTTCTCCATCTTTGGCTGCAGAAAATATAATCAGTCTGATTTTGGTGTTGACCATCTGGTGATGTCCATGTGTAGAGTCTTCTCTTGTGTTGTTGGAGGAGGGTGTTTGCTATGACCTGTGCGTTTTCTTGGCAAAACTCTATTAGTTTTGCCGTGCTTCATTCTGCATTCCAAAGCCAAATTTGCCTGTTACTCCAGGTGTTTCTTGACTTTCTACTTTTGCATTCCACTCCCTTATAATGAAAAGGACATCTTTTTTGGGTGTTGGTTCTACAAGGTTTTTTTTGGGGTGTTGGTTCTTGTAGGTCTTCATAGAACCGTTCATTTTCAGCTTCTTCAGCATTACTATTTGGGGCATAGACTTGGATTGCCATGATATTGAATGGTTTACCTTGGAGACAAACATAGATCTTTCTGTTGTTTTTGAGATTGCATCCAAGTACTGTATTTCAGACTCTTTTGTTGACCATGATGGCTACTCCATTTCTTCTGAGGGATTCCTGCCCACAGTAGTAGATATAATGGTCATCTGAGTTAAATTCACCGATTCCAGTCCATTTTAGTTTGCTGATTCCTAGAATGTAGACGTTCACTCTTGCCATCTCTTGTTTGATCACTTCCAATTTGCCTTGATTCATGGACCTGACATTCCAGGTTCCTATGCAATGTTGCTCTTTACAGCATCGGAGCTTGCCTCTATCACCAGCCACATCCACAGCTGGGTATTGTTTTTGCTTTGGCTCCATCCCTTCATTCTTTCTGGAGTTATTTCCCCACTGATCTCCAGTAGCTTATTGGCACCTACTGACCTGGGGAGTTCCTCTTTCAATATCCTATCATTTTGCCTTTTCATACTGTTCATGGGGTTCTCAAGGTAAGAATACTGAAGTGGTTTGCCATTCCCTTCTCCAGTCGACCACATTCTGTCAAACCTCTCCACCATGACCTGTCTTGGGTTGCCCCACAGGTATGGCTTAGTTTCATTGAGTTAGACAAAGCTGTGGTCCTAGTGTGATTAGAGAGACCATGGATCTTAGAGAGATCATTATCAGCTCTTTTTTTCTGATAAGCAAGAGAGTATCAGTACCACTCAGGTGTCCTGAGGATAAAGTAATATCCAGTGGCCCTGGAATCTGTTATAGGTGCAGAACAATGGCAATGATAACTACAATTCCAGTGTTATTTCTTAGGCCCTGAACCTCCCTCACTTCACATGCTGAGCAAATTCCACAGAGAGAATTTCCTCTGATGATACCCATAACTTGAGAGCACGAGCAGAGGACACTTGATGATGGGGTACAGGAAACAAGAAGAGTAAAACTAGTATCACAGAACCTGTACTCATCTTTAAAGATACAAACTATGACCTAGTCTTCCATCAACATCCTTTATCCTAGATATTAAAGGACAAGTAGCTCAGTCGATAAAATATCTGCCTGCAGTGCAGAAGACCCGGGCTCAATCCCTGGGTTGGGAAGATCCCCTGGAGAAAGAAATGGCAACCCACTACAGTATCCTTGGCCTGGAAAATCTCATGGGCAGCAGAGCCTGGTTGGCTGCAGTTCATGGGGTCGCAAAGAGTCAGGCACGACTGAGCAACTAACACTTATCAAGCTAAGAGCACAAAGATATTTGATGAACTCATGAGGTACTCTAGTGAAATGAAAGAGAAGAAAGAAAATAAGGGGGGAAGGAGGGAAGGAAAGGAAGAAGAAAAGAGGAAGAAGGGAAAGAATCTATAAGTATCACTGAAAATGAAAGAACCGGATCACTATTTTATAAAAAATTAGTTTCCAAATATTTTTAGAGAGGTAAAGGGTATAGGAAACATGAAGTATGATAAATAATGAACAATAAAATTAAAATAATGACACCAAAATATAATTGTTGAAATAACTCATTGGACGAATTGAATACCAAATGAGAAATATATGGAAAAGAATGAATTTTTAAAATTGGGTTAAAGAATATTAGAAAGTGTAATAAGATAGAATATGGGAATTGTTAAGGAATATGGGAGACAGGGGTAGAATCTGCAACATCAACCAACATGGATCCCAAGAGGAAAAAGAATAAAAATCAGTGAAAATGATATATTTGAAAAAATGAACTATACTAAACAAGAGCTTTTTTTCAGCAAAAAAGTATATAAGACCTTAGATTCAAAGGATATACAGAAGACTATATAGGACATCTAAGAAAATGATTCATGCCTAGACTCGATGTAACCAAAATTCAAAGATGTTAAAATCAGACAAGTATTTTAAATACTATGACATTGAAAAAAAATAAAATCTGTCACTCTTCAGAACAAAAATCATATTGACACTGGTCTTCTAAATATTGTTGTTGGGTGTGTGGAAACAATAGTACAGTTTTTCTAAAATACTTTTAAAAAATAACTATGAATTTTAATTTTATATCCAGGCAACTTTTCATTAAAATTAAAGGGTGAGATGAAGTATTTCCAAGCATATGAGGTTTCATTGCATATCCCAAATACATATTTTCTTTGATGTCATGGAGGCTATGCTCCAGCAAGAATATAGATGAAACCAGGAGGAAGAAATGAAACATGGAAGAATATGAATATATAACAATTAATTTATTCATGCTACTATTGGTGGGCATTTAAGTTGCTTACAGATTTTGGCTCTTATGTATCATGTAACTATAAACTTCTTTATACATATTCTCTTGGAGCACATATATGTGTATTTATAGGCATGAAACGCCTGGTTATAGGGAATGTGTACGTTCAATTAGTAGGTAACATTTTTATGAAATTACAACCTAGACAGCATATTAAAAAGCAAAGATATTACTTTGCCAACAAATGTCCATCTAGTCAAAGTTATGTTTTTCCAGTAGTCATGTATAGATGTGAAAGTTGGACTATAAAGAAGGCTAAGGGCTGAGAAATTGATGCTTTTGAAGTGTGATGTTGGAGAAGACTCTTGAGAGTCCCTTGAACTGCAATATTCATTGGAAGGACTGATTTTGAAGCTGAAACTCCAATACTTTGGCCACCTGATGCAAAGAACTGACTCCTTGGAAAAGACCCTGATGCTGGGAAAGATTGAAGGTAGGAGGAGAAGGGGATGACAGAGGATAAGACAGATGGTTGGATGGCATCAGCGACTCAATGGACATGAGTTTGAGCAAGCTCCAGGAGTTGGTGAGGGACAGGGAAGCCTGGTATGCTGCAGTCCATGGGGTTGCAAAGAGTCAGACATGATTGAGAGACTAAACTGATTGACTGACTGACAAGTAGTGTACAAGAAATGCAGTTGTTGCAAATATTGACCAAAACTGTTATTTTTATTCATTTTCATTTAAATCATTTTAGTCACTGTGTATTGATATCTCATTTTATATTTACTTTTAAGATTTTTAAATCTATAGACATTTGGTACTATGTTATATATTTAGATTTTATGTTAATTATCTAGGGCTGCTATAACAAATCTTCATAAAATGGATTACATAAACACAGAAATTTCTTTTCTAAATGTTCAGGAAGCCAGAAATCTGGGCCCAAGATGTGGACAAGGTTGGTTCCTTTTGAGAGCGGTGAAGAAGAATAAGTTCTATGCATTTCCATAGCTTCTGATGGTTTCCTAGCAATTTTTGACCTTTCTGGGGAGGATATGTGGGTTCAATCCCTGGGTCTGGAATGATAAGCCCTGGAGAAGGAAATGGCAACCCACTCCAGTATTCTTGCCTGAAAAATCCTGTGGACAGAGGAACCTGGTGGGCTACAGCCCTAAGGGCCACAAAGAGTTGGACATGACTTTCTGACTGACTGACCTCTCCAGTATCACCTCTTTTTAACTAACTACATCTGCAATGATTCTGTTTCCAAATAAGGTCAAATTCTGAGGTACTAGGTCTAACTGAGAAATTAGAACTTCAACAAATTAATTTTGAGGGGATACAATTCAACCTATAACAAACTTGAGGTCTCTCTATTACTGCCTTTTGTGAATGGTTAAAGGTATTACTTTTCTTCTCTATGGATAGATCAATATCATTTATTGCTAAGATTTCTTTTTTATTGCTTTGTTCTCAATGCTGGCTTATTGATAAATGAGAAATTTATATATGTGCTACCTTGTTTCTGGAGATAAAGTTCAGGGAATCACTGGAAGACAATATTTTTAAGATAATCTCCAAATTGATTAATCACAATAAAAATGCAATCTTATTTTTTTGGTGGAAATTGATCAGCTGAATCTGGACTACATACACACAGATGCCACAAAGACAGGAACAAAAAATAGCGAAGAGAATGCTGAAAAGGAATAAAGTGTGAAGATTTACACAAGATAAAAGTTTAACTGTATTAAACAGACTAATGTTAGCACAGTGATAGATGAAGGGACCATTTCATTCCTTCCTAAGTATTTTATATTTTTATGTTCTTAGAATTTTATGTTAAAATTTTTACTTTCTAATTTGTTGCTTGCATACAGAATTTCAGGGGTTGACCTGGCATCCAGTTGCTATTTAAATTCACTTTTTAACCATAATAATTTTCCGGTGAATTGTTTTGTATTTCTACATGTACAATTATGTAATATGCAAAATGACAAGTTAATTTTTTCTTTCCATTTCTTATACATCTCAATTGCTCTTCTTGCCTATTTCCCTGGCTGGGATTCCAGGACAATGATAAAGAGTATAGATAACAACATCCTTCTCTCATTTCTAATTCCAAGGCAGACTTTTAGTTAATCTCATTATTGATGATGTTTTCAGTATTTTTTTTTAATAGTTATCATTTATCTATTCCTGGATATTTCCTCTTTATACATAACAAGTTAGCACAAACTTAATGGTTTAATATAACACCTATTAGCTCACAGTTCTACATGTCAGAGGTCAAGGATTTTCTGTTCAGATTATCACAAGGTTGAAATCATGGTGTCTCCATCAAGCTGAAATTTCATCTGGAGGCTCTGAGAAAAAACCTGCTCTGAAGCTTTGTCTTGTGTTTATCAGAATCCAATCCTTGCCAGCTGTCAGCTGGGGATGACTGAGCTCCTGGAGGCTGCCTGCATTCTTTGCTGAACTGTTCCCTTCAACTTTAAGTCAATATCTGACTAGCATGCCAAATCCCCATACTTTGAATTCTGATCTTTCCCAGTTTCTGACCTCTAAATCCGGATTTAGAAAGTTCCTGTGATTTGGAAAGGTTCACCAGTTAATCTCCCCATTTTAGAGTCAACTCAAAATAGGTGAATTGCATCCTGATAGATTTAATTTTATAAGATGTTCAGAATTTTTTTCATCTTACAAACATAGATTGTATTCCTTACTAACACTTGTCAGGTTTTGATATTAATAATATACTGGCTTCATAAAATGTGTTGGGAAACTGTTTCTTCCTTTTCTATTCCTGGAATATTTTACACAAATTCAGTTCAGTTCAAGAAAGTCACTCAGTGGTGTCTGACTCTTTGCGACCCCATGGACTGCAGCATACCACGCCTCCCTTTCCATCACCAACTCCCGGAGTTTACTCAAATTTATGTCCATTGAGTTGGTGATGTTATCCAACCATCTCATCCTCTGTCATCCCCTTCTCCTGTCTTCAATCTTTCCTAGCATCAGGGTCTTTCTTTGCATCAGGTGGCCAAAGTATTAGAGTTTCAGCTTCAACATCACCCCTTCCAATGAACACCCAGGACTGATCTCCTTTAGAATGGACTGGTTGGATCTCCTTGCAGTCCAAGGGATTTTTAAGAGTCTTCTCCAACACCACAATTCAAAAACATCAATTCTTCGGCTCTCAGCTTTCTTTATAGTCCAATTTTCACATCCATATATGACTACTGGAAATACCATAGCTTTGACTAGATGGACATTTGTCAGCAAAGTAATTAATGTCTCTGCTTTTTTATATGCTGTCTAGGTTGGTCAGAGCTTTTCTTCCAAGGAACAAGCGTTTTTTAATTTCATGGCTGTAGTCACCATCTGCAGTGATTTTGGAGCCCCCCAAAATAAAGTCTGTCACTGTTTCCATTGTTTCCCCATCGATTTGCCTTGAAGTGATGGGACCAGATGCCATGATCTTAGTTTTCCAAATGTTGAGTTTTAAGCCAACTTTTTCACTCTTTCTCTTTCATCAAGAGGCTCTTTAGACTTTTGCTTTCTGCCATAAGGGTTGTGTCATCTGCATATCTGCAGTTATTGATATTTCTTCCAGCAATCTTGATTCCAGTTTGTGCTTCATCCAGTCCAGCATTTCTCATGATGTACTCCACATAAGTAATAAGGAGTACATATTAAATAATACATATTAATTAATTAATAAGGAGTACATATTAAATAAGGAGGGTGACAATATACAGCCTTGAGTACTCCTTTCCCAATTTGAAACCAGTCTGTTTTTCCATGTATAGTTCTAACTCTTGTTCCTTGACCTACGTACAGATTTCTCAGTAGACAGGTCAGGTGGCCTGGTATTCCCAGGTCTCGAAGAATTTTCAACCATTGTTTGTTGTGATCCACACAGTCAAAGGATTTCATATTTTTAGGATTTAAAACAATTCACCAATAAGCTCTTTTTTTAACAAGTGTAGTTTATTTAATAGATATATGATTATTCAGAATTTCTACTTTGCCATGTGTTTTTCCTCTAAAGTTCATTTTATTTCATTTTTAAAATTTATTAAGTCACTTATAAGATCCTTATGTTATCTATATAATGCTTGTACAATCTATAGAAATGTCAATTTTTCATTTCTGATATTAGAGTCTTTTTTTCTTGATCTGATAAAAATAAATGTTTAAAAATTTTCTATATTATGTTTGTTTATATTTTGTTTATTTTTCCTTTTATTATTTTCTTTGTTCCCAGTTTATATCATTTTAATTTTATGTTCTTTGCCTAACTTCCTTATATGTTTGCTACATTATCATTATTAGGTAAAAACAGAATATTTTAAAATGAAAATCATCCTCATATCAAATTTTAGAAGAAATGATATAAATCTAAAGCGTAAATTCCTTTTTGATTGATGTTTTATTTTTTTTAATTTTTTTAAATTAAATTTTTATTTTTTCTTTATTTTATTTTACAATACTGTATTGGTTTTGCTATACATTGACATGAATCCACCACTGGTGTACATGCGTCCCCAAATATGAACCCCCCTCCCACATCCCTCCCCATAACATCTCTCTGGGTCTTCCCCGTGCACCAGCCCCAAGCATCCTGTATCCTGCATCAGACATAGACCAGCGATTCGTTTCTTACATGATAGTATACATGATTCAATGCCATTCTCCCAAATCATCCCACCCTCTCCCTCTCCCTCAGAGTCCAAAAGTCTGCTCTTCACATCTGTGTCTCTTTTGCTGTCTTGCATACAGGGTCATCATTGCCTGATGCTTTAGTTTAATTGTGCATCCCACTATGTGCTGTGGCTTTGAACTCCTGTACTGCTTTTCCAAATCTGGACCCACAGTCTCTCTTGAGTAAGTCACTTACATTATTCATATGTGTTCTTAATATTCCTAATCAAGTTTATTTTTATATTCTATAGATTTTTTCCTTCAAATTAAATTTCATTCTCATTACTATAACTCCAACCTTGAACTTGTCATTCTGTACCAATGCCTTCTGTTTCAACAAATTTTATTCTTTCTCTTGATTATATTATTAATTCATCTTCCTCAAACACTACTTTTATGTCACTTATTTGATTAAAATAATGAAATTGATCTATGCTTATTCTTGTTCCTAATAGTTTTTACTTTTCTCATTACTAATATAAAATTTCCCTTATTTCTTTCATAATGTCTATTTCTTTTACAGGATCATTTCTAACTACTCTATCCCTGTGATTAATTTTGATTACTCTTCTTTGTGAATAGAGATCGTATATTTTAGTTTCCTTTCAAAATCAAGTTAAAAACACTAAACAAAATATATTTATTGATTACATTTTAAAATCAGTGCATTAATGTGGCTTCCCTGGTGGCTCAGATAGTAAAGAATCTCCTTGCAATGCAGGAGACCTAGGTTGGATCCCTGGGATGGGAAGATTCCCTGGAGAAGGAAATGGCTACCCACTCCAAAATCTGGCCTGGGGAATTCCGTGGACAGAGGAGCATGGCAGGCTATAGTACATGGAGTCACAAAGAGTCATACACAACTAAGCAAATAACACTTTGATCTTCACTTAGTTATACTGAGGACAATCAGGTGGATTCAGGTCAATGTATGGCAAAACCAATACAGTATTGTAAGGTAAAATAAAGTAAAAATTAAAATTAAAAAAAAAGATTTAAAAATATACATGTACTCCGATATTCACTGCAGACCTATTTATAATAACCAGGACATGGGAGTAATCTAAATGTCCCCCAACAGAGGAATGAATAAAGCAGATATGGTATGTATATACATCTGAATATTACTCAGTCATAAAAAATAATGGAATAATGCCATTTGCAGTACAATGGGAAGGCCCTGAGACTGTTATACTGAGTGAAATAAATTAGATAGACTAGGACAAATATGTATGGCATTGTTTAAATGTGGAAGCTACCAAAAAAAAAAATAGCACAAATGAATTTATTTATAAAACAGAAGTAGACTCACAGATGTAGAGAACAACCTTGTGGTTAACCAGGTGATAAAGAGGAGGAAGGATAAATTGGGAGATTGGGATTCACATATACACAGTACTACATATAAAATTGATATTTCTCCCAACAAACTTGATTCCAGCTTCTGCTTCCTCCAGCCCAGCGTTTCTCGTGATGTCCTCTGCATATAAGTTAAATAAGCAGGGTGACAATATACAGCCTTGACATACTCCTTTTCCTATTTGGAACCAGTCTGTTGTTCCATGTCCAGTTCTAACTGTTGCTTCCTGACCTGCATACAGGTTTCTCAAGAGGCAGGTCAGGTGGTCTGGTATTCCCATCTCTCTCAGAATTTTCCACAGTTTATTGTGATCCACATAGTCAAAGGCTTTGGCATAGTCAATAAAGCATAAATAGATGTTTTTCTGGAAATTTTTTGCTTTTTCGATGATCCAACAAAGGTTGGCAATTTGATCTCTGGTTCCTCTGCCTTTTCTAAAACCAGCTTGAACATCTGGAAGTTCACGGTTCATGTATTGCTGAAGCCTGGCTTGGAGAATTTTGAGCATTTCTTTACTAGCGTGTGAGATGAGTGCAATTGTGCAATAGTTTGAGCATTCTTTGGCATTGCCTTTCTTTGTGATTGGAATAAAAACTGACCTTTTCCAATCCTGTGGCCACTGCTGAGTTTTCCAGATTTGCTGGCATATCAATAACCTCAGATACGCAGATGACACCACCCTTATGGCAGAAAGAGGAACTAAATAGCCTCTTGATGAAAGTGAAAGAGGAGAGTGAAAAAGTTGGCTTAAGACTCAACATTCAGAAAACTAAGGTCATGGCATCTGGTCCCATCACTTCATGGCAAATAGATGGGGAAACAGTGGAAACAGTGTCAGACTCTATTTTTTGGGTCTCCAAAATCACTGCAGATGGTGATTGCAGCCATGAAATTAAAAGATGTTTACTCCTTGGAAGGAAACTTATGAAGAACCTAGATAGCATATTCAAAAGCAGAGACATTACTTTGCCAACAAAGGTTCATCTAGTCAAGGCTATGGTTTTTCCTGTGGTCATGTATGGATGTGAGAGTTGGACTGTGAAGAAGGCTGAGCTCCAAAAAATTGATGCTTTTGAACTGTGGTGTTGGAGAAGATTCTTGAGAGCCCCTTGGACTGCAGGGAGATCCAACCAGTTCATTCTAAAGGAGATCAGTCCTGTGTGTTCTTTGGAAGGACTGATGCTAAAGCTGAAACTCCAGTACTTTGGCCACCTCATGCGAAGAGTTGACTCATTGGAAAAGACTCTGATGCTGGAAGGGATTGGGGGCAGGAGAAGAAGGGGACGACCGAGGATGAGATGGCTGGATGGCATCACTGACTTGATGGACGTGAGTCTGGGTGAACTCTTGGAATTGGTGATGGACATGGAGGCCTGGCGTGCTGCGATTCATGGGGTCGCAAAGAGTCGGACACAAGTGAGCAACTGAACTGAACTGATATATAAAATACATAACTAATAAGGACCTACTGTATAACACAAAGAACAGTACTCAATACTCTGTAATGATGTATATGAGGAAAGAATCTTAAAAAGAGTGGATATATCTATATATATAACTGATTCACTTTGCTGTACAGCAAAAAGTAACACAATATTGAAAATCAATTATGTTGAGATGTATACATCCATATACTGATATCTACATATGGATATATATTATATATAATAAAAATATATTATTATATATAATGAAAATATTTTAAGAAAAGAAAATAAAAAGTTGCAGAACTGGTTGAAGTTTTCAAGACTTCTGAAAGTCCTTGACTTAATTAGCTTCACTTTAAGCAAATCATTTTGGTTTGGATTCATCATATGGCAGTGGAGTGGAAAGACATGTATAAAATTTTAGATTTTCATCCCTTCTCCATTTCACCTTCTTAAAGACTCAAAAGCTCCAAGAAATTAGCAATTAGATATTGTAAAAAATCAAAGTGACAATCGCCAATACTCATTTCAGAGAAAAATTAAAAGGCATCAAGAGAAATTTTCTCCCTTATTTTACATGTAAAGAAAATATGATTTTGGTTCCCATTCAGAATTTATCCTACTTTTTATAAGAACAGTATGAATATCCTAAGCTTTGGCCTATCTTTCTTTTCTTTTGAGGCCAAAGAAAGAAAATACATATCTTCCCATTTGGGAATCTTCTAATCTTATTTTGGAAATCCAAACATTACCTTGATTTAAGTGTCTGTGTTGTATTTACTTTACTGACAACTGAATATTTAATTTAATTTTTTCATAAAGTAACAAAAATAGGTGAAAACAAGAGTCTAAAGCTGTTAGTGTGATTATGTTTGGGCTGTTCAGTAACTTTAATAATAATAATAATAATAATAATAAATGTGTCCATGGAAGAGTGGCTGTTTTTAACACTAGCAAAAATTCGCATATTTTATTGGCAGATAGTTGAATGTTTTCCCACCTCAGTATGCATAATGTATGCATTGCATATAAAATAGAGTTTGAAATGAAGTGTAAGGAGTAAATGATTATTGAATTTCTAAGGATGAAGAGACAAAAAACAGTATGCTTCTAAAACCTGAGGGAAGCTTGCGTACATAATGGGAAAAGCAGGGGGCTGTGAGTTAGAACCTCTGGATTAAAGAGGCAATGTAACATTTTACAATGAGCAGTGATTCTTATGGCATACACACACTGTATACAAGACAACTGAGATTAGAAAAGTCAATTAAAATCTGGATCTCAGTTTTCCCATCTGGAATGGTAATTCTATTATTCAACCCATAGTATAGATGCTACTTGAACAATATGTGTTTATTTTTACTGTTTTTTCTTTTTTTCCCTCAGTTTCACAACTGGGTCAGTAGAGTATAGAGGTTTCAATGTATAGGTACATTAAATAGAATCAGAAATTTAAGGAAGTCCTTTTGGCTTGAAAGTAATCAGAAATAGATATAATAGTCAGGGATGAGATACCAAGCAGAGATTGAGATAAAGTTGAAAAAGTTAGTTAAAGTTAGGGGACTGAGCTAAGGAAAATAATAGAGCAGAAGTCTGAGATAGATTGAATTATAGCAGAAACGGATGTTAGCCAAAATTTATACCAGGGAAGAAAACAAATGATGGAATAAATGTGTGAATGACAGGAAACAGACTGCATCAAAGGAAATAAATAAACACTTTTTTTTGATGTGTTCAGTAGCTCAGTCATGTCTGACTCTTTGTGACCCCATGGACTGCAGCATGCCAGGCTTCCCTGCCCTTCATCATCTCCCAGAACTTGCTCAAACCCGTGTCCATTGAGGTGATGCCATCCACCATCTCATCTTCTGTCATCCCCTTCTCCTCCTGCCTTCTATCTTTCCCAGCATCAGGCTCTTCACATCAGGTGGCCAAAGTGTTGGAGCTTCAGCTTCAGCATCTGTCCTTCGAATTAATATTCAAGGTTGATTTCCTTTAGGATTGACTGCTTTCATCTCTTTGCAGTCCAAGGGACTCTCAGGAATCTTCTCCAACACCACAGTTTGAGAGCATCGATTCTTTGGCACTCAGCTTTCTTTATGGTCCAACTCTCACATCCATACATGATTGCCAGAAAAACCATATGACTATATGTACCTTTGTTGGCAAACTAATGTCTCTGCTTTTTAATACACTGTCTAGGTTTGTCACACCTTTTCTTCCAAGGAGCAAGTGTCTTTTCATTTCATGCCTGCAGTTACCATCCATATTGACTTTAGAGCCAAAGAATAGTCTTTCACTGTTTCCATTTTTTCTCCACCTGTAAGCCAATGAAGTGAAGAGATTGGATGCCATGATCTTTGTCTTTTGAATGTTGAATTTTAAGCCAGCTTTTTCACTTTCCTCCTTTAACTTCATCTAGAAGCTCTTTAATTCCTATTTGATTTCTGCCAAAAGCGTGGTGTCATCTGCACATCTGAGGTTATTGCTATTTTTCCTGGCAATCTTGATTCCAGCTTGTGATACATCCAGCCCAGCCAAACAGCAGAAAATTATTCTACTAATCCTACTACTTGTTGAATCTGATGGGGGCACATTGAGATTTTGATGGGCCACTCTCCCTGGAGTTAATTTCTGTGTCTCTTCCTCAGGTCAGTGTTGTCAGATCAGATATTTGATTAGTTCATTTGTAGAGTCTACACTTGTTTTTGTTTATTTATTTTATTTATTTGTTCTTTTAAGTACCTATTTTATGTTGGGCATTGTAACCTTGTATGTGCACAGTTGTGTCCAACTCTTTGTGACCCCATGGACTATACCCTGCCAGGTTCCTCTGTCCATGAGACTTCCAGGTAAGCATACTGGAGTGTATAAGGAGATTATATTTCCTTAAAGATATAATCTGTGCCCTCATATCCAATGTCAGGAAATAAATGTAATCGATATAAAAAGTTGTTTCTGTATATTGGAAAGTAATTTGATTTGTTTTTGGAGAGGTATAAACCAAGAGTGTATCAAAGGGATTTCAACTGTAAATAGATTGGTCAAGGATCTTCTCCTAAGGAGGTAAACAAATTTTTAAAGTACATGAAGGAGTCAGTCATGCAGATATATAGATAAGGATTTCAGAAAGAGAGATTAAGATAGCTAAAGAAGACTGGCTCTAAAATGAAGAACTATAAAACTACTAAATGAAAACATAAACAGTAAACTCTTTAACACTAGTCTTGACAACATTTTTTAATATGTTTCTTTAAAGGAGGGAAACAGAAGCAAAAATAAAACAATGGACCACACCAAACTTAAAAGTTTTTATACAGCAAAAGGAAACATCAACAAAACAAAAAGCAGCCTACTGAATGCGAAAAGATAGTTGCAAATGACATATCCAATAAGGGCTTCATATTCAAAATATATTAAAAGCTCATAGAATTCAATATCAAAAATCAACTCCACTAAAAAATGGGCAGAGGACTCAAATAGACATCTTTCCAGAGAAAGCATACAGATGACCAATAGACACGTGAGAAGATGTGCAGCATTACTAATCTTCAAGGAAATTCAAATCAAAATCACAATTTCTTCATGATCTGTCTTATATGTGGAATGTAGAAAAACAAAACAAAACAAAAGTAGACTCACTGATAAAGGGAACAAACGGGTAGTCGACAGAAGGAGGGTGATGGGAGGGTAAGCAAAATAGTTATAGAGCATTAAGAGGTACAAATCTGTAATTATAAAATAAATTATAAGAATGTATTATTCAGCATAAGGAATATGGTCTATAATATAGTTATAACTTTATATAGGGACAGATGGTTACTAGAATTATTGTGGTGATCATCTCATAGTGTATGCAAATGTTAAATCACTATGTAGTATACCTGAAACTAACATAATATTATATATCAACTGTCTTTCAATTTTTTAAAAAAGAAATTGAATAGATGAAATAAAGTCAGAAAAATACTAGGAAAGTAAATAGTGTAGAACCCTACAGGCCATTATAAGGACTTTGCCATTCATTTTGAGTGAGATAAAACACTTGCATGGTTCTGAACAGACGAGAGCATAATATGACAAGTACTTTAAAAGATTACTTTGGCTGCTTAAGTAATGTTAAGAAAAGATTCCAGAGAGGGGAAAGAAGACAAACAGAGAAATAATTTTAGAGACTATTGTAAGAATCCAGGTAAGAGATAATGTGGTTTGGTCCAAAGTGATAGCAAAAAAAAAAAAAAAAAGCAAAGAAACCAAAACCAAAAACAAACAAACAACAACAACAAAAAAACAAAGTGATAGCAGTGAGGTACTGGCAAGATATCAGAATAGGAAAACCATACCATTACTTGACAGTCTGGATGTAGTATGTGAAAAAATAAGTTGAATCAATGATATCTCTTAGAGTTGTTGCTGTTTTGGCCTAAACAGCAGGAAGAATGGAGTTGATTTTAAGTGAGACGTAAAAGACTACAAGTAGAATAGGTTTGAGAATTAAGATCAAGAGTTCAGTTTTGGAGATATTAAATCTGAGATTAAATATGAGATGTATATTAAATACCTAATGATGATTTGAGTTGGTAGTTGAATAAAAACTTTGGTAGTCAGAGTAGTGATCTAGGATGGAGACATGACTCTGGGCATTGTAAGCTTTAAATAATATTATTAAAAGTGAATGTAAATAGATCAGAGATCCAAGCACTTAGCTGTGGGGCTTCAGTGTTGAGAGGTTGGGAGGAAAGTAAAAATCACTAGCAAACAAGACAGAAAGGAATATTAGTGAGGTTAAGGTAGGAGGAAAAACAAGCACTGGTGGTTTCCTGGAATCCAAGTGAAAACATGAGTTTTTTTTTCCAGGAGTAGAGAGTGGTCAAATAGTGAGTGTTCTACCAAATAGTGAAGATAGGGTTTATAATATGAGAATTGAAAACTGACCAGAAGATTTAGAAAACTGCAGTCCAATAAGTTATCTCCTTAGTAGCTGCTTCAGTGGAGTTTTGTGGGCAAAAGTCTAATTGGAGTAGGGTTGCACTTTCAGATGTTGGGCTTGCCTTCTTACCTTTAAGAATTTGGATAAATTTTGGGTAAGGTAAAGGGGAGGGTACAGTGAGAAATGGCTTCCCAGGTAGCTCAGTGCTAAAGAATCTGCCTGTCAAAGCAGGAGACACAGGTTCAATCCTTGGGTCAGGTAGATGTCCTGGAGAAGGAAATGGCAACCCGCTTCAGTATTCTTGCCTGGAAAATTCCATGGACAGAGGTGCATGGCAGACTACAGTCCATGGGACAGCAGAGTTGGACATGACTGAGCAAGCACACAAGTCTGCAAGCACAGTGAGAAATATTTGTTTATTTCCTTCCAAAACTAATAGTTATAGAAGGATGACATTTGGTTGTCATTTAGGATCCCTGAATGAAGTCTTCAAATAGCTATCTGTTACTACCACAGATTTCTGAGTGAAATATGATACTTTAGGAAAAAACAATCTGTTTATTATTATAAGAGGTTTGTTTCATGTTTGTTTGATTGCTTTTTGACTCCATCTACAATCGAATCTCTTGGTAATCTAGGGAGAAAACTTGGAGGTATAGAAAAAAAAAATACTTGCCTTTGCTAAATAAAATATTTTCCAAATGTAAATAAAGTAGCCTCTTTGCTATTCTTAATTGGCTTAATGTAAATGGTGATAGTAGGTAATATTAAGAGAAGCATTCAAGGGAAAACTGATGTAAACTGAGTTTTTTTCTTAAGGTAACAGAAGTCCATGTAAATTTATTTATCCTGTTGCTCACCTTGATTCTTACCAACTTTTATTATGTTTGTGTGGAAAGTGAAATGGAAGAGGGTATTTCTTTTGGAATAAGGACAATCGGACACAACTGAAGTGACTTAGCAGCAGCAGCAGCAGCAGCAGCAGTAGCAGCAAGAGCCCATGTCATTATATGTAGCTTTCTAAGGAGCTAGAACTCCCCAAATGTTAAACCTTAACATCTGGAATTTTTAAAAAAGACAAGATCCCATGAAAAAACACCACCATGGAAGCACAAGGTTTTAACTGACTCTTAAACCGCAATTTCTAGAAATATAATTCAATGACTGTCCTTGAGGGACTTCCCTGGTGGTCCAGTGGTTAAGAAGTCACCTTTCAATGCAGGGGACACAGGTTTTGTGCCTGGACAGGGCACTAAGATCTACATGCTATGAAACAACTAAGCCCTTTAAACTACAACTAGAGAGCCCATGCACCACAATGAAAGCTCCCACATGATGCAACGAAGATCCCACAGGCTGCAACTAAGACCTGACACAGTCAAATAAGAAATAAATGTCATTGATTATGACTTTCTGTACCAATCTTACTAATTCTTGGAGCCTGTTATGGGAATTTGGTATGAGGGGTAGTCTAGAGTGACTAACAACCTCCAGCATTCAACAAATTGCATATGAATTAAGACAAATGAATTAATCCTGTTTGCTTGTAGTTCACAGTTAGCCCCATTCTTTTCTCACTTATCCTTCTCCCACTTTCCATCATTTTAAGTCCTCCCCCTCATCCTGCCCAGTGCAGAACTGCTTTTCTCTGAGTTCACTCAATCTCAGCTTGCTTCATTTCTCATCAATTTTGATCTTCCTGAAATCCCAGGGGACGCATCACCATCCCCTTCTGTCTCCCACTTCCTCACACTGTAAGGTCCCATGTGGCTTCTTTATAATTCTTTAACAGGCACAAATACAGTTACAGTCCTTGTTCCTCTCCTTAAAGGACCAATCAAGAAGTAGATGTCTAGTTTTTGTTTGTTTGTTTTTCGTTTTCCTTGTTCTAGCCATAAAATAACTACAGATGTAGTAGGCTCTATGTCAAGCATTTGTTGCTAAAAACTGGGCAAAGGCAATCTCAGGGTAAATTGAATAACATTTTCTAATGATACATATTGGCAAATTTTGACCTGATTAGAATGACTGTATTATTTTGGCAGTAATTTGATAGGAAAATATTAACAGTGGCATTCAGTTCACTGACTCATGAAATCTTAGTGATGTAAGGGACTTTATATGTCATCGGACTTAATTCCCCTCAGTTAAGCCTTGCAGAAAAATAAAGATTAGAAGTGTAAATGACTTATGGAAGTTCCTTAACCAGATCTCACATCTTTTAGCAGTTTCAGTATTCTTTCTAGTGTCTCAGGTATTTAGGTTCTTGTCCAGCCTTATAGAAATGGTTCTCTGCCTCACTGGAAGAATGCTTAATATCTTAAAACATTTAATTCATTTTATTAGAGTCAGTTTTAATCATTTTGGTTCCAGGTCATATACTTTTCCTGGGCACCTTTCTATGCATCATCAGTATAAGTAATGACCTTAGTTTAGAGAGGTAGTGTCGGGCAGTTGTAAGACTGTCAGGATGTGCTATTTCTTTCAGGGTGAAGATGGGAGTTGGGTTGACCTAGCAAAACTTCTCTAGTTTCAGCAAATAAGGGGTTTCTTTTTCTCCTCTGCCTGCTTGAATTACAAACGACTCTTGAGGCATCTGTTTTCACTAAGTTTGACAGCCAGGAAGGAAGGTTCACAATTTCGGCAGCTGTTATTTGTTTTTTTCCTTGACTAAGATGAGCAGCAAGACCACAATGTCTAGAGATTTGTTTGATTACTCAGCAGGACAGTAGGAGCTAAAGCAGAAAGATGAGAGAAAGCATGAGAAGGGAGGAGAAGGCATGATGTGAGCAAACATCAAAAAAGCACAGTTTGATAAGTAGGATCTTAAAATAAATTTAACTCCAGTGACAAGATGACCAGAGGGGAGATTATTGATGCAAAATAGCTAAAATCAAGGGCTGACTCAAAGGCACATATTAACATTTATAGTATATAAACTGAGGCCCAGACATCTTTATTTCCAAAACAGATGTTTTTGTTATTAGACAGTAGGTTACAAAGCTTCTGTATCTCATAATGCCCTCTCTTATAACTACTCTTAGTAAATTTCCAAGTGGGAGACTGTTTCCAAATGGCTTTAAGATAGAATATTTGCTGTCTGGCTTAACAAGTGATTGAGAGAGAAACATGAAGCCCAGGATATAAAAAAACAAAAGCAGAGAATGAAAACACGGAGCTGAGATGAGCATAAGTTTCAGGAAAGATACAGAGAAAAGCAGGGTATAAAAATCGGCATCCAGAAAATGGAAGCAAATAAGCCTGCTAGAAAGAAACAAAACCCCAGCCCACTCAGCTTTCTCAGAGGAAAACATATATATAATATGCAGTGAAGTGTGAGGAACTAATGGCCTATTCTTCAGGCATGGAGAGCTTCAGCATGAAATCACAACATTTGTTTCTGTGCAGCAGCCCAACTCATGAGCCCTAGAAAAGCAGTCTATCTCTGTGAAGATTAGAAGGAAAATTTGAAGAGTGCAATGCAGACAGGGAGAGAAGGTCCAAATCAAAGTGGAAAAATTATGAAAGATTGTCTCTTCTGAAGATGTAACAGAGAATGTTGAGATATGTTTCATAAGCAACAATATTATTACAATTATAGTTAATATAAAGAATTCCATTTTCAAACAACTATAAACTAAACAACTGATGGTTGTTGGCCAATTGCAGTGGTAGAAAATGTTGAACCAGAGTTTAAAGGGAATGGAAAGGTACACTTTCCTCATCAACTAATGCTGTGAAGATACCAAAACAAAGCATATTCTTCATGATCATTTTAAGTGGAAATTTAATTTTACCTAAGTTCATTTTTTTCAGCTTTCTATTCAACCTTTAAAATGAAGCATTTTTTTTTAAAAAGAAATCTTTATTTTTATCTTCAATGTGGGTCACAGTGACCTTACATTTTTTATTCTTTGGAGAACAAAAGAATTCTCCATGCCATGTATGGGAATTTGTAGAAGTTTGCTAATGTTTTATAGGAGAACTTGATAACAGAATTCTCAAAACTAAAAGCAGTTTTAAAACTGAGATCTTGCTAAGGAGAATAGAGCTATGCACTCTTTGATGGTGAGTGAAGAATGGCTTGGATTTTATCTGACTTTTAATGCTCATTTGATATAACTCAATTTATTGGTAAATTAGATTGATTAGCTTAGAAAAACATTTTTCTGTCCTCCAGTTTTTATTGTTTTAATTAAATAGAAATTACTATTCAAAGATTATCTTGACTTTATAGTAATGCAAATAAAATAAAAGTGATGACTTTCTTAATTACCGAAAAAATAATAAAACTGTAGTATTGACAAAATGAATGGGTGAATAGAAATTCTATTAGGGTTGATGTTGTGGAGACAGGTGTATTTCAATTCAGATAGACTTATTTCAAGGCAGAATAATGGATGTTGGTTTAGTAATATTAGTGAAAAGTAAAAGTGTTAGTCACTCAGTTGTGTCAGATTCTTTGTGACTCCATGGACTGTAGCCCACCAGTTTCCTTTGCCCATGGAATTTTCCAAGAAAGAATGCTGGAGTGGGTTGTCATTTCTTCCTCCAGGGGATCTTCCTGACCCAGGGATCGAAAAGTGTATTAAAAGTGTATTAAAAGTGTAACATTAAACTTTTTCCAAACAGGTCACCTATTTGGTCCATCTACACCTGAAAAACTAGTCATTATTGGGCCACATTAACTCAAACTTCATTGATTAAATTTTTAGTATGGTTTTAGTCATATTAGGTTGGTTTATGGTAAGATAACAAATAAGCTTAAAATATCAGTGGCTTAAAACAGAAAATGTTTATCTCCCATGGGTAAGGCCTTATTTATCATTGTACCTAAAATGATGGCAGACAGGTAGTCTCAATAACATTTTGTTGAATAAATAAACATATGCACTCCCCCTTTTTTTCCCCAAGACTACCCTCTTTTCACATGATTAGCTCAGTCTTCCAAGAAGCTTAGATATTATCTTCATATAAACATACTGCTCTATTCACTATAAACTAGAAGAACAATGGAGAATTGTGTACTGGTTCTGTAACTCATCCTCTGAGAAGTAACTCATACAGTTCCTGCTTATATATCATTGCTCAAAATTAGTGGCAGGATATAGCTCCAAGAGCACATGCCTGGAAGAAAGAGGGGATCAGAATTCTTGTGGAGACATTGGTAATTTTTACCATAATTTAAATTTGTATATAATTAAAAATATATATGTCCTTTAAGAAACATGTCCTTTTCATTATAGGCTGCTGCTGCTGCTGCTAAGTCGCTTCAGTCATGTCCCACGCTGTGTGATCCTGCAGACGGCAGCCCACCAGGCTCCGCCATCCCTGGGATTCTCCAGGCAAGAACACTGGAGTGGGTTGCCATTTCCTTCTCCAATACATGAAAGTGAAAAGTGAAAGTGAAGTCACTGAGTCGTGTCCAACTCTTAGTGACCCCATGGACTGCAGCCCACCAGGCTCCTCCATCCATGGGATTTGCCAGGCAAGAGTACTGGAGTGGGGTGCCATTTCCTTCTCCACACTATAGGCTACTGGGATGCAAAAGTAGTAAGTCAGTAGATACCTGGAGTGATGGGCAAATTTGGTGTTGGAGTATAAAATGAAGCAGGTAAAAGGCTAACAAGAATTTTGCCAAGAGAAAACACTGGTCATAGCAAACACCCTTTTCCAACATTCAAGAGAAGCTTCCACAGATGAACATCACCAGATGGTCAATACCAAAATTAGATTGATTATATTCTTTATAGCCAAAGATGGAGAAGCTCTATACAGTCAGCGAAAACAACAGGGAGCTGACTGCGCCACAAATTATGAACTACTTTCTCCAAATTCAGACTTAAATTGAAGAAAGTGGGAAAAACCATGAGACCATTCAGGTATGATCTAAATCAAATCACTTACAATTATACAGTGGAAGTGACAAATAGTTTCAAGGGATTAGATCTGGTAGACAGAGTGCCTGAAGAACTATGGATGGAGTTGCATGACATTGTACAGGAGACAAGGATCAATACCATCCCCAAGAAAAAAATGCAAAAAGGCGAAATGGAGGATGCCTTACAAATAGCTGAAAAAAGAAGAGAAGCTTTAGGCAAAGGAGAAAAGGAAAGATATACCAATTTAAATGCAGAGTTCTAAAAAATAGCAGAGAGATAAGAAAGCCTTCAGTGATCAGTGCAAAGAAATAGAGGAAAACAATAAAATGGCAAAGACTAGAGATCTCTTCGAGAAAATTAGATATACCAAGGGAACATTTCATGCAAAGATGGGCACAATAAAGGACGGAAATGGAATGAACCTAACAGAAGCAAAATATATTAAGAAGAGGTGGCAATAATACAAGGAAGAACTATTCAAAAAAGATCTTCAGGATCTAGATAACCATGATGGTGTTATTATTTACCTAGAGCCAGACATCCTGGAATGTGAAGTCTAGTGGGCCTTAGGAAGGATCACTATGAACAAAACTGGTGGAGGTGATGGAATTCCAGTTGAGCTATTTCAAATCCTGAAAGATGATGCTGTGAAAGTGCTGCACTCAATATGCCAGCAAATGTGGAAAACTCAGCAGTGGCCACAGGACTGGAAAAAGTCAGTTTTCATTCTAATCCCAAAGAAGGGCAATGCAAAGATCATCCAAACTATGGCACAACTGCGCTCATCTTACACACTAGCAAAGTAATGCTCAAAATCCCCAAGCCAGGCTTCAACAGTATATAAACCCTGAACTTGCAGATGTTCAAGCTGATTTTATAAAAGGCAGAGGAACCAGAGATCGAATTGCCAATATCCACTGGATCATCAAAAAAGCAAGAGAGTTCCAGAAAAACATCTACATCTGCTTTATTGGCTATGCCGAAGCCTTTGACTGCGTGGATCACAGCAAACAGGAAAATTCTGAAAGAGATGGGAATACCAGATCACCTGAGCTGCCTCTTGAGAAACCTGTATGCAGGTAAGGAAGCAACAGTTAGAACTGCACATGGAACAGACTGGTCCCAAGTAGGATAAGGAGTGCGTCAAGGCTGTATATTGTCACTCTGCTTATTTAACTTATATGGAGAGTAAATCATGAGACATGCTGGACTGGATAAAACACAAGCTGGAATCAAGATTGCCAGAAGAATTATCAATAACCTCAGATATGCAGATGACACCACCCTTATGGCAGAAAGTGAAGAGGAACTAAAGAGCCTATTGATGAAAGTGAAAAAGGAGGTTGAAAAAGCTGGCTTAAAGCTCAACATTCAGAAAATAAAGGTCATGGCATCTGGTCCCATCACTTCATGGCAAATAGATGGAGAAACAGTGGAAACAGTGACAGCCTTTCATTTTTGGGCTCCAAAATCACTGCAGATGGTGACTGCAGCCATGAAATTAAAAGACGCTTATTCCTTGAAAGAAAAGCTCTGACCAACCTAGACAGCATATTAAAAAACAGAGATATTACCTTGACAACAAAGGTCCATCTAGTCAAGGCTATTATTTTTCCAGTAGTCATGTATGAATGTGAAAGTTGAACCATAAAGAAAGCTGAGCACCGAAGAACTGATGCTTTTGAACCGTGGTATTGGAGAAGACTCTTGAGAGCCCCTTGGACTGCAAGGAGATGCAACCAGTCCATCCTAGAGGAAATCAGTCCTGAATATTCCTTGGAAGGACTGATGCTGAAGCTGAAACTCCAATATTTTGGCCACCTGATGAGAAGAGCTGATTCATTTGAAAAGACCCTGATGCTGGGAAAGATTGAAGGAGGGAGGAGAAGGGGATGACAGAGGATGAGATGATTGGATGGCGTCATCGTATATATGGGCGTGAGTTTGAGTAAACTCCAGGAGTTGGTGATGGACAGGGAAGCCTGGCATGCTGTAGTCTATGGGATTGCAAAGAGTCTGACATGATTGAGCAACTGAACTGAACTGAACTGAGACATTCCTTTATAAATAAGTGGAATCATAGAAGAATGATTCCTTCAAAACTTTCTGAGATTAACTCATGTTCACATATAATGTGGACAACACTACTTACTTCTAGTTTACTTCTAAATTTACAGATATATATTCCTTTAAAAAGTTATTAGTTGTCCTGGACCTTAAGAGGTCATGCCTACAGGTAAGGAAAAAAATTGTGATGTTAGACTGAGTGTTCTTTCATTTTATAACAGCAGTTCCCTATAGTAGACTTACAGAAGATTATTGTCAAAGAGGTGTATATCAAGAATCCTGACAGAACTCACTAATCTTTACTTCTTGGGGGAAATCTGCTGAATTTATACAAGCTTTAGTTGGCCAGTGAGAATATGACCAGCTTTTTTCCAAAACCACAGTGGATGTTTGAGATTTGTGGAATACTGTAAAATATTATAAGCTTGATAAAGAGATACATTTCCCCTCAAGGTCATCCCAGAGTACCAGACGGGGTTCCTTGTCTTATACAGCAACTTCTCTAGAGGGATGGGATGGGTTAGGGGAGGCAGGCACAAGAGGGAGGGGTTATATGTATAATTATGGCTAATATGTGTTGTACAGCAGAAACCAACACAAATCATAGAAAATTTTTTGATTAAAAAAAATACATGCCCCCTACATTTCAACTTTTTAAAAATGTGATTCTGTTTTGATTTCTACTATCATACTGATATCCATTTATTAACATACCTATATGTAGTATATTTTGTAAACATATAATAATTTTATGTCTTATAGAAATGTAAAATAAAACAGCAGGATACCCTAATATACAAACCATAATTAATTCTCATAAATAACAGTAGATAGTTCTAGAAACCCTCTGTATCTGAAAACTACACAAATACCCTTAGCCATTCAGAAATATATTCAGAACTCCATACCACCACCACTTCATACACATATCATAAAATTCTATGAGTCTTCACCAATAAAAGAATTCAAGGTATCCTATGTAGAATATAATTAGTCAATACTAAAAACAATTTTTATTTTATATGATTCTGAAGTTCATATAGAATTCTTATTATATGGATGCCTCTCCTGTGGATTTAAATGTTAAGGAAAATCTTTTGCTTGTTTTGTATTTCATTTTTGGGTGGTCACTGTATCTATCATAAATCTTAAGGCCATTGAATATCAGTGCTATTAATAGAAGAATGTTTGCTTACATTTTGATAAACAGAAGCTAATCTGAAGATATATCAACACAATTGAGTGGATCCCTTAAAAAAAAAAGACAAGCAAAATCAATACTTAAATTTATGTATTCTATCTGAATAGTGTAA
The DNA here is from genome assembly GCF_023091745.1 of Budorcas taxicolor. Taxonomy (NCBI): domain Eukaryota; kingdom Metazoa; phylum Chordata; class Mammalia; order Artiodactyla; family Bovidae; genus Budorcas; species Budorcas taxicolor. Next base: position 114,028,182 of record NC_068910.1, on the reverse strand, counting down.
TGGCCCATATAATATATTCTTTCATTTAACTGATTGTTAACTGGTGATTTAGGACTTGCAGTATACAAAGATTTTAGGCATTTACTTTAAAGTTTGGGATTTTAAAATATCCAACTTGGAATAAAATAATTTTATATATTTACTTTTTAAGGAAAATTTGAAATTAGTAATCATTTAGAAGATGGATAATGTTCAGCTCAGAGCATATACTCTAATGTGCTTCTTTTTCTTTATCTCTATTTTGCTGTATATTAAAATAGTTACATAGCATGTTTAAGTTTGGTGTTTTATGATATATATTTTGCTACCTTTTACTATTTACCTGTCTGCCTTATTTTTAAGGGCTTCCCAGGTGATTCAATGGTAAAGAATCCACCTGCCAATGCAGGAGATGCAGGAGCTGTGGGTTCGATCCTTGGGTTGGGAAGATTCCCCAGAGGAGGGGAAGGTAACCCACTCCAATATTCTTGCCTGGAGATCCCATGGACAGAGGAGCCTGGAGGATTGTAGTCCATAGGGTTGCAAAGAGTCGAACATGACTGAAGCGACTTGGCACCAGCATGCACGTCCTCAGTTCACAGATCATTTCCTCCTCTATGTCTAGTCTGCTAATCCATCAAATGATTTAACTTCTTATATTGCATTTTTATTTATAGCATGCTAATTTGGATCATTTTAATAGATTTCTTCTTGCTGTTAAAAACAGATATTATCCATTTCCCCCCCTACATATCATCATAGTTGTCTCCTAGTTGCTCTACAGTATTATGTAAGTTTCAGATGTACAATATATTGATTCACAATTTTTAAAAGTTATATTCCATTTATAGTTACAATAAAATATTTGCTACATTTCCCATGTCATATGCTATCATATGCTATCCGTGTCATAAGCTATCCTTGTACCTTATTTTATATTTAATAATTTGTACCTCTTTGCTCTCTGCCCCTGTATTGCCCCTCCTCCTTCCCTCTCCCCAGTGGGGAACATCAGGTTGTTCTCCATGTCTGTTTCTTGTTTGTTGTATTTTTTAAAATTCCACATATAAATAATATCAGACAGTATTTGTCTTTCCATCTGACTTACTGTACCTAGAATAATGCCCTCCAAGTCCATCATTATAGTTATTTTTTAAGTCCCTTTTTGAAAGCTATTTGTACTTCTGGCCAGTCTCCTAGTTTGTTTATTTATTTGGATGGTTTTCTTTCTTGAGACACATTTTTTTTTTCTTCATGTAAATAGATTATATTTTCACCTGGAAGAGTTCACGTTTCTCTCAAGCCTCCAGGATGAAAAAGATATCTTATTCTGTAATTAGCTGGGTCTGAGCTTTGCTATTTATTTAGCTAGAATGATTCACCATAGCATTCAAGTAATTTTAGCTCTGGGTCAAGATCTCCCTTCAGCAGAACTTGGGATCTGAGTCTGGAAAGACGTAAGATATCCTAGTCATGTGTATTAGGAGCGTGGGGTTCATCACTCTACCTTATAGTCTGGATGCCAGTTTTGGGGGACTAGGGGCTGGTGAAGAGTCTGCGCCCTCTGGACCTTGCCATGGTGGTAAGTCTCTTAGAAGATCTCTTCACCTCTTTTGTGCTTTCCTCAGACTCAGAATGGAGACTGGTTGTTGCAAGGGCCTCAGTGCCTCAGAGGGCTCTGCGCACAGATCGCTTCAAGTTCTGCACACTTCTGTTTCAAGGGGCCCTGTCGAAGCAATCCTCCCCCTAGTACTCAGTGAGAGCCCAGAAAGCTTCAGATAGTTAAACTTAGATTTTTGACCTGCTATTTAGTCCTTAGCCATCCCTGCATGTCTGCCTCAGTTAAGCAACATTTCTCTCAACTCCCCAGCTCTGTTTTCATTCTTCTGCTAGAAAACAGAGTAATAGACCATGACAAAGAGTTAGAAAAGCAGATATGAACTATCTTCTCTTATGAGGCTTCTTGGAATTTTAAAACATCATGTGGCCTTTTAAAATTTCTCATTTCTTCTTCTCTCCATTTATGACAGCTTTCTCTTCCTCTCACTGCTTCACCAAGGATGGAGTGGATCAAGTCTTTTCTAAGGTGGTAATTATAGCTTTTGAATTTTAGTTCCTCAGTTCCCTGATGGATTTTAATACAATTTTAAGTTTCTATTTTATCTGACTTTTGTCATTGTTAGGTTGGAATTAATACTTTTAGCAATCTTCTATATCCTTAACTGAAAGTGAATTCTAATCTGCTTCTTTGAAGTGTTTACTTTATCATCATGTTTTCTTTTTGTTGTACTAATTTATTGGGTGGTGAAGTTAATCTAATAATGAAATAATAACATATTTCTTCTATCCTAGCTATTTTTTTAACTTAAAAAAAATGTCAAAAAGTTGCTGCATGATATCATGCCTAGAAATGAACACAGGTTTACACTGAATATTTTAATCAATATGCAACACACAAAACACTCTTAGTCATTTAGTTTTAACAGATGCTATTGGCAAAAAACAATAAATGAACCAAGTTATTAAATTTAGAAGACTATTTAAATAACATTACACTGAGTTTCTATTGAAATGTCTTCTACTTTGGTAGAAAATCCACCAATACTTACCATAATTAATTATTGATTTATAATGATTTCTTGTCACCTGGTCCTCAAATGTGTGTTGCTATAACACAACTCTAAATTAGAAAATGTTATGTACTTTTTTCTTTTCCAGAGCATTTATTACCTTGTTCTAAGTCAAAATTGATTTGACACAGATGAACCCTTGTAGCTGGCAATCCTTCACCTAATGGTTTCTAAAGCAGATGTGCTGTCTTAACTTCTCAGGAGATGTTTCTATTTCTTTTGCTTTCTGGTAAGTGACCCAAACAATCAATTCTTTCCTTATTTCATAGTATTTTTTTACTTATTTGAGATTATTTATTTTTGTCTTGGCACTTCTCTATATACTGTCATGATGTTAGTTAACAATCAATCTGTCAAGAGCAGCATTTTCCCAGTTTGTTGAAGTTACTACTCCATGAGAGAAGTTCCAAAGGGTAACTGATTTTATTTCATAGTATACAAAGTTAGAAGGAGGGATGTCCTTGGATTTCTTTGGTGGCCTAGAAGTAAAATTTATTTATTTACTTGATTAATGTTTAAAAACTGATGGTATTGAACCATGATTCTAGTTATAATTCATATTAAGAAACTGTTTCACCTTTATTCCAGTGTATATAACTTCTTATGTTAAAAGAATAACCAGGAAATTGGTGTCAAAGAAATTTTGCTCCTGAATTCCACAGCACTCTTAAGAAAAGAATATTAGCATGGAGGGATGCTCTCTCTGTCTTTCTCTTCTAAGCTAGAAATAGTTCACCAAAACTTCCTTCAGCATATTGTATATTACTCTTATTTTAAAGTCACAAATCTTAACAGCTTTTTATCTAAATTTAAAACTAGATATTTTATGATAGCAATCTAATTGTTTCCAACATTCTTTCCAGAGTCTTGGGAGCCATGTTGTTTTGGCTTAACCATCAAGCTTCTCAAAATCATAACCATTGGCTCACAAACTATTTTATTGAACAAATAGCTCTGAAGTCCTCACAAACATAAATAACAATATCTGCACACTTTACATTCTATTCTGAACATTTCAAATCTCCAAGCTTGTAAACCTTGAGGTTTTTGTTCCAAAGAGATCATAAAATTGCATAATATAAAGGGAGAGAAAAGGTATAGGCAATTTCAACATAGGGATAGTTGATACCACTTTTTTCATGACATTAGAAATAGAGAAGAGGGCTGGCTATTGATATTGAAAATACAGAACTAAGGGATAAAGAGAAAGCAAAGGCTGCCTGAAAAGTCTCTTAATGTAGCTCATAGCAACAGAAAATAATGATGTTTATGCTGACTTAGTTCTACCCCCAAGCAAGAAGGGATTATTATAATTACTGTAGCAGTTTCCTCAGGTATCTGCATACGCAATATATTTTAACAATAAAGAGAGATTTAGCCTTAGTGTACTTGGTTAACTCTTTCCATACCAGTACTAACTTGCTATCATTTCGTTGTTGTTTAGTCACTAAGTTGTGTTGGACTCTTTGTGATGCCATGGATTGCAGCATGCCAGGCTTCCCTGTCCTTCACTATCTCCCGGAGCTTGCTCAAACTCATATTCATTGAGTCTGTGATGCCATCAAACCATCTCATCCTTTTCTGCCTCCTTCTCCTCTTGCTCTCAATCTTTCCCATCATTAGGGTCTTGTGAAGAGTCAGCTCTTCACATCAGGTAGCCAAAGTATTGGAACTTCAGCTTCAGCATCATTTCTTCTAATGAATATTCAGTGTTAATTTCCTCTAGGTTTGACTGCTTTGATATCCTTGCAGTCAAAAGGACTCTCAAGGGTCTTCTCCAGCAACACAATTTGAAATGCCTGCTCTCTTGGTTAGGTTTGCGTGTGTGCTAAATCACTCCAGTCATGTCCAACTCTTTTTAACCCTATGGACTGTAGCCTTATGGTTCCTCTGTCCATGGGATTCTCCTGCCAAGAATACTGGAGTGGGTTGCCATGCCCTCCTCCAGAGCATCTTTCTAACCTAAGGATTGAACCCAGGTCTTTTATGTCTCCAGCATTGGCAGGTGAACTCTTCACCACTAGTGGAATCTGGGAAGCCCCTTGTTTAGGTACAGTTTGTTTCAAATAGAAGTGTTGTATTTGGTAAATACAAGTGGATGATATTTTTCAGTGTTTGAAATGCTATATGCAGCTGCATAATATTTTAAAATATGAACTTGCATGCTTTTAGTCTCTCTATATTTTCAGATATTTTTTGCCTCTGGAGAGATATATGTTGAGGTCTCAAGAATACACGAAGCAAGGCCAAAAGCACTGTTCAAAACCCTGAAATTCTTACTCTCTCCTGAACATATAACACATGCCATTCCCAAAATCTAAGCTCTTAGTAAAATTTATATGATTGACTGATAAGATAGAAGTAAGAAAGGATGTGTGGAAAAAGTTAGCATCAACAAAAGGCATGTGGAAACGATTCCCTATAAAGCTAAAAAGAAATTTACTGTGGGCTTGCAGAATAAAGAGAGATATGTAACACCTGGGACAATTTAAGACAGCTCCAGTGCTGTTCCCCAGGAAGAGTTTGAAAGCGATGGCTACATAGTCATGGCCTAAGGAAACTGGATCATAGGTGCTTTTGCACTCATGAAAATACAATCACAAAGGCCCTGAATACTGCTGATGCAGGGACAGTGGATATCTTGTAGTAAAATATGTTAACAGCTAGATGATCTCAACATTCAGAGAGCCCCATCTCTACCTAGGTCTATCCTTTCCTGTCTTAGTATTGCTTAGGGTTCTAAATCACTGACATAACTCAAGAAGAAGGAACAAAACGAAAATAAAATCAAGAATGGTTAAGATTGCAGCCCTGTGGATTGAGTGATCAGATCTTAAACTGAATTACTGAAAGTGAAAGTGAAGTCGCTCAGTCGTGTCCCACTCTTTGCGACCACATGGACTGTAGCCTGCACCAGGCTTCTCAGTCCGTGGGATTTTCCAGGCAAGAGTACTGGAGTGGGTTGCCATTTCCTGCTCCAGGGGATCTTCCTGACCCAGGGGTCAAACCCAGGCCTCAGGGATCGAACCCAGGTCTTCCACCTTGCAGGCAGACGCTTTACCCTCTGAGCCACCAGGGAAGCTTACTGAAAAGAAATACCTATTTCTCACATAACTAACTTTGCCAAATGCAAATCAAAAACTCTGTGCATAATGGATACATGATATGTATCCAATGGATACATGAGGCACTATAAAAATTGACTTCAGATCAAAGTTATTTTGTTGTTCCAATGAAATATCCGCGTATTGTTCTTTAAGTAAATAAGTGGTCATTACTTTCAGATGCTAACTTGGGCTTCAGTATCATGCCAACTTCCCTTTCAATAAGCTAGTCCCCTCAAAGTGAAAAGATTTTTAAGAAATAAGTACTTTCAAATTGAGTCAAGCTTCAGAGTGCCCTGTTGTCTATGTACATTTATACATAACTGCACATGGTTCATTGAAAGATAGATCAGATAAATCTATTAATTGTTTGACCAGTCTAGGAGATAGCTATATATAGAACTTGAAATTTTGAACAGTCTTTCCCTATATGTTCATGAGTTTGTGAAGGTAACAAGATTGGAGGATTGGAGGATTGGAGGAGTTCCAAATTCATAGAAACGTCAGTGAAGGAGGACAATGCTAAAAAGGTGAGTTCAGTTCAGTTGCTCAGTTGTGTCCAACTCTTTGTGACCCCATGAATCACAGCACGCCAGGCCTCCCTGTCCAGCACCAACTCCCGGAGTTCACTCAAACTCACGTCCATCAAGTCAGTGATGCCATCCAGCCATCTCATCCTCTGTCGTCCCCTTCTCCTCCTGCCCCCAATCCCTTCCAGCAACAGAATCTTTTCCAATAAGTCAACTCTTCTCATGAGGTGGCCAAAGTACTGGAGTTTCAGCTTTAGCATCATTCCTTCCAAAGAAATCCCAGGGCTGATCTCCTTCAGAATGGACTGGTTGGATCTCCTTGCAGTCCAAGGGACTCTCAAGAGTCTTCTCCAACACCACATTTCAAAAGAATCAATTCTTTGGTGCTCAGCCTTCTTCATAGTCCAACTCTCACATCCATACATGACTACTGGAAAAACCATAGCCTTGAGTAGAAGGACCTTTGTTGGCCAAGTAATCTCTCTGCTTTTCAATATGCTATCTAGGTTGGTCATAACTTTCCTTCCAAGGAGTAAGCATCTTTTAATTTCATGGCTGCAGTCACCATCTGCAGTGATTTTGGAGCCCCTCAAAATAAAGTCTGACACTGTTTCCAGTGTTTCTCCATCTATTTGCCATGAAGCGATCAGACCAGATGCCATGATCTTCGTTTTTTGAATGTTGAGGTTTAAGCCAACTTTTTCACTCTCCACTTTCACTTTCATCAAGTTCCTCTTCACTTTCTGTCGAAAGGGTGGTGTCATTTGTATATCTGAGGTTATTGATATTTCCACCAGCAATCTTGATTCCAGTTGGTGCTTCTTCCAGCCCAGCGTTTCTCATGATGTACTCTGCATAGAAGTTAAATAAGCAGGGTGACAATATACAGCCTTGATGTACTCCTTTTCCGATTTGAAACCAGTCTGTTGTTCCATGTCCAGTTCTAACTATTGCTTCCTGACCTGCATATAGGTTTCTCAAGAGGCAGGTTAGGTGGTCTGGTATTCCCATCTCCCTCAGAATCTTCCTCAGAATCACAGTTTATTGTGATGCACACAGTCAAAGGCTTTGGCATAGTCAATAAAGCAGAAATAGATGTTTTTCTAAACTCTTTTGCTTTTTCATGATCCAGCAGATGTTGGCAATTTGATCTCTGGTTCCTCTGCCTTTTCTAAAACCAGCTTGAACGTCAGGAAGTTCAGGGTTCACATATTGCTGAAGCCTGGCTTGGAAAATTTTGAGCGTTACTTTACTACTGTGTGAGATGAATGCAATTGTGCGGTAGTTTGAGCATTCTTTGGCATTGCCTTTCTTTGCGATTGGAATGAAAACTGACCTTTTCCAGTCCTATGGGCACTGCTGCATTTTCCAAATTTGCTGACATATTGAGTGTAGCACTTTCACAGCATCATCCTTCAGGATTTGAAACAGCTCAACTGGAATTCCATCACCTCGACTAGCTTTGTTCATAGTGATGCTTTCTAAGGCCCCCCTGCCTTCACATTCCAGGATGTCTGGCTCTAGGTGAGTGATCATACCATCATGATTATCTTGGTCATGAAGATCTTTTTTGTACAGTTCTTCTGTGTATTCTTGCCATCTCTTCTTAATATCTTCTGCTTCTGTTAGGTCCATACTGTTTCTGTCCTTTATCAAGCCCATCTTTTCATGAAATATTTCCTTGGTATCTCTGATTTTCTTGAAGAGATCTCTAGTCTTTCCTGTTCTGTTGTTTTCCTCTATTTCTTTGCATTGATTGCTGAGGAAGGCTTTCTTATCTCTCCTTGCTATTGTTTGGAACTCTGCATTCAGATGCTTATATCTTTCCTTTTCTCCTTTGCTTTTCGCTTCTCTTCTTTTCACAAATAGGAGGCTATTTGTAAGGCCTCCTCAGACAGCCATTTTTCTTTTTTGCATTTCTTTTCCATGGGGATGGTCTTGATCCCTGTCTCCTGTATAATGTCACGAATCTCCGTCCATCGTTCATCAGGCACTCTGTGTATCAGATCTTGTCCCTTAAATCTATTTATCACTTCCACTGTATAATCATAAGACATTTGATTTAGGTCATACCTGAATGGTCCAGTGGTTTTCCCTACTTTCTTCAATTTAAGTCTGAATTTGGCAATAAGGAATTCATAATCTGAGCCACAGTCAGCTCCTGGTCTTGTTTTTGTTGACTGTATAGAGCTTCTCCATCTTTGGCTGCAAAGAATATAATCAATCTGATTTCTTTGTTGCCCATATGGTGATGTCCATGTGTAGAGTCTTCTCTTGTGTTGTTGGAAGAGGATGTTTACTATGACCAGTGCATTTTCTTGGCAAAACTCTATTAGTCTTTGCCCTGCTTCATTCCGCATTCCAAGGCCATATTTGCCTGTTACTCCAGGTATTTCCTGACTTCCTACTTTTGCATTCCCATCCCCTATAATGAAAAGGACATCTTTTTTGGGTATTAGTTCTAAAAGGTCTTTTAGGTCTTCATAGAACTGTTCAACTTCAGCTTCTTCAGCATTACTGTTTGGGGCATAGACTTGGATTACTGTGACATTGAATGGCTTGCCTTGGAAATGAACAGAGATCATTCTGTCGTTTTTGAGATTGCATCCAAGGACTGTATTTCAAACTCTTTTGTTGACCATGATGGCTATTCCACTTCTTCTAAGGGATTCCTGCCCACAGTAGTAGATATAATGTCATCTGAATTAAATTCACCCATTCCAGTCCATTTTAGTTCGCTGATTCCTAGACTGTTGACATTCACTCTTGCTGTCTCTTGTTTGACCACTTCCAATTTGCCTTGATTCATGGACCTGACATTCCAGGTTCCTATGCAATATTGCTCTTTACAGCATCAGATCTTACTTCTATTACCAGTCACATCCACAACTGGGTATTGTTTTTACTTTGCCTCAACCCTTCATTCTTTCTGGAGTTATTTCTCTACTGATCTCCAGTAGCATATTGGGCACCTACTGGCCTGGGGAGTTCCTCTTTCAGTATCCTATCATTTTGCCTTTTCATACTGTTCATGGGGTTCTCAAGGCAAGAATACTGAAGTGGTTTGCCATTCCCTTCTCCATGGACCACATTCTGTCAGTCCTCTCTACCATGACCCACCCATCTTTGGTGGCCCCATGGGCATGGGTTAGTTTCATTGAGTTAGAGAAGGTTGTGGTCCTAGTGTGATTAGATTGACTAGTTTTCTGTGATTATGGTTTCAGTGTGTCTGCCCTCTGATGCTCTCTTGTAACACCTACCATCTTGCTTGGGTTTCTCTTACCTTGCGCATGGGGTATCTCTTCACGGCTGCTCCAGCAAAGCACAGCCGCTGCTCCTTACCTTTGTTGAGAGATATCTCCTTGCTGCTGCCCTTCCTGACCTTGCATCTCTTAAATTTAATATAGTGCTAGTACTAGTGCTAAGTTGCTTTAGTCATGTCCATAGTTTTTCCCTACTCCATTTCCTGAAGATATTGATACTTTTGTATCCTTGAGGAGGGAAAAATTGGACTTCATTGTCATGTGTAATCTGGTGGTTTTGATATTTAACCTTTTCCTTATACAACTGTTAATCTCATAATTCTCTCATTATACTTCAGAGGCATTTTTTTTAAACAACCCACTCCAGCATACTGGCCTGGAGAATTTCATAGACTGTATACGCCTTATGGTCGCAAAGAGTTGGATACCACTGAGAAACTAAAAAAAATATTTTAGAGGCATTGTTTTTCAAATTTTGAAACTCAGAAATTTATATATTGTATATATTTAACTTTTATACATAAAAATAACTTTTGACATATATAAATAGCTGTATATATATGTAAATTACTGTATATATGTGAATAGATTTACTTTGGTACAAATTGACCACAGATATTATCTTTGTGTATGAGAATGTTTAAAAGGCACTATTTTATGTTTCAATAATGGTGAAATCTTAAATCACCTTAGACTTTGAATCTTTGAATATAAGACTTATCTCTGTATGATTGGTTAATATAGGTATAGCACTTCAAAAGTGACCTTAAGACCTGTTGAATATTATCTAAATGTTTGCTATTATCATTTAATTTTCTTTTTTAACTTTCTATTTTGAAATAAGTTTAGACTCATGAAAAACTTACAAATATAGTACAGAGTTTCCTCATACTTCCATTACTAAACTTCCCTTAATGTTAACGTCTTACACAACTGGAGTAGAAGCATTGAATTTAAGAATGATATTATCACTAATGGAAAAGTAATGACATTTGCTGTTAAAGCAAAGCACAGCCCATCTCATCCCTGCTCACTGACTGTATAACTGCACAAGCATCTTTGATCTATTGTATGTCCAAGTTTCTCATCTTCAAATTAGAAACTGAAGTGTCATTGCGTTATTTTCCAGACCTAAAGTAGATAATAGCTGCAAAGTAATAAGCTCTTCAGAGAGCCATCAAAATGAATGACTATGTTTCCAAAAAATTAGGCAAAGGAAGTAGGACCCAGAGAAGACAGGCATAATCTAATAGCTCTTATTTGGCTTCTCATAGAATACATTTTAGGCTATTTTAGATAACTGTGAACTGGCTGTATTTCCTAACCTATAATTGATTACCAATTATGGGTCAGACTGGGGGTACCAAAAAGATAACACATACTTTTCTCTCCTAATGCGATTATAGCCTGGTGAACTGTCAAACACATTCTCAAGATTGATTTGTGTGCAGAGTCAAATGTGGTCTTCTAGAAGGATGATAGGTAGAGAAGAAAGTAAATCCATCTGCATTTTGCAGACATGGAAACAGTCTACAAAATGGTAACAGCTTTCCACTGTTCACAATTTGAAGGAAAGTCTATACTTTTCAACCTGGAAATTTGTTAATTTAGGTTTCTGAAAAAGTTACTTAATATATATGTAACAGCTCTTGGGCCATGTTTTACACCAATAGCCACTTTTGAGTGGCGTTATTAAGAACAATTATCCAAGACTTGCTTAGTGTGGATTAATGTAATCAGTCAAGATTACAATTGAAGAGTATACTGAAATTTACTAAAATAGTGTTATGTAAAAGCTTATGCAGAAATTTCATTAAAAGTAAATAGCAGTTTTTCAACAAATGGTAAGCGACCAACCAAAAGGATAGCAGATTAAGCCTATATATATTAAATCCAAACTTAGATCTGAAAGCATTTTAAATCATGCTTTAATCTATCAATCCTCTATCCATCTGTATGTGTATGTATGTTTGTATCATGTATGTATTTATTTTTCATCTAACTGGGATGATGGATGAAGTAAAAATCGAAGTTAAGAGGGAAATGCATGTATCATTTACTTGTAAGCTTTCTTTCTCACTTTAAATAATCCTATTGAGGGTAATGTTTTTTTCTAGATTAGCCTGCCATAACAATACCATGGATTGAGGATTTAAACAATGTTTACTTTTCCACTGTTTTGGAGGCTAGAAGTTCAAGATCAGAATGTCATGACAATTGGGTTCTGATAAGAGCTCTCTTCCTAGTTTGCAAAGCACTGCCTTCTCCCTGTGTCCTCACATGGCAGAGACAGAGAGATAGAGTGAGTGAGCAAGCTCTCTGTGTTTCTTCTTCAGTTCAGTTCAGTTCAGTTCAGTCACTCAGTCGTGTCTGACTCTGCTACTTTGGACTGCAGCATGCGAGGCTTCCCTGTCTATCACCAACTCCCAGGGTTGAGTAAGCCAATCATGTCCATTGAGTCGGTGATGCCATCCAAACCTCTCACCTTCTGTCATCTCCTTCTCCTCCTGCCTTCAGTCTTTCCCAGCATCAGGGTCTTTGCAAATGAGGCAGTTCTTCGCATCAAGTGGCCAAAGTACTGCAGTTTCAGCTTCAGTATCAGACCTTCCAATGAATATTCAGGACTGATTTAGGATGGATTAGTCAGATCTCCTAGTGGTCCAAGGGACTCTCAAGAGTCTTTTCCAACACCAAATTTTAAAAGTATCAATTCTTCAGCATTCAGCTTTCTTTACAGTCCAACTCCCACATCTGTACATGACTACTGGAAAAAGCATAGCTTTGACTAGACAGACCTTTGTTGGCAAAGTAATGTCTCTGCTTTTTAATATGGTGTCTACATTGGTCATAACTTTTCTTCCAAAGAGTGTCTTTTCATTTCATGGCTGCAGTCACCATCTGTAGTGATTTTGGAGCCCAAAAATATAAAGTCAGCAACTGTTTTGACTGTTACTCCATACATTTCCCATGAAGTGATGGGACCAGATGCCATGATCTTACACTCTCCTCTTTTCCTTGCATCAAGAGGCTCTTTCTTTCTTGTTCGCTTTCTGCCATAAAGGTGGTGTCATCTGCATATCTGAAGTTATTGATATTTCTCCAGGCAATCTTGATTCCAGCTTCTGCTTCATCCAGTCCAGCATTTCTCATGATGTACTCTGCATGTAAGTTAAATAAGCAGGGTGACAATATATGGCCTTGATGGACTCCTTTCCTGATTTGGAACCATTCTGTTCCATGTCCAGTTCTAACTGTTGCTTCTTGACCTGCATAGAGATTTCTCAGGAGGCAGGTCAGGTGGTCTGGTATCCCCATCTCTTTAAGGATTTTCCATAGTTTGTTGTGATCCACACAGTCAAAGGCTTTGCATAGCCAAATAAAGTAGAAGTAGATGTTTTTATGGAACTCTCTTGCTTTTTCAGTGATCCAGCAGATGTTGGCAATTTGATCTGTGGTTCCTCTGCCTTTTTTAAAGCCAGCTTGACATCTGAAAGTTCACAGTTGATGTACTATTGAAGCCTGACTTGGAGAATTTTGAGCATTACTTTGCTAGTGTCTGAGATGAGTGCAATTGTGCAGTAGTTTGAGCATTCTTTGGCATTGCCTCTTTTTGGGACTGGAATGAAAGCTCACGTTTTCCAGTCCCGTGGCCACTGCTGAGTTTTCCAATTTGCTGGCATACTGGGTGCAGTACTTTCACAGCATCATCTTTCAGAATTTGAAATAGCTCAACTGGAATTCCATCACCTCCACCAGGTTTGATCATAGTGATCCTTCCTAAGGCCCCCTTGACTTCACATTCCAGTATGTCTGGCTCTAGGTGAGTGATTGTGGTCGTGGTGAGATAACCACTGTGATTACCTCGGTCATAAAGATCTTTTTTGCATAGATCTTTTTTGCATCTGTGTATTCTTCCCCCTCTTCCTCTTCTTAATATCTTCTGTTTCTTTTAGTTCCCTACCATTTCTGTCCTTTATTGTGCCCATCTTTGCTGGAAATGTTCCCTTGGTATCTCTAATTTTCTTCAAGCGATCTCTAGTCTTTCCCATTCTATTGTTTTCCTCTATTTCTTTGCATTGAACACTGAGGAAGGCTTCTTTTCTCTCCTTGCTATACTTTGGAACTCTGCATTCAAATGGGTATATCTTTCCTTTTCTCCTTTGCCTTTCACTTCTCTTCTTTTCTCAGCTATTTGTAAGGCCTCCTCAGACAACCATTTTACCTTTTTGCACATTTTTTTCTTGGTGATGGTCTTGGTCATTGCCTCTTGTACAAAGTCACGAACCTCCATCCGTAGGTCTTCAGGCACTCTGTCTATCAGATCTTGTCCCTTAAATCTATTTCTCACTTTTACTGTATAATCATAAGGGATTTGATTTAGGTCATACCTGAATGGTCTAGTGGTTTTCCCTACTTTCTTCAATTTAAGTCTGAATTTGACAATAGGGAGTTGATGATCTGAGCCACGGTCAGCTTCCAGTCTTGTTTTTGCTGACTGTATAGAGCTTCTCCATTTTTGGCTGCAAAGAATATAATCAATTTGATTTCAGTGTCGAACATCTGGTGATGTCCATATGTAGAGTCTTCTCTTGTGTTGTTGGAAGAGGGTGTTTTCTATGACCAGTGCATACTCTTGGCAGAACTCTATTAGCTTTTGCCCTGTTTCATTCTGTACTCCAAGGCCAAATTGGCCTGTTATTTCAGGTGTTTCTTGACTTCCTACTTTTTCATTCCACTCCCCTACAATGACAAGGACCTTTTTGGGTGTTAGTTCTAGGAGGTCTTGTAGGTCTTCATAGAACTGTTCAACTTTGGCTTCTTAAGCATAACTTGTCAGGGCATAGACTTAGATTACTGTGATATTGAATGGTTTGCTTTGGAAATGAACAGTGATCATTCTATCATTTTTGAGATTGCATCCAAGTACTGCATTTCAGACTCTTTTGTTGACTATGATGGCTAATCCATTTCTTCTAAGGGATTCCTGCCCACAGTAGTAGATATAATGGTCATCTGAGTTAAATTCACCCATTCCAGTCAATCTTAGTTTGCTGATTCCTAAAATAATGTTCACTTTTACCATCTGCTGTTTGTCCACTTCCAATTTGCCTTGATTCATGGATGTAATGTTCCTGGTTCCTATGCAATATTGCTCTTACAGCATAGGACTTTACTTCCATCACCATTCACATCCACAAATGGGTGTTGTTTTTTCTTTGAGTCTGTCTCTTCATTCTTTTCGGAGTTAGTTCTCCACTGATCTCCAGTAGTGTATTGAGCACCTACTGACCTGGGGTGTTCATCTTTCTGTGTCCTATCTTTTTTGGCTTTTCATGATGTTCATGGGGTTTTCAGGGTAAGAATAGTGAAGTGGTTTTCCATTCCCTTTTCCAGTGGACCACATTTTGACAGGACTCTCCACCATGACCCATCCATCTTGGGTGGCCCTATATGGCACGGCTAATAGTTTCATTGAGTTAGAAAGACTGTGGTCCATGTGATCAGATTTGTTAGTTATCTGTGATTGTGGTTTTCATTCTTCCAAGGGCACTAATCCAATAATGAGGGTCCATTACATGACCTCATCCAAACCTAATTATCTCCCAAAGGCCCATCTGCAAATACCATGATGTTTTTGGAGGAATTCCAAATTAATAAGACCTTCCTACCCAGTCTCGATTATGAGTTTTAAAAGTGTGTAATGGTATGTAGCATGAATTAAAGCTTATATTTGTGTTGATATAGATGAGTGTTTTTAGAAAGGGTTAAGATAATGGAAAATTGTTGCTAATCAAGGCTATGATCTTCAATAGCAACACCCTCTTCCAACAACACAAGAGATGACTCTGCACGTGGACATCACCGGATAGTTAATACTGAAATCAGACTGATTACACTCTTTTCAGCCAAAGATGCAGAAACTCTATATTATCAGCAAAAATAAGACCAGGAGCTGACTGTGGCTTAGATCATGTATTCCTTATTACAATATTCAGACTTAAAGAAAGAGGAAAAACCACCAGACCATTCAGGTATGATGTAAATCAAATCCCTTATGATTATACAGTGTAAGTGACAAATAGATTCAAGAGATTAGACCTAATAGATAGAATGCCTGAAAAACTATGGATGCAGAATTGTAACACTGTACAGGAGCTGGTGATCAAAATCATACCAAAGAAGAACAAATGCAAGAACAAAAACTGTCTGAGGAGGCTTTACAAATGGCTAAGGAAGGAAGAAAAGGGAAAGACAAAGGAGAAAAAGGAGGCTATATCTATTTGAATGCAGAGTTCCAAAGAATAGCAAGGACAGATAAGAAAACCTTCCTCAGTGATCAGTGCAAAGAAATAGAGGAAAACAATAGGATGGGAAAGACTAGAGATCTCTTCAAGAAAATTAGAGATACAAGGGAATATTTCATGCAAAGATCGGCACAATAAAGGACAAAAATGGTATGGATCTAACAGAAGCAGAAGATATTAAGGAGAGGTGGCACGACTACACAGAACTATACAAAAAGATCTTCATGACCCAGAAAACCAAGATGGTGTGATCACTCACATACTGGAATGCAAAGTCAAGTGGGCCTCAGGAAGCATCACTGTGGACAAAGTTGATGGAGGTGATGGAATTACTGCTGCTGCTGCTGCTGAGTCACTTCAGTCGTGTCTGACTCTCTGCGACCCCATAGACGGCAGCCCATCAGGCTCCCTCGTCCCTGGGATTCTCCACGCAAGAACACTGGAGTGGGTTGCCATTCCCTTCTCCAATGCATGAAAGTGAAAAGTCAAAGTGAAGTCGCTCAGTTGTGTCCAACCCTCCGCGACCCCATGGACTGCAGCCTTCCAGGCTCTTCCATCCATGGGATTTTCCAGGCAAGACTACTGGAGTGGGGTGCCATTGCCTTCTCCAATTCCAGCTGAGTTATTTCAAATCCTAAAAGATGATGCTGTGAAAGTGTTGCACTCAATATACCAGCGAATTTGGAAAACTCAGCCAGAACTGGAAAAGGTCAGTTTTCATTCCAATCCCAAAGAAAGGCAATGCCAAAGAATGCTCAAACTACCACACAATTGCACTCATCTCACATGCTAGTAAAGTTATGGTTACAATTCTGCAAGCTAGGTGAAAACAGTACATGAACTGAGAACTTCCAGACGTACAAGCTGGATTTAAAAAAGAGAATTTCAGAAAAACATCTTCTTCTCTTTCATTGACTATGCTAAATCCTTTGACTGTTTGAATCACAATGAACTGTGGAAAATTCTTCAAGAGATGGGAATACCAGACCATCTTACCTACCTCCTGAGAAATCTGTATGGAGGTCAAGAAGCAACAGTTAAAACTGGACATGGAACAATGTACTGGTTCTACATTGGGAAAGGAGTACGTCAAGGATATATATTGTTACCTTGCTTATTTAACTTATAGCGTACAACATACAAAGTGCTGGACTCAATGAATCCTAAGCTGGAGTCAAGATTGCTGGGAGTAGTATCAACTACCACAGAGATGCAGATGATACCCCCTTTAGGCAGAAAGTGAGAAGTAACTAAATAGCCCCTTGATGGGCTTGAAAGAGAAATGTGAAAAATCTGGCTTAAACTCAACATTCAAAAAACTTAGATCATGGCATCTGGTCCCATCGCCTCATGGCAAATAGTTGGGGGAAAAGTGGAAGCAGTGACAGATTTTCTTTTCTGGGGTTCCAAAATGACTATGGAATGTGGTGACTTGTTGTTCAGCTGCTAAGTCTTGTCCAACTCTCTGCGCTCGCATGGACTGCAGCACATCAGGTCTCCCCGTCCCTCACTATCTCCTCAGAATTTGCCCAAGTTCATGAGTTGATGATACTATCCAACCATCTCATCCTCTGCCATCGTTTTCTCCTTTTGCCTTCCATCTTTCCCAGAATCAGGGTCTTTTCTAATGAGTCAGCTCTTGACATCAGGTGGCCAAAGTACTGGAGCTTCAGCTTCAGCATCAGTCCTTCCAGTGAATATTCAGGGTTTATTTCCTTTAGGAATGACTCGTTTCATATCCTTGCAGCCAAAGGGACTCTCCAGAGTCTTCTCCAGCTCTACAATTCAAAAACATTCACAGAGACTTCAGCCATGACATTAATAGACGTTTGTTCCTTGGAAGAAAAGCTCTGACCAACCTAGACAGTGTATTAAAAAAGAGACATTGCTTTGCCAACTAATGTCCATATAGTCCAAGGTATTGTTTCTCCAGTAGTCACATATGGATGTGTGAGTTGGGCCATAAAGAAGGCTGAGTGTTGAGAAATTGATACTTTTGAATTGTGCTGGAGCAGACTCTTGATAGTCACTTGGACTGCTGTATCGAGATCAATTCAGTCAATCCTAAAGTAAATCAGTCCTCAATATTCACTGGAAGGACTGATGCTGAAGCTGAAGCTTCAATACTTTGGCCACCTGATGCAAAGAGGAGATGACTCATTAGAACAGACTCTGATGGTGAGAAAGAGTGAGAAGGCGGTGACAGAGAATTAGACTGTTGGATGGCATCATAGACTCAATGGACATGAGTTTGAGCAAACTCCAGGAGATGGTGAAGGACAGGGAAACCTGGAATGCTGTAATTCATGGGGTTGCGAAGAGTCAGACACAACTTAGTGACTGCACACAATATCAGAAGAAAAAAAATAAAATCAATATTGGAATATTTCAAATTTATATAAGGTATAAGACAATGATGATGTGGTAACACTGTATTTTTAAAAATAGTGCATTAGTCATCTGTTTTCAAAAAATATGAAGCTAAAGTAATGTCTGTAAGACAGATATAAAAGTGTCAAATGGTAAAGAATCTGCCTGCAAGGCAAGAGATCCAGGTTCCATCTCTGGGTCAGGAAGATCCCCTGGAGAAAGAGGGTCATCTACCTCCTTATGCTACCTAGTCCTGAATTCTTACCTGGAGAGTTCTTTGGACAGAGAAACTTGGTAGGCTATAGTCCATGAGGTCATAAAGAATCAGACCTGACTGAGCAACTAACACTTTCAGTTTCACAGATATAAACAGAACTCCTAAATAAGATAAAACACAACAGTCATAGAAACAGGCACAATAAACCACAAAAAAACTTAATAATAGTCAACTTTTTATAGTCATGCCATTAATTAGTGAAAATCATCCAGTTATGTTTTGAAGGTGTCTTAGTAACTTTTAACCTATCTCCCACTCCTTGAAGGTTGGAAAGAGTTGGTCGAATACAATGGTAATAGTTGCTACATTGAGTACAATAGTGCACACTTGACTGAAGATGAATGCTCTATTGGCTGTAAGTCATCTTATAAACTCTCATGAAAATTAGCTGAAAAGACAGCATTACAGAATTTTCTTTTTTTTGCTTATCTTTTTCATTTCAATTAATTATCTAGGACCACAATCAACTTCACAGGCTTCTTTTAGAAATTTCTTCTCTGTGGCACTTCACCACAGAACAGAGTTTAACTAGATGGTTTTATTAGGATGCAATTAACACTTGGAGCTCAAAAAAAACCCAATGCTTCTTTTATTTAGCTCAGTTGAAGAAGCACCATCGGAGGCTTCCAGGGCAAGGTTCTGATAGTCAAAGGAGTGTTGACAGCCCACGTCCTTTGATGACAAGAAATTATAGTATAAAGAGATATATTTAAAATTATTATGTCTGAATATAAATCAATTTGGTAGCAAAAAAAAATCCACAATTCATTTCTTTTAAAAACAGATCTAAGAAAAGCTGTGGGCCTTTTATCCAAAGTTTTAGGGGTGAAATAAGGGCAAAGGACTTCTTTATGAGTTATCACAAAATATTACTCCAAATAGATTTGTGTTACTAAGAATCACATTTTAGGTCTAAATGACTGTTTGTGGAAGAATAATCCTCATTTTGCTTTAATTAGGAAGTTTGTATTCTACCATTCTGAAAAATCGAGAATTTTATATAACCAGAGATTTAAAATTAAGTTTGTGAGGACAGAGTGAGTATCTATGAAATTTGCTAATACACATAGACCACATATGCAATATATTTTCTATCCTTTTTTAAAAAAAAAAGTTTTCTTTGGTAAAACATGTTGTCTGTTTATTAAAGAAATATTGTTATGTTCATTCTTCATGGAGTAGCTAGAAGGAATGGGAATAAATTCCATGGGTATCATTGATAAATGTGGGTGGAGACCACAAAAACATGATAAATGAAACATCATTTTCTATCCACTGATTTATGTGGAAAATTCTGACTCCTGGTTACATTATCTAATAGAAGCACTATAAGGAGTGCCCCCTCTGACTATTTTCCAAAACAGCTTATTATTAAACATACTACCATTGATTAAAATTTTGATTTATTTGGAGCCTCTTTTCTTGTTTTTAACATTATTCTAATTTTCATGACAAAATCTTTTGAATGTTTACAATTTCCATCCTTCATGTTTTGCAGTTTATGTGAATCATTTCACTTGAGCAAATAAACAACCCTACAGACTAGGTAATGCTGTTAGACGATATTTTTTAAAAGAGTATACAGGCTTAGAAACAATGTGACTGATGAGACCAGGGTTACATCTGATGTAGATTTCACACTCACATACGCACAGACACACACACAAAGTGTGTATATTCTGAAATATGAATTGAGAAGAGCAGAATAAATATTCTTAAATAATTCTGTAGTAGATTATTCATCTATTATCCTTTACTATTTCCCTTTTCAGTACCTCTCAGCTCCTCCTTCTTCACCATACCCTCCAAATATACAAATAATTCCTCTTAAAGTATAAAGTTTACTGTACAGTTTATTGATAGGACTGTCCAATAAGGGTCAATATGATTCAGAGCTATGAGGAACTCATGTTGCTTTCTTTCTTTCTAACAGCTTTGAGCAAAAAGCCATAAATATTTGTGTAGTGCACATGAACAATATTAAACATTATTCACTCACAAATAGTGAAAACTTCTTCACTCATTCATCCACTCAAAATATTAATTTGAGCCAGGGATAATGGCAGACTAGAAATAATGCAAAGGAGAAGACAAACATGCTCCCTACACTCACAGAGCCCACCACTTTTATAAATTTGAAATATGCACTGATAATTACACATGTAGAATAGCAAAAAGGGAAGTTAGTGATGCTCTGGGAGAGAAAACATAGAAGCATATAAGCTTCTCTGGGAAGACAGGGAACATTTCCCTGAAGAATATGAGACTGAAATGGAAAAATTAATAATAAGAAAGAGTTCGGAAAAGAAAACACTGAAGGAAGAGTAGACCATGCAGGGAAAAAACAAAAATAAAAACAAAAAAAACAGCATGCAAACAGCTTGTGCAGTCAATAGAGGAGCTACTGAAAGAATAAAGGGTATCTGTAGCTTAGGCAGCTACAGGAGAATCCTGCTTTAGAAGAAGGGAGGAACCAAGTAATGCCATTCCTTTTTAACTATGGCGAATATCCTGAGAATGGGATTCCACTGAAAGCTTTTAAATGGCAGTGGGCACAACTGATTTACACTTCGGTTGCTCTGTAGAGATTAGAGAAGAGCAAGAGTGGAACAAGGGAAAGAGTTATGAGGTCATTACAATAATCCAAGAAGGAAAGATGGTGGTTTGAACTGTGCTAATACAATAGTGAAGAAACAGTGGAAGATAGAAGACTTATGAATAGCTTACTGAAGATGAAATGAGGAAGCAGTTGAGCGCCACTCTTAGAATTCAGGCCAAAGAAGTTAAGTGGACTGGAGAAGGCAGTGGCAACCCACTCCAGTACTCTTGCTTGGAAAATCCCATGGACGGAGGAGCCTGGTGGGCTGCAGTCCATGGGGTCGTGAAGAGTTGGGCACGACTGAGTGGCTTCCCTTTCAGTTTTCACTTTCATGCATTGGAGAAGGAAATGGCAACCCACTCCAGTGTTCTTGCCTGAAGAATCCTAGGGACGACAGAGCCTGGTGGGCTGCCATCTATGGGGTCGCACAGAGTCAGACACGACTTAAGGGATTTAGCAGCAGCAGCAGTTAAATGGTGGCAGTTAGTGTAGGGATGCTTGGAGAGGAGTAATTTTGAGTAAGAGGCAAGAAATTCACTATATAACATGTGCTTGAGATATTTACATGCCATATAAGTGAAGGTGGAAGTAAGAACCTGGCCATAATAGTCTGGAGTTCAGTAAATGTATAGTTTCATTGCGGATTTAGCGATTATCAGCATATTGAGGAAAACTGAAAAATTACAAAATAGTACATTTCTCTGGTGAGTTTATAGTGAAAAGACTACCTTGCTGAGTGCATGTGTGCATGTGTGTTAAGTCACTTCAGTCATGTCCAGCTCTGTAACCCTATGGACTGTAGCCTGCCTGGTTCCTCCATCCATTGGATTCTCCAGGTGAGAATACTGGACTGGGTTGCCATATTCTCCTCCAGGATGCTTAGAGCAGAGAGGAATTTTAATATTCAAGTGTTCCTTGGAGAAGAGTTTCTTTTAAAGGAGACAGAGAAGTGAAAAGAGGTAGACAAGAAAGACAGGAGTATGTGGTTCTATGAAGCTCAAATTCTCACAAAGTATTAAAATAAAGTAGTTTTCAATGTCTAATTATGCAAAGAAAGGCCAAATAATATAAGGACTGACTGGTATCCAGTGGAGTCATTTGCTTCTTTCAATGCTAATCTCTCATCATTTCCTAAGTGCATAATATACTTTTATTGGAATTAATATGATTACTTTCAGCTTCAATTTTGATAATTATTTTATCTAAATTTGTTAGGATGATAATCCATTGCTCTTAGCCATATAGCCATGGCAACTAGCAATTGGTTAAATATTTGACACCTACCAGTTCATGCAGTTTCCTTATAGTGTATGTCAGACACAGTAGATGATATAGTGGAACAAAAACTATGATGTGCATCTATTAAATCTGTAATATGGAATTTGCCAAATTTCATATGAGTCCCACCCTAGTGTTAGGAAACTTCTATGTGGGATTTCTTGGCTTTAGAAGAGTCATATTATATACATACTTCCCTGGTGGCTCATATGGTAAAAAATTCAATGTGGGAGATTGAATTCCTTGCAATTCAATTCCTTGTAATGAGGAAGAGCTGGGTTTTATTCCTGGGTGAGGAAGATCCCCTGGAGGAGAGCATGGTAACTCACTCCAGTATTCTTGCCTGGAGAATCCACATGGACAGAGGAACCTAGAAGGCTATAGCCCATGGGGCCACAAAGAGTAGTACATGACTGAGCGACTTTCACCCACTCATATACATGCTTTCCTTCTAGGAAGAAATCCCTACAGCCCAAATAATCTTCAGCATTCAAAAAATATTCTAATGATAATATAGTCATGGTAGACAGTTGGAAAGGCATTTTATTTATTGTTGGTTGGTGTGGTGGCATCACTGACTTGATGGACATGAGTTTGAGCAAGCTCTGGGAGTTGGTGATGAACAGGGAAGCCTGGCATGCTGCAATCCAAGGGGTCACAAAGAGTCAGACATTACTGAGAGACTGAATTGAACTGAACTGAGTGTGTACTTGTATGGTAGAGGTACTTTCTGGAACCTCTCAAATTTCCCCTTCCTAAGAATAGCCCTAACTGACCCAGCATGGGAAATTGAAGGTGTTTTGACAGGAGCCTTCCCAGAACAAGATTATATTAGCGCTGGGTTAGATAGCCTCAGGGAATTATTCAAGGGCAGATCTCATGGAAGATCTGACAGGACCAACGCCATCAGTTTCGGATGCTGCCTTTGATGGTTTAATGAATGTTATAAAGGTGTATATTTTTGCATATTTTCTAGGCACACAGCATAATTTATAAGCTGATGAATAACCATTGTTTAGACACTGACTTTTTAAAATTGAATATTATTGCTTTCCTCTCTTTTAGCAGTGACTCTCCATGCTGGCTGTGCATGAGAGTCACTGGAAGGCTGTGTAAATTATACAACAATCCAGAAACCATCTCTGCAAAGTGTAGTTCAGTATTACTGGAGTAACGCCCAGGGCACTGTATTTTTAAATGTTTCACATAAATTCCAAATGTATATTTCTCACTGGGAATCACAGGAATGCTATCAAAACACTTGGCTAATATCACTGATGGCTTGTTAGTGGCTGTTACAGTGGCAGAGGTGCCTAGCAAAATTATCTTTTTACACATTGCAAGACTGCAGAGAAATACTTCCAATACTGAAAATAACCATAACTTTTGGCTGTAAAAATGGCTCAATCCTGTCCCTTGGAGGCAAGATAATAAATCTGTGTGAATTTGTCCCTGAGGAAAATTTTTCATTTTCAGAACACTTTGCCATTTTTATAATGGGAGAAAGAGCAGTAAAATGCTTGTGGCAAAACAAAAGTTCAGAACTCCACTTACTGACTTTTTTTGAACCAAAGTTGATGGTATCAGTGAAAATTGTCCCTTTCCTTTGGTAACCAAAGAGAGTGCAGTATTTTTTTCTAAGCGCAATGAAGATACTTAATCAGCTTTAGAAAAGAGACATATACAAAGTCTTAATATATCTATGCATCCATCAATCATTTTAATAAGGGAGTGACAACAGTTTATATTTAGTGATAACATTCATAGCCTTTTTGATCATTCATAAATGTGTTAGATATGACTCATTTACTGTGCCTAAGGCCAGATAACCTTGATTACCTTCATTCAAAGAAATAACTTCAACACCATTTATAGGTATGTTTTGAACTGTAAATATTCATTTATACTTTAACTCAGATTCTTTACTTGGAAAATGAAGACATTTGGTGATATTTTCAAATTGTATGTAATGTTTAGCATGTTCAAGTTTCAACAAACTAAAGGCGCCAGATCAAATATCATTTCAGTTCAGTCACTCAGTCGTGTCCGACTCTTTGCGACCCCATGAATTGCAGCACGCCAGGCCTCCCTGTCCATCACCATCTCCCAGAGTTCACTCAGACTCACGTCCATTGAGTCCGTGATGCCATCCAGCCATCTCATCCTTGGTCGTCCCCTTCTCCTCCTGCCCACAATCCCTCCCAGCATCAGAGTCTTTTCCAATGAGTCAACTCTTCGCATGAGGTGGCCAAAGTACTAGAGTTTCAGCTTTAGCATCATTCCTTCCAAAGAATCCCAGGGCTGATCTCCTTCAGAATGGATTGGTTGGATCTCCTTGCAGTCCAAGGGATTCTCAATGGTCTTCTCCAACACCACAGTTCAAAAGCATCAATCCTTCGTCTCTCAGCCTTCTTCACAGTCCAACTCTCACATCCATACATGACCACTGGAAAAACCATAGCCTTGACTAGACGGAACTTAGTCGGCAAAGTAATGTCTCTGCTTTTGAATATGCTGTCTAGGTTGGTCATAACTTTTCTTCCAAGGAGTAAGCATCTTTTAATTTCATGGCTGCAGTCACCATCTGCAGTGACCTTGGAGCCCCCAGAAATGAAATCTGACACTGTTTCCACTGTTTCCCCATCTATTTGCCATGAAGTGATGGGACTGGCTGCCATGATCTTAGTTTTCTGAATGTTGAGCTTTAAGCCAACTTTTTCACTCTCCTCTTTCACTTTCATCAAGAGGCTTTTTAGCTCCTCTTCACCTTCTGCCATAAGGGTGGTGTCATCTGCATATGTGAGGTTATTGATATGTCTCCCAGCAATCATGATTCCAGCTTGTGTTTCTTCCAGTCCAGGGTTTCTCATGATATTTAGCATATAAGCTAAATAAGCAGGGTGACAATATACAGCCTTTACGTACTCCTTTTCCGATTTGGAACCAGTCTGTTCCATGTCCAGTTCTAACTGTTGGTTCCTAACCTGCATACAGATTTCTCAAGAGGCAAGTTAGGTACTCTGGTATTCCCATCTCTTTCAGAATTTTCCACAGTTTATTGTGATCCACACAGTCAAAGGCTTTGGCATAGTCAATAAAGCAGAAATAGATGTTTTTCTGGAACTCTCTTGCTTTTTCCATGATCCAGCAGATGTTGGCAATTTGATCTCTGGTTCCTCTGCCTTTTCTAAAACCAGCTTGAACATCAGGGACTTCACGGTTCATGTATTGATGAAGCCTGCCTTGGAGAATTTTGAGCATTATTTTACTAGCATATGAGATGAATGCAGTTGTGCAGTAGTTTGAGCATTCCTTGGCATTTCCTTTCTTTGGAATTGGAATGAAAACTGACCTTTTCCAGTCCTGTGGGCACTGCTGCATTTCCCAAATTTGCTGGCATATTGAGTGCAGCACTTTCATAGCATCATCCTTCAGGATTTGAGACAGCTCAACTGGAATTCCATCATCTCCACTAACTTTGTTCGTAGTGATGCTTTCTAAGGCCCACTTGACTTCACATTCCAAGATGTCTGGCTCTAGATTAGTGATCACACCATCACGATTATCTGGGTCGTGGAGATCTTTTTTGTACAGTTCTTCTGTGTATTCTTGTTACCTCTTCTTAATATCTTCTGCTTCTGTTAGGGCCATACCATTTCTGTCCTTTATCGAGCCCATCTTTTCATGAAATGTTCCCTTGATATCTCTAATTTTCTTAAAGAGATCTCTAGTCTTTCCCATTCTGTTGTTTTCCTCTATTTCTTTACATTGATTGCTGAGGAAGGCTTTCTTATCTCTTCTTGCTATTCTTTGGAACTCTGCATTCAGATGCTTATATCTTTCCTTTTCTCCTTTGCTTTTCTCTTCTCTTCTTTTCACAGCTATTTGTAAGGCCTCCCCAGACAGCCATTTTGCTTTTTTGCATTTCTTTTCCATGGGGATGGTCTTGATCCCTGTCTCCTGTACAATGTCATGAACCTCCATCCATACTTCATCAGGCAGTCTGTCTATCAGATCTAGGCCCTTAAGTCTATTTCTCACTTCCACTGTATAATCATAAGGAACTTGATTTAGGTCATACCTGAATGGTCTAGCAGTTTTCTCTATTTTCTTCAATTTGAGTCTGAATTTGGTAATAAGGAGTTCATGATTTTATACTGACTTAATTTTTGTACATAAAATTTTAGTGAAACACTGCCATGCCCATTCATTTACATACTGCCTATACACTCTTCTACATCACAATAGCAGAGTGTAGCAGTTGTGACAGAGACTATATAGCCCACAAATCCTAAAATACTTTCTATATGTTAATTAATAGAACAAATTTTCTATCTCCTGTCTTAGACTGTTATACACTATATCCAGTTGAAAACTACTTTAACTCTAATCGATTGATTCATTCATACATCCAGGTAAAGGTGGGTCCTTAAGTAAATATTTTTGTGTCACAACGATGTAATCCAGGATAAAGTGGTCTATAATATTTCTGTATGTGTTTGCAAAGTGACTTTAACTAGTTAAGGCAACTCATACAGAACTTACCCAGGTACAAAGAAAATTAATTTATATTTGATGTGAATCGGCAAGGGTCTTTCTATTAGGGAAAAAATTTTTTTCCCAAAAGCTTCTAGCAGACTAAATTTTGGTTCCACTGGCCATTATCTAGTTATATGAACATACCTAAATAAAACACAGGTAGAAGTATAGAATTACTGAAACTGGCTTAGAGTCTGGGGAAGAATCATCTGTATACAATTGGCACTCTGTCAGTAAGAGCAAGTTAGGGATGGGTGTGGGTTAGACATCCATCATTGTCTATCAGTGGGCCAGAGACACTCAGATTAGTATTTGGATCGGTGCTATCAAATTTCCTAGCTGTATAACTAGCTATGGTAAACTTATCTGTCAAATGGTCATAGTGTCATCCTTAATCTGTTTGTGTAAAGTGAAAATGTGATAACATGTGCTATATTCCTAGCATAAGACTTCAACATTCCAACTTTCCCTTTGGACAAATGGTGTGAGCATGAAGGAACTATCCAATATTTTCATCTTGTCCTCAAATTATTCATGTGATTTTGGTACCTGCCTTCAGTTGAGTCTCTATGAATGATGTAGAAATCCAATCATACAAGTCTCTGTACTCTTGCATATGTTGGGTCAAACTTGAATTCATTTCACAAAGTGCTCTCTGAGAAAATTAGGTCATATTCCTTCCACACTGCCTATAAAATAAAGCTTCTTAGGAGTCATCTAAACTTCAAACTGTGAGCTTGCCTCAGAGAATTCTCTTTTAGTAAAATAGGCAAATGAGTCATATTCATATATGTATACATAGATATATTTCTCAAAAAATAAATGGTCTAAATGTTTACAGCTTCTAATTCTTTCTATAACATTTTTAGCCATGATTTCCTTCAAGAATGAATTTTAGACAGTCAAGGTACTATTCTGGTTTCTTCTTGGGTCAAGACATATTTAATTTATTTTTCTATTTACATTGCATTCTCTTAGGGGTGAAAAAGAATAACTTTAACACATGAATTTAAGGCAATGAAGGTTTTCTCTCTTTTTTTTAATTTTTATTTTTACTTTATTTTACTTTACAATACTGTATTGGTTTTGCCATACATTGACATGAATCCACCACGGGTGTACATGCATTCCCAAACATGAACCCCCCCTCCCACCACCCTCCCCATAACATCTCTCTGGGTCATCCCCGTGTACCAGCCCCAAGCATGCTGTATCCTGCATTGGACATAGATTGGTGATTCGATTCTTACATGATAGTATACATGTTTCAATGCCATTCTCCCAAATCATCCCACCCTCTCCCTCTCCCTCTGAGTCCACAATGAATATAGTAAAGTTGCAGGATATAAAATCAACACACAGAAATCCCTTGCATTCCTATACACTAATAATGAGAAAGTAGAAAAAGAAATTAAGGAAACAATTCCGTTCACCATTGCAATGAAAAGAATAAAATACTTAGGAATATATCTACCTAAAGGTTTTCTCTTAAACACAGTTTTGTGGGTTAATTTTCCTGAATGATGTGTATTACAATTAAGATCCTGCCCAAAGTCATCATCAGCAGAAAGTACATTGTAACAAAAATAGTGATTTACATATAGTTAATATCTGCTGATACTAGATCAGTACAAGCATTTTGTCTAAGAGATATTAACAGATACACAGCCATTTTCAGCAGAAGTGTAATGCAAATTATGTTTCTGAATCTGTGTATATCTGATGTCTACATACAATTTTACAAACTGAATACAAATTGGATAGAAATATCACATAATTGTACCTTGGTCTTTTGTGTACATAATGTTTTTTCTAGCCTTAGTCAACTTAAAGTCTAAGCTATGGAGCAAAACAGTTTCATGATATGCCACACAATAATTTCTGTATATGTGTATATAGAGATATAATTTTATATTTATATAATACAATTTATACATATACACACAGTACTTTTATATGGTTCGAATGAATTTTTTTTAAATTTTAATCAAAGGTTCAATCCTTAACAGCCAAGATAGGGCTATTAAATTATCTAATACAATCTGCATATATACGTTTATTAAGAGAGACTATAGCATAGTGATGAAGAGTAAGGACTTTGAACTTTAAAGATATATTTCACATCTGTTTGTCAGCTGTGTGGTCTTCTTAACTCCAGTTCTTTATCTGTGAAATTGGATTTTGGAGACACCACATGGAGTTGTAAAGGTTGAATATGCATATAAACTACTTAGAATACCTGGCATAGACCCGGTGACCAATAAAAATAAATTGATACCACTCATTAATATTATCACTATCATTATTCTTATAATGCAATGCTGGAGAAGCAAAGAATAAAATGAGCCCTGATGGGAATTCAAAATGCTAGAGACAATAAAATGTTTGTTCAAAATGCATAAGGATAAAACAAAACCATTAAAATATAGAAAAGATAGAGGAAATAAAAGTAAAAATATTCATTTTATTAAATAAGTTGTTTAGTTGCTATGCTGTTAAATCATGTCCGATTCTTTTGTGACCCCATAAGAAGCTCCACTGTTTGTGGAATTTCCCAGGCAGGAAAACTGGAGGGGGTTGCCACTTCCTTCTCCAGGGGATTGTCCCCAACCAGGGATCAAGCCCATGTCTCTGGAAGTGGCAGGCAGATTCTTTACTGCTGAGCCACCAGGGAAGCCATTTATTAAATATATGTATGTATAAATATGTAATGAAGTACTGATATAATACCTATAAAACCAGTAGATTATTATACTAATATGTGTGCTCAGCCAGGTCTGATTCTTTGTGACCCCATGGACTGTAGCCTACCAGGTTCCTCTGTCCATGTAATTTTCCATGCAAGAACAGGGAGCAGGTAGCCATTTTCTACTCTATAGGATCTTCTTAACCCTGGAATCAAACCTGTGTCTCTTGTATCTCCTGCTTTGGCAGGCAGATTCTTTATCACTGCACCACCTGGGAAGCCTTATTATACTAGTACATATATAAAATAAAAACACAAAGATGAATTTAAAGGCAAGATAGACACAGCTGTGGAGAGAATTACCATGAACACAACCAAAGGGATAATGATAAGTAAAGAGATGAGGCTGAGAGGCATGGGAAATAAAAGAGGAAGATCTAAACAGACATCTAGTAAGATTTCCAAAATAAGGAAATAAAGAGAATTGGGATAATATAGTGAAGGGAAGTAATTAGGATAAAGATTGAGATATTGAATAAATATGACTGAAATGATGAAATAAAGTGAATCTTCACATTCAATAACTATACCATGTAAGGTATAAACAAAAATTTAATGTAAATGAAACAGCTTATAATACATAAATAGCATTGTAAATATGAATATGAATGCATTTCAAAAACACGTTGGTGGAATTAAAACAAAATTATCAAAAGGGCTCTTCTAGTGTTGACTCCCAGTCATATAAATTTAAAACTGTGCTAAACAACTGTTTATGAATATAAACAAAAAGTAAAGGGAAAAACTCCTCTTTATTTTTATTCATACAGTTTAGAGATATAAATGTGAGGCAAAGTTTAAATCCATATTTGGAAATAATATACAGTGGATTTCGTATAGGTGAAGGGAGTATGAGATTTAAGTTATATCTCAAATATTTTATGCCTTTAAAAAATAATTTAAAAAAGAAACTGAAGCCAACATAGCAAAATAGTGATATCAGTTTATTGGTCGTTGTTGGTGCACAAGGATATGTTATACTTTTCCCTGTGCATTTAGAGTAATTTTTAAAAATTTAACCATTGAGCCCTTATGAGATCTAGTATTTTATAGAAGACAGTTCTTAAGAGAAAATACTATGGGGAATTCTTCATTAATTAGATGGTTAACACAGATTTTTGGGACTAGAAAAAAAATTTTCCCCAAAACCCATATAAGTTGAACTACAAGGAATGTACCATATCTCTCAAAAAATTAGGGAGCTATATCAGTCTTGCCAGGAACTGAAACTGGTTCCAGAGAGTCTAAGAATTTCAGAACTGATACATATTCTACTAAGGGTCATTTCAAGAGACATTTATAAACTAGATGCTCCAGATTCAAACTTTACCAACACAATTATAAAAAAATGATTTAATATAGAGGATCTATAAACATTTTTACTTAAAATTAAAAATGTTTTTACTGAGACATGAACATTAAAATGGAAACAATGAAACAATGAAAACACATGCAAAGTGAGAAACCCAAATCACACAAATATTCTTTCTCTATGCTTGAAAGAGAGCATTTGTTTCCATAAAAACAGAAAAAAATATTCAAGCTATTGTCATATATGCAAAGATTTCACTATATTTTCTGTTTACAGTGTAGTTAAGATTGAAAGATTAAAGCAATTTTATAAGGATAAGGGGTGTGTGGAATATGATATCAGAATGGCATTTCAGGTCCTCTCTGTTTTCGAACCTTTCTCTGTTCAGTTCAGTCGCTCAGATGTGTCTGACTCTTTGCAATCCGAAGAATTGCAGCACGCCAGGCCTCTCTGTCCATCACCAACTCAAGAAGTTCACCCAAACTCATGTCCATCGAGTAGGTGATACCATCCATCCATCCATCTCATTCTATGTCATCCCCTTCTCCTCCTGTGCCCAATCCCTCCCAGCATCAGGGTTTTTTCAAACTAGTGAACTCTCCGCATGAGGTGGCCAAAGTATTGGAGTTTCAGATTTAGCATCAGTCCTTCCAATGAACACCCAGAACTGATTTTCTTTAGAATGACTGGTTAGATCTCCTTGCAGTCCAAGGGACTCTCAAGAGTCTTCTCCAACACCACAGTTCAACAGCATCATTCTTCAGTGCTCAGCTTTCTTCACAGTCCAACTCTCACATCCATACATGACCACTAGAAAAACCATAGCCTTGACTAGACAGACCTTTATTGGCAAAGTAATGTCTCTGTTTTTGGATATGCTATCTAGGTTGGTCATAACTTTCCTTCTAAGGAGTAAGCATCTTTTAATTTCATGACTGCAGTCACCATCTGCAGTGACCTTGCAGCCCCCCAAAATAAAGTCTGACACTGTTTCCCCTGTTTCCCCATCTATTTCCCATGAAGTGATGGGACCAGATGCCATGATCTTCGTTTTCTGAAGGTTGAGCTTTAAGCCAACTTTTTCACTCTCCACTTTCACTTTCATCAAGAGGCTTTTTAGTTCCTCTTCACTTTCTGCCATAAGGGTGGTATCATCTGCATATCTGAGGTTATTGATATTTCTCCCGGAAATCTTGAGTCCAGCTTGTGCTTCTTCCAGCCCAGCATTTCTCATGATGTGCTCTGCATATGAATTAAATAAGCAGGATGACAATATATAGCCTTTACGTACTCCTTTTCCAATTTGGAACCAGTCTGTTGTTCCATGTCCAGTTCTAACTGTTGCTCCCTGACCTGCATATAGGTTTCTCAAGAGGTAGGTCAGGTGGTCTGGTATTTCCATCTCTTTCAGAATTTTCCACAGTTTATTTTGATCCATACAGTCAAAGCCTTTGGCATAGTCAATAAAGCAGAAATAGATGTTTTTCTGGAACTTTCTTGCTTTTTTTGACGATCCAATGGATGTTGGCAATTTGATCTCTGGTTCCTCTGCCTTTTCTAAAACCAGCTTGAACATATGGAAGTTCATGGTTCATGTAATGATGAAGCCTGGCTTGGAGAATTTTGAGCATTACTAGAGTGTGAGATGAGTGCAATTGTGCGGTAGTTTGAGCATTCTTTTGCATTACCTTTCTTTGGAATTGGAATGAAAACTGACCTTTTCCTGTCCTGTGGTCACTGCTGCTTTTCCAAATTTGCTGAAATATTGAGTGTAGCACTTTCACAGCATCATCTTTCAGGATTTGAAATAGCTCAACTGGAATTCCATCACCTCCACTAGCTTTGTTCGTAGTGATGCTTTCTAAGGCCCACTTGACTTCACATTCCAGGATGTCTGGCTCTAGGTGAGTGATCATACCATCATGATTATCTGGGTTGTGAATATCTTTTTTTGTACAGTTTTTCTGTGTATTCTTGCTACCTCTTAATATCTTCTGCTTCTGTTAGGTTCATACCATTTCTGTGCTTTATCGAGCCCATCTTTGCATGACATGTTCCCTTGGTATCTCTAATTTCCTTGAAGAGATCTATAGTCTTTCTCATTCTGTTGTTTTCCTCTATTTCTTTGCATTGGTTGCTGAGGAAGGCTTTCTTTTCTCTCCTTGCTTTTCTTTGGAACTCTGCATTCAGATACTTATATCTTTCCTTTTCTCCTTTGCTTTTCTCTTCTCTTCTTTTCACAGCTATTTGTAAGGCCTCCTCAGACAGCCATTTTTCTTTTTTGCATTTCTTTTCCATGGGGATGGTCTTGATTCCTGTCTCCTGTACAATGTCACAAATCTCTGTCCATAGTTCATCAGGCACTCTGTCTATCAGATCTAGGCCCTTAAATCTATTTCTCACTACCACTGTATAATCATAAGGGACTTGGTTTAGGTCATACCTGAATGGTTTAGTGGTTTTCCCTACTTTCTTCAATTTAAGTCTGAATTTGGCAATAAGGAGTTCTGAGCCACAGTCAGCTCCCGGTCTTATTTTTGCTGACTGTATAGAGCTTCTCCATCTTTGGCTGCAAAGAACATAATCAATCTGATTTTGGTGTTGACCATCTGGTGATGTCCATGTGTAGAGTCCTCGTGTGTTGTTGGAAGGGGGTGTTTGCTATGACCAGTGCATTCTCTTGGCAAAACTCTATTAGCTTTTGCCCTGCTTCATTCTGTACTCCAAGGCCAAATTTGCCTATTACTCCAGGTATTTCTTGACTTCCTACTTTTTTATTCCAATCCCCTAAAGTGAGGAGGACATCTGTAGGGGGTGTTAGTTCTACAAGATCTTGTAGGTATTCATAGAATCATTCAACTTCAGCTTCTTCAGAGTTACTCGTTGGGGCATAAGCTTGGATTACCGTGACATTGATTGCTTTGCCTTGCAAATGAACAGAGATCATTCTGTCGTTTTTGAGATTGCATCCAAGGACTCCATTTCAGACTCTTTTGTTGACCATGATGGCTACTCCATTTCTTCTAAGGAAGTAGCCCACAGTAGTAGATATAATGGTCATCTGAGTTAAATTCACCCATTCCAGCCCATTTTAGTTTGCTGATTCCTCAAATGTCAAGGTTCACTCTTGCCATCTCCTGTTTGGCCACTTCCAATTTGCCTTGATTCATGGACCTAACATTCCAGGTTTCTATGCAGTATTGCTCTTTACAGCATTGGACCTTGCCTCTATCACCAGTCACATCCACAACTGGGTATATTTTTTTTCTTTGGCTCCATGCCTTCATTTTCTCTGAAGTTATTTCTCCACTGATCTCCAGTAGCCTATAGGGCACCTACCGACCTGGGGAGTTCCCCTTTCAGTGTCCTATCATTTTGCCTTTTCATACTGTTCATGGGGTTCTCAAGGCAAAAATAGTGAATTGGTTTGGCATTCCCTTCTCCAGTGACCACATTCTGTCATAGCTCTCCATCATGACCAGTCATCTTGGGTGGCCCCACATAGCATGGCATTGTTTCATCTAACACAGCAGAACCTTTATAGAAGCAGGAAGAGTGAGCAGTGCCGTGTCATCTTTCAGTCATAATGTTAGGCTCTGCTCCCTTCTGCATGATTCTTGTGACTGATGGAAGAAGCTGAGCAAATTTTAAACATAATTACACTAGTGGTACAATAAAGAAGACAGAGATTGGGAACTAGCTCTCCATGTATTTACAGTGCTGTTTCCTTTTTTAAATTTTTGTTTGAAATTATGCACACACACATATATTCATTTCAGAAAAACTGTGATGTGCTTAAGCATATCCATGTCTATATCTGTATCTATTTCTAAAAGCTACAATCTCTTCACTCAGAAATAATCATTATTAATGTTATTAATATACATATTCATATAGATCTAAGACATAAAACCCCCTATTTTCCAATTTTGTGATTTTTTTGTTATTTTTGGCCTAACAATACCAGGCAAATGTCTTTCTAAGCTTTCTATTGTATTTTAAGGTCTAGGGAGTTCTGAACATTCTTGTACAAATATGGAATTGCAGATCTTACAAAATGAGTCTATGTATTAATGAAAACAAAACCTGATATTCCAAACCAAAACTCCGTTTCTCTGACTTTGAAGAGATGATCTTGAAACTGAGCAGGACACTGTGGGGCCTTCCTGGGGATAGATCCCCACATCTACTCCCTGCTCCATATCTTCTGCCTCTTGTTTGTTTAAAAAAAGGAAAAAGGAAAGAAAACGTTAGCTTCCCAGGCCTTTTCCAGGTTCAAAAGAACAAATTTAATCAGAGGAGTAAGGAAAAGCAGTAACAAAGGAAAAGTCAAGTAAGACAACATAATAATAGTTTAACCATAAAATAAAGTCTTCCCAGGTGGAGCGGTGGTATAGAATCTGTCTGGAATACAAGAGATGCAAGAGACATGTGTTCAGTCTCTGGGTTGGGAAGATCCCCTGGAGTAGGAAATAGCAACCCACTCCAGTATCCTTCCTGGAAAATTCCATGGACAGAGGAGCCTGGCGGGCTACAGTCCATGGGGTCAAAAAATAGTTGGATATGACTGAGTGCACACACATCATAAAACAAATGCAAGGCATGGACATTTTGTTCCTCCTCAAGGATTATAGATAATATCCTGAGCCATATTTTTGTGTTGTTTTACAGATACTAAAACTCCCACCAGATGGAAGAAGCTAACTGCTTGATGACCATGAAGACTAGCCCCCAGAGGGGTGGAGCCTGAGGGTTGATAAAGCTGACCCCAGTGACCTAACATGGTTACCTCACTACCAATCAATCAGAGAACTGTGCATGAGCTGATCACATACTGGTGACCCTCTCCCTCACTCTGTGTTTAAAAACCTTTTCCTAAAAGCCATGGGAGAGATTGAGTCTTTTGAACAGAAGTTACCCATTCTCCTTACTTGGCTCCACATTACAGGAAAAGCTATAATTTTCCTCACTACAATCTGGTCCCAGTGGATTGGCTTTACAGTACATGGGCAAGCAAACTTAAGTTTGGTTCAGTAACAGTCTATCATATTCTTTTAAAAACATTACTCCAAGTCCTTTTACCTGGACAAACAAATTCTAGACACTAAGAAGTCCCCAATTCTGAATGAATAACACAACATTGTAGTGATGTATTTTCAATAGCTTACAACTGCATGCCAATTTGAAGAATTGAGCTCTTTAAGTAAAAAGATGATAATGATGATGATCATTATTATGATATACTGATCAGTCAGTTCAGTTGCTCAGTCGTGTCCAACTCTGCGACCCCATGAACTGCAGCATGCCAGGCTTCCCTGCTCATCACCAACTCCCGGAGCCTACTCAAACTCACGTCTTTCACATTGGTGATGCCATCCAACCATCTCATCCTCTGTCGTCCCCTTCTCCTCCCACCTTCAGTCTTTTCCAGCATCAGGGTCTTTTCCAATGAGTCAGTTCTTCACATCAGGTGGCCAATGTACTGGAGTTTCAGCTTCAGCATCAGTCCTTCCAATGAATATTCAGGACTGATTTCCTTTAGGGTTGACTGGTTGGATCTCCATGATATACTGATACTACTGTATAAAACATTGAATCTAGGTTAACAGATTGTGAATTTAGTAGGTATTAGAATTGAAATAATATTCTGTGGGTTTCATTCAAATACATAAACTCAATGCCTCCTTTTGAGGGTCTTATTTGAGGTTCATAAATAATAAAACCAAAAGATTATACTTTAAACTCATTGGCTATTTATGTACATGAACACTTGTGAAAATGTTCTTACAGAGCTACTTTTGCAGCACAACAGGTCATGGGAATAGTTGCAAAACCAAGAAATTGTTGAATTGATGTATTACAGGAGTAAAAATTAATACTACTTATTTTTCTACCAATTCTTACCAAATTTATAGATATTAATCCACTTATCTATGATAGATAATATTTAAATTTCTGCATGTGTATTTTTACTTGTAAAACAAAGACTTCTTGTGCTATGTGCGTGCATGTTAAATCACTTCGGTTGTGTCTGATTCTTTATGTCCCTATGGACTGTAGACCACCAGATGCCTCTGTCCATCAGATTCTCCAGACAAGAATACTGGAGTAGGCAGCCATGCCCTCAGTTGTCATAAAAGTTGACCTTTGCCTGTTTTCTTAAGCAAGATCTACTATACACGATGTGAATGTAGTTGAAGAGGATCTTATGTTTTAACAATAAATTTTATTAAAATAAGTAGATAAATTGAAAACAGTTAATACTACAAGCTGCTTTTCCCGCTGTTATTGAAGTCATATAAGAGTGATGTTAGGAACAAATCTGTTGAGAAAAGCTGAAAGAGACAATATTTTTCACCCAAATAGAAAGCACTGCCCAGACCAACAGTGCTCTGCACAATATCATACTCTATGTACTATATTATCAATTACAACAGATGGTATAATTGGAAGGACAAAATAATCATTAACTACAAAGCACTTTTCCCCAGGCTTTCAGAAATAAAACATGCACTGTAGGGAGTATACTTATGTTGTCTCATCCAGTATTCATGAAGTTCAGTTACTCTTAACCTAAAAAGAATGACAAAATATTAACCCTGTCATTATAAATCAGCTCTACTACAAATGTCTTTCCCACTAAAAGATTAAAATACTTCTTACAAAACGATGATCAGAATCAACAAATTTGCAACTAGTTGCTGCTGGTTTAAAGTTTAGAGCTTTGAAATTAAACGTTTAATATCAAGCTATGATGACATTTAAACAATATTTTGAGGTTTTCTTTTTGATGTCAACAACATTCACCAAGCATCTGCTCTGTGCCAGGCACAAATATGGTGTTGATACACATTAGTGAGCAAGAAAGACACAGACTATTCTCTTGGAAGTAATAGTAAAGACGGGGGTTAAAAAAAAAAGAATAAGGAAATAAGTACAAATACAATAAATGCTCTGAAGAAAGAAAAGTGAAATAAAAAAAAAGAAAGAAGGAAGGAAGGAATGCTACATAATATGTGACGAGGAATCTC
Source organism: Budorcas taxicolor (assembly GCF_023091745.1). Lineage (NCBI taxonomy): Eukaryota > Metazoa > Chordata > Mammalia > Artiodactyla > Bovidae > Budorcas > Budorcas taxicolor. Next base: position 113,990,219 of record NC_068910.1, on the reverse strand, counting down.
TACTGAGATGATGGCACGGATGATCTGAGCAATATACAAGGGCAAAGAAACTAGGTATATGATTATCTGGGGACATAAGTTTCAGACAAATCACATGGGCTGTACCATCCCTGAAGTGACAGTGAGTGTGGCTAATTTAAAATAAAGTAAAAATAGCTAACATGACCAGAGGTGAGGTTAGAGTGGTCAGAAGGACCAGGACATGTAGGGCCTAAACACAATAGATGAGCTCAGATTTTATTTTCAGGGAACAGAAAGCCCTTTGAGGAATTTAAGTAGGAGATAATAATATAGCCTGATTCATATTTTGACTATATCACACTGACTGTGTGAGGTAAGTGTTGAAGCAAAGGCTTGTCATCCATTTGAGGTGAAAGACAGTTCAGAAAAGTGTGACAGTAGTGGAATGGAGGAAGGAGAATGGATGACAGATACGCCCTGAGGAATGAATCAATAGGAATGAGATTCAGAGTGATCAAAGATGATTCCTAGTATTATGTCTCGAGAAATTTGGGAGATGATGATGCCATTTTCTAAGATGGTAAAACCTAGGAGAAGAGATGAATTGCAAAGTTAGTAAATCAAAACTGTTTTGGATAATTGAAGTTTGAGGATATCTATTATAGTTGCATGAAAAATACCAAGTATGGAATCTGGAGCTCAGGGATGAAGCCATGATTGAAAATGTGAAAATGGGTGCCATGGATATAAGAAAGTATGTAAATCCAAGGGACTGGAACCACAGATTTCAATATTGTTGCAACAATATGAACATATAATAGGAAATAGGGTTCATGTGAGGCCTTATAGGTCATGTCAAAAACTTTACTTTCACCGCAAAGGAAATGGGAAAAGACTGAAAAGCTCAAATAGAGGATTGATAGGTTTTGTATTTTTAAATACTCTTGCTGTGGGGAGAACATGCTGGAAGGAGTAAGATCGAAACATGAAGACCTGTAGGATGCTATTGCGGAGTCAGGTGAAAGTATAGCTAACAACGGGAGTACATACAAGTCACCTGATTTTACATATATTTTGGGAGTAGAGACAAGAAGACTGCCTGAGGGATTAGATTCAGAACCTGAGACAAAACGGGCTTCCCTGATTTCTCAGACGGTAACGAATTCATCTGCAATGTAGGAGACCAGAGTTTGATCCCTGGGCAGGGAAGATTCCCTGGAGTAGGGAATGGTTAACCACTCCAATACTCTTGTCTGGAGAATCCCCACGGACAGAGGAGCCTGATGGGCTACTGTTCATAGGGTCGTGAAGAGTCAGACACATCTGAGAAACTTTCACTGAGACAAAATGCTGTGTCAAGAATGACTCCCAGGTTTTTTGATCTGGGCATCTTAAAGGACACAATGATCATCACCAAAAAGGTAGAAGGATATGGGAAAAGTGTATGAGGGTTTTCCCGAGAAATAGAACTAATAAAGATATATATATATATATATATATATATATATATATATAATTTTACAAAATATATATAAAATCAGACTTGAGAACCAGAGGAACTGAGGGTGAGTGTAAGCTCCAGTGAATTGGAGAAAATGTGATGAGATGTCTCAGCTCAACTATCTGAGGCAGAAGAAAGAGGCAAATTCCTTCGTTTTCTGCCTTTTGTTCTATTCAAGTCTTCAGTGGATTGGATGATGCCCTACCACATGGAAAAGACAATCTTCTTTACAAAATCCATCAATTTAAATGCTTATTTCATCCAGGAACATCAGCATAGACTCATATGCACATAATGTTTAATCTGAGTATCCTATGGCCTGTCAAGCTGACACATAAAATTAACTTTCACATACAGGATTGCATAAAATATGAGGAGTTCAGTTTTTATGTGTTCACTTTAAGGAATGTGTCTAGATTACCAGGTGGATATTGGTATGCTTATGAAATTGGCAGAAGAGAAAACAGTAGTCCCAGTGGGTTAGATACTGGCCAAGAATCATATTAGTCTACCAAGTTTAACATAAATTATACCGTATTTCACTTATATTCATCTTAAGTACAGGGGCTCTTCCATGAAAGCAGTCAGTTGCCTGATTATTCTATTTAGGTTTTCATTTTAGAAATGTGTATAGGTATTCCCTGAGATATTTAGAGACTTGATCTCTAAATTTCGTAAAGTTTGACAGCCATAGTCTGTGAAATAGAATTCATTTCAGCCACCATTATCTCTAATGGTGTCTCTAGTAAAGATAACTATTTAATTACTGTCAATAGATGGACACAATCATATTATAATTTTCTATATGCTATTTGGTGAATAACTAATCTTGTAAGAGATTTTATCCTATGTTTTATCACTGACTTTCTATTTTATATGTTCCTATATTCAAAATATATATACTGTTGGGATGCAAATGGTGATTTTCATGGGGTGGAAAGAATTTTCAAACATGAGTAGGTGCTATTAAAAATGATATTAAAATCATTACATTGATTTGTCTTAGAATCTCAGGTTGGTCTTCTATTATTATTCTTAAAAGTAAACAAGTGTGATTTAGACTGTCACTATTCTTTCCTGCACTCCACCAAACAATAATTCTTCACAAGCTTATCTTGACTTTCAATTTTATTGGACAAAGATTTGATTCCATCCTAATACATTAGCCAGAACAAAACAGCCATATGGGACACATTCGACCTTGAGACAAATAACTCTGGAAAGCTTCTTAATTGATATTCTTCTTTCTATATTCTGTTTAAAGTTTGTCTACTAGATAAACAAACTTCAAGTAAGACATAGCAATCTATAGGTTGGGTTAAGTTCAGTTCAGCCAAATAAAATGTTAAATAACTTAGTTAAAGCTTATCTACAACAAAGCTGCCAAGTGAGAAAAACTGAGCCCCAGAGTTCCCATAAAGCAGACATTCTGGTGGGATTTCTGGTTCTTATTTCCTTATGACTTTAGGATAATCTGCGAACAGCTTTCTGTGTCTTCTCTGCAAAGAATACATGCATAGTGGCTTGATTAAAAAGAGAACTAATGATGATTACTATTTTTGGCTCTCAATGGGTTTTCATTCAATGTTCCAACATACTTGGTTTATACATTTAAGAATAGAGGACAGTTAGTAGAAATAATCTGTATGTTTCTATTTATGTTGTTCAAATTTATTGCTTTATATTAAATCTAAGGGGATCTTTAAGGACATCAACATTTTTTGTGATTTGCATTACATCTGCTTGAGAATGAGAAAAATTATCTTCATAAAAACAAAGAGTGAAGCCTTAAGTTCCATACTGTTTGCTCCATTTATTATGTCCAAGCTTATCTTTACAAAGTAATTTAAATTATTTCCACCAAAAGTGTATGAATACTCAATTTTATATCTTAACTGCAATAGAGAGCAAGTGAATGAAACTTAGTCCTGTCCAACTCTTTGCAACCTCACGGACCATACAGTCCATGGAATTCTCCAGGCAAGAATACTGAAATGAGTAGCCTTTCCCTTCTCCAGGAGATCTCCCCAACCCAGGGATAGAACCCAGCTCTCCCGCATTGCAGGCAGATTCTTTACCAGCTGAGCCAAAAGAGCGGTACTATATAATAGGGTGAAATAACAGAGTTCTGCATTTTTAATGCTTTTACTTTTGATCAATAATGGCCTTATAAAAACTATGTGTTCCATATGCTTTTCTGATGTTCCCTACTTTAATGTAGAGGAATATCAACCTCTTTATTCAGTGAAAACATGAACTTTTCAGAAATTACTAAAAAAGATGAAAGTGAAAGTTACTCAGTTGTGTGACTCTTTGTGACCCCATGAACTATACAGTCCATGGAATTCTTCAGGTCAGAACGCTGGAGTGGGTAGCCTTTCCCTTCTCCAGGGGATCTTCACAACCAATGGATTGAACCCTGTTCTCTGCATTGCAGGTGGATTCTTTACCAGCTGAGCTACCAGGGAAGCCCAAGTCAAAAAGATAATTAAAAACAGAAGAGAATAACAGATACTATCTATTCATTTACAACTTTCTAAAGACCACTCCAAAGAACAGGTAAGTTTATTGGGTAAACTCCCTACATTTTTTCCTTCTTGAAACTGAAAGTGAAAGTCACTCAGTCCTGTCTCACTCTTTGCGACCCCATGGACTATACACTCCATGGAATTCTCCAGGCCAGAATGCTGGAGTGGGTAGCCTTTCCCTTCTCTAGGGGATCTTCCCAATCCAGAGATGGAACTCAGGTCTCTCACATTTAAGGTGGATTCCTTCCATCTTTCCTACAAAAGAATCCCTTTCCCTTCTTAACTCTAACTAAAGACATACTTTAGATACTTCATTTTTTCCCCAACATAAGAAACAACAGTCTTATCTAAGCTTTGGCAAGTTACTACAAGAAAAGACTATTTCTTTTGTTCTCCTATAATACTTGATGTCAACTGCAGCTTTTCCTCTTAATTTTAATTGTAAATTCATATTTATTAAGAAAGAAATATGTAATTACAAAGGGCACAAGGCAGACAATCTTCACAGCTCTCCCTTAAGCTTCCTCTCAATTTATAATCATTGTGAGACATATATAAATAATTTCTCTCTCTCTATATATATATATATAGAGAGAGAGAGAGAAACAAGTAGAAGATAAAAGGCATACATGATCACCTACCCAGAGAATACTACTGTTCACATCTCAGTGTTTGTCTTCCAGTATCCATTTTGGCTTTCTAATAATACACACAAAAACACACACTACACAGAAAGAACATACATTTCTCTTGTCACAGGCTGAAGAAGGCAATAACTTTAGCTTTTCATTATTTTCCCATGTCTGGGATTCATTTTTGTCTTGAGTTTTTCATTTATTCTTGGAAATAATTAGATTCTGGCTCATGTCACTCTGGGACCCTCAAAAACATAAGGGGATATTTTTAATCTAATTATCTAAGCACTCCATGACAAAAGGTATGTTACGCTCCTAGAACATCAATGAAGTTGCTGGGTACTCTTTTTTTGGAGAAGATTGCTTTGGACACTATTACTCCATGGACTTCCCCAAGGAAGCAAGGTGTACATTCTTTTTGTGCTTAGCTATTCAAACACGTCAACTTACTCTATAATCTTTCCCTGATACTTGAGGTTTGCAGAGAGGTGGGGTGTGGGAATGGGGACAGATTGCTGGGCCTCTTAGTTTACTCTTTTCCCCTTCCCAAACTCAGTTTATCAAAAAATATTGATGTGGTAGCATATACTAACACTGCTTATAGACTCTACAGTTTGCTTTGCAACATTTTAAGGTTTAAAATTTTAAATTAAAAAAAAATTAGGTTCTGCAACAGAATTTTTTTTCTTATTGCAATAACTAATAAGTTCAAAGACTGCCTAGAATTTAAATGTCATGAATTTGCTTCTTTCACACTAGTATATCTTGGAGAAGGAAATGGCAACCAGCTCCAATATTCTTGCCTAGAGAATCCCTTGGACAGAGGAGCCTGGTGGGCTACTGCCCACAGGATCACACAGAGTCGGACACGACTGAAGCAACTTAGCATGCATACATGCATTGGAGAAGGAAATGGCAACCCACTCCAGTATTCTTGCCCAGAGAATCCCAGGGACAGAGGAGCCAGATGGGCTGCCATCTATGGGCTTGCACAGTCAGACATGACTGAAGCGACTTAGCAGCAGCAACAGCAACAATACTAGTATATCATATTTATCATCCTTTCTCTGTAATATCTCAGCATCATCTTCTAGTTTAGCTGTTGGTAGGGGAAAGGTATGTGGGTGATTTAGATAATCAAGAACTATACTTTAGAACATTTTGCAAAATATTGTCCTTATATTTAGTCTTTATGTATTGTGAGTATTTTAATTTGTGGACAATCATTTGAATAGCTGCCTTTTGTAACATAATTTATGACTTAACTATGTTTTATGAATATCTCTCTTAGATACTTTCAAAAAGGCTACACCTAGATATCAAACAAATATGTGTAGATTATAAATAAATAAATAAATATCAGGGGGCTTCCCAAGTGGTGCTAGTGGTAAAGAACTTGCCTGCCAATGCAGAAGATGTTTAAGAGACATGGATTCGATCCCTGTATCAGGAAGACACAGCATACCCACTCCAATATTCTTGCCTGGAGAACCCCATGAAGAGAGATGCCTGATTGGCTACAGTCCATGGGGGTCATAAAGAGTCGGACATAACTGAAGTGACTTAGTATGCATATACATATGATTTTTGTCCTTTGACCTAGGTTTAAATCAAGTTTGATGCCTTTTATTGAGGTAAGCTTCTATAAAAATTTTAAGAATGTCCTTGAAAATATTTATGTGTTTTCTTTAATAATTATCATATTTCACTCTTATGAGTCCAGCATTTTAAAAATAAAGTTACTGAAAATATTTTAAATAAAAAGTAAAATCACTGGAACATTATAAAATTACATATGTGCTTTACATGTAAACCTATTGACTAAAATAAAATTTGTTTATAAAAAAAGAGAAAATAGTTTGAAGATACATGAGTAAGAGCACATGAAGATACATGAGTCTCATCATCAGATAGTTGACATTGATATAAATGATACTAATAATATACATTCTTGCTCATTTATACAGCATTACTTTTGCTCTGTTCCTAGATGCTTGAAAAATGCATAATATGTGACACTCCTTGAATATAATTATCATATAGTAAGCTCTTAAACTTATAGCATAGTGAGAATGTTTATGATTATGTGTAACTTTTTCTGTGGCAACAGGTTAATCTGTGCTTTATTTTTAGACATGCAATATTTGCCACAGTTTTCATGTTTTTCTCCACTGAAAATCTGAGAATTTTCATTTTTAGTGATTCTAGTTGAGCTAAGTATTCATTTTGATTGTAGTCATTTGCTCCATCTCCTGAACGATTCTATGTTCTTCAGGGTAGCAGAAACTGTTAATGAAGGCTTTCACTGTCTTCCTTTGCAATGTTCATTAAAGTTCAATCTTAGTTTTTCAAAGGAATAAAAGTAAGCTACATTTTCTTATGGTTCTGTACTTTACAAGGCCCCAGACACACCCTTCAAATGGTGGAGACTTTCCATATCTCGGTACAATTTGCCTCACAGCATTTGGTAAATATACTTTAAAGATGGTTTCATTTATTGGAAACAAGGCAGTTTTATTTGCATTTGAAATCTCTTCTATCAGGATATATATAATAGTCAGATGTACTTTTGGGATATGAAGCATTTTTCGTGATGGATACTTGTGCACAATTATATGTTATCACCCTTGTTACTGTGAAGATAGCAGGTCAATGGATAAATGAATGGGTAGTCTTGAATATCAAGTAATGGTATAATCCATTTTAGTGATCTTTGTCTCTTTCAGAGGCAGTGTCTTATTCTCAATAAGTCAACACATTTACCTATTCTTACATATTTTATCAAAAGGAGAAATATCTTTATGTTTACTAAGTGCTTTGAAAGGCATGAATGCAAGTAAAATAATTCAACATTAGTATAAGTATTACTCTGTTAATGAAATAGTTCAGTACTTAGCATGATAAACTTGGTAAAACTCGAGAAAAATTAACTGATTTTGCAAGTTTATTAGACTTACTTTAAAAACCATAAATGAATGTCATTGCCTTTATAATGGAAAACATAAATTCTCTTCAAATTGGCATTTGGTTAGAAAAGATAAAACTAATTTATTTCCATTTTGTTGTTGCAGTTTTAAAAATGATTTATAAACTATATTAGACAATGCACAAAACAAATCATGATACCTATATATACTTTTCCATCTATGTATATATATATGCTATCAGATAATGAGAACATTCTTGGATAGTTATATAATAGCTGCTTATATTTATAAAAGATAAAATACCAGAGAATATACCTTATGAAATAAAAATTAAAGTACACCACATTACATTGAAAGTTTTTGAAAATCATCTCTGTGTAAATATGCTTAGTCAATTTGCCATGCATAACAAATTCTATGTTTGCTACAACCTGCAAATAATGTCAAGTGTATAATTTTTTCTAGTTCATTTTATTTGACATGGAGTTTTTAAAATAAATGTAAGCTTTGGGCTCATAAAAAGTTCAGAATTCAGTTATAATCAATAGTGTGCCACTATTTTTTGATTATTCCAGCAAAAGCCATAGATGGAGAAGAAGTATAACAGCTTTCGCTGTGATTTTTCTGGAAGAAACATTTTGAAGAAATGAAAAGTGGGAAAGTGGCATGACAGTGGACTGATGGGTACTTTTTAATAACAAGTGAAGTCGTGGGTTTTCACTTCTACCTGCTCAAACAGCTCCTTTTACTCATGTGTACAGATATTCTTCAAGGTTACCTTCTCACTGAGAGAGGAGAAATATTCTCACAATGATCTTTTAAGAATAAATTTAAGAAAAATAACTTTTGAATGATTAAAAATTTGGAATTAATCTGTGAAAATTGGGATAAAAAGGGTTGGTTGGGGAATGTATTTTTTAAAGGTAAGAAGAAAATTACGGTAAGTATAAAAGGAGAGATGATTTCTTTGATATCTTTTGGGTTTGGATATTCTGTAACACCTTATTCATAAATTCTAAGCAATAAATGGCATAACTTATGAAGGTTTTTGATGTGTATGTGGGAGTGAAGTGTATATCTGTGAATTCTAATTTGGTATCTAATTTTGCTATCTACTGTTGGTCTAAACCTTTGTTAGTGTGGAAAACTCAATTGTTTTCTAGTGTTGCTAGAGGCTCAATTGCAAAGAGAAATACTCAGAGCCAAGATTTACCTTGTGTGTTCACAAGTGCTTGCGGGTGTCTGTCCTGTCAGAGCATACTCCTCCCTCTGTTTGATTGCATAGTCAACTTGGTTTCCTTCATGTTCTTCAGACTAAAAATTCTACTCTTTTATAAGAAATTTGGCCATTTCTTGAAGGTCAGAGTTTGACAGATATTTAGACCAATAACCAGCCTTCCACTCCCATAAGTTTATTTTTTCTAGTGGCTTCCCAGGTGGCACTAGTGGTAAAGAATCTGCCTTCCAATGCAGGAGATGTAAAAGACATGGGTTCGATCCCTGGGTTGAGAAGATCCCCTGGAGAAGGGCATGGCAACCCACTCCTGTATTCTTGCCTGGAGAATCCCATGGATGGAGGAGTCTGGTGGGCTACCCTCCATAGAGTTGCAAACAGTCTGACACTTCTGAAGCAACTTAGCACACATTGGAATAATGAGATTAAAAGACACTTACTTCTTGGAAGGAAAATTATGACCAACCTAGATATCATATTAAATAGCAGACACAGCACTTTGTTGACAAGAGGTCCATATGGTCAAAGCTATAGCTTTGCCAGCAGTCATGTATGGATGTGAGAGTTGGACCATAAAGAAGGCTGAGTGCCGAAGAACTGATGCTTTGGAATTATGGTGCTGGAGAAGACTCTTGAGAGTCCCTTGGATTGCAAGGAGATCAAACCAGTCAATCTTAAAGGAAATCAACCATGAATATTCACTAGATGGACTGATGATGAGGGTTCAATACTTTGGCTACCAGATGTGAAGAGCTGGCTCATTGGAGGCAAAATGAGAAGGGGGCAAAGAGAATGAAATGGTTAGATAGCATCATCGACTCAATGGACATGAATTTGAGCAAACTCTGGGAGATAGTGAAGGACAGGGAAACACCTGTCCTGCAGGTGTGCTGCAGCCCAGGGTATCACAAAGAGTCAGACACAATTTAGCAACTGAACAACAGCAGGAATAATGAGAATTTGCTGAGTCTTGCAGGGAAAGATGCAGTTTCTGATTATAGATCCTAAGTACCTCTTGGGAGAAAATCAAAGAAAATGCCAAATTATAACTGAGTTAATACTATATGCATCATTTAAAAAAGGAAAATCAGAGAGAATTATTATAGAGGAAGGATTTCATCAAATTAGGAAATATCTAGTTTGCTATATTTTATTTATGATTATACTTGAACTGTCATCTTTTCTAATTTTAAATGATATTTTTTCCCTTGAGATCTACATTATGTAAATATGAAAAATCTCACTTGCTCCATTTGAGAACTTAGAAACACTAAGAATTGTTTAAGTTTGAAATAACAAAAATGAAAATATCTGACATATCAAGAGAAAGATTCTGTATTGTTTTCTATACATTCTTTTACTATGAATTTATCTAAAACATTTCTCTACCTCTTAATTTCCATGTCTGTCTTTTTTATCTTCATTATAAATCCTCTCTGCTTTCACTCTTCAAAAAAAATTGTACCACTCTTAGCTAAATATTTATTGATACAATTATCCCTGCCTTTTAGAAAGATTCAATAGTTGAAGCCAATAAAAGGAAGACCTGTAATTTAATCATGTAGACCAAAGAACATGGTATACACAGGATCATAGTACTAACTTTGTTACTTGAAGGCAGCCTACTTATTTTCATTTCTATGTTTTAATGTCTTAATCTGAAAAATGGAAATTGTGTGTACATTCTGAGCTTAAGATATGACAGGTGGGTGCATATGCATGTGTGAGTGTGTTTTAGTGTGTGCTTGGGCACATATGGGAGATATTGAAGGATAATGCATGTGAAGTACATGTGAAGAGTTTTGTTTGTTTACTAGCAGATGTTTACTCAATTTCAGATATAATCATTAAGTTACTCCTATTTTTCAGAATTCATTCAATTCACATATTACTCTGCTGGACTTATATTATTATGTTATGAAGAGAGCATTAAAAATAATTAGAATTAAACTACAATCATAAATGCAAATGAAAAAATTATACTGATACATGAATAGTGATTTGTATAGTGCTTTCTCTGTTGATTTAATAATTTCCAGTGGTTTCTTGGTAATTATGGACAGTCACCTTGGCTCCACTCTAGAAAGAACATAACTCTTCCCCTGAGAGGACTATCACAGATGTTCCTTCACTTCCCATCCCTATTGTAGTCTGAACAACTTGCTACATTTTACCCCCTAAACAAATTTACAGTCATCACTGTATTCTCAGTGTGTTCATTCTTGGTCTGCAGAAATAAATTTTGCACTTTCTAGACATCACCTGGGAGCTATAGACCATACTATGTGATCCAAGATATGAAATAATTATTGCCTTAAATCTCCTCTTTTGAAGGAATATACAAAGAATATATAGCATGTAGCTAAAAAGTAGAAGCATATCTTGGGAAATGCTCTCATCTAGAGTCAAGGCACATGTATCCTGTTTGCAATCTTTATATACTTTGTGCTAGCAGATCAGTTTTTATCCTTTAAAGCTTTTTAGAATAACACATGGATACACATTATAATAGTGTAAAGTATTAGAGAGTTCTACTTTCTGTAGTTAAAAGAAATCTGTGTTAACAAGTGACTTCTTATTATTGCAGATCATTTTAACTTCTCATTAGAATTGCCCAAATTGTCAGATGCATAGTGGCATTAAACAGGATAAAATGTGCCTCACTGATGAATTCTTATATATGCAGGCATTGTACTTCTAGCTATGTAATTGCAGTTTCCTTTCTCCTCACATTATATAGCCTAGCCATTTACACTATTTTTTAGTGAAGAGGTTAAGAGAAGGATCTCGGCTGGGTCTGAGTCCAAGACAGTATTCTACTGTTTTCCAGATCTATTACTTATTCTCCAAATGTCTCAGTTTTTCAGGCTTGAAATAGATGAAACAATGGTGAATGAATCACTGAGTCAGATTTTACGTTTGCATTATTTAGTATAGTTTGGCATATAATAAGTACTTAATAAATATTACATTTTGGACTGATTGACTATGATAACAACTGTGATGATATGACTACCTGAAAACAAACAGAAATGAAGCAACTAAAAGTAAAGGATTATAGTGTTTTGAATCAGATTTCCTAGTCACCTGTCTTCAGTGCAGGCAGAAGATCCGCATCATGATTAGTGCACTATCATTATCTAGGTAGAAGGGAAAAAACAACCATTCTAGTTCCACCTTCTCACTGATTTCTAAAATGAGGATATGTGAGCACTGTTCTATATTTCCTGTCTCACAGATCAAAATTGGACTCTACATAGGATGACTTCCTTCTTTCTGGAAAGATCTGATGACAGGAGCCTCTCTTTTTGGCCCCAAGTTTATTTTGTAGGCCTGAAAAAATGATCTTTTTCCTTACTTCGGAGATGGAGGAAAAAGGTCTGAAGTAATAAACCTTGCATGGAGAGATTTTTAGGCATATTCTCTGATTCTTCATTAGGTCAATGATGTTGACAATTAAGTAATAAAGCATTCCTGTTGCTGAAAAAGAGCTAAGTAAACATGGTGGAAGCTGTTTTCCTGTTGCTCTTTCAAAGGCAATTTAATTAGCTGATCGTCAGCTCTCCAAAGTCAAAGCTAGATAATTGGGCTGGGGGTGGAGTAAATTGACTTCTTTGACAAGCATGCTTATTTAGAGAATTACTGTAATTCCTCTGTTCATTACAGGGACCCTGTAACACCAAGCAATACTGAGATTTCATGGAGATGCAAATAATTGCTCTGATTTATTTTTATAAATCTGTCTTCAGCTTCATACCCATTTTTTAGTCTTTTGTGTGCTTGAAGTATAGAGATCTTATGTGTATAAAATAATTAAAATAAATCCAAGGCAGCTTTTATCATTTGTGGCATATAGAATTAGTCTGACCTGTTTTAGGGCAAATTATGGATCTTATCGTGGTAGTAGATTTTATGGTCTTTAGGAGAAAGTAGTTCCAGTATCCTAACCAACATTAAATTAAACTTTGTTCTCTTTTTGGTGTCTCTAACTGTTGGAGTAAGACAAAAGCATAATTTTCGCTGCCCTAATCAGTTAAGTGAATGTCAATATTTATGTATCTCTTTGTTTGATCAATATTACTGCATCATTTTCAGGACAAAACACACACAAGGAAACAAAAAATGACAACTGGAGAAATTTTAACATGGAAAGTTTAGTAAGACATCTTAATCCTTCAGCAGGAAGAAAAATAGAAAACTGGATTAGCACTCAATGATCAATTTGCTATGGTGTGCAATAGCAATTAACAATAAACAACTATACCTGAATTGGCACAACAATTGAACAAAACTCTTGTTCTTAGATCTCTCAACATAAAAAAGCAATAGACTGGAGCAACCTCTAAAAAGAATCATTAGTTTCTAGATTGGACAAAATTAGTGTAACAAACTTGAATTGTCAATATATTCTTAATATGCTTTTATCATACTCCATAAATAAAAAGTATATTATAATATCTATATGCCCTCATTGAAGATGAGAATAATTAGAAAAGAGAAATAAACATTAATTGAAAGTATACTACATGTAGTAATATTACTTGATAATAGAATATGATATTTCTATTTAGGGACTCTTGTCTTGATGAAGTAGAAAGTAAGCAGATAAACTGTAACACAACATGGAAATTTTACCAGCATACTCGTGCACCAAGTGATGGGTGAACTGAAGGGGAAAGCAACTCATTCTGCTACTCAATAGCACCCTATTCCTCTGGTGTTCTGACTTGGCAGAATCTGAAACTCTGACCAAATTATTGATCAGTTGATCTAAATACATCACTAGAAATCTAGTGTTTGTGTTTTATAATAGAGATAAAATTTTATCTAAACAAAGAATGTAGATTATTGTGTTTCAAATCCCTACTGCTTTTATTGCATTGGTTTGTGATTAAGAAGGGTGCTTCCAAAATCTCTTCTTATCAATTCTGAAAAAATTAATAGATTCAAGTATTTTAGGAAATGTAAATTGATTCACGGGAAAATCTGAGTGTATGAGTAAAACATGCTTGTGTTAAGTACTCTGTCTTTATATATGTATATATTTATCATCATCTCCTCCATAGCTGGTTCGTTTGAAATATCATGCTAATAAGGTCAAAGTCATGGATGTGAGTTTCTTTCATTTTGTTTCATGGCTGCAAATTTATTTTACATCTCTTCCAGGCTTCTTGCAAATATCTGCTTTTGATCACAAGGAAAGTACTTTAAATAAATCAATGCAAATCCATCAGCCGTGCTTACACCTGTCGTTGAATAAGTCACCCAGATAAACTTGTTTGCAAGCAAAATGGGATGAAAAGAATGTCCTACAAATTCGGAGTATAAGTATTTTCAAAATAGTTTGCAAACCATTTGAGGAGAGGGTGTTGTATTACAGTTTCATGGCCCCTACCAGTGTAGTATGATACACAGCTGCTTTTTTGATTGTTGAATGCATGACTATAATACAAATTTCTGTACTTTGAAATAAACTAAAATTAACAGTGATCACCTTAAAACCTACATTTTTGAGTCCAGAGATGAGTACTCACATAAATTATTTGAATATCAAAGGAATGAATTTGAAGGAACATACTTTCATTGAAAAAGAAAAGGGAGAGAAACAATTGATTGCTTCTTAAGTATGGCTTGAACAAAATAGTCATCGCTAAAGGAGCTTTTATATTGGCAGTGGGGTTTGTGCATATGTAAATACAGTAGCACAGGAATACAATCTAGTATTACAATCTTGGTAACACAATCCTATCTTTTTATTGAACCTACATTGTACAGTGAAAAAGAAAAGCTTGGTGGTTTAATTCATATTTGGTTTCTATTTTTCTGTCTGACATTTTGGTATATTCTTTAGTTAGAGTTTTTGTTCTGTATTTTTATTTACCATCCTTATGAATAGTACTTTGTAAAACAGACATACTTTATAATAGCCTTTAAAAATGAATTATTAGCATTCCAGCTTTAGCCTCAGACTTCTTTGTGTTTCATAAATTATCACCTATTACCTAACTTATATTAGTTCCTCTCTCTCTAAATTTTTTTTAACACATTTTTGTCAATGTAACTAACAAAAACTCTTCTCTGACTCTGTCCCACTAGAGATTGTCTATCTCTCCATCACTTTCACTTCATAGCTTTATTTCTCGAAACTGTAATTTAATTTCTTTTTATTTTCTTGCTATACTTATACAAATTGAGTGGATTTCCTCCTACTCCTTTAGAATGACTCTTGGTAAGGTCACCAGCAAATCTTCCATTTGACATATTTGCAGAGAAATATTGCTTCTTATCAGATCAAACTCTGTTAAAAACATCTCATTTTTTTAAAACTACCCCTGTCTCAGTGAAACTATTTCTCTCTTCATCTGTCTTCTCTCTAAATGTTCCTTCTTCATCTTTCTCTGACCCCTTGATATTTTCTAGGGCTCCTTAGATCAATGCTGTTTCACAGTCTACCTCACCCTTCTCATTATATAGTCTTTCCATTCATATGGCTCCTAACTCTTAAGATAAGCTGGTGGCTAACCATTACATATCTACCCGAGATTTTGACTCTTAAAATCTAACGTTTTAAAATTACATACTAGACGTCTCTACTTGGCTCTCCAGTGGGCAACAGGAATCAGTATACCTGATTTAGTATACCTAAAACTTCCTCCTTAAAGACCATTCTTATTTTTGAGTAAACTCATCGAATGTAGAAACTTAATTTCTCTAATTATTGTAGGATTTACCTATTCCCTTTATTACTTCACTACTTAATGGATTATAAGTCTTTTGGTTTTACCCTCCCCCCAACAAATGCCAATTATAATATTTCCCTTTTATAAAAAAAAGTATAATTTGTTCTTATACTTTGTCTTAGAGAAGTTAATGATTGCAGGCCTTAGACGTAAAATGGCTGATCAATTTGACTATAATACAGCTATCAAGTCTGTGTTTGAAACTTCAGTGTGTAATTTTTCTTCTATATAAGTTTTTAACTGCTTTTAAGAATATGGCCTCTGGAGGAAGATTGGCTTGTTGTGAATCTTGACTTTGTCCATTTATGACTTTGCAGAAGTTACTTTTTGTGTGTGTCTCAGTGTCTTCATTTGTAAACAAGAAGTAAAAAACCATCTACTTCTTTAAGTCATTTTGATAGCTACATTTAATACATGTGAATCTCTTATACTAGTATCTGGAACATTGTATGTACTCGAAAAATATTCACATGTATTTTTCTAAGGGCATGCTTCAAAGAATGAATGAGCTGTGTTTTGTTTGATTGTTTGGTTGGTTTTATCTGGAGGAATCTCAGATCCTGAATGGCTGCCTACATTTGATGTGTGTGGATAAAGCAGTCTCTAAACCATTCTTCAAGCCATTAAATTGTCCTTTCCCAAATTCCCTGGTCAATCCAGTGCAGGAATCAGAAACATATGCAGTGAACCATATAGGAAGGAGGAATGGACTACAGACTCTCTTTAACCACATTTGGTCTACCCGGCCCCGCCGCCACCCCTCCCTTCCCAAGCCAGTGCTACTGTTGTTGCGCTTTCAGGAGTCTGAAGTATTGTACATTTCCTGCCCACGTGTGAATAGATCAGCTTTTGATGACAACTGAAAGCAAAATTCTCTATCTCCTTTGTCATCAGAATTCACTGTAAATTTCATGGACTAGATCTCAGGAAGAATGAGAGAACTTGCTTGTAGCTTTTAGCTAATAAGAAATCAGTATTACTCTCTGAAATAAGAAAACATTAATGTAATATAAATTAATATACTTATTTAAAATATTCTTCCTTATTTGTTCCAACTGTCTTATGGCAAAGCTCAAATCCTTAGCATTAGATGGGTCATTCATAATCTACCCTGCTGTTTCCAAGAATCATTTTCTATCTACTCACATGTACTCCATGTTCTAGAAATAACAAATACTTACAAATCCCATGGTATACCATGGTTTTTCTCTTGCATACCTTGCATATTTTCATTGCCTGCATTTTCCCACACCTCTTCCTCTGCCTCTACTTACTAAAAATGTATATAGTCTTAATATCAAAATATAGTTTAAAATTAAGCTCCTCTGAGAAACTTAGAGTCTTGTTCCTGGATAAAAGTCCACTTTGATAGATATCTTTTGGGTCAAACCAAGTACTTCTTCCTATCTACCACTTGACCTTTGTATATACTACTGTTACAATAAAATTGATGACTGACATTTACATGTAGCTCCTTTTCTTGACTAAGAGAATCTGTAGACCTAGGACTTTGGTTTAAAGTTTAATACTCACTGCTATGTATGGAGTCCACAAGGTAGGGACTAGGTTTATATCCATAAAACCTATATCATTTCCATAGTGAAGAGAGAAAAAATGATTATTGAGAAATTAAGAGGACTACAAATTTTGAAAATTGAGTACATTTATCTTGCTTAATTGACTCATTGGACAGTATAGGAGGGCATTCTCCTTACTTTCTGTATGTCTCGTGTAGTTTCTGTCATGTGTGTGAACATCTTGTGATGCACGGATTGCCTTTATTTTAACCATATTTTCAAACATGTTTGTAAAGCAAATAGCTTTGGAAGATAGAAATAGTCTCTCCTGGTCAAATATACTGTCCAGTATAATATAAATAATGCCTTTGTTTGGGACAAAGGTCAGAAAGGTTATTTTTCAGTATAAAAAATTTGAGTTCCTTAAATGCAGACTTGCCATCCTACAACACAATTTTGTGTGTTCAGGTGTTCCCTGGACTAATTTTCCCTTCATGTATCATTAAAAAATAAGACCTAGATAAAATAAATACTCTACATTAAAATGTGTTTTATTTTATGTTAGTGAAAATAGTACTATAAACTTGAAATGAGTTTCTGAAATAGGCAAAAATCTACACTCAGGTTTACTATCTTTTTCCTCATTGTGGTCCAGAGAGTTACCACTGAACTTATTATTTGAACGTCCATTTCTTTTTTCTTTATTTGAATGGATGTTCAGGAAAAAATAATAGCATGATTGGATATGGATATTATCTTGTTAACCCTTATAAACTCTTATTCCTTTTTGAGTACCCTTACAAGTTAACTTGTATTTCCTTTTGCAAACCACCTTTCATAATCCCAACCATACTCCAAATAATAGCAAACAAGAAAAGGAAGAGAGGGACTTCCCTGGTGGTCCAGTAGTTAAGAATCACCTGCCAATGCAGGGGACACAGTTTCAATCCCTGGTCTAGGAAGATGCCACATGCTGTTAGGCAACTAACCCTGTGCATCACAATTACTGAGCCCTAGAACTCTTGAGCTACAACTACTGAGCCCATGTGCTGCAACTACTGAAGCTCATGCTTCTTAGAGTCGATACTGCACAGTAAGAAAAGCCACCACAATGAGAAGCCCTTGCACAACTAGAGAGTAGGCCTCACTTGCCACTACCAGAGAAAGCCTGCATGCAGCAATGAAGACCCAGCACAGCCGATAATAAATAAATGGGAAAAGGAAAAGAAATATAAGCCAAAAACCATGAAGTATATTTTCTGCAACAGGTATGTTTGTAGTTATTTTTATATATTAATAACAGTTCATTTTAATAATCTCATAAATCCTATATAGTTGTAGCAAATATTCCCATTTTATGAATAAAAAAATTGA
Organism: Budorcas taxicolor; assembly: GCF_023091745.1. Taxonomy (NCBI): domain Eukaryota; kingdom Metazoa; phylum Chordata; class Mammalia; order Artiodactyla; family Bovidae; genus Budorcas; species Budorcas taxicolor. The sequence goes on along the minus strand of NC_068910.1, from coordinate 113,971,802 downwards.
CTTGGATTGAACAAATACACCCAAGAAAAAAAGAGCCCAGTAAGGAAGCAAGTGGCAGAAGCCAGGAATGTTAGACCTTGAAATTCAAAAATAATTTCAGGAATTTCTTGTTATCCTTAGGTCTTCCAAAAATATTCCAGTCCGGCTTTTCCTTGTCACTTTTCACTATAAATATTTAGTCACAGGGACCAACTCCTCTTGCCTTCTAGCCAAAATTACTTTTATCTCTCTACATTTTATATTCTCTTTTACCCTTCACTCCTTTGTTCTCGTGTAAAGAGTTTATATTTGAAATATAATACATCCATAGGCCACATTAAGCATAAAGCAACCTATGGAGGTATTATATTTGCTCAGCAGAACATTTTCAAAATTGGACATTTTATGAAAAAGGTTAGGTTTAGAAAATTTTCTTGAAGATTCACAAGATCTAATAAGACTCTACCCACTTTTCTGCATAATATCTGCTTAGGCTGAGCAGCGGCAGTCCCCTTTAAACAGCTCATTCTGAAGTGTGCGGTAGGCTCAACTGCCTCCTTTGTCTCACACCTGGATGCTTCTTCGTTTATGTTGTAGGCCACGACCCACATGAATTTGCATTTTTGATGTCTGATTCATACACTATTAGTTAGCTGTGCAGATGGCTAGGCACTCTGCCCTGTGCCAAGGAAATATTAAGGCACATAGCATCACTTAATTGAAGAGATGTCTGGTTTCAATGGAATACAACTCCCCCTTTATGGTCTATTAAGTGATGGGAAAGAGATTGTTATTGTTGTGAGAGATGCTATTGACTAGCATTTAATTTTTGCAGACTTACTAAGAAATATGCGGTATTTTTTTCATTACTGTCCAACACTTACTTCAGTGAATAAATTGTATCCTTTGGGATTTACCTAACAAGAAATTTGACAAGCCATTTATCTTTTAAGTAATTTTAAATGTCTGACCACAGGCTCTAGCAAAGAAAAGCAACTTTAGTGTCACAGATGACAAATCACATTATATAAACCCAAGAGCCTCCCCAGCAAAGTTTACGGCAATGTCATTGATTTGTCTCTGTGGTATACCTTGTATGGAACATTTAACATGTACAATGACTTTCTCAAGTTGCTACTAAAAAAGAAGGAAAGAATTTTATGTGTGTTTAAACTTAATCAATGAGATTAAATTTAATAGATTTTGTTTTAACTTTTTTCTCATATATAATTAACTGAAAATGATTTATTTCTTCATTATTACATTAAGATAATTTAATCTTATTTGAATTTTTCACTATATTAAAAAAGAAAGATCACAGAAGTCCTTAAATGCAATATTTAGTCTCTAAAGCCTTCATTCAATACTTAACAAAAACATTCTATAAATAAGTATCTTTCATTATATATCACAACTTAGAGGTTCACATAGAAATAGTCTATCTACATTAACAAATTTTTCCTGAAATCAGACAAATAAATAAAATGTGTTAATAGTTGTATTTCTTACTTCATAAGGATTCATCAAATCTGAAGTGGAATCTATAATATTAAAGGGGTTCCAAATTTATTTTGGGCAATATTACTTGCACAGAAAGTTTTGAGATTGTGTGTTAGGATTATACTCCCATATTGATTATAGGATGTGGTGAGGGCCAAGAGTTTAGAATCAAGTTGATCTGGATTTAATATTCTGGCTATATTGCATTTATGAGTTCAATCTTTATTTATTTAACTTATCTTGTCTCTACTCTCTCCTCTCATTTTATTTAAAAAGTAAATAATTACTTTTATCTTGCAGGATTTTACCCAAGATAAATTGAGTAATGAATTCATTGCTTAAAACATAGGAAATTCTCAATAATTGGTCATTAATTCATTTTATTCATGTTCATTAAAATATCAGAGAACATAGCTTTAGAAAAAATAACCCAAACGTTAACAATTAAATTACTGAAAACGTGCAGGACCACATATAGAAAATGGTTGTATTTAATTTGAAAATTTAAATTTTAGTTAAATTCAGATGTAACTAAATCCTTCAATAATTTTAGAAATAAAAAAATCTTTCTATATAATTTAATAAGCATAGAAGATATGGAAAGCTTAAAAAATTCTAAACTTACAAATAATATGTGAGACATTTATGTGAAAATTACAAAAGAGCTGAAATAGATGAAGGCATATATCCATGTTCACAGGAATATGATGTATCAGTAAAGATTAATTTTTTACTTGATTTATAAAATGATAGTTACAAAATTCTAATCAAAATTTCAAAATAACTTTATAGTTCTTGACAGCAAAGCCATGAAAGAGCCAAAACATTTTTGAAGCAAAAGATTCATGAGGTTGCCATAATGATATAAACATCAAAATCAAACTAAATTAATAAACACATGATAGCACTAACACCAGGCTGTGTTGTGCTGTGCTGTGCTTAGTCGATCAGTTATATCCGACTCTTTGCAACCCCAGGGACAGTAGCCCACCAGGCTTCTCTGTCCATGGGATTCTCCAGGCAAGAACACTGGAGTGCGTTATCATCCCTCTTCCAGGGAATCTTCCAAACCCAGGGATCGCACCCAGGTCTTCTGCATACCAGGCAGATTCTTTTCCATCTGAGCCTTCAAGGAAGCCCCAACACCAGGTTATCAAGTAGCAAATATCATATAATAGATCCAGGGTGAATATTGACAAGTGATAACAGTTAGTAAAAAACAAAAGAATAGAATGTAAGATAAACTCATTAGCAAATCAGTGCAAACATAAAGAGACCCAATATATGACAGCAGTGAGGTCAATGGAGAAAGATAATTACTCAGTAATGATGCTGGGGCAGTGCTTACCTATATGGAACAATGAAATAGGATTTCTATTACATAACATACTACACATGAAGGAAATACTTCTTTGTGAGCTATAATACTATAATGCTTTTAAATAAAATAGAGAACAAAAAGGGAAACATTAATAAAACTGATTATATTAGTTTTTCCACAAATAGAAAGGGTGAAAGTAAAAAATGGGAGAAGATATTTACCACATATAATTAGCAATATACTAATTCAGAGCATGTACAACATTTAAAAAACAATTCAAAAAGCAAAACAATTTAACAAAATATGAAAAGAGGTATTTCCTAGAAGCAGGATTATGGGTACCTAATGCAAATAAAAAGAAAAGGACAACCTTTTCAGAAATTAAAGAAAAGCAAATTAAAACCATAGCGAGGAGCCAGCTGAACCACTTAATTGTAGGAAAAAACCCTGAAAAGTCTGAAAAAGCCATGGCTATTGCTTACAACAATTTGAATTTCTTTCAAACAGTTTGTAAACAATTTGGAATTATGTACAGATTTTAAAAATGTGCTTATACTAAGGCACAACTATTTTCTTCATATATATATATGTTTGTTTGATAAAATATCTATATACTTACACCAGGAGACAGAATAATGTTGTTATCAACATCATTTTCAACAAGAAAAGAAGTAGCAACAACCGTAATGTAAAATAACAGGAGGATGGATTAAAGCAAACAACATATTGCAACAGTGGGAAAGAATGAGACAGGGAATTAATAAACTACCACAACATGTATAATATGTTTGCATTTCACCAACAAAATACTGAGAGAATAAGGCAAATTACAGAATTAATTTAACATGGCATCATTATTTGAATTTCAAAAATTCATGAGATTAAATGGTATAATATTAGCATATATTATTGGTAGCAAATTATATTTAAAAACTAGGGAATGAAAAATATAAAATATACTAGTTCTGTATTCAGAAATATTAAACACAATGAGAATGAATATGATTTACCACCTACTTATTTGGCAAAATTAAAAATTTGGATAACTTCTCAATTTCCAGGTTTGGTGAAAGTATGTTGTTTTTTAACACTTTGGTAAAAAGCATGATGTCTTTTATACAGCAATTGCTAAATCTATAATCTATAGTTACAATCACCCTAAGCAGTAAGATTTATACATTGATATTTATCACAGCGTTTAATAGAATATTAACTGGAAACAATCTTCAAAGTCAATTATTAGGATATAATTTATGTTAGATGTAAGAAATAGAATACTATGAAGTCATTGGAAAGAATTAGGTAGATGTATATGCATTCATATCAAGAGATAACCTATATTATTAATTTTCAAATACAATATATATATAATATTATTCAAGTACTCTTATTTTTTTTTTAAATTTGTTCAGAGTACCCTACTCTCCTTTTTAGTTATTTTAAAAGATTTTCTTACTTTTTAAAGATATCAATGAGGTAAAACACATGTTCTAAACTTGTAATTTTGAAAGAAAAAATCTATTATTTTAACATTTTGCTAAACAAAATATTTTAAAGGAATAAGTAAACACATTCAATATAATAGCTTCAGACACAAAGATCCTACAAGAAGGAATTCTCAAGAAATATAATTGGCAACAGATTCCAATTTACATATAAAATGTATCTACACTTAGATTTTAATGAAAAAGGATTTGAAACTAATAATTCATCAGTAAGACCTGGCTAATTATTCATGGTATGAAATGGAATATTATGCATCTAATAAAAATTTAAATGTAGATATTATATCCACTTCTTTGTTGTTCAGTCCCTAAGTATTGTCCAACTCTTTGTGACCCAATGGATTACAGCAGCCAGGCTTGTCTGTCCTCTACTGTCTCCTGGAGCTTGCTCAAATTCATGTCCTTTGAGATGGTGATGTTATCTAACCATCTTATCCACTGTCACCCACTTTTCCTTTTGCCTGCAGTCTTTCCCAGCATCAAACTCTTTCCAGTGAGTTGGCTCTTCAAATTGGGTGGCCAAAGAATTGGAGCTTCAGCAACAGTCCTTCCAATGAATATTCAAGGTTGGATTTCTTTAGGATTGACTGGTTTAATACCCTTGCAGTCCAAGAAATTCTCAAGAGTCCTCCAGCACCACAATTTGAGAGTTTCAGGTCTTTGGCACTCAACATTCTTTATGGTCCAACTCTCACATCTTTACATGACTACTGGAAAAACCATAGCTTTAACTCTGCTTTTTAATAGACTATCCAGATTTGTCATAGCTTTCCTTTCAAGGAGCAAGCGTCTTTTAATTTCATGGCTGCAGTCACCATCTGCATGAATTTAGAGCCCAAGAAAATAAAATCTGTCACTGCTTTCAATTTTTACTCTATTTGCCATGAAGTGATTGGACTGGATGCCATGATCTTAGTTTTTTGACTGTTGAGTTTTAAGCCAGATTATTCACTCTCATTTTTACTCTCATCGAGAGGCTAGTTCCACTTAACATTCTGCTACTAGAGTGGTATCATCCGCATATATAAGGTTGTCGATATTTCTCCTGGAAATCTTGATTCTGGCTAGAGCTTCATCCAGCCAGCATTTAACACAATGTATTCTAACAGAAGTTAAATAAACCGTGTGACAATACTGACATATTTGACATACTCCTTTCCCAATTTTGAACCACTTCTTTGTTCCATGTCTGGTTCTATCTGTTGCTTCTTGACCTGCATACAGGTTTCTCAGGTGGCAGGTAAGGTGGTTTGGTATTCCCATCTCGTTAAGAATTTTCAACAGTTTCTTGTGATCCATATCAGTTCAGTTCAGTTCAGTTGCTCAGTCGTGTCCGACTCTTTGCGACCCCATGAATCACAGCACACCAGGCCTCCCTGTCCAACATCAACTCCCAGAGTACAGTCAAACTCATGTCCATTGAGTTGGTGATGCCATCCAGCCATCTCATTCCCTCTGTCCCCTTCTCCTCCTGCTCCCAATCCCTCCCAGCATCAGGGTCTTTTCAAATGAGTCAACTCTTCACATGAGGTAGCCAGAGTACTGAAGTTTCAGCTTTACCATCATTCCTTCCAAAGAAATCCCAGGGTTGATCTCCATCAGAATGGACTGGTTGGATCTTCTTGCAGCCCAAGGGACTCTCAAGAGTCTTCTCCAACACCACAGTTCAAAAGCATCAATTCTTCGGCGCTCAGCCTTCTTCACAGTCCAAATCTCACATCCATACATGACCACAGGAAAAACCATAGCCTTGACTAGATGGACCTTTGTTGGCAAAGTAATGTCTCTGCTTTTGAATACGCTATCTAGGTTGGTCATAACTTTCCTTCCAAGGAGTACTTTTAATTTCATGGCTGCAATCACCATCTGCAGTGATTTTGGAGCCCAAAAAATAAAGTCTGACACTGTTTCTACTGTTTCCCCTCTATCTGCCATGAAGTGATGGGACCAGATGCCATGATCTTAATTTTCTGAATGTTGAGCTTTAAGCCAACTTTTTCACTCTCCTCTTTCACCTTCATCAAGAGGCTTTTTAGTTCCTCTTCACTTTCTGCCATGAGAGTGGTGTCATCTGCATATCTGAGGTTATTGATATTTCTCCCAGCAATCTTGACTCCAGCTTGTGCTTCTTCCAGCCCAGCGTTTCTCATGATGTACTCTGCATATAAGTTAAATAAGCAGGGTGACAATATACAGCCTTAACATATTCCTTTTCCTATTTGGAAGCAGTAGTCAAAGGCTTTAGTATATGAACAATGCAGAAGTAAGTGTATTTCTGGAACTTCTTGCTTTCTCCATAATTTAATGAATCTCTACAATTTGATCTCTGTTTCCTCTACCTTTTTGAAACCCAGCTTCTACATCTGGAAGTTCTTGGTTCACAAACTGTTGAAGCTTAGTTTGATGGATTTTGAGCATAACCTTACTAGCATGTGAAACAGGTGCAATTTTATGGTAGTTTGAATATTCTTTGTCATTGCTCTTCTTTGATATTAGAATGAAAACTGACCTTCTCCAGCCCTATGGCCACGGCTGAGTTTTCCAAATTTGCTGGTATATTGAGTGCAGTGCTGCAACAGCATCATCTTTTAGGATTTTAAGTAGTTCAGCTGGAATTCCATCACCTTCACTAACTTCATTCTTAGCAATTCTTCCTAAGACCCACCTGACTTCATACTCCAAATGACTGACTCTAGGTTAGTGACCACACTATCATGGTTATCTGGGTCATTAAGATCTTCTTCTTCAGTATATTCTTGCCACTTCTTCTTAATCTTTTCCGCTTCTCTCATGTCCGTATGGATTTGTCCTTCATCGTGCCCAACCTCCCATGAAATATTCCCTTAGTATCTCCAGTTTTCTTGAAGAGATCTCTAGTCTTCATTATGCTGTTTTCCTCTATTTCTGTGCATTGTTCACTTAAGAAGGCCTTTTTAAAATCTCTCCTTCCTATTCTCTGAAACTCTGCCTTAAGTTGGGCATATTTTTCCCTTTCTCTCTTGGCTTTTGCTTTCTTCTTGCCTTAGCTATCTGTAAACCTCCTCAGACTTTTATATATATATAAAGGTGAAAAATTTGTTCTACATACATTATATAATCTTAATGAGAAAGATAATGCATGAAGGATAAAGGATTTAAAACAAACCACTTTAGAAAATTTTACTGTAGAATTTATAGGAAATTTTATAGAGATCTTTATAGTTTGATTTATTTTTTACAATGACTATTACTTTTATCAGTTCAGTTCAGTCACTCAGTCATGTCCAACTGTGACTCCATGGACTGCAGCATGCCAGGCTTCCCTGTCCATCACCAACTCCCAGAGCTTACTCAAACTCATGTCCATTGAGTCAGTCATGCCATCCAACCATTTCACCCTCTGTCATCCCCTTCTCCTCCCTTATTTAATCTTTCCCAGCATCAGGGTGTTTTCCAATGAGTCAGTTCTTTGCATCAGGTGGCCAAAGTACTGGAGTTTCAGCTTCAACATCAGTCCTTCTAATGAATATTCAGAACTGATTTCCTTTAGGATGGACTGGTTGGATCTCCTTGCAGTCCAAGGGACTCTCAAGAGTTTTCTCCAACATCACAGTTCACAAGTATCAATTAAAGCATCAATTCTTTGGCACTCAGCTTTCTTTATAGGCCAACTTACACATCTGTACATGACCACTGGAAAAACCATAGCTTTGACTAGATGGACCTTTGTTGGCAAAGTAATGTCTCTGCTTTTTAATATGCTGTCTAGGTTTGTCATAACTTTTCTTCCAAGAAGCAAGCATCTTTTAATTTCATGGTTGCAGTCACCATCTGCAGTGATTTTGGAGCCCCCCAAAAAAAGTCTGCCACTGTTTCCACTGTTTCCCCGTGTATTTGCCATCAAATGATGGGACCAAATGCCATGGTTTTAATTTTCTGAATGCTGAGTTTTAAGCCAACTGTTTCACTCTCCTCTTTCACTTTCATCAAGAGGCTTTTTAGTTCTTCGCTTTCTGCCATAAAGTTGGCGTCATCTGCATATTTGAAGTTATTGATGTTTCTCCTGGCCATCTTGATTCCAGCTTGTGCTTCATCCAGCCCAGTGTTTCTCATGGTGTACTCTACATATAAGTTAACTAAGCAGGGTGACAATATACAGGCTTAACATACTCCTTTCCCTATTTGGAACAAGTCTGTTGTTCCATGTCCAGTTCTAACTGTTGCTTCCTGACCTCCATACAGGTTTCTCAGGAGGCAGGTCAGGTGGTCTGGTATTCCCATCTCTTGAAGAATTTTCCACAGTTTATTGTGATCCACACAGTCAAAGGCTTTGGCATAGTCAATAAAACAGAAGTAGACGTTTTTCTTGAACTCTCTTGCTTTTTCAATAATTCAACAAATGTTGGCAATTTGACTACTTTCATAGTCAATAAAGATTTTTTAATTTATGAAAAAAAATCTTTACACTTATACAAATAATACTTTAAATACTCAAATTTTAAATAAATATTGTATAATATAGAGAATATGAAAAAGGAATTACAGAATATAAAAGAATTTTCACTCAACATATTGCTTCTACTCTAAGTTTTGCTCTCCTGTTGCACTGGTACAGCAAGCAGTGCATCAAAGGATGATGGCTGGGATTGTGGGGAAACAGAAGACAGTCTAGTCTCTGATAACTGGTTTCTGTGCTTAGTCGCTCATTAGTGTTCAACTCTTTGTGACCCCATGGACTGCAGCACCCCCAGGCTTCACTGTCCATAGGGCTTCCCCAGGCAAGAGTACTGGAGTAGATTGGCATGCTCTCTTCCCAGGAGTTCTTCCCGACCCAGGGATCGAACCCAGGTCTCCCACACTGCAGGCAGATTCTTTACCACCTGAGCCACCACTGAAGCCCAATAACTGGTTTAAACCTGGTGCTAGAGAGACGTACTGATCTGTGCCAGCAATATAGAGAAGCTGTGAGCAGATGTTAAAGTGCCCATTTTTATCGCAACTGTGTTAGACACCAGGCATATTCAACATCACCTTAGGGCTCAGTTAAAAGGATAACAGCACCAGGGAAAGCAGCATTTTCTCTAAACTGTTAGAAAGTAGTTTTGGCAACATATGTTACCAGGACACATCATGGAAGAGGACTTCTTTGCCTAGTTAACAGCTTGAGGATGTAGTAATTATACTGCTAAATATGTTTTTAAATTAAACTGTTAAATGTATCCTATAGACAGGCTCACAGAAAGGACAGGTCACCTTCAAACAATCTATTGAGAAAAGCAAGGAACCCAAGAGGGAAGTTGGTCTTGTGGAAGGGCATGACAAAGGCTGCATGCTGTTTTTGATCCTCAATAAGACATATCCTGTGACTTGGGGGGAAAAAAAAAAAAACTTTTCAAGAAGAAATTTGTAGGAAACTGAAACTCTAACATGAGCAAGCATGAGCAAGAGCCAGGAAAGCTACTTATGATTAATCATTTAGAGCTGTGGGATGATGTGGCTGAGCAATGGGTTGGTTGCATGTGAAAGAAAGCAAAGAGAATTTTTCCAGAGGAAAGGGTTTTAGAAAAGATATGTCTTAAATTTTAGCAGGGGGAGGGGTCACAAAACTAGAGGCATCTGTTTTAAGCAGCAATAATTCTGAAAATGTTGACTAGTCCTTTATTATATTACTTCAGTTTTAGTTCTTAATGACAACTGACATTCTAAATCTCTGACATATGTTGCCTCAGCTGTTTCCAAGTTACATAAGAGAGAAAGGGAAATTGATGTTTTGATGCTTTAAAATATCTTTTTTTCCCTAAACAACTCAACATTAATGAACATTAAACTTCCTTAACCAGTAAGTAGGGAGTCAATTACTTGCTGTCAGAATGTGAAGCAATACTTTCAAACATTGTGGGATGATATGATAAATTATCATGACATACTTCTAAATTATTAGGGCTTCCCAAGTGGCTCAGTGGTAAAGAATCCACCTGCTAAGCAGGAGATGTGGGTTTGATCTCTGAGTCAAGAAGATCCCCAAAGAAGGAAATGGCAACCCTCTCCTGTATTCTTGCCTGGGAAATCCCAGGCAAGGCTACAGTCCATGAGGTCGTAAAAGTGTCAGACATGACTTAGCAACTAAAAAACACAACTTCTAAATTGTACATTAGTTTACAAACATCCCTCATCACAATAATGCACTATTTTGAGGCCCTGATATATACACAAACTTGTCCAGTACATAGTAACAAACAGTGACACTGATACAGGGTCAGCCCATAAGACTGTGCTGTTCAATATGGTAGTCACATATAGCTATTGAGCTAGTCTGAATTTAGATGCATTGTTAATATAAATTTGACATTAGAATTTGAAAAGGCAGTATCAAAATATACATCATTAATGAATATTTTTACAATGAACAGTTGTTGAAATGATAATATTTTGGGTAAATTGGTTCAAATAAAACACATTTTTAAGTTAATTCACTCGTTACTTTTATTGTTGACTACTATAACATTTAAAATGCAAGTTGTGGCTTGCATTATATTTCTAGTTGACAATATTTCTCTAAAAGATTAAAATCTCTAGTGACATCAAGATAATCATATCTCATCCTAATTATATTTCAAAAGTGGGCAACAAGAGATACTGAGACATAGCCAGTTGAAGTAGTCATGTAAATGTCTGGTATAGTATCCAGGTCTTTGGTGATTTGTCATCACTTCGGTTTACTGTGTCTTATATCAATTAATCTTAAAATGTCATTAGAAACAAATTGATTTAACTCACTTTCTTACAAACAAATTATTTCTTCTGTTTGGTTTTACATATACAGAAATAGACCTAGAAGCAGTTTCAATATGGTTGTTGTTAAGAAAGTTATTAGATTTTTTTAAAGTGAAATTATAACCCAAGTGGCTTTTATACCTTCATGATGATGTCTTTAAATCTGAATTCCAAGGAAACCTGTTTCTTCCATCCTCTTTAGTATTTATTTAATACAAGAGACAATTAATGATATCTAAGGGTTAACATCCCTGTTTTCTTTGGAAATGGTTTGGCTGGTAATCAGTATTAGAGGATTCATTGGCATGCTCTGCTGTACAAGTAAATGTTGGCTAGAGAAGGATGCTGATTATTTAACACCAGCATTTGACAGAAAGCTTGTGTTTATAATGTGAAAAGGTGCAGACATAGGAGAAACCACATGTTCAGATGTTAGAAAGGATCTTTAGGGAAGGGTCTTCTGCCAAATCAGCTTCTAAATGTTGAAATTGGCTTTCAAAGTATATACAGTCTATTGGGGTCTGTTGGCATGTCCATCACAATGTGTCACATGATGAGGCACAAACTAAGCCTGCAATTGGAGCTGCACAGTCAGATGTAGTGCTGATGTGCCAGGAAGCATAGGCCCCTTATCTATTCCTGGCTGACAGCCCCTTGCTGCTGCTGCTGCTGCTGCTAAGTCGCTTCAGGCATGTCTGACTCTGTGCGACCCCATAGATGGCAGGCCACCAGGCTCCCCTGTTCCTGAGATTCTCTAGGCAAGAACACTGGAGTGGGTTGCCATTTCCTTAGAATAAGATAAATGCCAAGGTCTCTTAAAAAGATGAGACTGGTTAGCTTAGAAGAAGCACAATGACATGTAACATAAAGTCTATCTTATAATCAAGCTCCAGTCTACCTTTCCAGGGCTAATCTCCCATCCTACTATACTGTAAGGAAGTACTATAGTATGAAGGAAGAGATTTTGTCTCTTTATGTTAACTATGGCTATGTAATGGAACCTGGAATATAATTAGTTCTCAGTAATACCTGTCAGATCAAAATGATCTAAGTCTCAGAACTGACATTCTCTTTATTGTGTGTATTCCTCCATGTATCACCTTTATAGAGCTGGATAACTAAAGGGTACTCATAAGACCTTCTAAAATCTTCTGAAATGCCTAATAAAGATCAGTTAGCTATTTGTATTGTCATAATTTTTTTCTTAGAATCACGTTAAGCTTTGTATGGGCTTCCTAATTGGCGCTAGTGGTAAAGAATCTGCCTGCCAATGTAGGAGAAATAAGAGTTGCCAGTTCAATCCCTGCATGGAAAGATCCCCTAGAGTACGAAATGGCAACCAACCCCAATATTCTTGCCTGGAGAACCCCATGGACAAAGGAGCCTGATGGGCTATAGTCCGTAGGGTCGCAAAGAGTCAGATATGACTGAAGTGACTTAAAATGCACCCAAACCTTATATAGCATGTGGTTGGGGTTTCTCAGGTGGCTCAGTGGTAAAGAATCCACCAGACAATGATGGAGATGCGTGATACACAGGTTCGATCCCTGGGTTGGGAAGATGCCCGGAGGAAGAAATGACAACCCACTGTAGTATTCTGGCTTTGAAAATCCCATGGACAGAGGAGACATGTGGGCTACGGTTATAGGGTTGCAAAGAGTCAGATGTGACTGAGCATGCACATATGTGTATGATTCATTTTAAATATGGCCAGTTACCTGGTATGTTTGCTTTCATCTGGTGAAATTCCTGCATTCAGTAAGAAATTGTTACCCACATACCTTACAGTTGATCATAGGAGAATTGTTTAAAACAGGGATTGATGTCTACATTTTTGGAAGACAACTGTTTTTTAGTTTTCAAGATAGTGTTCTGAATTTCTGATGTGTAAGTTTTCATTTGTATTACAAAGAGCAAGCTTAGGCTTTAGAAGGGTTACTGAAAATAGAATTATGTACGTTTGTGGGTTAAGTTTAGCATTCTTATGACCATTGAAGGAATAATCAAACAAGGAAATGGGAAGGCATTGTTCCAGGGAAACTTTATGAGTCTGATAATTCTGTATTTTGTTTTGTGTAAGGAGTAGATGTCAATAAAATATATGAAACAGAATTTGACTGTTTCTAAAATCAGAATTATTTTTAAGAATGAAACTTTAGGTAAGTGGTTTAGAGTATTTTTTCCCTAAAGGCTGATAAGATGTTTTGAAGTACTTTTCTGAGTTATGTATTCTTATTTTATTGAAATCAGTTTGGCAAATGATTTCTAACCCAACCATGAAGCAAGTACTATGATGTACTTATTCAAAGATTAGAAAGTCATGATTCTTTTCCTTAAACATCTCACTCTCAAGCAGGAAAGGAAAACTCACACACACTCACTACACTCATGAACAACAGAGCGAGTGCTGAACTCTTTTGAGAACAAAACTTCATTAGGTGGACTCATAGACATGGTAAACTTTAAATTATGAATTTGAAATATAAAGAGAGTTTAACCTCATTTAGGTAGTCTGGAGGCTGGTGGTGGAGTTCCTGTCACAGAACATGTACAGAAGCAAAGATCAGATAAGTAAAAGGGTGTGATGGGTCTAACCATACTAGGGTAGTGCATAATTCTGGAAGGCAGGCTCTCATTGTAGTTCGCATGAATGACTGTGTCTTGAAAAGCTCCATGGATATTGCTAACATAGTTTATATGAAAATACCCATTGTATAACACAGCAGCCCAGGGTTCTGTCAATAGTAAATAGTTTAGGCATTTGTGATTACTTGAGGAGGAATTATGGGAAATGAGTCTGTAAATGCCTATAGTTTGAAGTTTACAAGATATAGAGCTGTTGTTATTGTTCAGCTGCTGAGTCATGTCCAACTCTTTGCTGCCCCATTGGCTGCAGCATGCCAGGCTTCCATGTCTTTGTTTCCCAGAGTTTTCTCAAACTCATGTCAGTTGAGTTGATGATGCCATCCAATCATCTAATCCTCTCACGTCTCCTTCTCCTTCTCCCCTCAATCTTTCCCAGCATCAGGGTCCTTTCCAATGAGTGGGCTCTTCACATCAGGTGGCCAAGTACTGGAGCTTCAACTTCAGCATCAGTCCTTCCAATGAATATTGAGGATTGATCTCATTTAGGATTGACTGGTTTGATCTCCTTGCTACCTGAGGGACTCTCAAGAGTGTTCTCCAACACTACTGTTTAAAAGCATCAGTTCTTTGATGCTCAGACTTCTTTATGAACCAACTCTCACATCCATACATGACTACTGGAAAAACCATAGCTTTGACTATATGGACCTTTGTTGGCAAATTGATATCTTTTTTTTATTATACTGTCTAGATTTGTCATAGCTTTCTTCCAAGGAGCAAGCATCTTTTAATTTCAAGATTGAAGCCCAAATTATTAATATGGAAATCAAGGAGGTTAATTAGATCAATAAGATTAAAAATAGGCAATTATAAATTATTGTGAAAATTGTAATACCAAAGCTAAAAATAGAATTTGAATTTATTCACATTGTTTTTTCGGGGTTTAGTCACCATTGAGCCTGAACAAATATTTTAGCACTTAACACAAAACAAGCGACAAATATGCCTAAGTATATTTATAGGACTACCCTGAGCATGGAGTTGTTATGATAAAATATTTAAAAATGGAAAAAAATAAAACAAAAATGGAAGTTTGAGTGTCTGTGTGAAATTACCAGGGGAATTACAGGATAGAGAGTAGGGAAAAAACAAGGCACAGAGATTTTAGGACAGTGTAATTTAAGATACGTTAATGATAGTACCTAAGACTTTACAGGCAACCTTCATTCATCCGTTCCAATGTTTCTGTTTGTATTACAGCTCTTCCTCTCCTCCTCCATACCCTTTCCACTGGATTGGATATTCTTTAGCTGCGTTCTAATTACAGGATGTGTGACATTCATCTATTTAAGAGAAAAATAGCAAGTTTTAAAGTAGCAAATATAATCTTGTTAGAAGTGGCAACCTGAGGCATTACTTATATGGTCAAAAGCATACCCTAACTAGTTAATTGCTGTCTGGTTACTTCTCAAATTGGTTGTGTGTTTGAAGCACTGTGTGGATTTTTGTCTGCTTGCTTTCAGATGAATCATTCTCCTAATGGACTATCAAGTACTTGGATAAATCTATCAGTAATGCAGACCATGGTTCCTGTAGTTATTGAAATGCCTTCAAACCAATTTGGTAAATGATACTCACTATCAAATTTAGATGACATGTGATAAAAGATCAAGCTTTTTGGTAAAAAATGTAATTTCTTTGAAAGTTTTATATGCCCCTTTTAGAAATAAGGCCTTTTGGAAGAGAAAATATACCTTTAATATGTACTTTGTATGTTATCTTAAATTTTACACAAACATGTACAGCATTTAGAAAGTTCAAGAATACATATAAGAACTGGATAAAAAGTTTTCTTTACTTGTAAGAAATTTTTTAAACAGTACTTTTTTTCTCATATATTGTTTATCTGCCATAAAGGGGCAGGTTTACACAGAGCTATAGTAGAAACAGAAGAATTTTTCCAGAGTAATAGCATCTATTATCTGAACATTTGAAAAATAAAACCCAAATTATTTTTTCTCTAGCTTTGAACTATACTTATGAAGTATATGTACTAAATTTAATATCAAAATAAAAATATGCTTGCACTTATTAGAGATTCCATGAGAGTTTACTTGGCAAAAATACACGTTCTAAGAACTATTTGTTAACCATGAGACATACATATTAAAAAACAATTTAAAAAATTTGTGAGGTGGGTGCATGTTTCTAATTAGAAAAGTAATGTATGTTCAGAGAAAGAAACATTGGTGAATGCAGAAAAAATAGTAGTACATTTAATAGTCAGTTTATCAGGGGTTTTACTACAAAGTACAATTACTGTTTTTAAACTTCAATGTGAAGAATAACTTGCATTCCTTTATTAAGTCTTGTAGTAATTAAATGAAACATGATAAGAGATAATTGGTAAAATGCTCTGTCTCCTCAGCAGCTTTACAAGATACTTACAGACCTCTCCATCTACAAGAGGACTGCCTAGGGAATCTATTTGGCTTTGTGAGAACTGTGTTAACCTCAGCAATCTGTGTTCTTATACCCATCATATTTTGCATAATGTCTTATTTTCTTTACCATAGTAAATTGTAATGTAACTCGTGTCTACTTTCATTTTTGCAATGAAAAAGTATATGAATTCTATTTTATTATCTGAACAAAGATAATTGGTAAGGTAAATATCTTTAGGTTTGAAAGAGGTAATTGGGGACATATTTTTGGAAGTGTTTGATAGAATATTTAAAATAACCATGCACAATATATATTGTCTTTTTAAAGCCTTCAAGTAGAGAAAAATCCTGATGCCCAAGATATCTTTAACCACAGTTTCTTACTACCCAGAAAGGATTTTAGACTGAAGATCTCAACTAGAGGCTGAGAATTGTCTGCCAAGGGGATTGATATGAAATAGGCTTTTCATATTGGCTGGGAAAGGTGACAGCAATAGCCACAATAACACCAGGAAAAAGACACCAGCCAACAGTATGGACACTCTGATCTACTATTCCAAGTGTATAACTTGAGAGATTTAAGGCAGATCATGCTACTATTTTACAAACTTTGTCCAGCTTAGTTATTTTAACAAAATATATGAAGAGAGTCTACCGCAACAATTTAACTAAATTAAAAGTTAAATTTAACAAAGTTAGATTTAAGCTAAATTTAAAGAGTTAACTAAGTTTAAGGTAAGAAGTAAACTTTTAGACTGGTATCTCATTTCTACAGCTCTACCTTGGGGATGTTGGCAACAATGCTAAACACTCATTCAGTAATTTATGAAAAAGATCATTTATTTAAAAAAAATCTGAAACCACATTATCTTTCAAAACAATTTCATAAATATACATTTTTTTTGGATGCAGAAGGATACCTAAGACATTATAATGAAGAGCTAAGAGCATAAACTCTGGAGTTAAGAATGGTAGTTCTTGAAACCTGGTTCTGCCACTTACTAGCTATGGGAACTTGGATGAGTTAATTAACATCTCAGGGCCAAATGTTTCAGTTTCTTCATTCCTCAAGTTAACTGGGTAAGAATACTCACTTCATAGTGTTGTGAGTATTGTTATGATTTAACATGATCTTTTTTATTAAATTAAAAATCGAGGCAAAGTAGCATATCTAGTAGTATGTTTTCATGTGCTGGTATATATGCATACTTTTTCTTAGGATGATATACTAAAATTCTCTGATGGGAACATCTCCAGGGAATAGTACTGAGGAAACGGTTTTGATGGTGAGGGTGATTTTATGTACGCTTTTAAGCCTTTATGTAGAAATTTACATTTTTATTATATGTTGATTTATTTTTACATAAATATGTGCATTTGAAATAAGACATACTTTTAAAAGTTCCTGTTTATATAAGACAAGCTATGATGTGTATATATGGCCCTAAAATTGTGTGTGTTTTATATCTTGACAAGGATAGGGTACATTTGTTTTTGCTTTTTATTTATGTTTGAGAATAAAAAACTCTGGAAGGAGGTTGTTTTTTTTTTTCTGTTGAATAAAAGATATAGTGTCCAAGATTACAAATTGTTAAAATTTTATGGAGATGATTATTAAGTATAAACCTAAAACAATGGTTTTTTTCTAGACATCTCTCCTAGGGGTGAAAATTAAGATTCAGAACAGCAACAGTAACAACAAAAACCCCACAGGATTATATCATACAGAATGGAAATAAGCATTTCCATAAGGACAAAAATAAGAACAAGAACAAAGGCTGTAGCTGCCACTTAATAAAGACGATCATTTGCCCAGAGATTGTGTTCTGTGATCACTCAGTACTTATTTCAGGTTCTCTGTACCACTGAGGTTTGTACAACAATAACAAGCACACAGTTGGCCAAAGCATGGGCACAAGGAAACCAATGATGCATTTTAAGAAAGTTACTGTCCTATGTCTCTCCCTGGAGGAGGAAATGGCAATGTACTCCAGTATCTGCCTGGGGAATTCCATGGACAGAGAAGCCTAGTGGGGTACAATACCATGGGGTCACAGACAGTTGGACACAACTGAAGTGACTTAGCACAGACACGCTAGATAGATAGACCTTCTCCAGGCAGATTTATCTATTTAAATGTGACTATTACCTATTATGATAGAGATTTTAAGGAATTTTCTAGAAACACCGTGTGTTACATGAGTATCCTTATAATCACATATCCAGCTTCCCTGGTGGCTCAGGATTAAAGAATTTGCCTATAATGCATGAGATTCTAGTTTGATTCCTGGATCAGGAAGATCCCTTGGAGGAGGAAATGGCAACCCACTCCAGTATTCTTGCTGGGAAATCCCATGGACAGAGGAGCCTGGGGATTACAGTACATGGGGTCACAAGAGTTGGACACAACTTAGTGACTAAACCACCACCACCAATTCATCCCAGGGAAGAATTAGGAGCTACAACACTCAGATTTTCCTTGAGAAGAGTGTAAACTCAAAATACAAGAATGTAATCTTATTGGATGTCATACAGACAATTGAAAACAATGAACAGGGGGATTCAAGGCAAGTGTTTAAGGCAACTTACATTGTCTCCCTAGGTCTCATCTTCTGTTCTTGTCCATCCTTCCTACCTGTTGGATTATCACTTTATCCTCCAGTTCTGCCCCCAGCAGCATCAGCTTTCTATCTAGACATCTTTATCAAAAGTTGCTTTCAGAACTTTCATTTATATTAAAGGGGCGATTATGTCTCTATGGTATCAGAAATCAGTCTTAAACTAAAGAAATGAGTTTTAGAAAATAACTCAGTGTTAAAAGAATTAAGTAGTATTGTGTCCCTGTGGTTTTGCCAGATTTCCTAGGAAAATATTTGTATTTAGTCCCCATTTTGGCTCAACCAATGAAGCATAGTATGACTCTGTGCCAGAAGTGAAACAGAATTGAAATATCATTGTGAGGCAAAATTGTTTCAGAAAGTCAATGTTGTTTTTGCACATTTAGGATTTGGTTTTTATTCTTTTAAATAGAATTTATAAATTATATAAAATATATCCAGCATGGTATTTGGCATATAATAAAAGCTTAGCTAATTTTAATTTTATTGTTTTCATCTTTTCTTTTTTTACAAGAAAATTAGGTGATACTAGACTTTGCAGCCATGAAATTGAAAGACCCTCCTTGGAAGGAAAGTTATGACCAACCTAGATAGCATATTCAAAAGCAGAGACATTACTTTGCCAAGAAAGGTCCATCTAGTCAAGGCTATGGATTTTCCAGTGGTCATGTATGGATGTGAGAGTTGGACTGTGAAGAAAGCTGAGCACTGAAGAATTGATGCTTTTGAACTGTGGTGTTGAGGGATACTCTTGAGAATCCCTTGGACTGCAAGGAGATCCAACCAGTCCATCCTAAAGGAGATCAGCCCTGGGTGTTCTTTGGAAGGAATGATGCTAAAGCTGAAACTCCAGTACTTTGGCCATCTCATATGAAGAGTTGACTCATTGGAAAAGACTGATGCTGGGTGGGATTGGGGGCAGGAAGAGAAGGCGATGACAGAGCATGAGATGGCTGGATGGCATCACCAACTCGATGGATGTGAGTTTGAGTAAACTCTGGGAGATGGTGATGGACAGGGAGGCCTGGCGTGCTGTGATTCATGGGGTTGGAAAGAGTTGGACATGACTGAGCGACTGAACTGACTGAACTGAACTGAGACTTTACTTTCAATTTTACAAAATATCACCTAATGTGATTGTCTAGAATAACTTCAAGTGACTACTTAGTGCATCTATAATAGTATTCCAAGTCATAATAATAGGATTTAGTTAGAATGCCAATGTATTTCTCAGTCTCTCAATGTGACAGCAAAATCCCTGAGCAATTCCTGTTAGTACAAGAATATGTATCCATTAGTATTTTCTAGTTTCTGAATATTCAGGGCGTTTCATACCACTATGTCTTTGCATGAATTATTTCTTCTTAAAATGATAGACTTCCCCTGGAGAAGACATCTTGCCTCAACTTAATACTATTAGCAAGATTTCAAAAGACAAATCATTTTATTATTAGACAACTACTGCTGAAGTATATTTTCTCTTAAGATGAAATATGTACCCCTGTCATAAACGTATAATGGCTCCCTTCTGAGGAAACAAAATCTTGTTTATTGATAATAATTATCATGTACTCATATATCTACTTTTCTTCTTTATTTTGGTTAAGTGGGGAAGCAATGCAAACAGTGACAGACTTTATATTTTGGGCTCCAAAATCACTGCAGATGGTGACTGCAGCCATGAAATTAAAAGACACTTGCTCCTTGAAAGAAAAGCTATGACTAACCTAGACAGCATATTATAAAGCAGATACATCACTTTGCCAACAAAGGTCCATCTAGTCAAAGTTATGGTATTTCCAGTAGTCATGTATGGATGTGAGAGTTGGACTATAAAGAAACCTGAGTGCCAAAGAATTGATGATTTGACTGTGGTGTTGGAGAAGATTCTTGAGAGCCCCTTGGACTGCAAGGAGATCAAACCAGTCAATCCTAAAGGAGATCAGTCCTGAATATTTATTGTAAGGACTGATGCAGAAGCTAAAACTCCAATACTTTGACCACCTGATGCAAAGAACTGACTCATTGCGAAAGATCCCGATGCTGGGAAAGATTGAAGGTGGGAGCAGAAGGAGACAACAGAGGGTGAGGTGGTTGGATGGCATCACTGACTTAATGCACATGAGTTTGAGTAAGCTGCAGGAGTTGGTGATGAATAGGGAAGCCTGACATGCTGCAGTCCATGAGGTCACAAAAAGTAGGACACTACTGAGCAACTGAACTGAGCTGAACTGAAATCTCATTGTTTCTTGACCCCCCCTTATAATTCTAAGTATTCTCCAAAGGCATTCTACATTTTAACATCCATATTAAACTTAACATAAAATTAAAATAAAACTTAAGGATAATGCATAAGACAGTTAATTTGTAACACTAGAGGCTGCTATGGCATTGTGGAAAACTATTGGTCTTTATAGTTATACAATCTTAGTCATATCCCAGATTTGCAACTTGCTGGCTCTGAGCAATTGACTTAATCTCATCTATAAAATGATGAGAGGAATATGTCAACTATACTGGTTATTATGAAAATAAAATGCAATAATCAAAGCCCTGATACATAGGTAGTGCTCAATTATCTTTATCAGTTCCTCCATTTACTTGCTCCTTTACCAAGGAGAATTTACTCCTGTACTGTGAAATAACTATTCTCCTAAATTTTTACATGCCACTGTATTTTATTGGAACTTATTAATTTTATTAACTTTATATCCTGAAATAATTTTATATCTACAGAAGAGTTATTGTTCAGAGCTCTCATATGCCCCACACTACACTTTTTCTAATGCTGACATCTTATATAACCATAGTACATTTATCAAATCTGAGAAAGAAACATGCATATGACATTATTAACAATGCTACAGACTTTACTCATGTGTCATAATTTTCCACTAAAATTTTATCCTGTTCCAATATTTAGTTCCAGACAGTCCATGAGGTCACAAAGAGTCACAAAGAGTCAGACACAATGAGTGACTAACACTTTCATTTTCACCATGATACATTTAGCATGTATTAGTTTTTTCAATGAAGATCCCAGTGATATTCTGAAAAGCAATTTTTGCTGTTCTGCACCTATTTCACGGTTTCATTTCCATTTTTATATTTTATTTTGGTTTATGTCCACTCTTTCTATATGCAATTTTTCATCTTGATTCTATCATATATTTGGCACATGCTATCATATGCTTGGCATTAGCTAAGCAGCTTGACATTGTGTCACCATGAATTTTTTAATTGTTTATGTCTTCTTTCAAACCATTGATAAAAAGTTTCAATATGATGGGAACCAAAAACAACTCTATAAAACATCTTTTGTGAACAAATTGAGCCACTGACCCATTCATCAATACCCTGAGTACACCTCTGCATTTCATGATTTGGGCCAGAACAACTGAGCCAAAGCAGGTTTCATGTTGAGAATATTTATATGGTCTTTGTTGATAGTATTTCCAAATATAGACATCTTGTTACTATTTTTTATTTGTCCTGTTTCTTAATATTTTTTCATGTTTTCTACATCTTTCAGATTAATTGAATCTTTGTTATGATTTAATTTATATCTTCTAATGGCCCATTAACCATACTTATTTGTGGTATTAATATTTTTGATGATTGATTTCAAAATTGCAATATATATCTTTAACTTATTTTCTATCTCCAGATAACATTTTACTGCTTTATATGTGGTAATAAGGACATAAAAGTACTATAATTTCCTCACTCCTGTCATTTGTTCCATGAACAATATAATTAAATTACATAATTAAAAATTCAAGTTATATAATTAAATTTTATGTGTTTTAAACTCCTCTATACACTGCTATTATTTATTTAGAAATTGAAAGTGTTAGTTGCTCAGTTGTGTCTGACTCTTTGTGACCTCATGGGCTGTAGCCCTATAGGCCCCTCTATCCATGGAATTCTCCAGGCAAGAATACTGGAGTGGGTTGCCTTTCCCTTCTCCAGGTGATTATCCTAACACAGGGATCAAACCTAGGTCTTCTGCATTGCAGGCTGATGCCTAACTGTCTGGGAGGCCAAATCATGTATTTAAACAGTAAACTATTTTTAAATAGATTAAAAATGAGAAATTAGAAAAAAATTAGTTATATGTTTTCCATCTCTATGACTATTTATTCTTCCGTGTAGATTCAACTTTTTCTCTGATATTATTTTCCTTTTTCTGAAGAACTCCCTTTAAATTTTAAGGTTTTTCTATTTTCTCTATGGTATTCTTGATATATAAAAGTTTAATTTTGCTTTCATCTTTATAAGATAATCCTGGAAGGGATAAAATTTTCAGTTGATATATATATTTTTTTTCCAAGTACTTTATGGATTTATTCACTGTCTTCTAGTTTGCACAGACTCTGACACTAGATTTGCTGCTCTGATTTTTTTTTGGGGGGGGGGCGGTTAGTAAAACCTTCCCATGACTTATTTGATTTATAACCATTTGTTCACTTTTATGCTTTCCATGCCTCACCACACACACACACACACACACACACACACACACACACACACACCACTAATTTGTTGTCTGTACTTATAAATTAGCTTGGATTGTCTTTTAAGATTTCACAGTTGTGTCTGACTCTTTGCAGCCCAATGGATTGTAGCCCATAAGGCTCCTCTGTCCATGGGATTTTCAAGGCAAGAATATTGGAACGAATTGTCATTTCCTACTACAGGCGATCTTTCTCACCTAGGGACCAAACCCGCATCTCTTGATTCTCCTTTACTGGCAAGCAGATTGTTTACTGCTAGTGCCACCTGGGAACCCACTCCAGTGTTCTTGCCTTGAGAGTACCAGGGATGGGGGAGCCTGGTGGGCTGCCTTCTATTGGGTTACAGAGTCAGACAAGACTGAAATGACTTAGCAGCAGCAGCAGCAGCAGCCATCTGGGAAACCCATGTGAGATCACACTGTATCATGTTTTTGTCTAATTTATTTCACTTAGCATAGTGACACCAAGATTCATCTATATTGTCACAAATGGCAAAATGTACTATTTTAAGACTGAATATATATATATATAATATATATATGTAATATGATTTTTTATCCACTCATATATCAGTGTACACATAAGTTGCTTCCATATTTTTGGATATTGCAAATAATGTTGCAGTGAACATGTGAAGTGAAAGTGAAAGCATTAGTTGCTCAGTTGTGTCTGACTCTTTGCAACACCATAGACTGTAGCCTTTCAGGCTCTGTCCATGAAATTCCCAGGCAAGAATACTGGAGTGGATAGGCATTCCCTTCTCCAAGAGATCTTCCTGACCCAGGGATCAAATCCAGCTCTCCTCCATTGCAGGTGGATTCTTTACCCTTTGAGCCACCAGGGAAACCCATATTGAACACAGGGGTGCATTTACCTTTTTGAGCTAATGTTTTGCTTACATCAGATAATTATCCAGGAGTAGAATTTCTTGATTATATGGTAGTTTTATTTAAATTTTTTGGAGAAACTTCATACTGCTTCCAGAGTGGCTTCACCAAATTACATTCCCACCAACAGTGTACAAGTATTCCCTTTTCTCTGCATCTTCATTAACAGTAGGAAGAAAAAATATTTCCAGTTGGTGTGAGTTCTGCTTCCCTGTGGTTCTTTTTTTTTTTTTTTCATGGTAGGAGTCTTGTTTATATATGCACACATTAGTATCCAATAAATGACACAAGGGTGTGTGTATGCTCAGTCTTTCAGTTGTGTCTAACTCTTTGTGATCCTGTGGACTGTAGCCCATCTGCCTCCTCTGTCCATGGGATTCTCTAAGCAAGAATACTGGAGTGGGTTGCCATTTCCTTTTCTAGGGGGATCAAATCCGTGTCACCTGCATTGCCTCATTGGCAGGTGAATTCTTGACCACAGAGCCACCCTCAAGGGTCTCCTTCTTAAGTTCTTCTCTGTTCTTTCTTTGTGCAGTTCCCTCCTCCCCTGTATTCTTCCCCCTTAAATTCTAGCTGCTTTGATCTTCCAGAACTCTAATATATGTATCCTCAACACAGTTAGGCCACCAGGCTTTCTTCTGGAAACTGCCTTCAGGCAGTATGCTGGAGTACTGTAGGATTCAGCTCATTTATTCTGCATCTCTCAGGAATCATGCCCAGTGGTGCTTGTTTTTAAATGTCTGAGAATGATTGTATCATGTATTTTGTCTTTATGATGGGAGAGCAGTTCTGAAGCAGATTTTTGAAGTGTTCTTTCTCTGTAAACTTCTACAGATCTGAGAATAGTTTTATGTGTAAGGAGTATTTATAGTTACCCAGCTTATGAATTAACATTAATTTATTAAATTTAGATATTTGGAATCTAATTGTTTAAATTCTCAAGTTAAAATTATACACTTTATCTTAACCATACACAGAAATCCACTCAAAATGTATTAAAGACTTTAATGTAAGACCCAAAAATATAAAACTCTTAGAAAAAAGGTAAATAAATAAAAGGTAAGCTCCTTGATGTTGGTCTTGGGAATTATTTTTTAGATTTGACACCAAAAATAAAGGCAATAAAAGCAAGAAATAAACAAGTGGGACTACCTTAAATTAATGTGTTGGCATAGAAAAAAAGATCAATAAAATGAAAAGACAATCTATGGAATGGGAGAAAATATTTGCAAGTCATATTCAATAAGTGTTAATATCCAAAATATATAAGAAAATCATACCCCAACAATAATAATACAAAAATCCCCAAACCCAAACTGTTAAATAATGGCAAAAGACCTTAAATATTTTACCAAAGAAAACATACAAATGTCTAATAGGTACATGAAAGAGTGCTCAACATTACTAATCATCAGGAAAATGCAAATCAAAACCACAATGAGACATCACTTCATAATTAAGATGTCTGTTATAAAAAGACTACAGATAACAAACGTTGGTGAGGAGGTGGAGAAAAGAGAGCTGTTGTGCAAGACTGGAGGCAGTGTAAATTGTTGTGGTTGCAATGGAAAATGGCAGGAGATGGCTCAAAAGATTAAGAACAGTACTACCATCTGATCCAGCAATTCCACTTCTGGGTATGTATCCAAAGGAAACTAATCATTTTCTCAGGGAAGTATTTGTACTCTCATATTCATAATATCTATTCACAATAGCCAAAGTATGGAAACAACCCAAGTGTCCATTGACAGATGAATTGAAGAAGAAAATACTGGGAGACATGTTAGCACATCAAGCAAATTGAGGATAATAGGATGATAATTTGTGAATGTTAAATCTGACCATCTCACAGAGGTGGCATTATCAACTATTAGAGACAGACCAAGGGACCTAAAGGCAGTACTCATTTTCTTAAGTTTTCTCCAGCCATAGATAGGCATTCTAACCACCACTTCTTTACAGACAAGGGTCTCCAAGTCTACATACTGCTCAACTGATATTTGCCATAATAAAATATTCTTTATAATATAATCTGATACAGTTAAATGAAAATCTTCACATCTATTTGGATTTAGCAAGTGTCATTGATTTTTCAGTGGAGTCTGAATTTCTTTAGCTTTAGACAACAATTCTATATTCATTTTAGTGACATCCCATTGGATATTGACTATCATATTTTTTCTTCCTCTGAAATCACAACTCTAAAATTATGCTAATGAAACTTTCATAAACATATAATCTTTTCTAAAGATTTTTCAGTATCTACCTGTTATTTCTGGTCTCTATTCTTACCTTCATTTTGGAAGCATTTACCCATCATTAGTCTTATGGCATATTTTCCTTTTATTATGAATTTGTTAGGATTACTGACAGTTGTTCTGAAATTACACCTATGAATTCATTTGATATTGTAAAATATATTTTCTGGATTTAGTGTCTTAATCTCACTTAGACAATTACAGGTGTTCTCATCCTTTCCTCTTAACTTTTACTTCTGCTTTATTTTGTCTCTTCTTTCCAGTTTTTGTAGCTGAAAAAAGGGAAGTAAAATTTGCTATATGATTCTTTGTACTTTCTTTCGCATATTAATAGTGCAGTTTACATCAAAGAATAGACCTATGCATTCCTTCTTTTTCTAAGTATGGTTTACAGTCTCTTAACAATCACTACTTTTATTTCCATTTACTCCATTTTCATGCTCCTTTTGAGTGATATAAACAAAAGCTGTCATAGAAAATGCTTTTGCCTTACAAGAAAAAAGTGCTTTAAGAATTTAATCAACTTTAAAAAAGAAACAATAAAGACTCCTCAATTATTGATTGTCCTGTTACATTTAAAATAAACATACAAGGGCTAAATAAAATAGATAACTTTGTCACTAGCCTACTATTCCAGTATTTGAATTTACTTAGAATTATCATATAGATACTCATAAAACTAAATTCAATTTTTGATTGAAAATTTCTAAGTCTTATATTAGTGGATGTGGAAAATTTTCTTTATGCCTTGCATAATAAAAAATTCAACTCTGCTAAAACTTATGACAAAGAAAACTAATTTTAATCCTCTCTAATTTAGGGCTTAAATGTTATTTGATAAATGTAAATTGAATCAACAAAATATCACTATAGAAACCAAACAATAATGCAAAAGTGATATGTTACTAAACAAACAAAAAAGTCATTAAGTATTTTATAATCTGTAAGTATGTGTTATTTAAGCTCAAGGAAGGACATCATGCTGTTATTCATATGAAAACATTATGTGTCCTGCCATAATGACATTGAAATATTAATCTGTCTTAGAAAGCAATTTTCCATTTTTATAAACAAGAGTAATTTGTGACACATGAGTAAAGAAGGGGAAATTATTTTGATGATAGTAATCGTGAAACAAATTTTAATCCTAGTGTACTTACAAATAGTTAATATCCTGGTTTACAAAAAAGATTTCATTGTGATTATATGCAAAGCACATCTCTAGACTTGCCATGGAGAGTGCAAGTATAATAGATGATTATATATACCTCCTAAAATTCTTATGTTATTTACAATAAATTGGTAAAAGAAGAATGGGTTGTTACACACATTGTTACCCAAATTAGGTTTATGTTTTATCACCAAATGGAAACACAGCTTTAGTCATAATGAATGGCCCAAGTCTGTTCAGATATTTTTACCAAATTAACAACATTACTGAATAAAGAAAATTTTCATGAACTATGTAGGTGCATACTGTGAGAATTGCAAATGACACCATTTTTGAGAACTTAATATGGCACTTATAGTAGGAACAAATACACTTGACACACCTAGGATCTGGCACCCTATGGTCAGCTTTTGCTGAGATCTGATAACGCCAGGCACTAGCAGCCTCGTGGAGCAGGAGCACACCACAGCCTTACACAGCATTCCAAGCCTCATGTGGTGGCTCTGAAGGCCTGCTTTTTTTCGTTCAGCATTTCTGCGCAAGGATGGCCCAACACTAGAGAACACGAAATTGAGAATACACTTCAATCATTGGATCCTCTGCTTTATTATTTTCAAGCATAATAGTTCTTTGCTTCTGCAATATTATTTTCTACATTGCATTTATATTTAAATGTCCTTCATTTCTTGAGGCTCTGAGAAAGAGAAAGAGATTCAGGTACTATATATTTTTAAATATAAGATATTATATATTTCTAGTGCATACCAATGTGATTAGAAAAAACAACTGTGATGTATGAATGTATTTGCCTTTTGCAATTTTCCATTTCAAACTGAAGTTTTAATATTTAATTTTCTTACAGTTTCTGGTGTGTTGCAGCAAGTGTAGATCTAATTTTATTTTTTAAAGTTTTCTCAACATTTTACTAATTGTACATTTCATAGTACATATTAATGAGCAATCCTTTGTCTGTAGAAGTGGATTTACACAGCAATTTATTTCAAATTATTAATGTAGAATCTCATTCTGTTACTGAGATTTGTGTTGAAGTAAATCAAACCAGGCAGAAGTAAGCACACATAAACAAAAGTCCTTTATCAGGAGTAAATTACAGTAAGATAACTGTATCCTAAAACTTTGCAGCCTAAAAGTACAGATATTCAAAAGGAGCAATATAAGAGAATTAGCAAGAAATGTTATATTTCTTGCCATATATGAAATACGTTTCAAATTTCAATATTTCTTGTCAGATATAAATTTAAAATTATTATAAGACAATAAGAAAAGCAACATACTAATTCAAAATACATGTAATTTTTCAGAAATGCTTCGTGAGTTAAATATTATTAAATTTCATACATTTTTGAGAAATGTACATAAAATAGATAATTAATTATAGAATTTTTAAAGCTTTAAATGTATAGAACTTTGATGAATCCACCTATAGAAAACCCTCAGACTGCATTAAATTGATTAAAAAAATAATGAAACAGGAGTACATAATTTCTCAAGCGCATTTTGATGTTATATTAAGTCTTAGAAAATAGCTTGATTTCCTAAAAAATCTAGGCCAGAAAATGTGCTATATAAATGTCTTTTAAATGTCCAGGCAATATTTTAAGCTAGAAAATACATCTCATTCTGCACTCCCACCCCAAGAATACACAGTTACACTGACATTACAAGGTCTTAATTCAGTGAGTAAGAACTAATAATGTTCCACTGCATCTTGCAATTGGTGGAAATCTGCTTACTTCTACTTTGCTCTCCCTTTGTGCTTAAATGTTCTGTTGACTTCACCATGAACTTCAAGGTGAACTTCAGAGGTTCACTGAGAGGTTTATTCATTTTGGCAGAAAAAAAGGCTGACTCTATACATAGCTAAGTTTTAAACTACATTCCTGTACCTTGCAAAACCATCAACATTTTCTCTACAACTGGCTATTTTCCATTTTTGATATGATGGGAGCCAAAACAAGATGTAGTTAAGAAACCAGAATTCGTTTCAGCTCTAGGAAAATTAAAAAAAAAAAAATCCCTGGGATAAAATTTTGATTGTATGTTCCCTGTATTGATCCTCCAATCTAATTTCATTTTAAGGTAGAAATTGGATTATCACTGGTTATTTTTTTTCCTTGAAAAGTTGTTGAATTCACCATAAATAGAAAAATCTATTTAATTTACCTACACTAATCAAGTAAGCAATCTTTCCATTTGAGGTGCCGGAGGAAGGAAGACCAAATGCAATTCCAAATGTCATATATATACACAGAACTGTATATCACTTTGGGATGCCAGTTTCAAGTCTTGAGGCATAGTATGCTTGCACTCATCCTTAGCCTCTATTTATTAGATGAGTTAAGTGCAGCCCACATTTGAAAGCCTGGCTGTAAATTACTGTCTTTGGATTTAATTTATGGGCAGATTTAGTAAAACATGAACTTTTCCCCTGAATGTATGAAATATGGTAGTTTTAACATATCCTGTGTCTACTCTTTTCTTTTTCTTACATATATTCTAGTGAAAGTTTACCATCTGACAACTTTAGGGGGGAAATCTGTAGATACCAGTAAGTAATTATCTGATTCAGTTAATAAAGCCAAAATATTCATATTAAGTTAGGAAATCTAGTTTTCTTCTTTGGATATTTTAACCAGTGAGAGAAAGGTATTATCCTAAATCTCTGATTGCTACTTCTAGAACCTAGTATAGAATTTTGAATTCTAGGCCTATTAACATACACAGAACACTTTTAAGATAGTATTCTAAGAGGGTATTGCTGTAAAAATTAAATGTAGCTGATCATTGTAATGCTTTTGAATGCTCTGCCATTCTTAATTCACATCAATCAATTGCAATCATTAATCAAGTTGAATGCAGCAGTTTGGGTGAATATTTAATATTGATTCTAGCTTAAATTTCACTGCAATTATAACTTAATGGTAAGTAGTATGTGTAATATTTAAACATAATTTAGTTTAAAGTGTCAATTAAGTGACAGCAGCAAGAAAGGACAAGTCCTGTGACCCAGACAGAAATTATAAGGAAAGTTTCACTTAAATGGAGAAGGAAAGAAGCCAATGGATCAAAAGAGCAAGAGGAAGGGGATTTTTGTTGGTACATGTTAAGTACAGTGTTAACTATGCTAACCCTAGAGTATTTAGAGAGTTGCTCTAAGACGCATGGAAAAAGAAATGCACCAACAAACAGAATAGCAGTCTTTTGGGTGTTAGAAGATGACATTGATTTCAAAGCCCTATGCATTTTCTGCTAAAATTCAAGATTGCCTTCCTAAACAGGAAGTCTGGACACTTATTTATTTAGAAAACAAAACAAAACAAAACAAAAAAACCCTACATTTAAAAAAGAAGATGAGTCACTTAATTTATTTCCTACTCCAAATAAGTTACTTGGGTTTTCTTGAGACAACCAGTCAAGCAGCTTTGTGCAAGTCCTTTAATTTCACTGATTCTAACTTTCTTCATCTGAAAACAAATGTTTCAACCAAATAATTCATGAGAATTAAGCCATAATTTTGGTAGTTTGAGTTGATAATATACATATATGTAGACCTATCTGATGCTTGCTCCTTGGAAGAAAAGTTATGACCATTCTAGACAGCATATTAAAAAGCAGAGACATTGCTTCGACAATAAAGGTCTAGTCAAAGCTATGGTTTTTTCAGTAGCCATGTATGGATGTGAGAGTTGGACTATAAGGAAAGCTGAGGGCCAAAGAATTGATGCTTTTGAACTGTGGTGTTGGAGAAGACTCTGGGAGAGTCCCTCGGACTGCAAAGAGACCCAGCCAGTCTATCGTAAAGGAGATCTGTCTTGAATATTCATTGGAATGACTGATGCTGAAGCTGAAATTCCAATGCTTTGGCCACCTGATGTGAAGAACTGACTCATTGAAAAGACCCCGATGCTGGGAAAGATTGAATGAGGGAGAAGGAGGAGACGACAGAGGATGAGATGGCTCGATGGCATCACCGACTCAACTGGCATGAGTTTGAGTAAACTCCAGGAGATGGTGATAGACAGGGAGGCCTGGCATGCTGTAGTCCATGGGGTCACAAAAAGTGGGATCCAACTGAGCTACTGAACTGAATTGAGACGTATTTGAAGGGACACTCTAAGGTGTGATGCTCAAAATATGGCTCCCTGACCAGCAGAACTGGGATCACCGGGGAATTTGGTAGCAATGCAGATTCTCAGGCCCCACCTACTACATTTTCACATCAAACACTCAGGTGATTCTGACACAGGCTGAAGCTTAAGCACTATTACTTTAAGGCATGGTATGCTTCTATGGTAGTTAGAAATGGGAGCAATCAAAAGCAAAATGGTTAATTTCTTTCTTCAAAATCCCACCAAATTGACAATAGATATCCCAACTGGCACTAGTGGTAAAGAACTAACCTGCCCATGCAGGAGACATAAAAGATGCAGATTCAATCTCTGGGTCAGGAAAATCCCCTAGAGGAGGAAATGGCAACCCACTCCAGTATTCTTGCCTAGTGAATCCGATGGACAGAGCAGCCTTGTGGGTTACAGTCCATAGGGTCACAAAAGAGTTGAACACAACTGTAGCTACATGCATGCATTTAAGAGGAAAAATAACAGAATAAATAAAAAAAATCCTTAGCAATATCAGTGTTCTGGGAAGTTATCAACTGCCTATATCTGTGAACAATTTATTAGAAAGAAGATACAGATAAAATAAAAATAAGGCCAAAATCCAATAGATACAAAGAGTTATTTATCAAGCAAAATTAAAATAGTAAACCTCAAAACAAGTTAGGTTTTTTCTAAAGAACCATAGAACCTGGTATTGGAACCAGGGATAACAAAGGTGCTAATTGAAAATTGATCCATTGTTTAAAGCCTGAGGAAGGGTTGATCAGGCCCATTTTCTTTTTTTCTTTTTCTTTTTTTCTGATCAGGCCCATTTTCAAATTAAGAGCCACAAACAGAGCTGTGAAGAAGTTCAGACAAATGGTCAGAGATCCAGAGACTTCTGAATGAATTCCAAGTAACATTAAGAATCATGGAAAGAAGAAAAATATATTCCCATGTGGGAAAACATACTGTCAATCTGAAGTGAATGTTTAATCCCTCTATCTCTAACCACACACTTAATGGATAAATTTATCACAGCTGCCCTTGCCATGCATTAATCAGATGTTACATGTACATGTAGGAATGACAGGGGCATACACTACTAATACCAACTGTGTATAAGTGTTATTGTTGTTGTTTAGTTGGTAAGTTGTATCCAACTCTTTGCAACTCCATGGACTGTAACCTTCCAGGATCCTGGGCCCATAGAGTTTCCCAGGCAAGATTCCTGCAGTAGATTGCTGTTTCCTTCTCCAGGGTATCTTCCTGACCCAGGGACTGAACCCATGCCTCTTGCTTTGGCCAGCAGATTCTTTACTGCTGAGCCACCAGGAAAGCCCAATTATGTATGTATACACATACTCAAATCCTAAGTATTTAAAGAAATACAATTGTATACAGAGATGTTAAAAAAGGAAAAATAAAAAAAAGCACACACACACAAACCAATGCAAGGATGACCAAACTCCCATGGAGAAAGTTAATACAGGGAAAATTTTGTCAGATTTCACCTCAGAAAGCTACAGAAACAAAATTACATAAATAGTATGTCATAAAAAATGTATATACTTAAAGAAGAAATTAATACATTACACATCAAAACTTTACATTTAAGCAAAAAAACAAATAGCTCAATCTTTGCAAAGATCTACAAGGAAAATACAGTCTTGAAGGCAAAAGATAATGAAAGAAATAAGGAAGCATGAAGAAAACCTTTAAAGGTTGAAGCCAGATGACAAATACAAATAAAGAGGACATTAAATTATAAAAGAATTATAATCAAATTCATATCAATAATTTTGAGAATCAGCTGAAATGGTTAATTTTCTAAGAAGGATTATGTAACTTGCTCAAGTCACATTGTTTAGTGATGGAGTCAGTTTGGGCTGAACATAAAGTTTTCCTATCAATGTCTACTACACCACTCCTATCCTTTTTCTGGCAAGGTTAGAGATGACTTTGATCAGGTTTCTACCTTTTTCACAAGGTCAAATATTTCAGGGCAAGCAGTCAACCTTAATGACCATAGAGGGGGAATCACAATGGGTTTAATTCATTTCCAGAATCATCTATTAAATCGACCATCCTTTTCCCACATAGCTTTTTCATTTTTTAATATCCCACATAAATGCGATCTATTACTGACATTTCTCAATTTGTATATTTCCTGTATTAATACAATATTCTTTTGAAAACAGAAGCATTTTACTAAGGTTTAGTGTGTGGTAATAAAACTCTCAGCTTACTTTTCTCATTTGATACTAATTATTTTTAAGAAGTAATAACTTTGACCTCAGTAAATATATTTTTATAATTTTCCTTTAGAATCCTTAAAACTACTATTTACTTTATTTTTTGGGGCTCCAAAATCACTGCAGATGATGATTATAGCCATGAAATTAAAAGACACTTACTTCTTGGAAGAAAAGTTATGAGCAACCTAGATAGCATATTCAAAAGCAGAGACATTACTTTGCCGACTAAGGTCCATCTTGTCAAGGCTATGGTTTTTCCAGTAGTCATGTGTGGATGTGAGAGTTGGACTGTGAAGAAGGCTGAGCACTGAAGAATTGATGCTTTTGAGCTGTGGTATTGGAGAAGACTCTTGAGAGTCCCTTGGACTGCAAGGAGATCCAACCAGTCCATTCTAAAGGAGATCAACCCCGGGGATTTCTTTGGAAGGAATGATGCTAAAGCTGAAACTCCAGTACTTTGGGCACCTCATGTGAAGAGTTGACTCATTGGAGAAGACTTTGATGCTGGGAGGGATTGGGGGCTGGAGGAGAAGGGGACGAACGAGGATGAGATGGCTGGATGGCATCACTGACTCGATGGACGCAAGTCTGAGTGAACTCCGGGAGTTGGTGATGGACAGGGAGTCCTGGCGTGCTGCGATTCATGGGGTCACAAAGAGTCAGACATGACTGAGTGACTGAACTGAACTGACTATTTACTTGAAGTTTTTTTAAACTTGTAATTCCACCAATCTTTGGTTTATGTAATAAATTTTGTTTCTTCACCATTTATCTGCTTTTATTCTTACTATACTGTCCTGATGCTGGGAAAGACTGAAGCCAAAAAGAAAAGATGGTGGCAGAGGATGAAGTGGTTAGATAGCATCAGCAACTCAATGGACATGAATTTGAGCAGACTCCAGGGGATAGTGAAGGAAGGGGAAGCCTGACATGCTACAGTCCATTGGGTCACAAAGAGTCAGACACAATTTAGCAACTGAACAACAACAACAATATTCTTACTATGCCGAATAATTTTAGAGCAAAGGAAAATGTTTTTTTAAATAACATGAAGAGTTGTCAAAAGTTGAATTATTTCCTTATGTTAATATTATTTTCATTTGCATTCATCATGTTTTAAAAAAGTGAAAGTTGCTCAGTTGTGTCTGACTCTTTGTGACCCTATGGATTATACAGGCCATTAAATTTCTCCAGGCCAGAATACTGGAATGGGTAGCCTTTCCCTTCTCCAGGGGACCTTCCCAACCCAGGGATTGAACCCATGTCTCCCGCATTGCAGGCAGATTCTTTACCATCTGAGCCACGAGGGAAACCCTTGATAATTCCCTGTGTTTGCTAGAACTTTCACATTTTCTTATCTTTATTTATTATTTCTTTATTCTTTCTTTCTTTATTATTCTTTATTATTTCTTTATTCTTATATTTATTATTTCTCATAGTGTATATGGCATATAATATTTCTCTCATTTTCAGTTCAGTCACTCAGTCGTGTCCAACTCTTTGTGACCCCATGAATCGCAGCATGCCAGGCCTCCCTGTTCATCACCAACTCCTGCAGTTCACCCAGACTCACATCCATCAAGTCAGTGATGCCATCCAGCCATCTCATCCTCTGTCGTCCCCTTCTCCTCCAGCCCCCAATCCCTCCCAGAGTCAGAGTCTTTTCCAATGAGTCAACTCTTCGCATGAGGTGGCCAAAGTACTGGAGTTTCAGCTTTAGCATCATTTCTTCCAAAGAAATCCCAGGGGTGATCTCCTTTAGAATGGACTGGTTGGATCTCCTTGCAGTCCAAGGGACTCTCAAGAGTCTTCTCCAACACTACATTTCAAAAGCATTAATTCTTCAGTGCTCAGCCTTCTTCACAGTTCAACTCTCACATCCACACATGACCACAGGAAAAACCATAGCCTTGACTAGACGGAACTTATTCGGCAAAGTAATGTCTCTGCTTTTCAATATGCTATCTAGGTTGGTCATAACAAATGAAGTAAGAAAAAGTACATTAAATAGCTCATAGGCTCAATATATTGAAAAAAAAAAATCAAAAACAAAATC
Organism: Budorcas taxicolor; assembly: GCF_023091745.1. NCBI lineage: Eukaryota > Metazoa > Chordata > Mammalia > Artiodactyla > Bovidae > Budorcas > Budorcas taxicolor. Next base: position 113,935,831 of record NC_068910.1, on the reverse strand, counting down.
AGCAGCCCAATCATAAATGGGCAGAAGACAGATAGCTCTCCAAAGTAAACATGTAACTGGCCAACAGGCACATGGCAAGATGCTCAACATCTGTAATTACTAAGGATGCAAATCAAATCCACAATGAGATATCACTTCATATCTGTCAGAGTCACTATTATCAAACGTTGTAACACAAGTAACAAAAGTTGGTGAGGATTTGGGAAAGTAAAATGGTGCAATCAGGATGGAAGTATCAAAGGAAGGTCCTCAAAAAACTAAAACTAGAATTACCATATGACCCAGCAATTCCACTCCTGGGGATATATCCAGAAAATATTGGAAACACTAATTCAAAAAGATGCATGCACCCCAATGTTGTATTTAGTTAGCACTATTTATAATAGTCAAAATATGGAAGCAACTAAAGTATCCATCAACAGATAAATGAATAAAGAAGTGCAGATACATATATCAATATATATACACACATGCAATGGAATACTACTCAATCATAAAAAGAATGAGATTCTGCCATCTGAAGCAACATGGATAGACCTAGAGAATGTAGTACTTAGTAAAATAAGTAAGACAAAAACAAATACTTCTTGATATTATTTATATGTGGAATCTAAAAAATAATACAAATGAATGTGTATTCAAAACAGAAACAGACTTATAGGAAACAAACCAGCAGTTACCATGGAAGAGAGGAAAGAGAGGGAGAGGTATGGGATTAAGAGATACAAGCTACTGCAAAGAGGATATACTGTATGGCACAGTGAATTGTGCTATTATCTTGTAGCTACTTTTAATGTATTATTAGGTATAAAAGTACTGAATCACTGTGCTGTACACATGAAACTAATATAATATTATAAATGAAATATACTTCCATAAAAAAGAGAATACATGAAGACATGCTAGGTTTCTGAGTGTCATTCCACTTAAAATGTTCAGTACCATGAATCTGTAAAGCTATTTCTAAAATACTAAGATGTGAAGATATCTTTGATAATGTGTATAATCCGAGTTTATTAGAGAAATATGTGTTTTAGATGAGACGGCTAAGACCTCTAGAGACCAACAATCCAATTCAGACTGTATATCACTCTGCCTTCCTGCATTCCCAGTTAGGGAGAGTCTAGACAATAGGGGGCAGAGCCTGTCCCTATCAAGATATAGATTGGAGATCAGAAATAGGACTTCAGTTATAAAAGAAGTGAAGTGAACTGCAAGTCACTCAGTTGTGTTCAACTCTTTGCGACCCCATGGACTGTAGTCCATGGAATATCCAGGTCAGAATACTGGAGTGGGTAGCTTTTCACTTCTCCAGGGGATCTTCCCAACCCAGGGATCAAATCCAGGTCTCCCGCAGGCAGATTTTTACCAGCTGAGCCACAAGGGAAGCCCAGTAAAGCAAGAAAATAACTGGAAAAAAAAAAAAAAAAAAAAAGAAGGACCTGGGATGCAGGGAAATTTGAGAACTAGGTAAATCTCTAAAACAAGAACTCAGAAAAAGAACCAGAATGGTAGTCCATTTGAATAACTCAGGATAAATAAAAACTGGGGAAAACCAGTTTGGAAACTCAATTATTTAGAGCCTCGGCAGAGTTTACTTGTATTTTTCAGTATAATGCAGATGTCCCAAGACTTTAATTAACTCCCAGTGATTCTGAGTCATTCTGGTGTTCACATGGTAACTGTAGTGTACGAAGAAAGGGAATTAATGGTAAAGCAGCAAAATAAAATTGAATGCACTCATTCTAATTTAACATTAAGTTGGCTTGAAAATTGGGTCAGAGTGGATTTTGCAAGTTAAGTGATCAATACCTCAATTACAGCAGAGCTGAAGAAGGTAAATCTAAAAAATTAGTTAGTGAAGAACAAGGAGAGGCTGAATGCCGCTGTTAAAATTTGCTTGTTAAGCAAACTGGCCAGTTTGGAACCTGCTTCCCGTTCAAAGGGATTTGTCATGAAGATGACCTGACTAGTGTAAACGTATTAATATTAAAAATGTTAATTCATTTAATTAATTTTTTCTCATATATAAATATATGTTGTTAACCTGTCATACTTAGTTTACTATGATAATTGACTTTAAATTTTTCACTAAAAAAAAAAAAAAAAAAAAGACTTTAAAGGCCAAAGTATCTTTCCAGGAGTAGAAAATCCCACTGATTTTGAATAAATTTGGTTTAAGTAGGTGAGGAAAAGTCAATGCTCAAATACACAAAGTAACTGCTTCAACAAGAACAAAAAGGATTACACAGATTTAGCCTCAGTGCTTGAATCTTTCCAATTCAATCACATTAGAATAGTTATGTACAATGCAGTCTACATGAAAGTGGTCTAACTGTGAACATAATATTGTGTTCTTAATTCTTTGTTAATCTAATTTGTTTGCTCATGTGACACAATACCCCATGTTCACAAATTTGCCCTTGAATCAAAAAGAACAATGTAAATTCCAGAACAGCATGTTTCCTTTCACATTTCACATTATTATACAGTTCTTTGATGGGGCAGCACGGAGGGGGAGCAGACTCACTGGGGAAATTAAAAATATGTGACAGCACTTTTTAATACAAAAGTTCCCTGAAGCCAAGCAAATTGGGATTGGCAGTTATCAGCATCAGCTCACTGTTGGGTGGATCTCCTGAAATGCTCTGGGTGGTCTTTATGAACTTCCTAGTGGGCAGCATGTTTGGCTAAAGGCAGAGAAACAGTACTTGAAGGATTTTGAAATTCTCAGGAAGATAAGAAAATATAAGAGATCACCAACCAAGGAAAGTGCTGTGGTTTAGGGTTAGAGCAGGATACCAAGGAATTTATTTGGAGAAAAGACCAGCAAATATAATCAGGGGAAGATTTCTGTATTTAAATCTATTCTCTTTTTTTGTTTTGTTTCTCTGTAATTCTTAAAGCTTCAGATTTTCAGGATTATTTTATTCTGTGTTTCCCAAATCATAAAAGGTGAGAATGAATTTTGCCTTACCTTAACCTACTCCAATCTCATCCACATTGTAAGTGCAGAAGCAGAGAACAGTGTTTTCCAAGAATGTACATCATAAACTCTCAGATTTGATGTGTAAACACATGGCCCTTTGGGAGATGCCTGTATAATTCAACAAGTCTAGAGGCCAGACTCACAGCTGGAATATTACCTGCCTGCTTCCTCCTGTGAGCATATGCCCATTATATGACTATTATTAAACACAGGGAAGAATAAATCTAATTTCTCCCCTCAATTTTATCCTGTGATTTCTTAATATAAAATGAAGAGAAACTTGTGTCCTGGCATGAGTGAAATAGAACACTTCAATTCTGTATCAATGATCAAAGCCCACATCCTTGAATAAAAATCAGAGGAGTATTTTACTTCATTTTGTGTAGAAATAAGTCCACAGATATTTAAAAATATAAGAGGTTATAAGAGACATATTCCTTCTGTACCTTTGCATTTAAGATATTACTGGTTAGCATTGAGCAACATTGTAATCAGAGTTCTATTTTATGGTTAATAAGATTTTTTTGTTCTCAAATATTTAGTATTTGTGATCTCTCTCTTACTGATACTGACATGGCTAAATATATAACTTAATATCAAAAGATAAACTAAATAATGATGTAAAATGAAAGATGGTGTAAAATACAAGGAAAAATGGACAGACATGAGCACATTTGAATTCTACTTACAATGAAGGAACTCAGTGCTTTTATTAATTTAGAAAAGTTATATAACCTCAGGTTGCTGTTCCAGAGTTATATAACATCAATATCCTGTAAAATGGGGATATTAAGATCTGACCTGTCCATCTCACAGGGTCACGTGAAAATAAACAGATAATAAATATTTAGCTTTTTAAAAAACAAAAATGAATTTTAAAGATTCAAGAGGTTATAAAACAGAGCTAGGATATGGAAGAAGGTTAATGTGTTTGGTGGACATTTTTTATATAAATGTTAAGCTTTATAAATTCATTTGAGGATGGAGAAAACAGCAAGGCTGACCTTAAAAATACTTAATAAATTCTTGCATTTTCAACAGGCAATACACAGATACTTCCCAGGTGGCACTAGTGGTAAAGAATTTAGTTCAGTTCAGTCTCTCAGTTGTTTCTGACTTTGTGACCCTATGGACTGCAGCACTCCAAGCCTCCCTGTCCATCACCAACTCCCAGAGTTTACTCAAGCTCACGTTCATTGAGTCTGTGATGCCATCCAACCATCTCACCCTCTGTCATCCCCTTCTCCCACTTCCAATCTTTCCCAGCATCAGGGTCTTTTTAAATGAGTTAAGTTCTTCACATCAACTGGGCAAAGTACTGCAGTTTCAGCTTCAGCATCAGTCCTTCCAATGAACACCCAGGACTGATTTCCTTTAGGATGGACTGGTTGGATCTCCTTGCAGGCCAAGGGACTCTCAAGAGTCTTCTCCAACACCACAGTTCAAAAGCATCAATTCTTTGGCACTCAGCTTTCTTTATATTCCAACTCTCACATCCATTGACTACTGGAAAAACCGTTGCTTTGACTAGATGGAGCTCAGTTGGTGGTAAAGAACCTGCCTGCAAATGCAGGAGATATAAGAGATGTGGATTCGATCTCTGGGTCAGGGGAATCCCCTAAAGGAGGGCATAGCAACCCACTCCAGTACTCTTGCCTGGAGAATCCCTTGGACAGAAGACCCTAGTGGGCTACAGTCCATAGAGTTGCACAAAGTCAGACATGACTGAAGCACATTATGATAATGAGAGAATTCTGATAGCTGATTGTTTCCTGCTCTTCTATCAGAAAAGGTACAATCTACCTGATTTCAGGATGCACATATTTCTAAATTAGAAAGAAAGGCATTGGTGACACCCATGTTAGAAGTGTGTTTGCTGAAGCCTTGACAATGCCATGGTTATGCCAATGAGATTCAATGGGGCAAATATTTTTTCTTCTCTTTTCCTAAATGAATTGTTTCTCTAAAAATAGTCTATTATTAAGCTTTTTTCACATTTTTATGCAACATTTATAATTGCATCCTGAAACTCTGAGACCAATGTTTTACATATTTCAGGTACACTTGTGTTCTTTATTGAGCTTATCTTTGCATGAAATGTTCTCTTGGTATCTCTAATTTTCTTGACAAAATCTCTAGTCTTACCATTCTATTGTTTTCCTCTATATCTTTCCATTGATCACTGAGGAAGGCTTTTTATTTCTCCTTTCAATCCTCTAGAACTTTGCATTCAAGTGGGTATATATTTCCCTTTCTCCCTTGCCTTTCATGTCTATTCATTTCTCAGCTGTTTGTAAGGCCTCCTCAGAAAACCATTTTGCCTTCTTGCATTTCTTTTTCTTTGGGATGGTTTTGGTCTCCATTCCTGTAGTTTGTTACAAACCTCCATCAATCATTCTCAGGAAATCTGTCTATCAGATCTAATCCCTTGAATCTATTTGTCACCTCCATTTGATAATCATAAGGGATTTGATTTAGGTCACACATGAATTGTCTAGTGTTTTTCCCTGCTTTCTTCAATTTAAGCACGAAATTTGAAATAAGGACCTCATAATCTTGCCAGCATCTGCTGGATCATGGAAAAAGCAAGAGAGTTCCAGAAAAACAACTATTTCTGCTTTATTGACTACACCAAAGTCTTTGACTGTGTGGATCACAATAAACTGTGGAAAATTCTTCGAGAGATGGGAATACCAGACCACCAGACCTGCCTCTTGAGAAACCTGTATACAGGTCAGGAAGCAACAGTTAGAACTGGACATGGAACAACAGACTGGTTCCAAAGAGGAAAAGGAGTACGTCAAGGCTGTCTATTGTCACCCTGCTTATTTAACTTATATGCAGAATACATAATGAGAAACGTTAGGCAAGAAGAAGCACAAGCTGGAATCAAGATTTCCGGGAGAAATATTAATAACCTCAGATATGTAGATGACACAACCCTTATGGCAGAAAGTGAAGAACTAAAGAGCCTCTTGAGGAAAGTGAAAGAGGAGAGTGAAAAAGTTGGCTTAAAGCTCAACATTCAGAAAACTAAGATCATGGCATCCTGTCCCATCACTTCATGGGAAATAGATGGGGAAAGAGTGGAAACAGTGTCAGACTTTATTTTTTTGGGCTCCAAAATCACTGCAGATGGTGATTGCAGCCATGAAATTAAAATATGCTTCCTCCTTAGAAGGAAAGTTATGACCAATCTAGATAGCATATTCAAAAGCAGAGACATTACTTTGCCAACAAAGGTCCATCTACTCAAGGCTATGGTTTTTCCAGTGGTCATGTATGGATGTGAGAGTTTGACTGTGAAGAAAGCTGAGCACCAAAGAATTGATGCTTTTGAACTGTGGTGTTGGAGAAGACTCTTGAGAGTCCCTTGGACTGCAAGGAGATCCAACCAGTTCATCCTAAAGGAGATGAGTCCTGGGTGTTCATTGGAAGGACTGATGCTAAAGCTGAAACTCCAGTACTTTGGCCACCTCATGTGAAGAGCTGACTCATTGGAAAAGACCCTTATGCTGGGAGGGATTGGGGGCAGGAGGAGAAGGGGACAACAGAGGATGAGATGGCTGGATGGCATCACCAAATTGATGAACATGAGTTTGAGTGAACTCCAGGAGTTGGTGATGGACAGGAAGGCCTGGCATCCTGTGATTCATGGGGTTGCAAATAGTCAGACACGACTGAGTGACTGAACTGAACTGAACTGAATCTGAGCCACAGTTAGCTCCCGGTCTTGTTTTTGCTGACTATATAGAGCTTCTCCATATGTGGCTGCAAGGAATATAATCAGTCTGTTTTTGATATTAACCTCCTTTGTTGCATATTTTAATAGTTTTTAACAGCAACTCAAAAAGAGCTATTTTTGAAATCATTACTGTTATTGTTGAGAAGGAGTAGACAGCTTACTTGTAGAAATTCTTACCTGGTACAGATTTCCCATGGGCTTCCCCAGTGATGCTAGTGGTAAAGAATCCACATGCCAATACAGGACATGGAAGAGATGCAGATTCCATATGAAGGTCAGATAGATCCCCTGGAGAAGGAAATGGCAACCAATTCCAGTATTCTTGACTGGAAAATCCCATGGATAGAGGAGCCTGGTGGGCTACAGTCTATCAACTGAAGTGACTTAGTATGTAGGCACAGTGTTCCTATAAAAAAGAAAAAATTACATAAGTAGTGTAAATATTATATACACTTAATACACACACATAATAAAATACCTAGTGTTTATCTGGCATTTTCTATGTGTATAAGGATATTTTATAAATATTATATCATTGTATTTTATAAATGTTATCTCATTTGATCCTCATCACAACCCCATGAGGTAGATTCTGTTTGTTCTTATTGTGCATATGAAACAAAGTACAGAAAAATTAAGTGACTTGCCCAATATTGCGTTGCTAGTAAATGACAGAGTTAAGATCAAAGTCAGCCAGTTCACCATCAGGATCTAATCACTCCACTGTGTGGCCTCCTCAAGGCATTCTCTTTCCAATGTATTTCAGGTAGGAATGGTTTCTTTCTGGGTCCTGGAGTATGAGAGTGAGTTGGTTACATCAGCAGGAAAAGGCTGAACCCACCTGTATATCCCAGAGCTTCTGCAACTGAAATTGTTTCCAATCCCTCAAAGGGCAAGAACCCACAGACTCCCTATTTCACATTTATGTAAAAACTACTCATTCCAGATAGTATCAGAAAACTTCATCAGTGGCAAGCATTCTTGAAACAGTATCTTTTCCTTGAGTTTATTCCAAGAACATGTTGGAAATGTGCATCAAATGTAAAATCAGAAGCCACTTTAGAGCTGGCAAAGGTTCAGTTCAGTTCAGTCACTCAGTTGTGTCCCACTCTTTGTAATCCCATGGACAGCAGCACCCCAGGCTTCTCTGTCTATCACCAGCACCTAGAGTTTACTCAAACTCATGTCCACTGAGTCGGTGATGCTGTCCAACCATCTCATCCTCTGTCATCCCCTTATCCTCCTGCCCTCAATCTTTCCCATCATCAGGGTCTTTTCAAATGAGTCAGTTCTTCACATCAAGTGGGCAAAGTATTGGAGCTTCAGCTTCAGCATGTCCTTCCAATGAATATTCAGGACTGATTTCCTTAAGCATGGACTGGTTGGATCTCCTTGCAGGCCAAGGGACTCTCAAGAGTCTTCTCCAACACCACAGTTCAAAAGCATCAATTCTTCGGTGCTCAGCTTTCTTTATAGTCCAACTCTCACATCCATACATGACTACTGGAGAAACCATAGCCTTGATTAGATGGACCTTTGTTGGCAAAGTAATGTCTCTGCTTTTTAATATGCTGCCTAGATTGGTCAGAGCTTTTTTTTCAAGGAGCAAGCATCCTTTAATTTCATGACTGCAGTCACCATCTGCAGTGATTTTGGAGCCCCAAAACTAAAGTCTGTCACTGTTTCCACTGTCTCCCCTTCTATTTGCCATGAAGTGATGGGACAAGATGCTATGATATTAGTTTTCCGAATGTTGATTTGTAAGCCAGCTTTTTCACTCTCCTCTTTCACTTTCTTCAGGAGGTTCTTTAGTTCTTCTTCGCTTTCTGTCATAATGGTGGTATCATCTGCATATCTGAGGTTATTAATATTTCTCCTTGCAATCTTGATTCCAGCTTTTACTTCATCTAGCCCAGCACTTCTCATAATGTTCTCTGCATATAAATTAAATAAGCAGGGTGACAATATAAAGCCTTAACGTGCTCCTTTCCCAGTTTGGAGCCTATCTGTTGTTCTAACTGTTGTTTCCTGACCTGCACACAGATTTCTCAAGAGGCAGGTCAGGTGGTCTGAATTCCCAACTCTTTAAGAATTTTCCACAGTTTGTTGTGAACAAAGACAGTCAAAGGCTTTGGCATAATTGATAAATCAGGAGTAGATTTTTTCTTTTAACTCTGTTGCTTTTTCAGTGATCCAGTGGATGTTGGCAATTTGATCTCTCTGCCTTTTCTAAATCCAGCTTGAATATCTGGAAGCTCACAGTTCACGTACTGTTGAAGCCTGGCTTGGGGAATTTTGAGCATTACTTTACTAACACGTGTTGCTGCTGCTGCTAAGTCACTTCAGTCATGTACAACTCTGTGTGGCCCTATAGACGGCAGCCCACCAGGCTCCTCTGTCCCTGGGATTCTCCAGGCAATAATACTGGAGTGGGTTGCCATTTCCTTCTCCAATGCATGCATGCATGCTAAGTTGCTTCAGTTGTGACCGAATCTGTGCAACCCTATTGACAGCAGCCCCCCAGACTCCTCTGTCCATGGGATTCTCTAGGCAAGAATACTGGAGTGGGTTGCCATTTCTTTCTCCCTACTAGTGTGTGAAATGAGTGCAATTGTGTGGTAATTTGAGCATCTTTGGCATTGCCTTTCTTTGGGATTGGAATGAAAACTGACATTTTCCAGTCCTGTGGCCACTGCTGATTTTTCCAAATTTGCTGACATACTGAGTGCAGCACTTTCACAGCATCATCTTTAAGGATTTGAAATAACTCAGCTGGAATTCCATCGCCTCCACTAGGTTTGTTCATAGTGATGCTTCCTAAGGCCCACTTGACTTCACATTTCAGGATATCTGGCTCTAGGTGAGTAATCATACCATTGTGATTCTCTGGGTCTTGAAGATATTTTTGTACAGTTCTTCTGTGTATTCTTGCCATCTCTTCTTAATATCTTCTACTTCTGTTAGGTCCATACCACTTCTATCCTTTATTGTGTCCATCTTTGCATGAAATGTTCCCTTGGTATCTCTAATTTTCTTGATGAAATCGCTAGTCTTTCCTATTCTATTGTTTTCCTCTATTTCTTTGTGTTGGTCACTGAGGAAGTCTTTTTTATCTCTTTCTGTTATTCTTTAGAACTCTGCATTCAAATGGGTATATGTTTCCTTTTCTCCTTTGCCTTTTGCCTCTCTTCTTTTCATAGTTATTTATAAGGACTCCTCAGGCAACCATTTTGCCTTTTTGCATTTCTTTTTCTTGGGACTGGTCTTGATCCCTGTCTCCTGAATAATGTCATGAACCTTGAACCTCTGGCAAAGGTTAACCTTTGGTAAATTGTGAAATAGGTTAAATGTGCCTGAGGTGATTTTCCTCCTTCATGATTAGTTCTCAAGTCCTTCCATTTGACTTTCATGACCCTATTGGGATGACTAATTAATTACTTGTTTGGCTTTTTATTTACTGTGTGTCTCTACTTAAAAGCTATACTTTTCATATATGTGGGGACCATTTCTTGTCTGATTTGCTCTTGCATCCCTAGCCTCTAATATAGTACCAGATCATGAAATATCCTACCATTTATTGTATGAAGGAATAAAATGTTTATTAAAATGATCTTGACCCCTTTCTTGCATCAGTATATGATTGAAAAATAGTTGTTCATTTACTATTTCTAACTGAAAGGATGAAAAAAGTGATTAAGGGAAGTAGTTAAGGTATGAATCATTTTGGGATTGAAATTCCAAAGAATCTTCTTCAAGACCTACCATAGACAGGAGGGAAGAAGTGAGACCTTTTAATATGCTGCATATTTATTAGAACTGCAAAATTTCCCACTGTATCTTTTCCTTCTTTGCAGCAAGTCTCAGGTGTCAACCTACTCTCTCTACTTTCATGTTTACATTGTCTATTTGATCTCTTGTAAATTCTGGCTCCATGTGACTGGTTATGGAATGGATGCTATTTTTCTTTCTTCTTTCCTTGCTATCTATGTATAATAGACACAAGTCTTAATCATTTTAATCCCTTGAGAAACAGTGATAGGGGAAAGAAAACAACACCTGGAGAATACAAATTATTGCCTGCTTTGATCAAAGTTGCCCTTCTTCACCAAACAGTGCTCTACACTGAGAACCACTTATAGGCTTCCCGGGTGGCACAATGGTAAGGAATCCACCTGCCAGTGCAGGAGATGGGAGAGATACAAGTTCAATCCCTGAGTCAGAAAGATCCCCTGAAGAGGGAAATGGAGACCCACTCTAGTATTCTTGCCTAGAGAATTTCACAGACAGAAGAGCCTGACAGGCTACAGTCCATGGGGTCACAAAGAGCTGGACACAGCTGAGCACACACACACAAGCACAAGAACTTCTTGGTTGAGGAAGTAATACACCCAACATGTTCATGTTAAGGGTTGCCTTTAGTTCAAGACTTTCTGACATACGTGGTAAACTTGCTCTATGTTGGGAATAATTTTGTGATGCTATATGTTCTAAACATTTTTCACATGGGATCATACAGTAACTAGTCTCTAGTTGAGATCACATTTTTCTTAGCTTGATATAAGAGGTGACCCAAATTCTAGCCTTTAATTTACTTTTTCCTTTTTTTCCCTTCCTGAAGTAGAGACAATAAGAGAAAACATGATGAGCCATAAATTAAGGAGTCTTCTCTTTTTACAAAAAGTACCAGTCAGAGCACAAAGACCCTTAGGAACTATTTCAGTTGCTGTCTTGACCCTGATTCTGTAGTTGTCTTAGTTTGCAACTCTGGTCTTGACTTCATTCATTTACCAAACATTAACCTGTCTTTTCTGTTGACATGGTTGACCCTTCTTCCTGACTATATCTCAGTCTGCCATGTACCTTAATACTGATAAACTTTTATATCAGCTGTGCCCATGATCATGCTGACCCTTATTTTTGCTTGTCTAATCACATTTTACTAAAACTTTGCCAAAAACTCACCTTGACACAAATTGACCCTTTGCAATGGTGTCATGGGCTTATGATCCATATTAGTCACCTCAGACTGCTAAAACAATTTATGATAGGCTGTGTGACTTAAACAACAGATATTTATTTCTCACATTCTGCAGGCTGGTGTACTGGCTGATTTGGTTCCTGGTGAAAGTCCTCTTCCTAACTCACTGATGGTTGCCTTGTTGCTGTGTTTACACATGATGGAAAGAGAGTAGCCTCTCTGGCTATCTCTTGCCCTTCTTATATCTCTTCATCATGGTTCCACCTTTGTGACATCATCTAACTGCCTTCCTAAAACCCCATCTCCAAATACACTAACATTAAAGTTTGTGGCTTAAACAAATGAATTTTAGTGGGACACAATTCAGTCTATAGCAGATCCCCACTAAGTTTGTCTACAGATGTTGCAGCTAAGAATGGCTTTCCTTAAACAATACATTTCCACATTCATGTTCATTAAACTCCCATGTATTTACTACTTTTTCTGTTCTAGTCATTGTGTTAGCTGCTGGGGATATAGAAATGAGCCATATGAAAAAGACTCACTTCTTGTCTTTAAAACAAAGCAAAACAAACCAAAACAATATAACTGGGAAATAAGGAAGGGTTGGGAGGTGAAGGAAAGGAAGCACATACTGAGAAGCCAACAATTCAAAGTATAGTGAATGAGCATGTACTCTTCAGTCAGACTGCTTGGGCTGTAATCCTGACAGCAACACTTAATAAATAGGATGTGAGCAGACTATTTAACTCTTGATGCTTCAAGTCCTTCTCTCTAAAATAAAGATAGTAAAACTTCTAGGATTTTATGAATTGAGAAGGTATTTAGAACAGTACCTGGTATTGAGTAAGCACTCAATATTGTTATCTACCAGTAAAAATATTTGCTATTTGCTGGTCTCTGTAGGCATTAATCCATTTGATCATGAAAAAGCCATAAATGAAGACTATTATTTTCCCATTTCACATGAAACCAACTTTTAAGGAACTTACATGATAAGTTGGAAGGCTAAAAATGAAGTTCAATTAAGAGCTAATGAAAGCAGGGAAAAAACTGATAAGTATTTTGTAGGCTGCAACTGGACAGAGTTGATGTCTGAATGAATCTAAAGGATGATATATAAAGATTACTACGAGGTTTTTGGGTAGACTACTGGAGATGACAATCTCAAATATTTTACACAGGAAGCCTCACATCGAAGTCAGGTAGATGTTATGCTTCACATGACCATTATGATTTAAATAAACAATGACTGTGATGGCCAGAAGGATGTGCTTGCAGATGTTTAACTGCAGGGAACAAATTTAAATGATGGCCTCAGCTACTGTGCTTTGAATCTATTGCTTCTGAGGTAACATCTCCACTCAGCTAAGGATGTGGTACCACAAGAATACTAAAGCAAACCCATTCGTGGGAGGGACAAGACTGCTCTGACAGAAAACCTGGGCTCAAGGATTCCCTATAACTTTGGCAGATTTTCTTGGACTGCCTGACAATCCAAGACTATTCCATCCAACTTTGTCTCATGTTGTCCTTTCAGTTCAGTTCAGTCACTCAGTCATGTCTGACTTTTTGCAACCACATGAACTGCAGCATGGCAGGCCTCCCTGTCCATCCTGGGGTTTACCCAGAATCATGTCCATCGAGTAGGTGATGCCATCCAACTATCTCAACCTCTGTTGTCCTCTTCTCTTCCTGCCCTCAAGCATCCTCCTTCCCAGCATCAGGTCTTTTCAAATGAGTCAGCCCTTTGCATCAGGTGGCCCAAATATTGGAGTTTCAGCTTCAGCATCAATCCTTCCAATGAACACAAAAGACATCATCTCCTTTAGGATGGACTGGTTGGAACTCCTTGCAGTCCAAGGGACTCTCAAGAGTCTTCTCCAACACCACAGTTCAAAAGCATCAGTTCTTCAGTGCTCAGCTTTCTTTATAGTCCAACTCTCACATCCATACATAACTACTGGGAAAACTATAGCCTTGACTAGATGGACCTTTGTTGACAAGGTAATGATTTCTGATTTTTAATATGCTGTCTAGGTTGGTCATAACTTTTCTTCCAAGGAGTAAGTGTCTTTTAATTTCATGGCTGCAATCACCATCTGCAGTGATTTTGGAGCCCCCCAAAATAAAGTCTGGCACTGTTTTCACTCTTTCCCCATCTATTTCCCATGAAGTGATGGGATCAGATGCCATGATCTTAGTTTTCTGAATGTTGACCTTTAAGCCAACTTTTTCACTCTCTTCTTTCACTTTCATCAAGAGGCTTTTTAGTTCCTCTTCACTTTCTGCCATAAGGATGGTGTCATCTGCATATCTGAGGTTATTGAGATTTCTCCTGGCAATCTTGATTCCAGGTTATGTTTCATCTGGTCCAGCATTTCTCATGATATACTCTGCATAGAAGTTACATAAGTAGCGTGACAATATACAGCCTTGACGTACTCCTTTTCCTATTTGGAACCAGTCTGTTGTTCCATGTCCAGTTCTAACTGTTGCTTCCTGACTTGCATACAGGTTTCTCAAGAGGCAGGTCAGGTGGTCTGGTATTCCCATCTCTTGAAGAATTTTCCACGGTTTATTTTGATCCACACAGTCAAAGTCTTTGGCATAGTCAAAGCAGAAATAGATGTTTTTCTGGAACTCTCTTGCTTTTTCCATGATCCAGATGTTGGCAATTTGATCTCTGGTTCCTCTGCCTTTTCTAAAACCAGCTTGAACATCTGGAAGTTCACGGTTCATATATTGCTGAAGCCTGGCTTGGAGAATTTTGAGCGTTACTTTACTAGCATGTGAGATGAGTGCAATTGTGCAATAATTTGAGCATTCTTTGGCATTGCCTTTCTTTGGGGTTGGAATGAAAACTGACCTTTTCCAGTTCTGTGGCCTCTGCTGAGTTTTCCAAATTTGCTATCATACTGAGTGCAACACTTCCACAGCATCATCTTTTAGGATTTGAAATAGCCCAACTGGAATTCCATCACCTCCACTAGCTTTGTTCATAGTGATGCTTCCTAAGGCCCACCATTGTGAATATCTGGGTTGTGAAGATCTTTTTTTGTACAGTTCTTCTGTGTATTCTTGTCACCTCTTCTTAATATCTTCTGTTTCTGTCAGGTCCATACCATTTCTGTCCTTTATTGAACCCATCTTTGCATGAAAAGTTCCCTTGTCCTTTACCTTTTATTAAATTTACATCACAGTCTGATGGTCTCTCTGAACCTTCCAGTGCTCATTATAAATCTCCTCACACAGTTTTGGGAGCAATAACTTCATCATCCCTGTGAGCACTTTTTTCTAAGAATAAGCACTGAAAATAATTAATAGCATTAACTACAACCCCAATCATGGCATTTGACTGTGTCATTCAACTCCCTTCTGCATAATCCACTCTTTTTTTTTTTTTTAAGTGAAGGATAGTTGATTCACAATGTTGTGTTAGTTTTTGGTATGATAAATGATTCAGTTACACACACACACACACACACACACACACACACATGTAGAATCTATAATAATAATAATAACAATAATAAAACTCCCTGCAAACAAAAGCCCAGGACCAGATGGCTTCACTAGAGAATTCTAACAAACACAAAAAGAAGAACTTATACTGATCGCTTCTCAAATTCTTCCAAAGATGAAGAGGAGGGAATACTCCCAAAGTCACTCTATGAGGCCACCATCACCCTGATATCAAAACAGAAAAAAGAAAACTACAGGCCAATATCTTTAATGAATATGTACATAAAAATTCTGAATAAACTATTAGTGAATAAAATTCAACAACACATTAAAAAATCATACATTGTGATGAAGTTGTATTTATCCTATGGTCACAAAATGATCCATTATCAATTCTTAAGTCTTTGAGCTCTCAACTGCCAATTCAGATCTTGGTGACTTGTGAACCAAAATTTCCCAGACAGAACTCTTGATGGTCATGCCTGCCTCAAATTGGGGTTGTTCCTCAATGTTTGTTCACAATTACAATGGGACAAATATGATAAACTTTGAAGCAGTTTGTGTAGGGATGGAATCAGGTTTCAGCATGAAACTCATATAATTGGGATGGGGGGAACCATTCTAAGAAAAAAACCAAAACAAGTATGAAATCAAATAAATATATAATTACTTATTTAGAAAAGAAACTTCAACAAATTACTAGACCTTTTGTGATTCAGATTCTTTTATGTTTGATTTTTTTCTTTTTAGTTTTTTTTTAGAAAATTTCCCAAAATTTTTTCATTTAAAAAATGTTGAGGGCAGGGAGGACTGAGAAATCTGTGTACCTTCTGCTCAATTTTGCTGTGAAACTAAAGGTCTAAAAAATAAACCTTCTTAGAAAACAAATGTTTTCTGTTTGCAACCTGGCTGCCTTCTCTAGATAGCACACTCTATAGTTTTCAGATTGTAATACACTTCCAGGACTCATAAAGCCCAAGTCGTATGTATAAGGTGCCTAGGTTAAGATTCACAGAATCTACCTGTGGGCTAGTGACACTAGCTCAGTCAGCAACATTCAACCTCTTGAGCATTCTCTCCTGAAAAGCAATGGTATCTCATTCAGTGGTTTCCAGGTAGTAGTGTCATAATGATTTTCTTTCTTTTGGGGCATTGTCCTCTTTAGCTTCCTTTACGTAGCCATCTAATTTTGGAGTTCTTCAAGGTCTGGTCCTAGTTGTATTTCATTCCTTACTCTATACTCTCATTATATATTTATATTAGCACTTACTTTTCAGTTACTTCCTATGCACAGATGACACAAATTTACATCTCCAGACCAGATTCTTCTTCTAAGCATCTGAGATCTAAATGTCCCCTAGATGTCTTTTTTTGGAGTCAGTCCAAGTCTCCATCAAGTCAACACATTCAAAATGAAATCATAATCCGTGTCACCCTTCAAATCGAGTCATCTATAACATTGCCAATACTAAATAATATAATTTCCACTTCAGTGAAGCCATATGGTTACAAAAGTCTGACATCCTGTAGTCATCCATGAGATTATTTCTCTCTCCCTATCTTTCTCCAAACTAAAAGAAACTTCGTGAATTTTACTTCCTAAATATCGGTCAGTTGTGTTCATTCTCTGTAACTTTACTTCCCTGGTAGCTCAGACGTAACTCATTGTAGCTCATTGTAGACGTAACCGTCTGTCTACAATGTGGGAGACCGGGGTTCGATCCCTGGGTCGGGAAGATCCCCTGGAGAAGGACATGGCAATCCACTTCAGTACTATTGCCTGGAAAATCCCGCGGACAAAGGAGCCTGGTAGGCTACAGTCCATGGGGTTGCAAAGAGTCAAGCACGACTGAGCGACTTCACTTTCTTTCTCTAACTTGCCCACTACCACCTTAGTCCAGGCTGCTGCCACATAAATTCTGGACAACAGCTTCCTAATCAGTGTATGTTCACCTGTTCTTGCCCTCCTTTTTATCAAAGTGAAAGTGAAAGTGAAGTCGCTCAGTCGTGTCCAACTCTTTGCGACCCCATGGACTGTGTAGCCTACCAGGCTACTCTGTCCATGGGATTTTCCAAGCAATAGTACTGGAGTGGATTGCCATGTCCTTCTCCAGGGGATCTTCCCAACCCAGGGATCGATCCCAGCTCTCCCGCATTGTAGACAGACGCTTTACCATCTGAGCCACCAGGGAAGTCCTTTTTTTTTTTTTTACAAAATCTACACGCAAACCAGAGTGATCTTTTAATAATTCAAGTCTGATTAAATCACATGCTTGCTAAAGTTTGGTCAATATTTTCCCATTGCTTGTAAGATAGAGAATTTAGTAAGGTTAACAAAGCGGTGATGGTCTGGCCCTATCTCTCAAGTCTCGTCTTACAATGAACTCTCCTTTACTAAATCTACTTAAGCTGTACCAAATTTCTTTAGGCTCCTTATACACATTGTGGCCTTTCTGCCATGTCTTTTTTAAGTGCCAGAACACAGTTACCTCTTTTCCCATGTAAATTCTAATTACTCTTAATATTTTGGTTCAATTGTCCTGTTTTATAGAAATCTTTCCAGACTTTTCTGCCTAGCTCTTATAACCTACTAACTATCCTTATGATGATGGCAATTTTACATTTCCATTGCTATCTTTTTCAGTTCTTTTTACTTCTCTGACACTAAGGACCATTGAGTTTCTAGTGGCTTGGCATAGTCCTTGTCACCTGACAGTGCATATTTGTTAATGAATCTTATAAGGTACTGTTTTATATATATATATATATATATATATATATATATATATATATATATATATATATATATTTTAACAAGCAAGGTGTATTTGAAATACTTATGGGTTACTATCTTGATAGTTTTTTCCCCCAAAAAAACCTTGCCTTGAGGATAGTTTATCTAATTTTTAAAAATGGCATTTTCTCCAGCTCAGTGGGGTTCCTAAAAATTCAGCAAAATGTTTGTGTGCACACAATGAATACAAGGAGTGTGCTGCATGAGCTGAATGTGCTACCTACCAATTTCCCTAATGGTTGTTTTTGATCATAAATGTTGGCTGTCACTTTTGGTCCTCTAGTTAGGTTTCTAAGTGTATTTGCTACACACATATCAAGTTGATTAGAGATGATTTGTTGATCTGTTTTACTTTAGGTAAATAGAAATCTAGTGTTCCAATACATGCAGTTGCATCGATTTGGCAGACTGCTAAAAGAATACTTAACACATGTTCTTCAACCCAAGGGTATCCAGTCTGAAGCTATAGCATCAGCCAAATTAAATTCTCAGAGAAAAGCACAGAGGAAGCTGGTTCTTTTTTGGCTAGATTAATGTTGCATGTAAGGCTTATAGAGAAGTAGAGGGGAAGAAAAGAAGTCAGTAAAAGATGAATGTGGGCTTGGTGGGTACAGCTACAGCTGGCTATCATGTTACATGAACTTTAAATACAATATCTTAGTGATCCTTACAAAAATCCTACAAAGAATACTTTAATCCCAGTCTTATAAATAAGGAAAGTGAAAGTCACTCAGTCATGTCCAACTCTTTATGACCCCATGGTCTATACAGTCCATGGAATTTTCCAGGCCACAATACTGGAGTGAGTAGCCTTTGCCTTCTCCAGGGGATCTTTCCAACTCAGGGATCAAACCCAGGTCTCCCGCATTGCAGGTGGATTCTTTACCAGCTGAGCCACAAGGGAAGCCCAAGAATACTGAAGTGGGTAGCATATCCCTTCTCCAGCAGATCTTCCTGACCCAGGAATCAAACCAACGTCTCCTGCATTGCAGGCAGATTCTTTACCAACTGAGCTATCAGGGAAGCACTGATGATAAACCGATATTTAGAGACCATCCCTAAACAGGTTATATTCAGAAATATTGGTGATATCCAGTTCCTACACTATATTTTTTGGGCTCAAATACAAGTTTTGAAAGAAATACTTTCTTTAACATTGAAGCTTATGATAAGCACCACACTATAATTATCTTATTATTCATCTGCATATCTCAGTTAAGTATAAGTTTCTCAAAGACTTAGGTTATATCTTCTCTATATAACATTTTTCCCCAGTGGGAATATCTTGACCTAAAAGGCTATTCAAGATTACTTGATCTGAAAAATTAATTATGTTTCTGACCCTAAAACAGCTTTCTTCTTTCATATCATGAGTTTTAAAGTATAGATTTTATTACTGTTTCAGTATTGTGACCCAACAGAC
Source organism: Budorcas taxicolor (assembly GCF_023091745.1). Lineage (NCBI taxonomy): Eukaryota > Metazoa > Chordata > Mammalia > Artiodactyla > Bovidae > Budorcas > Budorcas taxicolor. The sequence goes on along the minus strand of NC_068910.1, from coordinate 113,916,437 downwards.
CTGGAGACAATTGTTCTTGAAAAGATAATTTGTTATTCACAGTTCCCAAGAAGACAGGGTTTCATATGGAAGCACCAGGGTCAGTCAGGAGGCTGAAGGAGTGGAGGAAAATCATGAGCAAGAAGAGTCTTTATTGTGGTTTTCTCTAGAAGGCAAGGCAAGGCAGGGTAGGGCAGGGTAAGCAAACTTAGGATTTGCTACTTGAAAATTTTGGCAGACTCTGAGGGATAGAGAATATCCCTAGTTATCTGATACCTAGTCCTGAGGTGAGCAGAGTAAGGGGATAGTGGTCTTGAGTGTGGGAGCCCTGTGAGCATCAAATAAAGGATGTGACTGGGGTATGGGTTCAGACTGATTGCTTTGCATGTGAAAGACATTCATATAGGTAAGTCCTGGGAAGTACAATTTCCTCAGGGTCAGTAAGTGTTAAAATAACAGTATAAAATAACATGTTTAATGTACCATGTCAAAGGAGTAATTAGTTAAGAGAAAAGAATCAGTGCTGAATTTAAGCTATTGCACATGAAAATAGTATTAGGATTATATTAACAGAAAATGATCTTATAGATCTTCCACTTTACTATCTTTTGAGAGTATCAAATTTAAGTACTTTGAGGAAAATAATTTCTCTGGCCTTTAGAATATATTTCAATATATCACAACAACATATTACTCCAATTTTTCATATTTTTAGATGAAGTTTGTGTAGAGGTAGGAACCTCAGTGGGGCTTCCCCAGTGGCTCAAGGGTAGAGAATCTGCTTGCCAATGCAGGAGCTGCAGGAGATACAGATTCAATCCCTGAGTCAGGAAGATCCTGGAGAAGGAAATGGTAACCCACTGCAGTATTCTTGCTGGGAAATCTGATGGACAGAGGAGCCTGGAGGGCAATAGTCCGTAGCATGCCAAAGAGTTGGACACAACTGTGCTACTGAGCATGCATGCACAGGAGCCTCAATACTAAGTAAAGAGGGGCTAAATAGAGGCTAGGATTGGGGGAAACTGTGATTAAGTAACATTCTAAGAAAGGATAGTGTTCATTCTAAAGGAATAGATTTCTGTTAGACTTCTTATTATGAAGGTCTCTGATGAAACACTAAACAGTTAAAAAATATATTATAAAGGAAATCATTAATAAATTTTTACAGCAATAGATTTCATTGGTCTTTTTCATGACTTGCATTCTCAGTAAAAATGTTATTGTCACTAAGCAAATATATTCATGGTTCCCATGATCTGAGAGACAACTGAGATCCCTGAAATATTTAAGCAATGTTTTCCTCTCTATCAGGAAAAAACAAAATTCTCCCTTTTTTTTTCACTTAGAGTTAGGTAAAAAGTATATATTTCTGTCGTCCATGCATGCATGAGTTTGTGTGTCTTTGTGGATGAGGCAAGCAAAAGAAAGTTTCTTAGACTTATATTTTTAGTTGTTTCTTGAACTTCAAAGGGAAATATGCTAAACGGAGTTGTTGACCATTTTTGATGTTTTGAAAAATGCATTCCAGGTGGAAACTTGCAGGAAACAATTTTAGGTTGACACAGTTGGAAATGTTTAAACACTCAACACAATGAAGTTCACAATGGAAAATCTGACAAACCTTTTACATTAGTGGCAACGTGAGGTTCCACTGAAATTACCAAAAGGCAAGTGCCATAATAAAAGCAGCTTCTGGAAATTGTGGGGAGAAAGCCTGTAGCTGCTTTTAGAGAATTATTTTTCTAATTGTGTATTCCTAACTCAAGGGAGAACCTGGTGGTAACAGTATGTTCCTCTATTGTAGTCTATCCATTTAGTTTTCAAATAACCATGTTAGGTTAGCATTGTGTTTAAGGCTTGGAGTGGGATGGTTTTTGTTGCAAAGGGAAAATGTAACCTAAAGAGCCCCTTTTAGCAAACTGAATCCCATGACTTTGAGTTAGATGGCAGATGATGAATGTTTGATATGTTTTTACAGATAGTGGCCGAAAAAGCAAATAAAAAATGAATTCCCAGGATGAAAAAGGAGGAAAGAGAATCATGAGTCTTTTTGGTATTTTTTGTTCCATATAAGCAACGAGATTTCAAAAAGGCAATAAAATAACAAAAGAATCATTCCAAGCATTGTTGATGTCTTAAGTTGAAGTTAGGAGAGCATGCAGCTAGCTAAAGCTCACCTTTAAAAACATTAAATCATCATACAAAAGGCCTGGAAATATCTACTAAAGATCTAATGCATCTCAGACAGATTTATCCTTCATTTATTTAAAAAAATGTTTATTGAAAGATTGCTGTGCACCATATCCTGTTCTGAGGCACACAACAATGAACAAAATTAGAACGTGTGCTCTGCATTTAAAGATCTATTTCCTTTATAAAAACTTAATCAGCCTTAGCATCACATCGTTTTGTAATGTGGGTATTTATGCTTCCTTTCTTTAGGCTGAGTTTTTGTGCGGGTTGTATGTGTATATGTGTGTGTGTGAACATGTGGATATATCTGCCTGGGGTACTGCAAGGAGTTTTGTTTAATCTTTATTAAATTTGAAGCTCCATGTAACAAAAAGACAAAAATTGCATTTAAAGACAAATCATATGTCAAATAATGCCTGGTTCAGTAAATACTGGATTTTCTTCCTCTTTATCAAATCTTATATTCTTTATCCTCCGTTTTTAAGATTGTGTTATTTCTATACTTCAGTGTTCTCAAATTTGACTATGCATTGAGCTCACCAGTGGGGATGTAAAAATTACTGATTCTTGAGTCTAACACCTACCATCCTGAAAATTTTATTTAACTGGCATATTGGCTAGAGTTCTCCAGAGAAACAGAGCCAAATATGTGTGTGTGTGTGTGTGTGTGTGTAGATTTATTATGAGGAATTGGCTTACATGATTATGGAAACTGGGAAGTCTCATGATCTGCCATCTGCAAGCTGGACAACCAGTAGACTAATTCCAGTCTGAGCAGGAAGACTTGGAAACCAGAGAAGCCAAGGATGTAAATCTCCATTCAAGGGCAGAAGAGGGCTGAGGTCCCAGCTCAAGATAGCAGACCAGAAAGGGAGGGAATTCTCTCTTTCCTTGCCCATCCACATTGGGAAGGTAATCTACTGAGTCCACCTATTCAAATGCTAATCTCATCCAGAAACACCCTCACAGACACACCCAAAAATATCTTTTAGTCTGAGCACTCCACAGCACAGTCAATATGACACATAAAATTAACCATCACAGTTGGTCTATAACAACCTACACATGAGGAAATATAAAAGTTCTGCTAATAAATCTCATGTCTAGCCAATGCTGACATCCACTGTTCTGAAACCCTGGGTGATGGCTGCAACCTCACCACCTCTTGGGAACTTATCAGAAATGCATATTCTAGGGTCTCAGCCCAGATCTACTAAATCAGAAACTCTGGGGATAAGCCCAGCAATGTCTTTTAGTCAACCCTCCAGGTGATTGTGAAGGATGTGAATGCTTGAACAACACTGAGTGGGGATGGAAATTAATTTTCATCTCTCATCAGTTCCCAGGTGATGCCAATTCTATCTACTATTCCAGAAACAACACTGAGAACTATGGCTCTAAACCCAACTCTCATCTGATTTTCTCATGATACGTCTACTAACACTTGATGGAATGGATTTCTCATGGGAGGTGGGGGGAGTTATATCTGATAGATTTAGCTAATGCACAAAATCAGTGTTTTATTTTCAATGATATTCTCTTATGTGGTGGCTTACTAGGGGGAAGGAAGGTAGTTTTTGCTTAGTAATCAAGTTTATAAACTTTTCCATGTGTTTCCTATAGTCACAGACACTTGACTTGGAATATAAGTTGGTTCAGTTGTTGTTCCCTTTCAGGCAGAAATAAATATCCAGGTGTTGGAGTCATAGAAAATGCACCTGACTCAGAGCTAGCTTTTGTGTTTGGCCTTGAGGTAACTTCCAAGCTTTGCCAGAGATGCTGACCACCTGTGAAATATTTGATCAATCTGCTGATCCAGCTGCAGCCTTTCTGTGCTGTAAATTCCAGCTCTCCTATGGGAGGAGAGGGTGCTTGGTTACAAGAGAGCCTAATAATATGGGCCAATTCAGAAGGAAGGAGTTGACTCAGGTCTAGCTGGCAAAAATAATTTGTTTGCCCCTATTGTCTCTACAGCCAAAGCACATGTTTAGTACTACCTTATTACACAGAGGTATAGTGCTTCTTTTATGTGATACCAGGTCAGATTGATGGGGTAACTGACTTACATGCAAATGCCTCAGGGTAATACCCCATGATTATTTTCCCTTTATACTTTACAGGGCCTAACCATTAGAGTGCATGTCTGTGGAATTTGACAATAACTGCTGTTGGCCCAGAAAATGTCATATGACTTCCCATTTGTCTCACAGATTGTGGGACTGAATATGGGCCAAAAGAGAATTTATTAAAGCCTTCTGAGGTTATGCTTTTGAACTGTGGTGTTGGAGAAGACTCTTGAGAGTCCGTTGGACTGCAAGGAGATCCAACCAGTCCATTCTGAAAGAGATCAGCGCTGGGTGTTCTTTGGAGGGAATGATGCTAAAGCTGAAGCTCCAGTACTTTGGCCACCTCATGCGAAGAGTTGACTCATTGGAAAAGACTCTGATGCTGGGAGGGATTGAGGGCAGGAGGAAAAGGGGATGACAGAGCATGAGATGGCTGGATGGCATCACCGACTCAATGGACATGAGTTTGAGTGAACTCCGGGGGTTGGTGATGGACAGGGAGGCCTGGCGTGCTGCGATTCATGGGGTCACAAAGAGTTGGACACAAATGAGCAACTGAACTGAACTGAACTGAACTGAACTAAAGTAATTAAAAAGACATCAACAAGCCTAGGGAATCTGAAACATGTCTGATCATCAGAATTCAGAATCACCCAGAAAATGTAAAAATAGAGATGCCGAGGTCCATCCAGAGATTTTCCTGTGGGTAAGACTCGGATTGATCCCAGCTATTCTGATGATTCTTTCTTAAGTCTCTCTATCCTCTGTTGTCTCACCATCATTTTGAGATCCACTGACCTAGACCAGCCCCTCTGTAAAGGCCAAGTGATCTTGCAAGGCAAGCTCTTTTATTTTTCTATCAAATTCAGTCTCTTAAAACTGTAATGATTCTGGATAAAGTATAAAGTCGAGATAATCAGCAAATTTCTATGAGCTGAGTATTTGATTCTAGCCTTTGTAGTTACTGACTAGTTGTATGACTTGGTTTATGACTTAACTTCTTCTAAACTCTGCTTCCTCCCTGGTAAAATAGGAATAGTAATTCTATAGGATAATATAAGGATAAAATTAAATGAAGACTATAAAAATATTTTGAATATTGTGAAATATACCTTAAAGATATTTATTATTAATAATAATATTGCATAATGTTTACTAGGCCTGGAAAATGAGGTTTGCATTAGTTATCATTTTTGGAAATATTAAAAGAAATGAGTTTTAGATATATTGATTTAGAGTAGTTAGCAAAGCAAAATTTATGAAATAAAAGACAAAGATCCAAACAAAGATTTGGCTAAAAGATGTGTATATATATATACTACATGATATTTATTAATCATACTGGGTTCCTACTATGTGCCAGACATCTACTGACCGCTACAATCAATTAGTGGCAAGTTTTGACATTTGCTACCATTACCAAAAGTGAAAGTGAAAGTGAAGTCGCTCAGTCATGTCCGACTCTCTGTGACCTGTGGACTGTAGCCCACCAAGCTCCTCTGTCCATGGGATTCTCCAGGCAAGAACACTGGAGTGGATTGCCATTTCCTTCTCCAGGGGATCTTCCCCACCCAGGGATCAAATCCAGGTCTCCCACATTGCAGGCAGACGCTTTAACCTCTGCACCACCAGGGAAGCCCAATACCATTACCAAAGGAACTTAAAAATAAAATAAAAACACTAATCAAATATTTCCTTCAGCTTCATAATTTTAAAGGGGACATTTCTTTGTCAAACATAAGGTGTCCATAGGTGCGTGGATTTATCTCTGGGCTTTCTATTTCATTCCATTGATCTATATTTCTGTCTTTGTGCCAGTACCATACTGTCTTGATGACTGTGGCTTTGTAGTAGAGCCTGAAGTCAGGCAGCTAGATTCTTCCAGTTCCATTCTTCTTTCTCAAGATTGCTTTGGCTATTCGAGGTTTTTTGTATTTCCATACAAATTGTGAACTTATTTGTTTCTAGCTCTGTGAAAAATACCATTGGTAGTTTGATAGGGATTGCATTGAATCATAGATTGCTTTGGCAGTATACTCATTTTCACTATATTGATTCTTCCAATCCATGAACACGGTATATTTCTCCATCTATTATTGCCCTCTTTGATTTCTTTCACCAGTGTTTTATAGTTTTCTATATATAGGTCTTTTGTTTCTTTAGGTAGATATATTCCTAAGTATTTTATTCTTTTCATTGCAATGGTGAATGGAATTGTTTCCTTAATTTCTCTTTCTGTTTTCTCATTATTAGTGTATAGGAATGCAAGGGATTTCCATGTGTTGATTTTATATCCTGCAACTTTACTATATTCATTGATTGGCTCCAGTAATTTTCTGGTGGAGTCTTTAGGGTTTTCTATGTAGAGGATCACGTCATCTGCAAACAGTGAGAGTTTTACTTCTTCTTTTCCAATTTGGATTCCTATTTCTTTCTTTCTTTCTTTCTTTTTTTTTACTTTACAATACCGTATTGGTTTTGCCATACATTGACATGACTCCACCACAGGTGTACATGAGTTCCCAACCCTGAACCCCCCTCCCAACACCCTCCACATATCATCTCTCTGGGTCATCCCAGTGCACCAGCCCCAAGCATCCTGTATCTTGTATCAAACCTAGACTAGCAATTAATTTCTTACATGATAGTATACATGTTTCAATGCCATTCTCCCAAATCATCCCACCCTCTCCCTCTCCCACAGAGTCCAAAAATTGTTCTTTACATCTGTGTCTCTTTTGCTGTCTCGCATACAGGGTTATCATTACATCTTTCTAAATTCCATATATATGTGTCAGTATACTGTATTAGTGTTTTTTTCTGGCTTACTTCACTCTGTATAATTGGCTCCAGTTTCATCCACCTCATTAGAACTGATACTCTGATTGCTGTGGCCAAAACTTCCAAAACTATATTGAATAGTAGTAGTGAAAGTGGGCACCCTTGTCTTGTTCCTGATTTTAGGGGAAATGCTTTCAATTTTTTACCATTGAGGATAATGCTTGCTGTGGGTTTGTCATATGTAGCTTTTATTATGTTGAGGTATGTTCCTTCTATTCCTGCTTTCTAGAGAGTTTTTACCATGAATGGATGTTGGATTTTGTCAAAGGCTTTCTCTGCATCTATTGAAATAATCATATGGCTTTTATTTTTAAATTTGTTACTGTGGTGTATTACATTGATTGGTTTGGAGATATTGAAAAATCCTTGCATCTCTGGGCTAAAGCCCACTTGGTCATGATGTGTGATCTTTTTAATGTGTTGTTGGATTCTGATTGCTAGAATTTTGTTAAGGATTTTTGCATCTATATTCTTCAGTGATATTGGCCTGTAGTTTTCTTTCTTTGTGGCATCTTTGTCAGGTTTTGGTACTAGGGTGATGGTGGCCTCATAGAATGAGTTTGGAAGTTTACCTTCCTCTGCAATTTTCTGGAAGAGTTTGAATAGGATAGGTGTTAGCTCTTTAAATTTTTGGTAGAATTCAGCTGTGAAGTCATCTGGACCTGGACTTTTGTTTGCTGGAAGATTTCTGATTACAGTTTCAATTTCTGTGCTTGTGATGGGTCTGTTAAGATTTTCTATTTCTTCCTGGTTCAGTTTTGGAAAGTTGTACTTTTCTAAGAATTTGTCCATTTCTTCCACGTTGTCAATTTTATTGGCATATAATTGCTGATAGTAGTCTCTTATTTTCCTTTGTCTGTGAAGTCTGTTGTGACACAAAGGAGTATTATGCAGCCATTAAAAAGAATACATTTGAATCAGTTCTAATGAGGTGGATAAAATTGGAGCCTATTATACAGAGTGAAGTAACCCAGAAAGGAAAACACCAATACTGTATACTGATGCATATATATGGAATTTAGAAAGATGGTAACAATAACCCAGTGTGCGAGATAGCAAAAGACATAGATGTATAGAACAGTTTTGGACTCTGTGGGAGAGGGCGAGGGAGGGATGATTTGGGAGAATGGCATTGAAGCATGTATAATATATGTGAAATGAATCGCCAGTCCAGGTTCGATGCATGATACAGAATGCTCATGGCTGGTGCACTGGGATGACCCAGAGGGATGGTATGGGGAGGGATGTGGGAGAGGGGTTCAGGATGGGGAACACGTGTACACCTGTGGAAGATTCATGTTGATGTATGGCAAAACCAATACAATATTGTAAAATAATTAGCCTCCAAATAGAATAAATAAATTTATATTAAACAAATAAAAATAAAAGGGACATTCCAAATTGCTCAGAATGGCATACATGCAATCTCAAAATCTGACCCTTATCTTTTTCAAAGTAATGCATCACTGGAAGAAACTTTGCTCAAGTCACATTGACATTTTTACTTCTATTAATAGCTGAGGAAGGCATCACCTCAGGATTTTGATCATTTCCATAAAGATTGGCCATATTTCTGGGAAATGAATTCCTATTAATTTCCATACAAAGAGGTGTTAAGAGCTCAGTTTTAAATTCTCAGAAAGAAGTCTGTTTTTCTGAGTTGCAGCTAAAGTTTGAGAATCCTTCAGAGAGGCTCCATGAACACTTCTGATAAATTAGGAAAGTGATTCAAAGCTATACCATGATCACACCCAGCTCAAATGCAACCCTGTCTCTCAAGCCTTTCTTAAAGCAGTTAGTCCTCCTTAAGTCCATATTCATATTCCTATTAGAGAAAATATGATATTATTCACTATTGTCTGTTTATAGTTCTCTTCCCTTTTAACCATAAACCAAGAAGCAAGACCCTCACATGATCATCTCTCTGTCATAAATGTTTATTGCTAGTCCTACTATAGCAGGGACTGAAAAGAAGGGAGGGGGGATGAGAGAAAGGTAAGAAAAATCTTATAGCCAAATACCCATTTGTAACTCACACTGTGGATTTTGTAACAGTCAGCCAGGTGTTCCAAATGATGAGGCTGCGAAAATGAAATATGTTTACAGATAAATAGATGTTTCTTCAGACAGTCAAAGAAGAAAAGGTGAAGTCAGGTGATGAACAGAGTCTGAGGTCAGCCCTGTGAGCTCTTTTGGCCTGGAGCTAGAAAAGGAGTTGAGACAGATCCTGCTGGCTTCCAGGTGTGATTGTGTTTATATCCATTAAGATGATTGTGTTGACAGTACACAGGAGAGAGAGTCAGACCAGAAACAGTTTCTAAATCTTGTCCTGGGAATTCCTGAGAGAAAACTGTGGACACTGATCCTGGAAGGTGATAGATGGAAGATGTCAGTAGATGCTTTTAGTTTCCTGATTCAGAATAATAGGGAGTCTGTTTGGGGGCTCAGCATCCCTGAAGATGATTCCCCATCAGAGGGCTTATGTCAAGAAGTCTGAATTGCTAAGATATTTGAGGCTCTTTCCTAGAATGCTACCCTACTAGCATCACCTTGAGATAAAATTGAAAACTGAGTTGTTTTTAGAAAAGCTTACAGTGCTTGCGGTCCAGATTTCATTGTATCTTCAAAAAACTTTTCAGTCCAGAGGTGCCTGCTGGTGTGCTGGAGACTGTGCTAATGATTACCTACTGTAAAGGAGTAAAGATTTAGTATGCTTAGTATTATCCATTACTACTACCAAAAACTTGCTCATAGTATGTATCAATAGATATATAAAGCAAATTAAGTAATTGTTTATGAAACCACCATGTTTTAAAAACAAGCATTTATTGAGACTTTTTCTGACCCAAGCACTGTTCTGTGCCCTTTGTGTGTGTCTGTGAGCCAGATAGATACAGTGTCTACCCTTATGAAGCTTACATATTAGTAGATAGACCATAAACAAATATAATTGTCAAAAAATAGGAATAACTTCATAGCAAGCAACTTTTGATAGGATAGCCAGGGATAGTGCATCTGAATAAAAGTTTTAAAAAGAGGGATCTGAAATGAAACCTGAATAAAAGAAACTGTTATACACAAAGACCTGGTCAGAGGATGTCACAATTAAAGGGGCCATCAAGTACACGATTCCTAAGGAAAGAAGGAGTTGCCTGTCCAGAGGACAGAAAAATAACCAATAAGAAAGTTGGAGAATGATACTAAAGAAAGAGACCATAGGGCTTAATTATGTAGAACCTTTGCATATAGTGACAGAAACTTTGAATCAATTTTATAATTTATGGAGAGTTTTGGTTTTTAAGGAAACTATTGTTATAAAGTGATGTATATTAATGAATTTTACTTTGTCTTCAAAGAAAAAATGAAGAGAAAATAAAAATTAATTGTTTCTAAGAGGAAACAGAATTTAACTGTACAGGGATTTTGAACTGAAACTTGAACAAAGTGTAAGATTTCAGCAGGTGAATGAAAAAGAGAAAAGGCCATTCAACTGTGAAGACATGTGTAAGCCAAGCCACAAAAGCATGTGGTTGAATAGATGTCTAATATGAACAGGAGATAAACACAAGAAAATGGCTGCAAAAATGTGGGTTTATGTAATGATAAACTGCTCACAAATATTGAGTCCTTGTAATGTGCCAGACTTTGGGCTTAACTGTTTAGTTTGGTTGATTGCAAACCCACTGTATTTCCTGAGTACATTCATTCTCCCATTCCCTGAATATTTTGCATAACCTTTTGCCTCAGATTTTTAGCATATTCTTTCCCCTCTGACTAATAACTGAAGATGCTATTCCTTATATTAATAAAACAAGAAAATAGAAGCAATCAGAATTAACCATCAGATTTACTAAATTCCTTCCATTTATGCCTACACATTACCTCTTCCTGATTTTTATTATGGATGACAGGGAGTTGTCTGTCCCTCTTCCAAACTAACATTAACCTTTGTATTTGTGTCCTGAACCCTAACTCCTTTTATTTTTCAACAGCTTGCTTCAGTCATTATTCCTTGTCCTCTGTCCATGGAATTATCCAGTCAAGTGGCTACCTCCTGGAGTGGGTAGCCATTCCCTTCCCCAGGGGACCCAAATGGCCCAGGCATTGAACCCGCCTCTCCCACACTGCAGGTGGATTCTTTACCATCTGAGTCACCAGGGAAACCTGGTTTTATTTAATAAAATAAATAAATAAATAAAACCTTGTTTTATTTAATTCAATTATTGTTTCTATATTCTATTATTTCCTTCATTACAAAACAGTGAATTAATCTCTTAAAAAAAAAAAGCAAATGAACAACAACAACAAAAAAAACTCTAACCACTTCCTGTCTACATTACACTTCATTTACCTGTTTCCCTTCTTAGCAAACTTACAGAAGGTGTGTCCAGTCACTACCCAGCTTCATTTTCTCTGGAAACCACATCAGTCAAGTTTCATCACCACACTGTTGAAACCACCCATTTACTCATGATCTCTATGTAGCAAAAAAGCTCATCATCAATTCTCATTCAAATTTTCAATTACATTTAACACAGCGGTAACTCTTTGAAGCTCTTTGTTAAACTGACTTTCAAGACTCCACCTTCACCTGATTTTCCTCAAGTCTCCGTGGTTAGTGCTTTTAACTCTGAATATAGAGCCTCATCTTTTCCCCAAATTAGAATGTTACAAAGCTCAGTCCTTGGACTTCTTATCCTCTCAGTATATACATACTCTCTAGGTAATATTTTTTTCCTATGACTTAAATAACATACCTTTGCTAATAGATTCCAAATTTACATATCTTTGCTATCCTGCAATCCATTGACTTATTGTTTAAGGGATCATGTGCTCTTCTCATTTCTCTTAATTATACAGTATTGTATCACAATTGTATATTTCTGCCTCTAAACTAACTGCAGTCATATTTCACTCCCAGTGTTTCGCATGTCAGAAATCCATCACACCCTTTGCTTATTATTTTCACAATTGTACTGAGGTGCTATTTTTCTTAATCATGCTTTTTCTCTCAGTTTTTAGTGGAGTTTTCCAGAGGCTATGTGGACAATATAAAAGTATTGCTCTTATAGTTAATGAACTATGAGCTTGTGTATTATTGCATTTTAGGAATTTCTCAGTTCTGAATGATAAATGAAAAAGAGTCGGATATTTTCTCAAAGGTCAAAAATAGAGTTATATGACCCACAAATTGTACTCCTAGTATCATACCCAAGAGAAATAAGAACATAAGTGAATCCAAAAGTATGTACACAAATGCTCATAGCAGCATTATTTATGATAGCCAAAGGTGGAAACAACCCAAATACCCAACAACTGATGAGTGGATACACTATTATTGTAGTATATCCACATGCTGTGTGTGTGCTTAATAGCTTCAGTTGTGTCTGACTCTTTGTGACACTATGGACTGTAGCCTGCCAGGCTCTTCTGTTCATGGGATTCTCCAGGCAAGAATACTGGAGTAAGTTGGTATGCCCTCCTCCAGGGAATATTCCTGACCAGGGATCACACCCATTTCTCTTGTGTCTCCTGCATTAACAGGTGAAATCTTTACCATTAGCACCACCTGGGATATATTAAACATGATCTCACCCCAAGACCTTAGAACTCTCTGTTTTCTCTGCCTGGTTCCTCCCAAGATCTAACTTGGATCACCTCTTTATTCAGGCTACTGCTCAGTGTGACGTCCTTATACAGTCCTTTCTCTCTCTATCCAAAACAGCACTTTACACTTCTATAGCATCCTCTATTTCTCTTGATTTCCTTTTTATGTCCCTTTGAATTGCCGTGGGCATTTTGTTGTTGTTTAATCACAAAGTCTTGTCCAACTCTTCTGCGATCTCATCGACTATAGTCTGCTAGGCTTCTTTGTCCATGGGATTTCCCAGGCAAGAATACTGGAGTGAGTTGCTATTTCATTCTCCAGGGGATCTTCTTGACCCAGCGATCAAACCCCCCGTTTCCTGTTTGGCAGGCAGATTCTTTATCTTTGACCCATCTAGGAAGCCCGCCCATGGGCATGTGTGCTGCTCATGTGCTTAGTCACAGTGCTAAGTGACTGTGCTTAGTCGCTCAGACATGTCCAACTCTTTGAGACCCCACAGACTGTAGCCCGCCAGGCTCCTCTGTCCATGGGGATTCTCCATGCAAGAATACTGAATGAGTTGCCATGCCTTTCTCCAAGGGATCTTCCCAACCCAGGGATCAAACCTGGGTCTCCTGCATTTCAGGCAGATTCTTTACTGTGTGAGCCACATCAAGGAAGTGCCCATGGGCATCAGTTCAGTTCAGTTCAGTCACTCAGTCATGTCCGACTCTTTGCGACCCCATGAATTGCAGCACGCCAGGCCTCCCTGTCCATCACCAACTCCCGGAGTTCACTCAGACTCACATCCATCGAGTCAGTGATGCCATCCAGCCTTCTCATCCTCTGTCGTCCTCTTCTCCTCCTGCCCCCAATCTCTCCGAGCATCAGAGTTTTTCCCAATGAGTCAACTCTTCGCATGAGGTGGCCAAAGTACTGGAGTTTCAGCTTCAGGATCATTCCTTCCAAAGAAACCCTAGGGCTGATCTCCTTCAGAATGGACTGGTTGGATCTCCTTGCAATCCAAGGGACTCTCAAGAGTCTTAAGCAGTCATAATTACCAAAGAAATTAATTCGTCTCCCATCCCACCCTCAGCATCCCTAAGCAATGAAGGGAGTTGATATAAAAATACTCCAGCTCCCTATGTGGCATTGCTTTTGAGATACACACTTTATTTCAATGACATCCATATTTTCCCAGAGGAATTAAACTCTAGTTACCCAGGGTGGTGACTTATTTGACAACATACACTATTGGCTGTTTTTCCTTTGTGGTCTCATTTTCCTGCTTGCTTAAGAACATTTCCTGGTATTGCCTCTAAAATGTACTGCTTGCATTCAAATATTTATCTCTTATGAACTGATATTATGTTTATTATGTTCCTTTATCTTTATTGCTGTATTGCTGCATTTTCTACCTGCTGCTGTTGCTAAGTCACTTCAGTCATGTTCAACTCTGTGCAGCCCCATAGACGGCAGCCCACCAGGTTCTCCTGTCCCTGGGATTCTCCAGGCAAGAACACTGGAGTGGGTTGCCATCTCCTTCTCCACTACATGAAAGTGAAAAGTGAAAGTGAAGTCGCTCAGTCGTATCGGACTCATAGAGACCCCATGGACCGTATAGCCCACCAGGCTCCTCCGTCCATGGGATTTTCCAGGCAAGAATACTGGAGTGGGATGCCATTGCCTTCTCCAGCATTTTCTACCTAATAAAGTGCAAATACTAAAAAGGTGAGGATCTTGTTTTGCTCACTGGGCTTAAAACAGTGTCTCTTATAACATCTGCATTCAATAAATATTTATTGAATATAAGAATGAGTGATTAATTTGATGTATTCCTTACTGGATCCTGTGAGGCAGGTGCTATTGTTATTATTTTTATATCATTGGGATGAAACCGAGATTTCAAAAGGTTAACTAAATTGCTTAGGTTTCACAGTATGTGGAGAAACAAATCTCTAAGATCTTTGACTAATATCAAAGCCCATACTTTCAACAAAAGTCGTTAACAGTGAGTACTCAGCACTGAGACCTAAGATATGTAGTCCAAACACAAGTAGCAGGAAGTAACCTTACAATGAATAGTATTGTTAGGTTCCTGCTAGTTAAACTAGAGGTTAAGAAAGGTAAATTTTCAAAGATTAGACAAATATAAAGACAAAATAAAAACAAGTTTGCATAGATTCTTCTGAAGTTCACAGCCCCTTCCTTCTAAATTTTGTTTCTGTATTTGGTTTAACTGGCCCTCTTTCTCGTGGATGATTATTGTGGTCACTTTTGTCAGTGGTAAATTTAATATATGTTTTGATATCCTGCTTTCCATAGTTAAAGATCAAATCCACTCATTTTGTTTCAAGGTACCACCTTCCTCTGAACATGGGTTTCAGATCTCAGAGTAAATCCATGAAATCCTACTTCTCTGTCACTCTTTGTCCAAGTCTAGGAGAACAACCCAGAGGAGTACCAAGAAGAGTATCAAATGCTATTCTCAAAAGGTGACCAATTAGTAGAATTACTCAAATGTAATATTCTTTGATCTCTTTGCTCTTCACTTATCAAACATATCACAGCATTCTAAACATTAGAACAGAAATACAAAAAAGTTATTATGGATTTTTATGCTTCCTGCTTCTGGTTTGTTCTTTATTTCTTTCAATTTTTATTAGACAACTAATACGTCATCTGGTAGAGGGAACCAAATTCAAGTATTAGAAGGTTTCCAAAGTAAAATATTTTATTAATTGTAACAACACCTACAGGTAAGGAAATAGACAAATGACTCCAGCTTCTTTACTACTTAATATAACCAGGGATTTAATTCTTATAACGCATGTTTTTAGAACAGGCCAAACATACAGTTTTTCTGTCTTAGGGTAGCAAAGGATGAGTAGGGGGTACTAGGTATGAGAATTTAAAACAAAGGGACTTCTGGTATTTAAGAAGATGGCAGTAGGAACAAGTGAAATACAGAAAGGGAGGAATTGGCTGAAGAAGCAGCAAATAAAGCCTTAGATGATTCAACATTTTTGCCAGAGACCTGCTATTTCAATGTTTATAGATTTTAGAACTTTGCCAAATTATCAAAAAAAAAAAAAAAAAAAAAAAAAAGAAAGAAAGAAAGAAAAGAAAAGAAAGTCTCACTGGAAGAATATTTCTACAGAAAATAAAAATCAAGGAAATTTGATGTAAATTTGATTTGACTTCTATTCTTCTGTGATCTGAAGGTCTGAGGAGATATCTATATTGACAGTGATACAATTATACTTTCTTAAAGGGTGCAAATGGTCTTCCCAGGTGGTGCTAGTGGTAAAACACCTGCCTGCCAATGTGAGACATAAGAGATGTGGGTTTGATCCCTGGGTTGGGAAGATCCCCTGTAGTAGGAAATAGCAACCAACTCCAGTATTCTTGCCTGGAGAATCCCATAGCCAGAGGAGCCTGATGGGCTACAGTCCGTAGGATAGCAAAGAGTAAGACATGACTGAAGAGACTTAGCATGCATACAGAGGGTTCAAAAATATCATTCATTGAGTTGACTTGAAATTCTCAAAGAGTCATCTTCATTGTCAGTTTTTTCTTGTATCTCTATCATTTAGCAGAGCTTGATGATTGAGTACTTGTGCATATAAATACAATAGCTTATCTTAGCTTATCTTTCTATCTATCCATCTATCATCTGTCTAAATTCACTGTGTTACTTACATATTAATTTTAATCTAATGGAACACTGCAAAGCATCAGACACGACTTAGCTACTAAACAGCAATGGAACACTAATAATCTTTTAATTTATTGATATAACTGAAGAAAAAGAGTAAATTACCTGGATAATGAGTCATATTTTGTTCAGCTGGTCACTGCCCTGGCCATTATGAATGTATACAGCAGTGAATAAGAAAAGGGCAATAGCCGGTCTGATGGCGTCAAGCAAAACTACAAGGCTACTTGAGACAGATGGCAATGACCAGACTGTGTGGCAGTAAATGTTTTCAGGACTCCCCTTATGTGAAAGGACAACAGATTTCATTGAAGATTGCAAGTATGGAACCAGAAAGGTTTTTGTTCTCTCTCTTCTCCCCTCAAAGAGCTTCCCACCTTGAAGGGATTTATGTCATGCTTGGAATGAAAGAAACACAGAGAACAAACTGAGGTCATTAAAAGGTTACCACAGGTCAGCACTTTGTCTTTTATTCTCTTGGAGATAAATGGGTAGCATTCTATCATTTTTGATAGTTGGTCTCCTAACTGGAAGTATCATCATACTGCATATCTTGGCCAAAAGTCCAAGTGGTAAACTCAGCAAAAAGATTTAGTATGAGGTGAATACATGGTTCCTTGGGGACAAGAGAACATAAAAGCTGAGTTTATGTATCTTGGGACCCTAATTACTAATACATATATCTTAGTATAATTTTACAAATGACAAGTAATCCAAGAAGATTAAAATTAGTTCCAAGAAGAACTCAGTTTTTTCCCCAATTTTTCTTTCTTTTTGTAATATTTTTCTATTATATGTTAAAATAAAGAGACTACTTCAATATGAGAGATGAGCTATTTATCAGTAAGTTGGTGAATTTGCCATCAAATAATTTTACACACATTCAATCAGAAGCTTTTAGATATAAAATATCAATATGTGTTGTATTTTGTTATGTGTTTATGTATTGTCCAGTACTCTTGCCTGGGAAATCCCATGGGTGGAGGAGCCTGGTAGGCTGCTATCCATGGAGTCGCTAAGAGTCGGACAAGACTGAGCAACTTCACTTTCACTTTTCACTTTCATGCATTGGAGAAGAAAATGGCAACTCACTCCAGTGTTCTTGCCTGGAGAATCCCAGGGACGGGGGAGCCTGGTGGGCTTCCATCTATGGGGTCGTACAGAGTCGGACACGACTGATGCAACTTAGCAGCAGCAGCAGCATTGTTAGTGTGTAAAATATTATGATTATGATGATATTGCTTCCATTTGAGCTCCAAATTCTTATAACCAAAGACAATAGAAAAGTCTTCATCATCCATCCAGTCTAACAAGGCATTCCTAGATTCACAGCTCTTTGTTTTTGATCAACACGAAAGAAAAACAGAAATAGAGAAGAAAAACCTCCTTTTCTTTCTGTCTTTACTGAAAAAATTACTGTCCTGAAATATTCAGAGTTCAGAAAGGTCTCTACATTTTGTGGCTCGAGGGTTCTGACTTGACATCCTTTCCTAAGATGAGACAAATAAGATTTTATTGAGCCACTAGAGAAGCAAGGGCTCTTTGAGCCAGAAAAGAATGTTGGATGGGAAGAGGTTATACATTGTAATCCACCTACACAAATGAGCATGACCTAACAGTCTCGGATATGAGAAGAAAAGTGATAATAGGCAATTACAATTATAAAGATAATTTATAATATTGAGGTGTTTTCTTAATCTATGAATGACCCTTGATGTCTGATGTTATATTTTTTATGTTTGGAGAACCAGATAAAAACTTTCCATGCTCTTGAAAAGGAAAATACTATCATCAATATTTTAAAACCATAGTAAAATTCTCATTCTGTTGCTAATTTATCAAGTGAAGCAGAGTAAAATAATGTACCTAGATGATGTGTGATCATAACTGTATTCTTCTCTTATGGATAAGTAGAGAACTATGTTTAGAAAAATTAAGCCATATTTTTAAAATAAGTACAGTAGCACATAGAAAAGTGTAAAAGTTTCTGATTTTAAAATTGTGATGGAGTATATATCAGGTGTTGCTGTGTATGCTTTTATTAGCTTCTTTCTCCATTCACCTCTCCCAGTTTTACTTTTTTCTCTCCGGAGCTCTGTCTTTCTTCATATTGAGGTTCCTTCTTATCCTTCATGTTTCCCCATACTGATTATGAAACTTTAATTATAAAAATGCACTCAGTTTAACTTTGTAATTAATATTGAATAAGTACAGAATCATTCTTTAACTAAATGAATATATTTTAATTTCTTGAAACCATTTCTTAATGGCCCTGATAAGATCACCCCTCTCAAACTGATCAGAAGAAATGATTAACCAGATTTTCTTTGACATTTTCAAAGATACAGATACCTTTTGCTTTTGATATGTGTCATTTGACTTTTACAAAACAATTTCTGTTCAGAAAAGAAAGACTTTCTATTGTTTGAAATGACCTCATGAACTTCAAATGCCCAAACAGTGCATGGAAAAGTTTCTGTGCCTGGAATTTAATGAAAGTCTTGGTTTTAATTCAAAGAATACGTTGTATTTAAATCTCCAGCATAAAGGTCATTTGTGTACTATGATTCCAAAATCAGTGTAGGTGACACAGATCAATTTCATGACCAGTAATAATGTTAATTATGGCTTTCCACTCATTTAATACGATATAGAAAT
Organism: Budorcas taxicolor; assembly: GCF_023091745.1. Taxonomy (NCBI): domain Eukaryota; kingdom Metazoa; phylum Chordata; class Mammalia; order Artiodactyla; family Bovidae; genus Budorcas; species Budorcas taxicolor. Next base: position 113,897,395 of record NC_068910.1, on the reverse strand, counting down.
ACAAAGTCTGACACCATCTAGAAAATTCTTGGGACTTTTCCTTCTCCAGATGAAAGATCTTATCTAAATAAATCCTTTAGAGTGCTTGGTTATAATTACTGAGTTTGCTGGCTGAGGAGATAATTGCTTGGCTTGTGATCTGACCCACTCAAAACTAAAAAACGGTAGACTTAAATCTTGCTAAATTACTCACCTTCTCAAATTAGAGTGTGACCAAAAGTAGGGACTTGAAGGCAAAAGCTAGAAAACTTAACATGGTTCCATCATATTTTACTGATGATCAGACCCAAAAATGTCTTTCATTGTCTATGATAGATGAACTTGCCTGAAGCTGCTATCCAGTTGAATTCAGAACACTTGTCAGAGGGTAGAGAAATTTTATAGGATAGGATCAGCAGGAGGAAAAAAAAAAATGTACTGATCAACTCTTTCCAAGGGCTCTAAGAATAAATCCCACTTCTCTTGATCAGTTTGGGATTGGAAAATGGGCTACAAAATATGTTGGGCATCTGTTTTCTGTGAAATTCTGGATGATTTATTTGAGATCATACATTAGAGGCAAAGTTAAGAATTTTTACTCATAGAAATGCATCTTAAATTGTCCCTTTTACTCTTTATAACTTCTTCTATGTCTGATCATGGCTTCTTTGGAATGCCATGGGAAAAGTGACCAAAGAAAGGCTTCGATAAGAATAGAAGTTACTCAGCAAGAGATGGGAAAGTTTAAGTGTAGCGGGGAGTGTGGGATTTCTAGCAGTAATCTGTTTTCCTTATTCTACCTACTTTACCCATAGTTTTGGGGTGTGTCTATTAGGAAAATGACTTTCCTCATTGACGGTTATGTGTGGAAAAAGAGATTCTTTGTTTGTTGTTCTGCTCTGTTTGAAGTACAGCAATATATAAAGCAAGTTGCTGCCAAATCTCCATGAGAGGATTGAAACAGGTTGAAAGTGGGTGGGTGTATGGAGGGGGTGGAAGCTGATAGGTAAGCGGTGTGTGTTCCAGACCCAATAGCAGGTTTTGCAAGTTCTGAAAGTAGTTAATGAGTTTGTTCTCTGAAAGCAGTCTGGGCCTCTTTGTGGATAAAACAAACATTTGAAAATTGAAACTCATAAAAGAGCCAAAGTATTCTTACTCTTTCTCTGAGAGGTAGATGGAAGGCTTTGGTGTCTGACAGGTGCAACTTGTGAGTAATCTGGACAGCAGCCAGAAGTTCTTGCAAGAACAGACCAAGACCACACCTGTTGATTGAAAACATTGCCCTCTAACACAACAAATGAAATTATGTAAAATGCCACCCCTGTTTCCCACTTTCCAGACTGGCTGATTTTTATTAAATGGAGGTTAACGTTATTGCTTTGCCAACAAAGGTCCATCTAGTCAAGGCTCTGGTTTTTCCAGTGGTCATGTATGGATGTGAGAATTCGACTGTGAAGAAAGCTGAGCACCGAAGAATTGATGCTTTTGAACTGTGGTTTTGGAGAAGACTCTTGAGAGTCCCTTGGACTGCAAGGCGATTCAAACCAGTCCATTCTAAAGATCAGTCCTGGGTGTTCCTTGGAAGGACTGATGCTAAAGCTGAAACTCCAATACTTTGGCCACCTCATGTGAAGAGCTGACTCATTGGAAAAGACTTTGATGCTGGGAGGGATTGGGGGCAGGAGGAGAAGGGGACGACAGAAGATGAGATGGCTGATGGCATCACCGACTCGATGGACATGAGTTTGAGCAAACTCCGGGGGTTGGTGATGGACAGGGAGGCCTGATGTGCTGCAACTCATGAGGTCACAAAGAGTCGGACACGGCTGAGTGACTGAAATGAACTGAACTGAACGTTAAATATGCAGTTTCAAATCCCAGATTCTTCCACTGGATACAGAATGTATCAAATTTCATTTGATTAAGTTCATAATCTTGCTTGGAATGGAACAATTCATTTTTCATTTTCATTCTAGTGTTGCTAAAGAATGCATTTGAATGCCCTTTAGTGTCCTTTGCAGGACATTTAGTTAATCTATTTGCTTGCTAGATATAGTTTATTGAATATGGCTATTCATAGCTAAAAGTATTATAAAACCAGCTAAAGGTAGAACATACATCATGTACCTAGAAGGTGAATTAAATAAGGCTTAAGAGAGTCTCTTGGGAAAGAAATTCTCACCATCAAAGGTGCAATGGAAGAAAGAAAAGGCTCTAGGGAATAGTTGCTTTGATAAGATAAAAAGAAGCCATTTGATAGGAGGAAGCATGAAGAGAGAGGGGAAAATGTGTGCCAAGAGGGTTTCAGAAGAGTGTACTGACAATAATATTTATTGGCAACTCTTGCTTAAATACTATTTAAACCATTGAAACAAACTTAATGCTTCTCCTGTTTCTGTTCAACTCTGTATATTCACTGTTTTCTTTCTTTATTTGAATTGCTATAAATATTAAACTGCTATTCATAAAGGTTACCCATGTATAATGACTAAGACAGAAAAGAACACAATCACTTATTTCTTCTGTCCCTTAAAGTACTGGTATTTGAGCTTTGTCTCTTCTCTGCAAACCCTGCCAAAGGTTCTAGGTTTTGAAAACCCAACTTCTAGTCTAACAAGTCTGGGAGAATCGTGGATCCCCACTAGGTAAATGCAATGCTTCAGACTGAAGAATGAATGATATTTGAAAAATGGATTTTGTGCCAAACATACATTACATATCTTATGTATATAGAAAGATATATATACATGGGAAAAATTTTGTGTAATGCAATAATTATTCCTTTCCTCTTCACTGCCTTTCTATTATATATCTAACCCCAAGCTCCACACATTTGATGAATAGAAGTTAAAATAACAGGATTTGATTTAGTATGGCTGATGGGAATATGATACATTAACTTTATTTCCACCCTCCCCAGTGGGAAAAACAGGAAAAAAACATTATGATGTACAAAGCATCTGCTAAGAAAGCAGCTAGAAGCAATAAAACAGAGATTTTCTGTCTTCTATAATTAAATCCCTTTCTTTCCTTTCTCTCCAGGCCTATAGCAGATGACTTCTTAGGTCTCATGAGCATATTTTACACATCCTCCTGTACAATAACCTCAAGATGAGCAGAGGCAGTAATTAGAATCTTTAACCCGTGGGGATTTTGTTATTTGCTTTTTAAGAAAAACTGGTGAGACATTATTTTTATCTAAGAGTTGTTTATAATTTGACCCATGACTCTTGACCAAGAGTGTGTATGGTATTTACTCCATAATACACATAGGTCCCAGCATATTCTTTGTCTTCAAATATCTCACCACCAGCCACCAACAGCACCATGTGCACACCCCTCAGTCTCACCCTGGCACACATGTTTTACATCAATGGCATTTGTATTGATTGGTCATTGTAGCTCTAGGCTGCTTTGGGAAGATATGCATTGATTTGTAACAGGGAATGAATGCCAAGTTTGAGTTTGTTCCTGTCTTATGAGCTAGTATGAGCATTTATATTTATATATTGCTGGTTCTATGGATCTATGGTGACATTATTATCTAAGCAGACACATAGTGGATTCTCAACAACAACAAAAAAAAGCAAAAGTAAAAGAAGGAAGAATTGGGGAATTATAAGAGAAAAGAAACCCCCTCCTTCTCTGTTCTCTAACAGAGTTGCCAGATATGGGCTGATTTAGAGAGCTTTCAAAAAATACTTCTTTTGGTGCTAATGGTCAATGTTATCATAGATTTTCAATCAGCATAAGAAAGAAGGAACGGACGATTTAAGCTTTCCTGATATAGAAACACTGACATTTCTATCTGTGTAGGCCAGCTGGCTGCTATACACTTCATCTGCATCCTCTCAGCATTTTATTTGTGACTTGTGGAGATTAAGTGACCTAACTCCACCTGCTGGAAGACTAAGAATTACATCGCTTTGGCTTAAAAAAGCAAATTAGCATCATGAAATGGACAGTGACCTAAAAGCAGAGAATCTGATTAAAGCTCTCATCTTTGCCACTCTTTGGCCATGGAAATCACCTCTTAAAGAGTGACTTAAGATTTTTGGATTGCAACTTCATCATCTGTAAAAGGAAAAAGTGGCTTTAGCAGGTGATTTCTACTGACCTTATAGGCTTAGTTCTCTATGATTTTGATTTAATTTGAATTAAGAAATCTAGATCATAGGTTCTTTATTCACACTGGCTATAAACGGTGCATGGATTAGTTTATTCTGGTTTGGTTAACTGCTTAGGAGAATACTCACAAACTGTCACCATTTTTGTTATCACCCACCCTGGTTCTGCCACTTAACACTTGAGGCAAGAACTTAATCCCTTTAATCTCCACTTTGCTGAAGACAAGAATAGATGCTAATACCTCCCTTCACAGTAGTTATACAGTTTGAATAACATTCTAGGAATACCAGGGTTTTTCCATGGTGATCTTGGAGATCTAGGATGATGTAGAAATGACAGAGTCAGAATTGTATGAGAGTTTGTTTATATTAATTAATGCCAGTACTATGGTGTGATATCATAAACAATTCAGACTCAGGTAAAAGGATATTTTAAATAAGACTAATAATGTCATGAAGAGCGAAAAAGCTGTTTATTATTTCGACATATAACTTTCTCCTTGGGATATCCACTTTGAAAGCATGGCAACTCAAATCACAGAAAACCATACCAACATAGACATCCATACACATCCATATATACACATATGCACAGAGAAAACAGTATGACCAAGCTCCCAGTTCAGACCTTGAGGCCTTGACTTATATTGTGTCTATGAACACTCAGTGTCTCAGTGTATCCCATATTCAAAAGTTAACATTGAAAACTGAGGAAGGTATATATAACTTGACATCTTGGCATCAAGAATGTTGTTTGTGTTTTCCCTCTCCAAGGACAGATTAAGACAAAAACTACATAGATCTTCCCTGTTAAATAATGAAAAAGTCAACGATTAATGATCAAAGATAAGAAAGAAGACTCATTTATAAGGTTGGTCCTGTTTAAAGAGAACAAAGGGAAAATATATTAACTTAGACTGGATTTGGTCTTAGGTCCTTAGCTCTTAATACATGAAGTAAAGAAAGGCTTTTTAAATTTTGTTCAGTTAAAATTAGAAGCTCTTGTGCTCATATGGGCTTCCTCAGTGGCTCAGCTGCAAAGAATCTTACTGCTAATGCAGGAGATGCAGGAGATTTGGGTTTGATCCCTAGGTCAGGAAGGTCCCCTGGAGGAGGACATGACAATACATTCCAGTATTCTTGCCTGAAAAAATCCCATGGACAGAGGAGCCCGATAGCTACAGTCCACTGGGTCACAAATATTCAGACATGAATGAGGTGACTGAGCATGGGATGGCATGCTCATATTATTTCTTGTTTCTCTCATTTGTCTCCTTATTTGTCTTAATAATTTGACCTTATTGTCTACTTCTGACATTTTCATTTTCTTCTAGTGTGTTAAGTAATCTCTAATATTTTTATTACCATATAGATCCCAATTTTCCAAGGTTCATATAGCCTGCAGTCAATTCTTTTTGGTGCTTAGACATTCAATATTTATTTATACCTACTCAAAATCACTGCAGATGGTGATTGCAGCCATGAAATTAAAAGACACTTACTCCTTGGAAGAAAAGTTATGACTAACCTAGATGGCATATTGAAAAGCAGAGACACTACTTTTCCAACCAAGGTCTGTCTAGTCAAGTCTATGGTTTTTCCAGTGGTCATGTATGGATGTGAGAGTTGGACTGTGAAGAAGGCTGAGCACCGAAGAATTGACGCTTTTGAACTGTGGTGTTGGAGAAGACTCTTGAGAGTCCCTTGGACTGCAAGGAGATCCAACCAGTCCATTCTGAAGGAGATCAGCCCTGGGATTTCTCTGGAGGGAATGATGCTGAAGCTGAAACTCCAGTACTTTGGCCACCTCATGCAAAGAGTTGATTCATTGCAAAAGAGTCTGATGCTGGGAGGGATTGGGGGCAGGAGGAGAAGGGGACGACAGAGGATGAGATGGCTGATGGCATCACTGACTCGATGGACGTGAGTCTGAGTGAATTCTGGGAGTTGGTGATGGACAGGGAGGCCTGGCATGCTGCAATTCATGGGGTCGCAAACAGTCGGACATGACTGAGCGACTGAACTGAAACTGAACTGAAATGAAAGATCATAATATTTCTTCTACTTGTATGAATAATAAAAATAAGTCTTTATAAAAAGCAGGAAAACCAGAAATGCTTCCACTGTGCTACTGTCTATAGATTCTAAAATAATCTGCACTCTCTTTTCATATAGTTGAGATAAAAGTCTCTATTTTTGAAAATTGAAATAAAAATTTATAGGACATTCTTAATGAAGGAAGAAATCATTTTATAATCTAAGGTTCATTTTAGTCAAATTCAAAATAAATATTTCATAAATGCTTGAGAACATTTCCTTTACTTCGCCTGTAACTTCAACTAAATGATTCAGAATCTTTTAAAGTGTAAGAGAGAATATGACAGTCATGATCTCAGAGATCATTTACAAATTACAAGTTCACTGAATGTAAGTTATATCCTTATATGTATATATTTTGATATAACCAAACATTATTTTCACAATTTTTTTATTTTAAAAATGAGTTATAATTTGAAAAGTTAGAAAAGATAATAGCAGTTAGAACATGGACTAAAGTAGGATGATGGACACTGGAATTCAAAAGTAAATATCTCAACAATTTGGGTAAGGGATTTTGGTAATACATTCAACCTGTCCTAACATCTGGAATAAGTTTTCAACATTTGCATTAGTGAAGCCACTAATAGGTTCTGACAGAGTTTTTCCAGTCTTATTTCTAAGCATTTATTGAAACACAGTTAAAATAGTATCCATGTGTACCCAGTTCATCCTTGTTACATTCTATAAAGCATGGCTTTGTATAAATCACTGAGAATATGGTCTCATTATTGATTTCAGAATGTGTTCTACTCTAATTCCAACTCATATCCCTAATTATAAAGTTAGAAACACATGTTGGTCCCAGATTTTTATTTTAGAATTGATCTAATATGTCCTGTATCACTCTTCAAGTAATTTACTTCCCTCTGTCAAAACAAACCAAAGCTATAATGACACTTTCATATTTTATAAACTACACATGACAAAAATATTTTTTCTGATTATAAAAGTATGACAACCATTTTTAAGAGGTTAGGAAATACTTAAAAGTTTACTGTTAGCATGGGTATCTTGCTTTCCAGATATTTCCTTTACATTTAGATACAGCATATTCTCTTTAAAAAAAAGTATTTTATAAAACTATTTTGTAGCATGCATTTCTCTACCAATATATTATCACAGAAATCACTCTATGGCAATTACTTTGCTTCAGTTCCATCACTTTGAAAGGCTGCATACTATTCCACTTATAAAGAAAACGTGATTGATTGAACTTCTCTCTTTTTGATTGACATTTAAATTATTTCAATTAAATTGCTAATATAATAGATTATCCTATAATGAATATCCATTACATGTGTCTCTTCACTTAACTGATTATTTTATGCATAAATTTCTGAAAGGGACATTGATATATTGAACAATAATAATTCATATTACTAAATTGCCCTCCTGAATGAATTTGTATAATTTGTATCAATTGTTTTCTGCCAGCAGTGTGTACAAATGCCTATTTCTCCACACCTTCACCAATACTATTAAGTTCATGACTAAGGCATGTTATACTTCTGTTTGTTGATGTTTGTATGTATGTTATCTAATAGGGGCTCTTCCCAGGCGGTGCTAGTGGTAAAGAACATGCCTGCCAATGCAGGAGATGTAAGAGACATGGGTTTGATCCCTGGATTGGGAAGATCTCCTGGAGGAGGGGACGACAGCCCACTTCTGTATTTCTGTCTGGGGAATCTCATGGACAGAGGAGCTTAGAAGGCTACAACCAACCATAGTGTCATAAAGAGTTGGACATGACTGAAACAACTTAGCATGCACTCATGCATCTCATAGGAGGTCTAAGTAAATATTAAAGTATAAATGTTCAGTTAGTCTGTCTAGAACACTGTGACAGAGTAGTAAGCAAAAAAAGACATTCATTCTATATCATAAAGACATAAACAATTCCATCACACATTTCTTTAGACATTCTTTGTATTTCAACATTTCTATAGAAATCCATGCGGACAAAAGAGAGTAATAATTGTAGACTTGATCTGATAATTGATGGGCAAATTTCATTCATTTAAGATGGGCAGGTCATGGTGGAGAGATCTGACAGAAGGTGGTCTAATGGAGAAGGGAATGGCAAGCCACTTCAGTATTCTTGCCTTGAGAACCCCATGAACAGTAGGAAAAGGCAAACTGATAAGATACCGAAAGAGGAACTCCCCAGGTCATTAGGTGCCCAATATGCTACTGGAGATCAGTGGAGAAATAACCCCAGAAAGAATGAAGGGATGGAGCCAAAGCAAAAACAATACCCAGCTGTGGATGTGACTGGTGATAGAAGCTAGATCTGATGCTGTAAAGAGCAATATTGCATAGGAACCTGGAATGTCAGGTCCATGAATCAAGGCAAATTGGAAGTGGTCAAACAAGAGATGGCAAGGGTGAACGTCGACCTTCTAGGAATCAGTGAACTAAAATGGACTGGAATGGGTGAATTAACTCCGATGACCATTATATCTACTACTGCGGGCAGGAATCCCTCAGAAGAAATGGAGTAGCCATCATGGTCAACAAAAGAGTCCGAAATGCAGTACTTGGATGCAATCTCAAAAACGACAGAATGATCTCTGTTCGTCTCCAAGGCAAACCATTCAATATCAGAGTAGTCCAATTCTATGCCCCAAGCAGTAAAGCTGAAGAAACTGAAGTTGAACGGTTTTATGAAGACCTACAAGACCTTTTAGAACTAACACCCAAAAAAGATATCCTTTTCATTACAGGGGACTGGAATGCAAAAGTAGGAAGTCAAGAAATACCTGAGGTAACATGCAAAATTGGCCTTGGAATGCAGAATGAAGCAGGGCAAAGACTAATAGAGTTTTGCCAAGAAAATGCACTGGTCATAGCAAACACCCTCTTCCAACAACACAAGAGAAGACTCTACACATGGACATCACCAAATGGGCAACACCAAAATCAGATTGATTATATTCTTTGCAGCCAAAGATGGAGACGCTCTATACAATCAACAAAAACAAGACCAGGAGCTGACTGTGGCTCAGATCATGAACTCCTTATTACCAAATCAGACTTAAATTGAAGAAAGTAGGGAAAACCGCTAGACCATTCAGGTATGACCTAAATCAAATCCCTTATGATTATATAGTGGAAGTGAGAAATAGATTTAAGGGTCTAGATCTGATAGATAGAGTGCCTGCTAAACTATGGACTGAGGTTCGTGACATTGCACAGGAGACAGGGATCAAGATCATCCCCATGGAAAAGAAATGCAAAAAAGCAAAATGGCTGTCTGGGGAGGCCTTACAAATAGTGGTGACAAGAAGAGAAGGGAAAAGCAAAGGAGAAAAGGAAAGATACAAGCATCTGAATGCAGAGTTCCAAAGAATAGCAAGAAGAGATAAGAAAGCCTTCTTCAGCGATCAATGCAAAGAAATAGAGGAAAACAACAGAATGGGAAAGACTAGAGATCTCTTCAAGAAAATTAGAGATACCAAGGGAGCATTTCATGCAAAGATGGGCTTGATAAAGGACAGAAATGGTATGGACCTAACAGAAGCAGAAGATATTAAGAAGAGGTGGCAAGAATACACGGAAGAACTGTCCAAAAAAGATTTTCACGACCCAGATAATCATGATGATGTGATCACTCATCTAGATCCAGACATCTTGGAATGTGAAGTCAAGTGAGCCTTAGAAAGCATCACTATGAACAAAGCTAGTGATGGAATTCCAGTGGAGCTATTTCAAATCCTGAAAGATGATGCTGTGAAAGTGCTGCACTCAATATGCCAGCAAATTTGGAAAACTCAGCAGTGGCCACAAGACTGGGTCAGTTTTCATCCCAATCCCAAAGAAAGGCAATGCCAAAGAATGCTCAAACTACCGCAGAATTGCAGTCATCTCACATGCTAGTAAAGTAATGCTCAAAATTGTCCAAGCCAGGCTTCAGCAATACGTGAACCATGAACTTCCTGATGTTCAAGCTGGTTTTAGAAAAAGCAGAGGAACCAGAGATCAAATTGCCAACATATGCTTGATCATGGAAAAAGCAAGAGAGTTCCAGAAAAACATCTATTTCTGCTTTATTGACTATGCCAAAGACTTTGACTGTGTGGATCATAATAAACTGTGGAAAATTCTGAGAGAGATGGGAATACCAGACCACCTAACCTGCCTCTTGAGAAATCTGTATGCAGGCCAGGAAGCAACAGTTAGAACTGGACATGGAACAACCAACTGGTTCCAAATAGGAAAAGGAGTATGTCAAGGCTGTATATTGTCACCCTGCTTATTTAACTTATATGCAGGGTACATCATGAGAAACGCTGGACTGGAAGAAACACTAGCTGGAATCAAGATCTCCGGGAGAAATATCAATCACCTCAGATATGCAGATGACACCACCCTATGGCAGAAAGTGAAGAGGAACTAAAAAGCCTCTTGATGAAAGTGAAAGAGGAGAGTGAAAAAGTTGGCTTAAAGCTCAACATTCAGAAAACAAAGATCATGGCATCTGGTCCCATCACTTCATGGGAAATATATGGGGAAACAGTGGAAACAGTGTCAGACTTTATTTTTTTGGGCTCCAAGGTCACTGCAGATGGTGACTGCAGCCATGAAATTAAAAGATGCTTACTCTTTGGAAGAAAAGTTGTGACCAACCTAGATAAGATATTCAAAAGCAGAGACATTACTTTGCCGACTAAGGTCCGTCTAGTTAAGGCCATAGTTTTTCCTGTGGTCATGTATGGATGTGAGAGTTGGACTGTGAAGAAGGCTGAGCGCTGGAGAATTGATGCTTTTAAACTGTGGTGTTGGAGAAGACTCTTGAGAGTCCCTTGGACTGCAAGGAGATCCAACCAGTCCATTCTGAAGATCAGCCCTGGGATTTCTTTGGAAGGAATAATGCTAAAGCTGAAACTCCAGTACTTTGGCCACCTCATGCGAAGAGTTGACTCATTGGAAAAGACTCTGATGCTGGGAGGGATTGGAGGCAGGAGGAGAAGGGGACGACAGAGGATGAGATGGCTGGATGGCATCACCGACTCGATGGACGTGAGTCTGAGTAAACTCCGGGAGATGGTGATGGACAGGGAGGCCTGGCATGCTGCTATTCGTGGGGTCACAAAGAGTCGGACATGACTGAGCGACTGAACTGATAGCATCAAATTTTGGGGGAGTTGGAATTATTTTCTAAATTTAAAGTACCACAATGGAACTTGGCTTAACTATAGAGAGATGATTTGTCTATCTTAGCAAGATGTGTGTGTGTGTGCTGAGTCATTTCAGTCATGTCTGACTCTTTGTGACCCTTTGGACTGTAGCCTGTCAGGCTTTTCTGTCCATGGGGATTTTCCAAACAAGAATACTGGGGTGGATTGCCATGTCCTCCTCCAGGGGACCTTCCCAACCCAGGGATGGAACCCATGTTTCTTACATCTTCTGCATTGGCAAGTGGGTTCTTTACCACTAGTACCAACTGGGAAGCCCTCTTAAAAAGGTGAGTGTGTGCTGAGTCCCTTCAGTTATGTCTGACTCTTTGCACCCCCATGGACTGTAGCCCACTCGGCTCCTCTTCTGTAGGATTTTCCTTAGCAAGGTATCTGGTGATGATTCAGAATGTAGCTTAAATGGAATATTCAAGTGTGTGTATGTGTGTGTGTGTGTGTGTGTGTGTGTGTGTGTGTGTGTGTGTGTGTAGAGAGAAAGAAGGAAATTCATTCACTCAGATATTTTTCTTTGTATTCTTGATAAATACTTTCTCTCTCATCAATTCCCTTAATCTCTTTCCAACTCCATCTTCCTCCCATTTACCTCATCATCGCTGTTCTCATGGTGACCCTTTTATATCCAGTCCTGCTTTTCCTCCTGTTTGCCTGTGCCCTGGCTTTCCCTTTTCATGTGTTGTGCAGGTTGCCTTTGTTTATGGGCACATTATCTGTATCATATGTCTTTGGAGCTTCTGTTGTCTGTTCCTTTCCTTTGGGCTACTTTTCCCTGTTAAAATTCTTTCCTTTCATGGTAACTAATTTTAATGCAAAGTCCAAGGTTACCTTACTGCCTTTTATCACTCTCCCATTTCCAGTTGTTTTTGGACATGCCCAGTCTCTTGATGTGAGCTGCATTTACCTTCTGTGCCATATTTTCTCCCTTTGGATTGTTTTTACTTTTTTAATCCCTTCTTTCACTTTATCTTTAATGGCATCATTTGTTATTGGTGAAATTTTTCATGGGCTTTTTTTTTTTTAACTCATCACTATTTCAGTTTTATTGATAGTCTTTTTACTTTGCTTTCATGTTCATTTCCGTTGAAGGTTTTCTGTTTTCAGTCTTGATTTATTGTTCCCTGGGGTATTCTGTCATTATCTATGAAACATACACATGGCATGTGTTGTGCTTTGCTTAGTTGCTCAGTTGTGTCCGACTCTTTGTGATCCCATGGACTGTGGCCACTAGGCTCCTCTGTCCATGGGGCTTCTCCAGGAAAGAATCCTGGAATGGGTTGCCATGACCTCCCCTAGGGGATCTTCATGATCTGGGGGAAACTGAACCAGGGTTTCCTGCATTGCAAGTGGATTCTTTACCATCTGAACCACCAGGAAGCCCACGCATGGCATAGTCATTAATAAAATTACCATTTAGGTGACAAAAAAAGTGATATTTACTTTTATCAATGTACTTATTAGAGCAGAATCAAATATAAGCAAAAATCTGATATCCAGGTGAAGATGTGGAAATTCTTTGGAATATCTGTAATACTACAGTGAAAGCTCAAAACTATAAAATACTCAAAACACAGTGCTGAAAGATAAGATAAAGATGAATTTGAAACACAGTCAAATAATGCCTCTAGCATTATTAAGTCAGGACTCAGAATGATTTTAAATGTCATCTAACCCATTTTAACATTCATTATCTGAAATCTAACAACATCCCAAAAAAGCATTTAAACATGGATAATCAAATAAAGGTTAGTCAACTAGATTTCAATTTTTTCTTCTATTGAGTGAAATTTTGTCTCAACTCAGATTTATATTTTAGCCTTAGTTCTACTTAATAATTAAAAAAAATCTTGTTATTTTGTATCATCATGCTACAAACTTTTGAAAATAGATGCTTTATCTCATGTTCTTCAACTTGAAAATTCTTAATCCTGACTAGATATTCCCAGTTTCTCTAATTAACTCTTCCTCAGGTAGAATTTTTGGATAAGTTCACCATCTTTGTCAAATCCTTTATAGTATGCTAGGTAAGTATATTTTTTTATAGGCTTCTACCAAAATTGAATACATCAATTCCTGAGACATTTAAGCACTTAAAAGATGGTCCATCTCCTATATCAATCAAGAGATCATAGTCTTATCATGTTCTGTAAAGTATAATTAACTTTTTTTGATATTGACACTAATATTAAATTTCTTTAATTTCTATCTATAGTGTACTATACTATTGCACTTGGATTTTTAGATATGAGTATCTTTTCATATTAATTTGCAAGATTTGGACTACCATTCTTACTTATCAAGATGCTTTTAAACACTGATTTTATCATTGCTATATATTCAGTCATTCTTTCATTGAGTGATGCCATATTGCACTTATGTGAGTGATAGCGAACAGAACATATTCAAGGGCCGAACTCTGTAAAACTTTATTATAGACTGACAGTTATTCCCTCCCCAGCATTCTTTGAACACTCTCATTCAATCAGTTAGCAATACACACAACAGAAATATCATGTAACTCTACATAAGATTTAATCTCATGAAAATATCTTGTCAAATGCCAATATGTTGAATGCATTTCCCTTAACAAATAGTTTAGTAACTCTTTCAAACTACATTTTATAAGCTTTCTGACTAGGGTAGACTGATCAGACGCATAGAGTCTCACAATTCCAATTCAAGTTTTGATATGGATAAATTTTGTATCTCTTAGTAGTTCATTATCACATTCTGCCTCTGTATTCTAGGTTACAAAAGCAAAAACATAATTTCAATTCAGTTCAGTTCAGCTGAGTCATGTCTGATTCTTTGTGATGCCATGGACTGCAGTATGTCAGGCTTCCCTGTCCATCACCTACTCCCAGAGTTTACTCAAACTCATGTCCATTGAGTCAGTGATGCCATCCAACCATCTCATCCTCTGTCACCCCCTTCTCCTCCTGCCTTCAATCTTTCTCAGCATCAGGGTATTTTCCAATGAGTCAGTTCTTTACATCAGGTGGCCAGAGTATTGGAGTTTCAGCTTTAGCATCAGTCCTTCCAATGAATATTCAGGACTGATTTCCTATAGGATTGATTGGTTTGATCTCCTTGCTGTCTAAGGGATTCTCAAAAATCTTCTCCAACACCACAATTCAAAAGCATCAGTTCTTCAGCTCTCAGCCTGCCTTATGGTCCAACTCTCACATCCATACATGACTACTGGAAAAACTATAGCTTTGACTAGATGGACCTTTGTTGGCAAAGTAATGCCTCTGCTTTTTATATGCTGTCTAGGTTGATTATAGCTTTATTCCAAAAAGCAATTGTCTTTTAATTTTATGGCTGAAGTCACCATTTGCAATGATTTTGGAGTTCAAGAAAATAAAGGCTGTCCTCATTTCCCTTGTTTCCCCATCTATTTGCCACGAAGTGATGGGACCAGATGTCATGATCTTCATTTTTTGAATGCTGAGTTTTAAGCCAACTTTTTTATTCTCCTCTTTCTCTTTCATCAAGAGCCTCTTTAGTTCCTCTTCACTTTCTGCCATAAAGGTGTTGTTATCTGCATATCTGAGGTTACTATGCAACTGAACAGTATGAAAAAAGCATACTTTAGTATCCTTGATTGGGCTTCCCTGGTGGCTCACACAGTAAAGAGTCTGCCTGCAATGCAGGAGATCCAGGTGCGATCCCTGGGTCAGGAAGATCCCCTAGAAAAGGAATTGGTACCCTGAATAAGGGTAGCATTATTCTTGCCTGGAGAATTCCTTGGACAGAAGAGCCTGGCAGGTTATAGTTAATGGAACTGCAAATAGTCGGACATGACAGAGCAACTAACACACATACACACACACACATACCCTTGGTTAGTCATTATTCATATTGTGTAAAAAATATAGTGCTAATATTTTACATATTCTTTTCTTTCCCTCCTTTCACGGTCAAAATGTCCAACTCTGATAAAATAATTTTTTGTCATCCAGAAATAAAGACATATTTCTGAAATCCTAGCAGTAAATTTTCTAGAAAGATATAGCAACCTCATAGAATTTAATGAAATTATTCAATAGGCCAATTTTTAATTACATAAACTTAAGAAACAAACAGATTTCCAAGTACATTTTAAACTCTATAAAATGTTTACTATATTTTCCAATCTCAATTAGGTCCATTGGAGGCCCCAGCGAGATCAAAGGCCTCTTTCATTTACTAGGCATGTGAGCTATTCTATTTTCCTTGATACATTTTACCTATTTGTATTGATTATTAGCATAAGAACATAAATATCCATAAGTAAAAGACTTGTAGAGATATAAATATACTGAAGTTTGAATAGGTATAGAATCATGAAATTAATATACTAAATTTGAAATCAGAGTTCCATTGATGAAAAAGATCTTGTCTTTTTAGCCAATATTTTCTGAACTATTGCTTAGTTTCAGTTAAGCAGTTTGCTGTTGTTGCTTGTTGTTTTTAAACCTTAGTTTCAAAACACTTTGGAAAAAAATTGTACTTGCCCTATAGGACAGCAAATCTCATGTACATCTAGAGAAAATTGCACTAGAATAAGAATGTATACTTAACTTTAAGTTATACAATTTTCACTGTTCTGTTCTTCTAATTAACTATGTCTGTAAAGGAGAAACTACAACAAATGCCTAGAAACTCAGAAAGAGTTTAAATCTTAACAAAGAACTTCTTACAAGTCTTGTAGATGCCTCTACTCAGTGAAACTGCTATGGTTCCAAATAACTCTTTATCATGCAATAATTGATCCAGTAAAAGAAAATATATAAGAAAATATAATAAAATAAAAATAAAATATAATAATAAAACACATACCTGAGCCTATCACCCCAATTAGAATAGAATAGTACCCATACAGTCCAATGCTATTCCCATGTCCCACAGCATTTTAGAACTAAGGGAACATAGGGTAGTAAATTGAGTGTTCTGGTCACAGCACATTATTTCCTCACATTTTACAATTTTAAGGGGATCAGTTAGTGACAATTGCTATTTCCATATTTTACTGAAAACAAGTAAGAATATAGCTAAAACACTGACTATAATTCTACCAGAGAGCATTAGGACATACTGAGTTTTAACAGGCAGTGTGTGGTTTATAGAAAGTCTTTGCAAGTTAGTCCATAGTAGGTTTTAGATTTTTTTTTTTTTTTTTGCTAGATTTAGATGTACCCAGTGAAAGGTAGAAAAAACAGAGGGCCCCTCTCAATAATATAGCTAAAATATGGACTATAATTCTACCAGAGAGCATTAGGACATACTGAGTTTTAACAGGCAGTATGTGGTTTATAGAAACAGTCTTTGCAAGTTATTCCATAGTAGGTTTTAGATTTTTTTTTTTTTTTTGCTAGAATTAGATGTACCCAGTGAAAGGTAGAAAAGACAGAGGGCCCCTCTCCATGAGCCAAATCTTTATTTTAGTGTTCTCTTAACTCATCTTTATGATGCAGGGCTTTTTTCAATGTTTTCTTCTTTGTTTTGCTGTGTATTACAAGTCTCTTGTCATGTTTTATCATAGTTTTTCTGTTTTTTTCTAACATGAATTACATTTTTGATTCAGCTTGTTATAATTGTTTCTCCTTTTAATTATTCATTGAATTTGAGCGTCCATGTCTTTCACGATCCTTATGATTACAGAAAATTATATAGTTTCCTTAGCCAAAGCTGGTGCATTTCACAGATTAGAATATCCACTCCTGTACAGACTTGAGGAGAAAAGTAAGTGTGATAACGACAACAAAAACTATACTCTGGGCCACTATACCAGGGTTCAGCAATGCCCTGGAAACTACAGTTTGAGCAGATAACACTGTCCCTTTTCTCTGCATTTGGCTTAAAATAGTGTCTCTCCTTTACACCATGGATAGGGAAGAATTACCACAGGATAAGAGAAATTATGTGGAAGCTCTCGCAATGCCAACATTAAACCAGCAACATTCTTCTTTATGGGGAAAATGACCTGAAAATGCTACCCCCTCATCAAATAGGACAAAAAGGTAGCCTGGATGAGGAGATACTCTGTAGCGGTACTGATGACATTGGTGGTGACAGGTTCAGTAAGTAGTGGTTATCTTTATCTTTTCTATAAACGATATCCTATAAAAGTCCAAAGCAATATATAAAGACTCACTGAGAGGATATGAGGCAAGATTACTGAGGAATGCCAGTAGTTCCTTAATCAACACTACTTCCCTTTTCAAGGTATAATAATTCTATCTACTAAGTCTAAAAGAGCTCATTTCAGGTATGTCACTTCATCTACATTTCTAACATCTCGTACAAAAATATAATTCAATTGATTGGCGGTAAATTTTAAAATATCTCTACATTTAGTATGAGAGTGGCAGTACATTGCTCAGTATGGTTTGTCATTTATTTTTCTTATCTCATGGAGTATGTGGCTATGAATAATTTTTTAATAATATAAATTTAAAAATCCATATTATCTGAAATTTAGAAGGCAAAAATTTCACTACCCACAAATAATTTTTTATTTATTCTTTTGACTGCTTTGGGTCTTCTTTGCTTTGTACTCACTTTCTTTAGCTGTAGCAAGCAGGGGTACTAGTTGTGTGAGCTTCTAATTGAGGTGGCTTCTCTTATTGCAGAGCACAGGTCCTAGGTGCAGTGGGCTTCAGTAGTTGTGGCACACAGGCCCAGTATCTGTGGTTCCTGGACTCTAGAGCACAGGCTCAGTAGTTGTGGAGCACAGGCTTTGTTGGTCTGTAGCATGTGGAATCTTCCCAGACCAGGGATCGAACTCATGTCCCCTGCATTGGCTGGCAGATCTCTATTGCCTGTGTCACCCTGTGCCACCCTGTGCCACTAAGATCATGGCATATGGTCCCATCACTTCATGGCAAATAGATGGGGAAACAGTGGAAACAGTGACAGATTTTATTTTGGGGGGCTCCAAAATCACTGCAGATGGTGACTGCAGTCATGAAATTAAAAGATGCTTGCTCCTTGGAGAAAAGTTATGACCAACCTAGACAGCATATTATAAAGCAGAGACATTACTTTGCCAACAAAGGCCTGTCTAGTCAAGGCTATGGTTTTTCCAGTAGTCATGTATGGATGTGAGAGTTGGACTATAAAGAAAGCTGAGTGCCAAATTATTGCTGCTTTTGAACTGTGGTGTTGGAGAAGACTCTTGAGAGTCCCTTGGACTGCAAGGAGAGCAAACCAGTCAATCCTAAAAGAAATCAGTCCTGAATATTCATTGGAAGGACTGATACTGAGGCTGAAACTCTGATACTTTGGCCACCTGATGGGAAGAGCTGACTCATTTGAAAAGACCCTGATGCTGGGAAAGACTGAAGGCAGGAGAATGGGATGACAGAGGACGAGATGTTTGGATGGAATCAGCGACTCAATGGACATGAGTTTGAGTAAACTCCAGGAGTCTGTGATGGACAGGGAGGCCTGGCAGTGCTGTAATCCATGGGATCACAAAGAGCTGGATACAACTGAGCAGCTTAACTGAACTGAACTGTGCCACCAGGGAAGTCCTACAGATAATCTGAATTTGCATTTTTTTGAAATTCAAAAAGCATTGTTGATTTTTTAAAATACCCTTACACAAAATGGATTTAAAGATGTAAGTATAGTATGTACACATTGAAAAAGCTATGAAATCTTTAATCCCTCTAGTTAATATTGCAAAAAAAAAAAAAAAATTTTTAAGCTACTATCCTGATAGAGAAATTAGGTGAAAGGTATATGAGATTAAATTAATTTAATTATGTAAAATAATTATGATTTTTTTCATATCTCTGGGATCTCTATTATAGAATTAAGACCTATGTGAAAACTATTTTCTTAGTCAATATAAAAATATTATACTTCCTACCTTACTTAACATCTGTATGAGTGATTTTGTAAATTCTAGAGGTATTATCTCCAAGATCAAGCTGGGCTTTTGCAGAACAAGAACATTCCAGTAATTGGTGTGCTCTAAGTAGGCTTTTCTTGTTACTGTTGGAAAATTAACATTTTTAAATAGAGTTTTTAGAAGTTTATAAGACTAAATCATGTCTTCTCCATCAGCAGTTTTCTGTATCATTCTAGAAATAGAACCAGACAAACTCAAATTGTATTTCCTTTTCATTTATAAATGTCTGACAAATTGAGATACATTTCCTATTTGTGGACATGATAAGAAGCAATATAAAGTATCTGGCAATTCACTACTTTCATTTAAAAAATGCCAGCCTAATACAGCCAGTAATTTCCAGGTTTAAAATATAAACAAATTTTCATGTGCTAGAATCTTCTGTATTTCTCAAGGATAAAAGTGTACTTGATATCTATAAACATTAATGGTGAAGGAGATATTTAACACTATACCAACATTAGCTAAAAAAGATACATAAACTAAAAAGATTTCACTGATTTTCATGTAGTTAATTTTGTCAGTTCTGAAACTGGTGAAACCAAGATCAGAAAGCAAAAAGACCTAAGGGCTAGAAGAGTCATCATTAGACTAAAATTAGAAAACATCTGATTAGAGGTTTAATCAGCACCACATCTTATGAATCATTAACTATATTTTAAACGTCTGCATATCCAATGACAGGTGGGTCTTCATAATCATTATCTGGATAGTTCAGATTCTGCATCACATCATTGCCAAAATTTAGGACACTCTGATAACAGTTCTACTTTCATATGTCTAGTGCTGTTTACTATACAATGTATTTTATGTTGACATCATTTTGTGACGTTTGTGTGGTGAAGTCTGTGGTGAAGGCAGGAACTTTGCAAAGAACAGATGAGGAGAACAGGGTCAGAGAAACCAAATTAATTTCCTAAGTCATTAATAATTAAGAACCAATATATTCTGAATTTACAGCCTTCTCATCACCACCATATTGACTGCTAAATTAACTGATGCATTGATAATACAACCTTCAAATTCTGATTGCTTTGGCTTCAGATATGCAGGTGATACCACCCTTATGGCAGAAAGTGAAGAACTAAAGAGCCTCTTGATGAAGGTGGAAGAGTAGAGTGAAGAAGTTGGCTTAAAGCTCAACATTCAGAAAACTAAGATCATGGCATCTGGTCCCATCAGTTCATGGGAAATAGATGGGGAAACAGTGGAAACAGTGGCTGACTTTATTTTTTTGGGGGGGGGGGCTCTAAAATAACTGCAGATGGTGACTGCAGCCATGTAATGAAGATGCTTGCTCCTTGGAAGGAAAGTTATGACCAACCTGGACAGCATATTAAAAAGCAGAGACATTACTTTGTCAACAAAGGTCCATCTAGCCAAGGTTATGGTTTTTCCAGTTGTCATGTATGGCTGTGAGAGTTGGACTATAAAGAAAGCTGAGCGCCAAAGAATTGATGCTTTTGAGCTGTGGTGTTGGAGAAAACTCCTGAGAGTCCTTTGGTCTGCAAGGTGATCCAACCAGTCAATCCTAAAGGAGATCAGTCCTGGGTGTTCATTGGAAGGACTGATGTTGAAGCTGAAACTCCAATACTTGGGCCACCTAATGTGAAGAGCTGACTCATTCGAAAAGACTGTGATGCTGGGAAAGATTGAGGACAGGAGGAGAAGGGGACAACAGAGGATGAGATGGTTGGATGGCATCACCAACTCTGTGGACATGGGTTTGGGTGAACTCCAGGAGTTGGCAATGGACAGGGAGATCTGGCATGCTGTGATTCATGGGGTCACAAAGAGTTGGACATGACTGAGTGACTGAACTGAACTGAACCACAATTTTAAGATATCTAATAAGTAAACATAAATAGAGGAAATCACTCCATGTTATAAAATAATAAAATCAAAAGTAAAACCTGATATATAATCTCAATTTGATATAAACTCAAAGATGAAGTCTTTTGTTGCTTGTTGTCATAGATCTTCAGTTCTCAACCCCCAATATACATATCTTTTCATTTTCTTATTCTACTCCAATTAGCATAGTGTACTCTAATTAAAGCTCAACAGACAAAAAGCTAAGATCATGGCATCCGGTCCCATCACTTCATGGCAATTAGGTGGGGAAACAAGGGAAATGGTGACAGGCTTTATTTTCTTGAGCTCCAAAATCACTGCAGATGGTGATTGCAGCCATGAAATTAAAAGACACTTGCTCCTTGGAAAAAAAGTTATGACCAACCTAGACAATGTATTAAAAAGCAGAGACATTACTTTGCCAACAAAAGTTCATATAGTCAAAACTATGGTTTTTCCAGTAGTCATGTATGGATATGAGAGTTGGACCATAAAGAAGGCTGAGAACTGAAGAACTGATGCTTTCAAACTGTGGTGCTGAACAAGACTCTTGAGAGTCCTTTGGACTACAAGGAGATCAAACTAGTAAATCATAAAGGAAATTGACCCTGTATATTCACTGGAAGAACTGATGCTGAAGCTGAAGCTACAATACTTTGGTCACCTGATTCAAAGAGCCAACCCCTGGAAAAGATCCTGATGCTGAGAAAGATTGAGGGCAAGAGGAGAAGCGGGAGACAGAGGATGAGATGGTTGGATGGCATCACTGATTCAATGGACATGAGTTTGGGCAAGCTCCGGGAGATGGTGAAGGACTGGGAAGCCTGGCGTGCTGCAGTACATGGGATTGCAAAGAGTCAGACACGACTGACTGACTGAACAACAACTCTAATTAGTGAAGAAATGGATTGTGTCAAACTCAAATGTCTTCTGGCTGATCCCTCTCTCTCTCTCTTTTTCTTTTTCTCTGCTTTTTGCTTATTTGTTTGTTTTAGTTCTCATGGTATATGCTCTTGGGTTTAATATGTAAGCTTTCGTCTGACTCTTTTTATCATAGCAGATTTCTTTCTTGTCTAGTAGAATAAGATACGTGCTGGATTCTAATCCTAGCTGTACTTCTAAGGATATGACATCAAGCAGGTCAGTGTACCTTGTGTTTGTCTTCTCTGAGTTTAGGCTTCATTGTTTCAAAAATACACTGAGATAAATCACAGAGCATTTGACATTCTGTGAAATTTAATATGAATGCTTCTGGAGCATAAAGAGGGATTCATTCTTTTTTAAAATTATTATTTATTTATTTATTTACTTATTTTTAGTGGTGCTGGTTGTGGCACATAGGCACTTGGTTGCTGCACATGGGCTTCTCTAGTTGTGGCCTGTGGGCTTAGTAGTTGTAGCTCACAGGCTTAATTGTCCTGTGGCATGTGGGATCTTAGTTCCTGGAGCAGGGTTAGAATCTGTGCCTCCTGCATTGGCAGGCAGATTCTTAACCACAGGACCACCAGGGAAATCCCCAGGATTCATTCTTAAACACCATTTTCTTATAGGGTACATTTCCATGCTTGCTGGAACTCTAAAGATGCTGATTTCTGTAGGAATTTTATAGAATATGCTCTCTCTGTCAGAAGCTGGTAAACTTCACAAGTCATAGTCCAACTACTTAAATCATTCTTCTAGATCTGCTTTTTGTTTTCCTTTGATATACAATACAGTTATTTTGATTGCTAAGTTAATATGCTTTTCTGGATGCTTAATGATTTCCATTCAAATTTAACTAAGATAAAAATCTTACTGCTGTACATTTTTGCTTGGACTTGTTTTCGGATCCAATATAGGAACAGTATGTAAATGAGTAAATTGTTCTTAAAGAGCCAATTTAAGGGAGTGAATGGGAGACTGGGTGAGAAAAATATGATACCTCTGTGAGTCTCTCTGTGACTCACACACTTTTTCTCTTTACCATTGCTGAATAACAGGAAGATTTATCATATAAACTGTACCAAGTAAGAAGAGTGGAAGAGTAATAGTTTCATTATGTTTAGAAAGTAAGAAATACCAAGAAATTTAAGGATAAGTTAGACCTTCTCTTTACATATTAAATCTCAAGTGACTAGACCAAGGTACTGTAGTCTTGGTCTATACTATAGACAAAGATACCATATACTAAAAACTGGGAAAGAAACCAAGGTCCTGTAAATTCACAAGGGTCAGTGTTTTTCCCTATGTACCACATGTGATATACATCTTTTGTTAAAGTAACATACATAATTAAGGAAGGTAGAAGAAAAAGCATTATTAATTATAGTCCATATCTCTAACTTGAGAAGTATTGTGTATACTATTTGCAAATATCTAACGTTACTTCCAAAGACCATAGCATATAAATGAAATGTACTATTTTTACTTAGGTAGACTGCCTTCTTAAAGAAAGCAATGCTAGCTCAAGATAATTTTGTATGCTGGATGTTATAAGACTTAATAGTTTAAAAAATATATTATTACTAGCTTAGATGGAATAGCTAATCTATAGGAGCAGCAGAAAGAAAACCCAGAGGGAAGAAAATGTAAAGAATAATGACATATATTAACATGAACCATAAATGTCCATACCTGACTAAGCTGTAAAATCATTATTTTTCTTAGTAACAAAACTGGCAGCCCAAAGAGAATTATTTTATATTTGTAAATAATTAATAGTTTGGTGTCTATTGTAGATGAAAGATAGATTTTTTTGAATAGAAATTTTAAAAACCTTTCCAAGTGATTCATTCAAATAAAGGTCTACAAATTTCTTCTTGTGAAGCTCTATACTACCAGTGTTGTTCTTAAGGCAGATAAAAACAGAAAACCCAGGAATTCTAAAGCTGGTGACCAACTCTGAAGTTCTATACATAGAATCAGAGTGTTGTAGAACTGGAAGAGTTTTTAGAGGTAATTTACTCCAACCCCTTCATCTTCCAGACTAGAAATGCGGAGTTCAAAAATGTTAAGTGATTTGGCCAAGGTTATAGGACTAACAATAAAAAGAGGAGCTGCTCTAGGATCTAAGACCTTTTTTCTTGCCTGTTCTCTTCTATGTAAGTCTGCACTGGAAAAATTATAGTTCTCCAAAGCAGGCAAAACTGGTCAAAATGAAGAGAATATGACTTACTGCTAGATGTTTAGTCTAATTTACTAAACAATAAGAACAATAGCAAACCACTTTTAAAGCTGGAATTGAAGAATACTGTTAAAAGCATTACCAAAACTTCTAAATAACAGATTATGTAGTTTCAAGAAGTCAATGTAGCTATTTATTCTAGCAAAAACAAATCTATTGAACCATATAGAATATTACATAATTAACAACTTGCCTGTCATAGCAAGAGAATTGCAAAGTTGGTGGCTTTGACATTTAAGGAGCTAAAACACAATATAAGCATTAAAAGCAGAGTCTATGGCTTACATATAACTTTTTTCATAGGAGGTACTTGATTTTTTCCACTAATCTTATGAAATATTTATAATGTAGATATTCATTTGGATTTTTAATTGGTATATAGTTAAATTAGAAATAACTTTTCTTATAAAGGTTTATTATTTATTTATTTTTGGCTGTGCTGGGTCTTTGTTGCTGCACATGGGCTTTCTCTAGTTGAGGAAATAGGGGCTGCTCACTTGCTGCTGTACACAGGCTTCTTATTGCAGTAGCCTCTGTTGTTGCAGGGCACAGGCTGTAGGCACACAGGCTTCAGTACTCGCGGCACTTGGGCTCAGTAGTTGTGTCACACGGCCTTAGTTGCTCTGTAGCATGTGGGATTTTTCTGGCCCAGGGACTGAACCCATGTCCATTGCATTGTAAGGCAGATTCTTAACCACTGGCCCAGCATGGAAGCTCTAAAAATATCTTTTCTAAATGTTACTTTCTTCTTTGTATCTTCTATTCATCTTATTTCCTAGTGATATTATGATATTTGTCATCTTCCTAAAAAGGATATTGTTAAGGTTTTAGGATAGGATGTTACGAAGGTTTTCTAAAGCAAATTGGGGAAAAGCATCATGTATGCACAAATTATTGTCATAAATCACAAATTAAAAATATGCCTACACTATTCTTAATTTATTATTTCTACAAGGTTGATACTATGTGTAACTTCAATTAGACATGGAGAGCAGAATACTATAAAATAAGAAATCTTATTACTTTTCACCATTATTTACTAGTATGGAGGGTTTTAACTAGATATTCTGTGTAATTTTAGCTGGTTCCTAAAACTGTTTTCATTAAAATTCTGTTTAACCCTAAAACCTAAAGTTGAGGTAAAAATGCATTTAATATTAGGAGTTTTTTAACTTATTAATTCCATCTAAGAAACTGTTGCTAGTCATTATAAATATTCTATATTATACAAGTAAATGGAAATTTTCATTCTGAAGGATACTCAAATGTTTGAAATATAGTTGAGAATTCATAAAAAAGAAAAAAATTGTCTCTAAGCAAAACAGATGTCTTAAAATTAGAATTAATATACTTTATTTATAGCAAACCACATAAACAATCAGGATTTCTGTCTTTTTATAACACAACATTTCAATGAGTTTGACAGCCTATTTGGTTCTTTAGTGTATAATAAGCTAGTTAGAATTTAGGGGAAAAAAATAATTTAGATAAAAAACTCCAGCGTTTGATAGTGGTAGTCACAAAGGAACAATGGAAAAAAGTGGCATGCAAAAATCGGGTAGGAAATTTGAAAACCACAAATAAAAAATTAAACTAAAAAAAAGAAAATTCAGAGCAAATGTACTTTGGGATTGGTTAATATGGGAACAAGTGACTTACATACATCTTTCAAACAAAAATATAACAGCATAGCATTTAGATATGTAATAGGTCTTTCTCCACATCTATTTAAATGTGCTTTGTCAAGTTGATAATAAAAACCTGATCTGACCAGGTACATTGATGCTCCATTTTAGTGTTTGTGCCACTCTGTGTAAATCAATTATTCAAAACATTGAAATAGTACAGTATGGTAGAATAAGCATCCCTAGAGTCAGGTCTACGTTTGGGATCCAATTTTGTCACTTTAATAGCTGTGCCAACAGTGACATTTCTTAAGTTCTATGGGCCTATATTCCTCATTCATAAAATAAAGATTAAAAATAATGTACCATTTAGGCTTGTTTCTAGGATGACATTTTTACATAAGGTATTTAGCATTCTGCTTACTATATATTAAAACAATTATTTTCCTGATTATCTTTCAGAGTTCTTTCAGTCATTTTAAATTCAAACTTTTTTCAAAGTCATGATGAGTATCTATATTTTTTCTAAGTTGTTACATTGCATAAATACACACATACATATATATATGCTATGTATATTTCCTATCATTATTAAAGACATTAAGTATGCCTCAATATAGTTTTAATATAGTAGCATTAAAATAAACTATTGAAGAATGCAATATTATCTTATGCTATACTAAATTACCCCAGGTTAACAAGAAAATTATCAATCTGAGTATGTATTTATGGTGTATGTGTATGTATTTCTTTCATGTCTTTTAATTTCTTTTCTGTTAGTCATTACTACATTGCTCATAATAGACATATCTTCAGTAATTTCTTTATGTTTCTATTGGGTTTCTTCTAATTTGCTTAGAGTTAAGAAAACTGGATTTGATAGTGAAAAGCCAAAGTTTGTTTGTGTATGTCTGTGTGTGTCTGTGTTTGTGTCTGCCTGTGTCTGTCTGTGTGTTGAGGATTGGGGCAGGAAAAATATCAATTCATGAACATTTGTCTGTGTTATAATTTGTTTGTTTGAACATGCAACATAAATTTTGGTTTCTCTGATACTTTGTGTCCAGGTTTCTATGCTCTGCTCCTGATACAGTAGTTTGCTTATTTTATGTAGGTTAGAATTTAATATCAATATAATTTAAAGAAGGATGCAGTGCTAGCCACTAGTGTGTTCTATAAAAAGAACAGTTGGACTTGAAGATTCAATTAGAAAAGTAAATAAGACCAACTTATTTTATTTAATTGAAAGTATTCATTAAGATTTTCTGTGTTGGCAAATTTTTACAATTTTCAAAATGTTTTCTCCATCTAATCACAAAGTTTAGTCTGTTCCAAGTAGAAAACAATTCTAGAATGTAAAATAAGATTTTCCTAGGGAGAAATTAAAGCAAAAAATTGCAATTTACCTTGGTTTTCTGACCAAGAATAAATTCTTTCACAAATGTTTTCCTTCTCACTGCTTTCTTTCTCTTAATGTCTGTATAAGTTACACTGCCACCTACTGGCAGCCTCCAATAAACCAGCCACACTTGGTGGCCCAAACTAAATATGCTTAACAGAAAGTTGGTCATTTTAGGAAATATACTCTAAAATTTGAAATATACATGATGCAGTGATAGGTATTACTTGGATTTACCTTTTAAATTTACCTGGATTTAACTTTTTTAAATAAATGAATAAAATGGAGCATCTATATATTTCTAGATCCATTTTAGGACTGATGAAATAGTTTTTGTATTTCATCTTTGTGCCATACACTTTTATAATATTACATTAAAATATAATCTTATTTGTTGATAGTTAAGAAATCTCCTTTTCTTTCTGTTTGATGAAATAAAAATTGTTAAAAAAAATACCAGATTGCATATTCAGGTGATTTTAGATTTAGAAAGTTAGAATATGTCCTGAATTAGATGTGAAATAGAGTTAGTTTTACTTCCTAATTCAGAAATATCTACTTTAGACAACTTAAAAACAAATCAAATGCAAAGGGAATCTTTGGACTAAAGAGAAACACTTACAAAAAGTGATGAGTTGTGACATCTACTTCATGATGTCATAAAATAAGTCCTTGGCCTACTTTTAACATAATGGCTATAAAACTTATATCATTTTTAAATACCTAAATTCAGTGGAGTTGGGAGAAGAGCTTGAAGTAAATTTACATCTTTTAGTTGAAGCAAAATACATTTACTGGTAACTTTAATTACTATAGACTATAAAACGTCATTCATGTCTAAAATAACTTATAAAATATAATTAATGGGTTTAAAAGTACTCTCCCTTTTCCTCCAAATTTCAATTTGGAGTAAGTGAAATTAACTTATAAAATTGCAGTTAGGAAAACAATGAATGCATTGGAGGATAACTCCAAAGAACTGACTTTACCCTTGCCCTTTCAGAGCTATGCACAATAAAATAAATAGTAAGAATGTAATGCATATAAACATTCAACTTCCACCTTCAAGTTTTAAGAGAGATCACATTTTAAATAAAATTTAAAATGTACTGGCATTTGTTATTCTTTTTATATTGTGCTAAAAGTATTTTTCAGCAATATGCTAGCTTAACCATACCTCCTTTTCAAAAAATTTTCCAACTTCTGGTCTTTCTTTTCATAATTTATTATACTTGGGAATAAATCTGACAAGTGAAGTGAAAGATTTATATGCTGAGAGCCATAAAATATTAATAAAGGAAATTGTAGATGATTTAAAGGAATAGAAAAGTTTCCCATGTTCTTGGATTAGAAGAATTAATGCTGTTAAAATGGCCATACTACATAAAGCAATCTACAGATTTAATGCAATCTATATCAAGTTACCCATGACATTTTTTACTGAACTAGAACAAATGATACTAAAATTTATATGGAACCTAAAACACCTAAAACAATTCTGAGGAAAAGGAACAAAGCAGGACACATAACCCTCCATGCTGTCAGACAACACTACAAAGCTACAATAATAAAAACAGTATGGTATTAGCAACAAAACAGACATATGGATCAAGAGAACAGAAAAGAGCCCGGAAATAAATCCATGCACTTACAGTCAGTTAATCTTTGACAAAAAAGACAAAAATATACAATAGAGAAAGACAGTCTCTTCAGCAAATGGTATTGGGAAAATTGGACAGCTGCATGTAAATCAATGAAGTTAGAATACATCATACACAAAAAGAAACTCAAAATAGTTAAAGTCTTAGATATAAGACATGACACCATACAACTCCTAGAAGAAAATATAGGCAAAACAGTCACTGACGTAAGTCATATCGAGGCAATAGAAACAGAAGCAAAACTAAACAAATGGGACCTAATCCAACTTATAAGCTTTTGCACAGCAAAGGAAACCAGGGGCAAAATGAAAAGACAACCTATGGGCTAAGAGAAAATATTTGCAAATGATGAGCCTGACAAGGGTTTAATTTTTTTAAAAATACAAGCAATTCAATAACAACAACAACAACAACAACAACAAAATCCAATCAAAAAATGGTCAAAAGACCTAAATAGGTATTTCTTCAAAGAAGACATACAGATGGCCACTAAGCACATGAAAACAGCATTGCTAATTATTAGAGAAATGCAAATCAGAACTACAACAACGTATCACCTTGCACCAGTCAGAATGGTCTACCACCATCATCAAAAAGTCTACGAATAGTAAATGCTAAAGAGGAGAGTGAAAAAGTTGGCTTAAAGCTCAACTTTCAGAAAACTAAGATCATGGCATCTGGTCCCATCATTTCATGGGAAATAGATAGGGAAACAGTGGAAACAGTGTCAGACATTATTTTTGGGGGCTCCAAAATCACTGCAGATGGTGACTGCAGCCATAAAATTAAAAGACACTTACCTCCTTGGAAGAAAAGTTATGACTAACCTAGATAGCATATTGAAAAGCAGAGACATTACTTTGCCAATAAAAGTCCGTCTAGTCAAGGCTATGGTTTTTCCAGTAGTCATGTATGGATGTGAGAGTTGGACTGTGAAGAAGACTGAGCACCGAAGAATTGATGCTTTTGAACTGTGGTGTTGGAGAAGACTCTTGAGAGTCCCTTGGATATCCAACGCATCCATTCTGAAGGAGATCAGCCCTGGGATTTCTTTGGAAGGAATGATGCTGAAGCTGAAACTCCAGTACTCTGGCCACCTCATGAGAAGTGTTGACTCATTGGAAAAGACTCTGATGCTGGGAGGGATTGGGGGCATGAGGAGAAGGGGATGACCGAGGATGAGATGGCTGGATGGCATTACCGACTCGATGGATGTGATTTTGAGTGAACTCTGGGAATTGGTGATGGACAGGGAGGCCTGGCATGCTGCGATTCATGGGGTCGCAAAGAGTCAGACATGACTGAATGACTAAACTGAACTGAACTGAACTGAAAGAGGGTGTAGAGAAAAGGGAGCCCTCCTACACCTTTGGTGAGAATGAAAATTGGTGAAGTTATTAAGGCAGAATATATGAAATTTCCTCAACAATCTAAAAATAGAGTTGCCATATGATCCAACACCCCAATCCTGGGCATATGTCCAAATGATACTATAATTTGAAAAGATGCATGTACCCCTATGTTATAATAGCACCATTTCCAATAGCCAAGACATATAAACAATGTAAATGTCCATCAGCAGATGATTGTTTAAAGAAGATATGGTATATATGTAAGATGGAATATTATTCAGCAACAAGAAGAATGAAATAATGCCATTTGCAGCTATGTGGATGGGCCTAGGGATTATACTAAGTGAATAAATCAGAAAGAGAAAGACAAATACCATGTGATATCACTTATATGTGGAATCTAAGATATGACACAAATGAATTTATCTATGAATCAGAAAGACTCACAGATATGGAGAACAGACTTGTGACTGCCTAGAGTGGCTGGGGGAGGGTTGGATTGGGATTTTGGGGATAGCAGAAGCAAACTATTGTTTAAGGAATAAGTGAACGAATAAAGAAGTCCTATTATATTACATGAAAATATATTCAATATCTTTAATAAACTATAATAGAAAAGAATAATATATATATTATTCTTATATGTTCTTGCTCTTTGCTCTCATTTTCAATCTATGACAGATTTCTTGGGAATTATGCAACATCCTTTAAGGAAGAAAAATATACATTTGTTTTCTTATAGAGTAGACTCAATATATGATGAATAAAATCAAATGAGAAAGTGTATTTAAATATTAAAATTACTTTTATCAATCAATTCTTATCCCTGCTTTCCTTAAAAAAAGAATCCACTATTTTCCTGTTTGAATGAGGTGCCTATTCAATAAACTGTATTGGGAGTAAACAGTATATGTGTAGTCTACTGTTAATGAACAGTTATTGAATACATTTAGTTATTGAATACATTTACATCACATTGCATCATTTTATTTCTTTCATGAACAAAATGACCATGGTCTTTTAGTTTATAAGATCACTGATTAAAGCTATGAACACTCCTTTTTAAAATAATGAACACAAAAATTCCATGGTCACCCTCAAGGTCACCCAAACTGGCTTAGGTAAATACTATATGCTTTTCAGCTTGAAGAAAACATAGTGCAAGAATGACTTAAATAAATGGAAGGTGACAATATATATTGTTCCAACATGGCACATAAATTATTTACTTGAGGAATTATACCACCACAACAAAAACATGGAATACAATATATTAAAAAAAAATTCTGGTTAACTGTAAATCCTTCAAGTAAATGGCATACTCTCTACCAAGTAAATGTTTGTTCTGATATCTATATTGATTAGCCCTTTCAGTATCAGTATCAGTTCAGTTGCTCAGTCGTGTCCAACTCTTTGCAACCCCATGAACCACAACATGCCAGGCCTCCCTGTCCATCACCAACTCCTGGAGTTTTCCCAAACTCATGTCCATTTAGTCGGTGATGCCATCCAGCCATCTCATCCTCTGTCGTCCCCTTCTCCTCCTGTCCTCAATCTTTCTCAACATCAGGGTTTTTTCAATTGAGTCAGCTCTTCGCATCAGGTGACCAAATTATTGGAGCTTCAGCTTTGACATCAGTCTTTCCAATGAACACCCAGGACTGTTCTCCTTTAGGATGGACTGGTTGGATCTCCTTGCAGACAAAGGGACTCTGAAGAGTCTTCTCCAACACCACAGCTCAAAAGCATCAATTCTTCAGTGCTCAGCTTTCTTCATAGCCCAACTCTCACATCCGTACATGACTACTGGAAAAACAATAGCTTTCACTAGATGAACGTTTGTTGACAAAGTAATGTCTCTGCTTTTTAATATGCTGTCTAGGTTGGTCATAATTTTCCTTCCAAGGAGTAATCATCTTATAATTTCATGGCTGCAATCACCATCTGCAGTGATTGTGGAGCCCCAAAAATAAAGTCAGCCACTGTTTCCACTGTTTCCCCATCAATTTGCCATGAAGTGATGGGACCAGATGCCATGATCTTAGTTTTCTGAATGTTGAGGTTTAAGCCAACTTTTTTACTCTCCTTTTTTACCTTAGCTCTTTCAAGAATCCCAAATCACTCTGCAATGTTGAAGATTGGGTAGGAACATCAGAGCACTTAGAGCAAATATTGACACATAGAGTTATCTAACAGATTGGTCAAATCTTACATAATATCCCGTGATTCAGTGAAATGTTCCAAATACTTTTCTTCTGAAAAATTTAAGTCAGTTTTATATAGATTTGGCAAGTTAATGAAACATTTCCCATTTATACTCCTGGGTAGTTGTTGAATATTTTCTTTTCTATTTCCTCATTACAGTACTGATGGCAGTTAACAGTAACATTAACAAAACAGCAATACTAATGAAACAGCAAGCAATTAAAAGAAAAAATTATTCATTCTGTGCAAGTATAAATCACAGACTTTGAAAATTTATCATGAGTTACTGATTATTCTAAGTGTTGGTGTAAATCAGAAAGAAAACCAAAAAGGTGAGAGATCATAAAGCTATAATTTCTTCCTAACATTCCAAATTTATTGTCTATCAAAAACAAGCTAAAAGCATTCTTTAAGGTGTGTGTGTGTGTGCACTCAGTCACTCATTTGTGTCTGACTCTGTGGCTTCATGAACTATAGCCCACAAGAATATTCCAGGCAAGGATACTGGGGTGGATTGCCACTTCCTACTCCAGTGGATCTTCTGGACCCAGGGATTGAACCTGAGTCTCTGGCACCTCTTGCATTGGCAGGCAGATTGTTTATACCACTGCACCACCTGGGAAGCCCATTCCTTAAATCACAGTCTAATTACTTGATATGACAAAAAAAATTTTTTTTGTGACTTGAAAATGAAAAAAATAGTTTTCTTAGATAATCCAGTCACAGAATAAAATTGTGGGATGAAAAGACCCATCGAACTGTTGAAAACACAGTACATTTGTCATAAAAGAACTTTTATTGGCATTTCCAGGACAAGTTTCCTTTGCCCTTTCTGGGCAACCTTGAGTGCCTTTGTATTCTTCAATTTATTGTATATTGCTTAAGCATCTGAGAAAACTACTGTACAGTTAGAAAAAACACACTGATCTATTATTTCCCATGTAGTAAAATAAGTCTGTTATCAGAAAGTATTTGAAAGTATATCATAGGCTCTCTACAAAAAGTTTTAGTCTTTAGTTTACTCCGTCTCTAAATAGTCTTTGACCAGTTTGTTGGCCACTTTTTCTTTTTTGAAACACTTTTTAAATTTTCCTTCTTAGTTGCCAGGACTCCGCATTCTCCTAGTATTCTATTTCCTTAATATCTCCTTCTTTGTCTTTTCTGGCTCTTCCTCTTCTTTCCATCCTCCATGTTCAAGTAGAAATTTTATCCTTAAACTTCATCAATTCTTTACTCACCTCGTAAGTGATTGCATTAGCTCTCATGGCCATGAGTACATTATCTATATTAACAACTTGCCAGTTTTTTATCTTCAGCTCCACACCACTTTCCTGGACTCCAGATTCTAATTCTAATCACTGATTCATCAAAAGTTCAGTGTTTCACAGGCTTCTCAAACTTTAATATGACAAACACCAAACTCTTAATTTTTTTCTCTGAATTAATCTTCCTTTATTGATCATCATTACATGAAATGGCATCACAGCACCTACTTGCTCAGCTCAAATATATTAATATCAACTTTGACTTTACATTTTCTCATACCAATGAGACTAGTTGATTTCTTTAAGTATAGCTCTAACTTAAAATATACCCCAAGTCCAACCACCACTACTACCTTATTACAAACCTTATGTTTTCTTTTCAATATATTCCCTACTAGTATCAAGACAGCATATTGAAAAGCAGAGATATTACTTTTCCAACAAAGGTCCATCTAGTCAAGGCTATGGTTTTTCCAGTGGTCATGTATGGATGTGAGAGTTGGACTGTGAAGAAAGCTGAGCACCGAAGAATTGATGCTTTTGAACTGTGGTGTTGGAGAGGACTCTTGAGAGTCCCTTGGACTGCAAGGAGATCCAACCAATTCATCCTAAAGGAGATCAGTACTGGGTGTTCATTGGAAGGACTGATGCTGAAGCTGAAACCCCAATACCGTGGCCAACTCATGCAAAGAGTTGACTCTTTGGAAAAGACCCTGATGCTGGGAGGGATTGGGGGCAGGAGGAGAAGGCGATGACAGACCATGAGTTGGCTGGATGGCATCACTGACTCAATGGGTACGAGTTTGAGTGAA
This sequence comes from Budorcas taxicolor, assembly GCF_023091745.1. Lineage (NCBI taxonomy): Eukaryota > Metazoa > Chordata > Mammalia > Artiodactyla > Bovidae > Budorcas > Budorcas taxicolor. Next base: position 113,862,764 of record NC_068910.1, on the reverse strand, counting down.
CTCTGGGAGTTGGTGATGGATAGGGAGGCCTGGCGTGCTGTGATTCATGGGGTCACAAAGAGTCAGACACGACTAAGCAACTGAACTGAACTAAGTATCAAGAGAAGTCCTTAAAAACCCCAGGTAAGTTCCTGTAACTCCCCGGCTCATGACCTTTCAGTGGCCTTCTGTGAAAATAAGAACATCCAAAGTTCTTACTACAGCCTGCATGGCACTATATGAAGTGGTCCTTGAAATTATTTATCTAATTTCATCTACTACTTTCCTTCTCACCTCTTCAAGGAACCACTGTCTTTTGCTATTTCTTGTACACAAGTCCAGATTCTTTCTGGTTTAAGGCCCTATTACTTGCTGGTCTCTGTGTTTAAATGTTTTTTCTCCAAATATTGAATGACTTGCTTTCCTAGTTTATTTAAATCTGTGCTTAGGTATTACCACCATAGAGTCCTTCCCTGATCACCATGTATAAAATAGCTCTTCACTTTACTCTCTCTGTTGTTTTATCTACATCATTACTAACACTGTTAGGGTATGTATTGTTTGCTGATTTCCACTTTGCTAAACATGACTACAACAAGGCCTTAATCTGCATTACTTAACATTTCCTAAATATGTTTCTGGCACTTAGCAGGTACTTAATACATATTACTTGAATGGATGAATGAATGAGTAGATGAGTGAATCCTAAGTACAAATGCACTTCCAATTAAGTTGTTACTATAAAGCAAGTGTGTGTGTCAGTCATGCAGCCATGTCTGACTTTTTGTGACCCCTGAGATTGTAGCCTGCTAGGCTCCTCTGTCCATGGGATTTTTCAGGCAAGACTGCAGCAGTGGGTTGCCATTTCCTCCTCCAGGGAATCTTCCTGTCCCAGGGATCAAACTCACTTCTATGTCTCCTGCATAGAAAGTGAATTCTTTACTTTCTGTGCTATCAGCAAAACCCCATAGACAACCAATATCATGTGTAGTGAATCACAGTTAACAATAATAGCATTTCTCTGTAGTTTTGTCAATAAAAGTCAAATGCTTTAGCATTCTGAAGAACGTTATATGAATAAGCAAACAATATTTGTCTTTCACTTTCCACAGCCATTATGATTATTACATACCACGGCTGTCTAATCATCTACCTTTCCTTGTTCTGACACTGGGAAATTTAAAATAGTGATTAGGTAATGACTAACCAACTTGAGTTTTCTTTCTAATCTCTAAATTCTTTTTTAAAGCAGTCTAAGGGTGGATAAACATTTCTGATACATTTTTACTACTGACCATTCATGAGAAGTTTTGTTTAAATATTCTTTTTTCTATGCATTACCTTGCTAGGACTGCCATAACAAAATACCACAGATTTAAACAGAAATTTATTTTCTCATTGTTCTGAAGGCTGGAAAACCAAGGCAAGACATCAGCAGATTTGATTTCTTCTTGGTTTGCAGACACCAGCTTTTTGTTGTGTTCTAATATGGTCTTTCCTCTGTGTGTACATGTGCTTGATATCTCTCCGTGTTCAATTTTCTCTTCTTGTAAGGTTACCAGTCAGATTGATTAAAGACTCCTGCTTATGACCTCATTTTATCTGAATCACCTCTTTAAAACCCTTTTCTACAAATACGTGACATTTTGAAGTACTAAGCTTAGGGTATCAACATATGAATTTTGAGAGACATAGATCAGCCCATGGCACTCTGTTATCCACATTTTATCAAGACAGCTTCTGATTTTTTATCTTTTCCCATCAAAGTTTGTTATCTCTGTTATAGAATACAAATATCCTTCTCGGAGACAACTTCCTTGATTAAATTCATTCAAAGTGATAAATATTTTTATTAAATTCATTCAGAGTGATAAATATTTTTAGAGATCATGTGATCAATAAGGATATTAAATTAAGTTGACAAATAAAATGGTACTTTGGTCTCAGGGGGTTAGGAGAAGGAGAGCACACTGACTTGGAGCTCAGAAATCACCTTTTCCTAAATTCATCACCCAAATCATTTCCTTGACTCCTAGAACTTAGTTTGTTGCTATTTAGCATCTGTAATAGAATTTTGGCCCTTTGACCTTTGCTCTTGGTGCCACACTTGTGAATAAATATATTATGTTATACAGCAAAAATGACTTTGCAAATGTAATTAAGGTTAATAATCAATTGACTTTAAAAAGATTATCATGGCTTTCCAGGTTGTCCCAATATAATTGCATGAAACATTAAAAGCAAAGCATTCCCTTGGCTGAGAACAGAAGAGGAAGTAAGAGATTTGAGAATGAGAATGGCTCTATGGATGTTCCTGGCTTAATGATAGAGGAGGATGCATGATAAAGAATCTGGGTAGCTTGAAAAGCTGAGGATGACTCCTGATGACCAGTCAGCAAGAAAAAAGGATATTAGTCCTACAATAGCAAGAACTGGATTCTATCCAACACTGATCCTGAAAGTTGATTCTTCACCAGATCCTGGAGATAAGAGCCAAGCCAGATATTTTGACTTCTATCTTGTGAAACATTGGAAAAGACCCTGATGCTGGGAAAGATTAAGGGCAGGAGGAGAAGCAGGCAACAAAGGATGAGATGGTTGGATGGCATCAGTAACTCAATGGACATAAGTTTGAGCAAACTCTGGGAGACAGTGAAGGTCAGGGAAGCTTGGCGTGGAGTAGTCCATGTGGTCACAAAGAGTCGGACAGGACTGAGTAACCGAACAAAGACAACACCTTTGTAAAAACCTGAGCACTGATTTCAGTTAAACTATTCCATACATCTGATGGTATTATGAGCTCATCAGTTTATGTTGCATTAATTTGTTAATTTTAAATTTCCTGTTACAGGAGCAATAGAAAACGTATGCACTTCCCTGGTGGTCCAGTGGCTAAGACTGTGCTGTCAATGCAGGGGGCTGAGGTCTGATTCTTGGTCAGGGAAGTAGATCCCATGTGCTGAAACTAAGAGTTTGCATGCTGCAATCAAGACCTAGCATAGCCAAATAAATACATAAACAAATATTTTTTTAAAAAAGAAAATTAATGCAGTAACTTGGTACTCAGTAAAATTTAAATTGATTCAGATAGGCCCTGTTTGTAGGATTTCTAATTTTCTGTGGGGTTGAGAGATATAGGTCTCTTTTTCTATAGATGAAATTTCATCTTGATAGGCAGAAGTCTATGAAATTTATTAGTTACTTTCTTGATTAATTCACCCATTCATTCACTAACTCATTCACCAAATGTTTACAGATACCTAGAACATGCAAAAGATTACATTAAATGCTGGCAATCTGTCATAAATTTTTTTTAAAAAAGCATAGTTCCTGTCCATATATACTGATTTTCTACCGGGGAAAGCAGAAATTAAATGAGTAATTTTATATAATGTGATGCAGAGTCACAAAATAGCCCCCGATTAGTCATGCCTTCTTGCATTCACGCCCTGTGCATTGTTATAGTTCTGCTTCTTCCAACAAAAGGTGAAGTCTGTCTCTCCACCTCTTTAGTCTGGGCTGGCTACTACTTTGGCTAAGAGAATAAAATGGAAGTTTACTGTATAAACTTCATATCCTAGGTCTTGAGATGTCCTATTGTTTCTGTTCTTGCTTTCTTATGCTGTCCTAAGACTGTAATGATGTAAGAAAGCCAGGTTAACATACTGGAGAATGAGAGGCCATCAACACCAACTTTCAGATAAGTGAATAAAGCCGGTTTGTTCTGTCTAGTTGAGTGAGCCTGGGAAAGACCAGCAGATGAAATAGCTGTTCCTATGTACATTTTGAAGCCATTGAACTTGGGGAAAACTGTCACACAGAAGAAGGTAAGTGTTATAAATCATCAATGAGATTATTAAAATTGGGTTATTTGTTACAAAGGAGATTAATTAAGAAGGCCTCATTCAAGATGGTCTAAGAGATTGGAAGCTGAATTCTAAAAGATGACTAAGAATTTACGATGTGAAGGATGTGTATATTAGAGTTGGGTGGGGTGGATTGAAAGGATAGTAAATCATTCAAAGCAGATTAAGGAACAGAATCTGGAGTAGAAGCCACAAATGTGATCAACTAAAAGAACTGAAAAGAAGTGCTCATGACTGGACATCAGGAACCAGGGAGGACAGTGGTGAAACATAAGGCCAGTGAAGTTATGATGAGAGTTTTGTAGGTATTGTGAGAGACTGAAGTTAAAAGACCTGGCCATTTTTCTGAAAAAGCATGTCATAGAAACACTGTGGGGGAAGAAGGATAGACATGTTTTGAACATTCTGTAATACAAACCTGGGTAAAATAAGTAATTTACCATAACGTCTAAGGATTTTAGGTATAGAAGACAAAAGCAACTTAAACAGCTATGAGAGTACCCTGTCTGCAGCCTTTAAACCAGTACCGTAGAGACCATTCCAGCTTACGCTTCATCCAATCCAGCATTTCACATGATGTACTCTGCATATGAGTTAAATAAGCAGGGTGAAAATATACAGCCTGGTATATATACAATATATTCCTTTGGAATCAAGATTGACAGAAGAAAAATTAACAACCTCAGATACACGGATGACATTACCCTATGGCAGAAAGAAAAGAAGAACTAAAGAACCTCTTGATGAAAGTGAAAGAGGTGAGTGAAAAAGTTGGCTTAAAATTCAATATTCAGAAAAAGAAGATCAATGGCATCCGATCCCATCACTTCATGGCAAATAGATGGGGAAACAATGTAAATAATGGCAGATTTTATTTTGGGGGGCTCCCAAAATCACTGCAGATAGTGACTGCAGCCATGAAATTAAAAGACGCTTGCTCCTTGAAAGAAAAGCTATGACCAACCTAGACAGCATATTAAAGAGCAGAGACATTACTTTACCAATAAAGGTCCATCTAGTTAAAGCTATGGTTTTTCCAGTAGTCATGTATGGATGTGAGAGTTGGACGATAAAGAAAACTGAGGGGTGAAAAATTGATGCCTTTGAACCATAGTGTTGGAGAGGACTCTTGAGAGTCCCTTGAACTGTAAGGGAATCAAAGCAGTCCATCCTAAAGGAAATCAGTCCTGAATATTCATTGGCAGGACTGATGCTGAAGTTGAACCTCTAATACTTTGGCCACCTGATGCAAAGAACTGATTCATTGGAAAAGACCCTGATCCTGAGAAAGATTAAAGGCAGGAGGAGAAGGGAATGACAGAGGATGAGAAGGTTGGATGGCATCACTGACTCAATGGACATGAGCTTGAGGAAGCTCCAGGAGTTGATGATGGATAGGGAAGCCTGGCATGCTGCAGTCCATGGGATCACACAGAGTCTGACAGTCTGATTGACTGACCAGAGACCATCCACTGCATCAGCTGCCCCTAAAGAAGATACAGCTCCCAGTTTTGAACAAAGAAGCAAGGATTTTTACTTTCCATTTAATTTTTTTTTTTTTTTTCCTAGCCAAAACATTTTTAAGAAGGCTTGAAACAACCGAGGATTATGGAAGGTATTTTTAGAGTCACGTACTTCTAAGAATCTCAGTAACTACTTAGTTCAATTCTTTTATTTTGTAGATGAGGAAGCAACTTTCAGAAGAATGACTGATCTACAGTGTTTTCAAGCTGGATAATGATGAAAGAGTAGAATCCAGATTACTTGAATTTCATTTCTACATTTTTAATAAGATTTGCTTCTGTTGGTTATTTAGTTGCCTCAAATTTGAGGGGTACTTGGTCAGGTATTTCTCACTACTCTTTAAAAGCAGACCTGCCTCATTCATTAGGCTTGCATCTAAGGATGTCATTAATATAAAAAACATGATTATGCCCACTTTTGGTCACTCAATTAATTATTCCTGGGGAAGTTAACAATGAACTTTATCCTGTATACTGATCTTCCCACTTCCTTTAAGCTCTCCTTATCAGGCTGATTTAGGGGGAACTTGGAAATCTCATCCTTTCAGGTGTTATGACTTCAACTGTCTTTTAGCCAAAGTTAACTGTGAGACCTTTCAATATTGTAAAATATGTCTTTAAAAATTTATAATTAACTGGGAACAAACAAAAAAGATCAAAACATATTTTCAGGGTCAATTTTTTTCTCAATGTATTATAAAGTATTTTCTTTTTAACATCTTTGCATTCATGCTTAGTTGCTCAGTAATGGCGGACTCTTCGCAACCCCATGGACTGTAGCCCACCAGGCTCCTCTGTCCATTGGATTTCCCAGGCAATAGTACTGGAGTGGGTTATCATTTCCTTCTCCAGGGGATGGAAGATTAGTGCAGGGAAATGCTGAAAATATTCCATTTCAGCTATTAGGAAAAAAAAAAAAAAAAATAGTTAGCTGCAGAGTCACATTCTTATTTGTTGCTCTAAATGTGAACATTCTCTTTATTGTCATTTTCAATTCTTGAATATTAGAGAGCTTTTACTTCCTAACGGATAGCATTTGAAGGAGACATACTTTTTGTCTGTTTCAGACAGGGGCTGTTAATTTTTTTCAGGTTTTATTCATGCAAAACTTAATGCATCAAAGGATAAGGGAATCAAGATAAAGGAAAATGTCAGCAGAAAATGATCTCTTTCTCCATTTCCTTGTACTTGCTGACTGCCAATAAGGATCTGTATTATACCTTTCTTTTGTCTATCTTGCTATACCTAACATTCCAATGCAACAGAAATGGGATGAAGGATAGCCTAGCTTGATGCCTTTTCAAAATTACAAAATCCTGAAAGTCATTCCATTCAGACAGACACATGTGAACAATATCCTGCTTTTAGTGAAACTGATGCATGTGGACCTGAATATCTAGCAACAAAGAAAGAAATGTGATATTTCACACTTGAAGCTTTCAGATGGATTTTGTGCTTTGTGTAAGTTCTGAATTCATTATCAAATACATTCTTTCAAAATCAACTCAAAGAACTGCCAAGGGATAAGTTAGGGAGGGGAGAAACAAAGTGAAAACACAGTTGTTTAGAGTTTAAACAGTACATCATTTTCGAATAAAATGTCTATAGCAAATTGCAGATTGAGGGAGAAAATTATTATATTCTTTGATTGAGCTTCTTAAGCCACAGGGCTTTTGTGATGAGAAGGGGCATGTACATAAAATGTAAATGAAGGCTAAAAGTATATGTAATCATGTAGTCTTCTATTTTGAAGTGTTTTGCTTATGATTCTGTGTGTGCATGTGTATGTATCTGTGTGTGCATTACAGAAGGCATTGTTTTAATTGCCTGAGTAACTTCTCTTATTAACCTATCTGGATTCCATTGTACTAACATTTTGCTCACCTTTCGACTTCTTTAATGTGTTTCCCTGGTTTGAAACAACATAAATTTGGCTTCCTCATCAAGAAGCTCATTTAGCTGCAGCTTGATTGCAAGCAATTTGCCCTAAGTAGCTCCATCTTTTAATTGTCTGTGCCTTTTTCCAATCTATAAACTGTAACTTCAGGCAGGCCATTTTTGTCTTACTATTTCCTCCTTAGAAAAGCATATCTAATAACCCCCATATCCTTGTGGCTTTAGGCATCCCTCTCAACATGAACAGAAGGAACAGGATTTTCATGCAGCTCTAACTGATTTACAAAATAAATCCCCCCAATTTTTGGTATCCGGAAAGAGGTAAATCAAATATGATCTACAAAAGCTAATGTTGTATCTTGTTATTTCTAAGGAGAAAAGATAAGTAGGAAAAGAGAACATCAGTCTCTATGACAAATAATGACGAAACAAGAAAGTTCTCATTGAAATCAGAGAAGTTGTAATTCACTCCATAAATTCTTATTTTATTCTGGAACTCAAGAAAGGTATTCTGGCCATTCTGAACTGGCATAAATTTCTCTAGTGAAGACGGAAAATAAGACATCATTACATATCTAGGTTTTCTCAAGTGTATTAATAAAACATTCTTTTTAGGATAATTTTATTGAAGCTCAATGATATGATACTGTTTCCAAATCTATTTATTACTTACAATTAATCCATTTTATCTAAAGCCTACCACAAATGTATTAGATAGTGTATATTCATTGATTAGCCATTCTAAACATACAAACCATACATTGTTATGATAAGAACAATTGTTTACTTTATTCTGAAACTAACTGATAAAATGTAAAGTATCCCTTGTGCTCCCCCAAAATATAGAGAAAAGTTAATATTCTTATTCCTTTATTTTCAGTAATAAATACTCTCTTAATCTCTTTGTCCTCTAATCAACTGAATATTTCCCTTTCATTCTTGTTTTAGAGGTTATAGTGGACATATCAAATGTTTGGAATACATAGGTCTAAAAATAGTATTAATAGTTAAGAGGAGACCTGTTACTAGTGTGAATCTAGATATAGAAAGGTAAGGGATTCAGGGATTGGCATTTTAATATTTCATTATAAACCTTTAGCTAGATCATTCAAAGTGTGAAAGTGTTAGTCACTCAGTAGTGTCCAACTCTTTACAACCTCATGGACTGTAGCCCACCAGACTCCTCTGTCCATGGGATTTCCCAGGCAGTAATACTGGAGTGGGTAGCCTTTCCCTTTTCTAGGGGATCTCCTTGGTCCAGGGATTAAACCCGGGTCTCCCACATTGCAGGCAGATTCTTTACTGTCTGTCCTTTGCAGGGAATCTAGATCATTGAATAACCATTTAATTGATCATTCCCAGCCATATTCTTTATAAAAAAATGTAAATTGAAAAAAATGTCTCTGAGATAAGAAAAAGTCTTTACTTAGGGTAGAAGGTTTAGTTTACTATGTTAATTTATTACTTTATGCAAGTGAAAGAGGAGAGTGAAAAAGTTGGCTTAAAGCTCAACATTCAGAAAACAAAGATTGTGGCATCCGGTCCCTCACTTCATGGGAAATAGATGGGGAAATAGTAGAAACAGTGTCAGACTTTATTTTTGGGGGCTCCAAAATCACTGCAGATGGTGACCGCAGCCATGAAATTGAAAGATGCTTACTCCTTGGAAGAAAAATTATGACCAACCTAGATAAGATATTCAAAAGCAGAGACATTACTTTGCCGACTAGGGTCTGTCTAGTTAAGGCTGTGGTTTTTCCTGTGGTCATATATGGATGCGAGATTTAGACTGTGAAGTAGGCAGAGTGCCGAAGAATTGATGCTTTTGAACTGTGGTGTTGGAGAAGACTCTTGAGAGTCCCTTGGACTGCAAGGAGATCCAACCAGTCCATTCTGAAGGAGAGCAGCCCTGGGATTTCATTGGAAGGAATGATGCTGAAGCTGAAGCTCCAGTACTTTGGCCACCTCATGTGAAGAGTTGTCTCATTGGAAAAGACTCTGATGCTGGGAGTGATTGGGGGCAGGAGGAGAAGGGGACGACGGGGGATAATATGGCTGGATGGCATCACGGACTCGATGGATGTGAGTCTGAATGAACTCCGGGAGATGGTGATGGACAGGGAGGCCTGGTGTGCTGTGATTCTTGGGGTTGCAAAGAGTCGGACATGACTGAGCAACTGAACTGAACTGAACTGAATGGTTTTTTAACATTTTACTTGGAAATTTTCACTAGAAGCAAAAAACAAAAACATAAAACAGTAAGCAACAGCAGCACATACATATTGCATACTTTAATTGTGGATTCATTGCATGGGTGTTCAGTCCTTAGTTATATCTGACTCTTTGTGACCCAATGGACTGCCACTCACCAGACTTCTCTGTCCATGGTATTCTCTAGGCAAGTGGATACATTAATTGTGTATTAATATACTACTTCTATAACGTGATAGTTCATATTGTGTTAAAAAATAATACATGGAGGTGATAATAGAGAACTATGGAATCCTGTATTCTGTGGCAGAAGGGGTATCCTTTTTGGACCTTTTTGTTTGTTTGTTTGTTTATTAGGAGTTATTTTCTTAAAGATCGGCCAAGTGAAATAAAGCTACAGTTTACTTTAACTCTTGGTCCTGACTAGTAGAGAAAAAGACCTTGAGAATTTTATTTTCTTACAGAATGTTTCAAACACTAAGCTTGACAATCTCAAACACTTTAAGTAAAAGCACCAGTCTTTTATTACGGGATTTTGCAAAAATTAAAAAGAAAACGAAGTACCATTTGCTTTACCAATTATTGAAGTAATTACTTATTTCAATACTAATTAGATTCAGAGTTGACTTCTGAGATGTTATTTTCTTACTTCATCTAGATCTTTCTCTTTGAGCATACTGTTGGTCTGCTTTCTTTAAACTTATGATTTTCTTCTATGTAAAATTGATCATTATAAAAGCAAAGGTCTATGAGCTGGATCCATCCATGAGTGGATTCCATATAGTATACTCAAGGTCAGTTTATGATGACACTTCTGAAAGTGGGGGCATGCATGTTCAGTTCAGTTCAGTTCAGCTGCTCAGTCATGTCCGAATCTTTGTGACCCCATGGACTGCAGCATGCCAGGCCTCTCTGTCCATCACCAATTCCTGGAGTTTACTCAAAGTCATGTCCATAGAGTCGGTGATGCCATCCAACCATCTCATCCTTTGTTGTCCCCTTCTCCTCCTGCCTTCAATTTTTCCAAGCATCAGGCTCTTTTCAAATGAGTCAGTTCTTTATATCAGGTGGCCAAAGTATTGGAGTTTCAGCTTCAGCATTAGCCCTTTTAATGAATATTTAGGACTGATTTCCTTTAGAATGGACTGGTTGGATCTCCTTGCTGTACAAAGTATTCTCAATGCTCAGTCGTATCCAACTCTTTGCAATGCTATGGACTGTAGCCCACCAAACTCCCCTCTCCATGAGATTCTCCAGGGAAGAGTACTGGAGTGGTTTGCCATGCCCTCTTCCAGGGGATCTTTCTAACCCAGGGATCAAACCTGCATGTCTCACACCTCCTGTATCAGCAACCATTTCTGTATCATTAGGGCCATCTGGGAAGCCCTCTGCAAGTGATACAGAACTTTGCTATGCAGAAAGATAGGTTAAAAATATTACAGCCCTTCCTTACAGTGATGTGGATATTTGGTTCTGTTCCAAGAGATTTGGGGCCTGAGAAATACAGCTGTTTTAAATAAACAAGTGTCATGTCCTGACATGTAAGTATATGTTTCACAATGTGTGAGAGAAAAAAACAAAATAAACCTAGCATTGTTATCTATAGGGATAATCTTTTAAAAAGTAATAACTAGAATGCTAGTTCATTCATTAATTTATTCATTCAACAATTTACTAAATGCCTACTATGTGCAAGGCCCCAGATACAGCGATGAACACAATAGGCAAGATTGGAAACTTCATGAGGCAAACATTTTAGTGGGAAAGATTGAGATCAATTACTGATTGTATAATGATGGCAGCTTTTTTTGGATGGTTGTAAGTGTATTTCTTTAAGTTTAGTTAGGGCCAATATTCATAAACGATCAGCATTTAAGTTGAGATCTGAAATGTAGGGAATAGTTTGATAAATAAGATTATTTCAGGCAAAGATTAAAAAGCACACTCATCGCAATTTAATCTACCATTTATAGAATCAAAAGAGCTACTGTAAGCACCACTGTCGTTGTCTTTATACTGTGTACTTTTCATTTTACTCCAACTTGGTTTAGGTTTTCATATTATTTTCCTATTATTTACTATTCTCTTACCTTTACTAACCACAATCAAATAGGGCAGTGGAACCTGGGAAGAACAATGAAATAACTTTTTTTTTTTCACATTGCCAAATTAGTATATAATTTTTAAAAAAATTCTTAATCCCCATAAACTGTAAATGCCAGCTAAATGAGATGAGAGACCAAATCTCCTGCTTCTTTTAGAGCTCACATTATCTGTATATAGGGACTCACAGATGTTAACAACACAAAATCTATAAATATTTAGTGTAATGAAAAACTGTAAATGAGCAAATAAATAGAACCACTAGTTGCTATTATCAAGAAATCATGCAATAATTTGTTACTAATACATAAGAAATGTGTGTAGAGTCATCACCATTCTAAAAATGCAGACTATTTAAAAATTATTTCACTTTTAGAGAAGAAATTCACATCTCAATTTTCACTTTTATCCATATAGACTGTCTTTCAAACCTACTGGACAGGTTGAAGTACATGTGAAATCAATTCTTTGGAGTGCTGAAGCATTTTACTCATAAGTCTCACAATATGGTTATTTTTGGATCAGCATCAGAAGTTTGGGGGGTATTATCTGACTACTCAAACAACTTAGATAATAAGTGGCGGACACTGCAGATCTTGTTTCTTATCAACTTTATCCCAAATTAAAATACCAGGGATGGAAAAATATTTTCCTCTGAGTCATGTATTTTTCCACTAGCTTAAGAGTCTTTTTTTCATTTAATTTCTTCAGCTCAAGGTATCTGACAAAAAAATTTCTTTGAATCTGCACTTGATTATTAGTCTCACTTACTCTGTGCAACAGCAAGGATCCTGTTTTCTTGGAAATATTTGAGACAGACTCATGGTGAGCTATAAAGTTATTAATGTTGCTTGATATTTGCTTTGACAGCTGCTCTGTACTCCCTTTAATCATCTTCATCATGGTCTGTAACTCTTTTTTCTCTCCATTTCACTTTTGCCTGTTGCTTAGAGAGGATACAGCACACAGGAAATCTGATAAATCTCCTTTCCCTTCAAATTCCCCATGATTTTTTCTATTCTCCAAATTTAACTTCATTTTTTCATTCTTATATTTATTTATTTAATAAAGGATATTCAGCATCAATCATATGCAAGATCCCAAGTGAGGAGATATTATGGAGATGTTAAATAAAAACATAATTTATGCTTTTATTAAATGTATTAATAAACATAATATATTAACAAAGTAATTAACAGATGTATTAATTTGCATTTATTAATTTATATACTTAACTTGGCTAAGACAGACTAACAGTAGAGTAGTAGCCTGTGACAAGGCTCACAACACAGTGGCTAACTCCATGGGTTTTGGAGTCAAGCAGATGTGGATTTAAATCCTATTCACAATTCTCTAACTAAATGATGCTATGTGCTAAGTTACTTAATACCTCCCATTTATCCCCAAGCTTTTTTTATCTGTAAAGTGAGAATAATATTATGCCATCTATAATGAAGATAAAATAACTGCAAGGTCTACATCATTGTTAAGGCTTCAATAAATGATAATAGCAATTGTAGTGAGAGGAGTGTTAAAAAATATGGTAATACAAATGATAACAAAGAAAATCAGTTAAATAATAAAGCAAGGTGCATGATAAGTAGAGATTTAGAAAACATGGAAAGTGAAAATAGTGAAATGACTATGGTGGGTTGGGGGTCAATGACTGTCATGAGCCTTCACAGTTGAATATGTTGCCTAATATGATATGTGGGCTTTCCTGGTGGCTCGGATGGTAAAGAATGTGACTACAATGCTGGAGACCTGGATTTGATACTTGGGTCAGGTCAGGAAGATCCCCTATAGAAGGTAATGGTGACTCACTCCAATTGTGCTGGACAATTCCATGGACAGAGGAGCCTGGCAGACTGAAGTCCATAGGGTCACAAAAAGTTGGACACAAATGAACGACTAACACTCTCACATTTTTCCATTTTCAATATGGTATGTATGTAGCTAATTGGAGAGACTGAAAGGAAATTGTTCTTGCCATCAATGGATAACCTCAAAGTAAATGCCCTAAACCAGGAGTATAGCATATATTGTCTCATTTAATCTTTATATCAACCAGATAAGCTATGAACTCCCAACCCTCCACCACTTCAGTCACCATTTTATAGATGAAACAATCGAGGCACAGAGCAGCTAAGTCACTCATTCCAGCCCCAGCTAAAAGTGAGTAGAGCAAAAATATTAACATATATTAGCTTTCCAACAAAATACAATAATTCCCCTTTACCCGCAGCTTTGCTTTCCAAAGTTTCAGTTGTCTGCAGTCAACCATGATCTGAAAATATTAAATAAAAAATTCCCCCAAATAAACAATTTATCTGTTTTGAATTGCACAGTTCGAAATAACATTATGGAATCCTGCATTGTCCTGCTCCTTCCCACCTAGGATCTGAATCTTTTGCCTAGTGAATCTGGGCTGTTAGTCACTGAGTAGTCGACTAAGTTACTAGATCAACTGTCATTGTATGATGGTACTTGTGTTCAAGTCACCCTTATTTTACTTAATGATGGCCCCGAAGTATAAGAATAGTGATGCTGGCAATTCAGATATTCTCTTATTGCCTAATTTATAAATTAAACTTTATCTTAGGTATATGTGTTTAGAAAAAAGTAGTATGTATATGTGTGTGTGTATATATATATATACATATATATATATATATATATATATAGAGAGAGAGAGAGAGAGAGAGAGAGAGAGAGTTTTGTTCTGTTGTAGTTTTAGGCTCCACTAGGGAGAAGGCAATGGCAACTCACTCCAGTACTCTTGCCTGGAAAATCCCATGGATGGAGGAGCCTGGTAGGCTTCAGTCCATGGGGTCGCTAAAAGTCAGGCACGACTGAACGACTTCACTTTCACTTTTCACTTTCATGCACTGGAGAAGGAAATGGCAATCCACTCCAGTATTCTTGCCTGGAGAATCCCAGAGACAGAGGAGCCTAGTGGGCTGCCGTCTATGGGGTCGCATAGAGTCGGACACGACTGAAGCGACTTAACAGCAGCAGCAGCGGCAGGGTGTCTTGGCACATATCTCCCTTGGATAAGGGAAGACTACTGTATAGGCTTTATAAGGAGAAAATACCTTCCGTTTAGCTCATATTATGTTCTAGTACACAATGTAGTCCCTGGCACCTGCTAGGTTACGGAATGAATTGTTCAACATCCGTGTTTGTTCAACAGTCCATGCTGATTCTTTGTAGTGTTGAGCCCTGATGACCGAGATAAAGTCTCTGTGCTTTGCATAGTAAGTAGTAGAGTCTTTTGGGAGAGAACTAAGAATCTAGCTGTACTGCTCATAACAAACTGGAGAGGCAGGTTTTGTCTGGTGAAAGCAACATGGAAGACTTCTTTGTGTATGCAGAAGATCAGAAATGAAGCTTCAGAGTAGCCAGGTAGTAATGGAGATGAACAGGTTTGAGCAAATGGGGAGATATGGGAGTAATTTTTTTAAACTGGGTGACTTTTAAGTGCTATTAAAATAGCATCTACTATTTTAAAACAGTAACAGGAATGCAAGCAAGAGGAAGAAGTAAGAATTAGTGTGGGATGTGAAGTAAGAATTACTGTGGGATGTAAAGTAAGGGATTTTGTATTTTAACCTGTTGTCTTTTGAGCAGTTGGGAAAATATCTAAATATTCAGGAGGTATTTGGAAATGGAATATTAGAGCTCAGGAGTATAGTAAAGTGGTAAATGCAAATTTGAAAGTTTCTAGTATTGAAGTGATATTTGTAAAATGAAATGTTGGAATTCCTAAGGGAGCTTGCATTTTTATTGTAAAGGCTAATTTTTTATTCCTTCAGGTTAAGTCATGTCTCTGAAGAGGTATAATTATAGGAAAGTCTTAACTGAAGTTTGTTCCTTGGTTAAAAGCAAGACATGAAATACAGATTTGACTGTGAGATGCAAAAACATTTCAGTTACCCTTGGGCACTAAAAGCCAAGGCTGAATATCTTATTTAAACAAATAATTAGCTCTGGAAATAATAGTTTAAGCAAGCTAATTAATGAACTTTTAGTTTTTTCCTTTTTTTGCTGAGGATTTCAGCTTTATTCAGGCTTTAGATTTCACACACACAAATTATTGAATACAGTTTGATTTTGCCAATATGAAAAGTAAGCCATTCTCTAAGTGTTACAAATGAAAGTTCAGGGGTTCATTGTCTTGACCATTGCCAGAATTTTCTTTTCCTATAAGTATATACATGCCTATCAAGGAAGATTCCTTCTAACCAGTTCCAGGCTTTGCTTTTTCACAATATTCCTAGTAAAGAGGATCAACATCTCAACTGAGATGCAGCATTTCACCTCTTAGGGAACAGATGTGCTGCTGTTTGCATAGCTTCCAGGGGTTCTGCCAACTAGTGGGCCTTATTATGGAGAATAACACTGGAAACTCTTTAAAACACTGTTGCTGGGAATCAAGCTTAGAGCTGCTGCTCTATGTACAGCAGCTTTTACTGTGTGTAGTTATATTTTAGGAACCATAATTATCCTGGGAACTTAATAGAATCTGTTAAACCGAGCTGTGTTCAAACAGAATTAGGTGAGAGTTTTAGATTTAATTGAGATTTCCAGAGATAATTTTCAGGTATTGAAAATGAATAATTACAAACTAAATATATCATTGCACTCTTCATTATGATAGTGAGGGATACATCAAAGAAATTTTATGGTCTGTAATGTTTTAAAAATGGATGTGGAGAAATATTATAATATTTCTCATAAAACTGTAATAGCATTTTTAGTGATCATAATCCCAACTTCTGTATTTTTATTGTCATTAAGCACTTAATTAGGAATTGAGAAGTTCTTTTTTTGTTTGTTTTTCGTAAAGTACTACCTAAAAACAGTGAAAAATGAAAAACCTGATGTCTTATGTGAAGTTTCTGGGGATTGTTTAGCAGCCACACACTATTATTCACAGGAAGTCAGAGATCACCTGAAATGACTCAGTGACTTTGACATAATGCCTCTGGCAAACAATTCTAAAATGCAAACATAGTTTTATCCTGAACGTGTGGCAACAAGTTCTGCTTTATTGGCCCAACACGCATTAAGACTGCAGTTCTCAGTGATAGCATTGTGCATTATCTTACCCAGTGTTTTCCTAATTAATTTTCATTGTTCTGTACAATAGCTAATTAATCTGAATACAGATAAGCTGTTCAGGGCTTATTTTAACTTGGGACAGGCTGACTGGCAAGGCTGGAGATACTAATCAGCATCTCACTTGGTAGAAAATAAAAGTGAAAGTGAACTTGCTCAGTCTTGTCCATCTCTTTGCGACCCCATGGACTGTCGCCCACCAGGCTCCTCCGTCCATGGGATTTTCCAGGCAAGAGTACTGGAGGAAGCCAGAATAGCCTTAGCCAGACTGTTCAGACCCCCTTCTAGAAATGTCTCAACACATGGCAGTAATGGTGGCTCTGTCCCAGAGACTCACTCATTTTTCAGCCTTTTTGAAACTGATGTTCTTCATCTGCACTAAGGATGTATGTTAAAGGATTTTAATGATTAATAGTTGAATAGCTACATAAGAACACAGAGATGCCCTTTTCATCCCTTTATCCTCACCTTTTAATACATTCTATCAAAATAACTATGTCTCATGGTCTGTGTTCATTCATTGATAAAAAAATACATGGGAAATCTTTTCTTTTGCACTTTTAATCAATACACAATTTGTTAGTGCTACTAGTAATGCCAGTTTTACTAGTGTGGGCCAAGAATAAAACATCAACTTTCTGCCCTTAAAATCCCTCTGATAATCACTGGGAGAATGCCAGTGGATCTGGATTTAATTAGAGCTTCTGTTCCTTTTCACCCTTCCCTTTCCCCAGCCCTCTGCCCAAGAAGGAGCTAATCTGTGGACAGAGCTGCTAAATATTTCTGATTCAGTTAGCATCTGCCACTGCAGTTATGACAAAAACAACAGTACAATGAACAATTACAACAAATTCCTCCCAGGATTTTCAATTAAAGATTGTGAAGGCAAACTCTTACCATGATGATTTGACTGATGGATTGCCATCAGGAAGAAGAAAAGAAATGAGACAAGAAAACCAAAATTATTTAGAAAAAAAATAAAAAAATAAATAATGAATGGAAAAACAGATGTTTGAAAGACATACCAAAAAAGGGAAACAGCCCTTCCCAGAAGATTTACTATTGATTTGGAAAGAAACATCCCTTCCTTTCTGCTACCCAATTTTAAGAACAGTAGCCAGAGTTAAAATTCACATGAGAGGTTCTAGAAGTAAAGAATTAAAAGAGAAGTATCTTTATAAGGAATGAGCTTAAAAGAAGGCTTTATTTGGAATGAGAAAGGCCTATGTTTACCTTCTAACCTTTTTTCTTTTTTTTGCTAAGTCACTTCAGTCATGTCCGACTCTGTGCGACCCCATAGACGGCAGCCCACCAGGCTCTCCCATCCCTGGGATCCTCAGGCAAGAATACTGTAGTGGGTTGCCATTTCCTTCTCCAATGTATGAAAGCAAAAGGTGAAAGTGAAGTTGCTCAGTCATGTCCAACTTAGCGACCCCATGGACTGAAGCCTACCAGGCTCCTCCATCCATGGGATTTTCCAGGCAAGAGTACTGGAGTGGGGTGCCATTGCCTTCTCCATTCTAACCTTAATTCTTGTTATTAAACAGAATTGTTTGGAAAGTTTTTCTAGAACTATTCTGTTTCACTAGGTCCTGAAATATGCTATGTGTCATGCAAACATATTTGTTTTCAGAGTCCCTTTTCTGAAATGGCTTTCCCAATGTTCTGCCCATGTTCATTTCCACCAATACACTGAAGTTTATAAAATAATACCCAGCATGAATAAAACGACTGTCAAACCATCAATACCTACAACTGAAGATAAGATTTGTATTATATACCCCATGGTGTTTAAGTTAGGCATATACATCTCAGGATAGTGGGGTGATGTTTATAGTTCTTTTTCACTCAGAAACCTAAAAAATTAAGAAATGTAGAGCAACAATCTTATGTATGGACAGTAATTTACCATTAGATTAGTCTGTGGCCAGGGAAAGTCAATTGATGTGTATTGATAGAATGTATTTATAATCTTAATGAATTTGTCATGATCCTGCATGCAGGTTTTCAGATTTAGAACCCTGATTGATTTATTATACTGAGCATGGATTGCTTTCAGAGTTAGTCTCACATTCAATAAAGTCAGAGACTGATGTGTAAAATCAGAATGTCAATGTATTATTTTACAATAAGAATTCAAATCATCTCACAGATTATAATACTTTTATCAGTGTAACCACATCTGTCTCTGAAAGCAGATCCTATTAGAAAGCAAATCACAGTCAGAAATGTGCTTGGTGTGCACAGTATTAAGTCACAAGCCTTTGATGCCATTATGTCTTAATTCTGGTTTGGAAATTGGAAAAAGCATTCATTGTTTAAGAACACACCCTCTTCTAGATGACAAGAGTGTTTGGATGGAGACTGCCAGTGTTTTTCCAAGTGTCTGTCTTTTCCTTGCTTCCAAGACTGGCAATCACCTTCTGAATGACACATTATTTCCCTGATATGTTAATATATTCAATCAAGTTATAGTTTGCCTCAAAGGTTTGTGAGCTTTTCTTTATTTTTATGATGACTTTGCTGATCTTCTCTCTTATCCACAATATAGTGAATTAAATTTTAACTCAGGGGTCAGTCTTAATCCCCTTATTTCTAGGTTCTTAAGTATTATCTTTATAAAGACTCACAGTTAAACTCCAAAACAAAAAATTATTATTTCAGTAAATATGTACATTTATCTACTTATTTACTTTTTATAGACACTGTCCTTGAAAAGTGCTAGTCTGTGTGACTCATAAGACAAGGACTGTCTTATTTATTATTACCTATCCAGTGCCAACTTTAAGATAAACTCATGGTAACTACTGAATTGAAATTTATTGAATAAATTAAGATAGTATTAATTTTACTAGCTGAAGACTGAAAAAAATAGCTTTATTATCTCCCTCATTATTTATTAATGCTTATTAAGGTGCAAGTATACTTTAATATATATTAAAAAGACCCCCTCATAATTGTGTTCTAAGTAAACCTCATACTAAGTTTTGTCATGTCTTACAATATCTTGGAAACATCTGATATCCTGTCACAAAGAAAAAAAAAAATTATCCTAAACAACAAAGGCGAGAATCAGTCATAGTAAACCACATCTCTGAAATTTTTTTCTGATTTAATTAAGTCACTTATTTATTTCAGTTCATTGCATTTATTCTATTTGGCCTATCAGATTTAAACTTCTTGAATGTAGGAATGGTGACTTTTTTGGAGTGGGACAGGGGTACTCTACATTTCCAAATATAGTATTGAGGATAAGGAAAATAGCCAAAAATGGCTTCTTATTTAGCTTAATCTTCTAATTTTGATTTATAATGTATCCAGCATTCTAATATGAGATCTTTGTGATGAGAGTGGTTGGATATAACTTCACTTTATTTTAGGGAAACTACATGACCCAACATGAGAGTACAACCACAGACTAGACACTGAGAGGTGCTTTATCTATTTTGTTTTGCATTAAATATGGTCCGAGTCTATTCCATTAATTTCACACTACTCCATGCCTTAGGAAACCAATCAGGACATTTATATATGTATACAAAAAGTTGGACGATGAAGAAGGCTGGGTGCTGAAAAATTGATGCTTTCAAATTGTGATGGTGGAGAAAACTCTTGGACTGCAAAGAGATCAAAATAGTTAGTCTTAAGGGAAATCAGCCCTGAGTATTCACTGGAAGGATTGTTGCTGAAGCTGAAGCTCCAATACTTTGGCTATCTGATGAGAAAAGTTGATTCATTGGAAAAGACTCTGATGCTGGCAAAGATTGAGGGCAAGAGGAGACAAGGACAACAAAGGATGAGATGGTTGGATGGCATCACTGACTCAATGGACATGAATTTGAGGAAACTCTGGAAGATAGTGAAGGACAGAGGAGACTGGCATGCAGTAGTCTATGGGGCTGTAAAGAGTAGGACGTGAGCGAGACTGAAAAACAACAAAACTTTACAGATAGCTGAGGAAAGAAGAGAAGTGAAAGGCAAGGGAGAAAGGGAAAGATATACCCAACTAAATTCAGAGTTCCAGAGAATAGCAAGGAGAGATAGGAAGGGAGGAGCAATGCAAAGAAATAGAGGAAAACAAGAGAATGGGAAACACTAAAAATCTCAAGAGAAACTGGAGACACCAAGGGAACATTTCATACAAAGATGGGCACAATAAAGGACAGAAATAATATGGACTGAACAGAAGCAAAAGAGATTAAGAAGAGGTGGCAAGAATACACAGGAAAACCATATGAAAATGTCTTCATGATCCAGACAACCATGATTTGTGGTCACTCACCTATAACTGGACATCCTGGAGTATGAAGTCAAGTGGGCCTTAGGAAGCATTACTGTAAACAAACCTAGTGCCTGTGATGGAATTCCAGTTATTTAAAATTGTAAAAGATAGTGCTGTTAAAGTGCTGCACTCAACACTATTAGCAAATCTGGAAAACCCAGTAGTGGTCACAGGACTGGAAAAAGTCAGTTTTCATTCCAATCCCAAAAAAGGGCAATGCCAAAGAATGTCAAACTACCATACAATTGTGCTTATTTCATACACTGGCAAGGGTATGCTCAAAATCCTTCAAATTAGCCTTCAGCAGTATGTGAACAAGAACTTTCACCTGTACAAGCTGGATTTTGAAGAAACAGAGGAATCAGATATCAAATTGTCATCATTTGTTGGATTATGGAGAAAGCAAGGCAGTTCCAGAAAAATATCTACTTCTGCTTCATTGATTATGCTATCAGTTCAGTCGGTCAGTCGTGTCCGACTATTTGCAACCCCATGAATCGCAGCACGCCAGGCCTCCCTGTCCATCACCAACTCCCGAACTTCACTCAGACTCACGTCCATCGAGTCAGTGATGCCATCCAGCCATCTCATCCTCTGTAGTCCCCTTCTCCTCCTGCCCCCAATCCCTCCCAGCATCAGAGTCTTTTCCAATGAGTCAACTCTTTGCATGAGGTGGCCAAAGTACTGGAGTTTCAGCTTTAGCATCAGTCCTTCCAAAGCTATAGCCTTGAGAAAATTCTTAAAGTGATAGGAGTACCAGACTACCTTTCTGGGGTCTCTTGAGAAACTTGTATTCAGGTTAAGAAGCAACAGTTAGAACTGTACATGGAACAACTGACCGGTTCATAGTTGGGAAAGGAGTATGACAAGGCTCCTTGTATATTGTTGCCCTGCTTATTTAACTTCTATGAAGAGTACATCATGTGAAATGCCAGGCTAGTTAAATCACAAGCTGGAATCCAGAAAGCCAGGAGAAATATCAACATTCTCTGAGGGCAACAGAGGATGAGATGATTAGATAACACCACCAACTCAATGTACATAAATCTGACCAACCTCCAGGAGACAGTATAGGAGAGGGAAACCTGGTTTGCTATGGTGTTGGGGTAGCAAAAATCAAACATGACTTAGTGGCTGAACAACATAGAACTTTGAATGCACTGTAAATTTTGAATAAAGTTTTTGGATTTTGTCTTATCTCACTTCTTTCTCCTATCATACATAAAATGGATAAATAAAGAGAAAGTAAAGGTGTTGTAAATGTGTAATCTATCACAGCTGTAAAGGAAGAAGGCTGACTGTATATCAAAACATCTCTACCTAAAATCCGTATTGCCAAATTCAGACGTAAATTGATGAAAGTGGGGAAAACCACTAGACTATTCAGGTATGATCTAAATCGAATCACTTATGACTATACAGTGTAAGTGAGAAATAGATTTAAGGGACTACATATGATAGACAGAGTGCCTGATGAATTATGGACAGAAGTTCATGACATTGTACAGGAGACAGGGATCAAGACCATCTCCAAGAAAAAGAAATGCAAAAAAGCAAAATGGCTGGCTGAGGAGGCCTTACAAATAGCTGTAAGAAGAAGAGAAAGGAAAAGCAAAGGAGAAAAGGAAAGATATACCCATTTGAATGCAGAGTTCCAAAAAATAGCAAGGAGAGATAAGAAAGACTTCCTCAGTGATCAATGCAAAGAAATAGAGGAAAACAATAGAATGGAAAAGACTAGAGATCTCTTCAAGAAAATTGGAGATATCAAGGAACATTTCATGCAAAGATGGGCTCAATAAAGGACAGAAATGGTATGGACCTAACAGAAGCAGAAGATATTAAGAAGAGGTGGCAAGAATACACGGAAGAACTGTACAAAAAAGATCTTCACAACCCAGATAATCATGAAGGTGTGATCATGCACACTCACCTAGAGCCAGACATCCTGTAATGTGAAGTCAAGTGGGCCTTAGGAAACATCACATGAACAAAGATAGTGGAGGTGATGGAATTCCAGTTGAGCTATTTCAAACCCTAAAAGATAATGCTGTGAAAGTGCTACACTCAATATGTCAGCAAATTTGGAACACTCAGCAGTGGCCACAGGACTGGAAAAGGTCAGTTTTCATTCCAATCCCAAAGAAAGATAATGCCAAAGAATGATCAGGCTACTGAAAAATTGCACTCATCTCACATGCTAGTAAAGCAACGCTCAAAATTCTCCAAGCCAGGCTTCAGCAATACGTGAACTGTGAACATCCAGATGTTCAAGCTGATTTTAGAAAAGGCAGAGGAACCAGAGATCAAACTGCCAACAACCGCTGGATCATTGAAAAAGCAAGAGAGCTCCAGAGAAACATCTATTTCTGCTTTATTGACTATGCCAAAGCCTTTGACTGTGTGGATCACAATAAACTGTGGAAAATTCTTCATGAGCTGGGAATACCAGACCACCTGACCTGGCTTTTGAGAAACCTGTATACAGGTCAGGAAGCAACAGTTAGAACTGGACATGGAACAACAGACTGGTTTCAAATAGGAAATGGAGTATGTCAAAGCTGTATATTGTCACCCTGCTTATTTAAATTTATATGCAGAGTACATCATGAGAAACCCTGGACAGGAAGAAACACAACTGCAATCAAGACTGCCAGGAGAAATATCAATAAACTCAGATATGCAGATGACACCACCCTTATGGCAGAAAGTGAAGAGGAACTAAAAAGCCTCAATGAAAGTGAAAAAGGAGAGTGAAAAAGCCGGCTTAAAACTCAACATTCAGAAAACTAAGATCGTGGCATCTGGTCCCATTACTTCATGGCAAATAGATGGGGAAACAGTGGAAACAGTGTCAGACTTTATTTTTCTGGGCTCCAAAATCACTGTGGATGGTGACTGCAGCCATGAAATTAAAAGACACTTGCTCCTTAGAAGGAATTTATGACCAGCCTAGACAGCATATTAAAAAGTAGAGACATTACTTTGCCAACAAAGGTCCATCTTGTCAAGGCTATGTTTTTTCCAGTGGTCATGTATGGATGAAAGTTGGACTGTGAAGAAAGCTGAGCATCAAAGAATTGATGCTTTTGAACTGTGGTGTTGGAGAAGACTCTTGAGATTCCTTTGGACTGCAAGGCGTTCCAACCAGTCCATTCTAAAGGGGATCAGTCCTGGGTGTTCATTGGAGGGACTGATATTGAAGCTGAAACTCCAATACTTTGACCACCTCATGCAGAGAGCTGACTCATTGGAAAAGACCCTGATGCTGGGAGGGATTGAGGGAGAAAGAGAAGGGGACGACAGAGGATGAGATATGTGTTGGATGGTATCACCAACCTAATGGACATGGGTTTGGGTGGATTCTGGGAATTGGCGATGGACAGGGAGGCCTGGTGTGCTGCAGTTCATGGGGTCACAAAGAGTCAGACATGACTGAGCGACTGAACTGAGTTGAATTTCAAATCAAGGAGCACATTTTAAAAATATTTTTCATTGTCTTTAAATTTCGAGCTTATTCAAATTTTAGAATTGAAGTTTATTCAGTTCTTAGGTAGTTAATCAGTTCTCTTTCAGAGAGACTTTCCATCAACAGCCATATACAAAATGAATCAAATTTCAGAAGATAGGTCTGGCTGTTCATTAGTTGAACGTCTTTGCAAGTTTAATAACATATTTTATGGGATTGGCATGATTCCATCATTGGCATGAATATACATGGGGATACATGGTTCCATACATATGAGTCATGTCTTAGTTGATTATGTTTAATGTCATGAGAAATATAACCTCTTATTTCTAATAAGCACATATTTCGAAGTGAAATCTCTCCATAAGAAGTTATTTGCTATTGATAATCATGTTTTACTACTGATTGTAAATAAAGCTTTAGAGAACATATGTTACAAGCTGTGTATAAGATTTATATACCTTCCTTTGCTGCAGTTCCTGCCATCCACAGTCTAGACATTATGATAATTTCCTGTCTTAAGGTTCTTGGAAGTTCTTCTAGTTTCTTGAATGAATGTGTTGGAATATACATACCTCTGTACTGTGTTTTTCTTAACAGTAACTTTATTTTGTTTGCTATTATTTTATTGGTTTTAAAGAATTTACTAATCTCTACTTCTTTTCTTATAGTTTAATAAGATGAAGACACCTAGAACTAGATATTAAAGATAAAAGTCAGAATTGGATTGGAAAAACAAGGTATAGAATGTGAAGGAAGGCATATGTACATCTCAAATCAAGGTCTTTTATCTCTAGGGTAAATGCATTAAATACTCCAGTTGCTATAAAATATATATAACAAACAATAAGTTGGTTTTTTTTTTGTTTGTTTGTTTTTTTTGTTTGTTTTTTTTTTTTAGCTGTGTAAAAGATGAAATTGAGCTAGGATTGGGAAGTTCGAGATTATAAAACTACATATTGCTGTCCATCTTCGCATATATATATATATATATGCATGTACTTATATATGTATTTGCACAAATACTGCTTTTTGCTGTAGTTTATCTTTGTGATTTAGGCAGAATAAATGAAAAAGTCACCCACCCTGAGCTTCAGTTGTAGTACAACTTAGAAAGCTTCATTTCTTGTAAATAAGGGGAATGAAAATCTACTTTGTTTAGGAGTCTTAGGGGAGTTTGCTAAGGAAATTAATTTTCCCTAAGGTTTCACTCATGAATTATAGACATAAATATATTTGGGAGTTTGAATTTTTTTTTATTATAAATTTATTTATTTTAATTGAAGGCTAATTACTTTACAATATTGTATTGGTTTTGCCATACATCAACATGAATCCCCCACGGGTGTATAAATGTTCCTCATCCTGAACCTCCCTCCCACCTTCCTCCCCATACCATCCCTCTGGGTCATCCCAATGCACCAGCTCCAAGCATCCTGTATCATGCATAGAACCTGGACTGGTGATTCATTTCACATGTGATATTATATACGTTTCAATGCCTTTCTCCCAAATCATCCCACCCTCTCCCTCTCCCACAGAGTCCAAAACACTGTTCTATGCATCTGTGTCTCTTTTGCTGTCTCGCATATCAGGTTATCGTTACTATCTTTCTAAATTCCATATATATGCATTAGTATACTGTGCTGGTGTTTTCCTTTTTGGGTTATTTCACTCTGTATAATAGGCTCCAGTTTCATCCACCTCATTAGAACTGATTCAAATGTATTCTTTTTAATGGCTGAGTAATACTCCATTGTGTATATGTACCACAGCTTTCTTATCCATTTATCTGCTGTTGGACATCTAGGTTGCTTCCATGTCCTGGCTA
The DNA here is from genome assembly GCF_023091745.1 of Budorcas taxicolor. Taxonomy (NCBI): domain Eukaryota; kingdom Metazoa; phylum Chordata; class Mammalia; order Artiodactyla; family Bovidae; genus Budorcas; species Budorcas taxicolor. Next base: position 113,836,483 of record NC_068910.1, on the reverse strand, counting down.
TTATAAACAGTGCTGCAATGAACATTGGGGTACATGTGTCTCTTTCAATTCTCATTTCCTCAGTAAGTATGCTCAGCAGTGGGATTGCTGGGTCATATGGCAGTTCTATTTCCAGGTTTTTAAGGAATCTCCACACTGTTCACCATAGTGGCTGTACTAGCTTGCATTCCCACCAACATTGTAAGAGGGTTCCCTTTTCTCCACAACCTCTCCAGCATTTATTGCTTGTACTCTTTTGGATAGCAGCCATTCTGACCAGGGTGAAATGGTACCTCATTGTGGTTTTGATTTGCATTTCTCTGATAATGAGTGATGTTGAGCATCTTTTCATACGCTTGTTAGCCATCTGTATGTCTTCTTTGGAGACATGTCTATTTAGTTCTTTGGCCCATTTTTTGATTGGGTCACTTATTTTTCTGGAATTGAGCTGCAGGAGTTGCTTGTATATTTTTGAGATTAGTTGTTTGTCAGTTGCTTCATTTGTTATTATTTTCTCCCATTCTGAAAGCTGTCTTTTCACCTTCCTTATGGCTTCCTTTGTTGTGCAGAAGCTTTTAGTTTTAATTAGGTCCCATTTTTAATTTTTGTTTTTATTTCCAATATTCTGGGAGGTGGGTGATAGAGGATCCTGCTCTGATTTATGTCAGAGAGTGTTTTGCCTATGTTCTCCTCTAGGAGTTTTATAGTTTCTGGTCTTAAGTTTAGATCTTTAATCTATTTTGAGCTTATTTTTGTGTATGGTGTTAGAAAGTGTTCTAGTTTCATTCTTTCACAAGTGGTTGACTAGTTTCCCCAGCACTACTTTTTAAAGAGACTGTCTTTTCTCCATTGTATATTCTTGCCTCCTTTGTCAAAGATAAGGTGTCCATAGGTGCATGGGTTTATCTCTGGGCTTTCTATTTTGTTCCATTGATCTATATTTCTGTCTTTGTGCAGTACCATACTGTCTTGATGACTGTAGCTTTGTAGTAGAACCTGAAGTCAGGCAGGTTGATTCCTCCAATTCCATTCTTCTTTCTCAAGATTGCTTTGGCTATTTGATGTTTTTTTGTATTTCCATACATATTGTGAACTTATTTGTTCTAGCTCTGTGAAAAATACTGTTGGTAGTTTGATAGGGATTTCATTGAATCTATAGAATGTTTTGGGCAGTATACTCATTTTCACTATATTGATTCTTCTGATCCACAAACACGATATATTTCTCCATCTATTATTATCCTCTTTGATTTCTTTCACCAGTGTTTTATAGTTTTCTATATATAGGTCTTTTGTTTCTTTAGGTAGATATATTCCTAAGTATTTTATTCTTTTCGTTGCAACGGTGAATGGAATTGTTTCCTTAATTTCTCTTTCTACTTTCTCATTATTAGTGTATAGGAAAGCAAGGGATTTCTGTGTGTTGATTTTATATCCTGCCACTTTACTATATTCATTGATTGGCTCCGGTAATTTTCTGGTGGTGTATTTAGGGTTTTCTATGTAGAGGATCATGTCGTCTGCAAACAGTGAGAGTTTTACTTCTTCTTTTCCAATTTGGATTTCTTTTATTTCTTTTACTGCTCAGATTGCTGTGGTCAAAACTTCCAGGCTCCTCCATCCTTAGCTCTTCTCTAAATTTTTGGTAGAATTCAGCTGTGAAGCCGTCTGGACCTGGGCTTCTGTTCACTGGAAGATTTCTGATTACAGTTTCAATTTCCATGCTTGTGATGGGTCTGTTAAGATTTTCTATTTCTTCCTGGTTCAGTTTTGAAAAATTGTAGTTTTCTAAGAATTTCTCCATTTCTTCCAAGTTGCCCATTTTATTGTCATATAATTGCTGATAGTAGTCTCTTATGATCCTTTGTATTTCTGTGTTGTCTGTTGTGATCTCTCCATTTTCATTTCTAATTTTATTGATTTGATTTTTTTCCCTTTGTTTCTTGATGAGTCTGGCTAATGGTTGTCAATTTTATTTATCCTCTCAAAGAAAGAGCTTTTGGCTTTGTTGATTTTTGCTATGGTCTCTTTTGTTTCTTTTGCATTTATTTCTGCCCTAATTTTTTTTTTTTAAGATCTAGTCATTTTATTCATCATAAATTTTATTGCTCTGCAAGTTTTGTTCACCAACTTCAAATGTTTTAAATTCTAAATTTTAACAATGATTGATAATAAAGGAACAGGTATATCTCACTTTTAGAAATATTTTAAGTTTTCTTGTAAGTTATTTACTTTAGTCATTCTAGATCCTCCATGATGGAAATTTCTGGTTTAAAAAGATTTACATAATTTCCTTTCTTATCTTAAAACTCCTTCCATAAGACACAAATGTCAGAGTAAGCCTCAAATTGTCAGGCTACAATTGGAAAGATAAAGTTTGCTTACATTTGCAATAGTTGGAACTGAAATGACCATCGATTTTTTTTTTTTCTAAGAGTTTTATTTTTATTTATTTTTTTCTTAATTTTTATTTTTACTTTATTTTACTTTACAATACTGTATTGGTTTTGCCATACATTGACATGAATCCACCACGACTGTACATACATTCCCAAACATGAACCCCCCTCCCACCTCCCTCCCCATAACATCTCTCTGGGTCATCCCCGTGCACCAGCCCCAAGCATGCTGTATCCTGCATCGGACATAGACTGGTGATTCGATTCTTACATGATAGTATACTTGTTTCAATGCCATTCTCCCAAATCATCCCACCCTCTCCCTCTCCCTCTGAGTCCAAAAGTCTGCTATACACATCTGTGTCTTTTTTGCTGTCTTGTATACAGGGTCATCATTGCCATCTTTCTAAATTCCATATATATGTGTTAGTATACTGTATTGGTGTTTTTCTTTCTGGCTTACTTCACTCTGTATAATCGGCTCCAGTTTCATCCATCTCATCAGAACTGATTCAAATGGTACATATACACAATAGAGTATTACTCAGCCATTAAAAAGAATATATTTCTGCCCTAATTTTTAAGATTTCTTTCCTTCTACTAAGAACCTTGGCGTTCTTCATTTCTTCCTTTTCTAGTTGCTTTAGGTGAAGAGTTAGGTTATTTATTTGACTTTTTTCTTTTTCTTGAGGTATGCTTGTATTTCTATGAACCTTCCCCTTAGCACTGCTTTTACACTGTCCCACAGGTTTTGTGTTGTGTTTTCATTTTCATTCGTTTCTATGCATATTTGGATTTCTTTTTTGATTTCTTCTGTGATTTGTTGGTTATTCAGCAGTGTGTTGTTCAGCCTCCATATGCTGAAATTTTTAATAGTTTTTCTCCTGTAATTGAGATCTAATCTTACTGCATTGGTAATCAGAAAAGATGCTTGGAATGATTTCAATTTTTTTTTAAATTTACCAAGGCTAGATTTATGGCCCAGGATGTGATCTATCCCAGAGAAGCTTCCGTGTGCACCTGAGAAAAAGGTGAAATTCATTGTTTTGGGGTGAAATGTCCTATAAATATCAATTAGGTCTAACTAGTCTATTGTATCATTTAAAGTTTGTGTTTCCTTATTAATTTTCTGTTTAGTTGATCTATCCATAAGTGTGAGTAGGGTATTAAAGTCTCCCACTATTATTGTGTTATTGCTAATTTCCCCTTTCATACTTGTTAGCATTTGTCTTACATATTGTGGTGCTACTATTTTGGGTGCATATATATTTATAATAGTTATATCTTCTTCTTGGATTGATCCTTTGATCATTATGTAGTGGCCTTCTTTGTCTCTTTTCACAGCCTTTGTTTTAAAGTCTATTTTATCTGATATGAGTATTGCTACTCCTGCTTTCTTTTGGTCTCTATTTGCGTGGAATATATTTTTCTAGCCCTTCACTTTCAGTCTGTATGTGTCCCCTGTTTTGAGGTGGGTCTCTTGTAGACAACATATATAGGGGTCTTGTTTTTGTATCCATTCAGCCAGTCTTTGCCTTTTGGTTGGGGCATTCAACCCATTTATGTTTAAGGGAATTATTGATAAGTATGATCCCGTTGCCATTTACTTTATTGTTTTGGGTTCAAGTTTATTCTCCCTTTTTGCATTTCCTGTCTAGAGAATATCCTATAGCATTTGTTGGAGAGCTGGTTTGGTGGTGCTGAATTCTCTCAGCTTTCGCTTGCCTGTAAAGCTTTTGATTTCTCCTTCATATTTGAATGAGATCCTTGCTGGGTACAGTAATCTGGGCTGTAGGTTATTTTCTTTCATCACTTTAAGTATATCCTGCCATTCCCTCCTGGCCTGAAGAGTTTCTATTGAAAGATCTGCAGTTATCCTTATGGGAATACCCTTGTGTGTTGTTTTATTTTTTTTCCTTTGCTGCTTTTACTATTTGTTCTTTGTGTTTGATCTTTGTTAATTTGATTAATATGTGTCTTGGGGTGTTTCACCTTGAGTTTATCCTGTTTGGGACTCTCTGAGTTTCTTGCACTTGGGTGATTATTTCCTTCCCCATTTTACGGAAGTTTTCAACTATTATCTCCTCAAGTATTTTCTCATGGTCTTTCTTTTTGTCTTCTTCTTCTGGGACTCCTATGATTCGAATGTTGGGGCGTTTAACATTGTCCCAGAGGTCTCTGAGATTGTCCTCATTTCTTTTAATTCATTTTTGTTTTTTTCCCCTCTGATTCATTTATTTCTACCATTCTATCTTCTACCCCACTAATCCTATCTTCTGCCTCTGTTATTCTACTATTTGTTCCATCCAGAGTGTTTTTGATCTCATTTATTGCATTGTTCATTATATATTGACTCTTTTTTAATTTCTTGTTAAATCTTTCTTGCATCTTCTCAATCCTTGTCTCCAGGCTATTTATCTGTAATTCCATTTTGATTTCAATATTTTGAATCATTTTCACTATCATTATTCAGAATTCTTTATCAGGTAGAGTTCTTATCTCTTCCTCCTTTGTTTGGTTTGGTGGGCATTTATCCTGTTCCTTTACCTGCTGGGTATTCTGGTATTCCTCTGTCTCTTCATCTTGTTTATACTGCTGTGCTTGGGGTGGCCTTTCTGTATTCTGGCAGTTTGTGGAGTTCTCTTTACTGCAGAGTTTCCTCAGTGTGAGTGTGGTTGTATGGGTGGCTTTCCAAGAATTCCTTGTTAGGGAAGCTTGTGTCAGTGTTCTGGTGGGTGGAGCTGGGTTTTTTTCTTTTTGGAGTGCAATGAAGTGTCCAGTAATGAGTTATGAGATGTCAGTGGGTTTGGAGTGACTTTGGGCAGCCTGTATATTGAAGTTCAGGGCTCTGTTCCTGTGTTGCTGGAGAATTTGCGTGATATGTCTTTTTCTTGAACTTGTTGGACCTTGGGTGGTGCTACGTTTCAATGTAGGTATGGAGGCGTTTGATGAGCTCCTGTTGATTAATGTTCCCTGGAGTTAGGAGTTTTCTGGTGTTCTCAGGATTTGGTCTTAAGCCTCCTGCTTCTGATTTTCAGTTTTATTTTTACAGTAACCTCAAGACTTCTCCATCTATATAGCACCGTTGATAAAACATCTAGGTTAAAGATGAAAAGTTTCTCCACAGTGAGGGACACCCAGAGAGGTTCACAGAGTTACATGGAGATAAGAAGAGGGAGGAAGGAGAAAGAAGTGACCAGGATGAGATGAGGTAGAATCAAAAGAGGAGAGGGCAAGCTAGCCAGGAATTACTTCCTTATGTGTGCTCCACAGTCTGGACTGCTCAGAGATGTTCACAGATTTATACAGAGAAAAGAAGAGGGAAGAAGGAGACAGAGGTGGCCAGGAGGTAAAGGGGGGAATCAAAAGGAGAGAGACAGATCCAGCAAGTAACCAGTTCCCTAAGTGTTCTCCACCAGCGGAACACACAAAGAGATTCAGAGTTGGGTAGAGAAGAAAAGGGGGAGGGAGGAGACAGAGGCAAGCTGGTGGAGAAAAAGGAGAGTCCAAAGGGGGAGAGAGCAGTCAAGTCAGTAATCTTGCTCCCAAGTAAAAATGGGTACTGAAGATTGGGTTCTTAAAGGTACAAAATTGGTAACAAATACCAGAAAGCAAAGATTAAAAATCTAGAGTAGAGGTTGGATTTTCAAAAATTCAATATTAAAGAAAAAAAAGTCTCTCTCTCTCTCTCTCTCTCTCTCCTCTATATATATATATATATATATATATATATAAGTTTGCTTTAAAAAATAGGGTCTCTCTCTCTTTTATTTTTCAAAGTAATAGTAGGTTAAAAAATAAAAATTAAGGGAGTAACAGAGGACTTAAAAATTAAAGAAAAATTAAAGAATGATAATAAAAATAGTAAAAATATATCTAGGACTTTCTTTGGTGTTGTTGTGGGCAGTGTGGGGTCAGTTCATTTTCAGATAGTTTCTTGATCCAGCTTATATTTCTCAAGGTCTATAGGGCCCTTCCTATGTAGTTGGTACTAACCACAGGGTTTTAATCTATTGTGCCTGTCACTTCCAAGGAGGTTCCCTCTATTTTAGCTTCTTCTGTTTGCTGGTCTCTTCAGTGTCTAATTTCCATCTTGGCACAAGGGGGTGGTGGTGGGTACTTTTTTATGCTCACTTGTTCAGTCGGCTATGGGGAGGGAGGGACACTGCAAACAAATAACACTGGCATGTGCTTGCAGTGTCTTGGCCACACTGGGTTTGCCCCTGCTCACAGCGTGTGTGCTTTCCCTGTCTACCCTGCTTAGGCTCTAGGTTGCTCTGCCGGGAACTGTCTGAGGCCAGCCCTGGGTTGTATGCACTTTCCATGTCTAAGCCGCTCATGTTCAGGTCGTCGGGTACTCCTCAAAGGCACAGACTCAGTTGGGCCTGCGTTTTGTGCCCTTTCCGGGTCCGAGCAGCTCAGGTGACCAGGTGTTTGGTGAGCATGGTCACTGCAACTTATTGCTTCCCCTGTCCCTGCCACTCAGTTTTCTGGGTATGCAACTGGCATACCTTCTCAGGTGGATGTTGACTGTCTAGTATCCCAGGATGTCTTGGTTAGCAGTGAAGCCTGCTTGCAGTTTGGTAGATAATGCGTCTCTGGGGCTGCGACTGCCCCCCTTCTGGCTCTGGCTGCCCTTGCCTGCCTGTCACCGGTGGGGGATGGATGAGCCTGCAGCAGGCTAGCTCTGCTCAGTCCTTTGTTCTGTGAGCAGGCCTGGTGGTGTCTTAGGTTAGGGCTTTTCACGTGGTAGCCATCACACAGTTTGGTTTGCTATCCCAAGTTAGTTCCCTCAGATTGCCCTCGGGGCATTCAGGCCCAGTCCTTACTCTAAGCAATACAGCCCGCACCTCCCTGCCCAGCCCTCGCTTGCTAGTGGCAGGTGCAGGCATCTGTTCTGCTTCTCCGCTGGGGGAGTTACTGTTGGGTATGTGATCTGTGGGTTTTAATTATTTATTTATTTTTCCTCCCGGTTATGTTGCCTCTGTGGTTCCAAGGCTCACCACAGACTCGGCATTGAGAGTGTTTCCTGGTGGTTGGAAACTTCTCTCTTAAGACTCTTTTCCTGGGACAGAGCTCTGTCCCTACCTCTTTTGTCTCTCTTTTTATCTTTTATATTTTTTCCTACCTCCTTTTGAAAACAACAGGCTGCTTTTCTGGGTGCCTGATGTCCTCTGCCAGCATTCAGAAGTTGTTTTGTGGAATTTACTCAATGTTCAAATGTTCTTTTGATGAATTTTTGGGGGAGAAAGTAGTCTCCCTGTCCTATTCCTTCTCCATCTTAGGATTTCCTCAGGAGTTTGAATTTTATGTAGGTTTCTTAAAAATATAACTTTTGGAAACTAATTATTTTCTGAAGGCAGGAATTCAAGTTTATAACCTGTGTTCTTCTGAATCCATCTGCATTTACTTTTTTCTATTATGGTTTCATGTGTTAAAATGAATCTATGATGACGAATTTATGATAATCTCCCTTCTCCATCATTTTTCTTTCCTCATGGATGGAGGGACATTTACTTCCTGTCAATAATGATTTAGATGTTTTTACAAGAACCAAACTGGTCTCTCTAGAAATCCAGAATCAAGAGATTATCCTATGATTCATTTAGATGAGAGAGTCATCTGGGATGGGAGAAGATATAAGTGGATAATTTGTCCATTATTTTCCTAATTAGAATGGTTCCAGATGGCTCCTCAGACAAACATGGTCATTCCCAAGATAGATCTTCCTTCTGATTTAAGCAAAGTGATGTATGAAAAGCCTTAGAGAAGAATATTTTTATAGAAGTATGCAAATTATGGTATTATATATGTGTGTGCATTTCACATTAAAATTAATGCTCATAATGAAATTTTTAATTCAACAAACAAAGAATAAAGAATATAATTTGTCCCAAGAGCATAGGTCCCTATAAATCAGTTCATTTAAGGAAACATTGAGGAAGCCTAACTTATAACTTTAGCTAATAATGACTGATTTCAGGAAAATGAAATAAGTAAAAATTAATAATTTACATATAGAAGATAAATAACACTTTAGTGGCATTCTATCTTTTGTATATAACAGCTGGTAGATTATGGAAAGGTAGATTTCTTTCCTTTTCTTTCTCCCTTCCTTACTGCCTTTCTTCCCTCCTTTCTTTCTTTTGTTCTTTCTTCTCTCCTCCTCCTTTTCTGCCTCTTTATTTTTTTCAAGCCCTATTACATAAGACTGCAACTATAAAAGGGATAATTAGAAAGCTCCATAAGAATATGTTCTATTTATTATTAGATTACTTCTAAATCCCATTAATATATTTTCATTTTGAATTGAATGAAATATACATGCCAGAAAAAATAATGGTATCATGTATTAGACTTGAAATTGTTAAAATGCTAGAAGAACATTTTGGGGAAAAACTCCTTGACATCAATCTTGGCAATGATGTTTTGACATTAAAAACAAAGATAGTATATAAAAAATAAACAACTGTGATTGCATTAAACTTAGAAGCTTCTGCACAACAAAGAAGCCATTAACAAAATGAAAAGGCAAATGATGGAATGAGAGAAAATATTTTCCAATAATATTTGATAAGGAGTTAAAATGCAAAACATATGAAGAAATCACAAAATTCAATAGGAAAAAAAAATAGATTAAAAAATAGGCAGAGCACGCAAACAGACATTTTTCAAAGACATACAAATAGCCAACTAGTCCATGAAAATGCTCAGCATCAATAATCATCATGGTAATGCAAACCAAAACCATAAAGAGAAGTCACGTCACACCTGTTAGAATGGCTATTATGAAAATGATGAGAGTACAAATGCTGATGTGAATGTGGACAAAAGGGGAACTCTTGTATCCTGTTGGTGGAATGTAAACTTGTACAGCCACTATGGAAAACAGTATGGAGTTTTCTCAAAAAAGTTAAAATATTTTGAAAACTATGGTAGTTAAAAACTATTATATGATCCAGCAATCCTACTTTTGAGTATATATCAAAAGGTAATGAAATCAAGACTTGGAGAGATATCTGCACTCCTATGCTCATTACAGCATTATGCACAGCAGCCAAGATATGCAAACAACATAAGTGTCCACCATAGATAAATGGATAAATATGTGCTACATGTATGTGATGGAATATTGTGCTATGAAAAAGAATCTACTCCTACCAATTGATATAGTTTGTGTGAAACTTGAGGATATTATGCTAAGTGAAATAAACCAGACAGAGAAAGACAAGTACTGTACAGTATCACTTATATGTGGAATCATTTTTGAAAAACAACTCAAGAATAGAAAAGTGGTTGCAATGGGCAGGTGGCAAGAGATATAAGGAGGGGTTGATTAAAGCATATAGTTTTGGGTATAAGAAAATAAAATCTTAGGATCTAATGTATAACACAGACATTATATTTGATAATACTGTATTGTACAATTGATATATGTTAAGAGAGGAGGAGGGCTTTCCTTCTGGCTCAGCTGGTAAAGAATCTGCCTGCAATGTGGGAGACCTGGATTCAATCTCTGATCGGGAAGATCCCCTGGAGAAGGGAAAGGCTACCCACTCCAGTATACTGGCCTGGAGAACCCCATGAACAGTATGAAAAGGCAAAATGATAAGATATTGAAAGAGGAACTCCCTAGATCAGTAGGTGCCCATATGCTACTGGAGATCAGTGGAGAAGTAACTCTAGAAAGAATGAAGGGATGGAACAAAACCAAAAATAATACCCAGCTGTGGATGTGACTGGTGATAGAGGCAAGGTATGATGTGGTAAAGAGCAATAATGCATTAGTTCAGTTCAGTTCAGGTGCTCAGTCATGTCCGACTCTTTGAGAACCCATAAATCGCAGCACGCCAGGCCTACCTGTCCATCACCAACACCCGGTGTTCACTCAGACTCACGTCCATCAAGTCAGTGATGCCATCCAGCCATCCCATTCTCTGTAATCCCCTTCTCCTCCTGCCCCCAATCCCTCCCAGCATCAGAGTCTTTGCAAATGAGTTAATTCTTTTCATGAGGTGGCCAAAGTACTGGAGTTTCAGCTTTAGCATCATTCCTTCCAAAGCAATCCCAGGGTTGATCTCCTTCAGAATAGACTGGTTGGATCTCCTTGCAGTCCAAGGGACTCTCAAGAGTCTTCTCCAACACCACAGTTCACAAGCATCAATTCTTCGGCGCTCTGCTTTCTTCACAGTCCAACTCTCACATCCATACATGACCACAGGAAAAACCATAGCCTTGACTAGACAGACCTTAGTCGGCAAAGTAATGTCTCTGCTTTTGAATATATCATCTAGGTTGGTCATAACTTTTCTTCCAAGGAGTAAGTGTCTTTTAATTTCATGGCTGCAGTAACAATCTGTAGTGATTTTGGAAGCCAAAAAAAAAAAAAAAAAAAAATCAAGTCTGACACTGTTTCTCCATCTATTTCCCATTAAGTGATGGGACCAGATGTCATTATCTTCGTTTTCTGAATGTTGAGCTTTAAGCCAACTTTTTCTCTCTCTTCTTTCACTTTGATCAAGAGGCTTTTTAGTTCCTCTTCACTTTATGCCATAAGGGTGGTGTCATCTGCACATCTGAGGTTATTGCTATTTCTCCCAGCAATCTTGATTCCAGCTTGTGTTTCTTCCAGTCCATCGTTTCTCAGGATGTACTAGTAACCTGGAATGTCAGGTCCATGATTCGAGGCAAATTAGAGTGGTCAAACAAGAGATGGCAAGAGTGAACGTCAACATTCTAGGAATCAGCGAACCAAAATGGACTGAATGGGTGAATTTAATTCAGATGACCATTATATCTACTACTGCAGGCAGGAATCCCTCAGAAGAAATGGAGTAGTCATCATGGTCAACAAAAGAGTCTGAAATGCAGTACTTGGATGCAACCTCAAAAACGACAGAATGATCTCTGTTTGTCTCCAAGGCAAATCATTCAATATCACGGTAATCCAAGTCTATGCCCCAACAAGTAACGCTGAAGAAGCTGAAGTTGAACGGTTCTATGAAGACCTACAAGATCTTTTAGAACTAACGCACACAAAAAGATGTCCTTTTTATTATAGGGGACTGGAATGCAAAAGTAAGAAGTCAAGAAACACCTGGAGTAACAGGCAAATTTGGCCTTGGAATGCAGAATGAAACAGGGCAAAGACTAATAGAATTTTGCCAAGAAAATGCACTGATCATAGCAAACACCCTCTTCCAACAACACAAGAGAAGACTCTACATATGGACATTGCAAGATGGGCAACACTGAAATCAGATTGATTATATTGTTTTCAGCCAAAGATGGAGAAGCTTTATACAGTCAACAAAAACAAGACCAGGAGCTGACTGTGGCTCAGATCATAAACTCCCTATTACCAAATTCAGACTTAAATTGAAGAAAGTACGGACAACTGCTAGACCATTCAGGTATGACATAAATCAAATCCCTTATGATTATACAGTGGAAGTGAGAAATATATTTAAGGGACTAGATATGATAGACAGAGTGCCTGACGAACTGTGGACTGAGGTTCGTGATTGTGTACAGGAGACAGGGATCAAGACCATCCATATGGAAAAGATATGCCAAAAGGCAAAGTGGCTGTCTGGGGAGGCCTTACAAATAGCGGTGACAAGAAGAGAAGTGAAAAGCAAAGGTGAAAAGGAAAGATATAAGCATCTGAATGGAGAGTTCCAAAGAATAGCAAGAAGAGGTAAGAAAGCCTTATTCCGCGATCAATCCAAAGAAATAGATGAAAAGAACAGAATGGGAAAGACTAGAGATCTCTTCAAGGAAATAAGAGATACCAAGGGAACATTTCATGCAAAGATGGCCTTGATAAAGGACAGAAATGGTATGGACCTAACAGAAGCAGAAGATATTAAGAAGAGGTGGCAAGAATACACAGTAGAACTGTCCAAAAAAAAGATGTTCACGACCCGGATAATCACGATGGTGTGATCACGCATCTAGAGCCAGACATCTTGGAATGTGAAGTCAAGTGGGCCTTAGAAAGCATCACTACGAACAAAGCTAGTGGAGGTGATGGAATTCCAGTTGAGCTATTTCAAATCCTGAAAGATGATGCTGTGAAAGTGCTACACTCAATATGCCAGCAAATTTGGAAACCTCAGCAGTGGCCACAGGACTGGAAAAGTTCAGTTTTCATTCCAATCCCAAAGAAAGGCAATGCCAAAGAACGCTCAAACTACTGCACAGTTGCACTCATCTCACATGCTAGTGAAGTAATGCTCAAAATTCTCCAAGCCAGGCTTCAGCACTACATGAACTGTGAACTTCCTGATGGTCAAGCTGGTTTTAGAAAAGGCAGAGGAACCAGAGATCAAATTGCCAAAATATGCTGGATCATGGAAAAAGCAAGAGAGTTCCAGAAAAATATCTCTTTTTGCTTTATTGACTATACCAAAGCCTTTGACTGTGAGGATCACAATACAGTGAAAATTCTGAGAGAGATGGGAATACCAGACCACCTGACCTGCCTCTTGAGAAGTCTGTATGCAGGTCAGGAAGCAACAGTTAGAACTGGACATGGAACAACAGACTGGTTCCAAATAGGAGAGGGAGTACGTCAAGGCTGTATATTGTCACCTTGCTTATTTAACTTCTATGCAGAGTACATCATGAGACATGCTGGACTGGAAGAAACACAAGCTGGAATCAAGATTACCAGGAGATATATCAATCACCTCAGATATGCAGATGATACCACCCTTATGGCAGAAAGTGAAGAGGAACTAAAAAGCCTCTTGATCAAAGTGAAAGAGGAGAGTGAAAAAGTTGGCTTAAAGCTCAACATTCAGAAAACGAAGATCATGGCAATGGGTCCCATCACTTCATGGGAAATAGATGGGGAAACAGTGGAAACAATGTCAGACTTTATATTTTTGGGCTCCAAAATCACTGCAGATTGTGACTGCAGCCATGAAATTAAAAAACACTTACTCCTTGGAAGAAAAGTTATGACCAACCTATATTCAAAAGCAGAGACATTACGTTGCCGACTAATGTCTGTCTAGTCAAGGCTATGGTTTTTCCTGTAGTCATGTATGGATGTGAGAGTTGGACTGTGAAGAAGGCTGAGCACCAAAGAATTGATGCTTTTGAACTGTGGTGTTGGAGAAGACTCTTGAGAGTCCCTTGGACTGCAAGGAGATCCCATCAGTCCATTCTGAAGGAGATCAGCCCTGGGATTTCTTTGGAGGGAATGATGCTGAAGCTGAAACTCCAGTACTTTGGCCACCTCATGCGAAGAGTGGACTCATTGGGGAAGTCTCTGATGCTGGGAGGGATTGGAGGCAGGAGGATAAGGAGATGACCGAGGATGAGATGGCTGGATGATATCACTGACTCTATGGACATGAGACTGAGTGAATTGGTGATGGACAGGGAGGCCTGGCGTGCTGCGATTTATGGGTTCTCAAAGAGTCGGACACGACTGAGCAACTGAACTGAACTGAACTGAAGAGAGTTCTCACCAAAAATAAAAAGGTAAATATATGAGGGGGTAGATGTATTTGTTAATTACCTAGATGGAAGGAATATTTTCACAACATATATCAAATCATTATATATACACTTTAAATATCTATTTTAGGTGTCAATTATGCCTTAATAAAGCTTAACAAAAAAGAAAACATTATTGATCTGTCCTATTAAGCTATTTGTTTTTGAGGAAATGTATTCAAGGGAGCTCATGAGGATTTTTGACTCAAGGAATACAAAAAAGCAGGCAACTGTAATGAGACTATTGTAAGGAATATGAGTCTTTGTTCTGCTTATTTAAACTCACAGGAAACAATCCAACACTTTTGAGTAGGGATGGATTCTTAAAATTCTGAATTCTAATGATTCTTTTAAAAATATGCATATATATTCTTAGTCTCCACATGGGATAAGTGATATTTGTTCATTTTTAAATTATTTTATCATGTATGTTCTTAAAAAAGGATGGCAACAGAATTGCTATCTATTCACATAAATGTGCATGTTTTATAGCAATGTCATTATGGTGATTTCAAGTTACCAAAAGTAAATCTATAAAATGCCAATTATCATTTCTAACAAATGCCCTCTAAACATTACATCAAGTCAATTAATTCACTTAAGCAAATATTTAATGAATATTCATTATATAAGTGCCAGACATTGGATTACAAAGATAAGTAAAACAAATTTTCCTTCCTATGCTCCAGCCTAAAGGAAAGGCTCAAACATGTTTGGAATGAGGGAAGCCTCAAGGGAAAAATGAAGATTAAGAACAGAACAACTGACATTCACGTCCATCAAGTGGCCCTTAGAAAAATTTACCACCCAAAAGCTCTCTATAAAGGTTGTTGATTTTCTGTAAATGTTGGCAGGATTGGCTACATAATGTGAAAGGGCAAGTGCAAAATAAAAATGGTGACCCCTTGTTAAGAAATTCTTAAGACTTTCAAGATGGCAACAGCAGAGCACTGACCAAATGTGAGGCCTTCTATGGCATGTCTGTAAAACTGGCCCTGAGGTTAGAGTTGCTCTTGCTAAATCTTTAGTTCCTATAAGGATACTTTTTGTTGTCTGATGTATTAGTTTGACAGAAGTGCTTAGGTGTTTCTGGGGTGCAACGAGCATAGATCATGACAGCATGGTTTTCTGGAAATCTTTTAGCTGTGCATGGTATAAAGTAAAAATGAAAACTATGAAGAAAAAATGAAAGCTCCACAGCTATCACAGAATCAGCCTGCCAATGTAGGGAATGCAGGTTCAATCCCTGGGTTGAGAAAATCCCCTGGAGAAGGAAATGGCAACCCACTTTAGTACTCTCACCTGGAAAATCCTGTGGGCAGACAGATTTGGATATAACTTAGTGACTAAACAACAGCAATCTTCTAGGTTACATCTTTGGAGGATTTTACTGGAAATAGAGAT
Source organism: Budorcas taxicolor (assembly GCF_023091745.1). Taxonomy (NCBI): domain Eukaryota; kingdom Metazoa; phylum Chordata; class Mammalia; order Artiodactyla; family Bovidae; genus Budorcas; species Budorcas taxicolor. The sequence goes on along the minus strand of NC_068910.1, from coordinate 113,821,190 downwards.
CTAAGAATAACAGGTTTTTATTTTATCATTCTTTCATTTGATAAAGAGTAAAGTATAACATGCTAACTTGTGTTAAGAAATAAAACTAGAATATGAAAGAGGATTTCAGATGTCCCTCACATACCTGTCAGTAGTGACACTAATAAGTGAAATATTACTTAAAAATGATGTTTTTGAATTTTTCCTACAAGTATAAAGTATTACATATAACTATATTTTTCCATAATTCAGTGGAGTCATCTGATTATATCATAACAGTGAAATATTGCTATTCACATTTGTCTGGAACCAAGATTTTTCTATGGCTATTAAAAAGAGAGACAAGAGATTATTTCCTCACCTAATGATTCATGATTGTATGTTTACATGTCTGCTTATGTATACTTAGGGATATACCCAATATATACATTTACATGGGATGCTAAAATAAGTTGACATGCTGTGTTGGTTTTATAACTTAGGAATGACTGGAAAATTTACAAAAGTGAGATCATTTAATAATAAAGACAAACTTAAATGCTGCTTAGCATCAATATTGATCATATGTATCCCACAACAAGGAAGTTTCTTAGGTTCTAGTAAGTAAAAGAAGTTAATATTTAGTTAGTATGCCATTTTGAATTTAAAATGTGTTCACAGAAGTAATTTTATATAAATGTGCTTAAAGGCTAACAACTTGTGAAGTCATAAGTTATATGTGTCTATAACCAGAATGATATGCACATAATAATACTTAATAAATATATTTTTATCATGTTTGGGTTGCATATCTTATTTAATTACTGAAACAGATAATGCTTCTATTTCAATATCAGAATGTATAGCAAAGCACAATAAAGTGTTGTATATCTTACAGATAAATTTGCTCCATAGTGAACATGTTAAGATTTGTTGTGATCTATTTCTAAGATCTATTGGGAGTTGTATAATATAAATACATAATTTATAGCTGGGAGATGAAATGTGGGTTTAAAAAAATACCATTATCTAACAATGCAACTTGAAATTTGACAATAATTTTTACACAGACATGCACACACACTCACACAGGTGCCACTGAACCTGATAAATGCTAAACTATCATTTAATTTCTTGTTTTATTTACTGAGAATAAACTCTCTCTTCATACATAATGAAAGCAATCAGATTTTTGTAAGTTTTTTTTTAAGCCACTGGCCCATTCCATTCCTCTTTACTTGGTTCTGAAGTGAGGGCAATTTGTTTCCTAATCTCTACCAGTAGAGACACAAGATGAAAGAAATGAATGAAGGAACAGTACTTACTAATAAGCACTTTATGACACTAGTGTAAGTGGCAGCTCTGAAAAGTCCTTTTCTGCATCTACTCCTGAGTGGGGAGGAGAGTGAGGATGAGGCCCAGGGCCCATGACAAAAGGAGTCAGCTATGACTTATTTTGTTAAGGTAATATCTTGTGTCTTAGAGCACATAACTAAGCATGATGTCAGTGAAGAGAATTTGAGGAAAAAGTGCTACTGAATTCAAATACTGGCTAAACACCCACAAACACAATGAAAGCTGCTCCATTTAATTTTGAGCCTGAATTTATTACATTTATATGTGTTTTGAAATACAACTATATTTCACTAATAAAAAATCAATATTTAAAAATAGAAAATGTGTTATCCAGTTTGGAAAGAAAATTTCTACAAATAAATTAACTGTGAAAATATCTAACCTAAGCTTTAAAATAGCTACATTTATAGCATGTTAGTATTAAATGTCATAACTATTCTGTTACCTAACATTGTATTTCACAAGCATAACATTTTGTGTTTCAGAATTTTCTTTCAATTATTTGCAATGTTAAATATATGTAAAATAAAATATGAATAATTGCTTTTAACATTACAGAAAAGACTCATGCATTTAATTTTTTAAAAGTACATTGGGTTACAATTTCTTGTATTTTAAATAATTTAAAATTTATTTATAATTTTATTATACTGTTTTTAATATTCTTTAAACAAAATATAGTATAGATATTTATATATACATACACATACACACACACACACATATATAGACACACATTTTTTTTCAAAGCCACTGTACATATAATGACCATATAGAGTCCATTTTTTAAAATGTTAGAACATGGGGAGACAAATTAATGTAGTAGGTATATGAAAAGTGAAAGAAAGTTAGTGTTAGTCACTCAGTTGTGTCTGATTCTTTGAGACTTCACAGACTGTAGCCCGCCAGGCTCCTCTGTCCATGGAAATCTCCAAGCAAGAATACTGGAGTGGGTTGCCATTCACTTCCCCAGAAATCTTTCCAAACCAGGGATTGAACCCGGGTCTCCGGCACTGCAGGCAGATTCTGTACCACCTGCATCACCAAATGGGTGTATTGGCATTCTTAATTCTTCTCAGCTAGAAACGTGAATATACTGTGATTGTATATTCACTACCCAAATATGAGGTAGTGACTATTTCCTGTTATGGAGGCTGAAATTGTAAGATTTATGTATTTATTTATTTTTACTCTTGCAGGTAGAAAAATAGTATGTATCACACACTCCTAAATCAGGTGACCCACCCCAGAAACTGGATAAGAGGATCATGAAGATCCTTTTAGGCAATGGGTAAGCAGTAGGCTTGAAGACAAAACTGGCTTCTGTACCCGAACACCAAATTAAATCTTGGAGTTTTGGGTGTAATAGAAAAGAATACATTTATTCTTTGCCAGACAAAAGCCACAGCAGGTTAGTGCCCTCAAAACAGTGTCCCAGCCTAGGAGGAAGCAGAGGTTTGTGAGGAGTTTTATACTCAATGTTCAGAGTAGTTGATTAGAATAGCTATAGGTGCAGGGCCCCCATTCATTCAATTCAGAGATCATCTGTCATTGGGTGAAGATGGGTGAACTGTGACCTTCTCTGGAATGACAAGTGCTTCATCAAGATCTTAATATCTTCCATTTGTTGGAGGGGTTTTAGTTCCACAGCAGAGCTTAAAGTTATTGTTATATGTATACCTTGATGAAGAACTAGGAATCCTGCCTCCAAGGCTATTCTATTGTTTCATGGCTGCTCCTCCCTTATTTCTGCATCCTCTCCCTTCCCTTATTGGTAACTGTTTGAATTGCTCTTTGGAATTCTAGCAAGTGGAAGGGCTTTTGTGCCCAGGTGCTCTACAGTGTCCTGCTCATTTTCAAGGCTTCTACAACAATCAATTGCAGAAGCACCAACAATATTGTTTCTAGGAGCAGCTTCTAGTGCTAATATGAGCGACATCTGGCCACAGGAATGGAAAAGGTCAGTATTCATTCTGTTAGGTAGTTAGAATAGGAAAAAGGAGTGCAGAATGATGGTGGCTAAAAGATAAGGAAGGGAAAAGCCCGAGGAAATAGAACAAAGGAAGGTCCAAGGACCAGAGTGAGGACATCAGGCAAAACAAAAATAGCACTCCTGGCTAGCCCAATTTATGTAGGGCAGGCCCAGGGGGAGGAGAAAAAACATTTAAAAAGAGGAGCCAAAATTGGGCTGGGGAACCTCATTTCTCTTCATGTCTCTTGGGTCTGCATGCCCTCATGCCTCAAGGATGAGGATGTATATTCCTTTACTTTCTAAATAAAACTGAGCTGTAACATGGAGCTGTAACACTGGTGCATTCAATAGCTGTAACACTGGTCCATCAGAGGACTGTAACTCTGGTACGTCCTTTGCTTCAAATTTTTGTCGCGATGAGACAGAACCGAGGAAATTACAAACTCCCCCGACATCTATGGTGCTGTTTCTCGGATTTAGCCTGGCTGAAACAAATTCAGCTCACCCCTGCAAGGAGGAAGCCAGGAACAACAGGAGCCCAACTCAGTGAAAGCTCCCACAGTGGAAGCTGAACACGAAGAAAACCCAGCGCAGAGAAAGTGACAAGAAGCCCAGTGTGCTGAAAACCAGGACAGCAAAAAACAAACTCAGCAGAAAGCTCACATGGCTCAGGCTCAGATTCCAGAAGACCTCCAGTTAAGGTAGGATGTCCTCACTCCTATGGCTGGAAGGTTGTATGCCTAGCAAAATCTTAATTCCTTTACAATCTCTGGTTTCTTGTTTTCTCAAATACCCTTTGAAGAGATGAGTGGCAGTGGGTGTAACTGAGGGACTCTGGCAGGGGCTAATCTTCAGTGTGTCCCAAAGGCTCCACTATCTGCTGGGCCCCAGTAGTGGTTACCCAAGCGAGTGGGGGTTCTTCTGTCCTTAATCTTCTTTGTGCCAAGGATCAGGCCAATGAAAACTATGAACACAATTCAGGCCTTGAGCAGACTTTCCGACAGGCTATGAAGGGGATTCCTCAGCAGGTTTTTCCCAATGCTTGGTCCTCCTATCCCTTAGCTCCTCTCTCAAAGGACTTGAGCCTGGCCAAAACTTATGGTGCTTGGCTTCAGGACCTAATGAAGCTCAGGCTCTGATGTCTTGTTGCAAAAATTCAGTGAGAGACACAGTGATAGGTAAGAGGTAGATTTGTTCAGATTTAGAAAGAAGCACACTCCACAGGGTGTGGGCCATTGCAGAGGGCAAGAGCTGTGGCCATGGAACGAGGTATGGCTAGTATTTTCTAGCTGGGTGAATTCATTTGCTAATGAGTGAGAGAATCATCCAATCATGGGGGAATCACCCACTACTCTGTCTTTTAACAGTGACTTGCAACTGTCCTGTCACCTCTGGATGTATCATTTAGCTTAAAGATTGGGGATCAAGGTTTAGTTAAATTTGGCTTTTTATCTTGGACCCATTTGATTTTAATTGATTTATTTGATCTCCTTGGGTTATGTCATTCTTTCAAAAGTTTTTCCCTGCCCCCTTCCCTCCTTTTTCATGCTCTTTTCATGAGCCCTGCCCAGGCCCACAGTGTTGCCTCTACAATCTTCTGGAGGGACAACCAGAAAATAGCTGGCCCTTGGGAGGGAAATACTGTATAATCTCCAATTCCTCTAGATATTCAGGCCTTCATCTTCCATGTTTCCTACAACATGTGCAACAACAGCATCTCTCAGTGGATCTGCTAGGGCAGGTGACAGGCACACAATGCCTTCTAGAAGTCCGTCTGTTGGCATCCCTTCAAAGGCAATTGGGCTTCCAGGGATAATGTTTGCCACTTTGGGAGCTAACCCTGCAGGCCATTTGGGTCCAAACCCTTACCACCATTCTCCTAAAGTTACAAACATACCCCCGGGGTGAAATATTTACCATTCAGTTCAACTCAGTTCAGTCGCTCAGTCATGTCTGACTCTTTACGACCCCATGGACTGCAGCATGGCAGGCTTTCCTCTCCATCACCAACTATCTAGAGCTCATTCAGACTCATGTTCATCGAGTCAGTGATGCCATCCAAACATCTCTTCTGTCATCCCTTCCTCCTCAAGCCCTCAATCTTTCCAAGCATCAGGGTCCTTTCAAATAAGTCAGCACTTCACATCAGGTATCCAAAGTGTTGGAGTTTAAACTTCAATATCAGTCCTTCCAATGAATATTCAGGACAGATTTCCTTTAGGATGGACTGGCTGGATCTCCTTGCACTCCAAGGGACTCTCAAGAGTCTTCTCCAACACCACAGTTCAAAAGCATCAATTCTTTGGTGCTCAGCTTTCTTTATAGTTCAAATCTGACATCTATACATGACCACTGGAAAAATCATAGGCTTCACTAGACAGACCATTGTTGGCAAAGTAATGTCCCTGCTCATTAATATACTATTTAGGTTGGTCATAACTTTCCTGCCAAGTAGTAAGCTTCTTTTAATTTCATGGCTGCAGTCGCCATCTGCAGTAATTTTGGAGCCCCCCAAAATAAAGTCTGCCATGGTTTCCACTGTTTCCCCATCTATTTCCCATGAAGTGATGAGACCAGATGCCATGATCTTTGTTTTCTGAGTATTGAGTTTTAAGTCAACTTTTTCACTCTCTTCTTTCACTTTCACAAAGAGGCTCTTTAGTTCTTCTTCACTTTCTGCCATAAGTGTGGTGTCATCTTCATATCTGAGGTTATTGATTTTTGTGCTTCATCCAGCCCAGCATTTCTCATGATGTACTCTGCATCTAAGTTAAATAAGCTGGGTAACAATATACAGCCTTGACATACTCCTTTTCCTGTTTGGAACCAGTCTGTTGTTTCATGCCCAGTTCTAACTGTTGGTTCCTGACCTGCATTCAGATTTCTCAAAAGGCAAGTCAAGTGGTCTGATATTCCCATTTCTTTCAAAGTTTCCCACAGTTTGTTGTGATCCACACAGTCAAAGGCTTTGACATAGTCAATAAAGCAGAAATATATGTTTTTCTGAAGCCCTCTTGCTTTTTTGATAATTCAGCAGATGTTGGCAATTTTATCTCTGGTTCCTTGGCCTTTTGTAAAATCAGTTTGAACATCTGGAAGTTTACCATTGGAGACACCCTAACCTGCTCTTATGGAGGTCTAGGGGAGGAAATCAGTGACTTAAATTGCCTCCGAGCAGCAAGAGGATAACTTATGGCTGTTTCACCAGCTTCCGAGTCTCAGGGCACAGGCTTGGATTGGTTTACATCATGATATATATTCCCATCTGCAGTGAACAAACTGGCAATCTGTGAAGATTCAGTTCAGTTCAGTTCAGTCGCTCAGTTGTGTCCGACTCTTTGCAACCCCATGAATTGCAGCACGCCAGGCCTCCCTGTCCATCACCAACTCCCAGAGTTTACTCAGATTCATGTCAATCGAGTCAGTGATGCCATCCAGCCATCTTGTCCTCTGTTGTCCCCTTTTACTCCTGCTCCCAATCCCTCCAAGCATCAAAGTCTTCTCCAATGAGTCAACTCTTCACATGAGGTGGCCAAAGTACTGGAGTTTCAGCTTTTGCATCATTTTTTCCAAAGAAATCCCAGGGCTGATCTCCTTCAGAATGGACTGGTTGGATCTCCTTGAATTTCAAGGGACTCTCAAGAGTCTTCTCCAACACCACAGTTCAACAGCATCAAACTTCAGTGCTCAGTGTTCTTCACAGTCCAAATCTCATATCCATGCATGACTACTGGAAAAACCATAGTCTTGACTAGATGGACCTTAGTCAGCAAAGTAATGTCTCTGCTTTTGAATATGCTATTTAGGTTCATCATAACTTTTCTTCCAAAGAGTAAGCATCTTTTAATTTCACGGCTGCGGTCACCATCTGCAGTGATTTTGGAGCCCAAAAAAATAAAGTCTGACACTGTTTCCACTGTTTCCCCATCTATTTCCCATGAAGTGATGGGACCAGATGCCATGATCTTCGTTTTCTGAATGTTGAGCTTTAAGCCAACTTTTTCGCTCTCCTCTTTCACATTCATCAAGAGGCTTTTTGGTTCCTCCTCACTTTCTGCCATAAGGGTGGTGTCATCTGCATATCTGAGGTTATTGATATTTCTCCTGGCAATCTTGATTCCAGCTGGTGTTTCTTCCAGTCCAGCATGTCTCATAATGTACTCTGCATAGAAGTTAAATAAGCAGGGTGACAATATACAGTCTTGACGTACTCTTTTTCCTATTTGGAACCAGTCTGTTATTCCATGTACAATTCTAACTGTTGCCTCCTGACCTGCATAAAGATTTCTCAAGAGGCAGGTCAGGTGGTCTGGTATTCCCATCTCTCTCAGAATCTTCCACAGTTGATTGTGATCCACACAGTCAAAGGCTTTGGCATAGTCAATAAAGCAGAAATAGACATTTTTCTGGAACTCTCTTGCTTTTTTCATGATCCAGCAGATGTTGGCAATTTGATCTCTGGTTCCTCTGCCTTTTCTAAAACCAGCTTGAACATCAGGAAGTTCACGGTTCACATATTGCTGAAGCCTGGCTTGGGGAAATTTAAGCATTAATTTATGAGCATGTGAGATGAGTGGAATTGTGCAGTAGTTTGAGCATTCTTTGTCATTGCCTTTCTTTGGGATTGTAATGAAAACTGACCTTTTCCTGTCCTGTGGCCACTGCTGAGTTTTCCAAATTTGCTGGCATATTGAGTGTAGCACTTTCACAGCATTGTCTTTCAGTATTTGAAACAGCTCAACTGGAATGCCATCACCTCCACTAGCTTTGTTCATAGTGATGCTTTCTAAGGCGCACTTGACTTCACATTCCAGGATGTCTGGCTCTAGATGCATGATCACACCATCGTGATTATCCGGGTCATGAACATCTTTTTTGGACAGTTCTACTGTGTATTCTTGCCATCTCTTCTTAATATCTTCTGCTTCTTTTAGGTCCATACCATTTCTGTCCTTTATTGAGCCCATCTTGCATAAAATGTTCCCTTGGTATCTCTAAAATTCCTGAAGAGATCTCTAGTCTTTCTCATCTGTTTTCTTCCTCTATTTCTTTGCATTGATCACCGAATAAGTCTTTCTTACCTCTTCTTGCTATTCTTTGGAACTCTGCATTCAAATGCTTATATCTTTCCTTTTCTCCTTTGCTTTTTGCTTTTCTTCTTTTCACAGTTATTTGTAAGGCCTCCCCAGACAGTTCTATGAAGACTCACAAGACTTTTTAGAACTAACACCCAAAAAAGATGTCCTTTTCGTTATAGGGGACTGGAATGCAAAAGTAAGAAGTCAAGAAACACCTGGAGTAACAGACAAATTTGGCCTTGGAATGTGGAATGAAGCAGGGCAAAGACTAATAGAGTTTTGCCAAGAAAATGCACTGGTCATAGCAAACACCCTCTTCCAACAACACAAGAGAAGACTCTACACATGGACATCACCAGATGGTCAACACTGAATCAGATTGATTTTATTCTCTGCAGCCAAAAATGGAGAAGCTCTATACAGTCAACAAAAACAAGACCAGGAGCTGACTGTGGTTCAGATCATGAACTCCTTATTACCAAATTTAGACTTAAATTGAAGAAAGTATGGACAACTGCTAGACCATTCAGGTATGACATAAATCAAATCCCTTATGATTATACAGTGGAAGTGAGAAATAGATTTAAGGGCTGAGATCTGTTAGGTAGAGTGCCTGATGAACTATGGAATGAGGTTCGTGACATTGTACAGGAGACAGAGATCAAGACCATCCCCATGGAAAAAAAATGCAAAAAAGCAAAATGGCTGTCTAGGGAGGTCTTCCAAATAGCTGTGAAAAGAAGAGAAGTGAAAAGCAAAGGAGAAAAGGCAAGATATAAGTATTTGAATAAAGAATTCCAAAGAATAGCAAGAAGAGATAAGAAAGCCTTCTTCAGTGATCAATGCAAAGAAATAGAGGAAAAGAACAGAATGGGAAAGACTAGAGATCTCTTCAAGAAAATTAGAGATAATAAGGGAACATTTCATGCAAAGATGGGCTTGATAAAGGACAGAAATGGTATGGACCTAACAGAAGCAGAAGATATTAAGAGAGGTGGCAAGAATACACAGAAGAACTGTACGAAAAAGATCTTCATGACCCAGATAATCACAATGGTGTGATCACTCACCTAGAGCCAGACATCCTGGAATGTGAAGTCAAGTGGGCCTTAGAAAGCATCACTATGAACAAAGCTAGTGGAGGTGATGGCATTCCAGTTGAGCTATTTCAAATCCTGAAAGATGATGCTGTGAAAGTGTTGCACTCAATATGCCAGCAAATTTGGAAAACTCAGCAGTGGCCACAGGACTGGAAAAGGTCAGTTTTCATTCCAATCCCTAAGAAAGGCAATGCCAAGAATGCTCAAACTACCACACAATTGCAGTCATCTCACATGCTTGTAAAGTAATGCTCAAATTTCCCCAAGCCAGGCTTCAGCAATATGTGAACCGTGAACTTCCTGATGTTCAAGCTGGTTTTAGAAAAGGCAGAGGAACCAGAGATCAAATTGCCAACATCCGCTGGATCATCTAAAAAGCAAGAAAATTCCAGAAAAACATCTATTTCTGCTTTATTGACTATGCCAAAGCCTTTGACTGTGTGGATCCCCATAAACTGTGGAAAATTCTGAGAGAGATGGGAATACCAGACCACCTGACCTGCCTCTTTAGCAATCTGTATGCAGGTCAGGAAGCAGCAGTTAGAACTGGTCATGGAACAACAGACTGGTTCCAAATATGTAAAGGAGTACGTCAAGGCTGTATATTGTCACCCTGCTTATTTAAATTATATGCAGAGTACATCATGAGACATGCTGGACTGGAAGAAACACAAGCTGGAATCAAGATTGCTAGGAGAAATATCAATAACCTCAGATATGCAGATGACACCACCCTTATGGCAGAAAGTGAAGAGGAACTAAAAAGCCTCTTGATGAAAGTGAAAGAGGACAGTGAAAAAGTTGGCTTAAAGCTCAACATTCAGAAAACGAAGATCATGGCAATGGGTCCCATCACTTCATGGGAAATAGATGGGGAAACAGTGGAAACAGTGTCAGACTTTATTTTTTTGGGCTCCAAAATCACTGCAGATGGTGACTGCAGCCATGAAATTAAAAGATGCTTACTCCTTGGAAGGAATGTTATGACCAACCTAGACAGCATATTCAAAAGCAGAGACATTACATTGCCGACTAATGCCTGTCTAGTCAAGGCTATGGTTTTTCCAGTAGTCATGTATGGATGTGAGAGTTGAACTGTGAAGAAGGCTGAGCGCTGAAGAATTGATGCTTTTCAACTGTGGTGTTGGAGAAGACTCTTGAGAGTTCCTTGGACTGCAGGAAGATCCAACCAGTCCATTCTGAAGGAGATCAGCCCTGGGATTGTTTTTGAAGGAATGATGCAAAAGCTGAAACTCCAGTACTTTGGCCACCTCATGTGAAGAGTTGACTCATTGGAAAAGACTGACGTTGGGAGGGATTGGGAGCAGGAGAAGTGGATGACAGAGGATGCGATGGCTGCATGGCATCACGGACTCGATGGACGTGAGTCTGAGTGAAGTCCGGGAGTTGGTGTTGGACAGGGAGGCCTGGTGTGCTATGATTCATGTGGTTGCAAAGAGTCGGACACGACTTAGTAACTGAACTGAACGGAACTGTGATCCTAGTGTGATTAATTTGACTAGTTTTCTGTGAGTATGGTTTCAGTGTGTCTGCCCTCTGATCCCCTGTTGCAACACCTACCATCTTACTTGGGTTTCTCTTACTTTGGGCATGGGGTATCTCTTCACGCCTGCAGCCACTACTCCTTACCTTGGATGAGGGGTATCTCCTCACTGCTGCCCTTCCTGACCTTCCACGTGGGATGGCTCCTCTAGGCCCTCCTGTGCCTGTACAGCCACTGCTCCTTTGACGTGGGGTTGCTCCTCCCGGGTGCCACCCCTGGCCTTGGATGCTGGGTGGCTCCTCCCAGCTGCCACCCCTGACCTCCAACGTGGGGTAGCTCCTCTCGGCCATTCTTGTGCCGTTGCCGCCTGGCATTCTCGGCTGCTGCCCCTGACCTCGGATGTGGGGTAACTCCTCTTGTCCACGCTTAGTGCACCGGTCACAGCCACCTGCTCTTAGTGCGCTGGTCGCAGCCCCCTGTGTTAAGATTACAACCCCTTAATCCTACCCAGCACTGGTCACACTGGAGACCTTGGGAATACCCAACTCCAACCCAGGGGCTTCAGAAGGTTAACCTGCCTCGACCTGCCTAGGATCTGGTCCCTGGGAGGTTGTCACACCTCAGCCTGCTTGGGGGTCCATCAACCTGGGATCCCAGGAAGTTGACCTGCCTCAATCTGCCTAGCGATCTGGTCATTGGGAGGTTGTCATGCCTCAACTTGCTCAGGGATCTGCCAGTCCAGTGGTCCAGGAGGTCAACATGTCTCGACCTGCCCAGGGACCCAATTCTCAGGAGACTGACATGCCTTTATCTGCCTAGTGATTTGATCTTCAGGAGGCTGTTACACCTCAGCTTTCCTTGGGATCTGCACCCTGACCCAGGGACGCCTGGCTCTCAGGTTGCAATGGTACTGGGTAGGATAAGTTTCTGAAAGACTCACCCCAAAGGATGTCCACCGATGGAAATTGAAGGAGGCTGATTAGTTTTTTCCCTTTTTCTTTTTCCTCCCTGTCATCACTGTCGTACAGATGGGAAATTACCAATCCACTTCCCAATAGACACCCTTGAGGTGCCTCCTTGATAACTGGAAGTTGTTCAATCCTCTAACTCTAAAGAGAAGTCACTTAAAATTCTTTCGTGCCACTGTGTGGCCACGGTACCTCTGGGGGAAAAGAAACACTGGGCAGAGGATGGGAGCTTAAATTATAATACTATCCTTCAGCTAGACTTAATCTGCAAAAGACAAGGGAAATGAACAGAGATTTCCTATGTCCAAATATTTTTCCGACTAAGAGATAAGAAGGAACTCTGTCTTAAGTATGGGATTATTGTATGCCCTAAAATGAGCCTACTAGGCAAAAGGTGTTAGGTGCAGACAACCAACAGAAGAGATGCTCCCCCAGCCCAATTATGGCTCCTCTTTTTATGTTTTTTTCTCCTATGCCTGGGCCTGACAAATATAAATTGGGCTAGCCAGGAATGCTGTTTGTTTTATCTGAGATCCCCATTCCAGTCCTCGGAACTTCCTTTGTTCTGTTTTCACGGACATTTCTCTTCCTTATCTTTTAGCCACAACCATTCTGGACTTCTTTTTCCTATTCTAACTACCTCACAATTCCAATCCCAAAGAAAGGCAATATCAAAGAACGTCCAAACTACTGCACAATTACACTCATCTCACATGCTAGCAAAATAACAATCAAAATTCTCCAAGCCAGGCTTCAACAATATAAGAACTGAGAACTTCAAGATGTTCACGTTGGATTTAGAAAAGGCAAAGGAACCAGAGGTCAAATTGCCAACATCCACTGGATGATCAAAAAAGCAAGAGAGTTCCAGAAAAACATCTACTTCTGCTTTATTGACTACGCCAAAACCTTTTACTGTGTGGATCACAATAAACTGTGGAAAATCTTTAAGAGATGGGAATACCAGACCACCTGACCCACGTCTTGAGAAATCTGTATACAGGTCAGGAAGCAACAGTTAGAACTGGACATGGAACAACAGATTGGTTCTAAATCAGGAAAGGTTGACATCAAGTTTGTATGTTGTCACCATGCTTATTTAATGTATATGCAGAGTACATAATGAGAAATGCTGGGCTGGATGAAGCACAAGCTGGAATCAAGATTGTCAGGAGAAATATCAATCACCTCAGATATGCAGACGACACCATCCTTATGGCAGAAGGCGAAGAAGAACTAAAGAGCCTCTTGATGAAAGTGAAAGAGGGGAGTGAAAAAGTTGGCTTAAAACTCAACATTCAGAAAACTAAGATCATGGCATCTGGTCCCGTCACTTCATGGCAAATAGATGGGGAAACAATGGAAACAGTGAGAAATCATATTTGGGGAGCTCAAAAATCAGTGCAGATGGTGATTGCAGCCATGAAATTAAAAGACGTTTACTCCTTGGCAGGAAAGTTACGACCAAATTAGACAAGATATTGAAAAGCAGAGACATTACTCTGCCAACAATGGTGTGTCTAGTCAAGGCTATGGTTTTTCCAGTAGTCATGTATGGATGTGAGAGTTGGATTATAAGGGAAGCTGAGCACCAAAGAATTGAAGCTTTTGAACTGTGGTATTGGAGGACTCTTGAGAGTCCCTTTGACTGCAGGGAGATCCAACCAGTCAATCCTACAGAAAATCAGTCCTGAATATTCATTGGAAGAACTGATGCTGAAGCTGAAACTCCAATACTTTGGCCACCTGATGCAAAGAACTGACTCATTTGAAAAGACCCTGATGCTTAGAAAGATTGAAGGTGTGAGGAGAAGGGGATGACAGAGGATGAGATGGTTAGATGGCATCACTGACTCAATGGACATGAGTTTGAATATGCTCTGGGAGTTGGTGATGGACAGGGAAGCCTGGTGTGCTGCAGTCCATGGGGTTGCAAAGAGTTGGACATGGCTGAGTGACTGAACTGAACTGAACTGAACTGGAGATACAGTACTTCTCCCCAGGTTCACTGGCATAAAGATCTTCACTGAACAAATCTGCATGATTTCTGGCATAGCTCCTAGCTGCATAGATTTTACCCTGGTTTTCTGGTCTTTTAAGAAGTTAACTGGGTTTCTGACAGCCATTTTAAGAAACCAAATTTTGCTTGCAAATGGGTTGCTTTCATTTGCTTTCAAATGAAGAAACCTCACTGATTCAAAAATTTCTACCAATGGTGGTTATAATAGCAGACCTTCAGAGATTGGAGGGAATTTCCACTTGCTTGGAAATAAAGGGAATAAATTAACAACTAATATTAAGGGATAAGACTCTGAACATGCAATGACATAAAAATCATGAAAATATGTGAGGACTCTGGCTCTTTCCATTGCTACTGAACAACTTAAGAGAGAGAGTATTAGAAGTGTAGTTTACAAATTATTTCATGAAATAGAACTCATAAACCTTCTCTATTATGTAGAAAAAATAATTTATTTTTGGAACTATAAGTTCCAGTAGTTACAAAAAAAAACAAAAAAAAAAAACAAAAACAAACAAACAAACAAAAAAAAACATTTTATTGGTGTTGGTGGATTCACAATGGAAGCCTAATTTTGAAATATCTTCTGAACTCCTCCTAATAACCAGAGATCAACTTTGCTAAGCACGAGAAAAATTCACCAATAATATTTCCAACAAAAATTATAAAACAAGATTTCTACATGAGCTCAGGATGCAGATAGAGAGCCTATATGGCCAAACCAGCAAAAGCAAGACCAGAACGCACGCGCACACACACACACACACACACACACACACACACACAAGCAGTTTATTGGTAACACTAGTGGAAGTGACTAAAAAGGGAGGTGATTTGCCTTCTGAGCTTGGAACTCTAAAATTGTCAAAAAGATTAATGCAAAATAAAATACAACCCCCAAAGGGGAAACTAACCTCATGTGGAAACCTGGATGCGTGAATCAAGGAGGGCATCAGGCAAATCTGGGTGTCTTCCTCATAAACCCTAAGTTGCAAATAAGGACAAACAAACAAACAAACAAAAACTCTTACTTATTTAACATAAGAAGGTCAAATAGTGCTGTGCTTTTCAGATATATAAAAACATACTCTACTCCTTAAGGACTGGGCTGGATTTGGATGGGAAACTGCGAAAGGAAACAAATAAGCAGACCAAACACATGGTAAGTAGGAGAGTAGTTTCAGATTTTAAGATAGGAGGCGCTAAAAACAGTGAAACCCCTGAAATCACTATAATAGTAAAATGAAACCTCTAAAGGTAGGAGAATTGGTTTGGAAAAAAAGTTGTGAATGACTAGGAAAAACAAATCTGGAGGCTGAGGAACACATTTATGAATTTTACTTCGCTGTAAAACAAAAATGTCAGGAAAATATTTCATGTTTTAGTTACTCACTGTAACAATCTTAGAGAAAATATAAATCTGGAAAGTTGAAAAGCCACTCTGACTCTTTCCCACCCGTTGCATAGGACCCTCTATCATAGTGAGAGATAATAACATCAAACAAGACAAAATTACTAACTAGAACAGGAATGTTAAGTATGGCAAAAAAAAGTAATACTAAAGGCCATAATTCCTGATGGAATATAGCAATTATCAGTATCAGTGCCCCCAATAAACTAGCAATATTTTTTGAGAAAGAAAGTCATAAACCTAAGAATGTATATAACTTCTCCTAAGGAATACTTTAAAATATTTTAATCAGTATTGCCCTGATACCAAAGCCAGATAAGGACACTGTAACAGAAAAAAAAAAAAAAGAAAAAGAAAAAACTATACACAAATATTCCTGAAATAGATTTAAAAATTCTCAACAAAATCTAGCAAGCCAAATTCTAGAGCACATTAGAAGCATCACAAACCATCAGCAAGTGGCATTTTTCCTTAGATGCAAGAACAGTTCAACATATTCAAATCAATAAATGTGTTAGACCACATTAATGGAATGAAAGGCAAAAATCATATGATCATCTTGATAGATGCAGAAAAAGCATTTGAGAAAATTAAACATCCTTTCATGATAAAAAAAAAAACTCTCAACAAAAGTATATAAAAGAAATATACTTCTACATAATAAAGGCCATATATGATTAAGCTAACATCATACTCAGTGATGAAAGGTTAAAGCTTTTGCTTCATGATCAGGAAGAAGACATCAATGCTCCTTCCTGTCATTTTTGTTTAGTATAGTACTGCAAGCCTTAGCCAAAGTAATTAGGCAAGTAAAGGAAATAGAAGACAAACTGATAAGGAAGATAGAGTTGTCTCTGCAAATGATATGATCTTATATACAGAAAATTCTAAATACTGTACAAAAAGACCATTAGAAGTAATAAACAAATTCAGTAAATTTTCAGGATACAATATCAACATAGGGAAATCAGCTGCAATTCTATACACTAACAATGAAATATTTGAAAAAGAAATAAAACAATCCTATTCATAGTATCATCTAAAACAGCAAAACACTTAGAAATAAATTTGACCAAGGCAGTGGAAGATCCATATATTGAAAACTATAAGACTTTTTTTTTTTTAAAGATTCATATGCTTCTCATTTTTTAAAACGTGTGTTGTTTTATTTTTGTTTAAAGACCCCATTTTATTTTATTTTAATTTTTAGGCCACAATTTTTATATGACCCAAAAACTACAAGTAAGAAAATAAAAAATAACTAAACAGGACTCTATCAAACTAAAAAAGCTTCTGCACAGCAAAATAAACAATTAACAAAATGAAAAGGCAACCAATGGAGTGGAAGAAAATATTTGCAAGTTATCTATCTGACAAGGGGTTAACATCCAAAATATACAAGAAACATACAACTAATAGCAAAACAAACAACAATTCAATTTTAAAATGGACAAAAGACCTAAACAAACATTTTCCCAAAAAGGACAGGTGGATGGCCAACAGGTATGTGAAAAAAGATGCTTAACATTATAAGTCATTGGGAAAATTCAAATCAAATCTATGATGAGATATCACATTACACCTGTTAGAATAGCTATTGTCAAAAAGACAAGAGACAACAAATGTTGATGTGAATATGGAAAAAGGAAGAAAGGGGAACCCTTGTATACTGTTGGTGGGAATGTTAGTCGGTGAATCCACTATGGAAAACGGTATGGAGGTTTCCTCCAGATTTAAAACAGAACTATCATATGATCCAGTACTCCTTTGGTATACCTGTATAGGAAACGAAAATAAGATATTGAAGAGATATCTGTTCTGCCATGTTAATTGCAGCATTACTCACAATAGCCAAGAAAATGAAACAGTCTAAATGTCCGTCTACAGATGAATGGAGAAATATGATATGGAGTAACATATATATATAGGAGAAGGCAATGGCACCTCACTCCAGTACTCTTGCCTGGAAAATCTCATAGACGGAGGAGCCTGGTGGGCTACAGTCCATGGGGGTCGCGAAGAGTTGGACACGACTGAATGACTTCACTTTTACTTTTCACTCTCATGCACTGGAGAAGGAAATGGCAACCCACTAGAGTGTTCTTGCCTGTAGAATCTCAGGAACAGAGGAGCCTGGTAGGCTGCTGTCTCTGGGGTCACACAGGGTCGGACACGACTGAAGCGACTTAGCAGTAGCAGTAATGCTAGTGGCTAAGATGGCAGAGGATGAGGAGATTTTGGTCAAAAGGTATAAACTTCCAGTTAAAGATAAGAAATAGAGGCCCTGAAAAGAGACAAAGAAGGCTACTACATAATGATCAAATGATCAATCCAAGAAGAATTTATAACAATTATAAATATATATGCACCCAACATAGGAGCACCGCAGTATGTAAGGCAAATGCTAACAAGTATGAAAGGGGAAATTAATAATAGTAGGAGACTTTAATATCCAAGTCACACCTACGGATAGAACAACTAAACAGAAAATTGGCAAGGAAACACAAACTTTAAATGATACAATGGAACAGTTAGACGTAATTGATATCTATAGGACATTTCACCCCAAAACAATGAATTTCACCTTTTTCTCAAGTGCACGTGGAACCTTTCCCAGGATAGATCACATCCTGGGCCATAAATCTAGCCTTGGTAAGTTAAAAAAAAATTGAAATCATCTCAAGCATCTTTTCTGATCACAATGTGGTAAGATTAGATGTCAACTACAGGAAAAAAAAACAAAAACTATTAAGAATACAAACGTATGGAGGCTAAATAACACATTTCTGAATAACCAACCAATCACAGAAGAAATCAAAATATGGATAGAAATGAATGAAAATGATAACACAACAACCCCAAACCAATGGGATTCAGTAAAAGCAGTGCGAAGGGAAAGGTTCATAGCAATACAAGTCTAGAAATAGGACAAAAATAAAATAAACACCCTAACTATATACTTAAAGCAACTAAAAAAAGAAGAAATGAAGAACTCCAGGGTTAGTAAAAGGAAAGAGATCATAAAAATTAGGGCAGCGATAAATGCAAAAGAAACAAAGGAGACCATAGCAAAAATCAACAAAGCTAAAAGCTGATTCTTAGAGAAGGTAAATAAAATAGACAAACCATTAGCCAGACTCATCAAGAAAAAAAGGGAGAAGATTCAAATCAACAAAATTAGACATGAAAATGGAGAAATCACAGCAGACAACACAGAAATACAAAGTTTCATAAGAGACTGTTATTGGCAAATATACGCCAATAAAATGGACAACTTGGAAGAAATGGATAAATTCTTAGAAAAGTATAACTTTACAAAACTGAACCAGGAGGAAATAGAAAAATCTTAACAGACTCATCACAAGCACAGAAATTGATACTGTAATCAGAAATCTTCCAGAAAACAAAAGCCCAGGAAAATATGGCTTCACAGCTAAATTCTACCAAAAATTTAGAGAAGAGCTAACACCTATTCTACTCAAACTTTTCCAAAAAATTGCAGAGGAAGGTAAGCTTCCAGACTCATTCTATGAGGCCACCATCATCCTAATACCAAAACAAGACAAAGATACCAAAAAAAAAAAAAAAGAAGAAGAAAAGAAAACTACAGGCCAATATCACTGATGAACAGAGATGCAAAATGCTTAACAAAATTCTAGTAAACAGAATCCAACAACATATTAAAAAGTACATTCATCATGACTAAGTAGGCTTTATCCCAGGGATGCAAGGATTCTTCAATATTCAGAAATCAATCAATACAATACACCACATTAACAAACTGAAAGATAAAAGCCATACGATTATCTCAATAGATGCAGACAAAGCCTTTGACATAATTCAACATCCATTTATGATAAAATCCCTCCACAAAGCAGCATAGAAGGAACATACTTCAACATAATAAAAACCACATATGATAAACCCACAGTAAACATTATCCCCAGTGGTGAAAAATTGAAAGCATTTCCCCTAAAGTCAGGAACAAGACAAGGATATCCACTCTCACCACTACTGTTCAACATAGTTTTGGAAGTTTTAGCCAGAGCAATCAGAGAAGAAAAAGAAATAAAAGAAATCCATATTGGAAAAGAAGCAAAACTCTCACTGTTTGCAGATGACATGATCCTCTGTGTAGAAAACCATGAAGACTCCACCAGAAAATTACTAGAGTTAATCAGTGAATATAGTAAAGTTGCAGGATATAAAATTAATACACAGAAATCCCTTGAATTCCTATACACTAACAATGAGAAAATAGAAAGAGAAATTAAGGAAACAATTCCATTCACCATTGCAATGAAAAGAATAAAATATTTAGGAATCAGTTCAGTTCAGTTCAGTCGCTCAGTCATGTCCAACTCTTTGTGACTCCACGAATCGCAGCACGCCAGGCCTCCCTGTCCATCACCAACTCCCGGAGTTCACTCAGACTCACGCCCATCGAGTCGGTGATGCCATCCAGCCATCTCATCCTCTGTCATCCCCTAATCCCTCCCAGCATCAGAGTTTTTTCCAGTGAGTCAACACTTCGCATGAGGTGGCCGAAGTACTGGAGTTTCAGCTTTAGCATCATTCCTTTCAAAGAAATCCCAGGGCTTATCTCCTTCACAATGGGTTGTTTGGATCTCCTTGCAGTCCAAGGGACTCTCAAGAGTCTTCTCCAACATCACAGTTCAAAAGCATCAATTTTTTGGCCCTCAGAGTGACCTAAAAAAAACAAAAAACCTATATATAGAAAACTATAAAACACTGATGAAAGAAATCAAGATGACACAAATAGATGGAGTAGTATACCATGTTCATGGATTGGAAGAGTCAATATAATGAAAATTAGTATACTACCCAAAGCAGTCTATAGATTCAATGCAATCCCTATCAATCTACCAATGGTAATTTTCAGAGAACTAGAACATATAACTTCACAATTTATATGGAAATACAAAAAACCTCTAATAACCAAAGCAATCTTGAGAAAGAAGAATGGAACTGGAGGAATCAACCTGCCTGACTTCAGGCTATACTATAAAGCTACAGTCATCAAGACAGTATGGTACTGGCACAAAGACAGAAATATAGATCAATGGAACAAAATAGAAAGCCCAGATCAATGCAGCTATGGACACCTTATCTTTGACAAAGTGGGCAAGAATATACAATGGTGAAAAGACAATCTCTTTAGCAAGTGGTGCTGGGAAAACTAGTCAACCACTTGTAAAAGAATGAAACTAGAACACTTTCTAACACCATACACAGAAATAAACTCAAAATGGGTTAAAAACCTAAACATAAGATCAGAAACTATATACCTCCCAGAGAAAATCATAGGCAAAATACTCTCTGACATAAATCACAGCAGGATCCACTATCACCCACCTCCCAGAGTAATGGAAATAAAAGCAAAAATAAACAAATGGGACCTAACTAAAATTAAAAGCTTTTGCACAGCAAAGGAAACTATAAGCAAGGTGAAAAGACAGCTTTCAGAATTGGAGAAAATAATAGCAAATGAAGCAACTGACAAAGAATTAATCTCAAAAATATACTAGCAGGTCCTGCAGTTCAATTTCAGAAATATAAATGATCCAAATAAAAAATGGGCCAAAGAACTAAACACATTTCTCCAAAGAAGACATACAGATGGCTAACAAACATATGAAAAGATGCTTAACATCACTCATTATCAGAGAAATGCAAATCAAAGCCGTAATGAGGTACCATCTCACGTTGGTCAGAATGGCTGCTATCCAAAAGTTTACAAACAATAAATGCTGCAGAGGGTGCAGAGATAAAGGAAACCTCTTACACTGTTGGTGGGTATGCAAACTAGTACAGCCACTATGGAAAACAGTGTGAAGATTCCTTGAAAAATTGGAAGTAGAACTGCTATATGACCCAGCAATCCCACTGCTGGGTATACTTACTGAGAAAACCAGAATTGAAAGAAACATGTGTACCCCAATGTTCATCACAGCACTGTTTACAATAGCCAGGACATGGAAGCAACCTAGATGTCCATCAGCAGATGACTGGATAAGAAAGCTGTGGTACATATACACAATGGAATATTACTCAGCTATTAAAAAATGCATTTGAATCAGTTCTAATGAGGTGGATGAAATTGGAGCCTATTGTAAAGAGCAAAATAAGTCAGAAAAAGAACAGTATTACAGTATATTAATACATATATATGGAATTTGGAAAGATGGTAATGATGACCCCATATGCGAAACAGCAAAAGACACACAGATGTAAAGAACAGATTTTAAGACTCTGTGACAGAAGGTGAGGGTGGGATGACTTGAGAGAATAGCATTGAAACATGTATATTATCATATGTGAAACAGATCGCCAGTCCAGGTTCAGTGCATGAAACAGGGTACTCAAGACTGGTGCACTGGGATGATCCTGAGGGATGGGATGAGGAGGGAGGTGGGAGGGAGGTTCAGAATGGGGAACATATGTACACCTGTGGCTGATTCATGTGAATATATGGCAAAAACCACCACAATATTGCAATGTATTAGCCTCCAATTAAAATAAATAAAAAATAAAGATAAGTAATAAAGTTCTGGGGATCTAATATACAGCATGGAGAGTATAGTTAACAATATTGTACTATGTACTTGACAGTAGTTGAGAGAGCAGATCTTGAATGTTCTCACCACAAAAGAAAAAAAAGGAAATTTTGTGAGGTGATGACAGTTTTTGATGATTATTTTGCAGTATACTCTGCAAAATATATATGCATCAAATCATCATGTCATATACAATAAAGAGTGTCAAATGTCAATTATATTTCAATAAAGCTGGAATACAATACTTATTTACTTATTAATACTTATTAATACTAAATTGAGAAATGAAAAATAAATTGGTAACATTGCTTTCATGATCTTGAAAAAATTAAAATCATTAAATTTAATAAGAACCTAAGACCTATAGAGAAAGGTATAAATTCTGTTAACAGAGCAAAAACTAGTTTTAACAGGTGAATAGTGCATACTACGTTTTCCTGTCTCTTGGTTGTGAGAATGATTTATTGTATAATGATTCAAGTAAATTTTACATATCATACACATTGAAAACAATTCTAAGTAAAAAATCCTCTATCTTAAACAGCATTCATTCTTAAAGTTACATAGAAGGAAAAGTGCTTTGAAGACTTAAGAAATAAGTGACAAAATAGTGATGAATAGTCAGTGTACTTTTCAGTTATCAGAGCATATAGCTCTAAAGTTGGTGACCTGTGGAACTGACTGTTCAGTCCAGAAATAGATTTCCCAAAATGCCATCCTACTACATGAGGAATATGATATTTCAATTCAGGGGGATATTAGAAATAAAATGATTTCAGCTATGCATTTAAAAGACTGTAAAACTGAAGTGCTATTTAAACTATTTACAAAATCAGTTCCAGATGAATTAAAACAGAAAACAAAAATCAGTGATCCATTCTTTGGAAGAGAATGGTAAAAACACAAAAGCAAAAAAAAAACAATGTATTTAACTATGTAAATATGAAAATCCTTCGGGTGGCAAAACATACTATACAAAGTCATTAAAAAGATTGATTTGAAAAAATCTTGAAACAAAATGACAGATCAGGTATGATATTTACAGTATGAGAACTTATAGTCTATAGACAGATATGTAAGCCAATGTAAAATTGGATAAGGCATGTGAATTCACAGAAAATGATCAAGAAAAACATAAAAAGTTGGATAAAAGCACCAGAATTCAGGAAAATGCAACTGAAATAATGAGATATTGCCTTGTAATTTTTACATTGGAAAACAAGGAAAGATACCCATTTGAAGGCAGAGTTCCAAAGAATCGGAAGGAGAGAAAAGAAGGCCAACTAAGCAAGCAATGCAAAGAAATAAAGAAAAACAATCAAATGGGAAAGGTTAGAGATGTCGTCAAGAAAATTAGAGATACCAAGGGAAAACATCATGCAAAGACGGACACAATAAAGGTGGCAAGAGTACACAGAAGGACTATATAAAAAAGACCGTAATGAGCCAGATAATCACGATGGTGTGATTACTCACCTAGATAGAGACAGACATCGTGAAGTGTGAAGTCAAGTGGGCCTTAGGAAGCATCACTATGAACAAAGCTAGTGGAGGTGATGGAATTCCAGTCGAGCTATTTAGAACCCTAAAAGATGATGCTAGAAAATGCTGCATGCAATATGCCAGGAAAATTGGAAAATTCACAGTGGCCGCAGGACTGGAAAGGGTCCGTTTTGTTTCCAGTCCCAAGGAAAGGACATACCAAAGAATGTTCAAACTACTCCACAATTGCACTCATTTCACATGCTAGCAAAGTAATGCTCACAATTCTCCAAGCAAGTCTTCAACAGTAGGTGAACCGAGAACTTCCAGATGTTCAAGCTGGATTTAGAAAAAGCAGAGGAACCAGAGATCAGACTACCAACATCTGTTGGATCAGAAAAAAAGCAAGAGAATTCCAGAAAACATCTACTTCTGCTTTATTGACTATGCTAAAGCCTTTGACTGCATGGATCAGATAAAACTGTGGAAAATTCTTAGAGTTAGGAATATCAGATCATCTTCCCGGCCTCCTGAGAAATCTGTATGCATGTCAAGAAGCAACAGTTAGAACCAGACATGGAACAACAGACTGGTTCCAAATGGGGAAAAGAGAATGTCAGGGCTGTATATTGACACACTGCTTATTTAACTTACATGCAGAGTACATCATCCAAAATGCTTGGCTAGATGAAGCACAAGCTGGAATCAAGTTTGCTATGAGAAACATCAATAACCTCAGATATGCAGATCCTACAGATATAAACACCCACACCCATATATACACCCATATACACTCCCATACCCATATAGCAGAAAGTGAAGAAGAACTAAAGAGCTTCTTGAAAGTGAAAGAGGAGAGTGAAAAAGCTGGCTTAAAACTCAACATTCAAAAAAATGAAGATCATGGCATCTGGTTCCATCACTTCATGGCAAATAGATGGGGAAACAGGGAAACAGCAAGAAACTTTATTTTCTTGGTCTCCAAAATCACTACAGGTGGTGACTGCAGCAATGAAATTAAAAGATACTTGCTCCTTGGAAGAAAAGCTATGACCAACCTAGACAGCATATTAAAAAGCAGAGACATTACTTTGCCAATAAAAATTCATATAGTCAAGGCTATGGTTTTTCCAGTCATCATGTATGGATATGAGAGCTGGACCATAAAGAAAGTTTGGTGCTAAAGAATTAATGCTTTTGAACTGTGGTGTTGGAGAAGACTCTTGAGAGTCCCTTGGACTGCAAGGAGATCAAACCAGTCAATCCTCAGGAAAATGAGTCCTGAATATTCATTGGAAGGACTGATGCTGAAGCTGAAGCTCCGATACTTTGGCCACATGATGCGAAGAGATGACTCATTAGAAAAGGTCCTAATGCTGGGAGAGATTGAAGGCAGGAGGAGAAGGCGAGGATAGAGTTTGAGATGATTGAATGGCATCACCAGCTCTATGGACCTGAGTGTGAATGGTCTCCAGGAGATGGTGATGGACTGGGTAGCCAGGAGTGCTTCAGTCCATTGGGTCACAAAGAGTTGGACATGACAGAGTGACTAAACAAAAAGAACATTGGAAAAAGTTGAAAATATATGCAGTTGGTGGTGTAGGGGAAAATATACTATCATATACACTAGATAGAAACTGAAATTTTATATGCTATTAGGAAAGTAATTTTGCAACATTCTTTAAGGAAAACAATGCTTATGCCCATCAACAGAGTAGCAGTCACTCCTGGAAATCTACCTATTCTTTAGAAATAAATCTACCAGTTGAAAAGGTTATGTGCTCACAGACATCTATTGAGGGAAAAATTTTAAGAAAATTAATGATCAGTGATCAGTCCTGGGTGTTCTTTGGAAGGAATGATGCTAAAGCTGAAACTCCAGTACTTCGGCTACCTCATGCAAAGAGTTGACTCACTGGAAAAGACCCTGATGCTGGGAGGGACTGGGGGCAGGAGGAGAAGGGAACGACAGAGGATGAGATGGCTGGATGGCATCACTGACTTGCTGGACGTGAGTTCGAGTGCACTCTGGGAGTTAGTGATGGAGGCCTGGCATGCTGCAAGTCATGGGGTCGCAAAGAGTCGGACATGACTGAGTGGCTGAATTGAACTGAACTGAACAAAGAAATGTTTAAATAGTGTTATATGACTATCATGAATATTATACAGCTATTAACAAGAATGAATTAGGACTCTAAGAGTAGACCAGTCTGAGGTTGGAGATGTGTCAGAGTTTGTAAGATATTATGAAGGAAAGTAAAATGTTCATCAACAAAATGAACAGGCAAGCTACTGAATGGGAGAAAATACTTGGAAGTCACATATTGGATAAGGGTTAATATCCAAAATACATAAAGAACTCAGAGAATTCAACAAAAAGAAACTAAAAAATCCCCAACAATCCAACTAAAAATTGGGCTGAGAATCTGGATTGATATTTTTCTAAAGAAGACATACAGGTGGCCAACAGTTTCAAAAAACATGTTCAACATCACTAATCATGAGAGAAAGCAAATCAAAACCACAGTGAAATATCAACTCACACCTGTTAGAATCATTTTAGTTCAGTTACTCAGTTGTGTCCGACTCTTTGCAACCTCATGAACTGGAGGACACCATGCTTCCCTGGCCATCAACAACTCCCAGAGCTTACACAAACTCATGTCCATTGAGTCTGTAACACCATGCAACCATATCAAACTCTATTGTCCCTTCTCCTCCTGCCTTCAATCTTTCCCAGAATCAGGGTCTTTTCTAATCAGTCAGCTTTTTGAATCAGGTGGCCAAAGTACTGGAGCTTCAGCTTCAGCATTAGTCCTTTCAATGAATATTCAGGACTGATTTCCTTTAGGATGGACTGGTTGGATCTCCTTGCAGTCCAAGGGACTGTCAAGAGTCTTCTCCAACACCACAGTTCAAAAGCATCATTTCTTTGGCCCTCAGCTTTCTTTATGGTCCAACTCTCACATCCATACATGAATACTGGAAAAACCATGGCTTTGAATATATGAATTTTTATTGGCAAAGTAATGTCTCTGCTTTTTAATATGCTGTCTAGGTTGGTCATAGCTTTTCTTTCAATGAGCAAGCATCTCTTAATTTCATAGCTGCAGTCACATCTGCAGTGATTTTGGAGCCCAGGAAAATAAAGTCTCTCACTGTTTCTATTGTTTCCCCATCTGTTTGCCATGAAGTGATGGGACCGGATGTCATGATCTTTGTTTTTTGAATGTTGAGATTTAAGCCAGCTTTTTCACTTACCTCTTTCACTTTCATCAAGAGACTCTTTAGATCCTCTTTGCTTTCTGCCATAAGGGTGGTGTCATCTGCATATCTTAGGTTATTGACATTTCTCCCTGTAATCTGGTTAGAATGGTCATTATCAAAATGAAAAGAAAGAATAAGTTCTGGTAAGGATGTAGAGAAAAGGCAATCCTGGTACACTCTTGATTGGAATGTAAATTGCTATAGCCACTATGGAAAACAATACAGGGGTTTCTCAAATATTCAAAAATAGAATTATAATATGATCCACTAATTCCACTTCTGGGTATTTATCTGAAGAAAATAAAATACTAACTTGAGAAGATATATGCACTACCATGTTCATTGCAGCATTATTTGCAATTGCCAAGATATGAAAACAACCTTACTGTACACTAGTGGATGAATGGATAGAGTATGTATATATATATAGTATATTTGTGTCAGTATCATAAAGTCTTGCTTCTTTATTCCCACTTAGAAATATTATATTATTGGAAATTATTAATGCTGCTGCTGCTGCTAAGTCGCTTCAGTCGTGTCCGACTCTGTGCGACCCCAGAGATGGCAGCCCACCAGGCTCCCCCGTCCCTGGGATTCTCCAGGGAAGAACACTGGAGTGGGTTGCCATTTCCTTCTCCAATGCATGAAAGTGAAAAGTGAAAGTGAAGTCGTTCAGTCGTGTCTGACTCAGCGACCCCATGGACTGCATCCTACCAGACTCCTCCATCCATGGGATTTTCCAGGCAGGAGTACTGGAGTGGGGTGCCATTGCCTTCTCTGATTACTGACATTGACCTCATTTATCCACAGATAAAAACTTATGGGTATTCAATTGAAATGTAAAGAATCCTTGTATTCATGAGGTCAATGTCAGTATGAGTGGACTTTGATATTTCTTTAACTCATTTCAATACTTTATATGTGCATGGAACATCTAAGTAACAAAAGATAAGATTTATTGTATGACCAATCACATCTCCCAAGTTCCCAGGAAGGTAAAGAAAAAAAAAAATTTTTTTTTTGGGGGGGGGGGACTGTATTGTACAAAGGTAAAGCAATAGATTTAATCAGATCCTGTATAAAACAATGTGACTTACATCCAAATACTTCAGGTAAAAGAAAGAAAAATGTTATTTTAAGAGCTAATATTTTAATTCCTCATAAGCATGGAGCCACTTTGTACAAGAAATAAATTTATAAGCATTGTTGAGTGTGGTCTTAATCTCTTAAGTATAGAAGGAAACAGAATAAAAAGAAATAGCTGAATTCCGGAAGTAAATCAACAGAAATATACAAGGATGAGAAAAGAGAATAGGTAGGTGGTTGGAGAGTAAGAATATATAATAAAACATGGCAAGAGGCCACCAATTTTGGAGAATTCAACCAGTGAAAAATTCTATGTGTTGGTAAAATATAAGGGTGCAAAGAGCTTTTAATGAAAAACATACTTTATATCCCAGGGCCACAATGTTTAGCTTTGTGACCTCTGCTTTAAATTTGTGTATTTCAGTTTCTTCACGTGGAAAAAAAAAGTCATTATAGTATCTACCTCCTGGGTTTGTTATGGGAATAAAATGAGCTAAAACATATGAATCACTTATGCTGATGCATAGTAGATGTCATGTGGATTGAGTTGGGTTTATTATTTTTGTTTATGTGAAGCTACTGATGTTGCTGCAAGTAAAGCCTTGTGTTACTTCTAAATTTTCAGTAAAATCTACTGCAAACATAAATGAATTATGTGACTAGCTGGGGTGGAGGTAGCAAATCATAACAGAAGCTGTATAACTTGGCTTTACTGGCTTTATGCTAGAGACAATAGAAGAACTGAAACATAAATGGTAACGTTTAATCAGTCAAAAACTCCAGAGCTGGAACTGACCCTGCTAATATAAGGTGTGGGTAATTTATAGACATTTGGAGGGAAGTTTTGGACTTCTTGTTTAGTTGCTATGTTGTGTCCGACTCTTTTGTGACCCCATGAACTGTAGCCCGTCAGTCTCCTTTGTCCATGGGATTTCCTAGGCAAGGATATTGGAGTGGGTTGCCATTTCCTTTTCCAGGGGATTGATCAAGGGATCAATCACAACCCAGGGATCGAACCCATGTCTCCCGCATTGCAGGCAGATCCTTTACTTTGAGCCACCAGCTAAGCCTGTTTTGGACTGCTCACCCTATTATATAAGATGGAGATTCAAATCAATTTGTTGAAAACATCAAAGAAATAATTTTTTGAGTAAAAATTATATAATTTCTTTATTAAAGTTAATCATTCACTTTATTCAAGAAACAAATTGAAAATTTAATCTGTTAATGTGCTGTGCTATGAACTAGGCATTTACTTAATTTCTGCTTTCAAAAATCTCAAACTTAATGAAAAAGAAAGATAGGAAAAATTGCAAACTATAGTATATTTTTAACTTAGGAGTATTCAGCTAGCTATATACTTTCTACTATAGCAAGCAAAATCAGACCAAATGACAAGATGATATCAAAACACTTATCAGTTCAGTTCAGTCGCTCAGTCGTGTCCAACTCTGAGACCCCATGAATAGCAGCATGCCAGGCCTCCCTGTCCATCACCATCTCCCGGAGTTCACTCAGACTCACGTCCATCGAGTCAGTGATGCATCCAGCCATCTCATCCTCTGTCATCCCCTTCTCCTCATGCCCTCAATCCCTCGCAGCATCAGAGTCTTTTCCAATGAGTCAACTCTTCGCATGAGGTGGCCAAAGTACTGGAGTTTCAGCTTTAGCATCATTCCTTCCAAAGAAATCCCAGGACTGATCTCCTTCAGAATGGACTGGTTGGATCTCCTTGCAGTCCAAGGGACTCTCAAGAGTCTTCTCCAACACCACAGTTCAAAAGCATCAGTTCTTCCGCACTCAGCCTTCTTCACAGTCCAACTCTCACATCCATACATGACCACAGGAAAAAACATAGTTTTGACTAGACGGACCTCAGTCGGCAAAGTAATGTCTCTGCTTTTGAATATACTATCTAGGTTGGTCATAACTTTTCTTCCAAGGAGTAAGCGTTTTTTAATTTCATGGCTGCAGTCACCATCTGCAGTGATTTTGGAGCCCAAAAGAATAAAGTCTGACACTGTTTCTACTGTTTCCCCATCTATTTCCCATGAAGTGATGGGACCGGTTGCCATGATATTCATTTTCTGAATGTTGAGCTTTAAGCCAACTTTTTTCCTCTCCTCTTTCATTTTCATCAAGAGGCTTTTTAGTTCCTCTTCACTCTCTGCCATAAGGGTGGTGTCATCTGCATATCTGAGGTTATTGATATTTCTCCCGGCAATCTTGATTCCAGCTTGTGCTTCTTCCAGTCCAGCGTTTCTCATGATGTACTCTGAATAGAAGTTAAATAAGCAGGGTGACAATATACAGCCTTGACGTACTCCTTTTCCTATTTGGAACCAGTCTAGTTCTAACTGTTGCTTCCTGACCTGGATACAGATTGCTCAAGAGGCAGGTCAGGTGGTCTGGTATTCCCATCTCTTTCAGAATTTTCCACAGTTTATTATGATCCACACAGTCAAAGGTTTTGGCATAGTTAATAAAGCAGAAATATATGGTTTTCTGGAACTCTCTTGCTTTTTCCATGATCAAGCATATGTTGGCAATTTGATCTCTGGTTCCTCTGCCTTTTCTAAAACCAGCTTGAACATCAGAAAGTTCATGGTTCACATATTGCTGAAGCCTGGCTTGGAGAATTTTAAGCATTACTTTACTAGCATGTGAGATGAGTGCAATTGTGCGGTAGTTTGAGCATTCTTTGGCATTGCCTTTCTTTGGGATTGGGATGAAAACTGACCTTTTCCAGTCCTGTGGCCACTGCTGAGGTTTCCAAATTTGCTGGCATATTGAGTGCAGCACTTTTGCAGCATCATCTTTCAGGATTTGAAACAGCTCAACTGGAATTCCATCACCTCCACTAGCTTTGTTTGTACTGATGCTTTCTAAGGCCCACTTGACTTAACATTCCAAGATGTCTGGCTCTAGATTAGTGATCACATCATCATGATTATCTTCATTGTGAAGATCTTTTTTGTTTAATTCTTCCATGTATTCTTGCCACCTCTTCTTAACATCTTCTGCTTCTCTTAGGTCCATACCATTTCTGTCCTTTATCAAGCCCATCTTTGCATGAAATGCTCCCTTGGTATCTCTAATTTTCTTGAAGAGATCTCTAGTCTTTCCCATCTGTTGTTTTCCTCTATTTCTCTGCATTGGTTGCTGAGGAAGGCTTTCTTATCTCTTCTTGCTATTCTTTGGAACTCTGCATTCAGCTGCTTATATCTTTCCTTTTCTCCTTGGCTTTTCACCTCTGTTCTTTTCACAGCTATTTGTAAGGCCTTCCCAGACAGCCATTTTGCTTTTTTGCATTTCTTTTCCATGCGGATGGTCTTGATCCTTGTCTCCTGTACAATGTCACGAACCTCATTCCATAGTTGATCAGATACTCTATCTATCAGATCTAGATCCTTAAATCTATTCCTCACTTCCACTGTATAATCATAAGGGATTTGATTCAGGTCATACCTGAATGGTCTAGCGGTTTTCCCTACTTTCTTCAATTTAAGTCTGAATTTGGTAATAAGGAGTTCATGATCTGAGCCACAGTCAGCTCCTGGTCTTGTTTTTGTTGACCATATAGAGCTCCTCCATCTTTGGCTGCAAAGAATAGAATCAATCTGATTTCGGTGTTGACCATCTTGTGATGTCCATGTGTAGAGTCTTCTCTTGTGTTGTTGGAAGAGGGTGTTTGCTATGACCAGTGCATTTTCTTGGCAAAACTATTAGTCTTTGCCCTGCTTCATTCCACATTCCAAGGCCAAATTTGCCTGTTACTCCAGGTGTTTCTTGACTTCCTACTTTTGCATTCCAGTCCCCTATAATGAAAAGGACATCTCTTATGGGAGTTAGTTCAAAAAGGTCTTTTAGGTCTTCATAAAACCGTTCAGCTTCAGTTTCTTCAGCGTTACTGTTTGGGGCATAGACTTGGATAACTATGATATTGAATGGTTTGCCTTGGAGACGGACAGAGATCATTCTGTCATTTTTGAGATTGCATCCAAATACTATATTCAATATTAATTATATTGAATAACTATCATGTATGCAACATTGCAAATTATTTAGCAGAAATAAAACATAGAAAAACATAAGTTATGATAAACAACCCCAAGAGATGGTTCTTTTAAAAGTTTTATAATGCAAACTTTTAGAATATTTTCTTATGTTCACAACAGAGGAGACTGTGAAGACACGATTTTTAAAAAGAAACATAACTGTAGATACACTATCAATTTAAAAATCACAATTAAAGTCTATGAACAAATTGCAAGAACAAATGTAAAAACTCACCAAACTTTATAAACCTTTCAATTACCATAAAAATAAAAATTTATTAGAATAAAAGTATTTAAAAAAAAAAAAACCACCAATACTTAAATGCTATCTGTTCCCCAGGCAAACACTTATTAAGTTAAATAAGATAAAGAGGAATATTTTTAAAGTCAAATTTCACCAAATAACCAGGGGCAGATAATTTTCATGTTATAGAATTTACTATGAGAATTAGTGAAGGTGACTCAATTCATTTTACAAGGCTAATGTGTTCTGGGTACTCAAATTAAATAAGGACAGTTTGAGAAAATAAAAATAGAATCATCTTCACTTACAAATGTAAATGTTCACTGACAAGCAAAAACTATGTCTACAGTATTATCAAATCAAATACATGAAATAGGAAAAAAATGATAAAATAAATTAAAAAAAATGTTTCTCTTGGATTTAATTTTAAATTATTTATGTATCTTATATATTATGTTGGAGAAGGAAATGGCAACCCACTCCAGTATTCTTGCCTGGAGAATCCCATGGATGGAGGAGCTTGGTGGGCTACAGTCCACGGGTCACAAAGAGTCAGACACGACTGAGCAACTTCCCTTCACTTAGATATTATGTATATGCTATATACATTAACATGATAATATAGAGAGAATATATGTTTAATTATGGAATAAGATAGCTCATATTCAACAAGATTGTAAAAAGATACCAACAAAATTTTTAAGAACTTTAAGTTAAAATATTATTTCTAAAGCCACAATAAATAGGCTTAAAATAAAAAGAAACACAAGGTGAAAATACCTTTAACAGATGTAACATATACAAAATGGATACAGGAAGAATATTTTGATATGCAAAAAACTACAAATCCACAAGAAGAAAAACAGAATATTGAATATAGATTATTAACAGATTACTTAAAAATAGTTTATATGTGCTTGAAATAATTTAAACAAATGCTTAGTCTTTATGGAAATTAAGAAATTCAAATGGGACAACCTATTGTTTTGTAGAAGTTTAATTTAAATTTTGATTAAAAATAAAGCTTAGTAAGAGTAGGGAAACTACTACTTTTTTTTTTTTTTTTTCTTTCCTAGAGCTCCTTGTCCTATAGTGGGTTCTTGCTGATTATTTTACAAAGAGTCGTGCATGTATGTTCATGTCCACCTTCTCATTTCCTTTGCCCAACAGCATTCCCTTTTGGTAACCATAAGGTGCTTTGCTATGTTATGAGGTCATTTCTTTTTGGTAAAGAAGTTCATTTGTATCCATTTTTAGAAACCAGAAATATCATATGATACTTGGCTTCCTTTGTCTTACTTCCTTCACTTAGTGTGATCATCTCTACTTCCTTCCTTGTTGCTGGACATAGCATGATGTCACCCTTTTTATGGGGGAGCTATAACTGCTCTGTGTGCATATACTACATCTTGTTTACCCATTCATCTGTCCTTACCCACTTAGGCTTCATCCATGTATTGGCTATTGTACATAATACTGCCATGAACATTGGGTGCATCTGTCTTTTAAAATTATGGTTTTCTCTGGATCTGTGCCGAGGACTGGGATTGCAGGGCCTGTGGTACTTTGCGAAGAGTTGACTCATTGGGAAAGACCCTGAAGCTGGGAGGCATTGAGGGCAGGAGGAGAAGGGGACGACAGAGGATGAGATGGTTGGATGGCATCACTGACTCGATGGACGTGAATCTGAGTGAACTCCTGGAGTTGGTGACGGACAGGGAGACCTGGCATGCTGTGATTCATGGGGTCACAAAGAGTCGGACATGACTGAGTGACTGAACTGAACTGATGGTACTTTGCTCTTTACTTTTTAATGACCCTTCGTCCTGTTCTCCTTCGTCGACTTAATGACTTTAATTCCCACCAACAGGGAGGAGGGTTCTTTTACCCTCCATTCCCTCTGCAGCATTTATTGTCATAGATTTTCTATGCTGACCACGCTGATGTGTGAGGTGATGCCACTTCTGACTCACAATTCTCTAGTGCTTATAGATACTGAACATCTTTTCATGTGCTTCATGGCCATCTCTATGTCTTCTTTGGAGAAAGGTCCATTTAAATCTTGTGCCCCTATTTGACTGGGTTGTTTCTTTGATATTGAGATGCATAAGCTGTTTGTATGTTTTGGAGAGAAATTCCTCGTGGGTGTCTCTGTTTGCACATATTAGTTTCATTATGGGGTTTGTCTTTTTGTTATGTTTATGGCTTCCTTTGCTGTGCAAGTGCTTTTAAGGGGAGTTAGGTCCCATTTATTTTTATCCTTTTCATTTGTTTATTTTTGTTTTATTTTTCATGATTCTAAGAGGTAGGTCAAAGAAAAACTTGCCCCATTTTATGTCAAAGTGTGTTCTGCTTTTTCCCTAAAGAGTTCATATTATCTGTCCTTTTATTTAGGTTTTTAATCTATTTGGAGTTTATTTTTGTGTATGCTGTTAGGGAGTATTCTAATTTCATTCTCATGACCATTTCTTAAAAAACCTGCACACGGTTCTTCATAGTGGCTGCTACTAACCCACCTTTTCACTAACAGTGTGGGAGGGTCCTCTTTTTTCCACTTTTATATAGTAACAAGGTAAAGTGATGCAGCTTCTCTGGAGGACAATTTATTAAAAATAAAATGAAAATGATAGACCCTATGAATAATAATTTTCCTGTCTTTTCCTAGATAAATTATAGAATATGCTGTGTAAAAGTTAACAATTATTCTAGCTGTTTGTAGTGACATAATATTATATATGAAATCAATGTGCATCTGTACTAGAGAAGAACTACACAAAGAGTGTTCAACTCTTTTGAGACCCCACAGACTGTAGACTGCCAAGCTCCTCTGTCCATGGGATTTCCTAGGTAAGAATACTGAGGTGGGTTGCCATTTCCTTCTCCAGGGGATCTTCCTGACCCAGGGATATCCTGGAAAAAGAAATGGTAACCCACTCCAGTATTCTTGCCTGGGAAATCCCATGGATAGAGGAGCCTGGTAGGCTACAGTCCATGGGGTCACTTAAGAATTGGACAGAACTTAGCAACTAAAACAACATAGTGCGCTATGTATGCCATGTAGATTTTTCAATTGAGATAGACATAGGATTGTCATTGATGTACCGCTAGGAAGTATTGCTGGGAGCAAAAGGAAGTATCAGGTTAACAACAATGTTATGCTATATTTAATGTAAAACAAGTACCTCTCAAATGCTTAAAAAGGTGTATGTGTGGAATGTTATCTACAATATATGTTGTTTTTGAACATACCAGAATTTCTAAATGCATAGAGAAAGCCTGAGTGTAGTTAACACCAAAATGATATCACTGGCTATTATTCATAAGGAATGAGAGTTGAATTTATATACAGTACAATATTTCAGTGTTTATAGAAGAAAAATGTTTTCATAGTTTACTTGTGTGAATAAAACATGAAAACTCTGTGCTCCTTCTTAGACACATACACACACAGGTGCACATACAAAAATAGATTTTTTATATATCTGCATCCCTACCTATGGGCTTTCCCAATGGCTCAGTGGTAAAAAATACACCTGCAATGCAGGAGATGCAGGAGATGTGAGTTTGACCCCTGGGTGGAGAAGACCCCTGGAGGAGGGCATGGCAATCTGTTCCAGTATTCTTGCCTGGAGAATCCTATGGACAGAGGAGCCTGGCAGGTTACAATACATAGGGTCACAAAGTTAGACACAATTGAAGCAACTGAGTAAGCTCACATGCATCCCTACCTACAGTGTCACAGTGTGTCCACAGTAAAAACACATATATGTATATACATATATTCAACAAATATTTATTGACTGCATACTACATACTAGACACTATTTTTGGCACCCCATATCAACAAACAAACAAACAAACAAAAAGAAAATCTCTGTCTTCATGAACCCTAATTTTTAACTTTTAATGTAAATGTATGTTCAGAAAAGCTGGCTTAAGAAGAGTTTATTAATTAAATTTCAGTCAGAAGCCAAATTGGCTCTACTGTATATGTGTAAGATATCACAGCTAGTGTTTTCCCCTTTAATTTAGAAGGTGATTTGAAAGAAAAATGAGAAAGAGTAAACAGGACTTTTTACCTCTAGATTTGAAATTTTTATTAGTATCACTCTTTCCACCAAAATAAGCCCATTCATCTTTGCTACTCCAATCTTATAGAATAATTTTAGCATTCAGATGTTGTTCAGTAACTTTCTATTAAAACCATACATTATCTCAAGTCATCAAATGCTTCCCAGGTAAAGATATATAGACAGGTAGGTAGGTAAATACATAGAGATCATGTCTGTTATTTTTCGAGCCTATGAAATTCTCAGAAGAGAAGTTTAAAGAAAGAAAATGTAATATTGTGATGGTAGAGGTATTCCTATTAAGTCTAAGATCTTTTTATTACATGTCTTTCTGAAATTGAATTCTGGAGATTCTTATATACTATAATGGGATAAAACTCCATGGATAACAGTCACTGATTTAGAGATTCTGTTTCCAAGAAGATAAAGCCAAAGATGATCATGACATCTATGCATATTGGATTCCCTACATATTATTTGTAAATGGAGATCCATGACTTTGTACAGGATGCAGTGATCAAGACCATCCCCAAGTAAAAGAAATGCAAAAAGACAAAATGGTTGCCTGAGGAGGCCTTACAAACAGTTATGGAAAGAAGAGAAGTGAAAGGCAAAGGAGAAAAAAAAGATATACCCATTTGAATGCAAAGTTCCAAAGAATAGCAAGGAGAGATAAGAAAGCCTTCCTCGGTGATCAATAAAGAGGTAGAGGAAAACATTAGAATGGGAAAGACTAGAGATCTCTTCAAGAAAATTAGAGATGCCAAGGGAAGAATTCATGCAAAGATGAGTGCAATAAAGGACAGAAATTGTATAGACCTAACAGAAGCAGAAGATATTAAGAAGAGGTGTCAAGAATACACAGAAGAACTATACAAAAAAGATCTTCATAATCCAGATAATCACGATGGTGTGATCACTCACTTCAGTTCCAGTTCAGTTCAGTCACTCAGTCGTGTCCGACTCTTTGCAACCCCATGAACTGTAGCATGCAAGGCCTCCCTGTCCATCACCAACTCCTGGAATTTACTCAAACTCACATCTATTGAGTCAGTGATCCCATCCAACCATCTCATCCTTTATCATCCCTTTCTCCTCCATCCTTCAGTCTTTCCTAGCATCAGGGTCTTTTTCCAATGAGTTGGTTCTTAACATCAGGTGGCCAAAGTATTGGAGTTTCAGCTTCAACATCAGTCCTTCTAATGGATAGTCAGGACTGATTTCCTTTAGGATGGACTGGCTGGATCTCCTTGCAGTCCAAGGGATGCTCAAGAGTCTTCTCAACACCACAGTTCAAAAGCATCAATTCTTCTCAACACCACAGTTCAAAAGCATCAAGCTTTCTTTATAGTCCAACACTCACATCCATACATGACTACCGGAAAAACCATAGCTTTGACTAGTCAGACATTTTTTGACAAAGTAATGTTTCTGCTTTATAATATGCTGTTTAGGTTGGTCATAACTTTTCTTCCAAAGAGCAAGCATCTTTTAATTTCATGCTGCAGTCACCATCTGCAGTGATTTTGGGGTCTAAAAAACTAAAGTCTGTCACTCTTCCCACTGTTTCCCCTTCCATTTGCCATGAACTGATGGGACCAAATGCCATTATCAGTCACCTAGTGCTAGACATCTTGGAATGAGAAGTCAAGTGGGCCTTAGGAAGCATGAACACAAACAAACCTAGCAGAGATGATGGAATACCAGTTGAGATATTTCAAATCCTAAAAGATTATGCTGTGAAAGTGTTGCATTCAATATGCCAGCAAATCTGGAAAACTCAGCAGTGGCCACAGGAATGGAAAAGATCAGTTTTCATTCTAATTCCATAGAGAAGCAATGCCAAAGAATGTTTAAACTACCACACAGTTGCACTAGCAAAGTAATGCTCAAAATTCTCCAAGCCAGGCTTCAACAGTAGGGGAACCCTGAACTTCCAGATGTTCAAGCTGGATTTAGAAAAGGCAAAAGAACCAGATATCAAATTCCCAACATCCATTGGATTATCGAAAAGCAAGAGAGTTCCAGAAAAAATATCTAGTTCTGCTTTGTTGACTATGCCAAAGCCTATGAATTTTGACTTTGACAAACTGTGAAAAATTCTTCAAGAGATGGGATCACCTGACCTGCCTCCTGAGAAATCTATATGCAGATCAAGAAGCAACAGTTAGAACTAGACATGGAACAAGAGATTGGTTCCAAATAGGGAAAGGAGTACTTAAAGTGTGTATATTATAACCTGCTTATTTAACTTATATGCAGAGTACATCATGCGAAACGCTGGGCTGGAGGAAGCAGAAGCTGGAATCAAGATTGCCAGGAGAAATATCAATAACCTCAGATATGCAGATGACATCACCCTTATGGCAAAAAGTGAACTAAAGAGCCTCTTAATGAAAGTGAAAAAAGAGAGTGAAAAAGTTGACTTAAAATTCTACACTCAGAAAACTAAAATCATGGCATTGGACCCCATCACTTCATGGCAAATATATAGGGAGACAATGGAAACAGTGACAGATTTTATTTTGGGGGGCTCCAAAATCACTGCAGATGGTGACTGCACCATGAAATTAAAAAACGCTTGCTCCTCAGAAGAAATACTATGATCTACCTAGACAGCTTTTTAAACAGCAGAGGCATTACTTTACCAACGAAGTTCTGTCTAGTCAAAGCTATGATTTTTCCAGTAGTCTTGTATGGATGTGAGTGTTGGACTATAAAGAAGGCTGAGCACTAAAGAACTGAAGCTTTTGAACTGTGGTGTTGGAGAAGACTCTTGCGTGTCACTTGGACCCCAAGGATATCCAACCAGTCCATCCTAAAGGAAATCAATCCTGAATAGTCACTGGAAGGACTGATCCTGAAGCTGAAACTCCAATACTTTGGCCACCTGATGTTAAGAACTGACTCATTGGAAAAGACTATGATGCTGGGAAAGATTGAAGGCAGGAGCAGAAGGGGACAATAGAGGATGAGATGGTTGGATGGTATCATTGACTCAATGGAGATAAGTTTTAGTAGGTTCCAGGAGTTGTTGATGGTCAAGGAAGCCTGGCTTGCTGTAGTCCATGAGGTCGTAAAGAGTCAGACATGACTGAGTGACTGACCTGAACAGACATATCATTTTCTCTAATGAAAGTCAAGTCACAGCATAATATTTACACCTAAATACCTACAAGAATATGAGCATCCAAATGTAAAATTATTAGATGACCAATTATGTTTAGAAAATAGGGTTTTGGAGGATTATGTTGAATCTGAAAGTATATTCTCAATCCTAAAACATATATACTTAAGCCCAAGTTTATATTGACAAATATTTCTGAATATCAGTTTTTTTTCTGCCTCCACCCACTCCCCCCCCCAACACCCACTCTCTGTAGGTGACATTTGTGATGTACAGTTCTCTGCCTATGGTACCCCCTTTACCAATGTGTGTGTTAAGTCACTTCAATTGTGTCCAACTCTCTGTGCCCTAAGAGCTATAGCCTGCCAGGCTTCTCTGTCCATGGGATTCTACAGGCAAGCATAGTGGAGTGGGTCTCCATCCTCTTCTCTAGGGGTTCTTCCTGACTCAGGGATCAAACCCACGACTTTTATGTCTCCTTCACTGGCAAATGAGTTCTTTACCACTAATGCCACTTGAGAAGCCCATACTAGAGTGGGTAACCATTTCCTCTTCCAGGGGATTATGACTGGGTTATCTGTTTTTACCAAGAAGAAAGTATATTGTATAACAAAAAGCACGGAGAAGTTTGACTTCTGAGACTTTTCATAATCTCTTACTTGGAACCAAGAGGATTCAACTTCTAGTAGAAAATTTTTCTGAAAGAACCAAGAGAAAACAGAATTTGCCACTGTACCCAAAATCCCATTATAAATAAAGATTTGCTGGTCAAGGGGGAGAAGAGGTAGATGGGGTAATAGTGCTATGTGAGAGATGGTGCAGGATTAATTGTAATCCTTGCCTCATGCAGAATTTTGCGATAGTCAAGGCAATGCCTTTACACAGATATTACCATAAACAACTTCACAGAATATCCCATACTCCAGGTGTGGGAATGAAGCAAACTATCTATTGTCTCCAAAGTATAGTGAAGGACTATAAATATCATTCACTGGTTCAAGCATGGCTCAGGAGCAAGGCATACCTATCTTACATTGACATATCATGAAAGTATAGCAACAGAGACACCTTTGAATAGTTGACACTATGTGCATCGCCAGGATCTAGTCACATTCCTTAGAAAGATGGTTATGGGATGGTATTGGAAAGCCTGAAGTTAATGTTACCTGGAAACCTCCCAGGATGCGTTTGAAATTTCACAAGTGAGTTTCAGAAGTGAAAGACCATTTTTGAATGAGACATCCCCTCTATTTTTAACGTAAAAATAGAATTCATTCATTCTTATCTTTACAAAATTGGATTGAAATACATTGAATAAAATTTTAAATACTTCAGGGCATGTTCTAAATTTTAATTTTACATTTCAGTTATTTGAATTCATAATA
This sequence comes from Budorcas taxicolor, assembly GCF_023091745.1. Classification (NCBI taxonomy): domain Eukaryota; kingdom Metazoa; phylum Chordata; class Mammalia; order Artiodactyla; family Bovidae; genus Budorcas; species Budorcas taxicolor. The sequence continues at coordinate 113,780,526 of NC_068910.1, read as the reverse complement.
TTACTCAACATTCAATATAACATTCTTAATGAATTATTAATTTAAACATTAAAACCTTCCATATTTTCTATAAGATTTAGATACAATTTGAGAATTTGAAGATTTTCATAATGTATATATCATGACAATAAAAAGATACTTATAGATGTATTTGTAGTAACATTTATATTTACTTGAAATACACTCAAATTTACCCTGAAATAAACCAAAAAAAGCACAAAATTTATCTAACTAACCAAAAGAAATTTTATGAAGCCTAAACTTTAAAATCTCATGCCCTTCCTTCACTGAAGAACCCTCAAGACTTCACTCAAGGACTATTAACTTTAATAATATCATCAGTTCAGTTCAGTTGATCAGTTGTGTCCGACTCTTTGCAACTTCATGACCACAGAACATTAGGCCTCCCTGTCTATCACCAGCTCCTGGAGTCCACCCAAACGCATGTCCATTGAGTCGGTGATGCCATCCAACTTCTAGCTGGACATGCTATGTAGTCTCCTTCTCCTCCTGCCCTCAATCTTTCCCAGAATCAGGGTCTTTTCAGATGAGTCAGCTCTTCCCATCAGGTGACCAAAGTATTGGAGTTTCAGCTTCAACATCAGTCCTTCCAATGACCACCAGGACTGATCTCCTTTAAGAGGGACTGATTGGATCTCCTTGCAGTCCAAGGGACTCTCCAGAGTCTTCTCCAACACCACAGTTCAAAAGCATCATTTCTTCAGTGTTCAGCTTTCTTTATAGTCCAACTCTCCTGTCCATACATGACCACAGGAAAAACCATATCCCTCACTAGATGAACATTTGCTGACAAAGTAATGTCTCTGCTTTTTAATATGCTGTCCAGGTTGGTCATAACTTTCCCGTGAAGAAGTAAGCATCTTTTAATTTCATGGCTGCAATCACCATCTGCAGTGATTTTGGAGCCCCCCAAAATAAAGTCTGACACTGTTTCCACTGTTTCCCCATCTATTTGCCATGAAGTGAAAGGACCAGATGCCATGATCTTTGTTTTCTGAATGTTGAGCTTTAAGCCAACTTTTTCACTCTCCGCTTTCACTTTTGTCAAGAGGCTCTTTAGTTCTTCTTCACATTCTGCCATAAGGGTTGTGTCATTGGCATGTCTGAGGTTACTGGTATTTCTCCCAGCAATCTTGATTCCAGCTTGTGCTTCCTCCAGCCCAGCGTTTCTCATGATGTACTCTGCATATAAGTTAAATAAGCAGGGTGACAATATGCAGCCTTGACATACTCCTTTTCCTATTTGGAACCAGTCTTTTGTTCAATGTCCAGTTTTAACTGTTACTTCCTGACCTGCATACAGGTTTCTCAAGAGGCAGGTCAGGTGGTCTGGTATTTCCATCTCTTTCAGAATTTTCCACAGTTTATTGTGATCCACACAGTCAAAGGCTTGGGTATAGTCAATAAAGCAGAAATAGATGTTTTTATGGAACTCTTTTGCTTTTTTGATGATCCAGCAGATGTTGGCAATTTGATCTCTGGTCCCTCAGCCCTTTGTAACACCAGCTTGAACATCTGGAAGTTCATGGTTCATGTATTGATGAAGCCTGGCTTGGAGAATTTTGAGCATTACTTTACTAGTGTGTGAGATGAATACAATCGTGCAGTAGTTTGAGCATTCTTTGGCATTGCTTTTCTCTGGGATTGGAATGAAAAGTGACTTTTTTCCAATCCTGTAGCCACTGCTGAGTTTTCCAAATTTGCTGGCATATTGAGTGCAGCACTTTCACAACCTCATCTTTCAGGGTTTTAAATAGCTCAACTGTAATTTCATCACCTCCACTAGCTTTGTTCATAGTGATGCTTCCTAAGGCCCACTTGACTTCACATTCCAGGATGTCTGGCTCTACCTAAGTGTGAGTGATCACAACATCATGATTATCTGGGTCATGAAGATCTTTTTTGTATAGTTGTTCTGTGAATTCTTGCCACCTCTTCTTAATATCTTCTGCTTCTGCTAGGTCCATACCATTTCTGTTCTTTATTGAGCCCATCTTTGTATGAAATGTTTCTTTGGTATCTCTAGTTTTCTTGAAGAGATCTTTAGTCTTTCCCATTCTATTGTTTTCCTGTATTTCTTTGCATTGATCACTGAGGAAGGCTTTCTTATCTCTCCTTGCTAATCTTTGGAACTCTACATTCAAATGAGTATATCTTTCTTTTTCTCCTTTGCTTTTCATTTCTCTTCTTTTTACAGCTATTTGTAAGGCTTCCTCAGACAACCACTTTGCTTTCTTGCATTTCTTTTTCTTGGGGATGGTCTTGATTCCTGTCTCCTGTACAATGTCATGAACCTCCATCCATAGTTCATCAGGCACTCTGTCTATCAGATCTAGTCTAGTCTTGATTATCAACATTACCTTTCCTGAGCAGATATAACTGTTTTAATAGTAAAGAGCAAGTTCAAGAACTTGAAATATGTAATTGGCTGTATCCAAATACTGTGAAGCACTACATTTGCTGCATGTACCCATACCTTCCATTTGACACCCCAAGGGCAGAACTAATTTTCAGAAGAAAAAAAAAAAGAAGTATTTGTTTCAATCCTCCACGGATATAGAAAACAATTAATATAATGAAATAATCAGTGTGAATCTACAGTTGTCCCTGCCACTTTTCCAAATGGATTCATATAATTTTATTTATACAATCCTAACTATTTAATATACTCTTGCTGGGAAAATCCCATGGATGGAGGGGCCTGGTGGGCTGCAGTCCATGGGTTTGCTAGGAGTTGGACATGACTGAGCGACTTCACTTTCACTTTTCACTTTCATGCATTAGAGAAGGAAATGGCAACCCACTCCAGTGTTCTTGCCTGGAGATTCCCAGGGATGAGGTAGTCTGGTGGGCTGCCATCTATGGGGTCTCACAAAGTCGGACACGACTGAAGCGACTTAGCAGTAGCAACTATTTAATATAATTTTTCTATTTAGACTTTTTAAAGATGAAAGAGATATTGGTTTTAATAAACAGTAAATTATATATATATATCAGTTCAGTTCAGTCACTTAGTCGTGTCCGACTCTTTGTGACCCCATGAATTGCAGCACGCCAGGCCTCCCTGTCCATCACCAACTCCCGGAGTTCACTCAGACCCACGTCCATCGAGTCAGTGATGCCATCCACCCATCTCATCCTCTGTCGTCCCCTTCTCCTCCTGCCCCCAATCCCTCCCAGCATCAGAGTCTTTTCAATCAACTCTTCGCATGAGGTGGCCAAAGTACTGGAGTTTCAGCTTTAGCATCATTCCTTCCAAAGAAATCCCAGGGCTGATCTCCTTCAGAATGGACTGGTTGGATCTCCTTGCAGTCCAAGGGACTCTCAAGAGTCTTCTCCAACACCACAGTTCAAAAGCATCAATTCTTTGGCGCTCAGCTTTCTTCACAGTCCAATTCTCACATCCATACATGACCACTGGAAAAACCATAACCTTGCCTAGACAGACCTTTGTTGGCAAAGTAATGTCTCTGCTTTTCAATATGCTATCTAGGTTGGTCATAACTTTCCTTCCAAGTATATATATATGTGAAAGTAAAATTGTTAATCACTCAGTGTCCTACTCTTTGCAACCACATGGACTGTAGCCAGCCAAGCTGCTATGTGTGTGGGATTCTCCAGGCAAGAATACTGGAGTGGGTTGCAACACCCTTTTCAGGAGATCTTCCTGACCCAGATGGAACCCGGGTCTCCTGCATTGCAGGCAGATTCTTTACCATCTGAGCCACTGACTATATATACATATATACACTTAAGAGCTTCCCTCGTGGCTCAACAGTAAAGAATTAGTCCATAATGCAGGAGATGCTAGCTCCATCCCTGGATGGGAAAGATACCCTGGAGGAGGGCATAGCAACCACTCCAGCACTCTTATCTGGAGAAACCCATGGACAGAGGAGCCTGGCAGACTACAGTCCATATGGTCACAAAGAGTTAGACATGACTGTAGGTACTGAGCACATGCATATATATATATATATACACACACACATATGTCTATAATTTATTTTTTATTGAAGGATAATTGCTTTACAGAATTTTGCTGTTTTCTGTCAAACCTCAACATGAATCAACCATAGGTATACATATATCCACTCTCTCCCATCTCCCTCCCCATCTCACCCATCTAGGTTGATACAGAACCCCTGTTTGAGTTTTCTGAGTCATACAGCAAATTCCTGTTGGCTATCTATTTTACATATGGTAATATAAGTTTCCATGTTACTCTTTCCATACATCTCACCCTTTCTTCCCCTCTCCCCATGTCCATAAGTATTCTCTATGTCTGTTTCTCCATTGATGCCCTATATGCCCTATAAATAAATTCTTTAGCACCATTTTTCTAGATTCTGTATATTTGTGTTAGAATATGATATTTATCTTTCTTTCTGACTCACTTCACTATGTATAATTATTAGGTTCCAGGTTCATCCACCCCATTAAAACTGACTCAAATGTTCCTTTTTATGGCTGAGTAATAGTAATAGTGCTGCAATGAACAATGGGATACATATGACTCTTTAAATTTTGGTTTCCTCAAGGTATATGCCTAGGAGTGGGAATGCTGGGTCATATGGTGGATTTATTCCTAGTGTTTTAAGGAATCTCCATACCATTTTCCATAGTGGCTGTATCAATTTACATTCCCACCAAAAGTGAAAGAGCATTCCCTTTTCTTCACACCCTTTCCAGCATTTATTGTTTGTAGACTTTTTGATGATGGCCATTCTGACAGATATGAGGTGATATCTCATTGTAATTTTGATTTCCATTTCTCTAATAATGAGCGATGTTGAACATCTTTTCATGTGTGTGTTAGTCATCTGTACATCTTTGGAGAAATGTCTGTTTAGGTCTTTTTCCCTTTTTTTTTGATTGGGTTATTTGTTTTTCTGGTATTGAGTTGTATGAGCTGCTTGTATATTTTGGAAATTAATCCTTTGTCGGTTGTTTCATTTGCTATTATTTTCTCTCATTCTGAAGGTTGTCTTTTCACCTTTCTTGTAGTTTCCTTTGCTGTGTGAAAGTTTTTAAGTTTAATCAGGTCCCACTTGTTTCGTTATTATTTCCATTACTCTAGGAGGTGGATCATATAGGGTCTTTCTTTGATTTATGTCATCAAGTGTTCTGCCTATATTTTCCTCTAAGAGTTGTATAGTTTCTGGCCTTACATTTAGGTCTTTAATCAATTTTGAGTTTATCTTTGTGTACGGTATTAGGAGGTGTTATAATTTCATTCTTTCACATGTTGCTGTCCAGTTTTCTCAGCACCAATTATTGAAGAACCGATCTTTACCCTATTGTATATTCTTGCCTCCTTTGTCAAAAATAAGGTACCCATAGGTGCATGGGTTTATTTCTGGGCTTTCTATCCTGTTTCATTTGTCTCTTTTCTGTTTTTGTGCCAGTAACATAATGTCTTGATGACTGTACCTTTGTAGTTAAATCTTAAATCAGGAAGATTGATTCCTCTAGCTCCATTCTTTTCTCAAGACTGCTTTGGCTATTCAGGGTCTTTTGTGTTTCCATATGAATTGAGAAAATTTTTTCTTCTAGTTCTGTGAAAAATGTCATTGGTAATTTAGTAGGAATCACATTGAATCTGTAGATTGTGTCTGCAGTATAGCCATTTTCACAATATTGATTTTTCCTACCCAGGAGTATGAAATATCTCTCCATCTATTTATGTCATCTTTGATTTCTTTCCTTAGTGTCTTATAATTGTCTGTGTACAGTTTTTGTCTCCTTAGGTAAGCTTATTCCTAGATATTTAATTCTTTTTGTTGCAATGGTTAATGGGATTTATTACATAATTTCTGATTTTTCATTGTTAGTATACAGAAATGCAAGTGATTTCTGTGTATTGATTTTATATCCTGGAACTTTGCTAAATTTACTGATCAGCTCTAGTAATTTTCTGATACTATCTTTAAGTTTTCTATGTACAGTATCATGTCATCTACAAACAGTGAGAGTTTTACTTCTTTTCCAATCTGGATTCCTTTTATTTCTTTTTCTTCTCTAACTAGGACTTCCAGAAATATGTTGAATAATAGTGGAATATTCCATAGACACAGAGTCTGCCTAGTTGATCGTGTGGATTTAATCTGAAGCTTCTACAGCTGATGGGAAGGTTTTGGGTCTTCTTCCTTAGCCACACTCCTGGGTTTAAATTGTGGTTTTATTTCCACCTCTACATGGGGGTTGTCCATTGGGGTTTTGCACCTCAGGCTGCCCTAGAGGGCTTGGGTTTGACACTGTGAGGGCCAGGTTGGAGGTGGTGCTGCTTCTTGGGTCTCAGGAGTTCTGGCAGCACCAGGTACTCAGGGGGAGTTGATGGCTAGGACAGCAGGAAATATAGTGCTCTAGAAGGGTATGGCAACCAGTATTGGACAATATGTTCCAGTATTCTTGCCTGGAGACCCCCTTCCCTGATAGAGAAGCCTGGCAGGCAACAGTCTACAGGGTCACAAAGAGTTGGACATGAACGAAGTGACCCTGCACGCATACCTGCAAGGCCTTTTTTTTTTTTGCCTGTGGGAGCTCTGCCCCAGTGAGAGTTGAGTGTGAGGGTGGCACAGTTGCTTGGCTTGCAGGAACCCTGGTGGTGCCAAGTGTGCAGAGACACAGACTGCCTTTGCCACAAGAGTTATGACCCTATCACAGGCTTTTTTTGCCTCTTGTAGCTGGCAATCAGAAGGCCTCTTTGGGCAGTATTTCTCCATAGCTCCACCCATTCAGGCACTTAGAGGGTTCCCTTGCTTGGGGTCTTTCTCTGTTGTTTGGGGTGTCAGGCACACAGAGGGGGCCTCTGGCTGGGGTCCTATTCTCTAGATCAGCACATCGGGCATTTAAAGCAGCACTCTGGGTGGGGTCCTACTCTCTAGTTCAGTGCCTCAGGCATTTGATGGTCCAGCCTCTATTGTTCAGCTGCTGATGTTGGCATGTGGGGAAAGAGAGGCTATGGTGATGGCTCCACCCCCTACATGTGACTCAGTAGTATCACCTTGCTTCCATGGGTGCCACACTTTCCTCCAGGATCTCCTCCCCCACATCCCCTCAATCCATCTCTCCACAGTCAGCAGCAGCTCTCTCCCTGGGATTGCTCCACAATCCCTAAGCTCCTACTCCCAGCCGTTGTACTTTCCAGGTGACTAGCATTCCTGTCCGGGGTATATATGGCTGTGGCAAGAACTGTCTGATTCTCATTCCATTTAGGCTGCCACAGATCATCTGTTTCACTCTCAGCCTTAAATGTTTCTCCTCTGACTCAGACAATTTCCCAATGTGGGGATCAGACCCCTGCCTCAGTTCCCCTACCTGCTGAGGGCAGGTCCAGTCTTACTAACACTCCTGTTTTTTCCCCTAGTTCCTTCATCCTACCGAGTTTTGCTTGGTTCTGTATGTTCTTTTCCACTGGTCAGGTACTCCGGTACACTCTCAGCTGGTGTTCTGCGTGCACTTCTGTGTCTGAAGGTGCATTCCTGATGTCTGTGGAGAGAGATGTACTCCACATCTACCTACTCCTCTGCTATCTTTTTCTCCTCTTGCACATATATTTTTAAGATGATTGTTTTATACTTTTCCTTCATTTATTATAAATATCATTGGTTCAATTAGAAAATATTGAGGCTCGAGAAGTTGTCTAATTTTCTTCTTCCAGTTAATTGATTTCAACAAATAATTTATTTCTTTTGTTTTAATTTGAATAATGTTGCATTATTATTTTTAATCACTTACTTAATATATATTTGCTCAGTATTTAATATGTGCTATGTCTTAAGTTTAGTTAAAAAAGAAAAAGTTAGAACTAAGATAGATATGGCCTTGTGGTTGTGATTTTACCCTCTACAGACAAATACAGGTAAGGTAAACAGAAATTATATTAATAACTTGACAATGTAGAGGAAACTTTTGAAGAGTTTTTCAGAAGGGTATCACATGATGCATCTTGCTATATATAAAAATCAACCTAGATTTCAAAGTGAAAAATTAATTAGAAAGAGGATTAATAGGAATTAGTGAGACCAGTTAGCAAATATAAAGAAGCAAAAAGGACAAGCACATACGTGTGATAAATAGTTTCAGCTGAACTCGGTGATGAATGTGAGGAGAAAGAGACAAGAACTAGGAAAGACTACTACATTTCTCATTTGATGGTATAATTCATGATTATAAAGAATATGGATCTAGGAGCAGAGAAACTAGACAAGTAAATTTTAAGAAATTCTGAGTTTGAGGCGTCAAGTTCAGTTCAGTTCAGTTCAGTTGCTCAGTTGTGTCTGACTCTTTGCAGCCCCATGTATCACAGCATGCCAGGCCTCCCTGTCCATCACCAACTCCTGGAGTTCACTCAAACTCACGTCCATCAAGTCAGTAATGCCATCCAGCCATCTCATCCTCTGTCATCCCTTTTCCTCCTGCCCCCAATGCCTCCCAACATCAAGTCTTTTCCAATGAGTCAACTCTTCGCATGAGGTGGCCAAAGTACTGGAGTTTCAGCTTTAGCATCATTCCTTCCAAAGAAATCCCAGGGCTGGTCCCCTTCAGAATGGACTGGTTGGATCTCCTTGCAGTCCAAGGGACTCTCAAGAGTCTTCTCCAACACCACAGTTCAAAAGCATCAAATCTTCGGCGCTCAGCCTTCTTCACAGTTCAACTCTCACATCCATACATGACCATAGGAAAAACCATAGCCTTGACTAGACGGACCTTAGTCGGCAAAGTAATGTCTCTGATTTGAATATACTATCTAGGTTGCTCATAACTTTTCTTCCAAGGAGTAAGCGTCTTTTAATTTCATGGCTGCAGTCACCATCTGCAGTAATTTTGGAGCCCCCCCCCCCCCCCAAATAAAGTCTGATACTGTTTCTACTGTTTCTCCATCTATTTCCCATGAAGTGATGGGACCGGATGCCATGATCTTCATTTTCTGAATGTTGAGCTTTAAGCCAACTTTTTCACTCTCCTCTTTCACTTTCATCAAGAGACTTTTTAGTTCCTCTTCACTTTCTGCCATAAGGGTGGTTGTCATCTGCATATCTGAGGTTATTGATATTTCTCCCGGCAATCTTGATTCCAACTTGTGTTTCTTCCAGTCCAGCGTTTCTCACGATGTACTCTGCATATACGTTAAATAAGCCAGGGTGACAATGTACAGCCTTGATGCACTCCTTTTCCTATTTGGAACCAGTCTGTTGTTCCATGTCCAGTTCTAACTGTTGCTTCCTGACCTGCATACAGATTGCTCAAGAGGCAGGTCAGGTGGTCTGGTATTCCCATCTCTCTCAGAATTTTCCAGTTTATTGGGATCCACACTGTCAAAGGCTTTGGCATAGTCAATAAAGCAGAAATAGATGTTTTTCTGGAACTTTCTTGCTTTTTAGATGATCCAGCAGATGTTGGCAATTTGATCTCTGGTTCCTCTGCCTTTTCTAAAACCAGCTTGAACATCTGGTAGTTCATGGTTCACGTATTGCTAAAGCCTGGCTTGGAGAATTTTGAGCATTACTTTACTAGCATGTGAGATGACTGCAATTTAGTGGTAGTTTGAGCAATCTTTGGCATTGCCTTTCTTTGGAATTGAAATGAAAACTCACCTTTTCCAGTCTTGTGGCCACTGCTGAGTTTTCCAAATTTGCTGACATATTGAGTTCAGCACTTTCACAGCATCATCTTTCAGGATTTGAAACAGCTCAACTGGAATTCCATCATCTCTACTGTCTGGATATTCCATTTGTATATAAAAGACTAAAAACTCCAGAAGTCTTTTCTGAGTACAAAATTGTGCTATGAAGAAATATATGGTGGTGAGATTATACATTAGTTACAGAAAGAAGAAATGTGGGTTTAGAGTAGAGAATTTAAGAAATATTTATTTAAAAATCATTTACTTAATGAGATACTGCAAAAAGATTTCACTATGTTAATAGGTTTTATAGGATTCCCTGTGGCTCAGATGGTATAGAATCCACCTGCAATGTGGAAGTCCTGGGTTCAATCCCTGGTTTGAGAAGATCTCCTGGAACAGGGCATGACAACCCACTCCAGTATTCTTGCCTGGAGAATCCCAATGAACAGAAGAGTCTGGCAGACTGCAGTCCATGGCGTTGCAGAGAGTCAATGTAATTGAGTGAATAAGCACAGCATAGCCCATAAGTTTTATACTTAAACAGGTTTCCATACTCTTTTGGATGTTATAATAAGAACAACTATCTGTAAACATGTTGAAAGATTTTGGTTTGAATAAGTGCTAGAAACTGTATACCTTTGCTATATTTCATATCTATACCACTTTTTCTGAATTGTTATCTAGTGGATGACATTTTCCACTTGAATCTTCTATGACACAGTGAACTAGATATTTCCATATTTGCACTTACCAACATATCATCATATTGTTCACAGGGTTCTCAAGGCAAGAATATTGAAGTGGTTTGCCATTCACTTCTCCAGTGGACCGTGTTTTGTCAGAACTCTCCACAATGACTCGTCCATTTTGGGTGGCCCTACATGGCATGGCTCATAGTTTAATTGAGTTAGACCAGGCTCTAATCCGTGTGATCAATTTGGTTAATTTTTTGTGATTGTGGTTTTCATTCTGTCTGCGCTCTGATGGATAAGGATAAAGGCTTGGGAAAGCTTCCTGATGGGAGAGACTGACTGTGGGGGAATCTGGGTCTTGTTCTGATGCATGGGGCCATGTTTAGTAAATCTTTAATCCAATTTTCTGTTGATGGGCAGGGAAGCATGTTCCCTACATGCTTTTAAACTGTGGTGTTGGAGAAGACTCTTGAGAGTCCCTTGGACTGCAAGGAGATCAAACCAGTCTATCCTAAAGGAAATCAACCCTGAATATTCATTTGAAGGACTGATGCTGAAGCTGAAGCTCCAATACTTCGGCCACCTGATGTGAAGAGCTGACTCATTGGAAAAGACCCTGATGCTAGGAAAGAATGAAGGCAGGAGGAGAAGGGGGTGACAGAGGATGAGATGGTTGGATGGCATCACTGACTCGATGGACATGAGTTTGAGCAAGCTCTGGGAGTTGGTAATGGACAGGGAGGTCTGGCCTGCAGGAGTCCACAGAGTCAGACATGACTGAGCTACTGAACTGGACTGAACATATCTTCCTTTCCCACTCCTTCCAGTAACTTCTCATATTTTCTCAGTCTTTATGAACATTTTCCAGAGTATCTTTGTTCAAAATTTTAGAGCCACTCACCATTCCACTTTTTCTTGGTCCACCCCCTGCCCCTTAATATCTGGTCAGGCATTATGATTTTAAAGAAGTTTGGGGAAGTATTTCTTTTTTTTAAAATTTTTGTTAATTTTTATTTATTTATTTTTATTTTACTTTACAATACTGTATTGGTTTTGCCATATATCAACATGAATCCGCCACAGGTGTACATGAGTTGCCAATCCTGAACCGCCCTAGTATTTCTAATCTTTGGTATATCTGCCTTCAGTGTAGATTTGTGCCCTCAAACCTGGCAATTTTTTAGTATATCAGCTTCAGAGCTGATCCCTCAAATTGCAACTACTCATCTCTCAAGCACTCTGATGCCTTATTATCCGCCTTCTTTCACTAAGTGGGTTTCCTGCTCAAAAGTTTCCAATGCCTCATTTATCTTTCTATCATGTTCAAAGTCATCCATATGGCCTTTGTTGTTCCTCCTACTCTAATCACATCCTACCACAGGATCATATTTTCTCCCTCTCTTATAAAATGTGCAAACTTATGGAAGCTTTTCCAATTTTACACACATTCTTTCTGCCTTCTAAGTTTCCATCTTCCTTGAACTGCATCCTTTCGATCTCAATTCTAACACAATTCATTCTTCAAGACAGTTCACACTTAAAGTCTTCTATATCCTTCTCTGATCATGGTACCCCAACACTCATCTCTTCCTATTCTGAACTTCTACAGAACCAATGATTTTTACCACATATGTCACACTACCTTTGAAAGTCTTTCTTTTTAAACTCAGAATAGAATGTAAACACCTTGAAACAGAAACATGCCTTCTTTAGATATAATAATACTGAAAATTATAACAATGGGCAATCACAGAACATTGATTGAACACTTACTATATTCTATTTATTTTCTATTTTATGTCTTACAGAAACCAAAATGTAGATGTTATAATTATTATTCCTATTTTATATATAAAGAAATGAGACAGAGAATTTTAGGTCCACAAGGGAACAGAACTATTGAATACCAGAGGCTATATTTAAACACCAGGCATGTCTGATTTCTGTGACTGTGATTATCTTATCCTACTTACTATTCCTCATGTGGAGAGCACAGATCTCAACAGAAGGGATAATCTCAAAATATTTTTGATACAATGAATCAAAAATTTTAAAATACTATTCAGTGATTTCCAATCAATTTTTATACAATTTAGACTGCCCCTCACAGTGATGAAACACCTTATAATCCCTGGGTTTTAATATTAACTTTATTTCTTCCCATCCCTACCCTTCCCTTTGGTTGTAAGGATAATTTTCCAGTAGTCCAAATGCTTTGACAGTGAGGTTTCGTTAAACCAACAAAGCTAACACATCCTGACTGCTCAGCAGTGATAGTGTCAGTAAGCAATTAATCTCCAACAGTTCACCTACCATTTTTGAACTTCAGGGCTCAATTCAGCACCTCACATGACACTACATCCTAATTCTCACCTGGATGAGAAAGTCTATAAGCCCCAAACTGAATATCAGGAAAATAGTAAGAAATATATGACACAGATAAACACAATTTCTCATCTGTGGAAAGTATGACCCCCTTTTTACAAAGAAAAATAATTCTAATCTTGGAACTTTTTAACTGTTTATTTTTCAGCTTGCTTCATTTTCACCCTCTGCAAAATAGGTTTAATGGTATTTGTACATTACAGAAAGATGCTGTAGGACTTAATTAAAGTTTGTAAAACATAGCAGCTTATGTAATTACCTTTCCACTCACCATTGTCATTTAGCCTTCCTCAAGGGGACCATGACTTTTGTCAGTTGTAATGTCGAAGAAGGCTTCCCCAGACAGCCATTTTGCTTTTTTGCATTTCTTTTCCATGGGGGTGGTCTTGATCCCTGTCTCCTGCACAATGTCACGAACCTCAGTCCGTAGTTCATCAGGCACTCTATCTATCAGATCTAGGCCCTTTAATCTATTTCTCACTTCCACTGTATAATCATAAGGGATTTGATTTAGGTCATACCTGAATGGTCTAGCGGTCTTCCCTACTTTCTTCAATTTGAGTCTGAATTCGGCACTAAGGAGTTCATGATCTGAGCCACAGTCAGCTCCCAGTCTTGTTTCTATTGACTGTATAGAGCTTCTTCATTTTTGGCTGCAAAGAATATAATCAATCTGATTTCAGTGTTGACCATATGGAGATGTCCATGTGTAGAGTCTTCTCTTGTGTTGTTGGAAGAGGGTGTTTGCTATGACCAGTGCATTTTCTTGGCAAAACTCTATTAATCTTTGCCCTGCTTCATTCTGCATTCCAAGGCTAAATTTGCCTGTTACTCCAGGTGTTTCTTGACTTCCTACTTTTGCATTCCATTCCCCTATAATGAAAAGAACATCTTTTTTGGGTGTTAGTTCTAAAAGATCTTGTAGGTCTTCATAAAACCATTCAACTTCAGCTTCTTCAGCGTTACTGTTTGGGGCATAGACTTGGACTACTCTGATATTGAATGGTTTGCCTTGGAGACGAACAGAGAACATTCTGTCATTTTTGAGGTTGCATCCAAGTACTGCATTTCAGACTCTTTTGTTGATCAGATGGCTACTCCATTTCTTCTGAGGGATTCCTGCCCGCAGCAGTAGATATAATGGTCATCTGAGTTAAATTCACCATTCCAGTCCATTTTAGTTCGCTGATTCCTAGAATGTCGACTTTCACCCTTGCCATCTCTTGTTTGACCATGTCCAATTTGCCTTGATTCATGGACCTGACATTCCAGGTTCCTATGCAATATTGCTCTTTACAGCATCAGATCTAGCTTCTATCACCAGTCACATCCACAGCAGGGTACTGTTTTTGCTTTGGCTCTATCTCTTCATTCTTTCTAGAGTTATTTCTCCACTGATCTCCAGTAGCATATTGGGCACCTAATGACCTGGGGAGATCCTCTTTCGGTATCCAATCATTTTGCCTTTTCATACTGTTCATGGGGTTCTCAAGGCAAGAATACTGAAGTGGTTTGCCATTCCCTTCTCCAGTGGACCACATTCTGTCAGACCTCTCCACCATGAACTGCCCATCTTGGGTTGCCCCGTAGGCATGGCTTGGTTTCATTGAGTTAGACAAGGCTGTGGTCCTAGTGTGATTAAATTGACTGGTTTTCTGAGTATGGTTTCAGTGTGTCTGCCCTCTGATGCCCTCTTGCAACACCTACCATCTTACTTGGGTTTCTCTTACATTGGGCGTGGGATATCTCTTCACGGCTACTTCAGCAAAGCACAGCCACTGCTCCTTACCTTGGACGAAGAGTATCTCCTCACTGCCACCATTCCTGACCTTCAACGTGGGATAGTTCCTCTAGGCCCTCCTGTGCCTGCGCAGCCACCACTCCTTGGGTTGCTTCTCCCAGCCGCTGGCCCTGGCCTTGGGCATGGGTGGCTCCTCCCAGCTGCCGCCCCTGACCTCGGACTCAGGGTGTCTCCTCCCAGCCACTGGCCCTGACCTTGGATGAGAGGTAGCTCCTCCGAGCCGCCACTGACCCCGGACGCAGGGTAGCTCCTCTCGTCCGTTCCTGCGCCGTCGCAGCCTGGCACTCTAGGCTGCTGCCCCTGACCTCAGACGTGGGGAAGCTCCTCTCGGCCGCGCTTACTGAGCCGGCCCGCGGCCGCCTGCGCTTAGTGAGCCGGCCCGCAGCCGCCTGTGCTTAGTGAGGGAAAAGAAGAGACACAAAAAGCCAAGGAGAAAAAGAAAGATATAAGCATCTGAATGCAGAGTTCCAAAGAATAGCAAGAAGAGATAAGAAAGCCTTCTTCAGCGATCAATGCAAAGAAATAGAGGAAAACAACAGAATGGGAAAGACTAGAGATCTCTTCAAGAAAATTAGAGATACCAAGGCATCATTTCATGCAAAGATGGGCTCGATAAAGGACGGAAATGGTCTGGACCTAAGAGAAGCAGAAGATATTAAGAAGAGGTGGCAAGAATACATGGAAGAACTGTACAAAAAGATCTTCACAACCAAGATAATCATGATGATGTGATCACTAATCTAGAGCCAGACATCTTGGAATGTGAAGTCAAGTGGGCCTTAGAAAGCATCTCTACGAACAAAGCTAGTGGAGGTGATGGAATTCCAGTTGAGCTGTTTCAAATCCTGAAAGGTGATACTGTGAAAGTGCTGCACTCAATATGCCAGCAAATTTGGAAAACTCAGCAGTGGCCACAAGACTGGAAAAGGTCAGTTTTCATTCCAATTCCAAAGAAAGGCAATGCCAAGAATGCTCAAACTACTGCACAATTGCAGTCATCTCACATGCTAGTAAAGTAATGCTCAAAATTCTCCAAGCCAGGCTTTAGCAATACGTGAACCATGAACTCCTTGATGTTCAAGCTGGTTTTAGAAAAGGCAGAGAAATCAGAGATCAAATTGCCAACATCCGCTGGATCATCTAAAAAGCAAGAAAATTCCAGAAAAACATCTATTTCTGCTTTATTGACTATGCCAAAGCCTTTGACTGTGTGGATCCCAATAAACTGTGGAAAATTCTGAGAGAGATGGGAATACCAGACCACCTGACCTGCCTCTTGAGCAATCTGTATGCAGGTCAGGAAGCAACAGTTAGAACTGGACATGGAACAACAGACTGGTTCCAAATAGGTAAAGGAGTATGTCAAGGCTGTACATTGTCACCCTGGCTTATTTAACGTATATGCAGAGTACATCGTGAGAAACGCTGGACTGGAAGAAACACAAGTTGGAATCAAGATTGCCGGGAGAAATATCAATAACCTCGGATATGCAGATGACAACCACCCTTATGGCAGAAAGTGAAGAGGAACTAAAAAGTCTCTTGATGAAAGTGAAAGAGGAGGGTGAAAAAGTTGGCTTAAAGCTCAACATTCAGAAAATGAAGATCATGGCATCCGGTCCCATCACTTCATGGGAAATAGGTGGGGAAACAGTAGAAACAGTATCAGACTTTATTTGGGGGGGGCTCCAAAATCACTGCAGATGGTGATTGCAGCCATGAAATTAAAAGACGCTTACTCCTTGGAAGAAAGGTTATGAACAACACAGATAGTATATTCAAAAGCAGAGACATTACTTTGCCGACTAAGGTCTGTCTAGTCAAGGCTATGGTTTTTCCTGTGGTCATGTATGGATGTGAGAGTTGAACTGTGAAGAAGGCTGAGCGCCGAAGAATTGACGCTTTGAACTGTGATGTTGGAGAAGACTCTTGAGAGTCCCTTGGACTGCAAGGAGATCCAACCAGTCCATTCTGAAGGGGACCAGCCCTGGGATTTCTTTGGAAGGAATGATGCTAAAGCTGAAACTCGAGTACTTTGCCCACGTCATGTGAAGAGTTGACTCATTGGAAAAGACTCTGATGCTGGGAGGGATTGGGGGTAGGAGGAGAAGGGGACGACCGAGGATAAGATGGCTGGATGGCATCACAGGTTTGATGGATGTGAGTCTGAGTGAACTCCGGGAGATGGTGATGGACAGGGAGGCCTGGCGTGCTGCGATTCATGGGATCACAAAAAGTTGGACACGACTGAGTGACTGAACTGAACTAATGTCGAAAAAAGCCACGTGGTGTAATTGTGATGGGGAAGGATTTTATGTAGACCTAAATAAGCAGCAACATAAGGCAACACTAGGCAAGATAAAATTCCAAGCATAGAAATCCTGCAAAAATGTTATGTCTACAACACCAGAAGTTGTCACTGAGTCAGCTTTTACCCTTCCCCTACCCTTTTCGGGTCTATTCCCAAGAGAACAGTGCTGGAGTGATCCTTTAAGGATATAAGACTTCTCTCTCTCTCAATTTCTCTCTCTCACACACACAAATAAGTGCCAGGGGTGTTAATTAACTTGATGGGGAAATGAACACTTTTAAATCCTTTTAAAGTGTATGTGTGTGTTAGTCACTCAGTTTTGTCCAACTCTTTGTGACCCCATAGACTGTATCCTACAAGGCTCCTCTGTCCATGGAATTCTCAGGACAAGAATATCGGATTGGGTTCCCATTCCCTTTGCCAGGGGATATTCCCAACCCAGGGATGGAATCCTTGTCTCTTGTATTGAGGCAGATTCTTTACTGTCTGTGCTGCCAGGGAAGCCCATATTGTAAAGTAATTAGCCTCCAATTAAAGTAAATAAATCTAAATTAAAATAAATAAATAAATAATTTTTTAAAAAGATGTATACATCTATGAAATCTTCACATTGTATACTTTAAATGCAATTTGCAACTTTCTGAATTATGCTTCAATAAAACTGAAAAAGGATAAATGAATAAAAAATTCAAAAAGTATAATTTTGCTTCTCAAACTCCCAACAGTTTCCCATCTGAAAGAGAGTAAAAATTGAAGACTCTACAGCAAGTCACCTACAAGGATGTGTACTCTAGACTTCTTTCACCACTCTAAACACACAGGCCATTCTCTCCCAAATCACACTGACTTCTTCACCAGGCAAGCACCCACCTCACAGAGTCTGCACCAGCTCTTTCCTAAGCCGTTTTAGCCAGATCTCAGGATGGCTCATTTCCCTGTTTCTACATCTGTTTTTTACACAAATGACTTCTTGACAGTGAGGTCTTGTTTCCTCACCTTGTTAACAATTGGATCCCAGTCTTCACATTTTCTAAAGCTCCTCACTGCTCAATTTATTCCCCAGTCTTTATCACCATACTACAGACTATAGATTTCAATGGTTTGTTTATTGTCTGTTTCTTCTATTAGGTTGCGAGTTCCATGAGCATAAGAATATTGAGTCATTTTGTTTACTGATTCATTCCCAGTACCTAGAAAATAGCCTGTCACAAACTTGGTTTTCTGAGATAAATATTTACTGACTGAATGAGTGAAATTGAAAAGTTTCAACTCAGAATGGAAACGAGGTAGCATGAAACATAGTTGATCAGGGATTTTCCTCAGGGGGATAATGTCCAGGCGAATTTACAGACAAAATCTTCATTATACATATATTATTTATTGGTATATTAAAATCATATGATTAGTCAGGCTATTGAGTAATTTAATATTTATTTAAGAAATCTGTACATGCAATATTTTCTCCAATTTATGGGAAATAGTATAGAAAAGTTGGTACCATATCTACTAAAATAGCCAAGAAACATTAACATTAAATAAATTTAGGTATCCTATACTAAGCTAATCACTCTTACATTCCTATTCCTTAACTTTATAATCCACACTGCAATGAAAGAGAGGAGAAAAGAGAACAAGAGAGACATAGAAAGGACAAACAAGCACAAAATACAAGTAAAAATAGACAGGAAAAAATCATGTTAAAAGGGAACTGATTTAGTGAAGTAAATTTTACTTTTATTTCATCAGTCAGTTCAGTTCAGTCACTCAGTCGTGTCCGACTCTTTGCGACCCCATGAATCGCAGCACGCCAGGACTCCCTGTCCATCACCATCTCCCAGAGTTCACTCAGACTCATGTCCATCGAGTCCGTGATGCCATCCAGCCATCTCATCCTGGATTGCCCCCTTCTCCTCCTGCCCCCAATCCCTCCCATCATCAAAGTCTTCTCCAATGAGTCAACTCTTCGCATGAGGTGGCCAAAGTAATGGAGCTTCAGCTTTAGCATCATTCCTTCCAAAGAAATCCCAGGGCTGATCTCCTTTAGAATGGACTGGTTGCATCTCCTTGCAGTCCAAGGGACTCTCAAGAGTCTTCTCCAACACCACATGTTTATACTGCTAAACAGAATGCAAATTTACACATAAAATATTATTTCCATTTAAAGGTACTAGACTTAAAATGAAAAGTGACTAAGCTCTGGTAAGATTTAAAAGTATGTTATATGAAAGTAACATATATAACATATCTATATCTATATATCTATATATATATAGATACACACATATAAAGCAAAACCAAACAACAAAACAAAAAAGAAGAAAAGCAGGGGAAACAGAGCACTCATTAAATACATTTATCTATCAAGCAGAAGACAAATTTAACTTGTTTGGTTGGTCC
This sequence comes from Budorcas taxicolor, assembly GCF_023091745.1. Classification (NCBI taxonomy): domain Eukaryota; kingdom Metazoa; phylum Chordata; class Mammalia; order Artiodactyla; family Bovidae; genus Budorcas; species Budorcas taxicolor. The sequence goes on along the minus strand of NC_068910.1, from coordinate 113,761,288 downwards.
CCAAAGAAGCAGACAAGGACCAGAAAAAGGATAATATATATGTTGGGAAAATATTAATTTTTCTGGGGACTCAGATGATAAAGAATCAGCTGGCAATGCAGGAGACCTGGATTCCATCCCTGGGTCAAGAAGACCCCTGAAGAAGGAAATGGCAACCTGCTCCAGTCTTCTTGCTGAGAAAATCCATGGACAGAGGAGCCTGGTGGGCTACAGTTCATGGAGTCAAAGAATTGGACACAACTGAGCACACATGCACACAAACACATACACACACACAGAAGAATGTGGTAAGAGAATTCAATTCAGTTCACTCATTCAGTCGTGTCCGACTCTTTGTGACACCATAGACTGCGGCATGCCAGGCTTCCCTGTCCATCACCAGTTCCTGGAGATTGCTCAAATTCATGTCCATCGAGTCAGTGATGCCATCCAAGTATCTCATCCTCTGTCATTTCCTTCTCCTCCTGCCTTCAACCTTTCCCAGCACCAGGGTCTTTTCTAATGAGTCAGTTCTGTGCATCAGGTGGCCAAACTATTGGAGTTTCAGCTGCAGCATCAGTCCTTCCAATGAATATTCATTCAGGACTGATTTCCTTTAGGATGGACTGGCTGGATCTCCTTGCAGTCCAATATATGGACTCAAGAGTCTTGTAGTCCAATATATGGACTCAAGAGCCTTACAGTCCAATATATGGACTCAAGAGTCTTGTAGTCCAATATATGGGCTCAAGAGCCTTACAGTCCAATATATGGACTCAAGAGTCCTTGTAATCCAATATATGGACTCAAGAGTCCTTGTAATCCAATATATGGACTCAAGAGTCTTCAACACCACAGTTCAAAACTATCAATTCTTCAACACTCAGCTTCCTTTAAAGTCCAACTGTCACATCCATACATGACTACTGGAAAAACCATGGCATGCCACGGGTAGTACATTTTGTACCACTGGATAAGGTTCCATATAAACTGGCTGACTACTAGGTGGGGGAAATTTGAAGAATGATTCAAGTATTAAAACAATGGATAGCACCACTTTACTATTAATCTGCCAGTTTAGTTTAGTCACTCAGTCGTGTCTGACTCTTTGGGACCCCATGGACTGCAGCATAGCAGGCCCCTCTGTCCAACATGAACTGCCGGAGCCCCAAACTCATGTCCATTGAGTAAGTGATGGCATCCAACCATCTCATCCTTGATTGTCCCCTTCTCCTCCCACCTTCAATCTTTCCAAGCATCAGGGTCTTTTCAAATGAGTCAGTTCTTTGCATTAGGTGGCCAAAGTATTGGAGTTTCAGCTTCAACATCAGTCCTTCCAATGACCACTCAAGACTGATCTCCTTTAGGATGGACTTGTTGGATCTTCTTGCAGTCCAAGGGACTCTCAAAAGTCTTCTCCAACACCACAGTTTAAAAGCATCAATTCTTCAGCACTCAGATTTCTTTATAGTCTAACTCTCACATCCAAACATGACTACTGGAAAATTTATAGCCTTGACTAGACTGACCATTGTTGGCAAAATAATGTCTCTGCTTTTTAATATGCTGTCTAGGTTGGTCATAACTTTCCCTCCAAGGAGTAAGCGTCTTTTAATTTCATGACTTCAGTCACCATCTTCAGTGATTTTGGAGCCCCCCCTCCAATAGTCTGTCACTATTTCCACCACTTCCCCATCTATTTTCCATGAAGTGATGGGACTGGATGCCATGACCTTAGTTTTCTGAATGTTGAACATTAAGCCAACTTTTTCACTCCTCTTTCACTTTCATCAAGAGGCTTTTTAGTTCCTCTTCACTTTCTGCCATAAGGGTGTTGTCACCTGCATATCAATAAGCAGGGTGACAATATGCAGCCTTGACGTATTTCTTTTCTTATTTGGAACCAGTGTGTTGCTCTATGCCTGGTACTAACTGTTGCTTCCTGATCTGCATACAGAATTCTCTGTATGAAGAGAAAGAGGCAGGTCAAATGGTCTGGTATTCCCATCTCTTTCATATTTTTCCACAGTTTATTGTGATGCATGCAGTCAAAGGCTTTGACATAGTCAATAAAGCAGAAATAAATATTTCTGGAACTCTCTTGCTCTTTTGATGACCCAGCTAATGTTGGCATTTTGATCTCAGGTTCCTCTGCCTTTCCTAAAACCAGCTTGAACACTTGGAATTTCTCAATTCACCTATTGTTGAAGTCCGGTTTCAAGAATTTTGAGCATTACTTTAATAGCATGTGAGATGAGTGCAATTGTCTGGTAGTTTGAACATTGTTTGGCATAGCCTTTCTTTGGGGTTGGAATGAAAACTGACCTTTTCCAGTCCTGTGGCCACTGCTGAGTTTTCCAAATTGGCTGGCATATGGAGCACAGCAGTTTCATCACATCATCTTTTAAGATTTGAATTAGCTCCACTGGAATTCCATCACCTCCACTAGCTTTGTTTGCAGTGATGCTTCCTAAAGCTTACTTGACTTCACATTCCATGATGTCTGGCTCTAGCTGAGTGTGAGTGATCACACCATTGTGATTATCTGGGTCATGAAGATCTTTTTGTATAGTTCTTCTATGTATTCTCGCCATCTCTTTTCAATATCTTTTGATTCTGTTAGGTCCATACCATTTCTGTCCCTTATTGAGCCCATCTTTGCTTGAAATGTTCCCTTGGTATCTCTAATTTTCTTGAAGAGATCTCTAGTCTTTCCCATTCTGTTGTTTTCCTGTACTTCTTTGCACTGCTCACTGAGGAAGGCTTTCTTATCTTTCCTTGTTATTCTTTGGAAGTCTGCATTCAAATAGGTATATCTTTCCTTTCCTCCTTTGCTTTTCACTGCTATTCGTTTCACAGTTAATTGTAAGGCCTCCTCAGACAGCCATTTTGCTTTTTTGCATTTCTTTTTTCCTGGGTATGGTCTTGATCCCTGTCTCCTGTACAACGTCATGAACCTCAGTCCATAGTTCATCAGGCACTCTGTCTATTAGATCTAGTCCCTTCAATCTATTTGTCACTTCCACTGTATAATCATAAGGGAATTGATTTAGGTTATACCTGAATGGTCTAGTGGTTTTCCCTACTATCTTCAATTTAAGTCTGAATTTTGCAATAAGGAGTTCATTATCTGAGCCACAGTCAACTCCCAATCTTGTTTTTGTTGACTGTATAGAGTTTCTCCATCTTTGACTGCAAAGAATATTTTGCCAGTCTGATTTTGGTGTTGACCATCTGATGATGTTCATATGTAGAGACTTCACTTATGTTGTTGTAAGACGGTGTTTGCTATGACCAATGCATTCTCTTGGCAAAACTCTATTAGCCTTTGCCCTGCTTCATTCTGTTTACTATTAATAACTCCTTTCAAATTTAAATTCAGTTTGTCTACATAAAATTAATAATTAGTGGTAAACACCAGAGAGAGAACACACCCACTGGCAGACTTCTCATGTGCTGTCTAAAGGTAAATTTATAATGATGTTTTTAATTTTGCTTATTTTGAAAGGCTGCACAATTTTAAAATATGTATAGAGTTTTATAAAACACACCCTTCATTCCATTTCTAGAAATGTATCTTAAAGTATTTTTAGGCTATATACTTCAGCACTGTTTATAATAGAGAAAATCTACACACTATTTGCATTTCTAAATATGGTGAATGGATTAAAAAAATGGTGAATGGATTAAAAAAAATCCATTCACTTTCAAATATGGTGAATGGATTGAAAAACTCATGATACGTATAAATACTTGAGCAGTATATAGCTAATTAAGTAATGTTATGTAAGAAAATTTAATAATGTATGAAGAGTCACAAGCTATATATACGCCATTAACATTACTAAAATGCATATTTTTTTTTGTATGGTATACTTAAATTATGGTTGTAAAAGTTAGTTTATATATAATATTAACTAAGTGTCTACAATATGCCACCTATAACAAAAGTTTCATCTCATTATAAAGACACACACACACACACACATATATATATATATATATATATATATATATGAGTAAAATAAAAGAGATTTACAAAAACATTGATAGTGGTTTTCTTTGGAGAAAAAATTATGAGTGGTTTATATCATTTTTGACTGGTTTGACTGACTGGCCAAAGAGTCATACACTACTGAGTGATTGAACTGAACTATTTCATTGTTCAAATTTTTTCAGTTTAAAAACAAATGCATATTTTTATTAAAATTATGCTCGATCTCATTGAACTAAGAAAGAATCCACTTAATTCAATTTTATTTTACTTTCTTACATTCAATCATTGACCAAGTCATGCTGGTTCTACATTCAAAATATTTCCAGAATTACTTTTTCTATTTGCTGAATATTTAAAAAAGAAATTCCTAATTTCTCTTTCCCGTTTTATTGCCCTCAGTATTGTCTTCAGTGTTAACTATTTAAATGGAGTTTTGCTGCCATTCACCAAGACAGTTATATAGGAGGGAAAATAAGAGAAGATGATGGATATTTTGAGGATGAAGCAGAGCAATTTCTTAGATCATGCATTGATCGATAGAGTTCTCCTCCACCACTTTTATGACAGCTTTCAGGATTGACTGTCAATCAACAGATAGAGACTTAAACAACATTTTATAGAAATACAATAAGATAACACTGTAAGATTCTTGTCTCAGTTGTATTTGCATAATCAGTACAAATTAAAATCCTACCAAATACTTTCAAAATAGAGATTTTAAAATTATAGAATCTGTCACATTCAAATCACTTGACAACAATTACAGATACAAAACACAAATCAATATATTTCTCTCACTTTACTATCTATTTTAGAAAATGTAATCTGTAAATGTACTGTTTATAATCTACATTTTGAAGAATAAGAAATGACTTTCAAAAATTTTTCTGTATAACTTGATATCCACATTGTGTTTTTGCATTTTATTTAGCACCAACTCATCTAGAAAAATATTGCAAAACAAAACAGGGTATGATTAATAGTCTAATTGATTATCTTGGTTTCTCTGGTTACTTGCTAGATTGAGATATCCCTTAGAACACAAAGATAAATTCTAATAGTGTGTTTCACTTAAAAGTCATTGTGACAAGATTAACAAAACAAAACAAAACAAAACTCACTCTACCAAATATTTCAGTTCTATGTTATTCTGAAAGATTTCTTTCAGTACTTCTTTACCAGAAAGAACTATTTACAATATTATAGTAGGCTTTTTACATATACAAATACTTGTGTGGAATCAAACAAGGGTTGTGAGGTTTTGTTTGGTTTTGTTTTCTTAAATTTTCAAAGGGCTTAGTTAGTTCAACTAAATTAGTTTCTTCATAATTTTGGTCAAGAAAAATATGAAAGAAGACTATTACTTGTTCATCTTACCTCTCTCATGCTTACTTTTCCTGAGACAGACAAGTCTGTCAAACACATTTTTAGAAAGAACATCTAGTTCAATAAGGGTGTTTCAGATAAGACTGGAAGACAAGAAACATCAACCAGGGATTTTCTATTAAGAGATACATATTTCACATCTACTTTCAATTTCCAAAGAATATACATTTATTAACTTTATTGCAATATTTATTGGAATGAGGATTTTTACCTTTTCAGCATTAGCATAGAAAATGTCACTTTTTAAAAATTGTTGCTTTCAAATCAGTAGACTAGAGAAGTGACATTTAAAACATATTTTTAAGGGAATGCACTGAAACCATGGCCATGTCCATATGCTTGACTGAATCTAGTATCTGGGCACATATTTCAGCCTTGATTATAATTGCTTTTTCAGATGCCATGAATGAAATTTCACCAGAGTTAATCCAGTAAGGTCATTATATTATCATCAGAGTTTTTTTTTTTTTTTGTCATAACTATTTTAATTACTAATTGAATTGGACATATAGGGGCTTCACTGCTCTTACAATGTCCACAATATGGAAGAGAAGAAAACTGAAACACATGATTTTTATGAATGGAGATTTCCTTTTTATATATAGAGGAGAAATGCAGTTAATTTGTTTCACTAGTGAAATTGCATTATTAATTGTAATATGTGAATAAAATAAGTATTTTATTCTGGCTTCCATTATTACAGAATTAGTTTTTTAAGTCTCTCTCTCTCTTTTTCTTTTTCTTTCTTTTTTTTTTTTTTGATAATTTTTACTGTGACTTATGTTTAAGACAAATTTACTTAAAATATACTCAAGACTAAATCAGTTACTAGGTTTTGCAAGGCTTAACATGGGTTATCTATACATTGGATATTTTTACTATCACACTCACAGCACATATAGACACATGCACAAACACCGTATATACACAGACACACAATCATCAGTCTACACCTCACACACACACACACACACACACACACACACACACACACATGCACCCAGATCAGCTGTTTCACTGATCAATGTCCTCTTACAAGGCCTTTGATTGACCTGTCTCCAGTTATTGATTTTTGTCTATTTCACTTAAATCAGAAGGAAATAGGTAGTGATTCAATTTCCTATTATTCAATTTGGAAGTAAGGAATTAGTGTCACAGTGAAGAAAAAAGAAAACACATATTGTGCAAAAATGAAATATGATATATTTTGTGGAAGGAATGAAGGAGACACTGTTAAGAATGGGAAGGATATGAAAAAGGTAAAAAGCTTAATGAGAAAAGGTAAAGGAATGACTACAAAATATGACAAGGTAGACAGAGGAAGAGAGATGAGACTGAATAAAGGAGAAAGAGTCCGTGAGCACAATCTTCACTTTCTATGTCAGAATGGCTTTTCTTCCTCCTAATAAGGGAGACTATTTGCAAAAGGAATGAAGACACATCCATTTCCCTCTGACATTTTTGGAGATTGATTCTGCTTCTTCTTTTCTAAGTTCTTAACTGTAATGAAAAAAGTAAGCAGACAAGGCTGAAGAACAGGTCAAAGAGAGAGTTCAACCATTTGACATATTTTTTATGGTTCAGTAAAATTCCTCTTTCACTATCACCATTTCCAGGCAACCTCCAATACCAATAAGTTGTTTAGAACTTAACTGACATAAGCTATTTCATTTCTAAAAACATTTTTTAAAACCCACCTTTGTTTGGAAATTCTTTTCCCTTACTTTATAAAAAAAGACACTCACTCTTTAATACTGCACAAAGCATTTTTGCTAGATTTTTCTTAAGCTAACATGCTAGCTGATAAAATAGTCTATTAATTATCAGAACTAATCTGCTCTCTGTTGTTTTTATTGGATACCTGTGGCTAGGGAACAGAAGAATAAGGGTATTTTATTTCTCTTTTTATTTGTTTTTCAATTTACAACCATCTGGTATAAACCTGAAACTTGTGGCAGGAGTCCCATTAAAAGGAGGAATACAAAAACATGACCAAGCCTTGTTGTCATAACTGGAAATTGAGACTGGGTTCACATTTTTATGGAGGTCTGGTTGAAAGACCTAGTGTGATTACATATTTCAGAAATCTGTACTTACAGCTCTGTCATAGCTTACAAAAAGCAGCAGAAGTGTGTGACTTTTCCACTTTTCCCCATTTATCAAGTGGGGACTTATTACATAGTGATTAAGAGTACAGGTCTGAAATCATATATTTGGATCCCTTTTTTGCCACATTCCAGCTGTGTACATGTAGGTATTTTACAATTTTTTATATAAATGGAGATCATAATACAACTTTCTCAAAGGATTGGGTTAATAATTAAATGAGAATAATGGATAAAATCCAATCAGCCCTGTGCTCCCTGTATGCGAGACAGCAAAAGAGACACAGATGTATAAAACAGTCTTTTGGACTCTGTGGGAGAGGGAGAGGGTGGGATGATTTGGGAGAATGGCACTGAAACATGTATAATATCATATGTGAAACGAATCACCAGTCCAGGTTTGATGCATGATAGTGGACGCTTGGGGCTGGTGCACTGGGATGACCCAGAGGGATGATAAAAGGGGAGGGAGGAGGAAGGGGGGTTCAGGATGGGGAACAAGTGGCAGATCCATGTTGATGTATGGCAAAACCAATACAATATTGTAAAGTAATTAACCTCCAATTAAAATAAATAAATTTATATTAAGAAAAGAAAATTGTCCCATCATTATTTGAGAAGAAAATATGATTTTAGTCATACAGTGAGGCCATAGAATACCATCAAAACTTTAATTTACATGACCTTTCTTCCATATGTGGATTTAAATGTTAACACCGAAAGGAACTTTAAACAGGAATATGCCAGGTTGCATTTCTGCTTAAAATGAAGAAAGCCACAATTGAATGTCATACACTAAAAAAGAAAGAAAGAAAGAAAAAAAAAACTGAATAATCTATAAAATGACATATTGTGAGCCTAGGAATTAAGGTTGCAAAATAATTGGATGAATTAAATTGCTAGGAGTACCAAACCCCTCTGAGGAGAAATGGAGACACACAAAATGCCTCAACTTTAGCAGAAAAATAGGAAGAAGTGGAAACCATAAAAAGAAGGGGATAATATGAAATTTTAGCAAATTTTTAAAAGCTCAGTGTGGGCTACTATAATAGTGTAAAAACTTGGGAGACCCAGGCAAAAAAGGATGTTGTGCTTTGGTAAGTTGCTTTAGTCATGTCCAACTGTTTCTGACCCTATGAACCATAGCCTGCTAGGCTCCTCTGTCCAAGGGATTCTCCAGGTAACAATACTAGAGTGGACTGCCATGCCCTCCTCTAGGGGATCTTCCCAACCCAGGGATTGAACCCACATCTCTTATGTCTCCTACATTGTCAGGTGAGTTCTTTACCACTAGCACCACCTGGGAAACCCACAAAAAGCAAAATCCAATTCAAAGACAACTTCTCTCCACCTGAGATTTTTATCAGCAACCCAACAGAAATAGCAGATGTGGCAAATTTGTTAGCTCTCTTTCCAATGTTAAAAGCATTCAGGAACATCAACATATGACTCAGTCATGAGTTTCTGGAGGACTCCATTCACCCTGAGTACTGCTTGAATCCAGGCTGAAAAATTCATTTAGAAGAACTTTGAAAAATTCCTCTCTTTCCACCCCCACCCCACAGATGTTCATGGCCTTTTGAAAACCCTCCTACCCAGCAGTCCTCCCACTAAGTACAAGGATACAGTGGCAGTCCAGCACTGAAGAGACTGACAATTATCATACACTTAAGGTAACCATAACAACAACAAAACAAATCCCATCCAGAATATATTGATTCAACTCGCCATGCTAATGGCCTGATAGGAAAAAAAGGTCCACTTCTGGACATAACTATTATTTCCTAGACAGCATATTAAAAAGCAGAGACATCACTTTGCCAACAAAGGCCTATATAGGCAAAGCTATGGTTTTTCTAGTGGTCATGTACAAATCTGAGATTTGGATCATAAAGAAGGCTGAGCACTGACAAATAGATACTTTCAAATTACGGTGCTGGAGAAGACTTGAGAGTCTCGTGAAGTGCAAGGAGGTTAGGCCAACCAATCCTAAAGGAAATCAACCCTGAATATTCACTGGAAGGACTGATGCTGTAGCTCCAATATTTTGGCCACCTGATGCCAAGAGCTGACTCATTGGAAAAGACTCTGATGCTGGGAGAGACTGAAGGTGAAAGGAGAAGGAGGTGGTGGAGGATGAGATGGTTAGATAGCATCACTGCCTCAATGGACATGTGTTTGAGCAAGCTGCAGGAGACAGTGGAGGAGAGAGGAGCCTGGCATGCTGTAGTCCATGGGGTTGCAAAGAATCTGATATGACTTAGTGACTGCACAACAACAATAGCATTTACTTAGGAAACTACATTTTTCTTTATAAATAATGTTTGAAAATTAATAAAAAAATATGAAACATATATAAAAAAAAGTGTACTATCAAAGGAAAACAATGTCAAGAAATTACATTCAGAAGTGACCCAGATGGTAGAACGATTAGGAAGGGGTTTTGAAATAGTTGTGATTAATACATTTAAACAATCTAGTGAAAAGACTGTCTTTAAGGGTTATTTTTATAATTAAATAACAGAGAAAAGAATCAGTTATCTTGAATATAGGTAGTAGGAATAATTTAAACAGAAATATACAAACCAAAAAGTGGGAAAAAAAATTAGAGGATCAAGAAAGAATCAAACAATCTGAAATGTTTTTAATTGCTACCCTTAAAAGAAGAGTGAAATAGCAATAAAAAAAAATTGAAAGAGATTATGTATAAGTAGTCTTAGGAATAAAAAAAAAAGAATTTTCCAAAATTAAAGAAAAATTTTAAAAAGCACAGATTAAAGAAACTCAGTTCAGTTCAGTCGCTCAGTCATGTCCGACTCTTTGCATTCCCATAGACTGCAGCGTCCATTACCAACTCCGGGAGCTTGCTCAAACTCATGTCCACTGAGTCAGTGATTCCATCCAACCATCTCATCCTCTGTGGTCCCCTTTTCCTCCTGCCTTCAATCTTCTCCAGCATTAGGGTCTTTTCCAATGAGTCGGTTCTTTGCATAAGGAGGTCAAAGTATTGGAGTTTCAGCTTCAGCATAAGTCCTTCCAAAGAACACACAAGACTGATCTCCTTTAAGATGGACTGGTTGGATCTCTCAAGAGTCTTCTTCAACACCACAGTTCAAAAGCATCCATTCTTCAATGCTCAGCTTTGTTTATAGTCCAACTCTCACATCCATACATTAGTCCTGGAAAAAACATTGCTTTTTAATGTTCTGCCTAGGTTTGTCATGGCTTTTCTTCCAAGGAGCAAACATCTTTTAATTTCATGGCTACAGTTACCATATGAAGTGATTTTGGAGCCCAAGAAAATAAAGCCTTTCACTCTTTCCATTGTTTCCCCATCTATTTGCAATGAAGAGAAAAAATCTCAGAAAACGCCAAGTAGGAAACATAGTAAGAATTAAAATAACAAAACAAACAAAAAACATGGTCACATAATTTTCCAATTACTGAAAAACCAACATAAAGAGAAAACCATAAGTGAAGCAAAGAAAAAGTAATATTGCAGATAGTAAATTGAAAATATTGCCAAAACTATGTCAGATGTCAATAGTGAGACATTTTTAAGGTACTCAAAGGAAAAAAGGTTATTTTAAAATTATTGTGGCCTATAAAACTATCCTTCATAAGTGAAAACAAAATAAAGATTTTAAAAAAGAGGGAGAAGATTCACTGCAGCACTCATATACTAAAACAGATATTAAGAGGAGATCTTTGCTAAGTCACTTCAGTCGTGTCCGACTCTGTGCGACCCCATAGATGGCAGCCCACCAGGCTCCCCCGTCCCTGGGATTTTCCAGGCAAGAACACTGGAGTGGGTTACCATTTCCTTCTCCAATGTAGGAAAGTGAAAGTGAAAGTGAAGTCGCTCAGTCGTGCCCGACTCTTAGCAACCCCATGGATTGTAGCCTAGCAGGCTCTTCAGCCCATGGGATTTTCCAGGCAAGAGTACTGGAGTGGGTTGCCATTGCCTTCTCCAGAGGAGATCTTTACATTGAAATAAACAAATAGTAGATGAAAATTTGAATTTATAGGAAAAATGACCATGGGAAAATTTTAATTTTCTTAAGTGATATAGCTCTAGGTAAAAAGTAGAAATATTTTTTGTCTGAGCCACCAGGGAAGCTCATTTAAAATATACATAGTATTAAAATATACATAGAAGACAAAAATAATACAATGTATGAGATCGAGGAAATGAAAGAATATTCTTGCAGACTTTTTTCATTGTGTGTGAAGAGTTATAATAATAATTAAAAGTACTTTGTGAAAACTTACTGATATTTATTGTAATCCTAAATACTTTAAAAATTACATTAAAATGTATAATAGCTAGTCAATAATGCTGATAAAATAGAGACTCAGCCAATCTAAAAGAGTCTCAGATAAGATAAAAAAATATTTTTTGAGATTTCAGCACTCCTTTTTTTGCCATTTGATAGAACAGATAAAAATAAGATGCAGAAAACTGGAGTAACACTGCAAGTCAACCTGATCTAACTTTTACTTACAGAATACTACAGTCAACAATAAAAAACACAATTTTTTAAAAAGAATCAAACAGAATACTCACTAAAGGTGTGTTGCTAACCCCTTAGTAAATTTAAAAGAATTTAAATACTATAAATCATGACCTCTGATCATAATAGAATTAAAATAGAAATCAATGATAGAAAGACATATAGAAAATCCTAAAACATTTGGAAAGTAGAGATCTCACTTGGAAATCAATCAGTTCATTTCATTGGAATGAAATTATGGTGGAAAAATTATTTTTTGCTGAATAAAAATAAAAGCACAACAAATTGAAAGTTGTAGACTGCTCTACAATGTTCAATGTTCAATGATTAGGAGAAAGTATATAGTTTAAATATTTATTTTAGGAAATAAAAGCAGTCATCTAAATTTTCAAGTTATGAACTAGACAAAGATGAGCAAAGAAAATGCAGAGTCAGAAAAAGGAGATAAAAATTGAGGAGAAAGTAAAAATGATTAAAACAGGAACCAGGGCAATAGTAGGAAAAAATGAATAAAAGCAAAATATATTTTTGAAACTGATTGATACAAGTGATAAACTTCTCATTAGTCTTTTTCAAGAAATAGAGAAGTCTCAAATTATCATTATGTAAAATGAAAAAGGGAACAGTATTACAAATTTTACAGTTTAAAATGGATAATATGAGTATTATAAATAATTATATATCAATATACCTTTAAAACTATGAAGCAGAAAATACTTTTAAATATGTAAAGCTCAGTAAAGAAAAAATAAATAACTGAAACTTACATATCTTGAATTTGTAGTTAACATCTTCCTACAAAGAAAATTCCTGGCCCAACAGGCTTCACTGGTAAATCCTATCACATTAAATAGACAAATACCAATCCTACACTTTGTTACAGAAAACATAGGGAGAAAGACACATTCCAAGTCTTTTTATGAAATTTATGTTACCCTAATACCAATGCCAAAGAAATTGTAATAAAAGAGAATTATAAATCAACATACTTCATAATCATTGAATCTCTATTATTACCTTAAACCATATTTATGATATTAATTAAAAATGGAAAACAGATTTAAATAGAAAAGCTAAAACTATAAAATTTCTGTAAAAAAGCAGTAAAAAAAGAAACCTTTGTAAATTAGCATTTTGTTGTAGTCACTCTATGGAGGCACCAATTTGTTTCAGATGTAGTATAAAGAACAATGGCCTCTCAAGGATGTCCACAGCCTAAGCCCTGGATCTACTGAATATGTCATGTTGTATGATAAAGGGGAATTAGTTGAAAATGGAATTAAAGTTGTTAATTAGCTGACTTTAAAATAGAGAGGTTTTTTGGTCTAGAATATCTGGATGGGCCCAATGTAATAGTAACAGTTAGATGCCATACCACTGGTTTAAAGATGGAGTTATCAGCTAAGGGTTGCACATGGTGTCTAAAAGTTGGAAAAGACAAGCAATTAATTTCCTTCTAGACCATCCATAAAAGAATGAAGGCCTACCAACACATTAATTTTTGCCCAATGAAACTTATAACAAAGAACTATAAGATAATAAATTTGTGCTGTTTTAAGCCACAGGGGGTGTGGTAATTTGCTAAAGCACCAAGAGACAATTAATACAGATGTCAAGATTTTTGACAACCCATATGCACTAAGAGGACATGAAAAATTTTATTAATCACATAATAAGGCTTTCTGGGGAGATTAAAATATCTTTCAATTGAAAGAGCATAAAGGGGCAACTGGTTTCGGGTTTTTATTGTGTTTAAGAGGTGGAAACATGGAGAGCGTTCTCCTGCAAAGCCTAGGTTAACTTGGTTTGAACTTCCTGCCAGCACCAAATGGGGAAGCACCAGAAATTCCTTATCTGCTTTTCAAGACGTGGACAGAAGGCAGAAAGGTATGAGAGAAGCATGAAAGCTGTTGACAAATATGAAAAATGTAATCAGACTTTATTTTAATGTACAGTTTGCATAAAAATTATTCAGTTCTTTAAGAGATACTGTTAAGAAAATGGAAACAGAAGCTACACATTGGGAAAAAATATTTGAAAATAAAACATACATTTGGCAACACAATTGTGTCCAGAATAATTTTTAAAAGTGCTTTTGCAACTGAATAATAGAAGAAAAAAACAGTTGAATACAAAATATCAACAAAGATATTATCAATGGCAAACAAGCACATGGAAAGATGTTTAACATCTTTATACAACAGAGAACTGTGAATTAAAATCACAACGCAGGGACTTCCCTGGCAGTCCAGTGGCTAAGACTCCATGTTCCCAATGCAGGGGGCCTGGGTTCAATTCCTGTTTAGGGCGCTAGATCCCATATGCCAGGACTAAGAGTTCACATGTTGTAAGTAAAGATCCTGCTCGTGCAACTAAGACCTGGCATAGCGAATGAAATAAATATTAAAACACACACACACACAACACAATACATACAAATGGTATAGGTACTTTGGAAAACAGTTTGGAAGCTTCTTGAAAAGTTATATATATAATTATCATACAATCCTGTGACATTTCTCCTAGATATTTATTCAGAAGAAAGGAAGGAAAATATATACAAACACCTGTATGCAAATATTTTAATAGTTTTATTCATAATAGCTATAAGCTGAAAAAATCCCAAATGATTAATTTGAGAATGGATAAAAATATTTTAGTGTATCCATGTAGTGTAATGCCTGCTGAATCACTTCAATTGTGTTTGACTCTTTTTAACCCTGTGGACTGCAACCCCCCAGGCTCCCCTGTCCATGGGGTTCTCCAAGAAAGAATATTGAAGTGGGTTGACATTCCCTTCTCCATGGGATCTTCCTGACCCAGGGATGGAATGTGAGTCTCTTATGTCTCCTTCATTGGCAGGTTGTTTTGTTTTGTTTTGTTTTTACCACCAGGGCCACCTGGGAAGCCCATACAATGGAATACTATGCAATAAAATGGAATGAACTATTTACTGTTGCATGCTACAAAATGTTTTGATACTCAAAACTACATTGTTAAATAAGTTAGATAAAAAATGTCTAAATATGATATAAATTCATTTATGTGACTTCTTAGCTTCCCCAGTGGCTCAGTGGTAAAGAATCCTGTCAGGCAGGAGCCACAGGAGATGCTGGTTCGATTCCTGGGTCAGGAAAATCACCTCCATGCCACTGGAGATGACATTCAAAATCACTCCAGCATTCTTGCCTGGGGAATACCACGGACAAAAGAGCCTGATGGGCTAGAGTCCATAGGGCTGCAAAGAGTCAGACATGACTGAAGCAACTCAACATGCACACATGCATATGACAGTCTAGAAGTGGTAAAACTAGAGTAAAAAAAAACATAATAATTATAAGAATTTGCCAGGGACCAAGATGAGACATAATTTCATGGCAGATATAAGGGGAGAAAGTGGAAGCAGTGAAAGATTTCCTTTTATTGGCCTCCAAAATTACTGCAGATGGTGACTGTAGCAATGAAATTATGAGACACTTGCTCCTTGAAAGCTATGACAAACCTAGATAGTGTATTAAAAAGCAGAGACATCACTTTGCCAACAAAGGTCCGTTTAGTCAAAGTTATGTTTTTTTCCGGTTGTCATATACACATGTGAGAGTTGGATCATTAAACAAAGCTGAATGCCAAAGAGTTGATGCTTTTGAACATGGTGCTGGAGAACATGCTTGAGACTCTCTTGGACTGCAAGGAAAACAAACCAATAAATCCTGAAGCAAACCAACCCTGAATATACATTGGAAGGATTGATGCTGAAGCTGAATCTCCAATACTTTGGCCACCTGATGCAGAGAGGGCTGACCCACTGGAAAAGACCCTGGTGCTGGGAAAGATTGAAGGCAAAAGGAGAAGGAGGCAGCAGAGGATTAGACAGTTAGATAGCATCACTGTCTCAATGGACATGAGCTTGAGCAAACTCTAGGAGATAGTGGAGAACAGAGGGTCCTGGTGTGCTATAGTCCATGGGATAGCAGAGATAGCCCCATCTTAGCAGCTGAACAAGAAGGTGAGAGACAAAGGGATGGGCAGCAAAGAGACCAATGGCAAATTTTTAGGATGGTGGAAATATTCTCTATCTTGACTATAATAATGTTTAAATTATGTTTGTTCAATCCATTAAACTCAACTAAAAAATGATGCATTTTTAATGTAAATACACATCTCTAGATAGAAAAAATAGGGTAAAATGTTAATAAATATTGAAAGTGTAGTTTATATGTGTGCTCAAAGTTCCATTCTCTCAATTTTTTCCACTATCTTCCAAACTCTGCTATAATAAATGAGGGCCATGGAGCTTTGGAGTCCAGAATACTTTCATTCAATTCCAAAACAACTTAATTTATTAGCAAATGCTTAAGCTTGAATCACATTTTCCCTACTGCAAAAATAAGGAATACAATGTCTAACTAGTAGGATAAGCAGATTAAATTAATCAACCTGTATTTGAGTGGTTTTCCATGTAAATCACAGATCTCCATGTTTTTGGAGTCAGTTATTGGAAGATTAATGTGCTCCTTTGGCACTGTCACAGTTGCTTGGTTTTCACGTTCCTTTCATGTTTGGTGTTGACCCAGGATCCAGTCAAAGATTTTTCATTACATTTAAATGTTATATCTTTCAAGTATCTTTGTTCCAGAACATTTGTCTTTTTTTATTTATGACACTGTTCTATTGAAGTCAGCTGTTTTACAGAATGTTTCTCATTTTGGATCCACCTGATTACAGGTGTCATTGTGGCTGGGTTCAGGTGAAGCATCTTTGGTGTCAAAATGCAAAGGCGAGCTCTGTCCTAGTGCTCCATGTGCACACAAGGGGCTCAGGGGTCACTCTGCCCAGTAACTGGCTTTGTGGCCCCTGGCTGAGAAGATGATTACTGGACTTTTCCAGTGTATGCACTTCTCATCTTCTTCATAGATTCTGAGTCATCTGTGATTCTTTGAGACTGTGTGTGAAAAATGCAGTTCCCCAACAATCTTTCACCCAGCAGCTCGCAGTAATTTACTGATATGGTTCTCACACTGTCATCTATTTACATCCATGTAGTCTGGGTGTATCTATAGACTTCTGCGTGATGTGAAATTCAGTGACCTAGTTTAATCATCCCCCAGATTCCACTCAAGCATGCTGGCACATAGAGTTGTAGATTAACATTTCCTAGACCACCCCTAGGAAGAGCTGACTCTTTATTAGAAAAGTCCCTGATGCTGGAAAAGATTGAAGGTGGGAGGAGAAGGGGATGACAGAGGATAAGATGATTGGATAGTGTCACTGACTCTATGGACATGAGTTTGTGCAAGCTCTGGTAGATGGTGATGGACAGGGAGGCCTGGCGTGCTGCAGTCCATGGGGTCACAAAGAGTCAGACATGACTGAGTGACTGAACAGAACAGCAATAAAGTACCTATAATATAATGAATGCCAAATACACGGTCTACTAAATTTTCTATAAAATGTTTCAGTTTCTTAATTCACTTTATCAGTGATACCTTGCTACCATGGAACATGAAAAACATTTTCTCTTGTTGGATAAGTAGTCTGTAGGACATCCATTTAGGTATTTCAGAAAGCAACATCATATCTAAATATTCTTTTCACTGCTACATGTGATGGAGTGTTGCCATTAATCACTGCTCTAAGTTAAATACTGAAAGGTCTTGTAAAAGTAAATATGTAATATGAAACAAACAAAATTTTAATTCTTGATGAAATAACTATAAACTAGTTGGAGACAAGTAGCAGAGTTTATGATTCTTTCTTTAGAATACTTTCAAACAGAATTCAGTTAAGTTCAGTTCAATCACTCTTTGCGACCCGTGAAACACAGCATCCCAGGCCTCCCTGTCCATCACCAACTCCTGGAGTCCACCCAAACCCATGTCCATTGAGTCAGTGATGCTATCCAACCATCTCATCCTCTGTAGTCCCCTTCTCCTCCTACCCTCAATATTTCCCAGCATCAGGGTCTTTTCAAATGAGTCAGCTCTTCCTATCAGGTGGCCAAAGTATTGGAGTCTCAGTTTCAGCATCAGTCCTTCCAAAGAACATCCAGGACTGATCTCCTTTAGGATGGACTGGTTGGATCTCCTTGCAGTCCAAGAGACTCTCAAGAGTCTTCTCCAACACCACAGTTCAAAAGCATCAATTCTTCAGCACTCAGCTTTCTTTATAGTCCAACTCTCACATCCATACATGACCACTGGAAAATCATAGCCATGGCTAGACAGATGTTTGTGGGCAAAGTAATGTCTCTGCTTTTAAATATGCTGTCTAGGATGGTCATAAATTTCCTTCCAAGGAGTAAGCATCTTTTAATTTCATGGCTGCAATCACCATCTGCAGTGATCTTGGAGCCCCCCAAAATAAAGTCAGCCACTGTTTCCCCATCTATTTGCCATGAAGTGATGGGACCGGATGCCATGATCTTAGTTTTCTGAATGTTGAGCTTTAAGCCAACTTTTTTCCACTCTCCTCTTTCACTTTCATCAAGAGGCTCTTTTGTTCTTCTTTACCTTCTGCCATAGGTAACACAGCAATTCTGCCATAATTTCAAACAGAGTAAGAGCTGTAGTACAAATTAATGTTAAATGCAAAAAGCCTGGGAAAGTTTCTGCTATTTTTTTCTATTGTTTTTAAATAGCCATCTTTCTCTCCCCCTACTTACTCATCTTGATCCTTTTGATTCTAAATTTTTTTTAATCTTTTTTCTTTTGCTATGTACTTCAAATAACAATTTTGTCATGAAGCCTCTTCTGATCTTATATTAATCTCATCATCTTCTCACTTCACCATCCTGACTACACATAATCCCTTCCTTTTATGAATATACACAGCATTTTTATTTTATTTTCAAATTAGAAACTGAGAATACAAAACGATTTGGGTTATTTTCCTCATTCTAACATGTTTTAGTTCTGTAGCATTCAGAAAGTTATATAATATGGAAATCCACTGTTTCATCATCTGCAAATGGATACAAAATTACCCATTCTGTTCCTTAACAGGAATGATGAAGGGATACAAAACATACAAGGTTCCTGAATAGATAAAAAATATATATTTATTATCTGATGATATGATTTTTTAAAAATATTAAATAAATAAGGATAGTAAACAACTGTGTGAGATTTCTATGGCCCAAACATTGGATTCTGAGTATTTAATAGAGGAGAGCTGGATCCTAAGGAACTTCTACAAGGGATGAAGAGATGATATAGAAGAGACCTATATAGACCATGGATTAAGCTTCAGAATAGAATACTGACATCAAATTCAATGGCAGATGAAGACTCTGATTAATTGCTTAAGATAGCAAAGAGAGATAAGAAGGCCTTCTTAAATGAACAATGAAAAGTAATAGATGAAAACAATAATATTCAAAACACTAGAGATCTTTTCAAGGATACTGTAGATATCAAGGGAATATTTCATGCAAGGATAGGAACAATAAAGGACAGAAATGATAAGGACCTAACAGAAGAAGAATAGATTAAGAAGAGATGGCAAGAATACACTGAAGAACTATACAATAGAGGCCTTAATTATCCAGATAGCTATGATGGTGTGATCAAACATCTAGAACAGGGCATCCTGGACTGTGGAGTCAAGTAAGCCTTAGGAAGCCTTACTACAAACAAATATAATGGAGGTGATGAAATTCCAGCTGAGCTATTTCAAATCCTAAAAGATGATGCTGTTAAAGTGCTGCACTCAATGTGTCGGCAAATTTAGAAAACTCAGCAGTGGCCACAGGACTGGAAGAAGTCAGTTTTCAGTCTAGTCCAAAGGGCAATGCCAAAGAATGTTCAAACTACCATACAACTGCACTCATTTCACATGCTAGTGAGGTTATACTAAAAAGCCTTTAAGCTTCAGCAGTATGTGAACCAAAAACTTCCAGATGTACAAGCTGGGTTTTGAAGCAGCAGAGGAACCAGAAATCATATTGCCAACGTTTTTTGGACTTTGGGGGAAAGCAAGGGAGTTCCAGAAAAGCATCCACTTCTGCTCTATTGACTATGCCAAAGGCTTTAACTATGTGGATCACAACAAACTGTGGAAAATTCTTAAACAAATAAATACTAGACCACCTTACCAGTCTCCTGAAAAAATTGTATGCAGATCAAGAAGCAACAGTTAGAACTGGACTTGGAACAACTTAGTGGTTTACAATTAGGAAAGGAGTACAACAAGGCTGTATATTGTCACCCAGCTTATTTAACTTTTATGCAGAGTACATGAGTCAAAATCCTGGGCTGGATGACTCATAAGCTGGAACCAAGATTGCTAGAAATATCAACAACCTCAGATATGCGAATGATACAACTCTAATAGATCAAAGTGAAGAAAAACTAAAGAATCTCTTGAGGGTGAAAGAGGAGAGTCAAAAAGCAGGTTTGATATTTAACATTAAAAAAAAATTCCTGAAGACTGTGGCACCCAGTCCCATCATTTCATGGCAAATAGAAGGCAAAAAAAAAAAAAAAAAAAAAAAATGAAAGCAGTAACAGATTTTATTTTCTTGTGCTCCAAAACCATTGTGAAGAGTGACTGCAGCCATGAAACTTGAAGACGGTTGTTCCTAGGAAGGAAAGTTATGACAAACCTAGACAGTGTATTAAAAAGAAGAAATATCACTTTGCCAATTAAGACCCATATAGTAAAAGCTATGGTTTGTCCAGTGGTCATGTACAGATGTAAGAGTTGGACCATAAAAAAGCTGAGCACTGAAGAATTGATGTTTTTGACTTGTGGCACTGGAGAAGATTCTTCAGAGTCCCTAGAACTGCAAGGAGATCAAAGAAACCAACCCTGAGTATTCATTGGACGGACTGATACTGAAGTTCCAATACTTTGGCCATCTGATGTGAAGAGCTGACTCATTGGAAAATAACCTGATTCCGGGGAAGATTGAAGGCAAAAGGAGAAGCGGGAGGCAGAAGATTAGATGGTTAGATAACATCACTGACTCAGTGAACATGAATTTGAGCAAACTCCTGGAGACCATGAAAGACAGGGGAGCCTGGCACACTGCATTCCACGGGGTCACAAAGAGTCAAACACAAGTTAGCAAATTAATAACAACAACATATATGTTTCACTTTATGCAAGTAATATATTATTTTTATTATGTAACCCTGTATTAAGTTTTACAATTAAGAAATGTGAGTTATCCAACTTTTTTATTTTCAAGATTGTGTTGGCTCTTCTGTGTTCACTGCAGTTTTAGGTAAATTTTAATATTGTTTTTTCCATTTATGCAAAAAAAAAAAAGCAGTAAGGATTTTGATAGGAATTTCACTAGATCTTTAGATTGCTTCAGTAACCTGTTATTTTCATCTTATAATTATTATCTTCTGACCCATGAACATGAAATATCTTTACATTTGCTTATGTAGTCTTTAATTTCTTTCAGCAATGTTTTGCAGTTTTCATCATAGTCTTGCATCACTGTGGTTAAATTAACTCCTGTTACTCTATTATTTTTAATGGTATTACAGATGGAATTGCTTTAATTTCCTTTTTGGATTGTTCATTGCAAGTGTACAGAAATATAACTGATTTTTGAATGTTGATCTTGTATCCTACAACTCTGGTGAATTCATTTATTAGGGCTAACAGACTTTTTCATTTAATTATTTAATATTTCTATATATAATATGTTATCTATGAATAAAGATGATTTTATTTCTTTGTGTTTTATTTGTATGCTTTTAATTTCTTTTTCTTGTAAAGTTCTGGCCAGAATTTCTAGTACCATTTTGAACAGAAGTATTGAAAACATATATCCAACCTAGTTACTTTGTAATATTGGCTTCAGAGAATGATTTAGGAAGGCTTCCTTCCTCTTCCTTTTTAAAGAAGAGTTTCAGATATATTGGATTTAATTCTTATTTAAATGTTTGGCAGAATTCACCAGGGAATCTTTCTTGTTCTGGCATTTGTTTATAGCTGATTTTCTATCTTAATGCTATTACAACACTTGCATTACATTCCCAATAAATATCCAGTTTCTTTAAATCCTATAGTCTCCTCTCTCAAATAATTTGGCAAGCTACCCTGACATTCTTGGATATTTATTCATTGTGGTAAATTCTGCTTATATGGCAAATTCCTTTTCCTATAGGCTTAATTCTGACTCACAGTCTCTATTATTAGAATTTACCATGTGACATAGTTCAGGATATAAAGTGCAAGCTTCTATCTGTTAAGTATTTGGGATAAAGATTTTTCTTTTTTGGAATAAAACTGACAAATGAAGCATCTGCCATCTATACTATCTTATTATTATCTTCACCAGACATTTGAAGCTATCAGTTCAGTTCAGTCACTCAGTTGTGTCTGACTCTTTGCGACCCCATGAATTGCAGCATGCCAGGCCTCCCTGTCCATCACCATCTCCCGGAGTTCACTCAGACTCATGTCCATCGAGTCCGTGATGCCATCCAGCCATCCCATCCTCGGTCGTCCCCTTCTCCTACTGCCCCCAATCTCTCCCAGCATCAGAGTCTTTTCCAATGAGTCAACTCTTCGCATGAGGTAGCCAAAGTACTGGAGTTTCAGCTTCAGCATCATTCCCTCCAAAGAAATCCCAGGGTTGATCTCCTTCAGAATGGACTGGTTGGATCTCTTTGCAGTCTAAGGGACTCTCAAGAGTCTTCTCCAACACCACAGTTCAAAAGCAGCAATTCTTCGGCGCTCAGCCTTCTTCACAGGAAAAACCATGGCCTTGACTAGATGGACCTTAGTCGGCAAAGTAATGTCCCTGCTTTTGAATATGCTATCTAGGTTGGTCATAACTTTTCTTCCAAGGAGTAAGCGTCGACCATCTAATAAAATACGGAGCATGAAGGAAGTACGAAAGAATTTGCAAAGTACCAGATGTAAATCAACATCTGACCAAGGTCACCTATCTCCAGACTTCTATATATGGGGAAAAATAAACCTCTAACTACCTTATTAAGTTCTGTGTAATTTCATATGACAGAAAATTAATCCAGGTACTCTTACACAGAGTTTAAGTAGAGTAGCGTTTCCTACATCTAGGCCCATGGTGGGGTGGTTTAGTCGCTAAGTCATGTCTCACTCTTTGTGACCCCATGGACTGTAGCCTGCCAGGCTCCTCTGTTCATGGGATTTCCCAGGCAAGACCACTGGAGTGGGTTGCCATTTCTTTCTCCAGGGGATCTTCCCCACCAGAAAATTGAACCTGGGTTTCCTGCATTGCAAATGGATTCTTTGCCTAGTAAGCGACCAAGAAAGTCCAGGCCCTTAGAGTACTGGTTTTCTGTTATTAATCTCAATATGACTTCCAGGAAATCTCATTGTTCTTGTTTAGAAAGGGCCTGCTTTAATTTTCCAGAATGAATATATATGGAATCAATTATGGTAATTCAATTATTAAAGACAATCTAATATATTTATCAAGAGTCTATTATAAAATTTATGGAGAGAATTTTAGTTTGTTCAACATTTGGATCTTCGTTTCTCTATTGTCTGAATTTTGACTCTCACTTCCAAGGGATGTATTATCAGTAATTTTGATTTTAAAATAATTGGTATTGGTGATTATTAGAATAGTTCCTTACAATAAAATTCATTAAAATGTTGTTTATGAAGACTTGTAAGTATCATATAAACTTTTTTACATTCTAAATGAAGTGAAGTGAAGTCACTCAGTCGTGTCCAACTCTTTGCAACCCCATGGACTGTAGCCTACTACTACTCTCCTCTGCCCATGGGATTTTCCAGGCAAGAGTACTGGAGTGGGTTGCTATTTCCTTCTCCATTTTTATGTTCTAATGTAAGGCAAAAAAGTGGATAAGTTATACAATTAATAAAGACATAAGAAAAATCTGATAGCTATAGACAGACCTTTATGATTTAAACTTTCATGTTGACCAAAAACAGCCTGGAAAAGAGGCTTTATAAGAAGACATGTACAATTTGTTTATTCTTCTTTATATTTTTCTAATTTTTCAAAAGAAAGAACTGATACTGGTATAAACTGAAATACAGTGTAGAAATCAGTTATTGCTCTGCTACAAAGCACCACAAATCTCAGTGGTATTCAACCATGTATTTGTTTGCTGTAGCTGCTATAACAAAGTGCTGTAAGATGAGTAGCTTAAACAACAGAAATGTACTGTGTCACATTTCTGGAGCCTAAAAACCTGTTAATAAAGGTTGATTCCTTCTGAGAGCTGAGGGAGAATGTGTCCCATGCCTCTTCACTATCTTCTAGGGTTTGCTGGCAATCTTTGGCATACCTTGACTTACACCTGCATCACCATTACCTCTGCCTTCATCTTCACATGGTATTCTCTCTGTACTTGTTTATTCTCTGTGTCCAAATGTCCCCTTTTTATAGGGACTCAATCATGCTGGATTAGGACCCATTCTTGTGGTCTCATCTTGACTTCATCATCTGCAAAGATTCTATACCCAACGAAGGTCATATATAGGACTTCCCTATAGCTCAAATGGTAAAGAATCTGCCTGTGATTCAGGAGACCAGGGTTTGATACCTGGATCAGGAAGATCCTCTAGAGAACGGAATGGCAATCCACTCCAGTATTCTTACCTGGAGAATTACATGGACAGAGAAGCCCATCAGGCTATGTTCATGGGGGTTGCAAAGAGTTGGACACGACTGAGTGACTAACACACACACACACACACACACACACAAGGTCATATATAAATGTACTGAAAGGTAGGACTTCAGCATATGTTTAGAGGACACAATTCAGCCCATAAGAGAAAAACAGCTCTTATTTTGTATTCTAAGGAGCAGTTGTCGGGAACAGCTCTGCTTTAGGCCAGCGTAGCAGAGGAGACTGTATTCCATGGCATTTATCAGTGATTCAGTTAGGCTGGTTATACTCCATAGGAGCTCATCCTTAGATGCAGGCTGAAGAAACCACTAGTATGTGAAGGAAACTGTTCTTGTGGCATTAATGAAAATATAAAAGTCCAATTGTGCAAACACATCCACTAGCAACCCTTTCAGCAATCAAATAGCATAGCTAAACTTAAAATCAAAGTGAAAAGAGGAGTACTCTGTCCCTGTGGGACAAACTGGAGAATGGGAACACTTCTACAGTGTTGATGGGAATATAAATTGATGTATCCACTATGGAAAACAGTATGGGAATTCTTAAAAAACTAAAAATAGAACTACCATAGGATCTAGCAGCCACTCTTGGACATATATATCCAGAAAAAGGAAAGGTATATGTAGTCTCAATATTCATAGAAGTACAATTTAGAAAACCCAAGACATGGTCCAGTGGTTTCCTCTACTTTTTTTAAATTTGAGTCTGAATTTGGCAATAAGGAGTTCATGATCTGAGCTACAGTCAGCTCCCAGTCTGTTTTTGCTGACTCTATAGAGCTTCTCCATCTTTGGCTGCAAAGAAAATAATCAATCTGATTTTGGTATTGACCTTCTGGTGATATCCACGTGTAGAGTCTTCTCTTGTTTTGTTGGAAGAGGGTGTTTGCTATGACCAGTGCGTTCACTTGGCAAAACTCTGTTAGCCTTTGCCCTGCTTTGTTTTGTACTCCAAGGCTAGATTTGCCTGTTACTACAGGTATCTTTTGACTTCCTACTTTTGCATTCCAGATCTCTTCAAGAAAATTAGAGATAGAAAGGGAACACTTTCAATGCAAAGGTGGGAACAATAAAGGAAGGAAATGGCATAGACCTAACAGAAGAGAAGATATTAAGAAGAGGTAGCAAGGATACACAGAAGAAGTATACAAAAAAGATCTTTATGACCCAGATAACCACGATGGTGTGATCAATCATCTAGAGCCAGACATCCTGGAATTCAAAGTCAAGGGGGCCTTAGGAAGCACCACCATGAACAAAGCTAGTGGAGATGCTGGAATTCCAGTTGAGCTATTTCAAATCCTAAAAGACAATGCTGTGAAAGTGCTGCATCCAATACGCCAGCATTTGGAAAACTCAGCAGTGACCACAGGAAAGGGCACACGAAAAGGTCAGATTTCATTCCAATCCCAAATAAAGGCAATGCCAAAGAATCTTCAAACTACCACACAATTACACTCATCTAACACACTAGCAAAGTAATGCTCAAAATTCTCCAAGCTGGGCTTCAACAGTAAGTGAAGTGAGAACTTCCAGATGTTCAAGCTGGATTTAGAAAAGGCAGAGGAACCAGAGATAAAATTTCCAACATTTACTGGATCATCAAAATAGCAAGAGAATTCCAGAAAAACATCTACTTCTGCTTTATTGACTACGCCAAAGCCTTTGACTGTGTGGATGACAAAAAGCTGTGGAAAATTCTTCAACAGATGGGAATATCAGACCACCAGACCTGCCTCCTGAGAAATCTGTGTGCAGATCAAAAAGCAACAGTTAGAACTGGACATAGAACAACAGACTGGTTCCAAATTGGGGAAGGAGTACATCAAGGCTGTATATTATACACTGCTTATTTAACTTACATGCAGAATGCATTATACAAAATGCCAGGCTGGATGAAGCACAAGCTGCAATCAAGATCCACCTTTATGGCAGAAAGAGAAGAAGAACTAAAGAGCCTCTTGATGCAAGTGAAAGAGGAGAGTGAAAAAGTTGGCTTAAAACTCAACATTCTGAAAACTAAAATCATGGGATCTGGTCACGTCACTTCACAACAAATAGATGGGGAAACAATGGAAACAGTGATAGATGTTATTTTTTTATGTTGACTCCAAAATCATTGCAGATGGTGAATGCAGCTATGAAATTAAAAGACATTTGCTCCTTGGAAGAAAAGCTATGACAAACCTAGACAGAATATTAAAAAGCAGAGACTTTATTTTGTCAACAAAGGACTATGTAGTCAAAATTATTGTTTTTCCAGTAGTCATGTATGAACGTGAGAGTTGGACAATAAAGAAAGCTGAGCACCGAAAAATTGATGCTTTTGCACTGTGATGTTGGAGAAGACTCTTGAGAGTCTCTTGGACTGCAAGGAGATCCAACCAACCAGTCCATCCTAAAGGAAATCAGTCCTGAATATTTATTGGAAGGACTCATGCTGAAGCTGAAGCTACAATACTTTGGCTGCCTGATGCAAAGAACTCTCATTATAAAAGACCCTGATGCTGAAAAGATTGAAGGTGGGAGGAGAAGGGGAGGACAGAGGGTGAGATGGTTGGATGGCATCACTGACTCAATGGACATGAGTTTGAGTAAGCTTCAGGAGTTGGTGATGGTCAGGGAAGCCTGGCGTGCTGCATCCATGGGGTCACAAATAGTTGGACAGCACTGAGCGACTGACCTGAAGACATGGGAGCAAACTGTGTTCATCAACAGATGAATGGATAAAAATGAAATAATGCCATTTGCAGCATAGTAGGGCCTAGAGAATACTATAGTAAGTGAAGTAAGTCTGATAGAGAAAAACAAGAGTTATGTGATGTCACTGATATCTAAAGAAATTATACAAATGAATTTATTCTGAAAACAGAAACAGGTTCACTGACATAGAAAACAAACTTATAGTTACCAAAGGGGAAAAAGGGTATGGGATAAATTAAATGTATGGCATTAACAGACACACACACACACACACACATGGACACACATATATGTATATAAAATAAAGAAGGATTTACTCTTTGGCACAGGAAACCATATTCAATATCTTGCAATAGTGGAAAAAATTTGAAATATATTTATATATATATAAAACTGAATCACATTTTTGTACAGCCATACACCTGAAACTAATACAATACTGTAAAACAGCTATACTTCAATACAATATATAAATATATATATATATTACTTATTTCAATGATCTTAAATAAAATGCCTACATTGTATCAGCTGTGAAAGTGAAAATGAAAGTTAAAGTTGCTCAGTCATGTCCAACTGTTTGCAATCCCGTGGACTATGGAGTCCATGGAATTCTCCAGGCCAGAATACTGGACTGGGTAGCCTTTCCCTTCTCCAGGGGGTCTTCCCAACCCAGGGATAGAACTCAGGTGTCCCACATTGCAGGCAGATTCTTTTCCTGCTGAGCCACAAGTATAATTTTCTAGCTCACTTTTAATTTTTAGATAATTTCTGATTCACTACAAATTTTTAGAGAAGTGGATATTCCAAACAAACAAAAGAAGCAGGTAGCAGAAGAAAGACTGACAGAGAGAAAAGAGAAAATAAAAGTAAAAAAAAATAAATGTCCTAGATGTCTATAAATAACTTATTAGAACTTGAATGCTAAATGGAAGATATGTATATGTTTAAGCATTTGTGTATTTCTGGGCACTAAAGGTAACTACTGTAATCAAGTTAATTACTTACATGTATTGAGGTCAGTGACACCCATTTTTTGGAGATATGTAAGCTTATTGACCTGGAGAAGGGCATGTCAACCCACTTCAGTATTCTTGCCTGGAGAAACCCATGGACAGAGGAGTCTGGCGGGCTACAGTCCATGGAGTCACAAAAAGTCGGACATGACTGAGTGACTAAGCACTAGCACAAGCTTATTATTTTGTGTCAAAACTATGAACACATTCAAATTATATCTTTTTAAAAAGTATTTTGGTTATTGGTTTTCCCAACTTGGAAAATAACAGTTGTCATTTCTCTTCTTGTTGGTAAGAATATCTAATGAGATAATTTAACTGGAGGGAAAACATTACTTATTTGAAAGATGGGGCCATTAGCAGTCAATTTATCCTCAACAAATACATATTTTTAAAATTTTGAATGAAGGGAATCATTATTGCCACAAGGAGTTGATGAGTTATTACTACTGCATACCTCAAAAATGTAATGTACCCTTATTTCCCCTTCTGCTGTAACAGAGCTGATATATATTTCTTCAATCTATTTATTTACAGATTCATGTGTATCTATAAAACATGTGTACTGTTGTTTGTCCATGGATACTCAAATCACTTATAAAATTTAACTTAACTAAAAAATTTTAGTCTACTTTTGAAAAATAGATGATTGAGAAATACATACTGACTCAATGGACATGAGTTTGAACAAACTCAGGGAGATGGTGAAGGACAGGGAAGCTTAGTGTGTAGCTATTCATGGGGTCGCAAAGAGTTGGACATGACTTAGAGACTGAAAAACAACAAAATACGTACATTTATTTATTTATCCTATGAAAATATTGTCTTTGGCAATAGAACTATACGTGGTTCTATCATTTTGTGTCATGACGGTTATTATCTATATTTTATCTTTAGTCATTCTGTAAAGTACTAAATGCTCCTGTGGTAGGTAGCTTTTAAATGTGAAATAAAATAAGTTGAAATTCATTTCCATATAAAGGAGATAAAGTATCTTTTATTCACTGACTAGTAACATTTCTTCTATGGTTTTTCCAGTAGTCATGTATGGATGTGAGAGTTAGACTGTAAAGAAAGCTGAGAAGCAAAAATTGATGCTTTTGAACTGTGGTGTTGGAGAAGACTCTTGAGAGTCCCTTGGACTACAAGGGGAGCCAACCAGTCCATCCCAAAGAAAATCAGTTCTGAATACTCATTGGAAGGACTGATGCTGAAACTCAAGCTCCAATAATTTGGCCACCTGATGTGAAGAACTGACTCATTTGAAAAGAGCCTGATACTGGGAAAGATTGAAAGCAGGAAGAGAAGGGGATGACAGAGCATGAGATGGTTGGATGGCATCACCAACTCAAAGGATATGGGTTTGAGTAAACTCTGGGAGTTGGCGATGGACAGGGAGGCCTGGTGTGCTGCAGTCCAGGGTGTCAGGAAGAGTCGGACTCAACTGAGTGACTAAACTGAACTGAACTGAACTGATACCATTTCTTAAAGACAGTCTTTTGGCTCTGGATTCAAATATGTGCAGAATCTGACTACTTTTCACTATTTTCCTCCTGGCCAAATCTACCATCTTCTACCCAGATTTTTAAAATAGGTTCTT
This sequence comes from Budorcas taxicolor, assembly GCF_023091745.1. NCBI lineage: Eukaryota > Metazoa > Chordata > Mammalia > Artiodactyla > Bovidae > Budorcas > Budorcas taxicolor. The sequence goes on along the minus strand of NC_068910.1, from coordinate 113,731,375 downwards.
ATCCAGCAGCCAAAGTGGGCTTTAAAAAATCAAAACACATCATTCCTTTACAAAGAATCCTTTACTGGTTCCCATTTTGACACAGAATAAAAATGAAAGTCCTTATTATAGCTTTAGGACTTTCAGGAATCAGTCCTGCTCCCACTTCTAGTCCCATACTTACTATTTATTTCCTGACCTCGTTCAATCCTATCCTTTCCACACTGGTCTCTGGTGTTATTTCTAGAAATGTCAGGGAAGCTCAGAACCTTTTCACTGCATGTTCCCTCTAATTGGAATGCTCTTCCTCCTCATATTCATATAGCTCCTTTGCTCACTAATTTAAAGTCTGTTCAATGGTACCTTTTCTCATGAAAAAGAGTTAATTATTAACTGTTTAAAAATAGTATTATTCTCCTCCACTACCATGGTGCTCCCAATTCCTTTTACCTGCTTTCTCTTTCTTTTTTAAAAATAGCAATTATTGTCTCATTTATTATAGTCTATTATGTGTCTATCTCCCTTAACTACAATATTTATTTCTTAAAGGCAAGATTTTTTGTGTTCTCTTTGGCTGAAGTAACCTCAGTGCCTAGAACAATGATTAGAATGTAGTAGGTACTCCATACGTGCTTCCCTGGTGGCTCTGATGGTAAAGAATCTGCCTATAACACTTGAGACCTGGGTTCAGTCTCAGTTTGGGAAGATCACCTGGAGAAGGGAATGGCTACCCACTTCAGTATTCTTGCCAAAGAACTTCATGGACAGAAGAACTTGGTGGGCTACAGTCTATGGGGTCAAAAGAGTCAGATACAACTGAGTGATTCTGAGAGGAAGAGAGAGAGGTGTAGTCCTAAGAATTGATTGTATAAAGAATCAAATTACAGTAACTGGAAAATGTTCAAATAGCCCAAATCAATGAATGACAAGTAGGAAATTGTGGTTAATCCAGGTCTGTAGAGAACAGCATGAGTGAAATCACTTGAGAAATCTTTAAAATGATCCTGGAAGAAGATATTCTCATCTATATTAAAAGAGTGAATGGCATGAAGTCAATGTTGAATATACAAAATAATATAATGGATATTTTTGAGCTGTGACACTTAAACATAGTTATATATGACTATCCTTAACTATCAAAATGCAGAAAGTGACTGAAAAGGAAGATACACCAATCAATCAGGAAAATATATGGCATCAATAAATAATGAGGTATGAAAATACAAAATACAACAGAACACATAACTGAATGACTAATTTAATTTCTAAAATATGAATTTCAATTGTGAAATATTTAAATTTTTGAATATTGTTAAGAATAATATGCCACATAAATAAAGTAACTTGTTTAGATTGCAACAGCATAAATAAAATTATTTCCTGAAAATCCTAAATATGTAAATTTTCTTACAGTCTTTAAATGAGGAGTTTTGTTGTCAAATAAGCCTAGCAAAATTTCAAATGTTAGAATCATAAATGAATCATATCTGAAATGTTGATTTCACTAAACTTTGATGGCTACACTCTAGACTGTACTCTAAATATGACTATAGAAACTTTACTTGGAAGGGGCTTGTTCATATATCTAAACATAATTTATTTGAATAACAAATGTTACTTTCTTCAGGATATATCGTGTGCTCAATGTAGAAGTTTTCATGAGGGTACAAACTTTCTATGATTCATTTTTGAGAAACAATTAATGTTTATTAAAGTAATATTTAAGAAATATTCCTGAAATGCATAATAAAAGTCTGTGTTCTAGGCAAATGCTGACAATACAAACAAGCTTATTAGTCTATTAGAGAGACAATTAGAAACTCAAAAGTATAAAATGATAAACTGTGATAAATTATACAAATGATCACAATCCAATCATAGACGATAACAGCCTTCAGGGGTAGAAGCACTGACCAACAAGAGCAGCAGCAAGGAAGAGCACTGAGAACGCAACATGTTAAGTTCTTAAAAATGAATGGGGATCAGCCGAGCCAAGACTGAGAGAAAGTTTGAAACCAAAAAAGAAAAATGTATGTGAAAAAATTGCTAGGTGAAAGAAATTGTGACAATGAAAAGTGGCAGGTAGGGTGAAAATATAGAGCAGTTTATAAGGAAGACCAGATAAGGAAGTCACATTAAGATGGTTTTAGTGGGCCATAAGAAGTTAGTAATTTATGCATAATGTTATGATAACTGCTACTGCTGCTAAGTTGCTTCAGTCGTGTCCGACTCTGTGTGACCCCATAGACGGCAGCCCACCAGGCTCCACCATCCCTGGGATTCACCAGGCAAGAACACTGGAGTGGGTTGCCATTTCCTTCTCCAATGCATGAAAGTAAAAACTGAAAGTGAAGTCACTGAGTCGTGTCCAACTCTCAGCAACCCCATGGACTGCAGCCCACTAGGCTCCTCCGTCCATGGGATTTTCCAGGCAAGAGTACTGGAGTGGAGTGCCACTGCCTTCTCCTAATGTTATGATAAACCACCATACTATTTTAAAAATGAGAGTGACACTATCTGATATATGCTTTATAAAGTTTACTCTCAACACTAAATGGAGAAAGAGATGAAGAGGCAAAAATAGAATCAAAATATCAATAAGTATAGTATTACTACCACTTAGAAAAGAAACATGGTGGCTAAAAAAAAGGAGGTAAGCACAGATGAGAAAATTGGCAATCTTTAATTATGGGGTGTATATGGGGTCAGGACCAGGTAGGTGCTAATGATGGTTCTAGGACTTCTGGTATGATTCCTAGGAGGTAATAATATTTGGAGATTAATGACATTTGCTGACAATAAGAAAACTGGTAGACAAACAGATTCAGATTAGGATAACTAATGAAATCAAAATTTGTTCTTTTTACTGCTTGAAGATTAATTTAAAATTATTTTAGTCTTTAAAGTGGATTTATCCAACAAGCTGATGGATATAAAACCCTGGGACTCAGGAAAGATATGGACTAGAGACATGAATTATGGAGTCCTAAATATATAGATGATGTTTCAGTCTGGAAATGGATAAGGTAATCTAAGAAAAAAGTTTGTAGAGGAGAAAAGAAGAAGTCTTATGTAAATATAAAGAGTATCTACAGAAGAAGCAAGGGCATAGTATCACTAGTATTATTTTATGGTAACTCCAGTACTTTGGCCACCTTATGCAGAGAGTTGACTTATTGGAAAAGACTCTGAGGCTGGGAGGGATTGGTGGCAGGAGGAAAAGGGGATGACAGAGGATGAGATGGCTGGATGGCACCACCGACATGATGGACGTGAGTTTGGGTGAACTCCGGGAGCTGGTGATGGACAGAGAGGCCTGGCGTGCTGAAATTCATGGGATCACAAAGAGTTGGACACAACTGAGTGACTGAACTGAACTGAACTGAACTGATGACTAACAAATGCTGCTGAAAATTTACGTAAAATGAGACAAAATAGAGGTAACCTCAAGGAAATGGATATTTTCCTCATTCAAATCCTCACTCCGGCTTCTGAGTGTTGCTGACTGACAACTTTCAACTGTCAGCCTTTTTTAGACAACTGAGGAAATCACACATTCTTCCTGAGTAAGCCTTAAATCAACGACTGGCTATTTGGGTTATAAATATATTTCTGACCCTTTCCCCAATTACAGATAAATCATAAGGGTCATCTCATTTTCAAAATTCCTTGTTGTGCACCCAGCCTAAAACTTTAGCATCTAAACTAAATTGTTTTTCATTCTCCTCTCAAAGGAAGGCATTCCCAAATTAATTTCCTGTGTGTCAATTTCTATCTCAAGTGACTGCTTTTCAGGTAACCGACCTGTAATAGTTGATGATAATGTGGGCAGAGACAGAGGACATCAAGCTGGGATTTTAGAGTTTGGAAAGACCACTTCAACTGGCTGTAATGGCACACAGATAGCCCCAGCATAAGATGGCAGGGCAATTGTTAAGAATTTTACCCAATGGGGAACTGGGATAGAATTTTCTCTGTAAGAGGTAATACACTAGCAGGCACAATGCATTATTCACTCGAAAAATATAAGGAGTTAAAGTGATGACTTTTGAATCGGATGGCTTTTGCTAGTAGCACTTTCATGAACTTTGTGGATAAAGATAATGAAAGGCTAAAGGCAATTAATCAGTAATTAAAGCCTAAATGTGAAAGCCAAAAAGCCTCCTTGGCAGCATGTAAAGACACTGTACAGTTAGAGGGCAGAGAAAACAGAGGATCACATCCAGATTTAAGATTTTGTGTAGCAGAACTTCAATGAATGTTAAATTTTTGACTGAGCAGGTCTACTGTGCAAGATCAGAACTCTGATCGAAAGGATATGCAGCCAAAGTCACTGAAAGGGAACATCTTGATTGGTACACTAAACAGTTTGACCTGCGTTTTCAGGTTTGTAGAAGTGGTAGTACAATTCTGTCTCTTAAGGACTAATAAGCATTCCTTTTCTTAAAATTGACGCTGAGGTCTCCACCCTGCCAGAAAACAACCCACACCACAAGAGTTATCCCAAACATCCCCCTAGCCATTAAACCAACAACCAGAATTAAGTGACTACCTAACTCATCAGGGAAATCTTTCTAATGGAGTACAGAGGTTGTGAATGCTAGGCTGGTACCAGGAGGAGTGAGAATGTATTCAGGTAGGAGACAGAAGATGTTAAATCAAAGGGGACAGAACATAAAGTTTGATAATGGATACTTTATCAATATGGGGAACATGTTTTCAGGTACGTATTTTAGTACTCTACCAAAAACTACCCCACAATCCGCCAAATCCAAACATGGTGCTAGGATAGCTCCTACAAACTTGGGGAGAACTAGGGAAAACAAAAGACTATGCAAAGTGAACTAATGGAAATTCAATTAAAAAGTCGCTCCTGAGCTAATAGTTGTATCTTTACTAATATGCATTACCATAATCTCAGATATGTGATTTGTGACTATTGTCTAACAAATGCATTGTATCAAAAAAGGGAATAAAAAATAGTTCACATACTAAAGAAATTGATAATATTAACAGGAAAATTTATATGGACCCCCATGTCACTGCAGCATTATTTACAATAGTCAATATATTATTTACAATAGTAAATATTTACAATATTTAAATGTCCACCAAAAGATAAATGGATAAAACATATGTGGTATGTACATACAATGTATATGTAACTGAATTCAAAATATCTCCAAGTTGTTGAAAATTTTCTAAATTTTTTTTGGATACAATTCTAATATATAAACATTAAGTTAAAAGATACACTGTCAGCATGTTGACTTTGAGACTAAATCAATTAAAAAAGGCTATAGCATAATACATGTTTCATGGTAACTAAGATGCTATCTATAACATTTGAACACCAACATTTGACTCCCATTTTATCTTAACTACATAAAAATAAATTTACAGACACATAGATACACAATACAAATTAGATCATGTGTATCACAGGAATAGAAATTAATTCAAAAACATAAAATCTGGTTCAGCTATTTACCAGTCTGTGAATTTACTTAAAAATACCTGGGAATTTAAAATTGCATCCAAATAATAACAGATAATAAACATCACATGTACTCCTTATGTGTGTATAAAGAACAAATGATATAAACAATACAAAGCATGAATGTCAAGTTTAGGGTAGTCATAGAAATGGTAACTTTATCCTATGTCCTATAGAGAGGTTTTTTTTTTCACTTATAGTTTAAAATTTTAAATAATAGAATTTGGCACATATTTTTTTTTCTGTGTTTTCACCCTTGCATCTACTTAGGAATAGTAAAACTCTGAAGTTAGATCAGAATAATTTATTTATGATAGTTTTAAAAGTCATTTTTTTCTTCCAAGAGTACTATTTCCATTTAATAAATATGAAGAAGTGAAAATTAAATTAAAGAAATAAGAAAAACAGTAGAAATAAGAAAAGCAGGCTTCAAAGTTCCATCTTAACTTTTCAGAGTCCGTTGAACCCAGTGAAAAGTACATATGGTTACAGATGTACTCATTTACATAAAAATCAAGTTAATGTGCTAGACACTGTATTAAGTTTTGTGAATTAATAGGGCAAGAACCTAAATGTTGCTCTCATGAAATTTAACTTTTGATTGCTACAGTAGAAAACGAAACTGAAAGTAGAAAATGAAAGTAATCATAAAGTGATAAATGTTAGGACTGAGGTAAGTGCAAGGACAATATTACACTCTGAATTTCCACTTTTCTAACATCTGTACTTTAATTTCCCATTAAAAATCTCTCCTGTTGTGCTCTTTGCTGCTACTGCTAAGTCGCTTCAGTTGTGTCCAACTCTGTGCAACCCCCTAGATGGCAGCCCACCAGGCTCCCCCGTCCCTGGGATTCTCCAGGTAAGAACAGTGGAGTGGGTTGCCATTTCCTTCTCCAATGCATGAAAGTGAAAAGTGAAAGTGAAGTCACTCAGTCCTTTCCGACTCTTCGCGACTCCATGGACTGCAGCCTACCGGGCTCCTCCGTCCATGCGATTTTCCAGGCAAGAGTACTGGAGTGGGATGCCATTGCCTTCTCCGAGTTTCTCCAAAGCTCTTGATGTAGTCTCTGACTCGAAGTTGGGCTCTTTACATTCCTTCTATTCTTCTCAAAGGCTCTTCTACTATCATGGGTCCACTCTGCTGCATCATAAATGCTATTTTTTTCTCTGATTACTACATTATTTCCAATAGTATACATACATTATCTTCATTCACATACCCTCTGCTACATCTGTCTCCTCCTTTCCTTAAAGGCAAATGTAATGAAAAAATTGTCTTCATTAATAATCTATGTATGTTCTCACCATTATCACTCCCTAATCCATTCAAAGTGTCTTTCATTTCTAAGATTCCAGATTCCAGAGTATTCTTTTGTCAAGTTTAATAATCTTTTGCACATTCTTCTTAATATGAGTGGCCTCTTGACAGCATTCATGTATGTGAAAATTGGTTTAAAAGTACTTTAGGAGCATTTTTCCATCTTGCTATGCAATTTTATTTATGACCACCTTCCTGCCTAATCTCTATTATCAAGCAACTCTGGCTTTCCTTCAGATTCTTAACACCTAAGCTGTAGGGACATTTGCATGGGCAATTTCTTCTCTGTGGACTTTTCTTCTCTCTGAAATTCCCATAGCTGAATTCTTTTTATCATGTAGATCAAAATTAAAGGTCACATCATTTAGATTTTTTCTACCTGCTTAAAGCAAAAGAGCCACAGTTCATTTCTGTCAATTATTTCAATTTTTTGCATAGTTGTGTGGTTCTTAAAGGTTAAATTATTTATATATTATTTGCATCTCACGTTAGAATATAAACTTTATGAAATCAAGAAACTTGCATGATATATTCACCACTATCATCCATAGCCAACATACAAGGCAGTTAATTCATGATTAACTGACACTGGTTAAAATAACCAATGAATATATAAATAAAGAATAAGTAGATGTCCTTAATCTATTAAGGATCAAGAGAAGATTTTCTGGTGCAAGTGATACTTGACTGAGCCCTGAGAATAAACAAATGTGTTCTTCCCATACAGAAGAGAATAAAGGTCATTCCAGTTGTAAAGATCCATATAGAGAAAGAACTAGGACATGATACAGATGGGATGAATATGATTTAGCAATTCCTTATATACAGTAGGTAATTTAGATAAGTTTATTAATATCTCTGTGTACCAGTAATCTCATGAATAAAATAAAACATTCAGTTGAGTTCAGTCCTGTCTGACTCATGTGAAGTCGTGGACTGAAGCATGTCAGGCTTCCCTGTCCATCACCAAACTCCTGGAGTCTGCTCAATTTCATGTCCATTGAGTCAGTGATATGATCCAATTATCTCATCTTCCATCATCCTCTTCTCCTGCCTTCAATCTTTCCCAGCATCAGGGTCTTTTCTAATGATTTAGTTTTTCCCATCAGGTGGCCAAAGTATTAGAGCTTCAGCTTCAGCACCAGTTCTTCCAATGAATATTCAGAATTGATTTCCTTTATGATTGACTGGCTTGATCTCCTTGCAGTCCAAGAGACTCTCAAGAATCTTCCCCACCATCACAGTTCAAAGCATCAATTCTTCCATACTCAGCTTTATTTATGGTCCAACTCTCACGTCCATACATGACGACTGGAGAAACCATAGCTTTGACTAGACAGACATTTGTCAGCAAAGTAATGTCTCTGCTTTTTAATATGCTGTCTAGGTTTGTCATAGTATTTTTTTTTTTGCCAAGGAGTGAGTGTCTTTTAATCTCATGGCTGCAATCACCATCTGCAGGGATTTACCCTCAAGATGGCGGAGTAGAAGGACATACACTCAGCTTCTCCTGCGAAAACACCCAAATTGCAACTTGCTGCTGAACAACCATCTACAGGAGGATGTTGGCTCCCACTAAATTAAAAAAAAACAAAAACAAAAACAAAAACACAAAAAAACCCACATCCAAGAGCAAAGGAGAAGTCCCAAGATGGTAGGAGGGATGAATTCATATTTAGAATCAAACCCCATACATGCCAGAGATACTTGGAGGGCTTTGTTCACACCAGGACCCACAAGAAACTGAGCTAGACTTGCCTTTGTGTTTGAGTGCTCCCTGCAGAGCCACGGATCAGCAATGGCCTGCCAGGGGAATAGGGACTCTGGCTGCAGCAGACCTGGGAGGCACAGCTTGTGGCAAAAGCCCTCTTGGAGAAGGCCCCATCGCAGAGCCACTGAGGAGATGACCCCCTAACTGGAGAACAATTATACCAAAATAAAGCATAAATTACCTTATAAGATTGTTTTGCTGAACTAGAGGGTAAAAATAAACACCTAATTCAGCTCAGTGTATAACAATTCCTGTTTTTCAGATATACAAATTATTGCCCATTCTTTCCCACTGTTCTTTAACAATACATTAGATATTTAAGTAACAAATTACCACACATTTTGCACCTTAAAACAACATATATCTATATCTCATAGTTTTGCTGAGTCATGGCTTAATCGAGTCCTATGCAAGGTTAGAATCAAGATGTTGAGAAGAGATCAATTAGCATCTGGAAACTCAACTGGCAAAGCATCTACTATCAAGCTGACTGAAGTGGTTGGCAGAGTTAATTTTCTGGTGGCTGTCTGACTGAAGGCCCTGGCTTCTTGCTAGCTGTCAGGCCATTCTCAGTCTCTAGAGACCACACTTACTTCCTTTCCATGTGGATCTCTACACACACCTTCTCACAACATGTCCCCTTCAAAGACAGAAAGAGAGTCTTCTAGGATGAAACCTTATAAAGTATAATATTAGGATTTATGTCCCATCACCTTTACCAAGATTTGTTGATAAGAAACAGTTCATAGATCCCATTCACACTAAAAGGGAAGGTATTATCCAGGAATAAGAACATCAAGAAGAGGATTATAGAGGTCTCAAAACCTCTCCATTACAAAGCACGGTAATAACAATCTCAGATCCCCAAACTAAATTATGAATGAATGAATCCTACCTTCTTTATTTCTCTCTTCTTGGAAAGAAAATCCAATAGATTAGTAAATTTGCTCAATTTTCAAATATTTTAAGTTTCTTCCAAAGATATTACTTCCCAGGCTATTTTTTTGAGACCTTGGCACAAACTCTTATACCAGAAACTACAACCTGTTAGACAAACTACTGCTTTTCCCCATTGTCATGATCCTTCTTCATTTCATGGCAAATAGTTTTTTTTTTTTAATTTATTTTTTAATTGAAGGATATTTGCTTTACAGAATTTTGCTGTTTTCTGTCAAACCTCAATATGAATCAGCCATAGGTTATATAAATACCCTTTTAATACAAGAATTATAATGTACACTATTTGATTTTTTAAGGATAAAATCATCACCCCTCCTCCAATATTTTTAGGGTTTATTTCACTTCATATTAACCACAAATTTCAATCTCTTGATGTTTTCCACATTATAGCCTTCAAAAGTGCTCTATGGGGCCAGAGATTCAATCTTTAAAAATTATTCTGCTTTTCAGTTCAGTTCAGTTCAGTTGCTCAGTCGTGTCTGACTCTTTGCAACCCCATGAACCAGGCCTCCCTGTTCATCACCAACTCCCAGAGTTCACTCAGACTCACGTCCATCAGTGATGCCATCCAGCCATCTCATCCTCTGTCGTCCCCTTCCCCTCCTGCCCTTAATCCCTCCCAGCATCAAAGTCTTTTCCAATGAGTCAACTCTTTGCATGAGGTGACCAAAGTACTGGAGTTTCAGCTTTAGCATCATTCCTTCCAAAGAAATCCCAGGGCTGATCTCTTTCAGAATGGACTGGTTGGCTCTCCTTGCAGTCCAGGGGACTCTCAAGAGTCTTCTCCAACACCACAGTTCAAAAGCATCAATTCTTTAGCACTCAGCCTTCTTCACAGTCCAACTCTCACATCCATACATGACTACTGGAAAAACCATAGCCTTGACTAGACAGACCTTAGTCAGCAAAGTAATGTCTCTGCTTTTGAATATGCTATCTAGGTTGGTCATAACTTTTCTTCCAAGGAGTAAGCGTCTTTTAATTTCATGGCTGCAATCACTATCTGCAGTGATTTTGGAGCCCCCAAAAATAGTCTGACACTGTTTCCACTGTTTCTCCATCTATTTGAAGACATGTATCATAAAGTCTGTCTATTATCTAGTTTGAATCCTTTAGCCTATCACACATAAAACAGGAATCTTGGGGTTTAGTAATGAATTTGTCTGACTGACATGTTCCTCTTTGCTAGTTGTTTTCTTGTCCAGTATGACTGAGGATCATCTCTTCTACCTCGTTTAATGTGAACTGTTTCAATTCTATTTCCTCCCAGTCTTACTCAGAAAAAAAACAGCCTGTTATTCTACAAAGAATTTCCTTTGTTTGCTAAGGAGGTTTACTTACTTATATTTTTACTTTCTTTTCATAATTACAAGTGGCACTAACTGTAAAATATAAAATAAGCACACTGAAGTCAGAAAGAAGAAAAGAAATGTGCAACAAGCAACATAGTTTTCTATAAAATCTGCTTTGCTTATTAAGTAGACATTGAGTATGTAGAGAAACTGTGGCTTTGGGAAAAGGGCAAGAAGTCTGTAGAGATTCAGGTCATGATGGCTATTTCATAAAATATTACTCTTGAATTTATCTGTGGCACCACCAATTAAACTCCTCTTTTTAAGATAGTTTTCCATTATAAACAACAAAAAAAAAAGGAGTCAATCAACATATTGTCACAAAAGACAGGGAAGCAGGATGACAGACTAGAGAAAAATAGCACAGATACAGTTAGGAGAAAATATTTAAAAATTATTGTTCCTTATTTGGAACTAGCTGGGTATCCTTTGGAATAAAAGCATAGATTATTTAACCTTTTAAGATACTTTAAGCTCTTTTGCATTATTAATCCAGTTATATAAACAGAACCTTTTAAGGAAAAAAAAATGTACTCAAGAGATTAGGAAGGGAGACTGCTAACAGTTACCCAATTGTATTCTTGGATTTTTTGGTTAAGTCATATATTTTCCACTTGAAAGTTTTTCATTCCTTAAGCTCCAAGAACATAGGACCTTATATAGTAACTTGAAACTTTGGGATCCTTTGAGAACTTGTATTAATTACTGACCAATAGCGATGAAAGCACTAAATCAATGATAATATCACCTCTACTCCACTCACTATTTATTTAGGACTAGGTTGTTTGAGGGGGGCATGGCAAGCCACTCCAGTTGTTGGGACCTAACAAACACCATGAGAGGCTTCAGGGACTAAGGTAGGACTCACAGGAAAAGCTGAGTCATTGCCCAGTGAGGTCATCCCCGCGGATGCCAGGACTTGTCTAATCAGCATACTCCCTGTAACCTGGTTTGAGTTTATCAGGACGTAAAAGACATCCCCCTGCAGACAATAAAGATTAGCCAATTAGTAAATACTAGGAAACTCCTGCAGCCAATCAGCCCTTGCCAACTCTCTGTTCTAAAACCTATAAATACTGCTGTAAATCTGGGCTCGGGGCTCCTTGCTCCACTCCACTGTGTTGGATGTGGCGGGAACCCTAGCTCGAGCTAGAAATAAAACCCGTTCATGCTTTTGCATTGCTGTGGACGTCTTATTCTCTCAGTTTTGGGGACTCGGACTCTGGGCATAACACAGTATTCTTGCCTGGAGAATCTCCATGGGGTTGCAGAGTCAGACAAGACTGAAGCGACTTAGCATGTATGCAAATTGTTTCAACTTTTTTTTTTTTTTGAGTAGTCAGTGAGCCACTTTTCTCTGTAAGACTAACTTCAGAATTATACTAATAACATCGTAAAGTCAGCACATCAGTAGACTGTTCTCATAGAATTATGAAATCAAGTCATCAATATTTACCACTTTTGGATATAAAACAATGTATATGAAGATGGTGAGTAAATAGACGATAAAAGAATTAGCTTGAGGAGTAGAGATATAAATTTGATTTAGACAAAATGTAAATTGTGATATCATTCAAGGGGTTTTATATAGGAAATTTGAAGAGTGTTAGCTTTAGATATTTATATTTAGACATAAAAAATATGATAATATTATTTTAAATGTTAGATGCTATATAGGAATTCTATTTTGAATACCACAGAAGATAAACAAAAATATAAATTAACCTTGCTACTGTTTAATCACTAAGTCATGTTGGACTCTTCTGTGACCCTGTGGACTGTAGCCCACCAGGTTCCTCTGTCCATGGGATTTTCCAGGCAAGAATACTGGAGTGGGTTGTCATTTCAGACTATGGTGTCCTCTAGCCATTAAATGTTTTTTTCCACATTTTTATTATGGTGAAACCTTGCACTGATAGTGACTAAGATAGTAATTAAGCAAGAGTGACATATTTTCTTCAAGTAAAAATCACTTGCAAAATTTTACAGAAAAAGAGAGCATGTAAATTGATATTTCGTATATGTTATATCCAGGAACACATTATGATATCCCTTTCATACATTCAATTAAATAAATAATTTGGGCTAAACTTTTTTGAAAATTTATCCCAAATAATTTAAACCTCTTTCTCTTAAAAAATATTTTCTCTATAGTTGATAAAATCAATATTCATTATAATTCCTAGCCAATTGTTTCCATTAGAATAGAAAGACATTACTTTTGTTCATTTCTGTGATATGTGTCTTCGGCAACTTTGATAGTGTTTTAACAATTTTATCTATAATCTGGTATGTTTACCGGAGAAGGCAATGGCACCCCACTCCAGTACTCTTGCCTGGAAAATCCCATGGGTGGAGGAGCTTGGTAGGCTGCAGTCCATGGGGTCACTAAGAGTCAGACATGACTGAGCGACTTCACTTTCCCTTTTCACCTTCATGCATTGGAGAAGGAAATGGCAACCCACTCCAGTGTTCTTGCCTGGAGAATCCCAGGGACAGGGGAGCCTGGTGGGCTGCCATCTATGGGGTGGCACAGAGTCGGACATGACTGAAGTGACTTAGCAGCAGCAGCAGCAGGTATGTTTACACATACGAATGCATAACCTAAAAGCGATGACATTTTTTTCCTTGCTTTTTAATAAGAATGGATGCTAATATTCTTATACTAATATATCAATGCAAAGAAATAGAGGAAAAGAACAGAATGGGAAAGACTAGAGATCTCTTCAAGAAAATTAGAGATACCAAGGGAACATTTCACGCAAATATGGGCTCGATAAAGGTCAGAAATGGTATGGACATAACAGAAGCAGAAGATATTAAGAAGAGGTGGCAAGAATACACGAAAGAACTGTACAAAAAAGATTTTCATGACCTGGATAATCATGATGGTGTGATCACACATCTAGAGCCAGACATCCTGGAATGTAAAGTCAAGTGGGCCTGAGAAAGCATCACTAAGAACAAAGCTAGTGGAGGTGATGGCATTCCAGTGGGGCTATTTCAAATCCTGAAAGATGATGCTGTGAAAGTGCTGCACTCGATAAGCCAACAAATTTGGAAAACACAGCAGTGGCCGCAGGACTGGAAAATGTCAGTTTTCATTCCAACCCCAAAGAAAGGCAATGCCAAAGAATGGTCAAACTACCACACAATTGCACTCATCTCACATGCTAGTAAAGTAATGCTCAAAATTGTCCAAGCCAGGCTTCAGCAATACGTAAACCGTGAAATTCCTGATGTTCAAGCTGGTTTTAGAAAAGGCAGGGGAACCAGAGATCAAATTGCCAACATCCGCTGGATCATGGAAAAAGCAAGAGAGTTCCAGAAAAACATCTATTTCTGCTTTATTGACTATGCCAAAGCCTTTGACTATGTGGATCCCAATAAACTGTGGAAAATTCTGAGAGAGATGGGAATACCAGACCACCTGACTTGCCTCTTGAGAAAAATGTATGCAGGTCAGGAAGCAACAGTTAGAACTGTACATGGAACAACAGACTGGTTCCAATTCAGAAAAGGAGTACATCAAGGCTGTATATTGTCACCCTGCTTATTTAACTTATATGCAGAGTACATCATGAGAAACACTGGGCTGGAAGAAACAAAGGCTGGAATCAAGATTGATGGGAGAAATATCAATAACCTCAGATATGCAGATGACACCACCCTTATGGCAGAAAGTGAAGAGTAACTAATAAGCCTCTTGATGAAAGTGAAAGAGGAGAGTGAAAAAGTTGGCTTAAAGCTCAACATTCAGAAAACGAAGATCATAGCATCTGGTCCCATCAGTTAATGGGAAATAGATGGGGAAACAGTGAAAGCAATGTCAGACTTTATTTTTTTGGGCTCCAAAATCACTGCAGATGGTGACTGCAGCCAAGATGCTTACTCCTTGGAAGAAAAGTTATGACCAACCTAGATAGCATATTCAAAAGCAGAGACATTACTTTGCCAACTAAGTTCTGTCTAGTCAAGGCTATGGTTTTTCCAGTAGTCATGTATGGTTGTGAGAGTTGGACTGTGAAGAAAGCTGAGTGCCGAAGAATTGATGCTTTTAAACGGTGGTATTGGAGAAGACTCTTGAGAGTCCCTTGGACTGCAAGGAGATCCAACCAGTCCATTCTGAAGGAGATCAGCCCTGGGATTTCTTTGGAAGGAATGATGCCAAAGCTGAAACTCCAGTACTTTGGCCACCTCATGCAAAGAGTGGACTCATTGGAAAAGTCTTTGATGCTGGGAGGGATTGGGGGCAGGAGGGGAAGGGGGCGACAGAGGATGAGATGGTTGGATGGCATCACTGACTCGATGAACGTGAATCTGAGTGAACTCTGGGATTTGGTGATGGACAGGGAGGCCTGGCGTGCTGTGATTCATGGGGTCTCAAAGAATCGGATACGACTGAGCAACTGAACTGAACTGAACTGAACTGAATATACTATATTCACCTCTATTATTTTATATTTGTTCCTAGGAATTCAAATCTGACTTCTCTCTATGCCTTACTTGTTTAAAATATTGTATATTAGGATGAGAACTCAGGAAAAATCAGAATATGTATGCTAAATTTTGGTTTTATACATACTAATTTAAAACATTGGTATAATGTTGCATAACAGTGCAAAAAGAAGGTACTTGAATCTTATTCTTAAAAGTGAAT
Organism: Budorcas taxicolor; assembly: GCF_023091745.1. NCBI lineage: Eukaryota > Metazoa > Chordata > Mammalia > Artiodactyla > Bovidae > Budorcas > Budorcas taxicolor. Next base: position 113,715,838 of record NC_068910.1, on the reverse strand, counting down.
AGATGCCTGAAATATTTCACTCTACTCATTAATTTCAAGTGGGTATTTACATTAACAATTTCAAAATAGTTGCTTAAGTAGACAGGACATGTTTCAATATTGCCATTTTATAGATATGATAACTGAATTCAGACAAGGTAACTAACATGCTTGAGACATGTAGGTACCAAATACCTGACAGTTGGGGTGAAAAGGCAGGTCATCTGATTTTTTTCAGAAGTGATTTTCTACATCATGTTTGAAAATTAGTGCCTTTCATCAGGTCAGGGACCAAAGCTTCTGAATCAAAGGTCTAATATTTGTATTCCCTTTGATTTCAGCACATTTTTAGTGTCTTGTACATGGACTAAGAACCTGAAGGGCTGCAGTCCAAGAGATCACAAAAGAGTTAGACACAACTTAGCAACTAAAACAACTTATGGCTTCAACTGTAGCATGAAATGTTTTTGCCAAATATTTAGAATTATTTGAATCATGCAGCCCAAGTCTGATCATTTTGTTAATATGCTCTATATAGCTATACACATAGAGAAAATTTCGCAGTGGTGTACCAGTTTTAGTATACAAGGACACAGTACTGTAAAATAATTACTTTAATGAGGTGATTTTTTTGCCAAATGTGAACATAGCTAGGAGTGAAGGGATAGCTTCTGTTAGAATATGCTTCAACTGCAGAGAACAGGAGGCAGGGGTCTCTGTGTTGTGTTGGACAAAACTATAATGTTTGGTAACAGTTACTAGAATGGCTGGAATTTTAAAGTAACTTGTGCAAGAATCAGGAAGCATCCTATGTTGAAAGGAAAATGATCATTTACTGTTTAGTACAATTTCCATTTCTGGAAAATCATTCTCTATAATGTCCATTGATAGCACTGAACAGTGTGCCAGAGACAACCTCTGGAGCCCTTGAGATGGATGAGGAGGAAGCTGTACACTTGCCCTCCAAGCTTTTTAAAGAATTTGCATCTTCAAATTTTTTCCCTCCGCATTTTCAATAACTATTCATGAAGAGAAGGGAAGTTAATATTTACTGCATCCTGGTTGCTTTATATTTGTTGGGAAATCTGGTCAGATCTTTTCCTTATGCTTCATTTTGGAATGTTTTGTATATCTTGTTTAATTAGGATGGAACCTCAGAAAAACTCAATGGTATTTCAGATACTTTGATCTAATATTTATTTTTATGTTTGATGTCTTCAGGGTTTGATGTTTGATGTCCTTCAGATGTGATGATAATTTTAGGATCCAATTTTGATTCTTTAGCCTTTCAGACCTCTACACCTCAAATTGTGCTGGCTTGTTTTATATTTTTTAAAATGTGTTTATTCATAGACATCTACTGTAAAAGAAAGGATTTTAATGAGGTTTCTCCACCTCACAATTGACATTTTGAAATGGAGTGCTTTCCTGGTAGCCCAAACGGTAAAGAATCTGCCTGCAATGGGGGAGACCTGGATTCAATCCCTGGGTTGAGAACTTCCCCTGGAGATGGGAATGGCTACCCACTCCAGTATTCTGGTCTGGAGAAGTCCATGGACAGAGGAGCCTGGCAGATTATAGTCCATGGGATCGTAAAGAGACATGGCTGATCGACTTTCACATTCTCTATTATAAGGAACTCTCTTGCACACTACAAGATGCTTAGGAGCAGTGCCCCTGTCCTACTTTAATTAGATGCTTGTAGCATGTATTCTCAGCCCCAAATTTTGACAACCAAAAATGTCTCCAGACATTGTCAAATGTCTCTTTCCAAAAGTAGTGATTCTCAATGGAAGGCAATTTTGTCCTGCTGGGAACATTTCTAACAACTGGGGAAATGTATGCTACTAGCATCTGGAGGGTAGATGGTGCTAAACATCCTACAATGTACAAGGCAGACCCTACATCAGACTAATCTGATCAAAATGACTATCCTGAAATTGAGAAAACCATCTAAGTCCATTGTAGTTCTTTGTTTAGATGTTAGAATAGAAGATCAATTTCTCTATGATGAAAGCTTTCAAGAAACTTCAACTCTAGTTTAGATGTGTGGCACAAAGTAAAACATGACATTTTACTTTACAGTTTTGAAATTCTGACCTCCAGTTTTCTATGTCCATCAGCGTCTATCAAATTCAGTTACACAATCACCTCATGTTCTACAATTGATGCTCTTTCATCAGGTTCTGTGCTTTCAGTTACACACCATTTGCATTTAGGATTTAGTTCATACACGGATAAGCTTTCAGATTTAATTGTTTCTACATTTATCTGTACTAAACCGGTAATACAGTCTGGGATATTGCCTCTCACCTTGCATTGCTTTGAACTATATCTAGTCTTTCTTTTCCCTCAGTTCAGAAACTTACATCTTAAATTTTTAACAACATTGCAGAGCAAAATGGAATACTATAGCAATAGCACGATGAACGGTGTCAGATTCATGATCTCTGAAGAATTAACTTTGGGACCAGGGGCCAGGCTTGATCAGTCAAGAACTTTTGTGTAGCAGAGTTTTATTAAAGCAAAAAAGGGACAGAGAAAGCTTCTGACATAGACATCAGAAGGGGGATGGAGAATGCCCCCCTCACTAGTCTTAGCAAGGAAACTATATACTTTTTCAATTGGTTATTACAGTAAATCAAAAGAATATTTTAGGGTTGTAAATGTCTTACCAGAGCAGCTCCCACAATATATATTTTTAGATAACTGGATTTTAGCTAATAATAGAAAGATCTTACCAGACCCACTCCCACAACTTACACTTGAAGATGACAGGATTATTCAGAAGGTTCTTAAGAAGGAGAAACATGTCCTCAAGCAGGATACATTGCTGTTATATAATCATTGGTACAGAGTTTAAGAAAAAACATATCCTTGAGCAAGATGAGTTGTTTTGTTGTGCAATCATCAGCTCTGGGCTTAAAGAAAAAACGTTTGTCCTTTTCTTCTCCTTGAGAACTCCAGACCCCTATATCCTCCTCGAGAGCCCCAGACCTCTTTCTCTTCCTCTGGGACTCCGGACTTCTTATCCACCTACCTAAGAATTGACTCTCTCAATAGGATCATTCCTCTAAGTCTCAATTTCATGCTGAGTGAGTATTTAAACTATACACTATAGGACGACTCTTAAAAACTTTAAACTATCTTTAATGAATTTCTCCATGAAATTAAAATCATAGAATGTTGTTGCATGGTAGTTTCTCTCTCAGTGAAACTTGGAATATCTGAAATTTAGGATAACACATGAACATGAAGTCGCTCAGTCTTGTCCAACTCTTCGTAACCCCATGGACTGTAGCCTACCAGGCTCCTCTGTCCATGGGGTTTTCCAGGCAAGAGTACTGGAGTGGATTGCCATTTCCTTCTCCAAGGGATCTTTCCAACCCAGGGATCGAACCCGGGTCTCCCACATCATAGACAGACGCCTTACCGTCTGAGCCATCAGGGAAGTCCAAGGCAACACACTTTTTCATTAAGAAATCTGATGAACTGTAAAACAACATTTTTTACCTAATGTAGACACTAACTATGCCTGTATAGAGAGATACAGCAATTTTCTGGGTCATCACAGATTTGCAATGCCAAATCCTTTCACACACCTATGGAATTTTGAGGTGTGTGTTGCTTTTGATTCAGATTTAACAATCTCATATATGCCCAGTGGGCTTCCCTAGTAGCTCAGCTGGTAAAGAATCCACCTGCAATGCCGAAGACCCTGGCATTGCATTCTATTCCTGGGTCAGGAAGATACCCTGGAGAAGGGACAGGCTACCCACTACAGTATTATTGGGCTTTCCTGGTGGCTCAGACAGTAAAGAACCTGCCTGCAATGTGGTAGGTCTGGGTTTGTTCCCTGGGTTGGGAAGGTTCCCCTGGAGAAGGGAACAGCTACCCACTCCAGTATTCTGGTCTGGAATATAGTCTATGGGGTGGTAAAGAGTTGGACAGCAACTCTGACTTTTCACTTTCACTTTATCTGCCCAGTAAATAAATCGACTCTGGGCTTCTTTAAGGTTGGTACTGGACAATTTTTCATTAGTGAGTACTTCTGCCTTCTTCCTTTCCTGCACATACAGTAGGTAATGGATCTCAGAAATGGGCTGAAAATCCTCTCCACTACATCCCAGAAGAGCAGCTATTTCCTCACTAACACCCGCCCGTTGGCCTGGTGCTTGTACTGTGATCCATTATAGTTGCTGCCTTCTGAGAATTTATGGGCCATGAAGTCATCACAAGCTCCTTAGCCAGCTCTCAACTTGTGGCTTTGCATCAAAATTCCTTCTAATCCTGCCAAGTGAAGGGAAAGTATATTTTCCCCTGAGAATTCACAACTTTCTTCCTCTCACTTTTTAAAAAATAACTTTTTTTCTGTGCTGGCCAGAGAGCCACTGCCAATTCTCTTCAGAGATATATTTTTTCTCTAGATATATTTAGATTTTTCAGCATACCTTGCTTTCCAATTTCATCTCTTTATTGTATATTCTATTATTATATTGTATCCCAGCTATTTCGGGAGAATACCTTTCATCTGCCATTTAAATGCTGTTGACAAGACTATATACTCAGTAATAAGAAAAAGCTGTTTAAAAAATATCTGTAGTGAGAACTCTCTCCAGGAGTATTCTCATCTCCTCACTCTCTTATTTTCCTGTCCCTGGCAGTTTGTTATTTTATCACTCTGTTAGCTGAGATTTCTCAGTTACAGACACATTATATTCTACAACTGATGCTCTTCCATCAATTTCTATAGTTTTAGTTACACATCTTCTGTATTTACAATTAAATTCATACTTGGATAAGCTGTCAGATTTAGTTTTTTGGTTTCTAAACGTGTCAGTGAACCTAGATTTAGCCATCTGTGGATTCTGCTCTTTGTCTCTACTCACCAATAATCTTGTGTGCAGCAGTGATTTAAATCAGCTTCAACTTCTAGGTGACATGTAAGTTGGTCAGATGGACCCAATTTTTGCTTTCAAGCTTTAATAGTGAAAAACTTAGAGACTCTGTGAAATTTTCAGCAGCATTTTCCAATACCTAGATATTTTTATTATAAATATAATTTAAATTTTTTTTATTTAATTTTTTAATAAAAATTTATTTATTTTAATTGGAGGCTAATTACTTTAAAATATTGTATTGGTTTTGCCATACACTGACATGAATCTTCCATGGGTGTACATGTGTCCCCCATCCTGAACCCCCCTCCCACCTCCCTCCCCATCCCATCCCTCTGGGTCATCCCAGTGCACGAGCCCCAAGCATCCAGTATCATGCATTGAACCTGGACTGGCAATTCGTTTCACATATGATAATATACATGTTTCAATGCTATTCTCCCAAATCAATCCACCCTCTCCCTCTCCCACAGAGTCCAAAACAATGTTCTATACATCTGTGTCTCTTTTGTTGTCTTGCATACAGGGTTATCGTTACCATCTTTCTAAATTTCATATGTATGAGTTATTATACTGTATTGGTGTTTTCCTTTCTGGCTTACTTCACTCTGTATAATAGGCTCCAGTTTCATCCATCTCATAGAACTGATTCAAATGTATTTTTAATGTCTGTGTAATAATCCACTGTGTATATGTACCACAGCTTTATTATCCATTCATCTGCTGATGGACATCTAGGTTGCTTCCATGTCCTGGTTATTATAAACAGTGCTGTGATGAACATTGGGGCACACCTGTCTCTTTCAATTCTGGTTTCCTTGGTGTGTATGCCCAGAAGTGGGATTGCTGGGTCATAAGGCAGTTCTATTTCCAGTTTTTTAAGGAATCTCCACACTGTTGTCCATAGTGGCTGTACTAGTTTGCATTCCCACCACCAGTGTAAGAGGGTTCCCTCTTCTCCACACCCTCTCCAGCATTTATTGCTTGTAGACTTTTGGATCACAGCCATTCTGACTGGTGTGAAATGGTACCTCATAAAGAATTTGTAGCTCATTTGATTCAGGAGACATAGTGAAAGATGTGAGAAGAGCAGTGATTCTCAAATACTTTAGCACAGGCCTATGCAATCTGATTAAACAAATTTCTTTCTTCAGCATGTAATTTCTTAAATTTCAAAGTGTTCACTGAGAGTAAAGACCTTCTGGAAATACCTTAGTGACCCATGCATACAAAGTTAAGAAACTGTGTACTAAGGACTTTAAGTATCAAACATGAGATAGCACTTTTTTATGGACACTCTACCTCTGTAGCCTAGAAATCTTTCATTACTCTTCTAGAATAGCACTAGTCAGTGGTGACACTTTCCAGAATAAAATAAAAATTAATGAGCAAAATTATTCTCTAAGTACTTATTGCAGTGTGGTCCTACTATATATAAGCTCCAATGTAAATTACTATGAATATCTAGGCATACACAGAAAAAAAACAAATAGACTTTCAAATATACTTTAGGGAAAGAGACAATCAGAATCGATAGTGAAGCTAAATTCAAATGATAGAGACCTATTAATGTCCATTCAACAAACTGTGGAAAATTATTAAAGAGATGGGAATACCAGACCACCATACCTGCCTCCTGAGAAATCTGTATGTGTATCAAAAAGTAACCGTTAGAACCAGACATGGAACAACAGACTGGTTCCAAATCGGGAAAGAAGTACATCAGGGCTATATACTGTCACCCTGCTTATTCAACTTATATGCAGGATACATCATGAAAAATGTCAGACTGGATGAAACACAAGCTGGATTCAAGATTGCCAGGAGAAATATCAATAACCTCAGATATGCAGATGACACCACCCTTATGGCAGGAAGCAAACAGGAACTAAAGAGCTTCTTAACGAAAGTAAAAGAGGAGAGGGAAAAAGTTGGCTTAAAATTCAACATTCAGAAAACTAAGATAGTGGTATCCGGTCCCATCACTTCATGAAAGTAGATGAGGAAACAATGGAAATAGTGAGAGATTTTATTTTGGGGGGCTCCAAAATCACTGCAAATGGTGACTGCAGCCATGAAATTAAAAGATGCTTGTTCCTTGGAAGAAAAGCTACGAAAAAACTAGACAGCATATTAAAAATCAGAGACATTATTTTACCAACAAAGGTCCGTCTAGTCAAAGCTGTGGCTTTCCCAGTGGTCATGTATGGATGTGAGAGTTGTACTATACAGAAAGCTGAGCGCCAAAGAATTGATGCTTTTGAACTGTGGTGTTGGAGAAGGCTCTTGAGAGTCCCTTGGACTTCAAGGAGATCCAATCAGTCCATCCTACAGGAGATCAGTCCTGGGTATTCATTGGAAGGTCTGATATTGAGGCTGAAGCTTCAAAACTTTGGCCACCTGATTGCGAAGAGCTGACTCTTTGGAAAAGACCCTGATGCTGGGAAAGATTGAGGGCGGGAGGAGAAGGGGACAACAGAGGATGAGATGGTTGGATGGCATCGACTCAATGGACATGAGTTTGGGTAGGCTCTGAGAGTTGGTGTTGGACAGGGAGGTCTGGCATGCTGTGGCTCATGGGGTTGCAAAAAGTTGGACATGGCTGAGCGACTGAACTGAACTGAATATATAGATGTTGAGAGTTGGACTATAAAAAATGCTGAGCATTGAAGAATTGATGCTTTTGAACTGTGGTGTTGGAGAAGACTCTTAGGAGTCCCTTGGACTGCAAAAGAATCAAACCATTTAATCATAAAGGAAACCAGTCCTGAAAATTCACTGGAAGGTCTGATGCTGAAGTTGAAACTCCAAAACTTTGTCCAAATGATGTAAAGAGATGACTCATTGGAAAAGACCCTGTTGCTGGGAAAGATTGAAGGCAGGAGGAGAAGGGGACCACAGAGGATGAGATGGTTGGATGGCATCACTGACTCAATAGACATGAGTTTGAGGAAGCTCCAGGAGTTGGTCATTGACAAGAAAGCCTGGCGTGCTGCATTCCATTGGGTGGCAAAGAGTCAGACACAATTGAGCGACTGAACTGAACATCCATTCAAAGTTAAGGGACACTGGTATATAAGCTTGGATAATTCTTAAGAATTAGAAATATATATATATAACCAAAGAAATACAAGGAAGAACAGACATAGCAGAGCAAAAAAAGGTAGACCAGGCAGGAGAGAGAGAAGAATGAGGAGGAGGAGGAAGCAGAGAAAGAGAAGGAGATGGGAAGAAGGAGAAGCTTTTACATTTACTTAACTTTTTATAGATCTAATGCTAATTCTCTCTCATTTAATTCTTCATAATCTCATATTTCCCTGGTAAATTTTTCTAATGGTACTAAATAAATCAAGATAATGGAGACTTTAATTTCTACTGCCTATAACCTCACCTTAAGTGATGATCCTCGACCAAGATGAAGCAACACAATTCCTGAAAGTCATACATTACCCAAGATATTTGGTTCTTTAAATTTATGTCAATAAATCTTATTAATAGAATTAAATTTTTTTTTCAATTAAATGAACCTTAAATTCCCCCAAAACACCTTCAAATATCTTTTACTTTTTTTCCTCTCTGCTAGTATTTATCAGGAAAATGTAAAACTCTTAATACCTGTAACACTCTTAATACCTGAATTTATCAAGTAAATGTAAAACTCTTAATATGTTATTAGAGATAAATTTCATTTGTGTTGCTCACTAGTTTCATTGCTGTTGTTCAGCATTTATATAAAAGATTTTTCTTTCTTCAGCTTTTAACAATTTTGAATAAAGTCCCTATGTGTGGTAAGTGACTATGTGTGCTAAGCCTCTTCAGTAGTGTCTGACTCTTTGCAACCCTATGGACAGTAGCCCACCAGGCTCCACAGTCCATGGGATTCTCCAGGCAAGAATACTGGAGGGGGTTGACATTTCCTCCTCCAAGGGGATCTTTCCAAAGTCTCTAAAACCATACTATTATATTTTTTCAAGTAAGAAGGCATTATTTTAAATTGTTTATATAATTTGTTCTAATTGATACAAGCAGATATGAAATTAAAATTCAACACAGCTTGTACTTGGGCAAGATTTCAAGGAAAAGGGGAAAGGGATCCGACAAACAAGTGTTGCCTCAATTTTTTTAGAATCTATCTCAGTCTTACTGTACTTTTTCTGACCTAATAGATTGTTGCTATGACAACTTCAGAGTTATGTTCAGTGGGAAGGGTCACAAATATAGTATAGGATTTTGCTTAAATCACTATACATAGAATCAAGTGATATAGAAAACTAATCAAGACAAAGCAAATTGTGTACAGATCTATCCTTTGTCAATAGTGAGCTCTATTGTTGAGGATGGAGAAGGCAATGGCAAACCACTCCAGTACTCTTTCCTGGCAAGTCCCATGGATGGAGGAGCCTGGTAGGCTGCAGTCCATGGGGTCGCTAGGAGTCGGACATGACTGAGCAACTTCACTTTCATGCATTGGAGAAGGCAATGGCAACCCACTCCAGCGTTCATGCCTGGAGAATCCCAGGGACGGGGGAGCCTGGTGGGCTGCCGTCTCTGGGGTCGCACAGAGTCGGACATGACTGAAGCGACTTAGCAGCAGCAGCAGCAGCAGCAGCAGCATTGTTGAGGATAAATGAGAGTGCCATAGGGGCAACTGATATAGATATTTTGCAAGTAATTTGTCTTCTTGAAATGGATGAAAAACATGTCAATACTTACTGAAACTTAATGACTGCCATTTTCTTTAGATGATTTACAGGAAATATGTTAAATGAGAAGAAAAACAGAGTTTACATATAGTGATTTTTTAAAATTAAAATATTAGGAGAAATTTGGGAAATGCAGGGTTTTTTTCTTCAATCAATAGTTCTTATTTAAATAATTCATTAATTCAACAAATGCATATAAATATTTACTCTGTAAATTAAGTGCAAATCAATTTTAATATATGTACTTGACTTTGGAACAATAAAAATATATAGGAAGTCAAGAAATGGTAATTAGTTATATCAAGGATTTGTAAGTTCTATACATATTAAACACCGTGATATGTAAGTTTATTATGAAGTCTGGGTGTGGCATATATGATATGAAGGCCATTAAGGTCTCAGGGCTTCAACTTATACTTCTGCTATTTCTGGGAGCTTGATAAAGGTATTAGCAAATTATCAGTGCCATTGTCTTGGATGTAGATGCTAATTTTAAATAGGATATCATATAGAGAAACTGAAAATTGAAGAATACTTGTATCTAATACATTAAGTAATGTATAGAAGATAAGTTGATATCTGAAAGAGGTAAATATAGATCAAAATGAAACAAAAAAAATGTAAAGTAACACTTAATTCCAGACATGATAAAATGACTGGTACTACTGCTCATTTATGCTACTAAAAAACTGGGGAAAAAAAAATGAAATACTGTTTTCATTCACAGGAAAACAGGTGACAGACAATGTGTAAAATCTACACACTGACAACTACAAATCATTTTAATAGATATAGAAAACAAATAAATGGAGATGGACACTATGTTTATGAAATTAAAAACTCAAAATTAAGATTTGTTATTTCTCCTAAATTTTAATACAATCCAAACTCTTAGTAGTTTTCTCTTCTATAAAAATTAACAAGCTAAATAAAAAATTCAAATTAATAATCAATTTTAAGTGATAGTCAAACATATATTTAAAAGAAATAAATAAGTAATAACACTACCATAACTTAAAAAGCTACTATAAAACTACATTGAGCTTCCCTGGTGGGTCAGATGGTAAAGCATCTGCCTGCAAGGGAGGAGATGCAGGTTCAATCCCTGGGTGAGGAAGATCCCCTGGAGAAAGGAATGGCTACTCCCTCCAGTATTCTTGCCTGGAAAATCCCCTGGAGAGAGGAACCAATTACAATGATAATATGAAGCAACCAAACTCTAACACATTGCTGGAAGGAAAGCAAATTGGTACCCCTTTGGAAACAGTTTTGATAGTTTCTTATGAACTACTTTTTTAGGGATTTATTACAAGTTAATAGATGTATATGGTGAAAATACTGTGAACATAAATATATTATTCACATGGCTTTATTCACAATACACTCAAATGGAAATAACACATTCTCCTTCCTTAACAGGAGAGTAATTCTACTCACCAATATGTATGAATTACTAATATATTCAACAGAAAGGGTGGATTTTAAAAATATTATTCTGAGTAAAAAAAGAAATCTGAATACAAAAGAATATCTGTTATATTTTCTATTTATATAAAATTCTAGATCCAACCAAACTAATCTTGTGCAATAAATCTGATTAACAAAAGTTAAAAGAACAATAAAAACATTCACTTAAGAAATATTTATTGCATGATAGACATATGCTGAACATTCTTATTGAGTTATGCCAAAAAAAGTAAAACTCTCTCCCTCTGTAGATCTTTCATTCAAGAGTGGAAATACATAAATAAATAAATAAAGAGCAAAATATATTAAAACAATATATGTCAAGTTTTTATAGAGAAAAAATAAGAGGGCATGCTAGAAAGAACTCTTATAGAACAATAACTTTGAGGAAAGATATGAAGAAGAAAAAGACTTTACTTATAAAGAAGAAAGAGATTAATGCAAGAGCAGGTAAAAAGTCAATGAGGCAAATGAATTACTGGATTATTGGAGGAATAGAAATGAAGTCAGTGTGGCTGGAATGTATTGAACAAGGAGAGAAGTAGTAAACACAATCAGTGATGAGACCATGGGAGGGAGAGCAGATCCCATTGTATCTTGTGTCTGGGACTTACATATATATGTAAATCACTGAGTATATCCCTACATATGAAAGATATCCTACATTTGAAAGGTTTGTAGCAGAAGTATGATATGAAATGATTTATTTTTTAAAAAAATGCTGTTTTTTATTTCAAGAATAGACTTTAGGGGTTCAGGAAAAGAATCAGGGAAATCATTCAACAATTCAGGAAGAGGTGAAGAGGTGAAGTGGTCAGATTCTACATATTTTTTTGAGAGGCCAAGAGTATTCACAAACTTACTAGATGTGGGGTAAGAGAAAAAGATAACAATTGAAGATGACATCAAGCTTTCAGTTTTTAGTTCTTTTGGGTTTAGTTGCTTGCTTTGTTTTGTATGGCCTGAGTTCACTTTGGATGTGAATAGCAATTTATGGAGATAGAGAAGATTGTGTGAAAAGAGTGCAATAAAAACAGAAATTCAGTTTTGAGTATGTTAAGCATGAGATTTCTGTTAGGTATCACGTTGATTTGAAGTAAGTTTTTCAATACATGAGTATTATGTTTGCATAAATATAAGAACTTAAAAAATTTGAGTTATTGATATCTGGATGGTATTTAAAAACAGAAGACTCAACATCTAAAGAGGTGCAAATAGATAGTATAAACAAGAGGCTCTAGCACAGAGCCAAGGTATCCCCCAACGTTTAGATATTGGGAAATAAATAGAAACCAGTAAAAAAAAGAATGAGCGGGAGAGAACAGCAAGTTAGGAGAAAACACAGGAGAGTGTGATGTCTGCAAAGCCAAATTAAGAATGTGTACCAAAGAGGAAGACATGGTTAAGTGTGTTAAATGCAGACCAAAGTTCACTTAGGATAGAAACTGAAAACTGTCTGTTGGACTTAGCAATATTAAGGTCACTGATGACCCTGAAAAGAACAAATTCAAGAGTGAATTTATGTAGAAGCCTCTTTGGAGGGAATTCAACAGAAGTTGGAAGAAATAAAAGACATGTAATATGAAATAAAAGCTATCTGGTATGGATAGATTATTTGACATTTTGTGTTTTTTAACTTCTTAACACAGTAGTGCCAGGGGATGGAATGCTATAAACGTTTTTTTATTAAGATAGAAGACATATCTAAACAAAAGAGCAAGAGAACAGCTTAATCTTCAGTTTCTTCTGCCATGCTGGATCACCATGAGGTGAATGCAGACCATCATAGAAAGCTACAGGTCCTTGTATGTCATCCTAGGTTATGTCTGTAACTACATTTCCCAGGTTGCATTAAAGTTTCTTTGCCTCTTCCATCTATGGGTGGCACTGGTTTCCTGTGGTTTCCAGCCCTGGCAGACTTCACCATTCCTTAAAGGTTTCTCTCAACTCTGCTCACATATTGTAAATAATTCACTTTTGCAAATTTTCTTTTAAATTAACACAATTTTGAGTGTACTATCTCCATTTTGCTAGGATTTTGATTGCTTAAACAAGCTTTATAGCCTACATTTTTTTCCTTAAACTGTATTATCTATTTGAACATGTGTATAAAAAGGATAATTTCCTAGGTTACTCTAATATTGTACAATTAATTCAAGTAGAATCATTAACTAAGTGCATAAGAAATTGAGGAAATATGCATAATACTATCAGTAAATCATTGAAAAGAGATTTAATGAGCAAATTATTTCAAATTTTCAAGGGATAGAATAATCTCTGTTATTTAAATTTTCCAGGGTAAAGAGATGGAAAAAAATGTTTCTCTGGTATATCTTGTTTCATGTTACTAGCATAGCCTTAATTTTAAAAATGCTAAATAAATGGAAAAAATAAATTGGATCTCCATTTATGGATATAGATTTTAAAATTAGAAATAAATATATTAGCAAATACTTTCATTCTAATTGGATACTTTTTTGGACAAGAAACAAAATATGTACTCGTCTCAAGAGTATATTGTTGTGTACTAATGATTGATGCATTGATGCCTCTGCCAACCTTGGAATATATTCCTGTAAGAAACTAGGATAAGAACAGGAAAAAGTTATATTTTATCTATGTCATGCATCATGTACACATATCATCAACTTTCATCTACAGCACAGGATATTTCTATTGTAAAACCTCTGCATATCTATTCCTATTTTTCTTTGATACAGAATAGCATTTCCCTCCTCTAATATGTAAATTTTTTCAATGCTTCATGACTTCTCTTGACAGTATTGGATTAACATACAAGTTTAGCCTTCCATGATACCCCAGAGATTTAAGTCTACATTATAGCATTTTTTGAGATTTGGATCCTGTTGCTAAATCCTTTCCTCGGCATTTCAAATTCCTGACAGGCTATCTCGTTGGCCCAACAAATTATTTTTAATGCTATGCTCTGCCATAGATCAGTTCAGTTCATTTCAGTCGCTCAATCGTGTCCAACTCTTTGTGACCCCATAAACCACAGCATGCCAGGCCTCTCTGTCCATCACCAACTACTAGAGTTTACCCAAACTCATGTCCATTGAGTTGGTGATGCCATCCAACCATCCCATCCTCTGTCTTCCCCTTCTCCTCCTGCCTCCAATCTTTCCCAACATCAGGGTCTTTCAAATGAGTCAGCTTTTTGCATCAGGTGGCCAAAGCATTGGAGTTTCAGCTTTGTCACTAGATGGTTAATATGTACTGCTGCTTGAGGTTTTCTTTGTTAATGTAGTTTTAACAGTAGAGTTACATTATTCATTCACCAACAGATATTTATAGATTTCCCTATTATGTATCAGACACTGTACTAAGAAGTAGGGTTATAAACACAAATAAGAAACACTTTCTTCCCTAATTAATCTTACATTCCTTTGAATGAGATAGATGGTAAGTGTGTAAATAGACATGCTGTATAATTTCATATAAGCATTAGGAAAAGAGTGAAGCAGGAAGCAGTCTAAAAACAATATAAATGTGACAGATATGTTTCAAAATGGAACTTTTTTCTGGAAAGCCACACTTGGAACTGCAAGTGAAACCCATTTGACAAAAATAATGAAAAGTAGAGTATAAGCATTTTCACAAATTGATTAAAGGAAGAGATAATTTAAAAGAAAGAAAGAAAGAAAAAAAAAACTTGCTCTAGGTGATGGAGGGAGCATGGTAAACAAAATTCATTTTCTCTACCCAAATGCTCAACTTACTGAAAAAAAAATGATAAAGGAGTTTATACATACAAGCACCCAATTATGACTTGCTGGGTGGCTTTTCTCTTTGGACAAGTAAATTCTTAATAATAGTGAACTGCAGAATGAGAACAATTCTGCCCTTCCCCATCACAGTCCAGGGTGAGGCTTCCTATGAAATGTCAGAACATAGCTTCTAAAATTGAAGTATAGTGAAACAGAGTAGACATGACAGCTTGCTTCTCCCAAAATAGGAAACATAAAAAAATGGGAACTATAAGCCAGTTTCTCCTTCCAAATCAAATTTAGTAATGTTTCTTTCCAGACAATAAGGAATAAGGTGGTAAAAATTTGCTGGAAGATTATAGTGAAATTCACTCTTCCTAAAGTGTCAGAAATAATCTGATATTTTAATTATATTCACAGTCTGATATTTTCAGATTTCTTAAAGAATGGTTGAATTTAGGGACTTAAGCACTATGCCTACAGTTAATCCAGAGTTGGAGGAAAGATCAGCAGAAGATCACTACTCCTAGCTCCATATCAACCATTGATCTTTTGTGCATCTGCTCAGGATTACTGATGTACAGTGTCAGTTTGTCAATTTTTGCCCTCAAAAGGTTATGAAAAGGCTCAGAACATTAATTAAAACTTTGAAAAGTCATTATCTTCTCAAGGCTCAAAATTCACTATTTTATTTTCCATTTCAAATTTATTCCATCCATGTTGTCCAATAAAACTTCAGAGGGTCTGTTCTGTGACTACATAACAACATAAAAATTATTCAAGAACACAGAGTTAATGGGGATTTTCCAAATTTGACTATAAATCCTTTGCTTTATTAATTTCTGAAGGAGATCTTCAAGTTCAGTTATTAATTGTCCTTGCAAGTTATTGTCCAGAGGAATTTAATCTACAAATAATATTCTAATAATAATCTAAAGTCTAAAATTGTTACATTATTTTTTCTCCAATTTCTTATTTTATTTTAATCTACCATTCTATCTGAGTAAATCAGAAAACTTCTGCAAGCTGATGGAGCTGTGGTTTCTTTTTTTTCCCAGGGTTTTATTTATTTTTAATTTATTTAATTTTTTAAAATTAATTAATTTATTTTAATTGGAGGCTAATTACTTTACAATATTGTAGTGTTTTTTTTGCCATACATTGACATGAATCAGCCATTGGTGTACATGTTCTTAAGCAGCTATGGTGTCAATGTCTCACTGGGATGAGTGAGCTCCTTCAGAAATTGTAGATCGATGACAAATCTCTGATATGTCTGACATTTAAGAAAATCCAGCATTAAGAAGATATGAACATCATTTCAGCACTGGCATATCTTCTAATAAACTTAGAAAACATATCAAACCTTGGTCACCAGTGTAGTTAAATGAGGCAAAATTTTATTTCAGAAGCTCATACTCAGACCTGCCAAAGACTATAGCAAAACTTAACTTTGTCTAGACAAGGGGCATAGAGGGAAGATCTGGGTTTCAGCTTTGTCAAAGTACCAGTCAATTTATACCAAGTGTCCACATCTCATGGTTTGTGAATAGACTGGATTAGGAAAAATCTTACATAAAGAAGTTAATAATGCCACTATGTTTAGGATATCTGGGAGCAGATTCCATTATGGAAGTGGAATCTCTCTTAGAACAGCATTTGATACTGCTGCTGCTGCTAAGTCGCTTCAGTTGTGTCCAATTCTGTGCGACCCCATAGATGGCAGCCCACCAGGCGCCGCCATCCCTGGGATTCTCCAGGCATGAACACTGGAGTGGGTTGCCATTTCCTTCTCCAATGCATGAAAGTGAAAAGTGAAAATGAAGTTGCTCAGTTGTATCCAACTGTTAGTGACCCCATGGACTGCAGCCTACCAGGCTCCTCTGTCCATGGGATTTTCCAGGCAAGAGTATTGGAGTGGGGTGCCATATATTCCTACCTTCTAGCAAAGTTTAGAAGATTGCAATGGTAACAGCCTTAATCATCAGGTCTTATTTTGACAAGCCTTTCTTCCCATCCAGCATATTCAAACTCTTAATTTAAAATGCTCCAGGGAGTCCACATTTTTGGCAGAGCAACACTACAAGGAGGCAGTCTTTGTAAGTAGCATAGCTTTTATAATCTCTTGTGAGCAGGCCTATCCATCCTAGGCATAATGGCAGCTTAAGCCTATGACTCCCCTTCTCCTAGGCAAGTTTCTCTCAATCCCATATGTGTTTCAACTAGAAATTTATACTGAAGGATTTTCTGAACTAAACCCACTATTGGCACATCTGCCATATGCTAGTGATACACTGTCTTTCCTTTGGAATAATGGAAAACTTTTATGGCATTTCTTTAGTTAACACATTTTTCTACACTGAGAATTGTTCTGCAGTGGAATATGTCTGTAGTGTTTTTATTTTCCTGTTGGAAGTCTTATTTGAAATATATAACAGTTTAAACCATTTGTAGCCTGATTCTTTCCTCTTCTACTCAATGTAATATCAGTATATTTCTTTGAATCAAAAATATTGCTAATTTACATTTGCTTCCTGTCTCAGATATTTCACTAGCATCTTATTTTAGGATTTGAATTATGGGATCTCTAATAATTCAAATAAGATTTTATAGTCAAAGACCTCTGTATCGACTAAATCATCTGTTATTCATAAAGAATTATGTCTACATTCATTGCATATACATATTGAATAATTCTACCTGGAAAGTATTCTATACATGTTGTATTCTCTCAATAGACTAACACCAGCCTAGTCTCTATTCATTATTATTCTGTCTGGCTCCCTCTTACTATATTTTATCCTATGTCTTCTCTTAAAGTTTTAACCAGAATATCACCTCAAAATATGCATTTTGACATAAAAATTATTTCAAACTGGGGGCAATTGAGAAGCAACAAACACAGGGCTTCCAAGGTGGCATAGTGATAAAGTCTCTGCCTGACAATGAAGGAGACATAAGATACTCCAGTTTGATCCCCTGGAATAGGAAATGGCAACCCACTCCTGTATTCTTGCTTGGAAAATCCCATGGACAGAGGAACCTGGCAGGACACAGTCCATGGCGTCACAGTGAGTCAGACAGGACTGGGCACACACACACTACTAAACACAGAGAAACTTTTCTCTATCTTTCTCTTTACTGCATAAGGCAAGATATAAATTATTTGCTTACAGTATACAGACCCATATCAGCATAGATATGGCATCAAGGAACCTGCAAAAGAACCATACTCCATTAGCTCACTCCCACATGTTTCTCACAGCTTGTTGCCTTAGTAAACCTAAAACCGCTTTTCTTTGTGCTGTCATTTTTCTACAAATTTATGGTTATTTATTGAAGATGCTATATAAGCTGCTTTCCTCATACTTCAGTTGGTAAAGAACCCACCTGCAATGCAGGAGACTCCGGTTTGATTCCTGGGTTGGGAAGATCCACTGGAGAAGGGATCAGCTACCCACTCCAGTATTCTTGGGCTTCCCTTCTGGCTCAGCTGTTAAAGAATCCACCTGCAATGTGAGAGACCTGGGTTTGATCCTTGGGTTGGGAAGATCCCCTCTAGAAGGGAAAGGCTATCCACTCCAGTATTCTGGCCTGGAGAATTTTATGGACTATATGGGGTCACAAAGAGTCAGACATGACTGAATGACTTTCACTTTCACTTTCATATAAGCTGCAGTTTCAAGTTATGATTTTGAATTTCTCTTTTGATTTCGTTTTTTCCCACATTTTAATAAAGTGTTGTTTATTTTCTCTTATTAATCTATTTTAGTTAAAGAGTCTCAGCAGAAAACTTAAGATGGGTAGAGATAAAGTTTTGCCACTCCTACAAATTTCACCTTTTTCTTAATTCTACAGTCATTCCTCAATATCTGCCAGGATTCGTTCCAGGACTCTCTGTGGATTCCAGAGTCCACGATGCTAAAGTTCCTTATATAAAGTGACCTAGTATTTGCATATAATCTACATACATCCTTTGTCAGACTTTAAATCATCTCCAGATAACCTGTGTGTGCATGCTAAATTGCTTCAGTCATGTCCAACTCTTTGCCACCCCATGGACTGTAGCCCACCAGGCTCCTCTGCCCATGGGATTCCCCAACCAAGAATACTGGAGTGGATTTACTAGTACTATGTAATTGCTATGGAAATAGCTGTGGTCACATAGCAAATTAAAATTTGGCTTTTTGCAACATTATGAAATTTTAAAAAGTATTTTCAGGAATTCCCTGGTGGCTCAGTGGTAAAGAGTCTGCCTGTCAATGCAGAAGACAGGGGTTCAATCCCTGATCCTGGAGGATCCCACATGCCACAGAGCAACTAAGCCCATGTGCCACAACTATTGAGACTGTGCTCTAGAGCCCAGGAACCACAAGTACTGAGTCCACGTGCTGCAACTTCTGAAGCCCAGACACCCTAGAGCCTGTGCAACACAACTGGAGAGCAGCTCCTGCTCCTTGCAACTAAAGAAAAGCTTACATGGCAACGTAGATGCAGCACAACCAAAAATAAATAAATATGTAATTTTTAAAAAGTATTTTCAATCCTTGCTTGGTTGATTCCATGGTTATGGAGCCCAAGGATATAGAGGGCCAACTATATTTCCTCAGGATTCTCAGATAACAATAGGGAGGGTTTCACAAAGACAACAATTGTGTCATTTTGAAATTCACCTAGTGATTATTTAAGTATTCTGAACTATCTCCTTGACTTTTTCCACTTAAAACTGCACAAATTTTATAGAAACATGTGTGTAACTGTGTTTGTTCTTATTTTACATTCTCAATCTGTAGCTTAAAGAAACTTTTATTCAATAATTTCCTGGGTCCAGGGCTTTTCTAAGAATGCCATTCCAATTTACCCTCTGACCCCTGAATTTTGTCTTACATTAATTTCACTGGGTCCCAGGCACTGTTCCTGACCTCATAAGGACAAAAGTCTCTTTTTTCACAAGCATGGACATTTGTTTTGCCTTTTTATATCAATGTACTCTGGTTTTTACCACTCCACTATTCTTGCCTGGGAAATCCCATTGACAGAGGAGCCTGGCACAGCTTAGTGACTAAACAACAACTCTTGTTTTTAAGATTTCATCTCTCCTCTTTATACAGTCTGCCACTAAAGAGCTCAATTTCTCTCTAAGGAAAGTATTCAATTCTCCAGCTTAATCAGCCTTTCTCCCTTCATGCTTTCATGTCTTCACTGTTCCTGTGCTGATCATTGTTTGTGTTGTTCAGTTGCTAAGTCATGTCTGACTCTCTGCGACATCATGGACTGCAGCACACCAGGCTCCTCTATCCTCCTCTGTCTCCTGGAGTTTACACAAATTCATGTCCATTGAGTCAGTGATGCTATCTAATAAGAAGCACGTTTTTTAAATCTCTCTGGTTTATGTTTAATTTCGCTTAATTCCCAGAGACAATCTTTAGATCACTTAAGGTTGTATTTTTCAAACTTCAACACAAGTAAAAATCACCCTAGGTTTCCATAACATGCATGCACAAATTAACAGGTTGAAGTTGTGAAAAATGTATCAAAGTGTAAAAATACACCTTGATTGATAATGCTGACTGTCTGTGGATCACACTTTTAGTAGCAAGGTTTAATAGCAACAACATCTTCTTCAACCTACAAAGATGATAATTTCTTCTTACCAACCGGGCTCCTATTTTTGTATATTTTTATAAAATATATCCCACCTGCTTTGGTTAAAGTAATAATTTATATCTCAGAAAACTAGAGCCATGTTTATAGATCTTGTAATGAATAAATACAGAGTCAACGTGGACAAATTACATTATTTCAAGGGTAGTCATTTCAGAATTTTCCCTTTAGATTCTAAAAGACATTTTAAAGAATATTTGGGATGAAGATCTATTATATCACTGGCTATATGATTAAGAATAATGATTTAAAGCTAGACCTCAATTAAAGGTCACTAGACCAGTGGAGTTCAGCTGCCTTGCAGATTATAAGCTGCACTGGTGGTTCACCATACTGAGGCTAGAGATTTTTGATTCTGCCCCAACCTCATTTATGAATCAGGCCAGGATTTCCATTTAACAAAAACCAACCTGACATAAACTGTAACCCAAACACTGTCATTTTTCTGCAACCTAGAGCCCTGCAAGATCCCTTTATTCTTGAGAATTTTATACCATTCCTGAGGTTTTGAGACCCAAAACCTTTTCAGAGAACTTTAAGGGCTTTCTCTTGCTGAAATCCATAAGGTTTTTAATTGAACTATGACTTTCCCACTAAAATTTTTAAAATGCATTTTTCTGTAAAAATAAACACCAAAATGTCAACAATCATCAAATCAAAATAGTATATGACTTAAGATAATGCCTTTTTCTTAAAGATCTGGGAGTTTCTGAGATGCTACCTGCAAGCTAGCAAATTAATCTGCCATGGTTTAATGCAAGTTGGCAGAAGAAACAAGAGTCCTGGGTCAGAAACAAAGGACTTTGTTACTTATGGCACATACACTAGGAGCTCCCTGTTTGCATCACTTTGTCTCCCATGGGAGGATGAGAAATGAAAAATGGTCCTAGTAGCTGCTGTACACAGTAGATTTGTGTCACAGCTGAGGATCCCCAAACTTACAACACCCTCAACCTCAGAGAAGACTAGTAGCAACTGCACTCTATCTTTGTCCCAGAGGGAGACATAGTCTTTAGTATCCAGAAAAGCAAATAAATTTGCTCTGTCCTAAAGGAAGAAATTACCTTTATATTGCAAAGCTATTTGCTATATAAGCAACTTTGAACAGACTATCTGGACAAACACTGTCAAGAGATGTGCAGAAACGCAAAAGATCCGTGGAGAATTATCTATCAACATTGCCCTGGTCTCAGCCATTAACTGCCAACAATACAACTGTAAAACCAGTCCTGCTACAGAAAGAAAGACACTGCAAGTCACCAAATTCAAGAAGTTGCTTGATGTTCATTTTTAAAACAGCATTGGAATATAAACCTATTTACTGTGGCCATGCCAAATGTTACAATATCTGTTTAAAATTCACTGCCCCAAGTTCCATAACTTTTATTTTCTTTGAATGTTTTTTGGCTCAAAGAATCTGATCACTTATTTAAATGTAACTTTTTATCTAAAACTGGCACACCTGCCATCCCTAGTCTGATGCACAGAGAAGCAGAAGAAAATCATAAGTCCACATATAGGCTGGTATCCAAGAGAGAAGGAAATAGGGGGCTGAGCTGCATGTGCCCAGTTTTTTTCTCCCAAACATACCAATCTCATGTGTTCATTCTTTTTTCCTGAGGTATGGAAAAAAAAGAAAAGGATTTAGGGATTTTTTTTTTTCACATGGCAACCAGGAGTAGAGAATGACAATGAATAGCAATTTATATAATTACAAATAACTAAGTATACATAAAGATATTTAACTTCACATTTTAGTTACCTACCTGTTTCTCTAAATGTCTGTGCAAATGTATGTATCTATTAACATGAAGGCAAGTGCTTTTTTTCCTCAATACTATCAATATAAGAATTATCAAACAATGTTTTATAGGTAGACAAAGAAGAAAGTTTGTTTAGAGCTGCAGCTATAGTAATTACCTACAATGGTTATGAAATAATAAAGGCATTTATGATTTAATGTAATAAGAAAGTCAAAATCAGGGCATTTGTGGAATTGATCATCACTTAAATGGTTACTGCCTCTCTCGATATATGCAGGCAGCCATTTTCAGGGCATTGTTTCTTTGACTTTTAAGTGAGTGAGTGCTCAGTCATGTCCGACTCTTTACGACTCCATGGAAGGTAGCCTGCTAGACTTCTCCATTCGTGGAATTTTCTAGGCAAGACTACTGGAAATGGGTTGCCATTTCCTCTTTCAGGGATCTTCCTGAGCTAGGGATAGAACCCAGGCCTCTCGCTGAATTGGCAGGCAATTCTTTACCACTGCACCACTGTTTAGTACCTTTTATATCTATCCTTAGCATTTTTTTGAGGTAAGTTTGCTATTTCTTTACTACTTAGATAGAAACAATAATTTCCATCCAATCCTGAGAAATTTAAATTGTTTTATGACCTTGTGAATGTCAAGCGTTTACAAACCCCTTGTGTGTTTGAGAATTGTAGTTATCCGTATATTTAACTTAATTATTTTAATGGTTCAAATATCATATGTTGATATTATTTCTATAATTTTTCATAATTGAGTAATGCATTGATATTTCACCCTCTAGGATGAAGTAGATTGTTTTTTACATATTTTGAGACCCATTTAAAGATTGTATTAAGTTTAAAATTCCTCTCTATTATTGC
Organism: Budorcas taxicolor; assembly: GCF_023091745.1. Taxonomy (NCBI): domain Eukaryota; kingdom Metazoa; phylum Chordata; class Mammalia; order Artiodactyla; family Bovidae; genus Budorcas; species Budorcas taxicolor. Next base: position 113,692,768 of record NC_068910.1, on the reverse strand, counting down.
TGAGTCTCGTTCTTTGGTATGATATCAATATAACTATCCCATGTTTCAATGTTTCAATTGCTTGGCATTTGCCTAACACTTCTTTTTTCACCCTTTTAATATTGTCTAATATAAAAGATTTTACTATATCTAATATATTTGTCTTTATATGTTATATTTTTATGTTATATATTATTTCTTTGAGTTTTTTCATTTTACTTTAGCTATTTTAAAATATTTCACCTAAAATATCTACTATATTAGATATTTTGTAGATATTTTTATTTTAGATGTATCATTTTTTATAGTTTGTCCAAAAAGAATGTATAGGTGTACTTTTAATCCTATCTGATAAATTCTATTAACTAGAAAACTCAATCTAATTATTTCAATGTTTGACTTAATTTTAGCATAGTTTTCTCTGTTTTAGTTTTTCCATATTTTTTCTTTACTCCTTTTAATATTCCCTGAATTGATTTTTCAATTTCTTTCGTTTCCTGATTTAGAGGCAACATATTTCAGTACTGTTCTTTTATTTTAGTATACTCTTAAATATTTTTCTTGTATACTTATCGTAAGAGACTTTCAAACTAATCACACTGCTATCATTTATCTGAGAAATAGAAAGGCACTAGACAACTTTATCTCTAATCATTCTCATTATTAATTCTCATTCTTATAAATAATCTAATTATTCTCATTTCACACTACATTATTGTCACTTATTGTAGCTCTATCTTTAATTATTACTTTTAACCTATAGGTTACACATTATTGTTAGATTAGACAGTGATTATGAGTTTATATTTACTCAAAATGATACTCATTTCTTTGATCATTCATCCTACTCCCTATTAAAGTATATAACTTCAAACTTCATATTTTTGAGAATCATCAGTAGCAGTTTATTTATGAATTTTTAAAAATTTCTTTGAAAATGTATTTATTTTCTTCAGTATTGAATACTTTAGCTGAAGTGTCAGCTGAAATGTCTGAAGTGTTACCACAGCCTATCTAGTTATGCATGCATACTAAGCTACTTCAGTCATGCCTGACTCTTTGCGACCCCATGGTGCATAATCTTATAGGCTCCTCTGTCCATGGGATTCTCTGGGCAAGAATACTGGAGTGAGTAGCCATGCTCTCCTCCAAGGGATATCCTTGACCCAGGAATTGAACTTGCATTTCTTACATCTGCAATTGCAGGTGGGTTCTTTACCACTAGTGCCACTTGGGAAATCCAGCTGTAGATTTATTTTTATTAATTCTACTTTGTATGCTTTATTATTTATTAGAAATTTGATTATTTCTTCAGTTTTGGAAAATTTTTAGCTAATAGCATTAGCTCTGAATAGTCTTCTTTAATTTTATGTCACATTTTCTTTTTAAATATCTATGCTTAATTTGAAAAGACATCACCTCAATTGAATGGAAAAAAAAAAAAACCTGCTTACCTAACTTTTAATTTTATCATATTTTAAGCTTATGTAATAGTTAACTAATTTATACACTTGACATTGACATTTATTGAGAATCTACATGCTAGGCATTTTTCTCCAGGAATTTATAATAAATTCTTGATTGCTTTCAAAAGTAAGTATTTATTAAGAATCAATTGTAACTCAGGCACTGTATTAGCTTCCTCCAAAGAAACAGAACCAATAAAATGTGTATGTATATGTGTTTGTTTTACATTTATGATGTAATATATATGACATTATTTTATATACATATATATATATGAAAGAATTGACTCACGCCATTGTGGGAACTGGCATGACCAAAATTTTCAGGGTGGACCAGAAGGCGTGAAGACACAAGGAAGCCAAGCCCACAGGTCTAGTTTGAATACTGAAAAGTTGGAAACTTAAGGGTGCCAATGTTTCAGTTTGGGTCTGAAGGCCATCTGGTGTAGAACTAGAAAGACTCAATGATGCCAATGAAGTGAAAAAGCAGTCTGCTGAATTCTCTCTTACTCGGGGGAGGCCAATCTTCCTGTTCTATTCAGACCTTCAACTGATTGTATAAAGCCCACTCACACTGTGGAAGGCAATATGTTTTGTCCAAGTCCATTGATTTACATGTTAATATCATCCAAAAGCACCCTCATAGAATATCTAGACTAGTGTTTAACCAAATATCTGGGCCCAGCCAAGTTAGTACATAAAATTATCCATCACAATCCCTATGAATACAGAAAGAAAAGAAATATCCTTGTGCATATGTGGTTTATATCCTAATGGAGAAATTGAATAATTAAATAGAAGATATGAGAAAATTCAGAAAATGTTATGGTGCTGAGATGCATAAAATTGTATATGTAATTGTATATTTCAAGTAAAATACTTGATAAGTTTTACTCCCTGGAATCTTTAATAATATGTACCCTTGAAGTTGGAAACATATTCCAAAAATGGATAGGATAAGTTAACGTTGCAGGTTGGGTTTTATGGAAACAGAATTTGGGTTACAAGATGTATATTAAAATCAACAACAATGAAAGTAAGGTGGAAAAAGGATAGGCCAGAGATAGAAGTTTAACTATGATAAAGGTCCAGCAAAACTTCAGTCAATCCAGTGTGGTGCTCTAAAGCAGATGTCTGTCAGACTTATTCTGTGCTAGACTGAAACAACAAGCCCTTTTTAGCCCCGCATTGCACAGTTAACAACCTCAGGTCATTTTGGGAAGAGTATGACATTGATTGCAGTGTTTCCCTACTGCTGACACAGATATTGAAGAAACTGAGCAATAGAGATGATCTGTTGACCACATTCCCTGTAGGTGGGGCGCAAATCCTTCCCTGATGGGGGTCTGTATGTCACCTTTCTGTGTCTATCCCACTTCATGTTTGATTTCCCAATCAAATGACAAAAATATTGGAATAATTTGACCATTTCTCATGTGCTGTAGACAGTTATAAATGCCAGTACTCAGAGGAAAATCACACGCTAACAAGCATGTAAAGAAGGAGATAGAGTCTTCGTTTATTGTCTGGAATTTTGTGAAACACATAATTCAACTCAAATTTTTTCAACCACAACCAAATGTATTAATTCACATGTAATAACATTTAGAGGCAAACTGGGTTTCAGAGTTTGTTAAGATTTTGTGACTTTCTTATGACTTCAAAGATCCAACTTTGTTTTTTAAAGTTCTGTTTGTTTGTTTGTTTTTCAATGTTTGGTCTTACAAATCTGCTTCATTCTAAGCTTCATCTTCATGATCAACAAATAGCTGTCACTAGAAATTAGGGATATAATTTCCTAACAGACTGTATGTCTAATTATCCACAGTTTTGTTATCATAAATTTATTTAGCTACAGTAGATGAATTTACCAGGACCATGCCTAAATTCAGCACTAGGACTAATTCAGCAAACACATATAATTTGGGAGGAAAAGGATTCATGTTAGAGATTCCACTATAGTGTCCTCTCAAATTTGAGATTTTTTTTTTCTTATTAATAGTGATTGAAGAAATATCTAACAGGAGTTAAAAGATGAATTCTAACTTTGGAAGGAAGTGCAGACTAACTGACATCTAAGATAAGGAAGGATTTCACAGGTGGCTCGGTGGTAAAGAGTCCACCTGCAATGCAGGAGATGAGAGTTTGATCCCTGGGTTGGGAAGATTCCCAGAAGAAGGAAATGGCAACCCACTCCAGTATTCTTGCCTGGAGAATCCCATGGACAAAGGATCATGTTGGGGGCCCTTTGCATGGTGGCACAACCATGGGGCTGCAAAAGAATAAGATATGACTTAGTGACTAAACAACAAGGTTAGGAAACTTCTATATCTAAGATTATAACATTATGTACTATTTTTGTTGTTGTTCAGTTGAGACCTCTTTTTTTTTTTTTTTTTAACTTTAGGTAAGTAGAGGAAGATACGTGACAACTGATATGAATACACCTGCTAAGTTAGTTATCTATTGCTCATAGAAGTCTTTATGTTAGTTCATATAACAACTGATATAAAATGTCTTCCCCCAAAGTGATTCAACATGTCTATAAAAACTTACTTTCATTTCAAAATCCAATAAACCTTTTGTTGCAAAAAGAAGGACCCCTTCTGACCCCTTCCAGGGCCCGAAACTGGGCTCTTGTCTAACACTCAGAAATGAATTGTCTGAGGAGACACATGTGCTGACAAAGCAAGAGATTTTATTGGGAAAGGGCATCTGGGTGGAGAGCAAGAGATTTTATTGGGAAAGGGCAACCAAGTGGAGAGCAGTAGAGTAAGGAAACCCAGGAGAACTGCTCTGCCACGTGGCTCGCAATGATGATGGGGTTAGTTTCTCGGTGGTCTTTGGCCAATCATTCTAATTCAGTGTCTTTCCTGGTGGCACATGCATAGCTCGGCCAAGACGGAAGCTAATGAGAGGGATTCCAGGAAGTGGACGGACACACAGTGTCTCCTTTAGACCTTTCCCAAACTCTTCCAGTTGGTGGTGGCGTATTAGTTCCGTATTCCTTATCAGTATCTCCTGTCATAAAACAACTCATGCAAATGGTTACTATGGTGCCTGGCCAGGGTGGGCGATTTCAGTCAGTGTGCTTCCCCTAACACTTTGATGGCCTGTTAACCAGACAGAATTATCTGATCATTTATTTTGATACACAAAGCTGAACCCATTGTACAAATAGCTGAACTATTTGTAATAGTTATTTTATTTAGTATTCACAGAACAATTCTGGAGGCTTATCAAATAACATCTAAACTTGAATGCTTTTACTGTGACTGACATTTGGTGCTCATAATTATTAAATTGTGCTAAGTTGAGCAAAAATGCATGATAAACAAACTCATATTTTGTTGGATCAAATTATTTTTCCCTACAAGGCTATTTGTGTTCAGTTATTTGACAAGGCTAACTCTTTCAGAAGAAAAGAATCATGCTTGCCCGTATTCAAAATAACAAAGAGAAAAAAATACAAAGAAAATCAGCGGATGGAAATGGAAGACCATGATCAAATCTCATCTAACGTTTCTAAGACTAGTTCTTTTTTTGTTTTGTTTTGGTAAGGCCTTTCAAAAATAATGCACAATTATACAGTTTCTATTAAAAGAAAAATGGCCTAGATTTCACCCTTTGTCTTGTGGCATTTCAAATTCAACAGATCACTAACTTCTCTTTTTCACAGAAGGTGTATTTAGCGAAAAAGCTTAACTTCTTATTATACTGTCAGGAATAACATAATTCATGGTAGAGGGTTTTAAGAGGACCGGTTTAATTTTTAAATGTGTTATTGTTGTTGGCAAAAATGATAAAGGTCACTGTTACCATTAATGATGCTCAATCTTAATGTTTTCCTCTTGTTTCTAGTTACAACTGAGATTTGCCCTGTTGTACTCCTAAAATGCTTCTCTGTTGAAGATCACTATTGTTAGCATCTAATTCAATCCTTACTTGAATAAGAAAGGCTTACTGATATTACTTTTAAGCTGATTATTATACATTTAAAAATGAATAGAGGAGGCTATTTCCTTTGGCTCCAAAATCACTGCAGATGGTGACGGCAGTCAGGAAATTAAAAGATGTTTGCTCCTTGGAGGAAAGCTATGACCAACCTAGACAGCATATTAAAAAGCAGAGACATTACTTTGCTGACAAACGTCCATCTAGTCAAAGCTGTGGTTTTTCCAGTAGTCATCTGTGCATGTGAGAGTTGGTCCTTAAAGAAAGCTGAGTGCTGAAGAATTGATGCTTTTGAAATCTGGTGTTGGAGAAAACTCTTGAGAGTCCCTTGGACTGCAAGAAGATCAAACCAGTCAACCTAAAGGAAGTCAGTCCTGAATATTCACTGGAAGGACTGATGCTGTGGCTGAAGCTCCAGTACTCTTGCCACCTGATGAAAAGAACTGACTCATTTGAAAAGATCCCAATGCTGGGAAAGACTGCAGGTAGGAGGAGAAGAAGCCAACAGAGGATGAGATGTTTGGATGGCATCACCAACTCTATGGACATGAGTTTGAGGAAGCTTCAGGAGTTGGTGATGGACAGGGAAGCCTGGTGTGCTGCAGTCCATGGGGTCACAAAGAGTCGGAAATAACTGAGCAGGTAAACAGACTGACTGATTGTACTTTGGACTCTTTTGTTGATGATGAGGTCTACTTCTTTTCTTCTAAGGGATTCTTGCCCACGGTAGTAGATATAATGTTCATCTGAATGAAAATCATCCATTCCAGTCCGTTTTAGTTCACTGATTCTTACAGTATTGATATTCACTCTTTCCATCTCCTGTTTTACCACTTCCAATTTGCATTGATTCATGGACTTAACATTCCAGGTTCCTATTGTTGGTGGAGTTTGTAATTTCCTGGGTTCGGTTTCGTCGCAACAAAAATTTGAAGCAACGGGTAGTCCAGCGTTACAGCCCTCAGATGGACCAGTGTTACAGCTCAATTTCATTTAGAAAGTGAAGGAAACTACATACTTGAGGCATGAGGGCATGCCAACCCAAAAGACGCGGAGAGAAAAGAGGCCCCAGCCCAATTTTGGCTCCACTGTTTATGCTTTTTTCTTCTCCCCATGGGCCTGTCCTGTGTAAATTGGGCTAGCCAGGAGTGCAGTTTATTTTACCTTAGGTCCTCACTCTGGTCCTCAGACTTTCCTTTGTTCTATTTTCGTGGGCTTTTCCCTTCCTTGTCTTTTGGCCACCGCCATTCTGGACTCCTTTTTCCTATTCCTAACTACCTAACATTCCCCCCTTCAAGAGATAGGAGGCCCAATTCTTTGGGAATAGGGGCATTGAGGTCTGTCTGGCTAGTTTCTGCTGAACTGGGACAGCGATGAGCATTGGGCCTCCCCCTCTTGCTAGTCTCAAGCCTCAGAGTCCTTATAATGGTGTCTATCTAAGGGTAAGTGATATTTTCTGTGGTCAGCTGTAGTTTTAAATAGCCTTGTTGAAATGGTGCTGCATGTTGTAGCTTGACCTGGGCAGAGACAAAATGGGTTAGACAGTTGATATTACATGGAACAATCACAAGCAGTATCAATATGGTGATGGCAGGGACTAGTAGGGGCATTAGCCAACTCCAAATTGCCATAACCAAGAGGATCCCCCAAAGAGAGATCATAGCCACCCTGAGAATTCGCTAGCTTGTTCTTTGAGATCCTGTAGGGTCTGAATGCTTTCCTTGAGGACTGTGAGACTTTCTTTAACTTAACTGAAGGTATTTACCCAGAAACAACACATCTCATTCAAGATGGCTCAAGTCCCTCCTTGTTCAGGGATCAAGATATCTACCTCCCGTCTATTTTGGAGTATAGCCCCTGACAAGCTGTGTTGGCTTTTCAGAGCTGTCCTGAGAAATCTTATCCCCAGAAAGTTAATTTTGGGGCTGTTCCTTAGAATGGCACTCATTTGTAGCCCTGAATAGGTATAGGGGCTCGCAGGTGTACTGAGTGCCCTCTTTTGTTTTCTTCCACAGCTTGGCTCATGAGTAGTGAATCCAGGAGTCATGTCCTGGTACCTTGGCTGTTGTGGAGTTAGAAAGTATTAAAGGGTAAGGACTCCTCCATGTGGGCTGGAGTTGAGCCTTTGGGGACCCATCTTTCCAGATTTTAATTAGGACTTGAGTTCCTGGAGCATATGGTGGTGACTCTTTAGAATCTTTGGTCTCCTGGTTGACACCCCATAAGCGTATATCCTGTTGGAATTGCCCAATGGCCATGGTATAAGACTGGAGGGTCTGAGCCTCTGGATCTAGGAAGAGGACACTGACATAAACAAAAGGTCTCCCATATAGCATCTCACAAGGACTAAAACCAACCTATTCCTTAGGGACAATATGGGTGCAGAGGAGAGCTATTGGTAAAGCCTCCTTCCATCCCAGGAAAGTCTCCTGGGTTATCTTTTTTATTCCTGATTTTAGGAATTGGTTGGCTGTTTCAACTTTTCCTGAAGACTGAGGCCTCCAGACACAATGGAGATAATATGTAATCCCCAATTCTTTAGAGACCTCTTGGGTGACGTTAGAAGTAAATGATGTCCCATTGTCACTATGTAATGACCTGGGCAGACCAAATGATTTCATGGAGCAGTTTTTTTTTTGTTTTTTTTTTTTTTACCACCTCCTCAGCCTTCTCAGTCCAGGTGGGAAAGCCTTCAATCTATCCTGTGAATGTATCTGTCATGACTAATAGGTATTTATGTCCTTGAGAAACTGGCATCTGGGTGAAGTCCATCTGCCAGTCATCTCCTGGATAGGTCCCACATTGTTGGACAGCACAGGGCCATCTGGGGTCTTTGAGCTTCTTGGGGGTTGTTAATTGGCAAGTTGGACAAGAGGAGACCACTTCCTTTAGTCGTTTGGAGGCCTGTTACTCTGAAGTTTCTTTCTTGTAATTTTTGGAGGGTGAGTGGTGGCATTTAAGGAGTTAACCAACTTTCATTGGAGGTTCCCAGGCAGAAAAAGGAGTCCCTTCTTTTGGAACCACCATATGATCTTGAAAGCTCTCACTCTTAGCTTTAAGAGTCTCACATTCAGTATATAAAGGACTTTCTGGAAAATTATTTGTGGAACTACGGTGGATACCCCTATTAGGTCATTGTTCTATAATGCTGCTCTCTTAGCTGCCTGACTGGCTGCTTGGTTCCCTCATGCCACTTCCTCAAGACACTTTTTGGTGTCTTTTACAATGAGAAGCTGAACCATCAGTGGGAAGATGAACTGCCTCCAAGGGCCTAAGGATTTGATCACCATATTTGATTGGGGACCCTCGGGTGTTCAAGTGGCCTCTTTCTTTCCAAATAACATTATGTGCATAGTAGCACCATAAAGGCATACTTGGAGTCAGTGTAAATCGCTACTCTTTTTCCTTTTCCAAGCTCTAAAGCTCAAGTCAGGGCTATGAGCTCAGCTAATCAGGCCGAAGTACCTGGTGGCAAAGGTTTAGCCTCTATGGTCTCAAAATTGGAGACTACTGAATATCCAGCTGTTTTTTTTTTTTTCCCATCAAAGACAAAGCTGCTTCCATCAGTGTACCAGGTTTTCTCAGGATTGGTCAGAGGATCTTCTGACAATCCTTCTCACAGTTTTGTCCAGTAGCCCAAAGTTTCTAGGCAAGAGTGAAAGGGGAGAGAGCCGTTGGGGGTAGGCAGGAGGGTGGCAGGGTTAAGAACTTCACAAGGGGATATAGTCAGGCTTGGATTTTCCATCAGCACTACTTGATATCTGAGTATTCTTTGATCAGACAACCATAAATGGCCTCTCCCATTTAGGAGTTGTTTCACTTGGTGGCTGGTAAAAATAGTTAGTTTGCCCCCAAAAGAGAGTTTTAAGACATCTTTTATCAGGATTGCAATAGCTGCAAGATTTTGAAGGCAGGGAGGCCAGCCTCAGGTGGTTGGATTGAACCTCTTGGATAAGTAAGCTACAGGCTGGGGGTCAGGTCCCAACGTTTGAGTTAATACTTCCATGGCTATTCCTTCTTTTTCATGGACGTAAAGTTGGAATGCTTTTTCTGGGTCTGGCAACCTCAAGACAGGTACTTGAGTTAAGTCTTGTTTTAGTGTAGCCTCTGCCTTCTTTTGAGGAGTTCCCCACATCAGTGGGATTGAATCATCACATCCCTTCAAGCTCTCATATAAGGACTGGGCAATTAGACCATAGTTGGGTATCCAGATTCAATAATACCCAGTTAGTCCCAGGAAACCTCACAATTGTTTTCAAGTTGTAGGGGAGGGCAACTGGAGGATTTCTCATACTTGATCAGAGGACAGCCTCCCGGACCAGTGTGTGATCTGAACTCCTAGGACCTTGATCTTGGCCCTCTGTGCTTTAGCACGGGAGACTTTATATTCCCTCTCTGCCAAAAGTTTAGAACCTGAATTGCCTGTTTTGGGGCATTTTTCTTATCTGGAGAGCAGATTAGTAGGTCATCTACATATTGTAATATTTTCCCATTAGGTCCCAGGTCCAGATCTAGGAGACTCTGGTAAGAGCCTGCTCAAACAGGTGGATGATATCTCTCAACCCCTGAGATAATACTGTTCAAGTCATCTGTTTGTGTTTTTCTCCTGGAGCCTCCCACTCAAAGGCAAAAAGATATTGGGATTCTTTAGCCAGTGGTATGGATAGGAATGTATCTCTGAGATCCAAGACTATAAACCACTTGGCACTGGGTGGGATTTCTCCCAAGATTACATAGGGATTGGGTACTGTGGGATGGACAGGGACTACAGCTTCATTTATGATCCAGAGATCTTGAACCATTCACCAGGTTCCATCATTTTTCTTTACAGGGAGGATCAGGGTGTTACATGCCAAATTGGAGGGGACCAGTAGCACACAGGCAAAGGATTTATTTATTAGCGGCTGTAGTCCTTCCCAGGCTTCTCTTCTGAGAGGATATTGTTTCTGATTAGGAAACCGAGTGGGATCTCAGAGGACAATGATGATTGGTTCATCTTGGTGGGCTCGTCCAGGAGTTCCCTGGTCTCACACCTGGAGGTTAATTTTATCCTCCCATAGTTTTTGGTCCCTCTATATTAGAGAAGGTGTAATGAGTTCTTCCGTAGTAACCAGAAGCTTAAGGGCTCTTGGGGCTGAAAAGCTTCCCATCACAAGAGTGGTCCCAAGTTTAGTGACTATATCTCTTCCCAATAAGTGGGTAGGACACTCAGGGACCACCAGAAACTGGTGGGGAAATATTTGTCCATCTCAGCAACAAAGAAGTGCTCGGGTGAACTTTTTATTAATTGTTTTCCCTGTAAAACCCAAAATGATACAGGTTTGGGAGGAGAAGGCTCTGGAGTAGGAGGTCAGGGCAGAGTAGGTAGCCCCTGTGTCAACCAAGAAATTCTCAGACCTACCTATAACATCCAGTTGCACACTAGGCTCCAGTCCTGTGATGGTTATCTGTGACAGGTGGCTGGATGAAGTGGGCTGCTCCAGTATTGTTAAACCATCATGAGGGAAGACTTGGTATTTGACCTTGAGGCTCTTGGGTCCTGAGGGCAGAATGCTGCCCAAAGTCCCAATTGATGGCTTTTGTAGCAAGCCAATTTAGTAGACTTGTCACAGTTTGGACACTTTGGCTCAATGCCTCACCTGTCTATAGATTAGGCATTTGCCTAGTGCCTTGTCCTTCAAGGACTTGGGGTTTGCCACAGGGTTTCCCTGGAAGGAGGCCAGAATCTGGGCGTGCCTTATCTCTTTGCTTTTCTCCCTTTCCTGGGCCTTGGTCTCCCTCTCCTGTTCTCTGTTATAAAAGGTATTGGTGGCTGTCTGGACCATCTCATCTAGAGAGGCAGCAGGGTCTTCCTACTGTAGCTGTTTTAATTTTATCCTGATGTCTGATGCACATTGGGACAGGAATTTGTCCATTAAAATCACCTGTCCCTCATAAGAGTCTATGTTCAGATTGGTAAACTTTTGGAGGGCCTCTTTTAGACTTTCCAGAAAGGCAATGGAGTTCTCGTTGGACTCCTGAGCTATTGTTGAGATGGGCATAGTCCTACAACTAACAGGCTTCCTTCTATTTCCATGGGTGAACTTCCTTAGGGGTGAGTCTTTCTGACTTATCCTACCCAATACTGTTGCAACCTGAGAGCCAAGTATCCCTGGGTCAGAGTGCAGATCCCCAAGGAGGCTGAGGCATGACAGCCTCCTGGAGACTGAATCCCCAGGCAGGTCGACGCATGTCGGTCTCCTGAGAATTGGGTCCCTGGGAAGGTCGAGGCATGTTAACTCCTGGGACCCCTGGACTGGCAGATCCCCGAGCAGGTTGAGGCATGACAAACTTTCGAGAACCAGATCCCTAGGCAGTTCGAGGCAGGTCAACCTCGTAGGACCCCTGGGCTGGAGTTGGGTGTCCCCAAGGTCTCCAACATGAACAGTGCTGGGTAGGATTAAGGGGTTGTTATCTTAACTCATTGCTGGTTTGTCTACTGTGTGTTGATGTGAATAGATATCGTGATGTAAAGCAATCCAAGTCTGTGCCCTGAGACTGGGAACCTGGTGAAACAGCCATAAGCCTTACCCATTTATTGCTCTGAGGGAAGGTAAGTCACTGATTTCTTCCCCTAGTTTTCCATATGACAGTTAGGGTGTTTCCAATGGTACACATTTCATTGTCATAGACCCACTGTAGGTAATAACAGAAGTAATGACAGAGGAGTGGTTTATCTGCTCCTGTTAGGAGCATTAGCGTATTTTAATAAGCTGGGTGGAGTGATGTTGTCTACAATGCAGAAGGGTACTGGTTGCAGGAGTTAGTAAGTGGCTTAGTAACAAATTGAAAAGAGGCAACAAGGCAATGGCACCCCACCCCAGTACCCTTGCCTGGAAAATCCCATGGATAGAGGACCCTGGTAGGCTGTAGTCCATGGGGTCGCTGAGGGTCAGACACGACTGAGCGACTTCTTTCACTTTTCATTTGCATGCATTGGAGAAGGAAATGCCAACCCACTCCAGTGTTCTTGCCTGGAGAATCCCAGGGACGGGGAGCCTGGTGGGCTGCTGTCTATGGGGTCACACAGAGTTGGACACGACTGAAGTGACTTAGCATAGCATAACAAACCAGATGTTCCATAAAAGTGGAGTGGGGATTTGATCCCGGGGTATGTTTGTAACTTTTGGAGAAGTATGGTAACTGTTTGGGCCCAAATGGCCTGCAGGGCTAACTCCCAAAGTGGCAAACATTATCCCATTAGCCCAATTACCTTTGAAGGGATGCCAACAGATGGACTTCTAGCAGGCATTGTGTGCCTGTCAACCACCCTAGTGGGCCCACTGAAAGACGCTGTTGTTGCACATGTTGTAGGAAACATGGAAGATGAAGTCCTGAATATCTTGAGGGACTGGATATTATACAGTATTTCCCTCCCAAAGGCCAGCTATTTTCTGGTTGTACCTCCAGAAAATTGTAGAGGCAACATTGTGGGGCTGGACAGGGCTCAAGAAAAGAGCATGAAACAGGAGGGAAGGGGGCAGGGCATAACTTTTGAAAGAATGACATAGCTCAAGGGCATAACATAAACTGATTAAAGTCAAATGGGCCCAAGAAAAAGTCAAATTCAATTAAACTTTGATCCCCAATCTGTAAGCTGAATTATACATCTAGAGGTGGCAGGACTGTTGCAAGGCACTGTCAAAAGACAGAGGAGTGGATGGTTCCCCAATGGTTGATATGATTCTCTCACTCACTAGCATGTGAATTTACCCAGCTGAGAAAAACTAGCCATACCACATTCCATGGCCACAGAAGCACTTGCCCTCTGCAATGGCCCAGACCCTGTAGAGTGTGCTTCTCTCTGAATACAAACAAATCCCCCTCTTACCTATTGCTGTGTCTCTCACTGAATTTTTACAGTGAGATATCAGAGCTTGAGCTTCATTAGGTCCTGGAGCCAGGAATCATGGGTTTTGGCTGGGCTCAAGTCCTGGGAGAAAGGAGCTAAAGGACAGGAGGAAGAAGCAGTGGGGAAAACGTGCTGAGGAATCCCCTTCATAACCTGCCAGAAAATCTGCTAAATACCTGACCTAATTCTTGTCACAAAGAACATTAAGGACAGAAGAACTCCCACACACTTGGGCAGCAGCTACTTGGGCCCAGCAGATAGTGGAGCCTTTGGGACAGACTTAGGAGTAGTCCCTGCCATTGAGTAGTCCCTCAGTTGCACCCACTGCAGGTCGCTTGTACACTGCGGGGCAGGGGGAGGCAGGCAGGTGGGGCAGTTCAAGGAAACAAGAATTGTAAAGGAATTAAGATTGTAAAGAAATTAAGATTTTGTTAGGCATACATCCTTCCAACCATAGGAGTGAGGACCTCCTTTCTTAACCAGAGGTCTTCTGGAATCAGACTGAGCCATGTGAACTTTCTGCTGAGTTTGTTTTTTGTTGTCCTGGTTTCCAGCACACTGGGCTTCTTGTCATTTTCCCTGCGCTGAGTTTTCTTTGTGTTCAGCTTCCACTGCGGGAGCTTTCACTGAGTTGGGCTCTTGCTGTGCTTGGCCTCCTCCTTGCAGGAGAGAACTGACGTTGTTTCAGCCAGGTTAAATCTGAGAAATGGCACCATAGATGTCAGGGGAGTTTGTAATTTCCTTGGTTCTGTCTCATCGTGACAAAAACTTGAAGCAACGGATGGACCAGAGTTATAGCCTTCCGACAGGCCCGTGTTACAGCTCTGTTTTATTTAGAAAGTGAAGGAAAATACATCCTCGAGGAATGAGGGCATGCCGACATAAAAGACGGGAAGAGAAAAGAGGTCCCTGGTCCAATTTTGGCTCTTCTTTTTTTATGTTTTTTCTTCTCCCTGTGGGCCTGCCCTATGTTAATTGGACTAGCCAGGAGCGCAGTTTGTTTTACCTGAGGTCCTCACTCTGGTCCTCTGAACTTCCTTAGTTGTATTTTCACAGGCTTTTTCCTTCCTTGTCTTTTAGCCACCACCATTCTGGACTCCTTTTTCCTATTATAACTACCTAATACTATGCAATATTTTTCTTTATAGCATCAGACTTTACTTTCATCACCAGTCACATCCACATCCAGCCCATAAAACCTAACACTCCCATACCTCATCTGGGCCCCTCTCACTTCTCAACATGAGCCCATGCTCTGGGACCACCTCTCACCTTCTGAGACAGCCCACACTCTCCTTGTATGGAATGTGTATCTCTCTAAATAAACCTGTTTTCACTTACTGTGGCTCACTTTTTAATTCTTTCCCATGCAATCCAAGGACCCTTTCTTGGAGACTTAAGTCATGACCATCCTCTCACACTCCACTTTTCCTATAGCAGACTAAAAACCCCCAATTTCATCTGTCCCCAGTATAGTCTCTGCATAGAAGATAATGTTTCATATAAGCTTGTACATACATGCAAATACATGGATATATATGCACATATGTATTTACATATATGAGGCTTCCCCAGTGGCTCAGTGGTAAAGAACCCGCCTGCAATGCAGAAGCCACAGGAGACATAAGTTTGATCCCTGGGTTGGGAAGATCCCCTGTAGAAAGGTATGGCAACCCACTCCAGTATTTTTGCCTAGAGAATCCGGTGGACAGAGGAGCCTGGTGCGTTACAGTCCACAGGGTCACAAAGAGTGAGCCATGACAGAAGCAATTTAGCACACACACAGGTGTATGTATATGCATGTATATATATTATTACCATGATGATACAATTCTGTTCAAACTATGCAATGGCTCGCCATTGCCATTGTGAAATAAAAATTCAAATAACCTTTATTGTGGTCCATAGTGCCTAGATAAAAACATTGCCTCTTTGTTCTAACCCATTTTCCTCTAATTCCATTTTAAGTATTTACCTAATTGTTTTATTCTCATTTATACTGCAGTTATAGTGGCCTTTTATTATTTATACGTATCAAGTTTTTAGCAGTCACTGTGTGTGATACATAAGTCTTAATTCCTCGTTTGACTCAAATTTGGAGATACAATATTTCTTCCTAGAGAGACTACCCATAGGACATCCTCCATCCTTTTTTTTTTTTTTCTTATTTCTTCTTTCTGGTCTTCCTATATTTTGCCTTTGAGATGATTATAGGTGTTTCCTAGTTATATGTTTGTATGTGTGTATGTGTGTGTGTTTGCATATGCACATATATTTCCCTTTAAGGATACAATGTTGTCTGCAGCTCCTATGTATATAGTGTATAAGGGAAAGGATTCTGATTGCCTTTCTTTCACTTAATAGGATCTAGACTGGGATCATTGGAAGATGAAAAATTCTCAGTGTCATGGACAAAGAACTGGAACAGTATCTTCTTGGCATCTGAATGCTCCTGTTTTTCTCCCAAACTTTTCTGGGGCTGATAATGTAGACAATGAGGTTTACACCCCCTACTGCTACAGCCAAAGTGATTTTCACAAGAGAAATAGTAGATTTCACTATTAATTCACAGGAGACAATGTAATCTCAGTACAATCCTTGCTATCCTCAATGACCCTTCCAATGTTTGCTTCTCCATCTTATTGACATGAATACTTTGGTACATTTTAAATTTATAAAACAAATATTTAAAATATGTCTGGAGTTGTTGCACAAAAGGCCACAGTGGTGAATTTCTCATTTGTCTAAAGACATGGCACTGTCTTTGAATGCAGGAATAATTTTCTGGGTAGCAGAAAAACTATCAAATTACAGTCTGCCAAAATGGACATCTATTTTCTTTCAGGTAGTAACTGTACATACATTATGTTCATAATGGTGAGGTTGTCTTGGTTACTCTTGTCTAAAGGAAACAAGAAGTTGGTATGGGGAACATTGCTGACAGTCTTGAAAGAGATGAGATATTTTCATGGTTCACTTGCATCATAAATATGCAAATATCAACAATAAAATGGGAACAGATAATCAAATTTTTATTCCATGCTATTTTTCTTTTTTTTCTTTTATCATTACATGGACTACAACTATGAGGTAAGTAAGCCTAAACTTTCTAAAGCTGACGACACAAATGGACCCCATATCATATTTAGTACTATACCACTTCATTCAGGCTAGTGGAATTGTACTCCTAGAAAATAAGAATGGGCTTCCCACTTGTCACATGCTTCCTATTCTCAGTTGGGATGATGCAATAAGTACATCATAAAAGTAAATTATGTAGTTGAGGACAGTAAAGAAGGTGGCAATGGTTAGAACAGTTTCTATGCTGATACTGTGGAAAATTTTTAAAGAAATGAGAACATCAGACCACCTGACCTTCCTCTTAAGTCTGTATGCAGGTCAAGAAGCAACAGTAAGAACTGGAAATGGAACAACAGACTGGTTCCAAATCAGGAAAGGAGTATGTCAAGGCTGTATATTGTCACCCTGCTTATTTAACTTCTATGCAGAGTTCATCATGAGAAATGCTGGGCTGGAGGAAGCACAAGCTGGAATCATAATTGCTGGGAGAAATAACAATAACCTTAGATATGCAGATGACACCACCTTTATGGCAGAAAGCAAAGAAGAACTAAAGAGCCTCTTGATGAAAGTGGAAGAGGAGAGTGAAAAAGTTGGCTTAAAGTTCAGTATTCAGAAAACTAAGATCATGGCATCTGGTTCCATCACTTCATGGCAAATAGATGGGGAAACAATGGAAACAGTGAGATATTTTATTTTGGGGGACTCCATAATCACTGCAGATAGTGACTGCAGCCATGAAATTAAAAGACACTTGCTCCTTGGAAGGAAAGTTATGATCAACCTAGACAGCATATTAAAAAGCAGAGACATTACTTTACCAACAAAGTCCGTCTATTCAAAGCTATGGTTTTCCAGTAGTTATGTATGGATGTGAGTATTGGGCTATGAAGAAAGCTGAGAGCCAAAGAATTGATGTTTTTGAACTGTGGTGTTGGAGAAGACTCTTGAGAGTCCCTTGGACTGCAAGGGGAGCCAACCAGTCAATCCTAAAGGAAATCAGTCCTGAATATTCAAAGGAAGGACTGATGCTGAAGCTGAAGCTCCAATACTTTGGCCACCTCATGTGAAGAACTAACTCATTGGAAAAGAGCCTGATTCTGGGAAAGACTGAAGACGGGAGGAGAAGGGGACGGCAGAGAATGAAATGGTTGGATGGCATCACTGACGCGATAGACATAAGTTGACCAGCTGCTCAAACTTGTCAAATATTTTTGCTCTAATTTTCTTCATCATGCTGCAAGAATGTGGCACTGCACAAGAAGTTAGGCCTACTTAATGAATTTTCAAGGAACAGTATGTTTACTTTCCAAACTCCACTTCTTACTAGAGAAATTTCATAAGCTTAGAGACCATGACTTTCATAAAAGAAAAATTTGTTATAAATGATAAAATGTTAATATACACAATTGAGTTCAACCCTTCCACAGTGTTACATGAAATGTTAGCAACTGAAGCAGTCATACATATCAAGTAGCATGTGCCAAGTCACTTAAAAGAATAATTTCACATAGAAACTGCTTGACTTATATTTAAATAACAATATATATCTCCTTAAAACAACTAAAATCTACATGATTTTTATTATCAAATGATTCTGAACACAAATTTCTCATGTCATATGCCTGCTTTTGGAATATACACTTTATATTACATGGTTAAGAAACCACAGAAATCATATTCTCACCCTCTAATTTAAAAAATAACCTGAACCTGTAGGCCTTTTCAGATATTATAATTTTTAGGCAAGAAGGTTTCTAAAAGCAAATATTATTCTTATCTTGTAGGAATGTAACATCATTACAGAGGAATCATGAGATCAAATGCTGCAGGGAACTATGCAGAAGATCAAGAATAAAGGATATCTTGATGGGGAGGAGGATTCCTTTCTCATTCAATGTAATTGCATTCCCTTACTAATAAATAGTGATCTACATGGTTCTTATATGATCCTGTAAGAGTTATACTGCATTCTGCAAAGGAAAGTGACAGGTGACTGCAATTAACTTCAGACCTATTTTTTCACTTAGACTGTTTTTAAGAATAGAGTAAGGAGAAGAGAACTGTGTTAAAAATGGAAGTAATAGAGCCTGTAATTCATTTCTTAAAATGATATTTAATAAAATGTAGTCAAAGTTATAGCCACTTTTTGAAAAAAAAAAAAAAAAGCCAATAATTTCTCAGAATATAATGGCTCACTAATGCACATTTACAATATAAAAGCTTTCAGCCTTAAGCAAGAAAAAAACAATACCTCATTCATTTTGCTTAGTAACAAAAACTAGCTGAGCCATGAATGGTTAACTTATTAACACTGACTGGAATTCAATCTCTGCTTTTCTATTTTTACCAACAAAAGCCATTATAAAAAGAAGGATGTGATTATGAGGTAAAGGTAGATTTTAGGAAATGTTTTCAAAGAGGTCTGTGAAACATATTCTTTTTTAGCAAGATTATATCATTAAAATAAGGTCTAATATTATTACAAATTTATACAAAATTATAATTTTCATAATTTGTGAACACTTCACTCTTTTCTTAATTTACATAACAGCTAACAAATAATGGTAAAGATTATTTTGTGATGAATAATAAACAAATTTCCTCATGGTGCTAGAATCAGTAGACATTAGTAAATTTTATTAATTTTATGAGTTCATATATGATGAAAAAAATATTCTTTTTACACATTGAAGAAACTCAAAATGTTAAAGGGGAAATCTTCCTTGGAAAGTTTTTTGGCAATCATGTTTACTAAATATCACTCACTCCTTAGCCAAAGTAATCTTTTCCTGGTCTTATCTGTGTTGTTGGGCTTCCCTGGTAGCTCAGCTCATAAAGAATCTGCCTGCAATGCAGGAGGTTCGATTCCTGGGTTGGGAAGATCTGCTGGAGAAGGGATAGGCTACCCACTCCAGTGTTCTGGCCTGGAGAATTCCATGGGCCATACAGTCTATAGGGTCTCAAAGTGTCGGACAAGACTGACCAACTTTCACTTCACTTCACTTCAGTTCGTATGTGTTGTTTTTCACCTATCTATCCAAACTGTTTCATCCTTCCCCTTATTACTCAAGCCAAAGCCATCACAACTTATTTTACTAAAGCTGCCTAACATCTGATCTTGTTGACCCCTAATTCATAAACTTGGAATTACACAATCAGCAATAATGCAAATCTGAGCACTTGTGCACCTCTTATAAAGATCTCCAGTCTCTTCCCATTTCCCTGTGGTCAAATCCAAATGCTTTTATAGGGCCTACTTGACTTGGTCTCTGATGATCTCTAAAGCTTTGCCACATGATCCTTTCTTCTTGTAACATAACATTTAGAACTTATGTTTTTCCAATCATCCTTGGTCTCTGATCTATAGTACTGGAACAAACTCTTCCTCCTAGCTAGAATTGCCCACTAATTCTTCCCCTGAATCCTGTTCAGCCTTCAGTCATCACTTTAGGCACTCTTTTCTCATGGTTCTTCTACAGGATGAATATATGTCTGTTTGTTATGTGTCTGAGTCCTCCTCAGTGTGTGAACTTCTTGGAGGCAGGCATTAAGCCTTTATCCTCTCCTATGCCCACTACAAATAGTAGTTCCTGGAACATAGAAGCTCAGTGAATAGTTGTGGATTAATGGGTTCTGAGAGTCAAATAGGTTAAATTCCATGTGTATTTTATAATATATGTCAAAATTATTTTCTTACAGATGTTTATGAAACATGCAGATGTTAGATGGTTAAGTTTCTACATAGCACTTTGAAAATACCATATTTTTAATTCTTATTTATATGTTCTATTTCTACAAATTTATATCTGTCTCAAGAAATCTAAATTGATTATTTGGCTATAAAATGAAATAATGATAATGTGGCAATTGTCTGCTTGAGAGGTTATTAAAATATATCCAGGAAAAATGTCAACAAAAATCAAAGAAAAAAGAGAAGAGACAAGAAATCAACACCTTTTCACTTTGTCAGTTCGTTTCTCAACGAAAGGAGAGAAAAGAAGTAGAAAATATCAATTGACTTAAGAAAGTATTAATCAAACATTTAAATGCAGGATTGATGAGAGAAAAATACATTTAAAAAATCTAGGTCACATGACAACCATGTTATATCAAAACAAAATTTACTGACTTAGCAAACTCCTTGTAATTAAGTGGAAAAATTTATGACAGTCTGTGTTAATACCAAGATCCAAAAAGGAAAAAAACAAAACTGTGATATTTGTTTTCAAGTATACAGGAGGCATTTTTACTTGGTACTTGTAAAATAATATTTTTATAATAAGATCTTACATTTAAATAGCACTTTGCAGTTTAGCAAATAAATCAAGGAGTACGACAATATATGCTGTATATTATCACCTTGCTTATGTAACTTATATGAAGACTGCAGGTGTGCTCAGTCATTTCACTCATGTCAGACTCTTTGTGACACTATGGACTGTAACCTGCCAGGCTTCTTTATTCCTGAGATATGTAGAGAACATCATGCAAAATGCTGAGCTGGATGAAGCAGAGGCTGAAATAAAGATTCAGTTCAGTTCAGTTCAGTCACTCAGTCGTGACCGACTCTTTGCCACCCCATCAATCACAGCACACCAGGCCTCCCTGTCCACCACCATCTCCCGGAGTTCACCCAGACTCATGTCCATCGAGTCTGTGATGCCATCCAGCCATCTCATCCTGGGTCATCCCCTTCTCCTCCTGCCCACAATCTCTCCCAGCAGGGGAGTCTTCTCCAATGAGTCAACTCTTCGCATGAGGTGTCCAAAGTACTGGAGCTTCAGCTTTAGCATCATTCCTTCCAAATAAATCCCAGGGTTGATCTCCTTCAGAACAGGGAGAAATATTAATAACTTCAGATATGCAGAGGACACCACCCTTATGGCAGAAAGCAAAGAGAAACTAAAGAGCCTCTTGATAAAGGTGAAAGAGGAGAGTGAAAAAGCTGGCTTAAAACTCAACATTCAAAAAACTATCATGGCATCTGGTTCCATCACTTCATGACAAATATATGGGGAAACAAAGGAAATGGTGACAGACTTTATTTTCTTGGGCTTCAAAATCACTGCAGATGGTGACTGCAAGGTAAAGACATTTGTTCCTTGGAAGAAAAGTTATGACAAACTTAGCATATTAAAAAGCAGAGACATTACTTGCCAACAAAAGTCCGTATAATTAAAGCTATGGTTTTTCCAATAATCAGGTATGGATGTGAGAGTTAGGCCATAAAGAAGGCTGAGCACTGAAGAACTGATGCTTTTGAACTGTGGTATTGGAGAAGACTCTTGAGAATCCCTTGGACCACAAGGAGATCAAACCAGTCAATCCTAAAGGAAATTAGTCCTGGATATTCTTTGGAAGGACTGATGCTGATGCTGAAGCTACAATACTTTGGCTACCTGATGTGAGAAATTGACTCATTGATAAAGACCCTGATGCTGGGAAATACTGAAGGCAGGAGGAGAAGGGGGTGACAGAGGATGAGATAGTTGGCTGGCATCACAGACGCAGTGGACAAGAGTTTGAGCAATCTCCAGGAGATGGTGAAGGACAGGGTAGCCTGCATACTGCAGTCCATGTGGCTGCAAAGAGTTGGACTCAACTGGGTGACTGAACAACAATATCCATTATCCAAAAGGACACACAGGAAAGCTGTTAATATGTGTGCATATTTAGAATAATTTAATCCATCATTGCCTATATAAACAAAATAGATTTTGAGATAAAAGAAAATGTGAAATTGCTTTTTAATGATCATTTAATACACAAATATTTTAATGAGAAGGTAGAAACTATCTTTTATTTTTTGCTGTTATGTAGTTTCATAAACTACTCTTTGAAAATCAGCTGAATGTATTACATCATGGAATCTTTTTTGTAGGGATTAGTATACTGTTTGAAACACAGGACAAACATATTCATCCAAAATACTTTACTGCTAGTAAAATTATTTTGATATACTTGCTTAAAACTGGATGATTTAAACATAATGAATCATTACAGATGGACAAAATTTTTAAGATGTCATGAATTTTAATATTTATGAAAATGTGGAATTAATGTAAATAAATTAGGAAAAACATGATAACAAAATTAATGCTGGTTTCATTGACTAATAAGACCATTGAAAATCAAAGTACATAGATGAAAAAAGTATAAAACTTTATTTTCAAAATTTATAAAATTTATTTGAGTTGATTTACATTATCTAAATTGAAGAATTAGATGGAAGGGCTAAAATATGAGGAAATATTTTAACCATGTGAAATGATAAATGCAAATGGCAGACTTAGAGAATTTCATTCTAGTGAATCATAAAGAAGTATACGGGGGAGCCTGGTGGGCTGCCATCTATGGGGTTGCACAGAGTCAGACACAACTGAAGCGACTTAGCAGCAGCAGCAGCAGTATTCTATTAAAAAGTTTAAATTTCTGAAACAAAACATTTTCTGGATCTAGAACTATAATATTTTACTATAATATACGCAGGTAGAATAATTGAAATTTATGACAATTTAGTGACATGATGGGTAGAAGCTCAATATTAGATATCAAATGCTGTTGTAAGTTTACCACTTTTTACTAATTTTGCAAAAAGAACTTTAATGTTTTATTTATAATAAAATACAAACTATGATTAAATATATGACATTAAAATATATATGTATTTTTTTCAGTTAAAGGTATATTATCTTGATTTCACTTTTTTTTAACCCTACTTCCTATCAGTAAGTACTCTCAAGTCTGGTCTTTTCTAAACCTTTAACTACAGTATATTTTTATTATTTTCAATATTCCTTCTTTAAAACAATTCTTACTCTGAAAACAGTTCTCCCTTATCACTACAATCATTTTTACAACTATTCACCTCAATATCACTATGGTTCCATTTTTATCCATACTCTATAGAGTACATTAGAAAATGTATGTCTTATCTTCTCCCTTTCATAAATTACAGATTGAATTAATTTCCTCATTACACTTAATATTTTAAACTCCTTATCTCAATTTATAAAACCATACATAATTTTAAACAAATAATTTTGTGTTTTCTAAGTTTTTAAGTTTTTCTAATATATTTTTGAGTATATAACTATCAGAAGTAAAATAATGTTTTCAGCAATCAATAAAAAAGCCTATATGAGGTAAGAATAACCTAAAGAATCTAAAGGAAACCCAAGGAAGTATAAAATGTAACATATAGAACTTGGGATTAGGCATCAAACATGTTTCCAATAAAGTCAGAACCTTGGTTGCTCTTTTAAAAAATATTTATCCTGTCTTAACCTAAATGTCTTTGTCCTTAAAAATATTAATAGCAATAGATCTTGCCTAAAAGTGTGAGTATGACAATGAACTAAAAACATAGATGTAGAAAATGTTATACCTCAGATAGCTAGTGATCTATGTATATTAGCCATTTTCTGTGGGATTTAATTTTCTTCAAGTTTCAGTTGAAAGATTTAAAAACTTTTTTCATTCTAGATAGAAATGCAGGTGTAATAAATTATAAATATCAATATTACTTATAGCAATATGTATTTTTTTTTCATTTGATCATTTGTCTCTCTAAGAAGAAAATTCACTCACTACTAAGCACATCCTTTCTTTTTTTTGTCTTTTGAAAAAAATGATCAGATCAGTGATGGTAGATGACCTGAAATTGTGCTACTGTTTCTCCCATCCATTCATATATGCCCATGCTTATTATCAAACTGTTATTTTTGTGCCTCATCTATATAGTTCCAATTTTCTAAGTTGTTGTTCAGTCACTAAGTCGTGTCCAACTATTTGCGACCCCATGGATCCCAGCACGCCAGGTTTCCCTGTCCTTCACCAACTCCCAGAGCTTGCTCAAAGTCATGTCCATTGAGTGGGTGATGCCATCCAGTCTTCTCATTCTCTGCTGTCCCCTTCTCCTCCTGCCTTCAACCTTTCCCTGCATCAGGGTCTTTTCCAGTAAGTCGGCTCTTTGTATCAGGTGGCCAAAGTACTGGACCTTCAGTGTCAGCGTCAGTCCTTCCAATGAATATTCAGGGTTGATGTCCTTTAGGATTGACTGGTTTGATCCCCTTGTTGTCCAAGGGACTCTCAGAAGTCTTTTCTAGCACTTTATTTTCAGACTAGACTCTAGCATATTATAATGAGGCTGTTATATTTATATTCTTAACACACCAAGTTAACTGAATCACTAATTAACTGAATTAACTGCTCTAAACTCTTACCACTATGAAGAAACTTATATTTGTTAAAAGAACCTATTTCTTGTCAAAGACTCACAAATATAATTACATCTGTTTTTCTAGTATTATTTCTTATTTTCCCTCTGAAATAGATTCTATATATTAAATTTGATTAATCAATGTATTAGTCAATCTGGAAAGCATACAGTTCTCTAGGTTTTTATCTCTCATATCTCCTTTCCACTCAATTTTTTACACTACGACATTTCATAAATTGTTTATGGATTCTACTTTACCTGCTTTTGATATTTCACTTTTTCTTTATAGCCTCAAGTTCTTATGATGTCCTTACTTTGATGGCCTAAAAACTGACTCATCATTCTTATGCTGAAAAAAACCCATCCTTCTGTATTCTTATGGTACCAGATTCGTGTCATGCTTAATGACATATTTTATATTGAGAACTACATTGAGCTGTGAATATATATTTGTATAAACCTAGTTGTTATTGTGGGGCTTCCCAGGTGGTTCAGTGGTAGAGAATTTGCCTGCAATGCAGGAGATATGGGCCCCATCCCTGGATGGGGAAGATCGCCTGGAGGTGGAAATTGCAACCCACTCCAGTATTCTTGCCTGGAGAATCTCATGGACAGAGGGGCCTGATGGGCAACACTCCATGGACTCACAAAGAGTAGAACATGCCTGAGTATGCACATAAAAAATAAATTGTTCGTGTATGGCTTCAATTTTTTAAGGAATCAACTACTTTATCATTTTTTAACTAACACCCAGATTACAGCATATAACTAATCACACATTTAACATAAACTTTACAAGATATTGATACGGCACATATATTTTAAACCAAATATTTCCAATAGATAAAAGGCTGGGACAGTATGATAGTTTGGGTATTCTTAACAGTAATTGGGTAACTATTTAGAATAGAACTGTCTAATTGATTGCTCTGTAGTAATGGCAATGTTCTATGTCCGTATTGTCCAATATGGTAAACTTAATGGTATTTTGCCCATTTAAACACTTAAAATGTGGCTAGTGTGACTGAGAAACTAAAATTTTAATTTATTTAACATTAATAATTTTAAATTAACATAGCTGCACCTGGCTATTGGACAATGCAAAGCAGAATCAGAAAGTCAAGATGATTGCATTTAGGGGTAATAAAATAATGCCAGGATAGCACATGGGCTATAAAACATTACTTGACTTTGCTATGAATTATCTATGATTATAGCTAGTGCCCTAGTATGGGCACTAGTTTATGCTTTTATTTTCTCAAGGAGAGAATACCATGGCCTTTTTATCCCCTCCAAATTATATTTTAATTCACTTTTAAAAATTCATATACAATAAAAATTTACCTGTTTTTGTTGTAAAGTGCTATGAGTTTTGATAAAGACATATAGTTGTGTAAATACTAACTCAGCGAAGATATTGGATAATTCCATCCCTGTAAGACTTTCTCATGATTTTCTGTAGTCAACTTCATACAGGCTTTGATACTGAATGCAGAATATGTTTTTAACTTCTGAGAATCAATTGTCCAAAAATATGTTGGAAAAAATTTTTAGAGCTCCCAAAAGAAGAAGGAAAACATTTTTGGAACTGATCATGAGAATTGGACCATAAAGAAAGCTGAGCGGTGAAAAATTGCCGCTTTTGAACTGTGGTGTTGGGAAAGACTCTTGAAAGTCCCTTGGACTGCAAGGAGATCCTACCAGTCCATCCTAAAGGAGATCAGTCCTGAGTGTTCATTGCAAGGACTGAGATGAAGCTGAAACTCCAATACTTTGGCCACCTGATGCGAAGAGCTAACTCATTTGAAAAGATCCTGATGCTGGGAAAGATTGAAGGCAGGAGGAGAAGGGAACGAAGAGAACGAGATGGTTGGATGGCATCACTGACTCAATGTGCATGAGTTTGGGTAAATTCCAGGAGTTAGTGATGGACTGGGAGGCCTGGCATGCTGCGATTCATGGGGTCGCAAAGAATCGGACACGACTGAACTGAACTGAATGAGGAAATATAAGGACATTTATTAAGTGATATCTGAGAAAGGCAGATAACAAACTGTTTACAAACTGTTACTGGCAAAGTACAAATGTCAAAGGAAGGGATGAATGATTTATTTTGTGCAAGGGAATGTCCTGAAACAGTGTAATGGAAAGGGAAAAATTGCCTTTCAGAACATATAGTGGATAATTGATGTAGCCATTCATTTAGAATGAATCTCTAGTGCTTGTAGAAACTAAATAATAAAATAATAGGTATTCCTTTAATTAATGGCAGTCTAATTATTTTCCTAGAACTTGCTTTAAAATGCCAAGAAGATCAGAATAGAAATATTTTAAAATTCTTCTTCAAGTCATTTTTAAATTAATTGGATAGTGAAAAATTACTAGGCCAGGATATGGGATACGTTGGAGACCTAGTAGATTGATTATTCAGGTCATGGGAACTATTGTTTTTCTGGGCTCTAACAATTCAGTGGGAATCATCTTTATTGCTAATCAATTAATTAAACTGGAGACACTAATCAACACTTTTGAACACTTCATGAGGCTATAAGCATCAGAAATTGAAGTCTTGGGACTTAATAAATTATGGATGAGCTCTATAAAAAAAAAAAACAATCTCTACATTGGATTAGGACCCATAAAGGATGTACCTTAGGAGTAAATAAGAATTTTCCTACACCACAGACCCTCACAAACACTATCTCAATTTGATGTTTCTTCAACAAGTTAAAAACAGAATTTCTATATGATCCAGCAATTTCACTCTTGGATATATATTCAAGATTTAAGAACAGGTATTCAAATAAATATTTGTACACAGATATTGATAGCAGTACTAATCACAATAGCCAAAATGTTGAAACAATCCAAACATCTATCACCAAATGGATAAATAAAATGCAGTATATCCATACAATAAAATATTATTAAATCCCTAAAAGGAATTAAGACTGATACATACTTCAGCATGGGTAAATCTCAAAAACATTATTCTAAGTGAAAGAAACCAGACATAGAAAGTCACATACTATATAATTCCATTTACATAAAATACCAAAAATAATTAAATTCATAGAGACAGAAAGCAGATTAGTGGTTATCAGGGCTGGTGGCAAAGAGAGGTGGGGAGTGACTATTTAATGGCTGTGGGGTCTTCTTTTTGGGTGATGGAATCTTTTAGAATGAGATGGAGCAATGATTGCACAACACTGTGAATGCACTAATGCTACTGAACTGTACATTTTAACATGGTTAATTTTATGTTGTGTAAATTTTGTCTCAACAAAAAAGAAAAACAAAAGCAAAAACAGGAGGCAAAATTAATCATGAGTACCATATAAGCAAGAAATTGTACTCCTAGGCATTTAATTCAAAGAAAGAAATATATTATGTTCACACACTATTTTATACACAAATATTCATATCAGCTGAAAACTGTCTCACTTCATTCAATGGATGATGGGTTAAACAAGTTGTGGTATACTTGTACT
This sequence comes from Budorcas taxicolor, assembly GCF_023091745.1. Classification (NCBI taxonomy): domain Eukaryota; kingdom Metazoa; phylum Chordata; class Mammalia; order Artiodactyla; family Bovidae; genus Budorcas; species Budorcas taxicolor. The sequence goes on along the minus strand of NC_068910.1, from coordinate 113,664,682 downwards.
ATGGAACACTATTCAACGATAGAGAAGAATAATCATTGATGGATGCTGTAGCACAAATAAATGTCCAGAAAATTTTGCTGACTGAAAAATATTGACTACATACTTTATGATTTCATTATATAACATTTTATATTATTTTACATGCAGAGTTAAGGGATAGGGAGTAGGGTTTAGGAAGGATGTTCAGTGAGTATAAAAAGACAACATAATGTATCATTGAACTGATAGAATTATTTCGCCTTTATTGTATCAATGTCAATATCTTGGTTGTGGTATTGTATAAAAGTGAAAGTGTTAATAGCTCTGTCATGTCCAACTCTTTGTAACCCCACAATGGCACCCCACTCCAGTACTCTTGCCTGGAAGATCCCATGGATGGGGGAGCCTGGAAGGCTGCAGTCCATGGGGTTGCTGGGGGTCAGATACGACTGAGTGACTTCAATTTTACTTTTCACTTTCACTCTTCACTTTCATGCATTGGAGAAGGAAATGACAACCCACTCCAGCGTTATTACCTGGAGAATCCCAGGGATGGGGAAGCCTGGTGGGCTGCCGTCTATGGGGTTGCACAGAGTCGGACATGACTGAAGTGACTTAGCAGCAGCAGACTGTAGCCTGCCAGGCTCCTCTGTCCATGGGATTCTCCAGGTAAGAATACTGAAGTAGGTTGCCATCTCCTTCTCCAGGGGATCTTCCTGACAGAAGGATTGAACCCATGTCTTCTGTGTCTCCTGCATTGGCAGGCAGATAGGAAGTCCAGGAAGTATTATATAGTTTCAGAAAATGTTGCCAGTGTGATAAACTCATAAAGGGTACATAAGAATCTTCTTGTGTTATTTCTTACAACTCCATGCAATTTTACAATTATCTCAAAATAATAAGTTTAATTTTAAAAAATACCAACTCTTGCCATAAATATGAAAAAAGATACTCCCCAATCTATGTTGAGTCCAGGTTAACTTCAAAGATGAGGGTATTACAAGAAAGGATAATTACAGGTCATGGACATACTTGAAAGATACTTAACAAAATAGCAAAGTAAAATCAGACATATATTTAAAATAGTTTTATCTTATTACTAAACTGGTTACAAAATTAACCAGGAGAGTAAAACTGGTTTAACACTTAAAAAGTAGTCAGTCATACAATCCAACACAGTGGCAGAATAAAGGATGTAACCCATACAATCATTTCAATAAATGTGACAAAACTATTTAATAAAGTTCAGCATTTGCTCACAGTTTAAAAAGATATCAAGTTACAAATATGGCTTCTAAATGTAACAAGTCAAAGGATTCAGCAAAAACCATATTTAAGAGTGCAAATTTAAAACTATTCTTTTGGAGCTCTAGAAAAAAGCAAGAATGACCATTCATCACTTTTATTCAATGCTTTTCTATTCGATAAAATAATACTAAGTAAACCAAGTATAAGTATCAGGAAGGAATAAATAATATAGCCATAATTTCATAAAATTTTGTATTTGAAATTAAAAACATGCTGGTACATTATTAGAATTAATAAGTTTTTGCTTTTGGGAGACTCAGAATTATTCCAAGGCTGGTCATAAGGTGGCTATCACTGGCAATCCTGGTTTTTTTTTTTTTTTTGGGTCATGTCCCATAAGAAAGGAAGTTTCGTGATAATGAGAAAGTCTTTCTCAAAAGACTCTGGCAAGTTTTCTCTTATTAAAGCTTTTTAAATTGTGTAACATAGCTTGCATGTATACAAAAGAGTACAAAGCAAAAAATGTACAGTTTAATTACTTAAACTCAAAGTGAACTTCTGTGTAACAAGCATTTAGGTCAAGAAATAAAACAACTTGACCCCTCAAGAAATATTTGCCTCCTCTTAAACATTATTGAGATTCTTAAAGAGCTTTTTCTTAATGCAAGTATATCTATTAATATTCTTCATACTGAAATAATGAAAGCAAAAAATACATATTTAATTCTTAACTCAGTTAATAATAATAGAAAATCCATTATATTTTCACAAAAATTGATATCTTATAAAAATAAAAAATGATGACATTTCCAGGACAATAAAAAGCTAGTGAGATAAGTAATGCAGATTTACATATATATATACATATACATATATGTATATATATCTTTAACTGTTGGCTGAGAAAACAATTTTAATTTATTCCTTAGATTGAAATATATGAAAAAAGTACGGTTGCTACAAATGTGTACTTGAAAATGGAAAATATTTTAATAGTCTTTTTAGATAATAGTGGATATCCTTTTATGATATTAAATAAAATTCAACTTGTAATTTCTTCAAAGTAAACTGCAATGTGGACTTTTAAATCTTATCATTAAACTTTAGTACTTTTTTATGTTAAAATTTGTTTGTGTAGTTTGCACTTTGAAGGAATATTTTACCCATAAGTAATTCAGAACATCATGGACTGATCATTCGCGAAATAGTGGTTCACTGATTATCTGTTCCAAATGTTATCATTCTACATTTAAAAATTTCAAAATAAAATTATATTTTTGCTGATGTCTCTACTGATTTAATTAAAAGTTTTTAAGAATCAGGAAGCCAACCTCAAGGTGATAAGTGCAAGTTTTACAATTTTATTTAATTTTCTCTTAAAACCTTAAATTTTATCATTTAATAGAAATATTGTCATTTGTTTTTCTTGAAGTGACATGCTCATTTTTCTCATTTTTAAGAAAATGTTTACCAAGTGCTGAAGACTTAATAACCACAATTTGCCTCCCATTTTCTTTGCAAGGAATACTTTCTTAAAAATCCATTTTTTTAAAAGACATATTTAATGTTACTTAATCAAGTGAATAACTATTACCAGTTTATCTTAGGTGAAATTGGCATTTTATTTTCTCTGCAAGTGACTGCTGTTACAATTCAGTGCCACTGTCTAATTTGTACAATTACTTTTACCCACTATTGCTTTTGGACCATTAGTGCAGTGTCAAAGAAGTAAAAATAGCAAGCAACACCAAAGTCTTATTATGAAAATAGTCTTAATCTCCATGATCTGCAGTCTAGATGTGAAAAAATTTCATAGTGCAGCCAGAAATAAAGCAAGAAATACTTTCATAGTGATAAAATCCTTATCAGCCTCCATGTACATTTCAACTGGATATATAAAGTCCTTCTTAGTGTTCATTCTGTTGACCATTTGTAATTGGAAAAAAGATGGTATATACATTCTGTGACTTCTTTAGAAACATTCAGTCAAATGTTTATTTTTTAGACAATTGGAGTCTAGGAGCTTCAATCTTTTCATTGGTAAATATTTAATATTTTCAGAGTACAAAGAACAGCAGTGAGAAAATAAAAAGAAGAAATTTGAATGCTAAAAGCTATGTTCAACAATTATGCAGTTTATATTACTTACAAAAAAAACAACAACCTGTAACTGCTAAATAACATATTTTTATAATTTTGAATGCTTATGTTCATCCATAAATATGTAATTATATAGGAAATAAAGAATAATACAATTCATCATGAGAATGTGAATATGATACTAATGTTTAGAATTTTAGTTCCCTTTCCTTAATCAAAGAATACTCCTATTTTAAAAACATATTTTTTTTGTCATTGAAGTGTTTACTAGGAACCACAGTTAAACACAGGTGACCCTATGAAACGGATAGGCATAAAAGATTGAAGTGAAGTGTACATGACAATGTTCATTCTAACAGCTTGTTTTTATTCACAGAAATGTAACAGAAAAACTGACTATACAGATAGGAATTTCAGAGTTACTGAAAGACTTTGAGGACTAGTGGTCTGGAATACTCATCTGTTAATGAAATGGAGATTCTCAAGATGGTTGAGAAAGAGATACTCAAATTAGTTAAGTGTCCTTGGGCTCTATTTGAAGACAGAAAAGAACAAAGTAAAAGTCCAGTATCCATGAAAACAATTTTCATTCAAAATACTACAGAACATCAATACCACTACCAAAAGAGTTATTTATAGTTTATGAAGCATTTGCTTTCAAGAGGGGAACACCTCAGTGGCGTGAGGGTGGATTTATAATTATAATGGCTATAGGAAGTATGCTATTTTAACAGTTATTAGGTGAATTATGTTGAAAGTGGTTAAATTAAGTACATGGTAACATGCGGATCATTAATCAATTGATTATATCATTTCAACCTAAAAATGTTCTTTTTCTAAAATTTAAACATATTTTATGTGTAATATATGTTTCAAGTGTACTACATAAAATTTGATATTTGTGTACATTATGAAATGATTACCATGTTAAATTTAATAACTCTCTGTCCCCATACAAAGTTATTATGATATTATTGACCACATTCCTTATGCTATATATTCATCTCCAACTTATTTACGATATAATTGGAAGCTAGCACCTCTTAATCCGCTATACCTATTTCACCCAATTCCCTAAGCTCTTCCTTCTGGCATCTGCCATTTGCTCTATCTATGAGTCTTTCTTTTGCTTACTTTATTTTCTTTCTTTTGTTTATTGGTTTGTTTCACTTTTCAGATATCATATATAAGTGAAATTTCATGTGGCATTTGTCTTTCTCTGACTTATTTCACTTAGAATAATACCCTCTAGATATATCCATGTTATCACAAATGTCAAAATTTTTTTCAAGATTTTTTAAACTGAGTAATTATGTATATTGATACATTTTTACCTATCCATTCATCTATCAGTGGATATTTGGTTGCTTCCATGTCTTGGCTATTGTAAGTAATGCTGTGATGAACTTTGAAGTGCTTGTATTTTTTTCTTTTCTGAATCAGTGTTTTGTTTTGTTTTTCTCTCTTTGTATATATATACACAGAAGTAAAATGTTGGCTCATATAGTAACTTTAGGGCTTCCCAAGTGGCTCAGTGGTAAAGCATCCACCTGCAGGAGATGCAGGAGATATGGGTTTGATCTCTGGGTTGAGAAGATTACCTGGAGAAGAAAATGGCAACCCATCCCAGTAGTCTTGTCTGGAGAATCCCATGGAAAGAGGGGCCTGGTGGGCTACAAGTCCATAATGTTGCAAAGAAATGGACATGACTGCGTGACTGAGCATGCATTCATAGAAACTTTGATTTTAGTTTTTGAGGAACCTTCATAATGTTTGCCATTGCAACTTCAACAATCTAGAATCTCACCAAGAGTGTATGAAGATTCCCTTTTCCTCACATCCTCACCAACACTTGTTATTTGTTATATTTTGATGATAGTTATTCTGACAGAAGTGAGGGACTATTACATTGTAGTTTTGATTTGCATTCTCCCAATGATTAGTGATGTGTCTTTTCATGTGTCTCAGCCATCTGTATATCTTTGGAACAGTATCTATACAGGTCCTCTGCCCATTTTACAAATCAAGTTGTTTGTTTTTGAAGCAGAGTTGTATGAGTTCTTTGTATATCTTGGCTATTAATCTCTTATTTGACATATCATTTGCAAATATCATCTCCCATCGCTGGTCGTTTCCTTTTATATGCAAAGGTTTTCTGTTTGATTTATCACCATTTGTTAATTTTGCTTTTGTTTTCTTGGCCTGAAGAGACATACCTGAAATATATTGCTAATTCCAGTGTCAAAAAACATCCTGTCTGTATTTTCTTCTGTTTTATGTTTTCAGCTCTTGCATTTAAGTTTTAAAAATCCATTTCAATTTATTTCTGTATATTCTGTGAAAAAGTCATCCATCTTTATTATTTTGCATGTATTGTATAGTTTTTCCAAAACCACTGTTGAAGAGGCTTTTTCCATATTGTATATTCTTGCCTTAACCATAACCATAACCATCTTGCCCCTTTCCCTTGGCAACATAATTCTCCTAAAAGAAAAGGGGGGGATCAGAGAGTCATTTCCTAGACAGGTTGATAAGAAATCTAGGGGTCCCCAAGGAGAGAGGGGTCTGGAATTCTCAAGGAGGAAGAAAGGCCAAACATTTTTTTTCCCTCTACATTCCTTAGGATTATGTATCCTGCCTGAGGACAGTCTCTGGATTAAATCTGGCTAATCATGTTATCTTGGACACATGGACATCACCAGATGGTCAACACCAAAATCAGATTGATTATATTCTTTGCAGCCAAAGATGGAGAAGCTCTATACAGTCGACAAAAACAAGACCAGGAGCTGACTGTGGCTCAGATCATAAACTCCTTATTACCAAATTCAGACTCAAATTGAAGAAATTAGGGAAAACCGCTAGGCCATTGAGGTATGACCTAAATCAAATCCCTTATGATTATACAGTGGAAGTGAGAAATAGATTTAAGGGCCTAGATCTGATAGATAGAGTGCCTGATGAACTATGGAATGAGGTTCGTGACATTGTACAGGAGACAGGGATCAAGACCATCCCCATGGAAAAGTAATGCAAAAAAGCAAAATGGCTGTCTGGGGAGGGCTTACAAATAGCTATGAAAAGAAGAGAGGCAAAAAGCAAAGGAGAAAAGGAAAGATATAAGCGTCTGAATGCAGAGTTCCAAAGAATAGCAAGAAGAGATAAGAAAGCCTTCTTCAGCAATCAATGCAAAGAAATAGAACAGGAACAGAACAGAATGGGAAAGATGAGAGATCTCTTCAAGGAAATTAGAGATACCAAGGGAACATTTAATGCAAAGATGGGCTCGATAAAGGACAGAAATGGTATGGACCTAAGAGAAGCAGAAGATATTAAGAAGAGGTGGCAAGAATACACAGAAGAACTGTACAAAAAAGATCTTCATGACCCAGATAATCACTATGGTGTGATCACTCACCTAGAGACAGACATCCTGGAATGTGAAGTCAAGTGGGCCTTGGAAAGCACCACTTTGAACAAAGCTAGTGGAGGTGACAAAATTCCAGTTGAGCTATTTCAGATCCTGAAAGATGATGCTATGAAAGTGCTGCAGTAAATATGCCAGCAAATTTGGAAAACTCAGCAGTCACCATAGGACTAGAAAAGGTCAGTTTTCATTTCAATCCCAAAGAAAGGCAATGCCAAAGAATGCTCAAACTACTGCACAATTGCACTCATTTCAAATGCTGGTAAAGTAATGCCCAAAATTCTCCAAGCCGGGCTTTAGCAATACGTGAACCATGAACTTCCTGATGTTCAAGCTGGTTTTAGAAAAGGCAGAGGAACCAGAGATCAAATTGCCAACATCCACTGGATCATGGAAAAAGCAAGAGAGTTCCAGAAAAACATTATTTCTGCTTTATTAACTATGCCAAAGCCTTTGACTGTGTGGATCACAATAAATTGTGGAAAATTCTGAGAGAGATGGGAATACCAGACCACCTGACTTGCCTCTTGAGAAATCTGTATGCAGGTCAGGAACCAACAGTTAGAACAGAACATGGAACAACAGACTGGTTCCAAATAGGAAAAGGAGTATGTCAAGGCTGTATATTGTCACCCTGCTTCTTTAACGTCTATGCAGAGTACATCATGAGAAATGCTGGACTGGAAGAAACACAAGCTGGAATCAAGATTTCTGGGAGAAATATCAGTAACCTCAGATATGCAGAAGACACCACCCTTATGACAGAAACTGAAAATGCACTAAAGAGCATCTTGATAAAAGTAAAAGAGGAGAGTGAAAAAGTTGGCTCAAAGCTCAACATTCAGAAAACAAAGATCATGGCATTCGGTCCCATCACTTCATGGGAAATAGATGGGGAAACAGTGGAAACAGTGTCAGACTTTATTTTTTTGGGCTCCAAAATCACTGCAGATGGTGACTGCAGCCATTGTTGGTACCTAAACTGAGCCATGACAGGCTCAACAGGCCACACTAGGCCTAAGACTCACGTTCTTGTAAGCATGAGTTATAATTCTAGGAAGCCCCACCCTAGGAGAGCTCCCGCTGGTGCCAAACCGGATTAAAACCTGAGTCATGATTCTGGGGAACCACACCCTGGGAAAGTCCCCGGTGGTGCCAAACCTGAGCCAATCCAGATAGGGAGGCAGGATTTGGAAATCGCAAGCACTTACAGCTCAGCCAATCATTACCCGCCAGCTGTACTAAGAACCGCCTGTATAAAAGCAGCTGTGAGTCAGAGCTCAGGGCTCTTTCGTCAAGACTCCACTGTGCTGGATGAGATGGGAGCCCTAGCTTGAGCTAGCTCTCTTCACAACTCCACTGCACTGGATGAGATTAGAGCCCTAGCTCGAGCTAACAATGAACCCCTTTATGCTTTGCATTGCTGTGGATGTCTTATTCTCTCAGTTTTGGGGACTCGGACTTCAGGCATAACACCATGAAATTAAAAGATGCTTACTCCTTGGAAGAAAAGTTATGAGCAGCCTAGATAGCATATTCAAAAGCAGAGGCATTGCTTTGCCAACTAAGGTCCATCTAGTCAAGTTTACAGTTTTTCCAGTAGTCATGTATGGATGTGAGAGTTGGACTGTGAAGAAGGCTGAGCACTGAAGAATTGATGCTTTTGAACTGTGATGTTGGAGAAGACTCTTGAGAGTCCCTTGGACTGCAAGGAGATCCAACCAGTTCATTCTGAAGATCAGCCCTGGGATTTCTTTGGAAGGAATGATGCTAAAGCTGAAACTCCAGTACTTTGGCTACCTCATGTGAAGAGTTGACTCATTGGAAAATACTCTGATGTTGGAAGGGATTGTGGGCAGGAGAAGAAGTGGATGACAGAGGGTAAGATGGCTGGATGGCATCACTGACTTGATGGACATGAGTCTGAGTGAACTCCGGGAGTTGGTGATGGACAGGGAGGCCTGGTATGCTGCGATTTATGGGGTCGGAAAAGTTCGGACATGACTGAGTGACTGAACTGAACTGAACTGAATCATGTTATCTTAAAATGTAACTTAGGTGAGTAGGTCTGGTTTTTACAAGGATTATATAACAATAATGTATTCTGCCTGAAGGTGGTCTCTGGACTAAACCTAGTTAATCTTGTTATCTTAAAATGTAAATTATGGGAGTAGGTTTGGTGAGATCATTACAACTTCCAGACATTATTTGGATTAATTGGAGAGTTTATAACAGATCTTCACAACCAAGATAATCATGATGGTGTGATCACTCACCTAGAGCCAGACACCCTAGAATGTAAAGTCAAGTGGGCCTTAGAAAGCATCACTACGAACAAAGCTAGTGGCGGTGACAAAATTCCAGTTGAGCTATTTCAAATCCTGAAAGATGATACTGTGAAGGTGATGCACTCAATATGCTTACAAACTTGGAAAAATCAGCAGTGGCCACAGGACTGGAAAAGGTCAGTTTTCATTCCAATCCCAAAGAAAGGCAATGCCAAAGAATGCTCAAACTACACACAATTGCATTCATCTCACCTGCTAGTAAAGTAACGCTCAAAATTCTCCAAGCCAGCTTCAGCAAATGTGAACCGTGAAATTCCAGATGTTAAAGTTGGTTTTAGAAAAGGCAGAGGAACCAGAGATCAAATTGTCAACATCCGCTGGACCATGGGAAAACCAAGAGAGTTCCAGAAAAACATCTATTTCTGCTTTATTGTCTATGCCAAAGCCTTTGACTATGTGGATCACAATAAACTGTGGAAAATTCTGAAAGATGGGAATACCAGACCACCTGACCTGCCTCTTGAGAAACCTATACGCAGGTCAGGAAGCAACAGTTAGAACTGGACATGGAACAACAGACTGGTTCCAAATAGAAAAAGGAGTACGTCAAGGCTATATATTGTCACCCTGCTTATTTAACTTCTATGCAGAGGACATCATGAGAAATGCTGGACTGGAAGAAGCACAAGCTGGAATCAAGATTGCCTGGAGAAAAATCAATAACCTCAGATATGCAGATGACACCAACCTTATGGCAGAAAGTGAAGAGGAACTAAAGAGCCTCTTGATGAAAGTGAAAGAAGAGAGTGAAAAAATTGACTTAAAGCTCAACATTCAGAAAACTAAGATCATGACATTTGATCCCATCACTTCATGGGAAATAGATGGGGAAACAGTGGAAACAGTGTCAGACATTATTATTATTATTTTTTTTTTTTGGCTCCAAAATCACTGTAGATGATGATTTCAGCCATGAAATTAAAAAATGCTTACTTCTTGAAAGGAAACTTATGACTAACCTAGATAACATATTCAGAAGCAGAGACATTACTTTGCCAACAAATGTCCATCTAGTCAAAGCTACGGTGTTTCCAGTAGTCATGTATGTATGTGAGAGTTGGTCTGTGAAGAAAGCTGAGAGCCGAACAATTGATGCTTTTGAACTGTGGTGTTGGAGAAGACTCTTGACAGTCCCTTGGACTGCAAGGAGATCCAAACAGTCCATTCTGAAAGAGATCAACCCTGGGATTTCTTTGGAAGAAATGATGCTAAAGCTGAAACTCCAGTACTTAGGCACCTCGTGCGAAGAGTTGACTCATTGGAAAAGACTGATGCTGGGAGGGATTGTGGGCAGGAGGAGAAGGGGATGACATTGGATGAGATGGCTGGATGGCATCACCAACTCGATGGACATGAGTCTGAGTGAACTCTGGGAGTTGGTGAAGGACAGGGAGGCCTGGTGTACTGTAATTCATGGGGTCGCAAAATGTTGGACATGTCTGAGTGACTGAAATGACGGATAAAACTCCATTGCTAACACCAGCAAGGGGGTACTCTTTCTACCCCCTTCTGATGTCTATGTCATAATTTGGGTTCTTATTTCTGGGCTCTCTATTCTGTTCCATTAATCTATGTATCTGCTTTTGTGCCAGTAGTATATTATTTTGTTTACTATAGTTTGTAGTAGTTTAAAATCAAGGAGTATATATCTCCAGCTTTTTCTTTTTTCTCTTTATAGTATTTTGGCTATTTAGTGTTTGTGTTTCCATAAAATCTGTTTTGGCCCCATGAAAAATGTCATTGATGTTTTGATAAGGATTAAATTTGATCCATAGATTGTCTTTGGGAATATGGTCTTTTTAACAATATTCATTCTTCTAAACTATGATACATCTTTTTTATTTGTGTAGTCTTAAATTTCTTTCATCAGTTTCATATAGTTTTCTGAATATAAGTCTTTAACTTTTTTGGTTAGGTTATCCCTAGGTATTTTATTCTTTTTTATACAATTTTAAATGAAATTGTCTTCTTAATTTCTCTTTCTGATAGTTTGTTGTTAGTGTAGAGGAAAACAACAGATTTCTGCATATCAGTTTTGAATCCTGCATATGTAGGTCTACAGTTTTGTTTTGTGTTTTCTTTCCTGTTCTTTTATTTCCTTAAAGGAACATGAATCTACATGGCATAGAAAACACATTATGTTACTCTTTGTGTATTTGTTGTGCTTAGGTATATGGTGTTCACAAACTGTGCTTAGCTCTTTCCCACAACTGGATTTCATGACTGAACAAAAAAGAACAATGAAAAGAAGCTCTGAAATGTCACTTATATAAGTATTTTTTGTTACATACAAAAGCATAAAAGCAGAGAATAAAATGATAGAAATTTAATATAATATAAGAGAAGCTAATACCAATACTGCTTTTCACATTTTTTATTTTGAAAAAAGCTTCTTGGTTGAAATTCATACATAAAACTGAAATTAAACTAAGAATGAATATCAATTAAATGTGTAATATCTTTATTTCACTTATTTTTATATGGCCATTTTAGTATCTGCCCATTGAGCCATAATCCTTTGTGACCATGTAAAGTAAAAAATAAAATACAATTTTTTTCAAGTAAAAATCCTACATATACAATATTAATAACACATCCAATTAGCTTTGGGGGTTATTTAATGAAAGTGATCCTTAATATGATTTCACCTTTTCAATATAGTGTTGACTAAAGTAGCCTAGGGAACCACTTCCTAACTGCTTCTGTACAAAGCAGAATGCTATTTCATTTGTTGCACAGTAAACAGTACAGGCTTATCGTAATGGTTTGGTAGGATGTCATACCACGACTGCTTAAGTTGTTTTTTGTCTTTCTTCCTATTGTAATGTTCTACCTTCTTATACAACAGAATGTTTGGGAGCTCTATGGACAAAAGCAAATGTATGTTTCATGCTCAATGTCTGAGAATTTCAAAAATACTGAATTTCTTCTGCTATTTATTACTTATTGTGAGTGAGTGAAGTCGCTCAGTCATGTCCGACTCCTGTGACTCTGTGGACTGTAGCCTACCAGACTCCTCTGTCATGGGATTCTCGAGGCAAGAATAGTGGAGTGGATTGCCATTTCTTTCTCCAGGGGATCTTTCCAATCCAGGGATCTAACTGGGTCTCCCACATTGGAGGTAGATGCTTTAACCTCTGAGCCCAGGGAACCCTTATTACTTATTAAGTATAAATAAATCTAAGAAGCCTGTTCAGTTCAGCTTAGTTCAACCATTCAGTCGTGTCCGACTCTTGCGACCCCATGAATTGCAGCACGCCAGGTTTCCCTGTCCATTACCAACTCCCGGAGTTCACTCAAACACATGTCCATCGAGTAGGTGATGTCCTCCTGCCATCTCATCCTCTGTCGTCCCCTTCTCCTCCTGCCCCAATCCCTCCCAGCATCAGACTCTTTTCCAATGAGTCAAATCTTCGCATGAGGTAGCCAAAGTTTCAGCTTTAGCATCATTCCTTCCAAAGAAATCCCAGGGCTGATCCCCTTGAGAATGGACTGGTTGGATCTCCTTGCCGTCCAAGGGACTCTCAAGAGTCTTCTCCAACACCACAGTTCAAAAGCATCATATCTTCGGTGCTCAGCTTTCTTCACAGTCCAACTTTCACATCCATACATGACCACAGGAAAAACCATAGCCTTGAGTAGATGGACCTTAGTCGGCAAAGTAACGTCTCTGCTTTTGAATATGCTATAAGTTGGTCATACTATACTTACTCCAAGGAGTAAGCGTCTTTTCATTTCATGGCTGCAATCACCATCTGCAGTGATTTTGGAGCCCCCCCCCCCCCCCAAAAAAAGTCTGACACTGTTTCCCCATCTATTTCCCATGAAGTGATGGGATCAAATGTCATGATGTTCGTTTTCTGAGTGTTGAGCTTTAAGCCAAATTTTTCACTCTCCTCTTTCACTTTCATCAAGAGACTTTTTAGTTTCTCTTCACTTTCTGCCATAAGGGTGGTGTCATCTACATATTTGAGGTTATTGAGATTTCTCCCGGCAATCTTGATTCCAGCTGTGCTTCTTCCAGCCCAGAAGTTCTCACGATGTACACTGCATAGAAGTTAAATAAGCAAGGTGACAATATACAGCCTTGACGTATTCCTTTTCCTAATTGGAACCAGTCTGTTGTTCAATGTCCAGTTCTAACTGTTGCTTCCTAACCTGCATACAGATTTCTCAAGAGGCAGGTCAGCTGGTCTGGTATTCCCATCTCTTTCAGAATTTTCCACAGTTTATTGTGATCCACACAGTCAAAAGCTTTGGCATAGACAATAAAGCAGAAATAGATATGTTTTCTGGAACTCTCTTGCTTTTTCCATGATCCAGTGGATGTTGGCAATGATCTCTGTTTCCTCTGCCTTTTCTAAAACCAGCTTGAACATCAGGAAGTTCACGGTTCACGTATTGCTGAAGCCTCACTTGGAGAATTTTGAGCCTTACTTTACTATCGTGAGATGAGTGCAGTTGTGCGTAGTTTGAGCATTCTTTGGCATTGCCTTTCTTTGGGATTGGAATGAAAACTGACCTTTTCCAGTCCTGTGGCCACTGCTGATTTTTCCAAATTTGTAAGCATATTGAGTGCAGTACTTTCACAGGATCATCTTTCAGGATTTGAAATAGCTCAACTGGAATTCCATCACCTCCACTAGCTTTGTTCATAGTGGTGCTTTCTAAGGCCCACTTGAATTCACATTCCAGGATGTCTGGCTCTAGGTGAGTGATCATACCATAGTGATTATCTTGGTTGTGAAGATTTTTTTTTTTTACAGTTATTCTGTGTATTCTTGCCACCTCTTAATATCTTCTGCTTCTGTTAGGTCCATACAATTTCTGTCCTTTATCGAGCCCATCTCTGCATGAAATGTTCCCTTGGTATCTCTAATTTTCTTGAAGAGATCTCTAGTCTTTCCCATTCTGTTGTTTTCCTCTATTTCTTTGCACTGATCCAAGTCTATGCCCCAACTGGTAACACTGAAGAAGCTAAATGATTCTATGAAGACCTACAAGTCCTTTTACAACTAACACCCAAAAATGATGTCCTTTTCATTATAGGGGACTGGAATGCAAAAGTAGGAAGTCAAGAAACACCTGGAGTAACAGGCAATTTTGGCCTTGGAATACAGAATGAAGCAGGACAAAGGCTAATACAGTTTTGCCAAGAGAATGCACTGGTGATAGCAAACACCTTCTTCCAACAGCACAAGAGAAAACTCTACACATGGACATCACCAGATGGTCAACACTGAAATCAAACTGATTATATTATTTGCATCCAAAGATGGAGAAGCTTTATTCAGTCAGCAAAAACAAGACCGGGAGCTGACTGTGGCTCAGATCATGAGCTCCTTATTGCCAAATTCAGACTTAAATTGAAAAAAGTAGGGAGAATCACTAGGCAATTGTGGTGTGATCTAAATCAAATCACTTATGATTATACAGTGGAAGTGAAAAATAGATTTAAGGGACTAGATCTGATAGAGTGCCTGATGAACTATGGATGGAGGTTTGTGACATTGTACAGGAGACAGGGATCAAGACCATCCCCATGGAAAAGAAATGCAAAAAAGGAAAATGGCTGTCTGGGGAGGCCTTACAAATAGCTGTGAAAAAGCCAAAAGCAAAGGAGAAAAGGAAGATATACCCATTTGAATGCTGTGTTCCAAAGAATAGCAGAGAGATAAGAAAGTCTTTCTCAGTGATCAATGTAAAGGAATAGAGGAAAACAACAGAATGAGAAGAAGCCTGTAAGCACAAGTAAATGCCTCAGCATGTGTGACAATAATGATTCATTAGTAATATAAGCTATCCAAAATGGACATAAGAGATATGTTATGAACAGAAGCAATTAAACACCAACAGAACATATATGTATTTAAAATACTGTTATGTGAGAGTACTATATGCAAAAATGCTGGCTAACATTAAACTATGTGGGAGACTCAGAAAGTGTTTCTCCTGAATTTTAAACATGGAGGAAAATCTTGAGTCTTTCTATATTCACAGAATGATTAACCTGTTTTGGTAATTTGAATATGCTTTTTTTGGGGAAGGAATAATCCATTTAGTCTTAAGATGTAATTATAAGTAATACTGAAATAGGATCTCTGCTTTCTAAGTTTAGACAGTACACTGATCCTAGAATTTCTTATGACTAATTTTCATGAATAAAGTTTTAAGTTTTACTCTCCCCCAAAAGTGAATTATATAAAAGTTATTTTGTATCTACATTGTGGATTTTTATGTGTTCAACCTGACAATGATCATGGGTAAATAACTGCAATAATTAGGGGAAAGAATAAATGAGGGTTTCTTTACTCTTTTTAAACTTGTAAGTTACTCATAAAAGTACCTCCCAACATAGCTGCAGCATGAAGCAAAAAATTTAACTTACAAAGTGAGCAGGTGATAGTTCAGAATAAAACAAGTTTGGGAAATAAAAAAAAGAGAGAGAGAGAGAAAGATCAGTATTTTAAAAATATGCACATTCCTCTAGGAGGTCATCATTAGCCCCACCACAGAGTTGCCGAGCAGACAACCCACAAACTGGAGAACAATAATACCAAAGAAATTCTCACACTGTTCCAAAAGTTCTAAGGCCCACAACAGATTTCCCAACCTGGGATCCAGCAAAGGGAATGAGAACCTTCAGGGAATTTTATTTGACAGGCCAGTGGGATTTGATTACAGAACTACCACATAACTGGGTTAACAGACTCTTGGAGGGAACAAACAAAGTATTGTGTGTACCAGGATCCAGGAGAAAGGAGCAGTGACCCCACAAGAGACTGAGCCAGACTTGCCTGTGAGTGTTCAGGAGTCTCCAGTGGAGGTGTGGGCTGATAGACTACTGCAGAGTCAGAGGCCCTGAATGCATTAGTCCTGGGAGCTACAGCACACTGGCATAAATTCTTTTGTAGAAAGTCGCAATTACTGCCATTGCCCATACCAGAGTTTGGCCTTAGGCCAAACTACAAGGAGGGAATATAACCCCACCAGAAAGGTGGACTAAAGATTTACTGAGTATGACCCCACCCATCAGAGTAAGACCCAGCTTTCCCCACAGCCAGTACCTCCCATTAGGAAGCTTCAACAAGCCTCTTCTTATCAGTCAGAGGGAAGACAGAATGAAAACCACAATCACAGAAAACAAACCAAACTGATCATTTGGATCACAGGGTTGTCTAAACTCAATGAAACTATGAGCCATGCCTGTAGGGCCACCCAAGACAGATGGGTCATGGTGGAAAGTCCTGAGAAAACGTGGTCACTGGAGAAGGGCATGACAAATGGACTTCAGCAATCTGGCCTTGAGAACCCCATGGACATTATGAAAACGCAGAAAGATATGACATTGACAAAAGAACTTCCCAGGTTGGTAGGTACACAACATGCAACTGGAGAAGAGTGAAGAAATAGTTCCAGAAGGAATGAAGAGGTTGAGCCAAAGTGAAAACAATGCCCAGTTGTGGATATGCCTCATGGTGAAAGTAAAGCCCGATGCTGTAAGAATAATATTGCATAGGAACCTAGAATAGTAGGCCCTTGAGTCGAGGCAAATTGGAAGTGGTCAAACAGGAGATGGCAAGAGTGAACTTCAACATTTTAGGAATCAATGAACTAAAATGGACTGGAATGGGTGAATTTAACTCAGATGACCATTATATCTACTACTGTGGGCAAGAATCCCTTAGAAGAAATACAGAGGCCTCATAGTCAACAAAGGGTCAGAAATGCATTCAGTTCAGTCAGTTCAGTCTCTCAGTCGTGTCCAAGGCTTTGCGACCCCATGAATGGCAGCACTCCAGGCCTCCCTGTCCATCACCAACTCCTGGAGTTCACTCAAACTCATGTCCAACGAGTCAGTGATGCCATTCAGCCATCTCATCCTCTGTCATCCCCTTCTCCTCCTGCCCACAATCCCTCCCAACATCAGAGCCTTTCCAATGAGTCAGCTCTTCACATGAGGTTGCCAAAGTACTGGAGTTTCAGCTTCAGCATCATTCCTTCCAAAGAACACTCAGGACTGATTTCCTTTAGAATGGACTGGTTGGACCTCCTTGCAGTTGAAGACTCTCAAGAGTCTTCTCCAACACCACAGTTCAAAAGCATCAATTCTTTGGTGCTCAGCTTTCTTCACAACCCAACTCTTGCATCCATACATTACTACTGGAAAAACCATAGCCTTGCCTACATGGACCTTTGTTGGCAAAGTAATGGCTCTGCTTTTCAATATGCTATCTAGGTTGGTCATAGCTTTCCTTCCAAGGAGTAAGCGTCTTTTAATTTCATGGCTGCAATCACCATCTGCAGTGATTTTGGAGCCCCCCAAAATAAAGTCTGACACTGTTTCCACTTTTTCCCCATCTATTTCCCATGAAGTGATGGGACCAGATGCCATGATCTTCGTTTTCTGAATGTTGAACTTTAAGCCAACTTTTTCACTCTCCTCTTTCACTTTCATCAAGAGGCTTTTTAGTTCCTCTTCACTTTCTGCCATAAGGGTGGTGTCATCTGCATATCTGAGGTTATTGATTTTTCTCCCAGCAATCTTGATTTCAACTTGTGCTTCTTCCATCCCAGCATTTCTCATGATGTACTCTGCATATAAGTTAAATAAGCAGGGTGACAATATACAGCCTTGACGTCTGCCTTTCCCTGTTTGGAACCAGTCCTATTTGGAACCTGTGTGTTGTTCCATGTCCAGTTCTAACTGTTGTTTCCTGACATGCATATAGGTTCCTCAAGGTGCAGGTACTTGGATGCAATCTCAAAAATGACAGCATGGTCTCTGTTCATTTCCAAGGCAAGCCATTCATTATCACAGCAATCCAAGTTTATGCCCCGACCAGTAATGTTGGATAAGCTGAACGGTTCTATGAAGACCTACAAGAACTTCTAGAATTAGCACCAAAAAAGAGGTTTTTTTTCTCATCATAGGACAGTGGAAAGCAAAAGTAGGAAGTCAAGAGATATCTGGAGTAACAGGCAAATTTGACCTTGGAGTACAAAATGAAGCAAGGCAAAGGCTAACAGAGTTTTGCCAAGAGAACACACTAGACATAGGAAACACCCTCTTTCAACAACACAAGAGACAACTCTACACATGGACATAACCAGATGGTCAATACTGAAATCAGATCGATTATATTCTTTGCAGCCAAAGATGGAGAAGTTCTACACAGTCAGCAAACATAAGACCAGGAGTTGTCTGTGACTCTAACCATGAACTCCTTGCTGCCAAATTCAGACTTCAGCTGAAGAAAGATGGGAAAACCACTAGACCATTCAGGTATGATCTAAATCAAACCTCTTATGAATATGCAGTGGAACTGACAAATAGATTTAAGGGATTACATCTGATAGATTGCCTGAATAAATATGGATGGAGATTTGTACAGGAGGCTACAATCAAAGGGAGAATGGCATTGAAACATGTATACTATCATGTAAGAATCGAATCACCAGTCTATGTCTGATGCAGGATACAGCATGCTTGGGGCTGGTGCACGGGGATGACCCAGAGGGATGTCGTGGGGAGGGAGGTGGGAGGGGGGTTCATATTTGGGATCGCATGTACACCCATGGTGGATTCATGTCAATGTATGGCAAAACCAATACAGTATTGTAAAGTAAAATAAAGTAAAAATAAAAATTTAATTAAAAAAAAAAAAAAGCAGACACCACATGTCTGGCCACCTCCTAGAATCCTTCTCTCTGGTATCCATGTTGGCTGAACTAGGTGTGCACCACCAGGAAGGACTCTGAGTCAGATGATTGGGTAAAGACAACCCGGAAACTAATCCCATCACCATAAAACCCAAGACTGGGAGCCACAGGGCAGAGCTGTTCTCCTGGGTTCTCTTACCCTACTGCTCTCCACCTGGGTGCCCTTTCCCAATAAAGTCTCTTGCTTTGTCAGCAAAAAAAAAAAAAAAAAAAAAAGAGAGAGAAAGAAATGAAAAAAGACAAAATGGTTGTCTGAGTAGGTCTTACAAATAGCTGAGAAAAGAAGAGAAGTAAAAGGCAAAGGAGAAAAGAATATATATCCATCTGAATGCAGAGTTCCAAAGAATAGCAAGAAACATAAAAAGCCTTCCTCAGTGATCACTGCAAAGAAATAGAGGAACACAATAGAATGGGAAAGACTAGAGATCTCGTCAAGAAAATTAGATATACTGAGAGAGTATTTCATGCAAAGATGGGCACAATAAAGGACAGAAATTGTATGGAACTGACAGAAGCAGAAGATATTGAGGAGAAGTGGCAACAATACACAGAAGAACTGTACAAAAAATATTTTAATGACCCAGATAACCACAATCACTCACCTAAAGCCAGGCATCCTAGAGTGCAAAATTATTTCGGCCTTAGGAAGCATCATATGAACAAAGCTAGTGGGAGTGATGGAATTTTAGCTGAGCTATTTCAAACCCTAACAGATGATGCTGTGAAAGTGTTGCACTCAATGTCAGCAAAGTTGGAAAACTCAGCAGTGGCCACAGGACTGGAAAAGGTCAGTTTTCATTCTAATCCCAAAGAAACACAATGCCAAAGAATGTTCAAACTACTGCACAATTGCACTTATCTCACACACTAGTGTAGTAAGGCCCTAAATTATCCAAACGAGGCTTTAACAGTAGGTGAACTGAGAACTTCCAGATGTTCAAGCTGGATTTAGAAAAGGCAGAGAAACCAAAGACAAATTGCCAGCATCTGTGGGATCATACAAAAAGCATGAGAATTCCAAAAGAAAACCACTTATGTTTATTGACTCACTAAAGCCTTTGTGTGGAGCACAACAAATTGTGGAAAATTCTTAAAGAAATGGGAATTCCAGACCACCTTACCTGCTTCCTGAGAAATCTCTATGTAGGTCAAGAAACAAAAGTTAGAACTAGACATGGAAAAACAGACTGCTTCCAAATTGGAAAAGGAGTATGTCAAGGCTGTATATTGTCATCCTGCTTATTTAACTTATATGCAGAGTACATCATGTAAAAACCGGGCTGGAAGAAGAAGCTGAAATCAAGATTGCAGGGAGAAATATCCATGGCCTCAGATGTGCAGATGACACCACCCTTAGGGCAGGAAGTGAAGAGGACCTAACTTAATGAAGGTGAAAGAGGAGAGTGAAAAAAGCTGGCTTAAAACTCAACATTCAAAAAATGAAGATCATGGCATCCAGTCCTGTCACTTCATGGCAGGGGAAACAATGAAACACTGAGAGACTTTCTTTTCCTGGGCTCTCAAATCACTGCAGATTGTGACTGCAGCCATACAATTAAAAGATGCTTGGTCCTTGGGAAAAAAGCAATGACAAACCTAGACAGCATATTAAAAAGCAGAGACATTACTTTGCCAACAAATGTCCGTATAGGCAAAGCTATGATTTTTCCAAGAATCATGTATGGATGTGACAGTTGGACCATAAAGAAGGCTAAGCATGAAAAATTGATGCTTTTGAACTGTGATGTTGAATTCTCTTGAGAGTCCTTGGACTGCAACGAGATCAAACTAGGGAATCCTAAAGGAAATCAATCCTGAATATTCATTGGAAAGACTGATGCTTAATCTCCAATATTTTGGCCACCTGATATGAAGAGCTGACTCATTTGAAAAGACTCTGATGCTGGGAAAGACTGAACACATAAGTAGAAAGGGGCAACAGGGGATGAGATGGTTGGATGACATCACCAATTTAATGGACATAATTTTGAGCAAGCTGTGAGAGATGGTGAACTACAGGGAGGCCTGGCGTGCTGCAGTCCACAGGGTCACAGAGTCAGACATGACTGAACGAGTGAACAAGACTGAACTATGGTTGGTTATGCTTTGAGTCAAAAATAAATCTCTATTTTGTAAAGTCATTGGAAATAATGGATAGATAAAGACAAAATGAAGAAAAAATATTCTAGACAGTCGAGACATGGATCCAGAATACTAAGAGATAGAGCCATAGATGAAGTGCACAGAAAAGAAAAAAGAAAAAAGGAAAGACACTAGACAGAGGATTCTTCTAGGGGTAGCCAAAAGTGTAGACCTGAAACTGAAATAAGAAAAGGAAGCAAATAGTGCTAAATTCTATTTAACATCTCTTAGTTTCTAAAGTTTATGCTAGTTTTATATTATTTTTTATATTTAAAAATACTCTGTGATATATGTCATCATCATTTTAATAATAATTAAATTGTGACTCAGAGACTTTAAATAACTGCAACAGCAAAAAAGAAAACAAAAATTCAGGGAAGTTGAGATACAAAAGCTTACTCTTATCCCATTAAAAAAAAAAAAAAAAAAAAGTCTAGTTTAAAGAAAATGTGACACGTAAGGAAGTGTTTCAAAGTCCAGTTAGTTAAGGAGGAAAACCTGGGTAAAGCTATAATCAACATAATGTTGTTTCTAGTCAATGTTATACAAAGTGAAATGAACAGTTGTATCCTTTGAACATGTAAGTAATGGCTTCATCATAGTGACTTGAGAATATGCTAGAAAGTTGACTTTCTTAAATACTTTATATAAAAAGGGTTGTGATATCTAAAACACAAGAGAACTTATTCTGAGTTGCACCCTTCAGTAAGCTTTTAGAGAAGAGACAGTCTTAACTAAAATGGGCTAAAAACTTTGGGCTTCTTTCAGCTGTTCTGAAAGTTGCTTTAAAAAATTGTGTTATTGAGCACAAGTGGAAAAGAACTTGGTTTAAAGAATAATAAGGAAACTAACATCTATATATGGCTTAAATTTTTAAAAATTACCAATGCTTTTATGTGTTTCTACTGTACTTCCTACATACTTCCTTGTCCCAGGTTAAATTTTCCTATTCTTAAAAAGAGGTAGTTACCATTCTGAATTCTTTGTTTATCATTACCTTGATTTACTTGCTATGTATAATATATGCATTCCTGGACAACATAGTTTTTAATTTGCTTTCATCTCTCTGAAGCTTGTACTCATTTGTTTATATTGCATGTGTTCTGCATGTGACTTGTGTTGTTTAGTATCATGTGGTTGAGATCCATTCTTATCGATGCCTATGTCTGTATTTCATCTTTTTCTCGATTTTCAGGTTGCCAATTGTACATAGATATAAAATCTAGCCATTCTCTTTTTTCATGGAAAAAAGTTGTTTCCATTATTCTTGTTGTAGTTATTATTTGGCTTAGTTTGTGTGTGTGTGTGTTTTAGCAGCTCCTGTAGATTTTTGGTTAATTTGTTAGTAGTTGTTTGTTTTGTAGCTATTATTACTAACATTCAGTTCAGTTCAGTTCAGTCACTCAGTCATGTCCAACTCTTTGCGACCCCATGAATCGCAGCACGCCAGGCCTCCCTGTCCATTACCAAATCCCGGAGTTCACTCAGACTCATGTCCATCGAGTCCGTGATGCCATCCAGCCATCTCATGCTCTGTCGTCCCCTTCTCCTCCTGCCCACAATCCCTCCCAGCATCAGTCTTTTCCAATGAGTCAACTCTTCACACGAGGTGGCCAAAATACTGGAGTTTCAGCTTCAGCATCATTCCCTCCAAAGAAATCCCAGGGCTGATCTCCTTGAGAATGGACTGGTTGGATCTCCTTGCAGTCCAAGGGACTCTCAAGAGTCTTCTCCAACACCACAATTCAAAAGCATCAATTCTTCGGCACTCAGCCTTCTTCACAGTCAAACTCTTACATCCACACTTTGTATATTGTTTGAATTTAAACAACTTCATGTAAAGATTTCTGAAAACAAACACTTGTAAATTTGATATAAGGCTAGTAGCAGAATCACTCAACTTCTTAAAAATTTGGGTTGATTTGGAGAGAAGTGGTGAAAATGTTAAAATATGGGAAAAGACTTTACTAATTATATTTTCATATTTGTTTTAACATTCTTTAAACATTTCTTAAACATTAATTATACTCACCTATTGAGGACACATTTTATTTGCTTTCAGTTTTATAAATAAAAGTTCCATGTAGACCATGTACAGATTTGTGTGTGGACACAATTTTTCACTTCTCTTAGATAAATGTTTAGCTTGAATGGTAAGTGTATGATTATTTTTTTAAGAAACTGGCTATTATTCAATACCATTTTACATCCTCATTTTGCATTTATACCATTTTACATCCTCACCTGCAATATATGAAAGATTTAGTTTCCCTGTATCTTTGCTTAGCTAACATGCTTTCTCCTTATGTTTACATTAGTTTCAGGTGTACAATAATTCAATGTTTTTATACATTACATTCCATTTTAAATTATTACAAATTAATGGCTATATTTCTCTGTATTGTACCTATGTTCATATATCTTATTTATTTTATACATAGTAATTTGTGTCTCTTAATCCCATACCCAGTATTGCCCATCCCCCTTTCATCTCCCCACTGGTACCCATTAGTTTCTTCTCTGTGAGTCTGTTTCTGCTTTTTTATATGCTTGTTTTATGTATTAGATTCTACACATATGTAATAACATAGAGTGTTTTGTTTCTCTGTCTGACTTTCAGCAAGCACAATATTTTCTAGGTCCATCCACTTATGTTGCAAATGGCAGAATTTCAGTCCTTTTTATGACTATAATATTTCATGGTATATATATATATCTCATATATATACACATATATGTATATATATAGTGTGTGTGTGTGTGTGTGTGTGTGTGTGTGTGTGTGTGTGTGTTTCTGTGGCCTGTAATACACTGGCCTGTAATTTTCTCTTTGTAGTGTCTTTGTTTGGTTTGGGTAACATGGTATTAGTGGCCTTGTGGAATGAATTTGGGAGTGTTGCATCCTTTCAATTCTGGGGATATTTTGAAGATTTGTATATTTCCTCTTTATATATTTTGTTCAATTCTCCCATAAAACCTTCCAGTTCTAGACTTTAGTTTGCTGGGAGGTTTTTTTTTTTTTTTTTTACGAATTAAACTTCCCTACTACTCGTTTGTTTCTTCAGATTGTCTGCTTCTTCCTGATAGTCTTGGAAGGTTGTATGTTTCTAGAATTTGTCAATTTATTCTAGGTTATTCTATTTGTCAGTATACAACTCTTCATAGTATTCTGATTTTTGTATCTCTGTGGTATCAGTTGTGTTTCCTCCTCATTCATTTTTTATTTTGCTTATTCAGTTTTTCCCTCTTCTTGATGAGCCTGGTTAAAGAGTTATATATTTTATATTTCAAAAAAACTGATCTTGATTTCATTGATCTTTTCTACTGTTTATATATATATAAATGGAATATTACTCAGCCATAAAAAGAATGAAATAATGCCATTCGCAACAAAATGGATAGACCCAGAAATTATCATACTAAGTAAAGTAAGTCAGACAGGGAAAGATGGATATCATATCACTTATATGTGAAATTTAAAAAAAATGAAACAAAAGATATATAATACAACTTATAGTGATCTTCTCTGTATTTTCAGTCTAATGTCTAGTGATGTTTTAAAATCTCTTAATAGACTTATTTTTCTATACTTTCCATCTATATATCCTCTGATTACATATCTCTTCATGTGTTTTTTCCAGATTCTAATTATATCTTCCCTTTTTCATTACTGAATTTGAGAGTTCTTTTTATATTCTCAGTATAAGTCCTTTGTAAGGACTCATGCATCAAAAATACTTGATTTGCTAGTATTTTCTCCCAATCTACAGTGCATTTTTGATCACCTGAACAGAGTCTTTCACAAAGGAAAAACTGGTGAATTTTGATGCATTGTAATTTATTTATTTATTTTTTCTTTTATGGATCTTATTTTTGGTGTCATATCTAAGAACTCTTCACTGATTCCTAAGTTCTAAAGTCCTGTGTTATGTTCTAAAAGTTTTAGAGTATTACTTTTTATATTTAAATATACAATCTATCATATGTTAATTTTTGTACAATGTATGAGATTTAAGTCAAGCTCATTTCCCTTCTCTCCATGGATATCTCATTGCTCAAGAACTATTTATTTGAAAGGCTATTCTTCAATAGAATTTATTTTGCAACTTTGTCAAAAATCAACTGGCAGGATTTTTATGGGTCTATTTCAGTGTGTTTTATTCTCTTTAAATGACCTCAACAATGCAGCACAATACTGCAGCCATGTAGTTATTATATTATGAGCTAATATTATAGAGTTCATCTACTCTCTGTATGAATTTTAGAATAATTCAGTCTTTATATATCAAACTTGTTGCTGGGATTTTCGTATGAACTGTGTCAATCTTATATACCAAGTTGATATGCTTTCTATAATAGGTCCTCCAATTCATAAACATAATGTATCTCTCCATTTATTTAGATATTCTTTGATTTCTTCAGTGTTTTCCATATGTTACAAATCACATTAGACAGTGATATGATTTTTATTTCAATCACCAAAACATATTTTAAAATTCAATAGAAGGAAATCTACTATATTGAACCGTATTTTTGCTCTTAACATCATTTTTCTTCCTTTATGATAATTCAGGATTCCTTCCCTTATTTTTATTTTCTTCTTAAAAGACTTGATAATTTACCTTCATTTTCTTTCATTTAACACTGTCTCAGTTTTCCCTTCATAATTTAAGAATAATTTCACTGTATAGAGTTATGTGTTGAGAGTTATTATTTTTCAGTATTTGAAAAATGTGCCATTTCTTTCAGGTCTCTATGACTTTGGATATCAGCTCTTGTTCAAATTGCTTTTTTTTTTTTTTTCACTTTATATAAAACATTTCTCTCTGGTCATTTTCAAAATTTTCTCTTTGTGTTTAAATTTCAGAGTGTTGAAAAGATAGGTCTTGATGTATATTTCATTCAGTTTATCCTATTTCTAGATTTCTTAGTCTTTGAATTTATTGTTTTGGAGTTTTAAGGTCAAATTTGGGAAACATTCAACCATTATTTCTTTGCATAATTTTTCAATCCCATTCTCTTTTTTATCTCCTTTTGGTTCTTCAGTGACATGAACAGTAGATCATTTGCTGTAGTTCTACGTATTTCTCAGGTTCTGGTTTTTCCAATTTATTTTTTGTTCAGATCCAGGTATAGAACATATAGCTATCACTGTATGTTCTATATGTTTCAAATTTTAATTGAACTTAACAGCTGATTATAAAGTAAATTAAACCTATCATACTCAGAACAAAAGAAAACCAAACGTGGTACAGTTTAGAAGAATAATCTATAATGAAAGATACCAAGAGAGTCTTAAAAACCAGAAGGTAAACAATCATATTTCTGGAAATTCATGAAAACATTAGCCATAATAATAAATGATAATTTGAAATAAAATCAATAAAGACAACAACAGCAAACTCTGAAGCTTATAAGAGAATAACTAAAAGTTAAATAACATACTAAGAATGAATTCATGTTAATTTCTGGGTTGATCGTGACAGCGCAGTAATAGCGTTACCCTCCTGCACCAAACAATTCTAACTTTTGACAAATCATATGAAGGCACTCTTTTCACATACTAGAGAGCAGACTGCATAGTGTTCTGAACCCTTAAAAACAGATGGAAAATAAAATAAATAAAATAAAAGGAAAATAAAATAAATAAAATAAAACTCTAAATAAGGTACAAGATAAAAAATAAATGAGATAAAATATTTAAAATAAAGAATTTTTTGACAGAAATAATACAAGACTAGACATTGGATGAAAAATAATAAAGTTAGTCAAAATTGTACAGAATAAAACATAGAAAATAATAACAATAATTTTTAAAATTATCTGAGATCTATGGGGAGACATCAAATTATGATATCTAAATATGCTTGGCATTTCAGAAGAAGAGGAGAGAAAATAAAGGGCAGAATATTTTCCAAATTTGAGGAAAGATATTGTGACTCATCCAAGGACTTAATGATTTCCAAACCAAAAAATACAGAGAGAGACCACTACATGCTACATAGGTAAGTTGCTGAAATCCAAAGGTTAAGAAAAAAAAAAAAAAAAAGCAGTCAGGAAAAATATACATAATTCATTCATTCAGAAAAAAAAAAAAGAAAAGAAATGACAGGCATTATAGGTGTCCTTCATGTCAAATACAGTGAAGGTAGAAGACAATGTAACATTTTTATAGTGCTAAATGAAAGCAAATCAAATCAAACTAGTGTACTATATCCAGCATCTTTAAAAATTGAAGGTAAAATAAATACATTTGAAACAAACAAGAAGATTTATTGTACTGCAAAAATACAATAGAAATGTCTTATTTTGAAAGGCAATAATCTCAGAAGCTTAGGCCTATAGAAAGGAAGACCAGTGGAAATAGGAAATAAATGGATAAATACATTTACTATAAAAACACTATTGAATGCTTGAAAGTGAAAGTATTATTTACTCAGTTGTGTCTGAATCTTTGCGACCCCATGGACCGTAGTCTTTTACGCTCCTCTGTCTATGGCAATCTCTAGGCAAGAATACTGGAGTGGGTTGCCATTCCCTTCTTCACAGTATCTTCCCAAGCCAGGAACTGAACTCTGGTCTCCTGCATTACAGGCAGATTCTTTACCATCTGAGCTACCAGGGAAACCCTACAACTATTTTTAATTAGATGAATTTCCCTTCTGTTGAACCATATTCTGTATTTTCCTTTATCCATAGTTGATTTCTATGATTCTCATACATGTGATATGTGAAATAGCGAAAGTGAAAGTCACTTGGTCGTGTCCAACTCTGCGACCCCATGGACTATGCACTCCATGGAATTCTCAAGGCCAGGGCACTGGAGTGTGTAGCCTTTCCCTTTTCCAGGGGATCTTCCCAACCCAGGGATCAAACCCAGGTCTCTCGCATTGCAGGCAGATTCTTGACCAGCTGAGCCACAAGGGAAGCCTGATTTTTGAAATAAAATGGCTTCAAATTTTAAAACATACATCTAAGACCTACTATCAGATTTCATTACGTCACATATTTTACATTTCCAGATCAAAGCATAGGAAATGTAGAAACTGAATACATTCCAGTAACATTTTCCAATACAAAACTCAATTTCTCTCCAAGACAAATGAAGGACTAATAGTAGAAGCTTGTAAAAAAATGCTTCCAAAGTTATATATTGGATTTTTTCTTTTCACGGACAGTAGAAAGGCTTTCTACTGGAAAATGTGAAGTTAATAAACCTCACTTTCAATACATCCTGTGCATGTGCAATTCTCCATTCCTTTAGCCAACCTGCTTTCTAAATGAGGAGAAAACGGACTTTCCAGGCAAAAAAGGAAGTACACATTAGACATATTGTAAACTCAGCCAGACTGAGCTAACTAGACTATTTGTATTATTTTCTAAGAAATATATAAACACACTGTATGTAATATCTTCTCAAAATCCGTTCAGAAATTTTGGGTCTCTATTGCCTTTTATTATTCTTCCCCATGAATATCCTATCTTCTCACATAGAAGCAAAACCTGCTGATGGTCAGTTCTTTATAATTTTATCTTAGGGACTTCCAGGCCTGTTTTAAACCATATGTTAAGGCATCTGCAGAATCACATGTAAAATATTTGTTGAACGCCTGGAGATTTTATTACTTTCAAGTTTCTAATCACCACATGTTAACCAAAAAAGGAGAGGTGGGGAGAAGCAGACACTGTACTTTTCTTTTTTAAAATTTTTCAAGTACAATTTTCTGTTTCTAGCATAGCAACATTTCTGAAGCATACATATTCGTCTCTCCAGGTCTGAACAATTTTTGCTCCACCAATAATTTATTGCATATAGGGAGGCATATAGGGAAGTACCCTTTTTTTTTATTGTCATGGTCTGTTTTAATTCCCTTTCCTCTTTGTTGGAACAGCATATTTTTGGGGGGCTGTGCATGGTAATCCATGAAATCTCGAATGACAGTTTTCTGAACACCCAGAGTGAGTCAGATACTATGGCAGTTACAAATAAAATTCTGTTTCACCTCAAAGAACTTTGGTTTGATAGGAAAAAAGTAAGTTAAAGTATGTTCTAAAGCTTAAAATATAAAAACATTAGTTAGCAAGTAAAAAGTGCCATAGAGAACATCTCATAGACAAGAGATGCAAGTATTTACTCTTACCTGGTGAAATTAGGACAAAGTGTTATTTCTCTTTCTCTCTCTCTCTCTCTCCCTCTCTCTTTCTGCCTTGCCCTGTTTTTCTCTTTCTGCTATGAATTTCTTATCACATGCTGGGATATGTGAAAATAGCATCTAATCTTCCAAAGTTTTGCTGAGACTTGGGACCTCTATCTTTTCTGCCCCTGTCTTCAGTGGCACATCATTAAAACTTCCATAATAAGGATTCATCAGAGAAAGATGAAGCATATATATCATTTGAAATGTTAAACATAAATTTCATTTGTTATAACTTATTGGAATTTTTTTTTTCAAGTAGATATGTTTTCATTCAAACAACACCATGTCTGCAAAATACTCATTATATAGTTCTTCCAACTCATCACATGTTGTCATAGAATAGGAACTAGTTAGGCATTCAAAAACAACCATGCTTTTAGATACAGCTATGAAGAGATTCGCTTATCTAATGTTGAGAAACTCTGCTAACCAAATGATTCTTCAGTCATTCTTCTACGGCATGGGGTAGTCAGCATTTTATCTCTTCCTGAGCCAGTGTCCTAAACAGAGGCTAGCAGAGCCTTGTGAATGTGTGGCTATGTATCTGTATGATTATTTATGCTTCTCTTCTTAGAGGCACACTTACTGTTTCACATAGTACTCACATAAGGAACTATGACAGCCATAGCTACCTTACTATTTAGAGAGCACCTGTACCAGTAGGCATAAATGTATTTAAGAGAAGTTTACAAATGTTCATTGTAGTTGTGTTTAATGACAAATCCATCATTTTCCTTGTGGGTTTCTTGATAAGAGTGTATATATGTTTGTGTAAGAGCTTAATTCAAGAGGAAAAAAAATTTCAAATGTGCTATTCAGGAGATGTATATTTCAGTTATATACAACACCCAAGAAGTTTGTGATTGTTTTCAGAATAATCTCACTTTTACACTGGAATGAGCCCTAGACTGATTCAGAAAAACAGAGATTGAATCTAAACTTCAGTATTTAATAACTGCAATGTAAATCATGGAAATAATCATGTGATATTATAGCCTACTCCAGTCCTGAGGTCTGGGCTCTTGGCCCTGAGATTCTCTGGGACAGCTCTATATCCTTATTATGCATTTCCTTTAGGTCCTTGCTATTTCAAAAACATTTCTCTTATTTGCAGTTTTCATAGTTCAGTTGTTCTAATTAGATAAATTAGCTGAATCCATGCAAACTTATCATATGGTATATATAAATATACACAGATACAATACTACTGATATGTAAAAAATAAATGTCATTCTTCTAATGATACATTTAATGATGACCAGATGAGAAGATATAGAGGTACATTTCTAATACTCCAATTCAAGATGGAAGCCATATATAATGAAGACAGATATATAGGTTTTAAATATAAATTTTAAAAGTGGTATTGTTAGAAGACTCATTATTTAATAATCAGTACCTTAAACTAGTTTTAATTAAGGGACACACTGTTCCAATAACACAGAGAATTTCCTAATGAATAATCATAATAAATGGCTGAAAAGAGTCCATTTGAAAGTGTAGGGTGAAAATCTAATGGCAAACTCTTGACCTTTCAAGTCATTCTGTCAAAGAGGAAATAATCTGAAATAGAGCTGTGCTACACAGCTGCATATTAGCTCTATTGTGAGAGTGAACTATGCTTGTTTTGTAACTGGCTACGGATCTATGAATAATGTCAAGGCCTTTTAAATGTCATTATTTTCTGGCTTTGGGCCACCTCTGCATGAAACATTCCATTCTGCGTGAAACATTGTGACTGATTTGCAATATAGATGGCAAGTTACTATTTTAAAATTTCCTGAATTCTCTCCTATGACTGTAGATAGCAATAACTATATGAAGAAAGATTATGGGAAGTTAGAAAGTACTGAACAGAGCTTGGTTGATATTATGGACTTTTATGTAACTGTGGAAAATTGTGAAAGAGATGGGAATACCAGCCTCTTGAGAAATCTTTATGCAGGTCAGGAAGCAACAGTTAGAACTGGACATGGAACAACAGACTGGTTCCAAATAGGAAAAGGAGTGTCAAGGCTGTATATTGTCACCCTGCTTATTTAACTTCTATGCAGAGTACATCATGAGAAACGCTGGGCTGGAAGAAGCACAAGCTGGAACAAAGATTGTCGGGAGAAATATCAATAACCTCAGATATGCAGATGACACCACCCTTATGGCAGAAAGTGAAGAGGAACTAAAAAGCCTCTTGATGAAAGTAGAAGACGAGAGTGAAAAAGTTGGCTTAAAGCTCAACATTCAGAAAACGAAGATCATGGCATCTGGGCCTTTCACTTCATGGCAAATAGATGGGGAAATAGTGGAAACAGTGTCAGACTTTATATTTTTGGGCTCCAAAATCACTGCAGATGGTGATTGCACCCATAAAATTAAAAGACACTTACTCCTTGGAAGAAAAGTTATGACTAACATAGACAGCATATTAAAAAGCAGAGACATTACTTTGTCAACAAAGGTCCATCTAGTCAAGGCTATAGTTTTTCCAGTGGTCATATATGGATGTGAGAGTTGGGCTGTGAAGAAAGCTGAGCACTAAAGAACTGATGCTTTTAAACTGTAGTGTTGGAGGACTTTTGAGAGTCCCTTGGACTGCAAGGGGATCCAACCAGTCCGTTCTAAATGAGATCGGTCCTGGGTGTTCTTTGAAAGGAATGATACTAAAGCTGATATTCCAATACTTTGGCCACTTCATGCGAAGAGTTGACTCATTGGAAAAGACTCTGATGCTGGGAGGGATTGGGGGCAGGAGGAGAAGGGGACGACCGAGGATGAGATGGCTGGATGGCATCACCGACTCGATGGTCATGAGTTTGAGTGAATTCTGGGGGTTGGTGATGAACAGGGAGGCCTGGAGTGCTGCAATTCATGGGGTCACAAAGAATCAGACACCACAGAGAGACTGAACTGAACTGAATGGAAATATATTCAAGTCAAAAGCAACACAATAGAATTCAAGCAAGTACTTCATTAGAAAAGACTCTGATGCTGGGCAAGATTGAAGGCAGGAGGAGAAGGGGACTGCAGAGAATAAGATGGTTGGCTGGCATCACCAACTCAATGGACATGAGTTTGAGCAAGCTCCAGGAGATGGTGAAGAACAGGGAGGCTTGGTGTGCTATAGTCCGTGGAGTCACAAAAAGCTGGACATGACTGAGCAACTGAACAACAGAACAAATACCTACAGTTCATTGGATGTTTTATAGAATTATAAGTACTTTTAAGGACACACTTCCTATTTTAAATATACATTTGGCCGATATTGATTTCCATTGTTGAAAAATGGTAATAGCCAAAACTTAACAAATTTGCTCTTAAAAAAGCCTTTGGATTTTAATTGGATCTGTTCCTCTCTCCTTCTCTTTTTCTTTTTCCAAATTTAATTAATACATATATATGTAGTTCTTATGAGGCATTGAGCTTGTGGTTTAGATAGCATAGATATTCTTTTTATATCAAGGTTTGTAAGTAAGAGAAAGTGTCTCTAAGTGTTTCAAGAAACATGCATTTATGATGTAGAAATTTTTTTACATTTCTTTCAAAACTATTTTGATATACTTCAAAATTTCTCCAAGAGTTAATAAATTTCATATCAGGATCTCTCCTTGAGAAGTAATTTCTTAGTTTTGTGAGAGTTTAGTGTACAGGACCAAGCACAAATAAGATACATTTAAAATTTTATAAAAATATTTTAAAATTTGGATACAACTTTAAGAGACACTTTTAAGTAGAAAAATAAGTATAATAATTATGATGAATAACTGAATTTAAAGCTAGGAAAGCGGGCAAACATACAGTCATACCTAAACCATTTCCTTAAATGTGCCATTCTGTCCTTTCCCTGCTCTGCAGTTTTCCTCTTTCAACAAGTTATGAATGAATTTTGAAAACCTCAGTTTTTTTTGGGGGGGGGAGGAGGGATTTTTTGCTATTAATATGGGGTTTGAGTTTCCCTAAATCCATCTACATTTCTCTCATTTTTTGACTTCTTCAAGACAGAAATATGGCAAGTAAACAGCAGCCTGTTCTAGCAAGTAGTCTTATCTTTAAGGTTTCTCACATTCCTTTTAAAATATGTGTCTGTCTCATTCAATGCAAACTCTCGAAGGGTAGGACTCATATTTAACTGCATCGTGCAATATACACTCCATGTTATATGTCATGTGTCTTTGGAAACTTTTTGTGGAATGAATTAATATTATGACTGCCTGGTGGAATAACAAATACAAATGTTTAAATATATACAAAAAGTGCTATATCTGAATATTGAGTGGAAATTGAATAATAAAATGTGCATAGTTTTGCTTTGTTATTTGTTACTTGTTACACGTATAGGTGAAAATTACAAAAGGCTTCTTAATTTCTGTGGAAAAATCTGGTCTTTATATGACCAGAGTCAGATTCTTTGAATCCTATATTCCTAGATAAATTACTTCCCTCTCTCTGTCCCTCTTCCTCTTTCTTTGTGACTTTTCATTTTTCTTGAAGTCAAATGAATGTTGGTCATTTCTATAGCTGGCTTTTGTTCCAAACACATGCACAGTCCCCTATGTTTATGAAAATGACTGGCTATTTGTGAGGCCCAATGACTTATTTAATGTATATTAGACTGCAATTTTAGTTACTTCCTTTATTTTTCCTTCCCTTATTGCTCATCTAGTGTCCATTTCACATTATAGTTTATCTTTTTTCAGGCCTTGGGATTATGTGATAACTGTGTGAGAAAGCAAATGACAGGTCCCTGAGATTCAGGATCTGGCTTGATATTATCAGCTGGACTGGACCTTAGTGTTGGTGTGAGTTTGCCTGGCCCTCACAACTTCACCTTGGTGTTCCTCTGATGGACATAAGCGATTTCACAAAAGACCACTATGAGACAAGGCTACACTGGGACTATGATACATTAAGACAAAGACAAGATCACTTAATAGCCATGTGTTCATTCAGGAAAAACATGAACATTATCCAAATTGTAACACAAACAAGGAGAAGAACACATTTAGACAAATGACTGAACATTCCCCTAACTTGGCTAATACGGGTGACTGGTACTTCTTTATGGTCACAGTGTTAGGCTTGCTCTCATTTATCTTTCTTCTGGATAAAATTTCTAAAGAGTTTCAGTCTAGAATTGTTCTTACTTCATGAAAGCACTGTATCCAGAAAATGCCCTTCCTTTGGGGAATTATTTCCCAAAATTACTTAAACAAAGCTCAGACATTCTTAAATCTTTTGTACCAACCACTTTGTAAAACTCCTACAGTTTCCTCTGGTGTGCATTCTCCTTCTCTAAAAGGTGACATATAAGCAACTTGCTGAAATACATGTGTGCTCCTAGTGGTTTGGGGTTAAAGGACATTGAAAAAAAAAAAAAAGAGAGAGAGAGAGAGAGAGAGAGAGAGAAAACAAGCACAAAATAACTTAGAATCATTCAAAAATAGTCACAAGAAAGATACTAAAAATATTTTAAATTTTTCTTATGTTCTACTTTAAGTCCAAGTACACTTTCTAAGGGAGTCTCTGAAACTCAGTTGTATCACATCAGAATTTATTTTCTCAGATAGAAACAGAGTACATGGTCAATACTGCTTTGGTGGGGAAGAAGTTCTTTTTAAACACACCAACTCCTCTGTGTTTCATTAAAAAAATTTAATTGTGAATTAATTCAGAGAACATTGACCTCTGAAAAAATTAACTGTGCCTCTTTACAGATATTTATGTCAAAAACACAAGGACTAGTATTATATATTTTTCTGACTTTCTGTTACCCTTTCATGAATCTTTTAGTAAGTAAGCTCTCTGCTTAGCTGAGATGGTCTACCTAGAAAAATCATATAGGCAGCTACCAATATTTTACTATTGAGAAACTCTGAGATCTGCTTTCATTTTAGTTCTTAATAAGTTTGACAATTCTTGGCATATCATTTTGCCTCTTTGTCAAATTTCCCTGCTGTGAAACAGAGAGAACTGAT
This sequence comes from Budorcas taxicolor, assembly GCF_023091745.1. Taxonomy (NCBI): domain Eukaryota; kingdom Metazoa; phylum Chordata; class Mammalia; order Artiodactyla; family Bovidae; genus Budorcas; species Budorcas taxicolor. The sequence continues at coordinate 113,629,548 of NC_068910.1, read as the reverse complement.
CTGCCTGATGAGGAAAGTGTGAAGATGATTAATGTTGAAGAAAAATTGTAAGGAAAAGTGACATCCAAGTTCAATGCATTATTATTTCACTAAATCACAGTTTTCTCAATGTTCACATCAGAGGCCTACTCTTTATGCAGTAATAACAGATTTAGACTTCATTTATAAAAAAGAGGAAAAAGCAAGAAGATAAGCCAAAAGAATTCACAACACAAAGCAAAGAGAAATTACAGCAATATGAATTGTAACACTGTAATGTTCTTTCACAGGCTGGTACTTTTAAATCTTGAGTATAGACGGAAAAATGAAAGAAAAAAATTAAGGCACAACCATTGTACAGTAGGCAAAGCAAGTAAGATTGCTTGGATTGATTACTCTGAACTTCAGGAAATGGCTACAGAATGTCTAGAATCCCCAAACATGACGATTATAGTTCTGAGTGGAGGTTCAACAACCCTCATTTTCAGATAGGTAAACATGGAAAAAAAAACTTTCTGTCTCAAAACCTTCATTTTAGTATTAAGTTAGAAATAAACATTGGCTATAGTATTTATTTTTCTGCCTAATATCCCATAGATGATTTTGTTTCTGATAGTGTAAAAACTTTTACTCAGCAAGTAAGAACTTGAAAAAAAAAAGTAATTTCTATTAGCTGTTTCATTTCATAATTCTACTGGGTCCATATAATTCAGTTTATTTTATTTAATAATTCTGAAGTCAGATCAGTTCAGATCAGTTCAGTTGCTCAGTTCAGTTCAATTCAGTCGCTCAGTTGTGTCAGACTCTTTGCGAGCCCATGAATCACAGCACGCCAGGCCTCCTTGTACATCACCAACTCCCGGAGTTCACTCAGACTCACGTCTATCGAGTCAATGATGCCATCTAAACATCTCATCCTCGGTCGTCTCCTTCTCCTCCTGCCCCCAATCCCTCCCAGCATCAGAGTCTTTTCCAATGAGTCAACTTTTCGCATGAGGTGACCAAAGTAGGGAGTTTCAGTCTCAGCATCATTCCTTCCAAAGAAATCCCACGATTGATCTCCTTTAGAATGGACTGGTTGGATCTCCTTGCAGTCCAAGGGACTCTCAAGAGTCTTCTCCAACACCACAGTTCAAAAGCATCAATTCTTCGGTGCTCAGCCTTCTTCACAGTCCAACTCTCACATCCATACATGACTACTGGAAAAACCATAGCCTTGACTAGACAGACCTTAGTCGGCAAAGTAATGTCTCTGCTTTTGAATATACAATCTAGGTTGGTCATAACTTTTCTTTCAAGGAGTAAGTGTCTTTTAATTTCATGGCTGCAGTCACCATCTGCAGTGATTTTGGAGCCCAAAAAATAAAGTCTGATACTGTTTCCACTATTTCCCCATCTATTTCCCATGGAGTCATGGGACCGGATGCCATGATCTTTGTTTTCTGAATGTTGAGCTTTAAGCCAACTTTTTCACTCTTGTCTTCTACTTTCATCAAGAGGCTTTTTAGTTCCTCTTCACTTTCTGCCATAAGGGTGGTGTCATCTGCATATCTGAGGTTATTGATATTTCTCCCGGCAATCTTTGTTCCAGCTGTGCTTCTTCCAGCCCAGAGTTTCTCATGATGTACTCTACATAGAAGTTAAATAAGCAGGGTGACAATATACAGCCTTGACATGCTCCTTTTCCTATTTGGAACCAGTCTGTTGTTCCATGTCCAGTTCTAACTGTTGCTTCCTGATCTGCTTATAGATTTCTCAAGAGGCAGGTCAGGTGGTGTGCTATTTCCATTACTTTCAGAATTTTCCGGAGTTTATTGTGATCCACACAGTCAAAGGATTTGACATAGTCAATAAAGCAGAAAGAGATGTTTTTCTGGAACTCTCTTACTTCTTTGATGATCCAACGGATGTTGGTAATTTGATCTCTGGTTTCTCTGCCTTTTCTAAAACCAGCCTGAACATCAGGGAGTTCATGGTTCACGTATTGCTGAAGCCTGGCTTGGAGAATTTTGAGCATTACTTTACTAGCATGTGAGATGAATGCAATTGTGCAGTAGTTTGACCATTCTTTGGCATTGTCTTTCTTTGGGATTGGAATGAAAACTGACATTTTCCAGTCCTGTGGCCACTGCTGAATTTTCCAAATTTGCTGGCATATTGAGTGTAGCACTTTCACAGCATCATCTTTCAGGGTTTGAAATAGCTCAACTGGAATTCTATTACCTCCACTAGCTTTGGTCATAGTGATGCTTTCTAAGGCACACTTGAGTTCACACTCCAGGCTGTCTGGCTCTAGGTGAATGTTCCCACCATTGTGATTATCTAGGTCATGAAGATCTTTTTTGTACAGTTCTTCTGTGTATTTTGGCCACCTCTTCTTCATATCTTCTGCTTCTGTTAGGTCCATACCATTTCTGTCCTTTATCGATCTCTTTTTTGCCTGAAATGTCCCCTTGGTATCTCTCATTTTCTTGAAGAGATCTCTAGTCTTTCCCATTCTATTGTTTTCCTTGATTTCTTTACATTGATTGCTGAGGAAGGCTTTCTTATCTCTCCTTGTTATTCTTTGAAAGTCTGCATTCAGATGCTTATATCTTTCCTTTTCTCCTTGGCTTTTTGCTTCTCTTTTTATCACAGCTATTTGTAAGGCCTCCCCAGACAGCCATTTTCCTTTTTTACATTTCTTTTCCATGGAAATGGTCTTGATCCCTGTCTCCTGTACAATATCATGAACCTCCATCCATAGTTCATCAGGCAGTCTATCAGATCTAGTCCTTTAAATCTATTTCTCACTTCCATTGTATAATCATATGAGATTTGATTTAGGTCATACCTTAATGGTCTAGGAGTTTTCCCTACTTTCTTCAATTTAAGTCTGAATTTGGCAATAAGGAGTTCATGATCTGAGCCACAGTCTGCTCCTGGTCTTGTTTTTGCTGACTGTATACAGCTTCTCCATCTTTGGCTGCAAAGAATAAAATCAATCTGATTTTGGTGTTGACCATCTGGTGATGTCCATGTGTAGAGTCTTCTCTTGTGTTGTTGGAAGAGGGTGTTTGCTATGACCAGTGCGTTCTCTTGGCAAAACTCTATTAGCCTTTGTCCTGCTTCGTTCCGTTTTCCAAGGCCAAATTTGCCTGTTACCCAGGTGTTTCTTGACTTCCTACTTTTGTGTTCCAGTCCCCTATAATGAAAAGGACATTTTTTGGGGATGTTAGTTCTAAAAGGTCTTGTAGGTCTTCATAGAATCATTCAACTTCAGCTTCTTCAGTGTTACTGATTCGGTCATAGATTTGGATTTTGTGATACTGAATGGTTTGCCTTGAAAATGAACAGAGATCATTCTGACGTTTTTGAGATTGCATCCAAGTACTGCATTTTGGACTCTTTTGTTGACCGTGATGGCCACTCTGTTTCTTTAAGGAATTCCTGCCCACAGTAGTAGATATAATGGTCATCTGAGTTAAATTCACCAGTCCATTTTAGTTCACTGATTCCTAGAATGTTGATGTTCACTCTTGCCATCTCTTGTTTGACACTTCCAATTTGCCTTGATTCATGGACCTGACATTCCAGGTTCCTATGCAATATTGCACTTCACAGCATTGGACCTTGCTTCTATCACCAGTCACATCCACAACTGGGTATTGTTTTTACTTTGGCTCCATCCCTTCATTCTTTCTGCAGTTATTTCTGATCTCGAGTAGCATATTGGGCATCTACTGACCTGGGTAGTTCCTCGTTCAGTATCCCATCATTTTGCCTTTTCATACTGTTCATGGGGTTCTCAAGGGAAGAATACTGAAGTGGTTTGCCATTCCCTTCTCCAGTGGACCACAGTCTGTCAGATAGGCACAGTCAGTTTGTAAGAGCTTTAGGAAAAATAGCTGCAAATAATGAAATTAGGTATGTATTATATTGATCTTCAGAATTCTCAAATGCATAATCAACTAAATATGAACTTTCCATGAAAGAGATGCCTCTTTTAGAATCTGAATTTTCTAAATACACATGCACATGCAAACTAAACACACTAAATTATGTTGAGTAATATATCTGTGTATATTCAGAAAGTTAACCTAAATTCTAAGTACCCTCTTTTGAATATGTGCAATATTTAAAAATCTTTTAGAGGATAGAAATTATGACATTGTTCTATAGCAATGAGGATGAGAAGCAGCTTATAAAGAAGTTCAGGCCCATGTTAATAGTATAATTTAAGGAAGCACTTCTTCCTATGATATATCATAAAACCTTTTAAGATTGTGTTTATAACAAATGATTAAATATGTTGAAAAATTATCTTAATATAAATTGACTGGTTTTTAAACAGGCAAGCAAAAGTCAATACTACATATGCCACTTGATCTTAACTACAAATAAGCTGAAAGATAGAAAGTCAGATATATCATATTGGTTGGTACATAAAAGGGAATGAAAATGAAAAAAGAGAAAGAATAAGAGAAGATGGAAAAATTGGAAGGACAGATGGAGACAGCTGGATGTAAATGAAAGGAATATTAAACATTATATCCCTATGGGGGTTCTAATCAAAAGTGTCTTCCTATATTGTTAGATATCCCACGTTTTTATATTGGACATACATTTTTCTATAACTAAAATTAATTTTAATAAGAAAATTTGCATTATTCTTTTCTCCTAATTCCATGCTTCAATAATCACAGTCTAATATTAAACACTATTTGCAGACAAATTATAAAGTCGTCTTTATATATTTTTCATTAACACAGTTTCCAGCTAGAGGAGTAATAATCTGTGCACAAAAAAATGGGACCCACAGTATTGTTTATGCAAATTTCTGACTTCACATCAATAACAACAGTGGTTACCTCCACTAGTTGAAACCCAAGCAAGTTCACATTAACAATTATTTTAGTTGGGGCACATGGTGAATCAGAAGGACATTTGTGAAATTAGCACCTATGTCTTCAAAAAATGTTTAATTATTTCTTTTAATAGTATTCTCTGAATGGCAATCCACTCCAGTATTCTTGCCTGGAGAATCCCATGGACGGAGAAGCCTAGTAGGTTACAGTCCATGGGGTCGCAAAGAGTCAGACACGACTGAGCGACTTCACCTCACCTCTCTTTTTGACATATTTTTCCTCCTCCAGACAAGTCCTCAGCTACCAACTTCGCTACTGAGGCAACACTCCACATTCTTGACCTTGCAACATATATGTATACTCATATGTTGCAATAAAAAGAGCATGGGGCTAAGACTTAGCTGAGTGGATTTAACTCTGAGCTATTTGACTGTCGGTTCAGTTCAGTTCAGTCACTCAGTCGTGTCCAAATCTTTGTGACCCCATGAACTGCAGCACTCTAGGCCTCCCTGTCCATCACCAACTCCTGGAGTTCACTCAGACTCATGTCCATCGAGTCAGCGATGCCATCCAGCCATCTCATCCTCTGTTGTCCCCTTCTCCTGCCCCCAATCCCTCCCAGCATCAGAGTCTTTTCCAATGAGTCAACTCTTCGCATGAGGTGGCTGAAGTACTGGAGTTTCAGCTTTAGCATCATTCCTTCCAAAGAACACCCAGGGCCAATCTCATTTAGAATGGATTGGTTGGATCTCCTTGCAGTCCTATAAACTGTCTGTAGAGGATATTTTTCACAAGTCACACAAAACTCTGTTTAGATACTCTACTTCAATAGTTGTGCAGATTAGCCAGCATACTTGGATAATAAGAAACTCACTTAAAAATATAATTTAATCTGTTATTATATAAACAAGGTAGAAAAGACATTATAATGATGAAAATATATTAATATATCTCCACCAGCAAGTGATAATTGTTATTCTATTAACCAATGAACACTGTTATTATATTTTAATGCATTGTATACATACATGCACAATATGTAATATTTACATATGTTCTTACAGAGTTTCCTATGACTAAGTTGTATAGAAATTTACTTTCAGTTCAGTTCAGTTTAGTTGCTCAGTCGTGTCTGACTCTTTGCGACCCCATGAATCGCAGCGCGCGAGGCCTCCCTGTCCATCACCAACTCCTGGAGGTCACTCAGATTCACGTTCATGGAGTCAGTGATGCCATCCAGCCATCTCATCCTTTGTCATCCCCTTCTCCTCTGGCCCACAATCCCTCCCAGCATCAGAGTCTTTTCCGATGAGTCAACTCTTCCCATGAGGTGGCCAAAGTACTGGAGCTTCAGCTTTAGCATCATTCCTTCCAAAGAAATCCCAGGGTTGATCTCCTTTAGAATGGACTGGTTGGATCTCCTTGCAATCCAAGTGACTCTCAAGAGTCTTCTCCAACAACACAGTTCAAAAGCGCTCAGCCTTTTGAAATTCTTCAGCGCTCAGCCTTCTTCACAGTCCAACTTTCACATCCATAAATGACTACTGGAAAAACCATAGCCTTGACTAGATGGACCTTAGTCGGCAAATTTACTTTACAAAACTTTATATTTTTAGTATTTTCACACATGTATTATGTTATGAAAATATTTTCATTGTAAAATATATATTGTTTCTATTATTTTTGTAATGTAATCTTAGATGTAAGAAAATTTATTTATGCATATCAGTTCTTAAATTCAATTTTATCTTAGATTTCTCTTGCCATTCACTACATATTTAATAATATGTACTCATTAAATAACTGACTTTCTCTTCCCTGGTGGCTCAGAGGTTAAAGCGTCTGCCTGAAATGCAGGAGACCTGGGTTCGATCCCTGTGTTGGGAAGTCTCCTGGAGAAGGGAAATGGAAACCCCCTCTGGTACTCTTGCCTGGAGAATTCCATGGACTGAGGAGCCTGGTAGGCTATAGTCCATGGAGTCTCAAAGAGTCAGACATGACTGAGTGATTTCACTTTCTAGTCATTAAATAATATATTTAATATAATTAACATTGACATAGTAAAATGTGTTTTCATGAAGATAGTTTTTGTATTTCTACTAATTATCATAATATATACTTAGTTAATTAAAAAGTTGGTAGACTGAATTTTTCATATTTTTGTAAAAATATTTTTATATAGTTAAGATATCAAACCCAAGTTTATTGTACTTGTTGCAAATAGTTTTCCTGATTTCTCTCCCTCTTTTAATAATTTAAAGAGGCCTTTCATCATATGGATTGATTTTATTTTTTTTTTTGCATTTTATATAGCAAAATTATTTCTTTGTTTTACTCGTTCTTTCTAACCTGATGATCATTTAACTATTTGCCAATATGGACTTATTCATATTAAATATTGAACACATCTGAGTTTAGCTCTGGCATTATGTATGAAATATATCAAAAATAAATAAAATTAAACAATCAAAAAACAAATATCCTAAAGCAATTATCCTTTAACTAATAATAAATTTTTAAAAATAAAATAAAATAAAAATAAAAACTAAGAGACAAACAGTATGAGATACACATTTGTCCTTTATCCAAAAGGAAACTGTCACCTCTTTTATGTTTGAATATATTTCTAAATTTAAATTTAATATGTTTATTGTATACTATATAAATTCATAATAATTGTATCTACTTATTGAATTGTAAAATTATAGTCTGTTTTGTTATATGCTAAATCACCACTGTTCTTTACATGAGTCTATATATTATACTCCAAGATGAATTTAAGAAACATTATTTTCCAGCTTCAAAATCTAATGAACTTTTTCATTAAAAGTCTAATAAATAAATTAATAGGCTAATATAAGAATCAATACATGTTTGATAACACTGAGCATTCTTACTGTGGGACCTACTATACCATTACATTTATTTAAATTATTTTATCCATCAGTTTAATTTCTATTATTTTTATATAACACATTTATAGATGTCACTCAATTTATTATTTATTTTGGGCAATTTTTACTAATGAGATGATTTATTTCATCTTATATAGCAGATTATTTCTTTTATTTAGAAAAATTGTATTTAAAATATCTTGTAATGGACTAAATATTTTAATTCTCTTTTTTTAACTGCTCAGAGGGGCAATCAAATATACAATATTAAATTTTTTTTCTATTTTTCAATATTTATTTCATTGTTTTACTTTATTTTGTCATTGTTTTAGGGTGATAGTGAGCTTCCTAATTCTTGTCCTTGATTCTTTATAGAAATGTTTTTGTCAGTGGAATATTTAAACATTAACCATGACTACTGCTTTTGGTTTGATACAATGCTAATTTTATTTTGCTGGAGCAATAGCCTGTTCTGTTTTTGTTATATTGCTAAAAGGGAATGTTGAATTTAATCAAATCTATTTTTAGTTTGTTTAATCTAATTTGTAGCTAATGAATTTCCTAGTTGGATCATCTTTGAATTTTAAGGATAAACACAAGTTGATCCTGGTATATTTAATTTTTAAATGATACTAAATTTAATTGACAAGGATATTATGTGGAGTTTTGTCTGTGTTTTTAAAAATGTTTCCTACTGAAAGGGTATATGCTGAGTTCAAAAATGCAATGAGAAATAGTTTTAATTGGTTTGTGTGCTCAAGCAATTTTAATAACATAGGCTTAATCTATTGCCTAAAAATGTTATGGAAATCTCACCTAAAACAGTCTGAACTCAGTATCATACAGAATGTTGAAAGATAATTTGCTGTTGTGTTTGTTGATGTGCAGATCAACTTATGACAGATAAAGTTTATCAAAGAAATAATTCATTTTTAAATTTATAATTAATCAATTATCCTTTCTTAAATTATATATAGCTTCCTATGATTTTCAAATTAATTAGCAAACTGGCATAATTCTTTCATTTTTAAAATGTATTTAATCTATACTGCTACACTGAATCATTGATACTGTCATGTATTTGTGACTTTATTTTCCATGATTTATTTGTAAGAAATGCCAGGTGGTGCCAGTGGTAAAGAATTTTCCTTTCAATGCAGGAGACTCATAAGAGACATGGGTTTGATCCCTGGGTGGAAAGATCCCCTGGAGGTGGGAATGGGAACCCAGGCCAGTATTCTTGCCTGTAGAACCCCCATAGACAGAGAAGCCTGGCAGGCTACAGTCCATAGGGTCACAAAGAGTAGGACATGACTGAAGTGACTTTACATGCACACATAAAATTTTCAGTCTTTAAAGGACACATTTTCTGGATTTTCTATTTGTGCTACTTTTTATCTAAATTATTCTTTTTTTGTTTGTGCTGTTGTAATTATTCTGTTATTTTTAACTATGCTGGATTTAAAGAATGTATTCCTTTTTATCTTTAAAATATTTAGGATTATAATATTTATTTACATATATATGCCTGCTGGTGATTCATCCAGTCTGGCATTTCACATGATGTACTCTGCGTACAAGTTAAATAATATAGATAATATAGAGCCTTGATGTACTTCCTTTCCCAAGTTTGAATCAGTCTGTTGTTCCATGTCTGGTTCTAACTGTTGCTTCATGACCTGCATACAGATTATACAGGAGGTAGGTAAGGTGGTCTGGTCTTCCCATCTATTCAAGAATTTTCCACAGTTTTTTGTTATCTACACAGTCAAAGGCTTTAGGGGAGTCAATGAAGAAGAAGTAGATATTTTTCTGGAATTCCCTTGCTTTTTCTATGATCCAACAGATGTGGCAATTTGATCTCTGATTCCTCTGCCTTTTCTAAATACAGCTTGTACATCTGGAAGTGCTCAGTTCACATACTGCTGAAGCTTAGCTCGAAGAATTTTGAGCATTACTTTGCTAGCATATTAAATGAGCACAATTCTTCATTCTTTCTGCAGCTATTTCTGTGTTCTTCCTCAGTAGCATATCAGACACTTACTGACCTGGGGGGCTCATCTTCCGTTATCATATCTTTTCGCTTTTTTGGTACTGTTCATGAGGTTCTCAAAGCAAGAATACTGGAGTATTTTGCCATTCTCTTCTCCAGTGGACCATGTTTTGTCAGATTCAAAGGGCTCACTCAGTGGAAAAGACCCAGACACTGGGAAAGATTAAGGGCAGGAGGAGAAGGTGGTGACAGAGAATGAGATGATTGGATGGCATCACTAACTCAATGGACGAATTTGAGCAAACTCAGGAAGATACTGAAGGACAGGGGAGCTGTTGTGCTGCAGTCCAGGGTCGCAAAGAGTTGAACACGACTTAGTGACTGAACAACAACAATCCTCAAATGGCTGTGAAAGAGGGGGGTGCTATTTCATATGTAAAGACAATCATATCTATGTTTTTATTACATAGAGAGGTATTTTAAAGGGAAAGAAAAGGGGAAATATCTGGTAAATAACAGTTTGTAATGTAATGAGTTTATTTGTGCTGATCTTGGGATCAGTTAGCATTTATTGAACATATATTATGTACAAAGCACTGATCAAAGCAATTTATATGTATTATTTGTTGATCTTCCAAATAAATGTATTAATATAAAATGGATTCTATTATTGCTTCAATTTAACAGTTGAGGGAATCAGCATAGTGAGATGAAATGATGTTCAGAAAATCATAAATTGCTAAAGTAGCATTTGAACACAAGCAGCCTGACTCCAGAATCAATAGAATCTACCACCCTACTGCTTGACACTATATTACAGAGATCTGAAACTCAGATTATCTAATAAAGTATATTCAGTAACAGTAACCTCTAAATTAGCAGTGTTTCGAGAATTTGTCCCAGATTTCTAGAGCCTTGAACTGAAATGAAAGGCCAGAAGACAGTTTCATTATTTTCTTGGTAGCCTCACACTCTCCACAGGCAGTCAGGGCCTTTCTCAATTAAGTGTTCATTGAGTAACCCAATAATTTGGAAATTTGGATTATGTTATTCTACACTGCAGTTCATCAACACTTCCTATAAATCATGTTCTCAGTAGTAATAAATGCCATGATTTCTATTGTGCTATTATTTTGTAGTTGTTTTAGTTGCTAAATCATGTCTGACTCTTTTGTAACCCCATGGACTGTAGCCCACCAGGCTCTTCTGTCCATGGGATTTCCCAGACAAGAATACTGGAGTGGGTTGCCATTCCCTTCTCCAACTATGCTATTATGAGTAATAAATAATACAAAGCCAGACAAATTAAGATTCAGTCAAAAGCACCATATGAAATAAACATTTCATATTTGCTTTACACTGTTGTAATACCTCTGGGTAGATTAACTTGCTTTTCACCTCATCCTGTCTCCTTACATAGGCAGGACTTACAAGCAGGTAGTTTACTGACAGAGAACAAATGGATGGCCTTTGGAAACATGAAAATAAATATTTAAATCCACAGGTGGATGGCAAGGGATAGGGGAGGAGAGTTAATTAAATGAGAATCAGAAGTGTCACAAATTCCAGGGACACAGCAGTAACCACAAGAATTATGAATTGGGCAGAAATACAGTTTGAGCTATTAGTCAGCCTTTTCTTTCCTTTTTGTATAATAGTAGAACTTTGTTTTTCTCTAGAGTAGTTAAACGATGTAAATGCATATATAAGGACTAATCACAACTCCTTTATAAATTAAAGCAATCCCTCCAATAGGCTATCAGTTTGGAATTGTTCTTTAAGAATTGGATCCTTTAGAAACAATCTTTCATCATTTAAGCAAATCTCTCATTCACATTCCCTAAATTCATGTCTACATTTAGTCTTATGCTGCACTTGTAGCACGCTATGGATACCAATTCAACATCTTTGTTTGCAATTGAATATCTCTTAATATATCTATAACATTTATTTTATGTGAAACATAACCATGGACTCTATAAAAAAATAGTCTTTGTTTGCACATGAACATTTTTGAACTCATATGCAGGTGCCATTAGTGCAGAAATTAGAAAAAAATAGGCTATGTATTATAATAACTGAGATCAGAAAAAGAACAGCAAAATCAAAAGCATTAGTGAAAATAAAGGAAAAAGTCTATGTATGTAGCTCTCTGCAGCTGGAAGCAAATAGTGAGCAGAAAATATAATGAATATGATAATAAAATAAAGAGAAAGGGGTAAAATGGTGTTTTTTATTGAAAAAGTAATGTCTGCGAATATTTGTAGGAGAGAGAAGGCAAATGATGATATTATAAAAATCATGTTAAGGAAAAAATATAAATGCATATCTAAGGACTAATCACAATTAGTCCTTACCTCACCCAAGGTAAGGAGCAGCAGCTGCGCTTTGCTGGAGCAGCCGTGAAGAGATACCCCACACCCAAGGTAAGAGAAACCCAAGTAAGATGGTAGGTATTGCAAGAGGGCATCAGAGGGCAGACACACTGAAACCATACTCACAGAAAACTAGTCAATCTAATCACACTAGGACCACAGCCTTGTCTAACTCAATGAAACTAAGCCATGCCCATGGGGCAAACCAAGACGGGTGGGTCATGGTGGAGAGGTCTGACAGAATGTGGCCCACTGGAAAAGGGAATAGCAAACCACTTCAGTATTCTTGCCTTGAGAACCCCAGGAACAGTATGAAAAGGCAAAATTATAGGATACTGAAAGAGTAACTCCTCAGGTCAGTAGGTGCCCAATATGCTACTGGAAATCAGTGGAGAAATAACTCTAGAAAGAATGAAAGGATGGAGCCAAAGCAAAAACTATACCCAGCTGTGGATGTGACTGGTGATAGAAGCAAGGTCCAATGCTATAAAGAGCAATATGGCATAGGAACCTGGAATGTCAGGTCCATGAATCAACGCAAATTAGAGTGGTCAAACAAGAGATGGCAAGAGTGAACGTCAACATTCTAGGAATCAGTGAACTAAAATGGACTGGAATGGGTGAATTTAACTCAGATGACCATTATATCTACTACTACGGGCAGGAATCCCTCAGAGTAAATCGAGTAGCCATCATGGTCAACAAAGGAGTCCGAAATGCAGTACTTGGATGCAATCTCAAAAATGACAGAATGATCTCTGTTCGTCTCCAAGGCAAGCCATTCAATATCACAGTAATCCAAGTCTATGCCCCAATCAGTAACACTGAAGAAGCTGAAGTTGAAGCGTTCTATGAAGACCTACAAGTCCTTTTAGAACTAACACCCCCCAAAAATGACCTTTTCATTATAGGGGACTGGAACGCAAAAGTAGGAAGTCAAGAAACCCCTGGGTAACAGGCAAATTTGGCCTTGGAATATGGAATAAAGCAGGGCAAAGGCTAATAGAGTTTTTCCAAGAGAACACACTGGTCATAGCAAACATCCTCTTCCAACAACACAAGAGAAGATGCTACACATGGACATCACCAGATGGTCAACACCGAAATCAGATTGATTATATTCTTTGCAGCCAAAGATGGAGAAGCTGTATACAGTCAGCCAAAACAAGACCAGGAGCAGACTGTGGCTCAGATCATGAACTCCTTATTGCCAAATTCAGACTCAAATTGAAGAAAGTAGGGAAAACCTCTAGACCATTCAGGTATGACCTAAATCAAATCTCTTATGATTATACAATGGAAGTGAGAAATAGATTTAAGGGACTAGATCTGATAGACAGAGTGCCTGATGAACTATGGATGGAAGTTCATGACATTGTACAGGAGACAGGGATCAAGACCATCCCCATGAAAAAGAAATGCAAAAAAGGAAAATGGCTGTCTGGGGAGGCCTTAGAAATAGCTGTGTAAAGAAGAGGGGCAAAAAGCCAAGGAGAAAAGGAAAGATATAAGCATCTGAATGCAGAGTTCCAAAGAATAGCAAGAAGAGATAAGAAAGCCTTCCTCAGTGATCAATGCAAAGAAATAAAGGAAAACAACAGAATGGGAGAGACTAGAGATCTCTTCAAGAAAATTAGAGGTATCAAGGGAACATTTCATGCAAAGATGGGCTCAATAAAGGACAGAAATTATATGGACCTAAAAGAAGCAGAAGATATGAAGAAGAGGTGGCAAGAATACACGGAAGAACTATACAAAAAAGACCATCACGACCCGGATAATCACGATGGTGTAATCACTCATCTAGAGCCAGACATCCTGGAATGTGAAGTCCAGTGGGCCTTAGAAAGCATCACTATGAAAAAAGCTAGTGGAGGTGATGGAATTCCAGTTGAGCTATTTCAAATCCTGAATGATGATGCTGTAAAGTGCTGCACTCATGCCAGCAAACGTGGAAAACTCAGCAATGGCCACAGGACTGGAAAAAGTCAGTTTTCATTCCAATCCCAAAGAAAGGCAATGCCAAAGAATACTCAAACTACCACACAATTGCACTCATTTCACATGCTAGTAAAGTAACGCTCAAAATTCTCCAAGCCAGGCTTCAGCAATACATGAACTGTGAACTTCCTGATGTCCAAGCTGGTTTTAGAAAAGGCAGAGGAACCAGAGATCAAATTGCCAAAATCCGCTGGGTCATGGAAAAAGCAAGAGAGTTCCAGAAAAACATCTATTTCTGCTTTATTGACTATGCCAAAGCTTTTGACTGTGTGGATCACAATCAACTGTGGAAAATTCTGAGAGAGATGGGAATACCAGACCACCTAACCTGCCTCTTGAGAAATCTGTATACAGGTCAGGAATCAGCAGTTAGAACTGGACATGGAACAACAGACTGGTTCCAAATAGGAAAAGGAGTACGTCAAGGCTGAATACTATCACCCTGCTTATTTAACTTATATGCAGAGTACATCTTGAGAAATGCTGGACTGGAAGAAACAGAAGCTGGAATCAAGATTGCCGTGAGAAATATTAATAACCTCAGATATGCATATGACACCACCTTTATGGCAGAAAGTGAAGAAGAACTAAAGAACCTCTTGATGAAAGCGAAAGAGGAGAGTGAAAAAGTTGGCTTAAAGCTCAATATTCAGAAGATGAAGATCATGGTATCCGGTCCCATCACTTCATGGGAAATAGATGGGGAAACAGTGGCAACAGTGGCTGACTTTATTTTTTTGGACTCCAAACTCATTGCAGATTGTGATTGCAATGGTCATGATTATCTTGGTCATGAAGATATTTTTTGTATAGTTCTTCTGTGTATTCTTGCCACCTCTTCTTAATATCTTCTGCTTCTGTTAAGTTCATACCATTTTTGTCCTTTATTGAGCCCATCTTTGCATAAAATGTTCCCTTGCTATATCTAATTTTCTTGAAGAGATCTCTAGTCTTTCCCATTCTATTTTCCTCTATTCCTTTGCATTGATCACTGAGAAAGGCTTTCTTATCTCTCTGCTATTCTTTGGAACACAGCATTCAAATGGGTATATCTTCCTTTTCTCCTTTGCTTTTGGCTTGTCTTCTTTTCACAGCTATTGAAGGCCTCCCCAGACAGCCATTTTCCTTTTTTGCATTTCTTTTTCTTTGAGATGGTCTTGATTCCTGTCTCCTGTACAATGTCATGGACCTCCATCCATAGTTCATCAGGCACTCTGTCTATCACATCTGGTCCCTTGAATCCACTTGTCACTTCCACTGTATAATCATAAGGTATTTGATTTTACTTCATACCTGAATGGTCTAGTGATTTTCCTTACTTTCTTCAATTTAAGTCTAAATTTTGCAATAATGAGTTCATGATCTGAGCCACACTCAGCTCTTTTCTGTTGATGGGTGGGGCTGTGTTCCCTCCCTGCTATTTACCTGGGGCCAAAATATGGGTGGAGGTAATAAAGATAATGGTGACATCCCTCAAAAGATCCCAGGCATGTACTACTACAGTCCATGCCCCCAATGCTTCAGCTGGCCACCACCGACCCAAGATTTCACCAGCGACTCCCGGACACCCACAGGCAAGTCTCCTGTGGGATCACTGTTCCTTTCTCCTGGGTCCTGGTGCATTAGGTTCTGCTGCGCCCTCTAAGAGTTTATTTTCCAGTCCTAGGTCAGTTCTCCACATCATGGGAAATAGATGGGGAAACAGTGGAAACAGTGTCAGACTTTATTTTGGAGAGCTCCAAAATCACTGCAGATGGTGATTGCAGCCATGAAATTAAAAGACGCTTACTCCTTGGAAGGAAAGTTATGACCAACCTAGACAGCATATTCAAAAGCAGAGACATTACTTTGTCAACAAAGGTCCATCTAGTCAAGGCTATGGTTTTTCCAGTAGTCATGTATGGATATGAGAATGGACAGTGAAGAAAGCTGAGCACTGAAGAATTGATGCTTTTGAACTGTAGTGTTTGGAAGACTCTTGAGAGTCCCTTGGACTGCAAGGAGATCCAACCAGTCCATTCTGAAGGAGATCAACCCTGGGATTTCTTTGGAAGTAATGATGCTAAAGCGGAAACTCCAGGACGTTGGCCACCTCATGCGAAGAGTTGACTAATTAGAAAAGACTTTTATGCTGGGAGGGATTGTGGGCAGGAGGAGAAGGGGACAACAGAGGATGAGATGGCTGGATGGTGTCACCGACTCGATGGACGTGAGTTTGAGTGAACTCTGGGTGTTGGTGATGGACAGGGAAGCCTGGTGTGCTGCAATTCATGGGGTCACAAAGAGTCGGACATGACTGAACTGATGTAAGTTCTGGCATCTCTATAGTGGGGTTAAAGGTGGTCTCTTCCAAGAGGACTTATGCCATACACACTCAACCCAAGGGCCCCTGTCCCTGCAGCCAGTACCTCCACAGGAGATGCTGAAACACAGTTCTGTCTCAGTCTCTGTGGACTCCCTGGGTCCTGGTGTGCACAAGGTTTGTTTGAGCCCTCTAAGCATCTCTGGCTGGAATGGGGTGTGATTTTAAACGAATTCACCACTCTTATTATCTTGCTGGGGTTCTCCTTTGCCCTTGGACATGGGGTAGCTCCTCACAGCCGCTCCAGTGCCTACTGACTTACTGGGGTTTTTCTGATCTTGGGCGAGGGGTATCACCACACTGCTGTTCCAGTGAAGTGCAGCCGTGGCTTCCGATCTTGTACGTTGGGTATCTGCTCACGGCCGCTGCTCCTGACCTTGGATGTGGGTATCTCCTTTTGGCCGCTCACTGTTCCAGTGCCTCACAGCCACGCTGCAGTTAAATGGAGCCAAATGACTGAATTTTATCAAAGGAATGAAAGTAGAAATGATGTGGTAACAGTTCAAATGGCTAAAAGTAGATGTGCTTTCTTTAAACTCTAGCTCTGTTCTAGTTATCTAATGCTACACAACAAATAACCTCCAAATTTAAAGCTGTGAAACAATGTTATTATGCTCATTGTTTCTATAGTTTAGAAACAAAAGCAAAGAATATCAGGGATGGTTGCCTGTGTTTTGCAAGTCCTTAGTTGTCAACACTAGATGGCTGCAGAGAATTCTGCTGGGAACTCATCTGGAACACTGTACCAGAAGACTAAAGCTATATCTCTTTATGTGCCCTTGGCTTCCTCACAGCACAGATGTTGGAGCATCCCAAGCCAACCAGACTTAACTTTGAAAGTCACAGTCACTTAGGTCATACTCATTCAGTTCAGTTCAGTTCAATTCAGTCGCTCCGTCGTATCTCTTTGCGACCCCATGAATCGCAGCACGCCAGGACTTCCGGTCCATCACTAAATCCTGGAGTTCACTCAAACTCATGTCCATCGAGTCGGTGATGCCATCCAGCCATCTCATCTTCTGTCATCCCCTTCTCCTCCTGCCACCAATCCCTCCCAGCATCAGGGTCTTTTCCAATGAATCAACTCTTCGCCTGAGGTGGCCAAAGTACTGGAGTTTCAGTTTAGGCAGAAGACCTTCCAAAGAACAACCAGGACTGATCTCCTTTAGAATGGACTGGGAGGATCTCCTTGCAGTCCAAGGGACTCTCAAGAGTCTTCTCCAACACCACAGTTCAAAAGCATCAATTCTTCGGCACTCAGCTTTCTTCACAGTCCAACTCTCTTATCCATACGCGACCACTGGAAAAATCATAACCTTGACTAGACGGACATTTGTTGGCAAAGTAATGTCTCTGCTTTTTAATATGCTATCTAGGTTGGTCATAAGTTTCCTTCCAAGAAGTAAGCATCTTTTAATTTCATGGCTGCAATCACCATCTGCAGTGATTTTGGAGCCCAAAACAATAAAGTCTGCAACTGTTTCCACTGTTTCCGCATATATTTCTCATGAAGTGATGGGACCAGATGCCATGATCTTCATTTTCTGAATGTTGAGCTTTAAGCCAACTTTTTCACTCTCCTCTTTCACTTTTATCAAGAGGCTTTTTAGTTCCTCTTCACTTTCTGTCATAAGGGTGGTGTCATCTGCATATCTGAGGTTATTAATATTTCTCCTGGCAACCTTGATTCTAGCTTGTGCTTCTTCCAGTCCAGAGTTTCTCATGATGTACTCTGTATATAAGTTAAATAAGCAGGGTGACAATATACAGCCTTGACATACTCCTTTCCTATTTGGAACCAGTCTGTTGTTCCATGTCCAGTTCTAACTGTTGCTTCCTGACCTGCATATGGGTTTCTCAAGAGGCAGGTCAGGTGGTCTGGTATTCCCCTCTCTTTCATAATTTTCAACACTTTATTGTGATCCACACAGTCAAAGGCTTTGGCATAGTCAATAAAGAAGAAATAGATGTTTTTTTCTGGAACTCTCTTGCTTTTTCCATGATCCAGCAGATGTTGGCAATTTGATCTCTGGTTCCTCTGCCTTTTCTAAAACCAGCTTGAACATCTGGAAGTTCACAATTCACATATTGCTGAAGCCTGGCTTGGAGAATTTTGAGCATTACTTTACCTATTTCATGAACTCTTGCTAAACACAAATATGATGATTGAAATATCATCTGAGCTTTCAGAATAGGAATTCCCACATTGTAAATGATCAGTAATTAGTATCTATTATTGCTAATGTTGTTTTCAATACTGTATAATCCTCTAATTAACTCATGCCTCAATGTTTACTCCTGTAGAGTTTCTGCTAATGGAAAAGGAAAGCAAATTTTTTCTACATGAATCTGAAGCCTAACTCAAACCTTCTCTCCTTATTTCCATTCACTCATAATCAGGTTACTTGTAAAAAGTCTTATGTTTTATCTTCTACAAATTGTGTTAATTGAATCTACTAATCATTAATTGTTTTTTCTTTGCATTGATAAATGACTTCCAACTCACTTATTAAATATTATTTCCTCCAGATGGTTAAGTAAACACAATCCAGAAAAACTAATCATGCTTATCATGTGTCCTGTAGCTTTATTCCCAAGAATTTCCCATGCCTTGTTTGAAAAACAAGAACCTCCATCATACAGTGCACTCATACCCACATAGCTTAATGCCCCACATCTGTGACATGGCATCTCATTGGCTTCATATTCTGACATTTTCCATCTTCTCTTTTACTTTTCAGTTGTGTCAAATTGCCTGCACATCCCTAACTCTATTCTTTTTCTTGCCCTATGTCTTTACTCCTGCTATTCCGGATGAAAGCACAACTGATCCTGGAACTGATCCTGTCCTTTAAGATGAGGTGACTGTTCTTAATTCAAGAAGCCACCTTTCCATTCCTATATGGCTTTGCTAATATTTATTTATATTTATTGACTATATGGTATTATTATTCATATATAACTTAGAATTGGCTATATATAATTATCAAGAAGTATAAAGGTATATTAGTTTTAGAGGTCTGATATAACAAATTATTGATACCATAAACTTGATACTCAAAACAACAGGAATAAATTTTCTCACAGTTCTGGAGGCTGCCTCTGGAGAGCTGAGCAGAGAATTCTGCCTTGCCTCTTCCAGACTCTAGTGTTCTTCGATTGCAACTACATAACTGTAATTTCTTCCCTCATCTTCATATGTCTTTTTCCTTTACATGTGTCTCTTCTCAGTGTCTTTTCCTTAAGTATATATTTTAATTGGAGGATAATTGCTTTACAACATTTCTTCCATATATCACCATGAATCAACCATAGGTATATATATGTCCACTCTGTCCTGAACCTCCTTTCCACTTCCCATTTAATCCTGTTCCTCTGGGTTGCTACAGGACACTACATTTGAACTTACTGTTTCATACAGCAAATTCCCACTGGCTATATACTTTTACAGATGGTAATGTGTATGTTTCAATGCTTCTCTTTCAATTTGTCTCACGCCCTCCTTTCCCCTCTGTGTCCACAAGTCTGTTCTTTATGTCTGTATCTCCATTGCTGCCCTGCAAATAGGTTCATCAATATTATCTTTCCAGATTCCATATGTATGCATTAATATACAATATTTGTTTTTCTTTTTCTGATGTATTTCACTCTGTATAATAAGCTCTAGGTTCATCCACCTCATTAGAGTTGATGTAAATGTGTTTCCTTTTTATGGCAAAGTAGTATTCCACTGTATATATGTACCACAACATCTTTATCCATTCATCTGTGGATGGACATCTAGGTTGTTTCCATGCCCTAGCTATTGTAAACAGTGTTGCAATGAACATTGGGATAGATCTCTGTGCCTTTTAATGATATTTATCATTGGACTTTGGGCCTACTTGTATAACCCAGAATGATCTCATATCAATACTCTTAACTACATCTACAGAGATCCTTGACATTCAAGGTTCTAAGGTTTAGGACATGAACACATTGTTTTAAGACTACCATTCAACCCACTGTAGGAGAGACAATGACTAGATCTTTTATGGTTAATCTGGTTCTTGAAAGGTTATCGGATATTTTTAATATATTGCAGACAATAATCATGAAAAGACAGATATCATTAAAAGTACATTGGCTTGGCTCATGGCCAATTATAATAAAAATAAACCTCAATGTAAAATATTTAAATATTTAAATGTCAGAATAATGGAAATTCTGCTGCAAAAGAAGGTTTAGAAATAAATATTTCATGTGAATTTTAAAGTGCTGAAAAATATTAACTCAACAAGGAATAATGATGATGAAATTTGACTTCAGAGGAAAGGATGGTTTTCAAACATGTATTTTCCCCTCCCATAATTGACTTTTAGTATTCATACACTGTGCCATAATTTATCTTTTCACCCAAGATTGTGTAAAGAAGCCATGAATCTTAATCAGAGGTTGTTCCATCTCCTCAATAGTCACTTTTATGGCCCGGAAAAACACTTACCATTATAAGAACCTGGTAAGACAGGGAACTGACTCCTGTCTTTGGATTGTCTTAGAATAGTCCTCAGCATAGTTCCTTGATTAGATTTTTCAAATGGGATGTGCAGAAAAGGGAGTGATAGGAAAGGTCTCAAATGAATGATTTTGTTGAGATTTTCATTCAAGAGAAAAGGGAGATCTCCAGAGAGGGAGTCAATAATTAGCTTTTGAGGCTTTACTGGTGGCTAGTAAAGAATCTGGCTGCAATGCAGGAGGCCCAGGTTCAATCTCTGGGTTGACAAGATCCTCTGGAGAAGGCATGACAACCCACCCAAGTATCTTTGCCTGGAGAATTTCATGCACAGAGGAGCCTAGTGTACTACAGTTCATGGGGTCACAAAAAGTTAAACACAACTGAGTGACTAACACTTTCTGAAACTGCAAGATGTGGTAGACTTCACACTTTGATCAGAAAAGCCGTGTTTGCTATTGTTTAACTCACAGTGAGTTTTGAAAGTCTCAGAAAGTGTAACAAATAGAACTTGGATAAGGGGCAGGGAAGGGATGAGGCAAAAGTCATGAATACAGTTCAAAATCAAGGTGGATATTCTAAAATACAGAGCACATAAAATGACCACAGGGTGATGTCAGGAGAAAAATCAGAAATGAAGCAATGTAAGTTAACACAGTTTTACTAAAAAGTTAGGACTTTAACTTGTAGAGTCTATATGTATCAAATAAAATTAACCTGCTATACATAAAATAAGAACATAGAGAACCAATGGAGACAGACTGATAGCAAGAAAGAGTAATAAAAGAAAGATGTGGTTCTGTTGGGAATAACTGCTCTAATTCCCTCCCACTCATTTCAGTAGTAAAGAAAAAAACTGACTTTCTTAGCACCATCTGAATCTGCTAATTAGCAACATAATTCTGGCCTGATGTTCATTGTCTCAGTAATGGCTTTCCTACATTAACTCTCAGTATAGGAAGCAAGCAAGTAAGCATGAGGTATGGAAACATCTTAAGCAATTTCTAAAGTTTTAGGATATCTGGACTGACAGTATACTACTATTCACGAATTAAAAAGAAAGTCAAGCATAAGAAAATCTCTTCAGTCAACAGACAGAATATAGAGAAAGGTAAAAGAGGTAATAAGGGAGTGAGTGATTCTGTTTATAGTCTTGACTAGTTGACTAGCATGCAATTATGAGACCTGTTTCCAGTGTGTTCTCTGTAACAATAATTGGTGTGTACCACATAAGGATCTGTTTTAATAAATGGGATCTCCTCAGGAGGCAGAATAATGACAGCATGGCATGGCAACATGATTTAGCATGGTGAGTGCTAGATGTGGACGCCATTAGCTGCAGCATTTCTATAGCACACAATATTTAGAACAACTGCTCAGCTTGGACAAGCACTGCAAAAGGTAAATGGAGTGGCAGCTTGTTGTGTCATGGGTCCAACTGAGCTAATTAATTAGTCTTCACTTCTGCATTAGCAGTGTCTCAGCAGAGTGCTATGGAGATGGGAAGACAGAAAGAGCTTGCTTTTAAAGGAAACATACATCCAGAAAACGGATCACATACTGAGTACTGATCAATGGCAAAAAAGATAATTGGAATTTTCTTAAAAAAAAAAAAAAAAAAGCCAATGTAAAGGGACTTGTCCATGTCACAGCTATTTTGATATAATGTATGTTGGTTATCCATATAATAACATAATTTATCATGAAATCCCCAAATAATGATAAATCAGTCAAAGCAATAAGAATAATCTCTATTGCATTCATTTTCAAACTTAGACTGACTTTTTAGCTTTTACTTGGGAAACATTAAAACTACAGATGCCTAGGTCAAGCCCAGGGATTTTGATCTAACTGGTGTGAGTTAGAGTCTGTCTATGGGGATCATTTTGAAGTTTCTGAAGTAATTCTTACGTGTAACCAAGGTTGAGGACCATGACTCTAGTATGTTCAGTCATCTGCACCAAATGAATGGAATGCAACCTTCCTGATGTGTTAAAATCACTTCAGTTCAGTTCAGTTCAGTTCATTTCAGTCAGTCGTGTCTGCCTCTTTGCGACCCCATGAATCACAGCACACCAGGCTTCTCTGTCCATCACCAACTCCTGGAGCCCACCCAAACCCACGTCCATTGAGTTGGTGATGCCATCCAACCATCTCATCCTCTGTCGTCCCCTTCTCCTCCTGCCCTCAATCTTTCCCAGCATCAGGGTCTTTTCAAATGAGTCAGCTCTTCACATCAGGTGGCCAAAATATTGGAGTTTCAGCTTCAACATTAGTCCTTTCATTGAACATCCAGGGTTGATCTCCTTTAGGATGGACTGGTTGGATCACCTTGCAGTCCAAGGGACTCTCAAGAGTCTTCTCCAACACCACAGTCCAAAACCATCAATTCTTTGGCACTCAGCTTTCTTTATAGTCCAACTCTAACATCCATACATGACCACTGGAAAAACCATAGCCTTGGCTAGATGGAACTTTGTGGACAAAGTAATGTGTGCTTTTTAACATGCTGTCTAGATTGGTCATAACTTTCCTGCCAAGGAGTAAGCGTTTTTTAATTTCATGGCTGAAATCACCATCTGCACTGATTTTGGAGCCCAGGAAAATAGTCAGCCACTGTTTCCACTGTTTCCCCATCCATTTGCCATGAAGTGATGGGACCGGATGCAATGATCTTAGTTTTCTGAATGTTGAGCTTTAAGCCAAATTTTTCACTCTCCTCTTTTACTTTCATCAAGAGGCTCTTTAGCTTTTCTCCAGTTTCTGCCATAAGGGTTAGAAACAATCAGATTTTAATCAAATTAAAGTCTGAGTTTTGGAAGTATTCAAAATTATTAATTTATTAAAAAGACATGTAATAGTTACCAAAATGCACCAAGCTCCATAGTTAACAATAAGGAAATAAATGCAAGATTGCTCCTTGTTCAACAAATACAAGTATTTCCAAAGTAGTTTATGGTTTAAAAAGGATTTATAATTGATGGATTGAATATTATTAAAAGATGAACTCTGCCTCTTGCACAAGGACTATTCCCATAGAATTATTTGAAAAATGGGGAAGACATTTTGAGACACACCATCTTATGATTACAAATCAGATTATAAATCAGAAAGGCAGAATGAAAGTACAGAGAGCTCTCAGTGGGAATTAGATAGATCTGACTTTGCCACTAGTTTGTTCTGCAACTTCAGGTAAGTTATTTGATTTTAGATGTATATATCAGAGAAACAATGTTTTCTCCAACTATCACAAAATCTTGTTTTGGATGTTGAGTCAATTCAATCAAATAAAATAACTGATATCTAAATGCTTTGCAATAGATCAAGATTTACAAAAGTATTTTCATGATTAATGTGAAATGGTAATAAATCAGACCAAAGTCATGAGTTTGCTATTGAGAAAAATCCATCAAACTGATAAAATATGTGTGCTCTTTATCATGACACCCTCTCATTTCAACATACTTCCATAACTTGCTACATGTACTAAGATTAACATATGTTTAATATCAATTATATAGTATATTTAAATGACTTCAGGGTGGTATGATGAAAATTTAATATTATCATAATCAATTACTTTTAATTGATTATGTAGATTATTATTAAATTGTTATGTGAAATGTTTTGTGTCAAGAACTAGCAATATATAGTTAAAGCACACTTTCTGTCCTTTAAGAATCATAGTTTAGTTTGTTGATATACACACACACATTTATCTATTTACCATCTATCTATCTAATACCATTTATCTATTTACCATCTATCTATCTAATTTTACACTAATACAATAGTGTAAAATTCAGTAGGTGATATGAATTAAAGGGCTAAGGAACCAGAGGAGGTAAAACACACACTTTTGGAAGCAGATTTCACAGATAAAATGACATTCAAATTGTTCTCAATAATGAGTGGGAGTTTGCCGGACAGGACAAAGAACCTCCTAAATAGGAAAAACAGCAAGTGAAAACACAAGGAATAGTAAAAATGTACAGTGTGTCTGTAATGTCACAATCCTCCTCTTGAAAGTTTCTTTGATATGGTCAATCTAATATAAACTGTGTGGATTTTTTCCAAGCATCTTTCAAATGGATTGCTGCTTTTGTGTCTTTATGGATGGTCTATTCTCAAGAAATTAATTGTGCAAATATTGATATCAATTTTACATTTTAGCCAGATACCTTTCTAACTACTGACTAAATATTCCAGTATACTTTGTAGGTCAACTCGTGGTAACAGCTATCTAATTTGACCTTGAGCTCAACTCTACATGTTTAGGAAACATATTTGTGCACTCACATGGAATGATTTGGGAGTCTGAATGACAGACTCTGAATGTAATGCATTTTAAAATGATACTTTATTAACATTAACATACAGGAGGCAGTATGTTAGTTTACTGATTTTTTTAAGGTATAATCGTAACTTTTCTACATATGTAAGCTGGTACATATATAATTCACATGGTCACTCCAATCTAGCAGCAAATATGTTTTTGCCTTGAATGGAGATTCCTCTTCAAAGAAGAGGCAGCAGTATTTTCATCAACATATTGTCCCTTAGATTTCTATGAGATGGTATTTCTGTACCTGACAGACTGTGTGTATAATATATTTAGAAAGAGACAAGGTAGAATTAAGATAAAAATGTAAAAAAAATCCAAAAAACTACGACCATTTAGAAGTATAAATATAAACAGAACTTATTGACAAGAAAACTATGAAATACTGTTGGGAAATGTCTTCTTTCATATTAATATGGAATGAAGAGATTAATCCAAATTTTTAATTGGGTTTTTACAGTTCTAAAATAGGTAGATGTGGCAATTAGAGAAATTATATCTGTTCATTAGAAAAAGTTCTATACATCTGTGTCTCTTTTGCTGTCTCGCATACAGGGTTATCGTTACCATCTTTCTAAATTCCATAAATATGTGTTAGTATACTGTATTGGTGTTTTTCTTTCTGGCTGACTTCACTCTGTATAATAGGCTCCAGTATAATGTAAAGTAATTAACCTTCAATTAAAATAAATAAATTTATAAGGGAGGTGGGAAGGGGGTTCAGGATTGGGAACACATGTACACATGTGGCGGATTCATGTTGATGTATGGCAAAACCAATACAATATTGTAAAGTATTTAGCCTCCAATTAAAATAAACAAATTGAAATTGAAAAATAAAATAAATAAATGTATATTAAAAAAAAAGAAAAGTTACCTACAGAGACATTAAGTTACAGTTGCTTTATTTCTTTACTTTACTTGCTTTAATTTATGAAATACTTGTACTTGTCTAGAAAGTTTTATAATAAAGATTAACATTTCCTGGCTGTAATCTCTACATGCCCAGTCTCAATTTCCAGTTATACCTTTCTCAACTTTTTTTTTCACTTTTCCTATTAGGTTCCTTCAGTTTCCCAGCTATTTTGCTAATGCTGTTATTTTCTTATTTACACAATCTAGAAATAATATAAAGGTTTTAATATGAGAATGAACTCATCTTCATAGCTCTTTTATCCTGTTTCTCATTTACGTTCACCAGTCCCTAGCAGTACATCTTTTGAACTTTTCCTTTCCTTTATTGTTTATCACTATAACATCATTATATGATACACCAATGGGATTCTAGAACCAGTGCCTTGTGCACTGGTGGATGAAGCTGTGGTCAACTGCTCTGTAGCTCTGACAGAACTCCCTTCTACTATGTTTCTGTATTTGACTCTGCTGTTGTTCTGACTACCAAGATTCCCTCTATGCCCACATTCCAAATTAATTCCTTATTCCAGAAATTCCAGTACGAGCTACCTACTACTATTTCTATATTTTTTCTTTGCTGAATTATCCATGATGATTTGCATTTAGTGTATCATCTATTGCTGTGTTACCTTACTTTTAAGATGTAAATAACAATTGGTATCTTTTCTCTAAAAAATATTTTAAAATTAGCTTTCTTTCATTTGTCTTTAATTTCTAGCTGACTTAATAGACCTTATTCTACAGAGAGGCTCAGTCTTGTCCTTTCAAAAAATGAAAAGAGAGAAAATTATCAATTGCTCAGCTCCTGTAATAGCTCAGTTGGGATATAATAATATGAGCCCAAGTGAGAGAGTATTGAATAAAGAAGCAAATGACAGAACTTTGAGGATGAGGAAAAAAGGGAAAAGGCAAAGGAAGAGAAAAAGGTCAGCCATAAAGAATGAAAATAAACTAGGGGAAGATGGTTCATGAAAGCCAAGAATTCAGATCATTATAAGAACAAAGAAGAGGTCATAAGTGATAATGTCCAGAATTTTTAAAGAATATAGATCCTGAAAGAAATTTTAGCCTTCAGTGACAAACACATCCTTGCTGCCATCAAGAAAGGAGTTTAAAAAAGAAATGTGGTAGCAGAAGACAGATTGCAAATACTGTGAGGCATATATTGTATAAAGGTAGTGTAGGGAATAATCTTGCTACTATAAAAATAATAAATGTGACAGTGTGATGTGGAGTGAGGCAGAGTTATAGCTAAGCCCAATTTTACCATTTACTTGTGACATTGGGCACATCAATTAACCCTTAACCCTCTAGACCTTAATTAACTCATCAGTAAAACTTGAAATATTATATCAGCTACAGTGAATACCTAATGCTTTCAATAAATACTTATCGTTCTCCTTAAACAGAGTGACTAAAAGGAACTTCCGACCTTTTTCTTTTCTTTTAATAGGAGAAACTGGAGCATTTTATAGCCAGATTTGGGGGGCAAAAATCTGTGAGAGAACAGAGTGAAGAGGAAAAAAAAAAAAAAATAGAAGAGAAAAAGGAGTGTGGTAATTGATGGGGTAAGGTAGGAGTAAAATTTTAGAAGCAATCAAAACTAAGCCAATAGCTCTCTAAATAGAATAGAGATGTTTTTTCGTGATGCAGGAAAGATGAACAATCTATTGATAAAGATAAAAATTTATAAAAGTAAGCTTAAGGAGTCTCATATTAAATGGCTTCTGTCTCAGTTTAAAAAATAATGCCAATTATATGTATGAAAATGGATTAATAGAATTACTGAAAATGTAATAAATGGTGTAGGGAATGAAAAAAAAATGGAATAATGGTGAGGCAGAATCATTACAAAGAAAATGGTAAAATGTAGTAGTAGAATCAATGATCTTTCAAATAATGTTAAAGTATCTTTCAGTGTAGATTCATCTATCTCATGGCACAATATTGTAGCAACAGAATAAACTGGAAGCTGCAATACATTTTTAGTGGTTCTAGCACACATTTGGATATTGATTTGTTGACTAAACTCTCAGTTTCAACCTTTATTTTAAAATTTAATTTTGTTTTGTTTAAGGTTAATTTTACAACATTCTGAAGGAGGATCTGAAAATGGAGGTTTATATCAAAGTTTCTTAGACAGTAAAAATAAGTATTTTTCAAGATATACTTATCAATAAAATAAATAGAATTAGGAGTGTGAAATCAAGGGTTATTTTCATTGCTTCATTTCCAGTTATAATATGCATTTTCAACTGGTAAGTTTCTGGAGAATCTGGATATGGAAAGAGAAATTTCAGTTTGCCTAATTATCACATTAAATAACATAAGCTATACTGATTTGCTATACACTTGTCTCTCTCAGATAGTGTTGATAATCAACTTGATTACAAATGGAAAGAACAAGGGAACATTCTGAACTTAGTATCATGAGAACTTAATAAAAAAAATGAAGAATGGGTTAATTGGGTTCAAAATCAGTTCTTATCCCTTTCTCTGCTTGTCTCTTCTTCATTTTCATCTCTTATCTTTATTTTTTCAGCTGAATGCATTTCTTCATACTATTCATTTTTTTAAGTTATTGAAGAGGATAGTTCCTGATTGGAAAAGTGCTAGTGATTAATGAAAATTAAGACCAATAGAACATTCAGTAAAGACAAAAAAATCATATGTTTGTTCTTACTGTACTTTTAAATTATTTTTCATGTTTTCAAATCTATTTTTCTTGTTCCTTAGTCACTGACTTGCAATAAAAGTTAATAAAAATTTCCTTAGTTATTGTTATTAAATCACTTAGAGGTAAAAACATATGTTCATCTATTTAGCATTGGAATGCTTACTTTATAGCATTTCCTCAACTAGGTGTATAAATAGAAGAAAACAGGTGGTAGAATATTTAGTTCTACTTCATACTCTATCTTCTGATTTTTTGAAACTGAATCATGGAATAATTCTGCTTGATTAGAGGGAAGATAAAAGGCAGATGAATATACCCTTTATTACGCTGGTATCTTTTAAGTTAGCAGTCTTGAAGAAGACATTCATTATCTATTGCTCTATCTAGCATGTTTCTTCTTTATAGCTGTTCTTCAAATAGGACCATGGCGAATCTGGTAGATTCTACAACATTCTAGAAAAGATTTTGAAAGCATACATCTTTAGTTATTTAGAATATGTAATTTCATAAAAAAAATAAGACTCTAGAATCAAGTTTGTAAAGAAAATCTGAGGAAGAAGGGAATTAGGTTGGCATTCAAGGTGAAGGTGGGTTAGTTTTGCCTCAGCTCATCTTTAACAGAAACATTGGAGTCAGTGATATTATCAGTGTTTTCCATCATTTCATACATCTTTTCATTTTGATTATGTCACCAGTAATGATTCTCTTTAAATAAATGAAGATTTAATAGTCCAAAATGCTGTATGTTTTAATTACCTTTTATTTGCTTATAAATGACATTGGTTAGTATATCATATTTGTTATTAGAGCAGTATATTTTTCTTCTTTTGTTGATTTCTTACTCACTTTGTCTGGTGTTGCTTCTACTTTAGCTTTTGTCTTATTCAGGTGTATGAGCACTTTTATAGACATTAAATCTGTCAACCCTTCATCTACTCTTTTTCCTTGCAATGATTTCCCAAGTGGGTATATTCTAATGATATAAATGTCAAAGGTATAGACATTATCAAAACTTTTATTCTGAACTTTTGAATTATTTTGCCAAAATATTCCCTAGGGTATAGAAATTTAAAAAATATTTATATATGGTAGCAATTTATATATTATTATAAAACATTATATAACATATTACATGTTTATAATTATATTACAGTAATAAATTTATATATAGTAACACATTTATACATAGTAAGGAAGTCTTCATATTTACAAACTATATCAAATTTTGGAAAAATAATTTTGTTTTCTGAATTACTTTTCCCTGATAGCTCAGTTGGTAAATAATCTGCCTGCAATGCAGGAGACCCTGGTTTGATTCCTAGGTCAGGAAGATCTGCTAGAAAAGGGATGGGCTACCCACTCCATCATTCTTGGGCTTCCCTTGTGGCTCAGCTGGTGAAAAATCCGCTTGCAATACAGGAGACAAGGGTCTGATCCCTGGGTTGGGAAGATCCCCTGGAGAAGGGAAAGGCTATCCACTCCAGAGTCAGAAATGACTAAGTGGCTTTCTCTTTCACTGCATTACTTGTATTTTTCATTTTTCAAGACATGATTGTGTCATCTTGTTAATGTTTGTTGCTCTGAACAGAGCTGTTCTTACTCCGACCTAATAATCCCAGGGAGAAATAAATCCTGAAGGTTTTATAAGCCACTGAGAGTCCTGAAATTTCCTCTGAGTCTATACTTCTTACATTAAGATTTGTAGCCTTAGTGCAGGAGCTGAAGAAGTGGTATGCAAGAGAAACAGACTGCAGTGAATGGGAATGCCAAAAGGATATCTGGGATCCAGTATCTAACATCTTAATTTTTCACTTTAAATAAATTAGCATAATCCTCTCTCCAAATTCTGTCCGAACACAATGGTTGGGCAAAAATGTAAGTATTATACTTCTCCTTCCAATTTTCTCTTCTCCTTTATATCTAACTAATGTATTTATTTTTTCTTGGCTTAATTTTTATTTCTACATGAAGATGATTATATACTATCAAATAATATATTTACATCACTCCCCCATCAATAACCTCACTTACAGCTTGTCCTCCAGCTGCTGGGGGCTGCTTCTCTCCATTAAGGCCTCACTTTTTTAGAATTTTTAATAACATTAGTATTAAGAATGTTATCATGTTTAAACTACTGCACAATTGCACTCATCTCACATGCTAGCAAAATGATGCTCAAAATTCCCCAAGCTAGGCTTCAACAAAATGTGAACTGGAACTTCCAGATGTTCAAGCTGGGTTTAGAAAAGGCAGAGGAACCAGAGATCAAATTGCCAACATACATTGTATCATCGAAAAAGCAACAGAGTTCCAGAAAAACATCTATTTCTCTTTTATTGACTGAGCCAAAGTCTTTGACTGTGTGAATCACAGCAAACTGGAGCATTCTTAAAGAGATAGGAATATTAAACCACCTTACCTGCCTCCTGAGAAAGCTATATGCAGGTCTAGAAGTAACAGTTAGAACCGGACATGGGACAATGAACTGGTTCCAAATTCGGAAAGGAGTACGTCAAGGCTGTATATTGTCACCCTGCTTATTTAACCTATATGCAGAGTACATCATGTGACATGACATGCTGGATGTAGCTCAAGCTGGAACCAAGATTGCCAAGAGAAACATCAATAACATCAGATATATAGATGATACCACCTTTATGGCAGAAAGTGAAGAGGAACTTGAAAGCCTCTTGATGAAAGTGAAAGAGGAAAGTGAAAAAGTTGGCTTGATACTCAACATTTAAAAAAACTAAGACCATGCCATCAGGTCCTATCACTTCATGGCAAATAGATGGGGAAACAACAGAAACAGTGACAGATTTTATTTTCTTTGACTCCAAAATCACTGCAGATGGTGACTGCAGCCATGAAATTAATATTCTTGCTCCTTGGAAGAAAAGCTATGACAAATCTAGACAGCTTATTAAACCATAGATGCTTGACTTTGCCAACAAAGGTCCATCTAGTCAAAGCTATGGCTTTTCTAGTAGTCATGTTTAGATGTGAGAGTTGGACCATAAAGAAAGCTGAGCACCGAAGAATTGATGCTTTTGAACTGTCGTGTTGGAGAAGAATCTTGAGAGTCCCTTGGAATGTGTGGAGATCAAGCCAGTCAGTCCTAAAGGAAATCAGTCCTGAATATTCATTGGAAGGATTGATTCTGAAGTTGAAATTCCAATAATTTGGCCACCTAATGCAAGGAACTGACTCATTAGAAAAGACCCCGATGCTGGGAAAGATTGAAGGCAGGAGGAGAAGGGGATGGCAGAGGACAAGACGGTTGTATGGCATCACCGACTCGATGGACATGAGTTTGAGCGAGCTCCAGGGCTTGGTGATGATTATGGAAGCCTGGCGTGCCACAATCCATGGGGTCTCAAAGTGTCAGACACGACTGAGTGACTGAACTGAACTAAACTATTAAGAACGCACTTCTACATAAACGCCCTGTTAAATTACATATCCTGATAATGAGACAAGTTAAGTCTGCTGTAGCTGCCTTTAGTTATTTTAATATGCATTAATGGATTTTAAAGAACCAAAAAACAAAAACAAAAGCAAAAACGTTGGCTCTATATGGCTCTTGGATAAAAATGGGAGTGGAAAAAGCCATTCAAATTATATTTTAGTGTCAGAGAGCAAAAGAAAGGTGATTACTACATTAAAAGGCAATAAAATATGTACATGTCCAGGTGAAATTACATTGAATGACTCATGTAATACATTAAAAATATAAATGTACAGAGTTAATTTATTTTCTAATTAAGCATCTATGTTTGCTTTAAATTCTAGGGCCTCTAGTGTCATATCTACCTCTAAGCTGTCAGATCATCCATAAATGAATACAAATTACAACTGCAACCATTATCTTATATCTTAGGTCTCTGAGACATTTGTAATATTTAAATATGTCTATAATAATTAAAAGCACTTGTCACTGAATAGGAGATAAAACATGGTGTAAAGTTCCATATAGCTCCTTTAAATGTGTAAAATAAAATCTGCTTCATTTTCTGGTTGAGGTCATTCACTCAATCAGGCAATGGTTAGACCCAGTATCTGGGTAAGGAAATGAACACAAACAAGGAAATGTGCATGTTTATTTATGGTAACTAAAAATATCAAAGTCACCTGGAATGTTTTGCAGCTGTGACCTTTATGGCAGTTTCTTTTTCTGAAACCAGGAGTAAAGTACTAACCAGTAACTCATAATCATACACATTCCAAGAGATAGAGCTGTTTATTTCTCATTCTGTCAGGTTAGATTTCTTGGCAACTCAGAGTCTAAATGTGCCTTGAAGCAGTAAAACAATTGAAACTTCTAACCTATGAGTGAACTCCCCAAGGCAATGGGAAAAAATATGGTAGACAATGTGGTGGGGGCAGAAGGAAAACACAGACTACTGAACTACAGTAATTCACTATTCAGCAGTGATGCACAGCACATAGAAAAATTTTAAGCACACTTTTAAGGCCAGGCAATGCTATAGTTCAGCACACTGAAACTGTTCATGCTAAGAAAACACAATAACATTTCTTCCTGTGCCCAAGTTCTTTAGTCTCCCCAAAGTAATTATAACCACTGTTTCCCGGATAAGAGAAATTTCAAGGGAGCATATCCACACAGTTCTCAGCAAATCTCTGCTTACGTTCCGTTTACATCTTGTATAATATAATGTTTCTTGAGGCCCAAATCTGGGCTAAGAAAATGTAATCCTCAAAAAATCTTACAATGTGGAGTGCATTAGTTTCCTATTGTTGCTAACAAATTACCATCAATATTGTGGCTTATAAATTTACGGTCTTACATCAATGGAGATCACAAGTATGAAATGGGTCTTACTGGCTCAAATCAAGGTGTTGGCAGGGCTGCCATCCTGGAGACTCTAGGGAAGCATTAATTTCTTGACTTTTACAGCCTTGAGAGGCCACCTACATTCTTTGGCTCAGGGTCCTTTTCTGTCTTCAAAGCTCACAAAAATGTGTCAGATCACTGCAACCTCTAATTCTGTTGTTTCATCTCCTTCTCTGACTCTGCTTCTCTTGTCCCCTTTATAACTAATAAGGACACTACATTGTGCCCAACAGATAATCCATGACAATCTCCCCATTTCAAAATTGTTAGTAACCATGTCTTCTAAGTCCATTTGCCATGTAAGGCAAAAACCTTATAAATTCTCAGGATTGAAAAGTGAACATTGTTGATGGCCCATTATTTCACCTTTTATAGGGTACCCCCATTCTTATATAGGAAATATTCCAAAAGAGTTGAAGTGACTTGCCACTCAGTCCTTAATTCTTAAAGCCAGAAGACTGCATGACCATATCATTTTTGTACTTTCTATTGCAGTGCTTCATGCATGAGGTGCTTTTGTCCAATCCTCTGGCAACCATTAGAAGTTCTAGTTTGCCCAAAAGTTTAAAATAAAAGGAACAATCAAGAAAATTTGGAGTCCAGCTTTAAGGCTCTATGTGACCACCCATATTTCCTGTGAATTTTGCTGACCACAGCTATATTAAAGAGTTTTCGGATATCTGATAAAACTATATTGACACTCAAAAAAGATGACTCTCTCACTATGGAATATGTTTGTCATGAGCAAGAGAAAAAAGATTCAATAATTTTTGAGTTAAGTTTTGGCTTTAATCTGTTGGAACAGGTAATTTTCCCCTACAGATAAATAATAGAAATAAAATGTGGAGGATATTAGATTGCACAAATACAAATTAATAATTATATCTCTCATTTCTTGACTTCGAGATAAGGCTAACATTAACACTGAATTCATAATTTCTTCTAATTTTTCCAAATTAGAGCATCATAAAATTCTGCTGTTTATGTCAAGAACATAAAATATAATTATAGTACCACATAATACTCATCTTGAACTATAAGAATTACCAAGAGTAAAATATGATCAGGAAAAGGAAAGATCTATTTCTCCTATCTAAATCATAGGTTTCCACGATACTTAATAAATTTTCAAAAATATGATGAATTCTAAACTTGACCTCCCATTTATTGAGACTATTAAAGTACTATGACAAAATGTAAGGGCACTTTACTTTCCATGTAACTACATGCTGTACATGTCCTTTGTTGAAGCTATTACTAGGGATGAATGACTAAAGAAATAAAAGAAGTATTTAGGACAATCTTTTTCTTTATACACAAACACATATTTTTAAAACTTTTACAAGGCCTAAAGGTGATTTTTAAAGAGTGAATTGTAGCTTTTATATATCATTTTGTACACGGTCTTTATTATAATGGGACTAGAAGCAACATTTTCCAAATTCAAGGGGAATATGACACTTAGGGTGGTTAAAATGAATAATATGATCACATTAAGTAATATGATGACTAGAGTTTTAAGGATGATGATGTTTTAAAGCACAGTCAAAGAATCTAATTAAAAAAGTTCTCCCTGTACCTAATCAATAGAGACTGCTCTGGTTTCATTTATCCTTAGCTGTAACTTATGCTGAAGGATCATTTCAGAAAGAAAAAAAAATGGCTTGGTACAAGAATTCTGATCTTATATTAGGATTACAACATTAATTACACAGATAATTATAAGGTACATATTTTCCTCATATAAAATGATTGTATGTATTGGACTCCTATTTCGTCCAGAATGTGGTCTTGAGAATGAACTATTTAAGAATGTGGGCAGTCCACCCAAAAGATTTAGAAATTGATGAGAAACAGTAAATCAGAACATGAAGAAAATAAACAGGATTGGATGTTTTACTTCTGTCTCATAACTCTAAAATGTCTCTTTTTCCAACAGCAGTGTCCAATTTTCAACAACTAGATAGCATATTGAAAACCAGAGACATTACTTTGCCAGCAAAGGTCCATCTAGTCAAGGCTATGGTTTTTCCAGTGGTCATGTGTGGATGTGAGAGTTGGACTGTAAAGAAAGCTGAATGCCGAAGAATTGATGCTGTTGAACTGTGGTGTTGGAGAAGACTCTTGAGAGTCCCTTGGACTGCAAGGAGATCCAACCAGTCCATTCTAAAGGAGATCAGCCCTGGGTGTTCTTTGGAAGGAATGATGCTAAAGCTGAAACTCCAGTACTTTGGCCACCTCATGGAAAGAGTTGACTCATTGGAAAAGACTCTGATGCTGGGAGGGGTTGGAGGCAGGAGGAAGAGGGGACGACAGAGGATGAGATGGCTGGATGGCATCACTGACTCGATGGATGTGAGTTTGAGTGAACTCCAGGAGATGATGATGGACAGGGAGGCCTGGCGTGCTGTGATTCATGGGGTCACAAAGAATCAGACACTACTGAGTGACTGAACTGAACTGAACTGAACTGATATTCGTTATGCCTATCTGGAAATAATATTTATAATAATAGTAAAAATCTTTTCTCATGATAGAACTATCAAACATAAAGCCCAAATTATTATCATGTTTGTTTTCTTCCTTTATAATCTTTGTGAATGCCTATTGCACACATAAAAGTAATCTAAGAAATTAAACTGTAAACCTCCTTCTTATACCAAAGTATTATACACAGGTGCAAAGGGTCAGACACACTTAGCAATGGAGCACACATGCATTATACACACCCTAGTCCCCATCACCTGTCTCACCTCATCCCCTAGCGTTTGTCACATGCTCCACCATCCAGTCATATCAGCTTGTTTTCTCACACTCAACAACAGCTAAACAGCACACTCAGTGCCTTTACATTTCTTGTTTTCTCTGTCTGAAATGTTCTGTTCATATGGATATATGGATATCTTGTTGACATCTTAATTAAAGTAAAACCTTTTCAGAGAGATTTTCCCTGGCCTCACTATCTAAAATAGTCTCATTTCACTTCAGACTATCACTCTCTGTTACTCTGTTTGGATTTCTTTATACCACCAGGTCTGGTTACATAACTTGCAGGGTCCATTGAAAAAATAAAAATACCAGACTCCTTGTTCAAAAACTACTAAGAATTTTAAGACAGTGAGAGCAGAGCATTAAAGAAAATGCATAGTCTTTCTAGATACAGGTTCCTATATGTCTGCTCAGACTGTAAGCCCATGAAGCCAGACCTCCATAGTAGTTATTACCACTTGAAATTAACCTCTTAATCACACTTGTTTAATCTGACTCACCTGTTAGAATGTGTAGAGCTCAGATCACAATTGTCATTGTGACTATTATATTTCACATGTTTTGAACATCCTCCAACACCAAAATTATTTTCTTTTCAATAAACAAATGCAGACAGGCATAGAGAGAGGAATTCTATCTCATTTAACCCTTTTTGTTCCATGGACAGATTAGATGGGGTCCACCCACATTAGGGAGGGTGATTTGCTTTTTTCATTCTACCAATGCAAATGTTAATCTCATCCAGAAACACTCTAATTGACACACCTAGAATAGTGTTCAACTAAACATCTGAGCACCCTGTGGCCCAGTCAGCTGACACATAAAATTAACCATTGCAAACTTGTTGTTGTTCCATCACTAAGTTTTGTCTGACTCTTTGCAACACCATGGAGTGCAGTACACCAGGATTCCCTGTCCTTTGCTATCTCCCAGAATTTGCTTGAGGTCCATTGAGTCAGTGATGTTATCTAGCCATCTCATCCTCTGCTACACTCTTCTCCTTTGGCTTTCAATTTTTCCCAGCATTAGGGTCTTTTCCAAAGAGCTGTCTCTTCACTCAGTTGGCCAAAGTATTGGAGCTTCACTAGTCAACCATACATATCTCCTTAAACTCCCACTTAAGCTCCAAATAAAGATAACAACAAGAAGGGTGGTAGCCAGGTTGTAGCCTTGGTAAATTGAAGTCAGTGATGCTAAACCCATGTGTAATCTCCATCCTTGCTATCATAGTCACTTTGTTCATGAGTCCTTTGGATGTAATAGAAGTGGCTGGGGAAAGAAATTGACTTGTACCCACAGAATGGGTGATGTTATTTACTTGATTATTAAAGTCTTACTCTGCTGAGGTTACTCTCCAGTGACCATTCACATGGAACACAAATATCTTTACATTATCTGACTGCTCAGAAGGGAATATTCACATACCTCTTTCCCAATTTTTCTTGTCATCTATTTTCCAGTCTTGAAAGAGGCTTTCATCATAACTTGACCCTGATCTTGGATTTCCAGTCATCAGAACCATGAAAACTAAATGTTTATTGTTTATAAGCCACCCAGTCTGTGGCATTTTGCTACAGCAGCCCAAAGTCAACCAAGAATTCTATAACCAGTTAAACTGCATTTCAAAATGAAGGAAACTTTGTAGTGGTTTAGTCGCTAAATCATGTTCTGACTCTTGGGACCACATAGACTGTAGCCTTCCAGGCTCTTCTGTCCATAGAATTTTCCAGACAAGAATATTGGAATGGGTTGCCATTTCCTTCCCCAGAGGATCTCCCTGACTGCAGAATTGAGCATATCTCCTGTATTGCAGGCAGATTCGTTACTGACTGAGCTATGAGGAAATCACGTTCACTGATTAAAAAAAAAAAAAAAAAGCATTAGGTATTAGAACTGTTATCACCCAGTATCTAGAGGAAACTGGTTCCAGGAGCCTCCATGCATACCAAAATCTGCAGATGCTTGAGTCATATAAAGTGATGGAGTACAGCAAATGGACTTGCCAGGTAGCTCAGTGGTAAAGAATCTGCTTGCCAATACAGTAGACACAAGAGGCACAGGTTAGATCCTTGGGTCAGAAAGATCCCCTGGAGGAGGAAATGGCAACCCACTCCAGTATTCTTTCCTGGAAAATTCAAAGCACAGATGATCTGGTGGACTGCAGTCCATGGGGTCAAAATGAGTCAGACACAACTGAATGACTGAGTGCACACATGTGTGCACGTGCACATGCACACACACACACACACACACACACACAGAGTAAAATGAATACATTTGGACCTTTATACCTGTGGGTTTTGCATTCTAAGATTCAACAAATTGGGGTTTAAGTTTCAATTCACAATTGGCTGAATAATTGATTGATTAAATCCTTGGGTGCAAAACCCAAAGATATGAGGTAGTATGTGTCAAATAGGGAGCAGAGAGGTAGTAGCATTGTTTCTTAGAAGTCTGATAACTGTCTTATTTAAATCAATTAATTTAAACTTCATTCATGCCTTAATAGACAGGCTTTAAAATTCAAAGATAATACTGACTTATAAAACTATACAAAAAGATTTTGAATATACAAGCAAAGTTGTGCTTCTTTAAACCATCCCAAAGAAAAAGAAATGTAAGACGGTAAAATGATTGTCTGAGGAGGCCTTACAAATAGCTGAGAAAAGAAGAGAAGTGGAAGCAAAGTAGAAAGGCAAAGATATACACAACTGAATGCAAAGTTCCAAAGAATAGCAAGGAGAGATAAGAAAGCCTGATTAAGTTACCAATGCAAAGAAATAGAGGAAAACAATAGAATAGGAAAGAATAGATAGTGGAAACAATGAAAACAGTGATAGACTTTATGTTCTTGGGCTCCAAAATCACTGCAGATGTTGACTGCAGCCATGAAATTAAAAGACACTTGCTCCTTGGAAGGAAAGCTATGATCAACCTAGGCAGCATATTAAAAAGCAGAGATACTACTTTGGCAACAAAATCTATCTAGTCAAAGCTATGGTTCTTCAAGTAGTTGGGTAAGCTCCAGGAGGAGAAGGGGATGACAGAGGATGAGATGGTTGGATAGCATCACCAACTTGAAGGACATGAGTTTGATTAAGCTCTGGGAGTTGGTGATAGACAGGGAAGCCTGGCATGCTGCAGTCCATCAGGTCACAAAGAGTCAGACATGACTGAGCAATTGAGAACTGAGAGATCTCTTAAAGAAAATTTGAAATAACCAAGGGAACATTTCAAGCAAAGATGAGCTCAATAAAGGACAGAAGTAGTGTGGACCTACCAGAAGCAGAAGATACTAAGAAGAGGTGGCAATAATACAAAGAATTACTGTACAAAAAAGATCTTAATGACCTCGATAACCATGATGTTGTGGTCACTCACCTAGAGCCAGATATCTTGGACTGTGAAGTCAAGTGGGCCTTAGGAAGCATTGCTGTGAACAAAGCTAGTGGAACTAATGGAATTCCAACTGAGCTATTTCAAATCCTAAAATATGATGCTGTGAAAGTGCTGCACTAAATGTGCCAGCAAATTGGA
Organism: Budorcas taxicolor; assembly: GCF_023091745.1. Taxonomy (NCBI): domain Eukaryota; kingdom Metazoa; phylum Chordata; class Mammalia; order Artiodactyla; family Bovidae; genus Budorcas; species Budorcas taxicolor. Next base: position 113,589,510 of record NC_068910.1, on the reverse strand, counting down.
AAACTCTGCAGTGGCCACAGGACTGGAAAAGGTCAGTTTTCATTCCAATCCCAAAAAAGGCAACTCCAAAGAATGTTCAGACTATCATACATTGAGCTAATGTCACATGCTAGCAAGGAAATGCTCAAAATCCTTAGAGCTAGGCTTCATCAGTACATGAATTGAGAACTTTCACATGTACAAGCTGGATTTAGAAAAAACAGAGGAACCAGAGATCAAATTGCCAACATATGCTGGTAGAAAAAGTAAGAGAATTTCAGAAGAAGATATACTTCTGCTTCATTGACTATGTGAAATCCTTTGACTGTGTGGATTACAACAAACTGTGGAAAGTTCTGAAAGAGATGGGAAGGCCAGACCATCTTACTTATCTACTGAGAAACCTATATGGAGATCAAGAAACAACAGTTAGATCTGGACATGGAGCAACAGACTGGTTCAAAATTGGTAAAGGAGTACATCAAGCCTATATATTGTCACCCTGCTTATTTAACTTCTATGAAGAGTATATCATGCAAAATACCAAGATGAATGCACAAGTGAAATCAAGATTGCCAGGAAAAATATGAACAACCTCAGATATGCATATGATAACATTCTAATGGCAGAAAGCTAAGAGGAATGAAAGAGCCTCTTGAGGAGGGTGAAAAGGGACAGTAAGAAAGCTGGCTTAAAATGCAACATTCAAAAAACAAAGATCATGGCAACCAGTCCTATCACTTCATGGTAAATAGATAGGGAAGAAATTGAAACAATGACAGGCTTTTTTTCTTGGGCTCCAAAAATCACTGAAGATAGTGACTGCAGCCATAAAATTAAAAGACACTTGCTCCTTGGAATAAAAGCTATGACAAACACAGTGTATTAAAATGCAGAGAGACCACTTTGCCAGGAAAGATTCCTATAGTTAAAGTTATACTTTATCCAATAGTCACCTACGGATGTGAAAGTTGGAGCATGAAAAAGGCCAAGCACTGAAGAGCTGATGTTTTCAAACTGTGATGCCGGAGAAGACTCCTGAGAGTCCCTTGAACAAACCAGTCAATCCAAGGGAAATCAACCTTGAATGTTCATTGGAAGGACTGATACTGTGAAGTTGAGGCTCCAATAATTTGGCCACCTGATGCAAAGAGCCAAGTCACTGGAAAAGACCCTGATGCTGGGAAAGATTGAAGGTGGGAGGAGGATGGAACAACAGAGGATGAGAGGTGGGATGGTATCACTGATTCGATGGACATGAGTTTGAGCAAGCACCGGGAGTTGGTGATGAACATGGAAGCCTGGCATGCTGCAGTCCATGAGATGGCAAAGAGTCAGACACAATAGCAACTGAACAACAATTATACAAGTTGTACAAAAATTATATACATATTAGGTATTAAGTTTTGTATAGCTTTTCATCATCAATGAAAGTAATTAGTACAAAGAGCTAATTTACTGCTTGATAAATTGGTTTGTGCCAAAAAGTAAACCATCTTTATTATTAAGCTCACACAATGTTATTTTTTCTCATAGCAATACATTCTCAATGAACAAGACTGTGTATTTTTCTAAAATCCTAATGGCTGAGAGTAGCTACTCCACGTTCAAGGTCAGGAGGGGCGGCTGTGAGGAGATACCCCTTGTCCAATGTAAGGAGCAGTGGCTGTGCTTTGCTGGATCAGCCCTGAAGAGATACCCCACGTCCAAGGTAAGAGAAACCAAAGTAAGATGGTAGGTGTTGTGAGAGGCATCAGAAGGCAGACACACAAACCATAATCACAAAAAACTAATCAATCTAATCAAACGAACACAGCCTTCTCTAACTCAATGAAACTAAGCCATGCCGTGTGGGGCCACCCAAGATGGGGGGGGGGTGGGTCATGGCGGAGAGGTCTGACAGAATGTGGTCCACTGGAGAAGGGAATGGCAAACCACTTCAGTATTCTTGCTTGAGAACCCCATGAACAGTATGAAAGGCAAAATGATAGGATACTGAAAGAGGAACCCCCCAGGTCGGTAGGTGCCCAATATGCCACTGGAGATCAGTGGAGAAATAACTCCAGAAAGAATGAAAGGATGGAACCAAAGCAAAAACAATACCCAGTTGTGTATGTGACTGGTGATTGAAGCAAGGTCTGATGCTATAAAGAGCAATACTGTATAGGAACCTGGAATGTTAGGTCCATGAATCAAGGCAAATTGGAAGTAGTCAAACAGGAGATGGCAAGAGAGAATGTCGACATTCTAGGAATCAGCGAAGTTAAATGGAATGGAATGGGTAAATTTAACTCAGATGACCATTATATCTACTACTGTGGGCAGAAATCCCTTAGAAGAAATGGAGTAGCTTTCATAGTCAACAAAAGAGTCCAAAATGCAGTGCTTGGATGCAATTTCTAAAACGACAGAATGATCTCTGCTCATTTCCAAGGCAAGCCATTCAATATCACAGAAATCCAAGTTTATGCCCCAACCACTAATGCTGAAGAAGCAGAAGTTGAATGGTTCTATGAAGACCTACAAGACCTTTTAGAACTAACACCCAAAAAAGATGACCTTTTCATTATAGGGGACTGCAATGCAAAAGTAGGAAGTCAAGAAACACCTGAGGTAACAGGCACATTTGGCCTTGGAATACGGAATGAAGCAGGGCAAAGGCTAATAGAGTTCTGCTAAGAGATGCACTGGTCATAGCAAACACCCTCTTCCAACAACACAAGAGAAGACTCTACACATGGACATCACCAGATGGTCAACAGCGAAATCAGATTGATTACATCCTTTGCAGCCAAAGACAAAGAAGCTATAAACAGTCAGCAAAACAAGACTGGGAGCTGACTGTGGCTCAGATCATGAACTCCTTATTGCCAAATTCAGACTTAAACTGAGAAAGTAGGGAAAACCTCTAGACCATTCAGGTATGACTTAAATCAAATCCCTTATGATATACAGTGGAAGTGAGAAATAGATTTAGGGGACTAGATATGATAGATAGAGTGCCTGATGAACTTTGGAATGAGGTTTGTGACATTGTACAGGAGACAGGGATCAAGACCATCCCCATGGAAAAGAAATGCCAAAAAGGAATATGGCTGTCTGGGGAGGCCTTACAAATAGCTGTGTAAAGAAGAGAGGTGAAAAGCAAAGGGAAAAAGGAAAGATATAAGCATCTGAATGCAGAGTTCCAAAGAATAGCAAGAAGAGATAAGAAAGCCTTCCTCAGTGATCAATGCAAAGAAATAGAGGAAAAGAACAGAATGGGAAAGATTAGAGATCTCTTCAAGAAAATTAGAGATACCAAGGGAACATTTAATGCAAACATGGGCTCAATAAAGGACAGAAAGGGTATGGACCTAACAAAAGCAGAAGATATGAAGAAGAGGTGCCAAGAATACACAGAAGAACTCTACAAAAAAGATCTTCACAACCAAGATAATCACGATGGTGTAATCACTCATCTAGAGCCAGACATTCTGGATGTGAAGTCAAGCGGGCCTTAGAAAGCATCACTACGAACAAAGCTAGTGGAGGTAATGGAATTCCAGTTGAGCTATTTCAAATCCTGAAAGATGATGCTGTGAAAGTGCTGAACTCAATATGTCAGCAAATTTGGAAACCTCAGCAGTGGCCACAGGATTGGAAAAGGTCAGTTTTCGTTCCAATCCCAAAGAAAGGAAATGCCAAAGAATGCTCAAACTTTTGCACAATTGCACACATCTCACATGCTAGTAAAGTAAGGCTCAAAATTCTCCAAGCCAGGCTTCAGCAATACATGAACCGTAAACTTCCAGATGTTCAACCTGGTTTTAGAAAAGGCAGAGGAAACAGAGATCAAATTGCCAACATCCATTGGACCATGGATAAAGCAAGAGACTTCCAGAAAAACATCTATTTCTGCTTTATTGACTATGCCAAAGCCTTGACTATGTGGATCACAATAAACTAGAAAATTCAGAAAGAGATGGGAATACCAGACCACCTAACCTGCCTCTTGAGAAACCTATATACAGGTCAGGAAGCAACAGTTAGAACTGGACATGGAACAACAGACTGGTTCCAAATAGGAAAAGGAGTACATCAAGGCTGTGTATTGTCACCCTGCTTATTTAACTTCTATGCAGAGTACATCATGAGAAACGCTGGACTGGAAGAAACACAAGCTGGAATCAAGATTGCTGGGAGAAATATCAATAACCTCAGATATGCAGATGACACCACCCTTATGGCAGAAAGTGAAGAGGAACTAAAAAGCCTCTTGCTGCTAAGTCGCTTCTGTCGTGTCTGACTCTGTGCGACCCCATAGAGAACAGCCCACCAGGCTCCCCCATCCCTGGGATTCTCCAGGCAAGAACACTGGAGTGGGTTGCCATTTCCTTCTCCAAAAAAGCCTCTTGATGAAAGTGAAAGAGGAGAGTGAAAAAGTTGGCTTAAAGCTCAACATTCAGAAAATGAAGATCATGGCATCTGGTCCCATTACTTCATGGGAAATAGATAGGGATACAGTGGAAAGAGTGTCAGACTTTATTTGGGGGGTTCCAAAATCACTGCAGATGGTGACTGCAGTGATGGAACTAAAGACGCTTACTCCTTGGAAGGAAAGTTATGAGCAACATAGATTGCATATTCAAAAGCAGAGACATTACTTTGCCAACAAAAGTCCATCTAGTCAAGGCTATGGTTTTTCCAGTGGTCATGTATGGATGTGAGAGTTGGACTGTGAAGAAAGCTGATCACTGAAGAATTTATGCTGTTGAACTGTGGTGTTGGAGAAGACTCTTGAGAGTCCCTTGGACTACAAGGAGATCCAACCAGTCCATTCTAAAGGAGATCAGCTCTGGGATTTCTTTGGAAGGACTGATGCTAAAGCTGAGACTCCAATACTTTGGCCTCCTTATGCAAAGAGTTGACTCATTGGAAAAGACTCTGTTGCTGGGAGGGATTGGGGGCAGGAGGAGAAGGGGTTGACAGAGGATGAGATGGCTGGATAACATCACCTACTTGATGGACATGAGTGTGGGTGAACTCTGGGTGTTGGTGATAGACAGGGAGGCCTGGTGTGCTCCAATTCATGGCATCACAAAGAGTCGGACACAACTGAGTGACTGAACTGAACTGAATATGATAATAGCCTGTGATCTGTCAGGTGGTCTTTTGACCCCACACTGAATACATTGCATAGAAGTCCATTTATAAAACATAAATTGTATTTTAGTAAATGTTAAAATTTCTCATTAGAAAAACAGCATGAAAAATTAAAGCATATTTATTGATTTTTCTGTGTATTCACTTCTTATTTGAACAATGATAATCTAATAAAATGGACCCAAACTGAATTCTATTTCTTCTAAAATGTTAAAGAAAAAAATTTCATTCAATTCAGTTAAGTGAAATTTAAGGTTAATTTTCCATTTTTAACCTGTGATCAATTTATATGTGAGCCCTCCATAAATTGTAGGTACTCTTGGTTCTGGTCTTTCACATGTTTTATCAATGAAGGTATGAAAGAAAATACTCTCAAACCATTCTGGAACTAGCTTATATGATTTCTTACTAGAATCTGACCATACATTGTTGTTGTTGTTGTTCAGTAACTCAGTCAAATCCAAAGCTTTATAGCACGTTTTTACTGAATCATAACTATAATTCTAGTCCTAAGCTCTCTCTGGGATTTTAAAGAGGAATAATGTATGATGGTCGGCCATAAGAGGCTAGCATCAAACTCTAATTACAGAATTTTACAATAGATAATGTGGATATGGTATTGGAGAAATATGTATAAGAAGCAGTGTGACTTTAATAATTCTATAATTGTGCAGGTGTGACCAGGTGCACACATGAACATATGTAAATTGTTAACAGTAATTATATGTGACACAATTATAAAATTGAATGGTATATTAACATGCTGTTTGTATTACAGATGTGCTGACATTTGATAAGTTCAGTAGAGAAGCTTCCAGAAAATATTAAGAAATGAAGAATGACAAACTGTATTGGAAACAGAATTCAGTATGAAATGTTGGGTGAATTGTGTGAAAAGAAACTGACCTCACAGTAGTGAATAAGGGCTTGTTTGTGGAATAAACACAAAAGTTGTTTTTACATTTTACTAAACAAAAACCTAGCTATTATAAATCTACCCCATTAATTTACCCAATTCTTACCAAATGTCAATACTTTATTAGATGATTATCATTATTTCATCACCAATTTCCACTTTTTAAAAATATGCAATAATATAAAAGAAGCATGTGAAAATTGCTGTCCTACTTCCCCAAATTGGACAAGTGAAATTCTATTTTCTTGAGATTCAGAATTTAGATAAAGAAATTATTTAACAAAGAATTAAGGTCTATGGCTGATATTTTGCATGGGACAGGTGTTGGGGGTTATGCAAACTGAACCACGTGTAAATAGAACCAAAAATATTTGTAGAATAAGAAAAATAAGACATACGGAGGGCTAGCATCAGAAATCAGCAGTTTTTAGAGATCTTTGAACCACAGAGAGAGACTGAGTTTTCAACTTTTTAAGATGTGTTTGTACATTTCTATTCTATTTTGGAAAAGACTCTGATGCTGGGAGGGATTGGGGGCAGCAGGAGAAGGGGACGACAGAGGATGAGATGGCTGGATGGCATCACTGACTTGATGGGTGTGAGCCTGAGTGAACTCCGGGAGTTGGTGATGGACAGGGAGGCCTGGCGTGCTGCGATTCATGGGGTCATAAAGAGTCGGACACGACTGAGCGACTGAACTGAACTGAACTGATTCTATTTCAACTGATACCGTCTGTGAACTGAAATAGAGCTTATCAAAATTACCTTTAATACTAAACTACCAATTGCCTTAATACTTTTAATTTCAAAATATGTTTCAAATGTAAGCCTTCTGTTTCTTTGTATTGCTTGCATTTGGGGCATTTTTACATGTTTCAAACTTTGAAGAAATATATTGTGTTCATTAAGTTTCTATTGTTTTTACACTTTAGAAGTGCAAAGTTATTACTCAGATTCATTTTAATACTGAGAAAATTTCACAGAGACTGGATCTAGTTTGTTATATGGTCACAATTTTTATTACTATGAATAATGAATTGAGGATTTACAGTCACACTGACCTAAAATACCATGAAACTAGACTAAGAGTCCCATTATATATGAGATACAGTAAAATATAAAGATATGCTTAAGTATGATATAATATTTAATATTCAGAATTCAGACTGTCCTCAAACCATAAAAGAAGCTAGGCATTGGTGGGATCAGTCAAGGTTTCAATATTAAAATAAATAAACTGAGACTCTATGTTTATGAAATATTACATATTTCACCTCTTGAACAACTTGCTGTTTCAACAGTCTATCAAAAGACCAATTCCTGATCTAGACAAAACACAGGGCATACGCAAAGAAACAGTACAAAATTTCTTTAGTCATCAACTCTAAAGGAGTAATCTAAAAATGAATTAGTCTGATAAAGGGATAAAAGGAATTCTTTATCATCGTAAAGTTATTTTGAACAGGTGTGTTTTATAATCATAAGAAGCAGAAAAGCAATCTTCAATGGCAAATTCTCATCTTCACCCCAGAGGAACAAGGGGCTAGAACACAAAATATAGGAATTTTGGCAGGAAGAAGTATTATTAAAGCATCTTATATACTTCCTGTGGACATTATCTCCCTATGACACCCTAGTTCCTTTTGTTATTGTTTTAAGGCACATTATAGGGACAGCAAAATAAGCATTTGCAAGACTATAGCTGTCTTCTGTGTGGCAGCAAACTACATTATCAAACAGCCACAGGTGTACACCACATGAAGTGGTAAAATGTGATTTGTAGAGATTTTATGACAAATCTGTCACCATAAGGCTCCATCCCAGGTTGTGCCCTCCATCTGTTCTACAGGTCTTCATTTGGTTGCATCTAAAGGGAAATAAAATATCTTCATTTTGAACTCTAAAGAAGTAATCTAAAACTGAATATAGTCTGATAAAGGGAAAAAAGGATTTTTTCACATTTACTGTGCCTAAAATTTTAATAAAAGCTGTTACTTATCAAATTAATTTTAATATGCTTCTACTTATGCTATTATAATGTAAAGACTCACTGCCATTCCAAATCAAAGCCAGCCTCATTGGCTGAAGCTAAGATTATCAATATCCTCTCCACTAGCTAAATCTGTGTATTTTTGTTTAAATCTCTATCTTGCTTCTTCAGTGGAAGCAAAGTTGAAAGTAAATTCACCTTCAGATATTTAGGGAGATTGTTTCCTATAATATAACATATTTTCCTGCCATGATCATTGCATTGTGAAATTCTAACATTTTTAGATGGATTAAATTTTTGGTTGAATGTAATAAATAGAAAATAGATAAATGAACCAAAACAAAATCACATAGATAGACAATGAATATTAAAAAGCTAGTTATTATTCAGTGACAATTTTGTTTTCCTGGCTTTAGATATTGACTACATTTAAGGGTTAGGGTTGTTATTTGGACCTCTTCTATTTGCTGAAAATGGAGTCATATAACCTTATATCTCTAAATGGAGTCATATAACGTCTTCGTCCTTTATCTCCCATTCCAAATTTATTTATAGCTTAATATTTCTTTTTCCTCAGTTTACCCATAAAAAACTTACCATACTGAGTGAAATTTTATTTTTGAAAAGCATAAGAATTAATAGTTTCATACTCTGATGCTCATTCATTTATGCGTATTATATGTATGGGAGATATATCTTGAAATTCACCTGGATTTGGAGAGATGGTGGTTATACATCAAGGGCATGCCAGTACTTTAAGCTTGAATTTGGATACTGACTTCAGAATTTTAATAGCCAAAGACTTGATTTGCATAAGAAGCTAATTATAGCTAACACTTTTAAAAATACAATTTTTCCCTAGAGAAATAAAAAGACTCAATTTATCTTACTTTAAAAGTTAACAGTGCAATACTTAATAAACATTATTACTGTCCAAGTTTTAAATTTAAAGACAGTAATTGGATTGGAATAATAGAAAGAAGGAAGGCAAAACAAATGTCAATAGAAATAAAAAAATACAAGTACAACAAGAAGTACAGTTATATATCAATTCAGAAGACAGAAATTATATCAATAATGTGAATGGGGGAATTTAATATTAAGAATTGATGGCTAATATAAAGAGATACTAAATAGGATAAATAAAACTTTCAGGAGTACAGAAACAGCAGATATATAAATTTGTTCCTAGCTCTACGGCTGAGGGAAAGTAAATAAGAAAGGAACATAAAAACTTATTTTATGGGCTTTCCTGGTGGTCCAATGGTTAAAAATTCACCTTGCAATGGAGGGGTTCGAGTTTCAATCCCTGGTAGGGAACTAAGATCCCTCATGGCGTGGAACAACTAAGCCCATACAACCCAATTAGAGAGAGATTCTGAGCACTGCAACAAAGATCCCAGGTGCCACAACTAAGACTCAAGGCAGCCAAATAAATAAATATTAAAATAAAGTAAAAGAAAACTTATGATAGAGACAGACTCAAGGCCGGGCTGAAGTGTGGGAAAGGGACACAGACTCTAACGGTGAGCAAACTAGCTGACAGGTGTGGGCAACCCTCCAGGTGGTGAAGAAACTTGTGCAACTGTGTGAGCTGTAGCTGGTCCACAGCTGCCAGGAGCCAGCGTGAGGAATTCCACGTGTGACAAGGTCATGCGGAAGGAAGCCTGACAAAACGCAAGGACGTGATCGGCTTCAGGGATTCCCCCTGGAAATTCCTGAGTATCCACCCGCCAAGACCAGAATCTGCCTGCTTTACTGTGTTATGCTTTACTGTGTTATGTTATGTGCTACTCTTCTGTCATTAACCGGGGACTGTACCCCCACCACCTTTTTCTGGAAAAAATTAGAGCTTTTAGATAATAAATCTCCTGGGCATAATATGAGTGTTTCAATCCAAAAACCCCTCTGATGGCTTTTTAGCCTGCCTGCAGGACTCATACAGCTGCGCATGTGATTGTTTGAGGCCTCTTGACTGCGGGAGGCACAGGAAGCTTAAAACATCCTAGGAATGTAGGGGCTTCCGAGGAGTCAAAATGGTTAGAATAGGACTGATTAAAGGTTTCATTTGTTGAGCCAATACTTGCTATCAAATTTTCATATCCTCTATTTTTAGATATAGTTGGTATATAGAAAAACAGGTACTAGACCTGGTATTAGCAACATTAGATCTTTGAGTTAAGTACTTTCTTTGTTATAACCCACTGCACCTTTGTTCTATAGGAATGTAACTTTATTTAGTACTTTGAGGGTGATGCAGAGTAAAGATAAAACACTTCTAGGGAAAAGTTTTCTGGTTGATAGACAATTATCCAGGAAGAGAGCCATAAAAATGTTAATAAGCCTCTTGGCCAGAAGATAATGTAAACTACCTGAGACCTTTTGTATAGGGAGGGTATGCAAAAAGAAAGCCTTGTCTCAGTGAGGGTCAGGACTGCTGCCCCTGCATAACTCTATTTCTTTATGTACAACTTGGGGTATATAAGCTGATTTTGAAGAATAGTTTTTGGAGTCTTGCACCGATGCTGGGCTTCCCCATGTCATTATTTTCTCCCTTTTTTGCCTGAATTCCCATCTGGTGCATGGAGGCTCACCATGTTTACTTACTTGTCCCAGCTTCTAAGATCCATAAGAGAGACAACCCAAATCAGGGCACTCTCCGATATTCAAACGGACCCCGGTGGCCTAACGTAGATGGTGCAAGTTCCTTGTCTGGAACTTTATTGGCTTTCCACATATACCAAGTTATTCAGCCTCTTTGCTCCACTTAATTTTCCTACTATACTATTTCTTCCTAATCTAACCTTATATCTCTAAATAAGTAAGTTTTTCCTCGCCAACGCTGTCCTCACTTCGAATTCCCTGGATCCACCGGAGCTGGACCCCAGCACACAGCAGCAGCCTGCTGTGTGCAGAGAAACCCATCAGAGTATTTAGTCCTCAAATTGTTCACAAGGGACTCTGAGGTTAACACTACCAGGCCATTTAACCAACATCCTTACATTAACATTCCACTCCACTGCCTGTCAGGTGGAAAACAGCTCAACCTCTTCATCCTGCTTTAGCTTTGCAATTTCCCTCTAGTACCCTTTCTTGAAAAAATGAATATCAAAATCATATGTCAAAAGATTAATGTCCAGGTCTAGTAACAACAATGCATATAAAGAAAAGATTGACCTGAAGCTGGCAGTCAATAAATCAATAACACTTACATTTTATACTGAATTCTATACACACTTTCATACAAAAGTTTGAACTTTCATAAAGCAACAAAAGCAACTTCATGTTTCTGCCTAATAACATATAGTTATTCCTTATACAAAGGATGAAATTCTCACTCTCCCAAAGTGAGAGGACACAAAATCCTAATTGTCATTGGATCTCATCACTGACTATATTAGTTAGTACTCCAATCCAGTCATCATTTCACTGAATATTTGTTACCTAAGAAAAAATGAGAGTTAAACTTTCAATACTATTTGCATTTAACAATATAAGCAAAGAATAAGAAGAATATAGGTGATACATGTAGCGAAACAAATATGTATAGATAATAAGTAAAACAATATTTCAGTTCAGTCACTCACTCAGTCATATCTGACTCTTTGCAACCCCATGAATGGCAGCACACCAGGTCTCCCTGTCCATCATTAACACCCAGAGTTCACTCAAACTCATGCCCACCAAGTCGGTGATGCCATCCAGCCATCTCATCCTCTGTTGTCCCCTTCTCCTCCTGCCCTCAATCCCTCCCAGCATTGAGTCTTTTCCAATGAGTCAACTCTTCGCTTGAGATGGCCAGAGTACTGGAGTTTCAGCTTTAGAATCAGTCCTTCCAAAGAACACCCATGACTGATGTCCTTTAGAATGGACTGGTTGGATCTCCTTACAGTCCAAGGGACTCTCAAGGGTCTTCTCCAACACCATACTTCAAAAGCATCAGTGGGGAGGGAGGAGAAAGAGGGGTTCAGGATGGGGAACACGTGTATACCTATGGTGGATACATGGTGATGTATGGGAAAACCAATACAATATTGTAAAGTAATTAACCTCAAATTAAAATAAATAAATTTATTTTTTAAAAAAAGGCATCAATTCTTCAGCACTCAGCTTTCTTCACAGTCCAACTCTCACATCCATACATGACTACTGGAAATACCATAGCTTTGACTAGATGGACATTTGTTGGCAAAATAATGTCTCTGCTTTTCAATATGCTATCTAGATTGGTCATAACTTTCCTTCCAAGGAGTAAGTGTCTTTTAATTTCATGGCTGCAATCACCATCTACAGTGATTCTGGAGCCCAAAAAAATAAAGTCTGACACTGTTTCCACTGTTTCCCCATATATTTCCCATGAAATGATGGGACCAGATGCCATGATCTTCGTTTTCTGAATGTTGAGCTTTAAGCCAACTTTTCACTTTCAAGGGGCTTTTTAGTTCCTCTTCACTTTCTGCCATAAGGGTGGTGTCATCTGTATATATGAGGTTATTGATATTTCTCCTGAGAAAATACAATATGGGCTAAGTAACAAGAGAATAATTTTCAGATATCAAAGATAGCCTCATAATCAGTTGCATAAGTGAGGATTGGTAGCTTTGAGCTTTCAGCTAGAACGTCAGTTAAGCGGTGTTCTTTATCAGCTGTGACAACTCAAAACCTTCATTTTTGCAGGATTTTGGTTCTCAGTAGTTATCCTTTCTTTGGATGCTCTAGTTTTCATTTTACCTTTACTACCATACATCAGTTCAGTTCAGTCACTCAGTCGTTTCCGACTCTTTGTGACCCCATGAATCGCAGCACGCCAGGCCTCCCTGTCCATCATCAACTCCCGGAGTTCACGCAGACTCACGTCCATTGAGTTCGTGATGCCATCCAGCCCTCTCATCCTCGGTCGTCCCTTTCTCCTCCTGCCCCCAATCCCTCCCAGCATCAAAGCCTTCTCCAATGAGTCAACTCTTCGCATGAGGTGCCCAAAGTACTGGAGCTTCAGCTTTAGCATCATTCCTTCCAAAGAAATCCCAGGGCTGATCTCCTTCAGAATGGACTGATTGGATCTCCTTGTAGTCCAAGGAACTCTCAAGAGTCTTCTCCAACACCACAGTTCAAAAGCATCAATTCTTCGGTGCTCAGCCTTCTTCACAGTCCAACTCTCACATCCATACATGACTACTGGAAAAACCATAGCCTTGACTAGACGGACCTTAGTCGGCAAAGTAATGTGTCTGCTTTTCAATATGCAATCTATGTTGCTCATAACTTTTCTTCCAAGGAGTAAGCGTCTTTTAATTTCATGGCTGCAATCACCATCTGCAGTGATTCTGGAGCCCCAAAAAATAAAGTCTGACACTGTTTCCACTGTTTCCCCATCTATTTCCCATGGAGTGATGGGATTGGATGCCATGATCTTCGTTTTCTGAATGTTGAGCTTTAAGCCAACTTTTTCACTCTCCTCTTTTACTTTCATCAAGAGGCTTTTTAGTTCCTCTTCACTTTCTGCCATAAGGGTGGTGTCATATGCATATCTGAGGTTATTGATATTTCTCCCGGCTATCTTGATTCCAGCTTGTGTTTCTTCCAGTCCAGCATTTCTCATGAAGTACTCTGCATAGAAGTTAAATAAGCAGGGTGACAATATACAGCCTTGATGTACTCCTTTTCCTATTTGGAACCAGTCTGTTGTGCCATGCCCAGTTCTAACTGTTGCTTCCTGGCCTGCATACAGATTTCTCAAGAGGCAGGTTAGGGGGTCTGGTATTCCCATCTCTTTCAGAAATTTCCACAGTTTACTGTGATCCAACTACTATACATGAAAGACTTAAAAGTCCTATGTGTTCCTACAGTGTAGAAGCAAAATCTTTATCTATTGGTAATGAGTCGTTATCACCTCAGCCATTTACAGTAACATTTTTCTATTTGTTCAATCAATATGGAACCAAAATTGTGGGTGGCAAGTTTGTTTTCCAGTTCAATAATATCAGTGTTGTCCTCTCATAAAGGAAGCATTCCCCACTTGAGACTTAAGTCTGTATTACAAGTGGAGCTTGAAGCTGCCAGACAAAAAGTGAAGAGTTATTGATTATAGGAATGATAGTGAGAGAAGACAATCCCTTGATTACTCCTTGATTTCCTGATTCCTGTATTCTGTATAAGGGGTGAAAGTATCATACGATAGTCCTAATTCAAAGCATAAAATACATCCTGTAAGAGATATCCCCATTCTTTTAATATATTGTCTCCCAACTAATGCCATGTTTGAATCTTCAGTAAGCCATTCATTAGACCAGCCACTATGTGGTAATGAGTTACTTGGTAAGTCCATTAATTTCATAGGCATGTTCTAAAATCCTTGTGATAAAATTGACTGTAGGAAACAACAGCTGAGGGATGTGGTTTTCTTGAACACATACTCTGAACCTCTAGACTTCTTGAAACCACATTTTTAATAACAATGGTTTTCAACAAAAACTAGATAGTCACTCTAGATCCTTTTTACCTTTTTAATAGCATTTAAAATTCACCACCTTCAAAAACCTCTTATTTTCCTGATTTGGAGTCTATAATAATAAGATGTCCATAGTGTTTCCTTTAGCACAATTTGTAGTGTAAATGGTTCTGACCCTTAACTTAGTAAGCTCCACTTTCTGGTGTTGCATCTTCATAAGAAATAGAAATTGAAATTTTCATGCAATGGGTCTCATGCTGTCATTTCTGATTGGCACAAGAAGTATGATATGATTCAGTTGGTATAACCAACAAATACCAATTCCTTGAAAGACACTTGGCAGATAAAGTTGCTCAATTACATTCAAAGAGGGCATTCCAACCCAGTAACTGAAAATACATGTCTAGCATTTATAATCTACCATATATAATACACCATATATAACCTACCATATATAATAATTTCAGTTCTTCCATGACTTAAAGATGAATAGGAAGAATAGTGTGGTGTTACATACACATAGTTTTATTATATCACACATACACATTCTGCATTATACTCTTTTTAGTTCATTTCTACTAGAAAACATAATTTTTTGTAGGGATTCATGAAGTCCTAGCTATTCAAAAGTGAAATTTTGATTATATCATTTAAAGACTACTTCTACAATAGGAATGCCATTGAAATTTAATTATTTTGTCTATTCCCTCAGTAATTTGTCTAAACCTAGTTATTCTAATCAGATATGACAGCTGTTCACAGTAGCACTGCAAGCAGTATTTTTGTTGTTGTTGTTCAGTCCTTATGTCCAACTTTTTCTGAGTCCATGGACTTCACACCAGGCTCCCCTCACCTTCACTATCTTCTGAAGCTTGTTCAAATTCATGTCCAGTGAGTCAGTGATGTTATTAACATATAGCCATCTCACTTTCTGCTGCCATCTTCTCCTTTTGCCCTCAATCCTTCCCAGCATCAGGATCTTCTCCAATGAGTCAGTTCTTTGCATCAGGTGGCCAAAGTATTGCAGCTTCAGGTTCAGTATCAATCCCTCCAATGAATGTTCAGGACTGATTTACTCTAGGATTGATTGGCTTGATCTCTTTGCAGTTCAAGGGGCTCTCAAGAGTCTTCTCTAGCACCACAATTTGAAAGCATCAAATTTTGATGCTGAGCTTTCTTTATGGTCTCTCACATCCATACATGACTACTGGAAAAACTAGCCTTGACTATATACAGTCCATCAGCAAAGGGATGTTTCTGCTTTTTTATGCTGCATGATTAAATACATTCTTGCCCAGGATAGTGAACCAATTTTACACTGGTTTTATATCCAAATTGGTCTTTGATTTTTGCCTCACTAGATGTTCAAAATATGTATGCAACATTATATCATATTTTGCTACTGTTACACTATTTATTTATGACTTAGGTAATTTGATTTCTTTTGCCATCGAGATACCAATTCTGTTTCAATTAGGTGATTTCTGGGTTCCCCAGCATGGTTGCTACACTGATGAATGAACACAGATCTGATTCTTTATGAGTCATTTATATTTTGGATTGAACTTGCTTTAGTCAACAATCTCATAAATGTTTGCCATAGCACAGTTAAGACAGGGGGAACTTTATGGGAATGTTGGTGCTGAAGATTACTCAGTAGCATCTTCACCTTTAAGAGGATGATGTTGACCAGTTATAGATGTCTTGAGAGCAACAAGCAACATTTAGAATTTTTCCAGATAGAGCACATCCAGGGAAAGAGAGTTTTAAGATATTTTAAATAGGTATTAAGAGAGAATGAAACTTCAAAATTTAGATTTAAGTGGCTTTGTAGAGTATGCTTTTGAGCGATTGTCAGAAGGGAAAGCCTACCCACTCCAGTATTCAGGCCTGGAGAATTCCATGGACTGTATAGTCCATGGGGTCACAAACAGTCGGACACAACTGAACAACTTTCACTTTCACTTTTCAAGCGTGTATATCTGTATCAAAGAAAAGTGCATGCATGTGTGCTAAGTCACTTCAGTTCTCTGACTATTTACAACCCTATAGAGCATGGCATTCCAGGCTCCTCTGTTCATGGGATACTCTAGGCAAGAACACTGGAGTGGGTTGCTATGAACTCCTCCAGGGGATTTTCCTGACCCAGGATAGAACTGTGTCTCTTACCTCTCCTGCATTGGCAGGCAGGTTTTACCACTAGGCCCACCTGGGAAGCTCATCAAAGAAAAATTAAAAAGAAAAAAAAACGTTCAATAATTAAAAAGAAAGTGTGTGCCTGAGTGCATGCTCAGTCATGACTGATTCTTTGTGACCCCATGGACTATAGCCCATCAGACTCCTCGGTCCTTGAAATTTTCCAGGCAAGATTACTAGAGTGTATTGCTATTTCCTACTCCAGGGGATGTTGGTAAACCTAAAAGACACATCCTAAAGCTCACAAAGCATTACTATTATGAATATCTGGGACAAACTGAACTTAAATATTTCTATGTGACTTGTTAGTCATTCTACTGTTCATGGAATATACACTATGATTTCCTTCAGTTCAGTTCAGTTCAGTCGCTCAAGCATGTCCGACCCTGCAACCTCATGAATTGCAGCATGCCAGGCCTCCCTATCCATCACCAACTCCCAGAGTTCACTCAAACTCATGTCCATTGAGTTGGTGATGCCATCCAGCCATCTCATCCTCTGTCGTCCCCTTCTCCTGCCCCCAATCCCTCCCAGCATCAGACTCTTTTCCAATGAGTCAATTCTTCGCATGAAGTGGCCAAAGTATTGGAGTTTCAGCTTTAGCATCATTCCTTCCAAAGAAATCCCAGGGCTGATCTCCTTTAGAATGGACTGGTTGGATCTCCTTGCAGTCCAAGGGACTCTCAAGAGTCTTCTCCAACACTACAGTTCAAAAGCATCAGTTCTTCAATGCTCAGCTTTCTTCACAGTCCAGCTCTCACATCCATACATGACCACTGGAAAAACCATAGCCTTGACTAGACAGACCTTTGTTGGCAAAGTAATGTCTCTGCTTTTCAATATGCTATCTAGGTTGGTCATAACTTTCCTTCCAAGTAGTAAGCATCTTTTAATTTCATGGCTGTAATCACCACCTGCAGTGATTTTGGAGCCCCAAAAGATTAAATCTGACACTGTTTCCACTGTTTCCCCATCTATTTGCCATGAAGTGATGGGACCAGATACCATGATCTTCGTTTTCTGAATGTTGAGCTTTAAGCCAACTTTTTCACGCTCCTCTTTCACTTTTATCAAGAAGCTTTTTAGCTCCTCTTCACTTTCTGCCATAAGGGTGGTGTCATCTGCATATCTGAGGTTATTGATTTTCTCTCAGCAATCTTGATTCCAGCTTGTGCTTCTTCCAGCCCAGCATTTCTCATTTTGTACTCTACATAGAAGTTAAATAAACAGCATGACAATATACAGCCTTGATGTACTCCTTCATGTGGCCTACTTAATACTTTATTCAATTATTTTAGTTACCTATTTCAGAAAAAGGGCAACAGAATAAACACATGGGAAATCTGTTTTTAAAAGTAGCTTGTATTAATTATTGCCAAAACAAAAGAAACAAACAAAAATATATCTTCATATCAAACTAACTCAAGAATGAGTGACTTAATCCTGCACTTAAATATTAGGCATGATTGGCCGACCAAGTCAGGGCTCAGTTTTTCAGCTCAGTTGATTTTGACTATGTTCCTTATGATCCTGAGAGTCAAATGTGGGTCATCTACTTCAGAAGGGCAGTTCTGTTCCACGCTGAGGATCTATGGGTTCTGGTCTACTTCCCATGTCTCTTGTCCTCCTTGCATCAGCAGACCAGCCAGGGCATGTTCTTGTATGCACTTGTAAGAGTACAGAGGAACCCACAGAACCATGTGAGGCTTCTGAACACTTAGATTCAGATATGGCACACTGTCAGCATTCACTATATTCAGACCTTTAGTCAAAGCGATTCATGTATGATCACACCTAAAGTCAAGAGGCCAAGAAAGGTACCACACCTATGCTAAGACACGCCAAAGGTAAAATCATAATTTAACTGATCTCAGTAGCCAATGTCAGAAAGGAAGAATTAGTGGCAGGTACAGTGATATTTGTCCCCAGAAAATTAATCAAGATTTTTTCTCAATGATTTAAAAATATGGTTAACAGCTAAATAGCCTTTAAAAAAGATTATCCCAAATAGGTAGCATATTTTTCTTTCAGTGGTGAGCAGACTTAATCAAAAGTCCAAGTATGAGTTAAAATATTTTAATAATTCATAAATTTTGTCCTTCCTCTGCTTCAAAGATTATTCTTTAAAAGGATAACTAATAATAAAACACAGAATGTATCAAGTTTGCCCCTCCTGTGTTTCGGTCATGATTCTTGGAACTCAGAAAAACGAATTCATCCTTAATGGGTGGAGTGTTTGTATTGCCAACAGCACTGAACTTAATACTTAGTCATATTACTGTCAGCTTCAAAGTACAGAATTTTCAGTGATGCAAATCATCACTTCTCTATCTCCTCTTTCACTCTCATATAACCACTAATAGTATATTACTAGTGATTAATGTCACCTCATAGGTTTTTTAATATATGTCTGAAATCACAATAAACCTTTATAACACATCACTCTTTCTCTATTTATAAATTCTCTTTCAGACCTGGGTTCAATATTTACATTGGAAAAAGCTATAGACTTTAAGAATGTGTTCATAAAGAGGAAAACAAAAACTAAGTGATATTTACAGTGAGAATATTCTACTGCAATGTTTGAAAATAGGTTTTATATATAATTTTTATGGAAACAACCTACAGTATCAGTGTGGGTAAAGGACGGTCATTTATTCACAATGGCAGGCTTATCCTCAAGCTAACATGACATTAATTTGCCTCTTATTTTCTTAAGTTTACAAAAACCTATTACCTTTTTGAGAACTCATCATTCATTGCTAAGTATGTAAGTTATTTCCCATCACCTTATTAAATAAAGCTAATGTCACTAAGCAAATTGTGGATCAACTAAGCAGAGACAGGCAAGAAAATCCTTCACAGAAAACATTCATCTCTTTCCTCCCATGGGGAGGCACAGACTTTGGTAATGCCAGCATTGCATGTTGGTCTTATTTTACACAAATAGTCATCTGTAAGACCATATTTTGTCATTAAGTCTGGTAACAGAGATTCAACTTCAGCTTGAGTTGAGAAAATAAGCATTTGAATGGATTTTCTTTACTCTTTCACTATAATTATGTTGCCCTTTGCAGGAGCCAAGGTTATAAGAAGATGGATGGAAGAAACAAGAGAAAAAGAGAGGAGAAATGCAACAAACATGTGACAGAAAAGAACCTGGAGAAGGAGAGGTAGAATTAATATTGATAAGATGATTGAAAGTCTGTTTTTCTTTCTTAATTATCTGTGTCAAATTTGTCCAGGTCTAAGTTATGAGAAGAGAAGTGAAATTAATTCAGGTCTTTATCTCCTGTCTAGCTGTAGCAAAGATCCCTCAGGGCCTTGCCTGGTACCTCCTGCTTCTAGGTATATCTGTATTTTATGCTGTGCATTTAGGTTATGTATACAGGAAGCCTATGAGATTAAATATGAGAGAACAGATAAAAAGATTTATATATTGGGCTATTATTTCACAAAACTATATGCTGCCCAGACATTTAAGGCTAGCTTAATTCATTCATTACAACCTTATCTTCTTCTACCAAGATTTTAGGAGTGGAAAACTCCATGTCATATCTATATTTCATGTCTTCATAAAACACATGTACTATAAATTTGGAAATATATCTATTAGAAGAATCTGTGGTAATATTACAGAAAACAAAAGAAAATGTGGATGTGTGAGTCAAAATAGCAGATAATGATAATAATAGTTGTAACTGGTTTTGATTTTTATCTTTATGATCCATTCAAGAAAACACATAGAGCAGAAAAAAGTGAAAGGATGTGGAAAAGATTCAATGAATCCAAAACAAAACAAAATCTGCATCTATAACCTGTTAACAGTCAAGACTATATTTGTCATTTTCATCACCACCTGGATTTAAAACTTTTAATGCTGGTTGATACTTTATGACTCGTTTATGTTTCCATGAGTAGGACTATTCATTTTCAACAAAGTTTTGATGCTAGAACTCATAGAATGGGTCTGGTCTCTAGCCTTTGTGTGTGATGATGAAGTAATTTGAATAAACATCATTCACAGGTCACAAAGTGAACGTTTTCAACCAATGGATTTTGTTCTGTTATGTTCATGACCAAACTGCAACCTTCAGCTTTCAGTTTTGTGTCACATCTGGTTAAGGCTCTAATGCATTCAATTTTTAATTTACTTTCTGTGATAATTTATCACACATATTCTTCTCTACTTTTACGGGTTCTTTAAGAAGAAATACAATTAATGTCATTAAGAAATCAAGTGCCCTACTGCCAATCACAAATTTATAAGCATCACAGTCTCATCCCTGGCTCATGTTCCAAATTCTTGTGATTCTAATCATCTGTGTCACTTTTTTCAAGTTGTGTTGTGTCCACGTTGAAATTTCATATCACCTATGTTGCTTGTGTTGTTTCAAAGTTCATGGAATAATGTATAGCTGAATTTAGTTATTTGATCCATTTACATCTATATTTGTTTTACTATAAGGTCTTTGAGATTACATAAGAAAATATTATTTCAAGAAAATATGCAAAAATATATGCTTATACTTGTTATCTGTTATCACTTGATGACCATTTTAATTGTAATACTGATGCAAATTCCATTAATTGTAATGAGTTAAAATTGTAGCTCATGGCTAATGTGTAAAGAGTGCAAATACAAGTATTTTTAAAAAATGTTAAAATCCACTATCACATCAATGCTTATGATTACTTCACAATTAAATGACAAGGCTAAAGAATAAGCTACACAAAGAAGAAATAATATCATTTGTGAAAAAATACATCAGTTTCTTTAAAATTACTGAAAGAATACATATATGTGTGTGTGTGTGTGTGTATATATATATATATATATATTCTTATTTGACTCATCTTGCTTTTGGGCTTTCTACTAAGGCAAAGTATTATACATTAGTTGGTTTCAAGTAGATAATTTTACATACTGTTGATTGCTTATACATGAGGAGATTTAATTCCACATCTTTATCTTCATATCTATCAATAGTGGTTCATGTGTCCAACATGTTCATTGATTACACTATAGTCAGTCCATTTCACACTAACAGCAATACTATTCAGTTTATCACTGTCACTTCATGCAGTGTTCTATAGATGTGCTGACCTGAAAATGGGCCTGTAAAAAGATGTAAAGTGGCAAGAAATGAAAGGACATAAGCAATATGGTAACATAAGCTTTGCTCTAGATTTTCTTTTCAGTTTACCCTCTGTTGCTCAAGTCCCATAACTTGTAAATATTTAGAAAGAATCATGAGGCAACAAAACTGCTATTACTTGTGGGGAGAGATTTCCCCAAGTCACAATAGTAGTTTGAATATCTGCATATCTTACCATGACTGCAGCATTGCCATCACATCACCGTAATAATTTTTTTCTATCATTGAACGTATTTCTTTAAGTTTATCTCTAAATAATCCCACCTTAAGAACTCAGATCTTTAAATTTGTTCTCCTCAGTCTGAGCAAAGAAGGAGCGAACTGTCTAGGTTGAGAACACTGTTTTAAGCCAGTTGAGTGTAAATATTTATGACCCAATTCAGCCATAACAAAAATAAGGGTATGAGTATATTTAATATAAGTTATTTTAACACCAAAATCTCTACTAGTCATATTTTCAAATTTGTGATGATTCAATTATAACACTCATGATTCAGTCATCATAAAACTACTAACAAATAAGAAAGATAAGTAAATAACATACACAAACAAATGAACTAACAAGTGTAATTCAGATTATGAAGATGGTTAGATAAGCATTTTGAGTTAGCAACTACTATTACTTATAACTTTGTTTAAACACAATAAATAGTATAACTGTAAAATTTAAAATACATACTAAGCAGTTTTTCCCCAAAACTTAGAGGAATAAAATAAATACAATTTTATCAACTGAGATTAAAATTGCAGATAATTTCAATAAAATTTTGTAAATGATCAGATTTTGTATGTGTAATTTTGTATAACATCTTAACGGTATTGATTAGTTAATTAATTAATTAGTCATTAATTAATTAGTTTCAGAAAAGGTGGGGAACTCTCCTCTCTCTTTCTTTATATATATATATATATATATATATATATATATATATATATGTATTTATATATTTCCCATTTCCTTGGAGAAGGAAATGGCAACCCACTCCGGTGCTCTTGCCTGGAAAATCCCATGGACAGAGGATCCTGGTAGGCTACTGTCCATGGGGTCACAAAAAGTCAGACAAGACTGAGCCACTTCACTTCACTTCTGAAGGAGAAAATGTCAACCTGCTTCAGTATTCTTGCTGGGATAGTCCCATGGACAGAAGAGCCTGGTGGGCTACAGTCCCATGAGGTTGCAAAGAGTCAACAGGACTGAGCACAAACACACAATTTACATATAAGAAGCAGCATAGGAAAAGCAGGTACACTGTCAAATAAGAAAGAGATAAATTATTTATAAAAATTAACTACATATTTCACCTTTCTCTACATGAAACACCATGCCCAAAATCAAGTTAACAAAAAATCATGGCTTATAATAAGTGGAATTAGAAACATTTCTCCAAGAAAGACATAGGTTTTTCAATTTATGTTAAAAATATTAAGCTTACAAAAGAAGCATCGATAACAAATAGCAAAATTGATTGACAATACATTACAAAGATGCTGTAGAAAGAAAGAAAGCATGAAAACATTAATGAAATTTAGAAAAATATGAGATAAGTTAACAAAATGAGTAAGAGGAAATATTTAATATTCATAAAAGTTATAAGCCACCAAGAAAATATAACACTGATGAGTTTTACATACTGAGAAAAATGAAGCAAAATTGAGAGAATTAAGAAACCAGTTATTTTTAGAACATGCTATTTCTTATTTCTCTACAGTGCTCATTTTATTATCTATATAAAATTAAATAAAGCTACAAGATATTTGTAGAACACAATAAGTGATAAGCACATCTTTTTATTAAAACAGCTGAATTATTTGATCTTCAAGTCTCTCTGAAACATTTACTTACAAAAACTATGAATTTGTATACAGGAAGAGATATATTAAAAATTTCTAAAAGTTAGAAATTGTGTAAAGGCAATATTTTCTGAATATTTTGCAGTTAAATTAGTAGTTTAAAACTTTAAAAGAGCAGTATTGTGTTCTGCTTTTGGGTTTTTTTTAAATGATGACTTTTTTTGAATCACATATATGAAAATAACTTGAGCCAGAAAAGAAAATAGAAACTGAAATGATAGACTATTATGAAATAAAAACAGAAAACATTATAGCTGAAACTTTTCAGAAGTCAAATAACACTCATAGATAACTTTTGGTAATAACCATAATTATAATTAAGAAAATTATTTTAAAATTAAGATAATTATCAAAGTTAAAAACATGCAAAATAAATGTAAGAAAAAGGATACAGTTAACCATCATAAATTGAAGAATTAATACAACTGAAGAACAAAAAGCTCCTTATCAACAACAACAACAAAATATCTACATAGGAAGATTAATATAGATATGATTTTGCAAGACTGAAAATATGAATTAATATTAGCAACAAAACTCCAGATTGAAGGGAATATACAAATATTAAGATCATTCTTGGTAGAAAATAGTAAGAATTTTGAAAATGGATGATTAAAAAATGTACATAATGGAAACAATAGAAACTTTTTAAAACATAATAATCAGGCACAGTTTTAGTCTTCATCATTTACATTCCACAGTTTTTTATACTCAAATTACAAATTGAGGGATATTTCTTAGAAATTATTTAATGCAGATTAGAAAACTTTAATGAAAATAATAAAAATTAACAACTTTTAAACTGAATGATAATTTTTCTAGTTCTTGCTCTTAGAGAGTGACTGTTTTATTCTTTTAATAAACAGGCATGCATACTATAAAATATCTACATGATAAGCAATATGTAGAACTTTTATTCTTTTACATTGCATTCAAGTGCCATGGTTTAGGTTTTAAATCCAGTCTGTTGAACTTAGCAAAGTAGTGAGACTATTATAGATTTATTAAAAGTCTAATCTTCAAATTCATTTTAAAATATGCAAATATAGTAATGTGCAGTAGAAAAACAAAGTGAGAAATATGACTGGTGGCTCAGACCTCAAAGAATCTGCCTCCAGTGTGGGAGACCTGGGTTTGATCCCTGGGTTGGGAACACACTCTACTATTCTTGCCTGGAAAATTCCCATGGACAGAGGAGCCTGATGGGCACCTC
Source organism: Budorcas taxicolor (assembly GCF_023091745.1). Classification (NCBI taxonomy): domain Eukaryota; kingdom Metazoa; phylum Chordata; class Mammalia; order Artiodactyla; family Bovidae; genus Budorcas; species Budorcas taxicolor. The sequence goes on along the minus strand of NC_068910.1, from coordinate 113,564,613 downwards.
TGGGGTTGCAAAGAGTCAGACATGATGAAGCACAGCACAATCTTCAAATTCGTTTTAAAAATGTTATCCAAATAAAGCAAAATGCATGAGTAAAACAAAGTGGGAAATATGACAACTTATGTTGGTTGTTGTTCTGTCGCTCAGTTGTGTCTGACTCTGCAAAACCATAGACTGCAGCACGCCTGGCCTCCCTGTCCCTCACCATCTCCTGGAGCCCACTCATGTCCATTGAGTCAGTCATGTCATCCAACCATCACAACCTCTGTCATCCCCTTCTCCTGCCTTCAATCTTTCCCTGCAACAGGGTCTTTTATAATGAGTCAGCTCTTTGCATCAGGTGGCCAAAGTATTGGAGCTTCAGCATCAGTTCTACCAATGAATATTCAGGATTGATTTCCTTTGGAATTGACTGGTTTGATCTTCCCACTGTCCAAGGGACTCTCAAGAGACTTCTCCAACATCACACTCAAACGCATCAATTCTTTGGCGTTCAGCCTTTTTTATGGTCCAACTCTCATATTGATACATGACTACTGGAAAAACCATAGCTTCGGCAAGACAGATCTTTTTTGGCAAAGTAACATCTGTGCTTGTTTACATATGCCACTTTCATATGTATTTTTACATATTTTACTTTCACTTATATTGGTAGCTCAGCGATAAAGAATATACCTGCAATGCAGGAGATGTAGTTGATGCAAGTTTGATCCCTGGGTTGGGAAGATTCCCTGGAGCAGGGCATGGCAACCCACTCCAGTATTCTTGCTTGGAAAATACCATGGACAGAGGAGCCTGGACAGCTATAGGCCATATGGTTGCAAAGAGTAGGACACAACTGAAGCAACTGACCATGCACGCATGCTCATAGTCCACAAAATGCATTATATGATTTTGTGTATGTGACCAAATGCATTTTCTATATCCACTATTCCCTCTATTTTAATGGATAATTTGAGCCTTTAAGTATTGGGGAAATATTCATGTATATACAGAAAAGTGAAATATTGCCTTGCAGTGTTAGAGAAAAGACAATTTTATTATGGCAAATTAAACTTCATTTTTAGAAAGAATAAAATCTCTCTGTAAGAGAACATGCAGAATTAATAGAGATCAATTTAACAATGAAAAAAAAAAAAAAACTATTACCAAGGATCCTCTCTGAATTTTGTATTTTTACCTCTCACTATGAAAAAGGCAAGTAAGATGGGAGAAAAGTGCAGATGATGTTGGCTCTTTTGCATTTCACAAAATGCCTCTCTATCTGCATGTGAAAAGTAAAAGTCTAGTCCCTCAGTCCTATCAAACACTTTGCATTCCATGGACTGTAGCCCACCAAGGCTCTGCTGTCCATGGAGTTCTCCAGGAAAGAATACTGGAGTGGGCAGCCATTCCCAACTCAGGGTTTGAACCAGGGTCTCCTGCAAACAGATTCTTTACCATCCGAGCCACCAGGGAAGCCCAACTGATTAGTATCTATGCTTTAATTTGTGAGGAGAGACAATATATTTAATGGGAAAAGGATAATGAACTGATTGTAAAAAGATTTGAAGCATAAGTCTGGCTATGCAACTATCTAGCTTTGTACTATGAATTATTTATCTAATCCATCAGTTCCCTCTGCCAGAAGCTAGAGGATCAGTGTAAAATTACTTTTGGGATCCCTGTTAACACAGTCTTTAAAGTACAGTTACTTTGGCAAGTGATGATAACAATTTTTCCCATTTTTCTTTTAATCATTATTTCATTTTGTTTTTGATTATCTGATATGTTTGCAACTTATTTTGATGTATTTAAATTTAATATAAAATTTAATTTAATATAAAATAATAGAATGAAAATAGGAACTAAAGAGCCTCTTTATGAGGGTGAAAGAGGAAAGTGAAAAAGCTGGCTTAAAATTCAACATTAAAAAAATGCTAATATCACAGGATCTGGTCCCATCACTTCATGGCAAATAAAATGGGGTAAAAGTGGAAGCAGTGACAGATTTTCTTTTCTTGGGCTCTGAAATCACTGTAGACGGTGACTGCATCCAAGAAACTAAAAGACACTTGCTCCTTGGAAGGAAAGCGATGACAAACCTATACAGCATATTCAAAAGCAGAAACATCACTTTGCTGACAAAGGCCTATATAGTCAAAGGTATGGTTCTTCCAGTAGTCATGTATGGATATGAAAGTTGGACTATGAGAAGGCTGAACCTTAAAGACACTTTAAAACTGTGGTGCTAGGGAAGACTCCTGGGAGTCCCTTGGACTACAAGGAGATCAAACCAGTCAATCATAAAGGAAATCAATTTCAAATATTATTTGGGAGGACTGATACCAAAATTGAAGGCCCAACTCATTGCAAAAGACCCTGATTCTGGGAAAGACTGAAGTAAAAGAAGAAGGGGGTGGCAGAGGATGGAATATTCACTGACTCAATGGACATGAATTTGAGCAAACTGCAGGAGACAGTGAAGGACAGAAGAGCCTGGTGTGCTGAAGTCCATGCGGTCCCAGAGAGTTAGACACACTTAGGACTGAATGACAACAAAAAATATATATAATATATACAACAGTTAGAACTGGACATGGAAAAACAGACTGGTTCCAAATAGGAAAAGGAATATGTCAAGGCTGTATATTGTCATCCTGCTTATTTAACTTATATGCAGAGTACATCATGAGAAATGCTGGGCTGGAGGAAATTCAAGCTGGAATCAAGATTGCTGGGAGAAATATCAATAACTTCAGATATGCAGATGACACCACCCTTATGGCAGAAAGTGAAGAAGAACTAAAGAGCCTCTTGATGAAAGTGAAAGAAGAGAGTGAAAATGTTGGCTTAAAGCTCAACATACAGAAAACTAAGATCATGGCATCCAGTCCCATCACTTCGAGGCAAATAGAGGGGGAAATAGTGGAAACAGTGGCTGACTTTATTTTTCTGAGCTCCAAAATCAGTGCAGATCATGATTGCAGCCATGAAATTAAAAGACACTTGCTCCTTGGAAGGAAAGTTATGACCAAACTGGACAGCATATTAAAAAGCAGAGACATTACTTTGCTAACAAAGGTCCATCTAGTTAAGGCTATGGTTTTTCCAGTAGTCATGTATGAATGTGAGAGTTGGACTATAAAGAAAGCTGAGCACCAAAGAATTGATGCTTTTGAACTGTGGTGTTGGAGAAGACTCTTGAGAGTCCCTTGGACTGCAAGGAGATCCGACCAGTCCATTCTAAAGGAGATCAGTCCTGGGTGTTCATTGGAAGGAATGATGCTAAAGCTGAAACTCCTGTACTTTGGCCACCTCATGCGAAGAGTTGACTCATTTTAAAAGACCTTGATGCTGGAGAGATTGGGGCAGGAGGAGAAAGGGATGACAGAGCATGAGATCGTTGGATGGCATCACCAACTCAATGGACATGGGTTTGGGTAGACTTCGGCAGTTGGTGATGGACAGGGAGGCCTGGCATGCTGCGGTTCATGGGGTCTCAAAGAGTTGGATATGACTGAGCGACTGAACTGAACTGCCCAGATCTACCTCTATTTATGGATTTTACAGGAGGCTCAGTGGGTAAAGAATCTGCCTGCAATGCAGAAGGTTCATTTTGATCCCTGGGTCAGGAAGATCCCCTGGAGGAGGGATGGCAACCCACTCCAGTATTTTTGTCTGAAAAAAATCTCATGGGCAGACGAACCTCTCAGGCTACAGTTCATTGGGTCACAGAGTCAGACATGACTGAAGCGGCTGAACTAGCAGGCATGTTCAGTTTAGTCGCTCAGCATGTGCCATATTTATATCATGTGTTATTTACTCTAATATCTATCTCTGTCTTTCTGTTTCTCTCTCTCTCTCACTCTCGCATTCCTCTTGCTATGTTTTTCCTTCTTGTGTATGAGTTTGACTGTATGTATGTGTACAATTTTTTTCCTGAAACACTTGAGCATAATTTAGTGACTATTCCTTTTTATGGAACAAGGGCGTTCTGTTATATATCTAAAATACAGTGATTAAAATTAGGAAATGTAACCTTGTATAACACTAATATCTAATATGCTGTCAATTTTTTAGTTTCCTAAATTATCAGTTTATAGCTATTTTTTTCCCCAATCAGATCCAAGACCAATTCTAATAGAGGGGCATTGAAGTCTCCAACCATCAGAGTAGATTACTCAATTTCTCTCTGCAATTATTTTCTTTTTTGCATTATTTGATTTGACACTCTGTTGTTAGGTACATAAATATGAAAGGTTATTTCTAGGCTTTTTTTGGGAGAATTTACTATTTTTTAATGCTCATACATATATCTAATAATGATTCATCCTTAAAAGACTCTTTTGTCTGAAATTACTGTAGTCATTCATGCTTTCTTTTGATTTATGTTAGAGAATACTTTTAATTCACACTTAATGTATATGTATCCTTATATTTAAAGTGGGTTTCTTATAGACAACTTAGAGTTGGCACGTGTTTATATGCACTCTGAATCTCTGTCTTTTAAATGGTATATTTAGACCATGGACATTCAGTGTGATTACTGATATTATTGAGTTAATATCTACCATATTTGTAACTATTTTCTTTTTGTTGCCATTGATTATTGTTCCTGTTTTTATGTTCCACAATTTCTCTGACTTTTGTGGTTTTATTGGAGCATGTTATGATTCTATTTTTTCTTCTTTCTCAGCATAATATTTGTGTTCCTTTTTTTGTTTTATTTCATTTTTTACTTTTTTATTGGTTGCTCTAGAGTTTGCAATATACATTACAAATATAATGGATCCCTGATCAAAGTGGGAATTAGAAGTGCATATCTCCTCCTCTCCCATCATGGTTTAAAATCAGCAGTTGTTCCTCCATATCCATGGATCCACAACTATAGATTCATCTAGCTGTGGATTGTGAAGTACTGTGATATGTATTCACTGAAAAAAAAATGTAGGTATATATGGACCCACATAGTTCAAACCCATGTTATTCAAAGGTCAACTGTAATTCAAGTCATCTTTAAAATACCACTACAACACTATACATGTAGTGTTCTTGTAACAACAAAATGAACCTAATTCCTCCCTATGGTTCCTTTTATCATGCTATGCATTTCACTTATATTAAGCATACAGAACCATATATATGTATACAGTTCAGTTCAGTTCAGTCGCTTAGTCATGTCCGACTCTTTGCGACCCCATGAATCGCAGCACGCCAGGCCTCCCTGTCCATCACCAACTCCCAGATTTCACTCAGATTCACGTCCATCGAGTCAGTGATGCCATCCAGCCATCTCTTCCTCTGTCGTCCCCTTCTCCTCTTGTCCCCAATCCCTCCTAGCATCAGAGTCTTTTCCAATGAGTCAACTCTTCACATGAGGTGCCCAAAGTACTGGAGCTTCAGCTTTAGCATCATTCCTTCCAAAGAACACCCAGGGCTGATCTCCTTCAGAATGGATTGGTTGGATCTCCTTGCAGTCCAAGAGACTCTGAAGATTTCTTCTCCAACACCACAGTTCAAAAGCATCAATTCTTCGGCACTCAGCCTTCTTCACAGTCCAACTCTCACATCCATACATGACCACAGGTAAAACCATACCCTTGGCTAGATGGGCCTCAGTTGGCAAAGTAATATCTCTGCTTTTGAATATGCTATCTAGGTTGGTCATAATTTTTCTTCCAAGGAGTAAGCGTCTTTTAATTTCATGGCTGCATATATATGAAATATCCATATGTTTACTTGTCCTAATACTTTCTTGCTATTATTATTTTGAACTGTTATCTGTTAAGTAAAGAATGAGAAAAAATATATATATATATTTGCATTTTTCCTTCACTTATTTCTTTCTAATGCTCTTATTTTTAGCATTTATTTATTTATTTAAATTTAAATTTTATTTTTTTAATTTACAATACTGTATTGGTTTTGCCAAACATTGACATGAATCCGCCACAGGTGTACATCAGTTCCCAACCCTGAATCCCCCCTCCCACCACCCTCCCCATATCATCTCTCTGGGTCATCCCAGTGCACCAGCCCCAAGCATCCTGTATCCTGTATTGAACATAGACTAGCGATTCCTTTCTTACATGATAGTATACATGTTTCAGTGCCATTCTCCAAATCATCCCACCCTCTCCCTCTCCCTCAGATTCCAAAAGTCTGTTCTTTACATCTGTGTCTCTTTTGCTGTCTTGCATACAGGGTTATCATAACCATCTTTCTAAATTCCATATATATGTGTTAGTATACTGTATTGGTGTTTGTCTTTCTGGTTTACTTCACTCTGTATAATAGGCTCCAGTTTCATCCACCTCATTAGAACTGACTCAAATGTATTCTTTTTAATGGCTGAGTAATACTCCATTGTGTATATGTACCACAGCTTTCTTATCCATTCGTCTGCTGATGGACATCGAGGTTGTTTCCATGTCCTGGCTATTATAAACAGTGCTGCGATGAACATTGGGGTACACGTGTCTCTTTCAATTCTGGTTTCCTCGGTGCGTATGCCCAGCAGTGGGATTGCTGGGTCATAAGGCAGTTCTATTTGTAGTTTTTTAAGGAATCTCCACACTGTTCTCCATAGTGGCTGTACTAGTTCGCATTCCCACCAACAGTATAAGAGGGTTCCCTTTTCTTCACACCCTTTCCAGCATTTATTGCTTGTAGACCTTTGGATCACAGCCATTCTGACTGGTGTGAAATGGTACCTCATTGTGGTCTTGATTTGCATTTCTCTGATAATGAGTGATGTTGAGCATCTTTTCATGTGTTCGTTAGCCATCTGTATGTCTTTTTTGGAGAAATGTCTATTCAGTTCTTGGGCGCATTTTTTGATTGGGTCATTTATTTTTCTGAAATTGAGCTACATAAGTTGCTTGTATATTTTGGAGATTAGTTGTTTGTCAGTTGCTTCATTTGCTATTATTTTCTCCCATTCAGAAGGCTGTCTTTTCACCTTGTTTATAGTTTCCTTTGTTGTGCAGAAGCTTTTAATTTTAATTAGATCCCATTTGTTTATTTTTGCTTTTATTTCCAGTATTCTGGGAGGTGGATCATAGAGGATCCTGCTGCGATTTATGTCTGAGAGTGTTTTGCCTATGTTCTCCTCTAGAAGTTTTAGTTTCTGGTCTTACATTTAGATCTTTAATCCATTTTGAGTTTACTTTTGTGAATGGTGTTAGAAAGTGATCTAGTTTCATTCTTTTACAAGTGGTTGACCAGTTTTCTCACCACCACTTGTTAAAGAGAGTGTCTTTAATCCTTTGTATATTCTTGCCTCCTTTGTCGAAGATAAGGTGTCCATAGCTGTGTGGATTTATCTCTGGGCTTTCTATTTTGTTCCATTGATCTATATTTCTGTCTTTGTGCCAGTACCATACTGTCTTGATGACTGTGGCTTTGTAGTAGAGCCTGAAGTCAGGCAGGTTGATTCCTCCAGTTCCATTCTTCTTTCTCAAGATTGCTTTGGCTATTCGAGGTTTTTTGTATTTCCATACAAATCTTGAAATTATTTGTTCTAGTTCTGTGAAAAATACCTTTGGTAGCTTGATAGGGATGGCATTGAATCTGTAGATTGCTTTGGGTAGTATACTCATTTTCACTCTCTTGATTCTTCCGATCCATGAACATGGTATATTTCTCCATCTATTAGTGTCCTCTTTGATTTCTTTCATCAGTGTTTTATAGTTTTCTATATATAGGTCTTTAGTTTCTTTAGGGAGATATATTCCCAAGTATTTTATTCTTTTCGTTGCAATGGTGAATGGAATTGTTTCCTTAATTTCTTTTTCTACTTTCTCATTATTAGTGTATAGGAATGCAGGGGATTTCTGTGTGTTGATTTTATATCCCACGACTTTACTATATTCATTGATTAGCTCTAGTAATTTTCTGGTGGAGTCTTTAGGGTTTTGTATGTAGAGGATCATGTCATCTGCAAACAGTGAGAGTTTTACTTCTTCTTTTCCAATTTGGATTCCTTTTATTTCTTTTTCTGCTCTGGTTGCTGTGGCCAAAACTTCCAGAACTATGTTGAACAGTAGTGGTGAAAGTGGGCACCCTTGTCTTGTTCCTGACTTTAGGGGAAATGCTTTCAATTTTTCACCATTGAGGATAATGTTTGCTGTGGGTTTGTCCTATATAGCTTTTATTATGTTGAGGTATGTTCCTTCTATTCCTGCTTTCTGGAGAGTTTTTATCATAAATGGATGTTGAATTTTGTCAAAGGCCTTCTCTGCATCTATTGAGATAATCATATGGCTTTTATTTTTCAATTTGTTAATGTGGTGAATTACGTTGATTGATTTGCAGATATAGAAGAATCCTTGCATCCCTGGGATAAAGCCCACTTGGTCATTGTATATGATCTTTTTAATGTGTTGCTGGATTCTGATTGCTAGAATTTTGTTAAGGATTTTTGCATCTATGTTCATCAGTGATATTGGCCTGTAGCTTTCTTTTTTTTGTGGCATCTTTGTCAGGTTCTGGTATTAGGGTGATGATGGCCTCAAAGAATAGTTTGGAAGTTTACCTTCCTCTGCAATTTTCTGGAAGAGTTTGAGTAGGATATTTGCATCCACGGGGTTGCAAAGAGTCAGACACGACTGAGCGACAAACTACAAACTACTTGAGTAGGATAGGTGCTAGCTCTTCTCAAAATTTTTGGTAGAATTCAGCTGTGAAGCTGTCTTGACCTGGGCTTTTGTTTGCTGGAAGATTTCTGATTACAGTTTCAATTTCCGTGCTTCTGATGGGTCTGTTAAGATTTTCTATTTCTTCCTGGTTCAGTTTTGGAAAGTTGTACTTTTCTAAGAATTTGTCCATTTCTTCCTCTAATGCTCTTTTCTGCGGATATTTGTTTGGACCTGAATTTCTGACCTATATGATTTTCTTTAGTTCTAAAGGATTTTTTTTTAAACATTTATTGTAAAGCTGATCTACTGGCAACTAATACCCTTATTTTTTTGTCTGAGAAAGTATTTCTCCTTTTGTTTTGAAATATACTTTTGAGGTACAGAAATTCTGGTTGGTAGTTTTCCTGTCTTGGCACTTTAAATATTACAGTCTACTCTTCTCTTGATTAAATGGTTTTTAAGAAGTCAAATATAATTCTTGTCTTTGATTTATAGGTGATGCATTTTTTTTCCTATGGCTTCTTTCAGAATTTTTTTCTTTCTCTCTGATATTATGTATTTTGATAACGATAGGCTGAGGTAGAGTTGTTTTTTTTTTTTTTTATTGTTTGTTTTAGTTTTTATCATGAATTGGATGTTACTTTTCTCCTTGGTCAGTTAGGCTCTGATAATACCTCAGTAGAATTAACTCAGATTTTTCCACCTTAAACCTCCAGCTATTCATCAATTGCTATTCAGGTTTTCCTACCCCGACATTGGTTCCTACAGAAGTTTCCACTCATACATCTCTGATTCAGTGACTGTGACTCCCAGCATTCACCTGTCTTTCCAGTCTTGGTGGCAGCAGTTTGCCCTCTTAAGGATTCAAGAAGAGTCATACTCCTAGAAACTTTATCTCTTTTTACTTATTTTTAATTGTTGGATATTGTGGGTATTTGAATGGTTTGCCTTGGTAACAAACAGAGATCATTCTATCATTTTTGAGATTGCATTCAAGTACTGCATTTCAAAATCTTTTGTTGACCGTGATAGTTACTCCATTTCTTCTAAGGAAATCCTGCCCACAGTAATAGATATAATGGTCATCTGAGTTAAATTCACGCACCCATTTCAGTCCATTTTAGTTTGCTGATTCCTAGAATGTCAACGTTCACTCTTGCCATCACCTGTATGACCACTTCCAATTTGCCTTAATTCTCAGAGGGTAAAGCATCTGCCTACAATGTGGGAGACTTGGGTTCAATCCCTGGGTTGGGAAGATCCCCTGGAAAAGGAAATGGCAACCCACTCCAGTACTCTTGCCTGAAAAATCCCATGGACTGGGAAACCTGGTGGGCTACAGTCAATGGGATCACAAAGAGTTGGACACTACTGAGTGACTTCACTTCACTTCTTCACGGATCTAACATTCCAGGTTCCTATGCAATATTGCTCTTTACAGCATTGGACCTTGCTTCTATCACCAGTCACATCCACAGCTGGGTATTGTTTTTGCTTTGGCTCCATCCCTTCATTCTTTCTGGAGTTATTTCTCCACTGATCTCCAGTGGCATATTGGGCACCTACCAACCTGGGGACTTTCAGTATACTATCATTTTGCCTCTTCATACTGTTCATGGGGTTTTCAAGGCAAGAATACTGAAGTGTTTTGCCATTCCCTTCTCCAGTGGACCACATTCTGTCAGACCTCTCCACCATGACCCACCCGTCTTGGGTTGCCCCATGGGCATGGCTTAGTTTCATGGAGTTAGACAAGGCTGTGGTCGATGTGATCAAATTGACTAGTTTTCTGTGATTATGGTTTCAGTGTATCTGCCTTCTGATGCTCTCTCACAAAACCTACCATCTCACTTGGGTTTCTCTTACCTTGGACATGGGGTACCTCTTCATGACAGAATGACCTCTCTTCATTTCCAAGGCAAACCATTCAATATCACAGTAATCCAAGCCTATGCCCCAACCAGTAATGCTGAAGAAGTTGAACTTGAACAGTTATATGAACACCTACAAGACCTTTTAGAACTAACACCCAAAAAAAGATGTCCTTTTCATTATAGGGGACTGGAATGGAAAAGTAGGAAGTCAAGAAACACCTGGAGTAACAGGCAAATTTGGCCTAGGAATATGTAATGAAGTAGGGCAAAGGCTAATAGACTTTTGCCAAGAGAACACACTGGTCATAGCAAACATCTTCTTCCAACAACGCAAGAGAAGATTCTATACATGGACGTCACCAGATGGTCAACACCTAAATCAGACTGATTATATCCTTTGCAGCCAAAGTGGAGAAGCTCTATACAGTCAGCAAAAACAAGAGTAGAAGCTAACTGTGGCTCAGATCATGAACTCCTTATTGCCACATTCAGACTGAAATTGAAGAAAATAGGGAAAACCACTAGACCATTCAGGTATGACCTACATTAAATCCCTCATGATTATACAGTGGAAGTGAGAAAAAGTTTTCAGGGACTAGATCTGATAGACAGAGTACCTGATGAACTATGGACAGAGGTTCATGACGTTGTACAGGAGACAGGGATCAAGACAATCCCCATGGGAAAGAAATATAACAAAGCAAAAAGGCTGTCTGAGGAGGGCTTACAAACAGCTGTGAAAAGAAGAGAAGTGAAAAGCAAAGGAGAAAAGGAAAGATACATTCATTTGAATACAGAGTTCCAAAGAATAGCAAAGAGAGATAAGAAAGCCTTCCATAGTGATCAATGCAAAGAAATAGAGGAAAACAACAGAATGGGAAAGACTAGAGATCTCTTCAAGAAAATTAGAGATACCAAGGAAACATTTCATGCAAAGATGGGTTCAATAAAG